>NC_135232.1:533554803-534754803 GCF_051348905.1 Ranitomeya variabilis | reverse complement strand
CGGGTCCTGCAGGGAGCACTTCCGGGTCGGAGCAGGCTGCAGATGAAAGCTGCAGCCGGCTCCGATGAAAGTATGATCGCGGATCTGATAGAGTGCTGTGCACACTATCAGATCTGCGATCTGTGATGTCCCCCCCTGGGACAAAGTAAAAAAGTAAAAAAAAAAATTTCCACATGTGTAAAAAAAAAAAAAAAAAAATCCTAAATAAATAATAATAAAAAAAAAATATTATTCCCATAAATACATTTCTTTATCTAAAAAAAACAAACAAAAACAATAAAAGTACACATATTTAGTATCGCCGCGTCCGTAACGACCCGACCTATAAAACTGGCCCACTAGTTAACCCCTTCAGTAAACACCGTAAGAAAAAAAAAAAAAACGAGGCAAAAAACAACGCTTTATTACCATACCGCCGAACAAAAAGTGGAATAACACGCGATCAAAAAGACGGATATAAATAACCATGTTACCGCTGAAAACGTCATCTTGTCCCGCAAAAAACGAGCCACCATACAGCATCATCAGCAAAAAAATAAAAAAGTTATAGTCCTGAGAATAAAGCGATACCAAAATAATTATTTTTTCTATAAAATAGTTTTTATCGTATAAAAGCGTCAAAACATAAAAAAATGATATAAATGAGGTATCGCTGTAATCGTACTGACCCGACGAATAAAACTGCTTTATCAATTTTACCAAGCGCAGAACGGTATAAACGCCTCTCCCAAAAGAAATTCATGAATAGCTGGTTTTTGGTTATTCTGCCTCACAAAAATCGGAATAAAAAGTGATAAAAAATGGTCACGTGTCCGAAAATGTTACCAATAAAAACGTCAACTCGTCCCGCAAAAAACAAGACCTCACATGACTCTGTGGACCAAAATGTGGAAAAATTATAGGTCTCAAAATGTGGAGACGCAAAAACTTTTTTGCTATAAAAAGCGTCTTTTAGTCTGGTTTCACACTTGCGTTTTTATCTGCATGCGTTTTTTAAAAAAACCGCATGTGTGAAAAAATGCATGTAAACGCGGTAAAACGCATGCGTTTTTATAGAAAAACACAAGAAAACAAGAAAAAAACAAAAAACCCTAACCCTACCCCTAACCTGAAATACGTGGCACTGAAATATGTGGCACTGAAATATACGTTTATATACGTATATAAGTGCCACGATATTTCAGTGGCCACGTATATAAGTTCCACGTATTTAAGTGCCATGTATTTAAGTGCCACGTATTTACGTGCCACGTATTTACGTGCCACGTATTTTTCAGTGCCTGAAATACGTGGCACTGAAATACGTGGCACTGAAATATCGTGGCACTGAAATATCGTGGCACTGAAATATCGTGGCACTGAAGTATTTACGTGCCACGTATTTTTCAGTGCCTGAAATACGTGGCACTGAAATACGTGGCACTGAAATATCGTGGCACTGAAATATCGTGGCACTGAAATACGTGGCACTGAAATACGTGGCACTTAAATACGTGGCACTTAAATACGTGGCTCTTAAATACGTGGCTCTTATATACGTGGCACTTATATACGTGGCACTTATGACTGTCAGAAAATGTTCAGTAAACGGTTAGGGGTGAGGTTAGGGGTAGGGTTTCAGGTAGAATTGGGGAGTTTCCACTGTTCAGGCACATCAGGGGCTCTCCAAACGCGACATGGCGTCCAATCTCAATTCCAGCCAATTCTGCGTTGAAAAAGTAAAACAGTGCTCCTTCCCTTCCAAGCTCTCCCGTGCGTCCAAAAAGGGGTTTACCCCAACATATGGGGTATCAGCGTACTAGGGACAAATTGAACAACAACTTCTGGGGTCCAAGTTCTCTTGTTATCCTTGGGAAAATAAAAATTTGGGGGGCTAAAAATCATTTTTGTGGGAAAAAAAATATGTTTTATTTTCACGGCTCTGCGTTGTAAACTGTAGTGAAACACTTGGGGGTTCAAAGTTCTCACAACACATCTAGATAAGTTCCTTGGGAGGTCTAGTTTCCAATATGGGGTCACTTGTGGGGGGTTTGTACTATTTGGGTACATCAGGGGCTCTGCAAATGCAACGTGACGCCTGCAGACCAATCCATTTAAGTCTGCATTCCAAATGGCGCTCCTTCCCTTCCGAGCTCTGTCATGCGCCCAAACAGTGGTTCCCCCCCACATAGGGGGTATCAGCGTACTCAGGACAAATTGGACAACAACTTTTAGGGTCCAATTTATCCTGATACCCTTGTGAAAATACAAAACTGGGGGCTAAAAAATCATTTTTGTGAAAAAAAAAAAAATAATTATTTTCACGGCTCTGCGTTATAAACTGTAGTGAAACACTTGGGGGTTCAAAGTTCTCACAACACATCTAGATAAGTTCCTTGGGGGGGTCTAGTTTCCAATATGGGGTCACTTGTGGGGGGTTTGTACTGTTTGGGTACATCAGGGGCTCTGCAAATGCAACGTGACGCCTGCAGACCAATCCATTTAAGTCTGCATTCCAAATGGCGCTCCTTCCCTTCCGAGCTCTGTCATGCGCCCAAACAGTGGTTCCCCCCCACATAGGGGGTATCAGCGTACTCAGGACAAATTGGACAACAACTTTTAGGGTCCAATTTATCCTGATACGCTTGTGAAAATACAAAACTGGGGGCTAAAAAATCATTTTTGTGAAAAAAAAAAAAAAATTATTTTCACGGCTCTGCGTTATAAACTGTAGTGAAACACTTGGGGGTTCAAAGCTCTCAAAACACATCTAGATAAGTTCCTTAGGGGGTCTACTTTCCAAAATGGTGTCACTTGTGGGGGGGTTTAATGTTTAGGCACATCAGGGGCTCTCCAAACGCAACATGGCATCCCATCTTAATTCCAGTCAATTTTGCATTGAAAAGTAAAATAGCGCTTCTTCCCTTCTGAGCTCTGCTATGCGCCCAAACAATGGTTTACACCCACATATGGGGTATCGTCGTACTCAGGACAAATTGCACAACAACTTTTGTGGTCTAATTTCTTCTCTTACCCTTGGGGAAATAAAAAATTGGGGGGTGAAAAGATCATTTTTGTGAATAAATATGATTTTTTATTTTTACCGCTCTGCATTATAAACTTCTGTGAAGCACTTGTTGGGTCAAAGTGCTCAACACACATCTAGATAAGTTCCTTAAGGGGTCTACTTTCCAAAATGGTGTCATTCGTGGGGGGTTTCAATGTTTAGGCACATTAGGGGCTCTCCAAACGCAACATGGCGTCCCATCTCAATTCCAGTCAATTTTGCATTGAAAAGTCAAATGGCGCTCCTTCCCTTCTGAGCTCTGCCCTGCGCCCAAACAATGGTTTACACCCACATATGGGGTATCAGCGTACTCAGGACAAATTGGCCAACATTTTTTGGGGTCCAATTTCTTCTCTTACCCTTGGGAAAATAAAAAATTGGGGGCGAAAAGATCATTTTTGTGAAAAAATATGATTTTTTATTTTTACGGCTCTGCATTATAAACTTCTGTGAAGCACTTGGTGGGTCAAAGTGCTCACCACACATCTAGATAAGTTCCTTAGGGGGTCTACTTTCCAAAATGGTGTCACTTGTAGGGAGTTTCAATGTTTAGGCACATCAGGGGCTCTCCAAACGCAACATGGCATCCCATCTCAATTCCAGTCAATTTTGCATTGAAAAGTCAAATGGCGCTCCTTCCCTTCCAAGCTCTGCCATGCGCCCAAACAATGGTTTACACCCACATATGGGGTATCAGTGTACTCAGGACAAATTGCACAACAATTTTTGGGGTCCAATTTCTTCTCTTACCCTTGGGAAAATAAAAAATTGGGGGTGAAAAGATCATTTTTGTGAAAAAATATGATGTTTTATTTTTACGGCTCTGCATTATAAACTTCTGTAAAGCACTTGTTGGGTCAAAGTGCTCACCACACATCTAGATAAGTTCCTTAGGGGGTCTACTTTCCAAAATGGTGTCACTTGTTAGGGGTTTCAATGTTTAGGCACATCAGGGGCTCTCTAAATGCAACATGGCGTCCCATCTCAATTCCAGTCAATTTTGCATTGAAAAGTCAAATGGCGCTCCTTCCCTTCCGAGCTCTGCCCTGCGCCCAAACAATGGTTTACACCCACATATGGGGTATCAGTGTACTCAGGACAAATTGCACAACAATTTTTGGGGTCCAATTTCTTCTCTCACCCTTGGGAAAATAAAAAATTGGGGGTGAAAAGATCATTTTTGTGAAAAAATATGATTTTTTATTTTTACGGCTCTGCATTATAAACTTCTGTAAAGCACTTGTTGGGTCAAAGTGCTCACCACACATCTAGATAAGTTCCTTAGGGGGTCTACTTTCCAAAATGGTGTCACTTGTTAGGGGTTTCAATGTTTAGGCACATCAGGGGCTCTCCAAATGCAACATGGCGTCCCATCTCAATTCCAGTCAATTTTGCATTGAAAAGTCAAATGGCGCTCCTTTGCTTCCAAGCTCTTCCATGTGCCCAAACAGTGGTTTACCCCCACATATGGGGTATCAGCGTACTCAGGACAAATTGTACAACAACTTTTGGGGTCTATTTTCTCCTGTTACCCTTGGTAAAATAAAACAAATTGGAGCTGAAATAAATTTTGTGTGAAAAAAAGTTAAATGTTCATTTTTATTTAAACATTCCAAAAATTCCTGTGAAACACCTGAAGGGTTAATAAACTTCTTGAAAGTGGTTTTGAGTACCTTGAGGGGTGCAGTTTTTAGAATGGTGTCACACTTGGGTATTTTCTATCATATAGACCCGTCAAAATGACTTCAAATGAGATGTGGTCCCTAAAAAAAAATGGTGTTGTAAAAATGAGAAATTGCTGGTCAACTTTTAACCCTTATAACTCCGTCACAAAAAAAAATTTTGGTTCCAAAATTGTGCTGATGTAAAGTAGACATGTGGGAAATGTTACTTATTAAGTATTTTGTGTGACAAATGTCTGTGATTTAAGGGCATAAAAATTCAAAGTTGGAAAATTGCGAAATTTACAAAATTTTCGCCAAATATTCGTTTTTTTCACAAATAAACGCAAGTTATATCGAATAAATTTTACCACTAACATGAAGTACAATATGTCACGAGAAAACATTGTCAGAATCGCCAAGATCCGTTGAAGCGTTCCAGAGTTATAACCTCATAAATGGACAGTGGTCAGAATTGTAAAAATTGGCCTGGTCATTAACGTGCAAACCACCCTCGGGGCTTAAGGGGTTAAAGTGACAGTACAGCACAATTACAAAGCACTATCTGTAGTCTTATCATTATTGCCCCGCTCACCAAATCGGACCCAGCCCAGCAAATCGGACCAGAGTGCCCCCGCTTGCCAAATCGGACCCAGAATGCCCCCGCCCGCCAAATCGGACCCAGAGTGGCGCCGCCCACCAAATCGGACCCAGAGTGGCGCCGCCCGCCAAATCGGACCCAGAGTGCCCCCGCCCGCCAAATCGGACCCAGATTGGCGCCGCCCGCCAAGTCAGACCCAGAGTGGCGCCGCCCGCCAAGTCGGACCCAGAGTGGCGCCGCCCGCCAAGTCAGACCCAGAGTGGCGCCGCCCGCCAAGTCGGACCCAGAGTGGCGCCGCCCGTCAAATCGGACCCAGAGTGGCACCGCCCGTCAAATCGGACCCAGAGTGGCGCCGCCCGCCAAATCAGACCCAGAGTGGCGCCGCCCGCAAAGTCGGACCCAGAGTGGCGCCGCCCGCCAAATCGGACCCAGAGTGGCGCCGCCCGCCAGATCGGACCCAGAGTGGCGCCGCCCGCCAGATCGGACCCAGAGTGGCGCCGCCCGCCAAATCGGACCCAGAGTGGCGCCGCCCGCCAGATCTGACCCAGAGTGGCGCCGCCCGCCAGATCGGACCCAGAGTGGCGCCGCCCGCCAGATCGGACCCAGAGTGGCGCCGCCCGCCATATCGGACCCAGAGTGGCGCTGCCCGCCAAATCGGACCCAGAGTGGCGCCGCCCGCCAAATCGGACCCAGAGTGGCGCCGCTCACCAAATCGGACCCAGAGTGGCGCCGCCCGCCAAATCGGACCCAGAGTGGCGCCGCCCGCCAAATCGGACCCAGAGTGACCCGGCCCACCAAATCGGACCCAGAGTGACCCGGCCCACCAAATCGGACCCAGAGTGACCCGGCCCACCAAATCGGACCCAGAGTGACCCAGCCCACCAAATCGGACCCAGAGTGACCCGGGCCACCAAATCGGACCCAGAGTGACCCGGGCCACCAAATCGGACCCAGGGGGACCCGGGCCACCAAATCGGACTCAGGGGGACCCGGCCCACCAAATCGGACCCAGAGTGACCCGGCCCACCAACTCGGACCCAGAGTGACCCGGGCCACCAAATCGGACCCAGAGTGACCCGGCCCACCAAATCGGACCCAGAGTGACCCGGGCCACCAAATCGGACCCAGAGTGACCCGGGCCACCAAATCGGACCCAGAGTGACCCGGCCCACCAAATCGGACCCAGAGTGACCCGGGCCACCAAATCGGACCCAGAGTGACCCGGGCCACCACATTGGACCCAGAGTGACCCGGGCCACCACATCGGACCCAGAGTGACCCGGGCCACCACATCGGACCCAGAGTGACCCGGGCCACCACATCGGACCCAGAGTGACCCGGGCCACCACATCGGACCCAGAGTGACCCGGGCCACCACATCAGACCCAGAGTGACCCGGGCCACCACATCGGACTCAGAGTGACCCGGGCCACCAAATCGGACCCAGAGTGACCCGGGCCACCAAATCGGACCCAGAGTGACCCGGGCCACCACATCGGACCCAGAGTGACCCGGGTCACCAAATCGGACCCAGAGTGACCCGGGCCACCAAATCGGACCCAGAGTGACCCGGGCCACCAATTCGGACCCAGAGTGACCCGGGCCACCAAATCGGACCCAGAGTGACCCGGGCCACCAAATCGGACCCAGAGTGACCCGGGCCACCAAATCGGACCCAGAGTGCCCCGGGCCACCAAATCGGACCCAGAGTGCCCCGGGCCACCAAATCGGACCCAGAGTGCCCCGGGCCACCAAATCGGACCCAGAGTGCCCCGGGCCACCAAATCGGACCCAGAGTGGCCCCGCCCACCAAATCCTCAACTACCAAACCAGCATCTGAGGGGCACCCAAGTGTGAAAGTCTTGCAGGGGCAGCCCGGGCACCATTCCAAAGCACTATCTGTAGTTCCTTCAGGAAATACCCATCTAGTTATAGTGCTTTGGAACAAAGCACTATACTGTTATTCCACCGTGGTAAACTTCTTATTCTTATTATTATTATTCAGTCCGCACGTAATGCGGCCCGAACCGCTAAACTCACAGACTCCAGTGAGGTGTCATTTCGAAGCCAGCGTTCCTGAGAGGTGTGCTAAGTATTTTTCGTGTCGATCGGATTTGTAGTTTTGGCGCAATTTGCGTTTGAAAAAAGTGTCTCAATGCATTTCAATAGGGAAATTTTCCAATACGTTTATAATGGGCCTGATTTCTGAGGCAATTTCTAAAAATAACTGCCACCTGGCTGATTACCTCATTGATATGCGCAGTGAGACCCAGTTACTATGCCAACGCCTATAAACTCTACCAGCCCACCAGGTCACAAGTTTTGTCAGATAATATCAGCTCTTAAAGTGACAGTACTGCACAATTACAAAGCACTATCTGTAGTCTTATCATTATTGCCCCGCTCACCAAATCGGACCCAGCCCACCAAATCGGACCAGAGTGCCCCCGCTTGCCAAATCGGACCCAGAGTGCCCCCGCCCGCCAAATCGGACCCAGAGTGGCGCCGCCCGTCAAGTCGGACCCAGAGTGGCGCCGCCCACCAAATCGGACCCAGAGTGGCGCCGCCCGCCAAATCGGACCCAGAGTGGCGCCGCCCGCCAAATCGGACCCAGAGTGGCGCCGCCCGCCAAATCGGACCCAGAGTGGCGCCGCCCGCCAAATCGGACCCAGAGTGGCGCCGCCCGCCAAATCGGACCCAGAGTGGCGCCGCCCGCCAAATCGGACCCAGAGTGGCGCCGCCCGCCAAATCGGACCCAGAGTTGCGCCGCCCGCCAAATCGGACCCAGAGAGGCGCCGCCCGCCAAATCGGACCCAGAGTGGCACCGCCCGCAAAATCGGACCCAGAGTGGCGCCGCCCGCCAAATCGGACCCAGAGTGACCCGGGCCACCAAATCGGACCCAGAGTGACCCGGGCCGCCAAATCGGACCCAGAGTGACCCGGGCCGCCAAATCGGACCCAGAGTGACCCGGCCCACCAAATCGGACCCAGAGTGACCCGGCCCACCAAATCGGACCCAGAGTGACCCGGCCCACCAAATCGGACCCAGAGTGACCCAGCCCACCAAATCGGACCCAGAGTGACCCGGGCCACCAAATCGGACCCAGAGTGACCCGGGCCACCAAATCGGACCCAGGGGGACCCGGGCCACCAAATCGGACTCAGGGGGACCCGGCCCACCAAATCGGACCCAGAGTGACCCGGCCCACCAACTCGGACCCAGAGTGACCCGGGCCACCAAATCGGACCCAGAGTGACCCGGCCCACCAAATCGGACCCAGAGTGACCCGGGCCACCAAATCGGACCCAGAGTGACCCGGGCCACCAAATCGGACCCAGAGTGACCCGGCCCACCAAATCGGACCCAGAGTGACCCGGGCCACCAAATCGGACCCAGAGTGACCCGGGCCACCACATTGGACCCAGAGTGACCCGGGCCACCACATCGGACCCAGAGTGACCCGGGCCACCACATCGGACCCAGAGTGACCCGGGCCACCACATCGGACCCAGAGTGACCCGGGCCACCACATCGGACCCAGAGTGACCCGGGCCACCACATCAGACCCAGAGTGACCCGGGCCACCACATCGGACTCAGAGTGACCCGGGCCACCAAATCGGACCCAGAGTGACCCGGGCCACCAAATCGGACCCAGAGTGACCCGGGCCACCACATCGGACCCAGAGTGACCCGGGTCACCAAATCGGACCCAGAGTGACCCGGGCCACCAAATCGGACCCAGAGTGACCCGGGCCACCAATTCGGACCCAGAGTGACCCGGGCCACCAAATCGGACCCAGAGTGACCCGGGCCACCAAATCGGACCCAGAGTGACCCGGGCCACCAAATCGGACCCAGAGTGCCCCGGGCCACCAAATCGGACCCAGAGTGCCCCGGGCCACCAAATCGGACCCAGAGTGCCCCGGGCCACCAAATCGGACCCAGAGTGCCCCGGGCCACCAAATCGGACCCAGAGTGGCCCCGCCCACCAAATCCTCAACTACCAAACCAGCATCTGAGGGGCACCCAAGTGTGAAAGTCTTGCAGGGGCAGCCCGGGCACCATTCCAAAGCACTATCTGTAGTTCCTTCAGGAAATACCCATCTAGTTATAGTGCTTTGGAACAAAGCACTATACTGTTATTCCACCGTGGTAAACTTCTTATTCTTATTATTATTATTCAGTCCGCACGTAATGCGGCCCGAACCGCTAAACTCACAGACTCCAGTGAGGTGTCATTTCGAAGCCAGCGTTCCTGAGAGGTGTGCTAAGTATTTTTCGTGTCGATCGGATTTGTAGTTTTGGCGCAATTTGCGTTTGAAAAAAGTGTCTCAATGCATTTCAATAGGGAAATTTTCCAATACGTTTATAATGGGCCTGATTTCTGAGGCAATTTCTAAAAATAACTGCCACCTGGCTGATTACCTCATTGATATGCGCAGTGAGACCCAGTTACTATGCCAACGCCTATAAACTCTACCAGCCCACCAGGTCACAAGTTTTGTCAGATAATATCAGCTCTTAAAGTGACAGTACTGCACAATTACAAAGCACTATCTGTAGTCTTATCATTATTGCCCCGCTCACCAAATCGGACCCAGCCCACCAAATCGGACCAGAGTGCCCCCGCTTGCCAAATCGGACCCAGAGTGCCCCCGCCCGCCAAATCGGACCCAGAGTGGCGCCGCCCGTCAAGTCGGACCCAGAGTGGCGCCGCCCACCAAATCGGACCCAGAGTGGCGCCGCCCGCCAAATCGGACCCAGAGTGGCGCCGCCCGCCAAATCGGACCCAGAGTGGCGCCGCCCGCCAAATCGGACCCAGAGTGGCGCCGCCCGCCAAATCGGACCCAGAGTGGCGCCGCCCGCCAAATCGGACCCAGAGTGGCGCCGCCCGCCAAATCGGACCCAGAGTGGCGCCGCCCGCCAAATCGGACCCAGAGTTGCGCCGCCCGCCAAATCGGACCCAGAGAGGCGCCGCCCGCCAAATCGGACCCAGAGTGGCACCGCCCGCAAAATCGGACCCAGAGTGGCGCCGCCCGCCAAATCGGACCCAGAGTGACCCGGGCCACCAAATCGGACCCAGAGTGTCCCGGGCCGCCAAATCGGACCCAGAGTGACCCGGGCCGCCAAATCGGACCCAGAGTGGCGCCGCCCGCCAAATCGGACCCAGAGTGGCACCGCCCGCCAAATCGGACCCAGAGTGGCGCCGCCCGCCAAATCGGACTCAGAGTGGCGCCGCCCGCCAAATCGGACCCAGAGTGGCGCCGCCCGCCAAATCGGACCCAGAGTGGCGCCGCCCGCCAAATCGGACCCAGAGTGGCGCCGCCCGCCAAATCGGACCCAGAGTGACCCGGGCCGCCAAATCGGACCCAGAGTGGCGCCGCCCGCCAAATCGGACCCAGAGTGGCGCCGCCCGCCAAATCGGACCCAGAGTGGCGCCGCCCGCCAAATCGGACCCAGAGTGGCGCCGCCCACCAAATCGGACCCAGAGTGACCCGGCCCGCCAAATCGGACCCAGAGTGACCCGGCCCGCCAAATCGGACCCAGAGTGACCCGGCCCGCCAAATCGGACCCAGAGTGACCCGGCCCGCCAAATCGGACCCAGAGTGACCCGGCCCGCCAAATCGGACCCAGAGTGACCCGGCCTGCCAAATCGGACCCAGAGTGACCCGGCCCACCAAATCGGACCAAGAGTGGCGCCGCCCGCCAAGTCAGACCCAGAGTGGCGCCACCCGCCAAGTCGGACCCAGAGTGGCGCCGCCCGCCAAGTCGGACCCAGAGTGGCGCCGCCCGTCAAATCGGACCCAGAGTGGCGCCGCCCGTCAAATCGGACCCAGAGTGACCCGGGCCACCAAATCGGACCCAGAGTGACCCGGGCCACCAAATCGGACCCAGAGTGACCCGGGCCACCAAATCGGACCCAGAGTGACCCGGGCCACCAAATCGGACCCAGAGTGACCCGGGCCACCAAATCGGACCCAGAGTGACCCGAGCCACCAAATCGGACCCAGAGTGACCCGGGCCACCAAATCGGACCCAGAGTGACCCGGGCCACCAAATCGGACCCAGAGTGACCCGGGCCACCAAATCGGACCCAGAGTGACCCGGGCCACCAAATCGGGCCCAGAGTGACCCGGGCCACCAAATCGGACCCAGAGTGACCCGGGCCACCAAATCGGACCCAGAGTGACCCGGGCCACCAAATCGGACCCAGAGTGACCCGGGCCACCAAATCGGGCCCAGAGTGACCCGGGCCACCAAATCGGACCCAGAGTGACCCGGGCCACCAAATCGGACCCAGAGTGACCCGGGCCACCAAATCGGACCCAGAGTGACCCGGGCCACCAAATCGGACCCAGAGTGACCCGGGCCACCAAATCGGCCCCAGAGTGACCCAGGCCACCAAATCGGGCCCAGAGTGACCCGGGCCACCAAATCGGGCCCAGAGTGACCCGGGTTGACCAAATCGGGCCCATAGTGACCCGGGCCACCAAATCGGACCCAGAGTGACCCGGGCCACCAAATGGGACCCAGAGTGACCCGGGCCACCAAATGGGACCCAGAGTGACCCGGGCCACCAAATGGGACCCAGAGTGACCCGGCCCACCAAATGGGACCCAGAGTGACCCGGCCCACCAAATGGGACCCAGAGTGACCCGGCCCACCAAATCGGACCCAGAGTGACCCGGCCCACCAAATGGGACCCAGAGTGACCCAGCCCACCAAATCGGACCCAGAGTGACCCGGGCCACCAAATCGGACCCAGAGTGACCCGGGCCACCAAATCGGACCCAGGGGGACCCGGGCCATCAAATCGGACTCCGGGGGACCCGGCCCACCAACTCGGACCCAGAGTGACCCGGGCCACCAAATCGGACCCAGAGTGACCCGGCCCACCAAATCGGACCCAGAGTGACCTGGGCCACCAAATCGGACCCAGAATGACCCGGGCCACCAAATCGGACCCAGAGTGACCCGGCCCACCAAATCGGACCCAGAGTGACCCGGGCCACCAAATCGGACCCAGAGTGACCCGGGCCACCACATTGGACCCAGAGTGACCCGGGCCAACACATCGGACCCAGAGTGACCCGGGCCACCACATCGGACCCAGAGTGACCCGGGCCACCACATCGGACCCAGAGTGACCCGGGCCACCACATCGGACCCAGAGTGACCCGGGCCACCACATCAGACCCAGAGTGACCCGGGCCACCACATCGGACTCAGAGTGACCCGGGCCACCAAATCGGACCCAGAGTGACCCGGGCCACCAAATCGGACCCAGAGTGACCCGGGCCACCACATCGGACCCAGAGTGACCCGGGTCACCAAATCGGACCCAGAGTGACCCGGGCCACCAAATCGGACCCAGAGTGACCCGGGCCACCAATTCGGACCCAGAGTGACCCGGGCCACCAAATCGGACCCAGAGTGACCCGGGCCACCAAATCGGACCCAGAGTGACCCGGGCCACCAAATCGGACCCAGAGTGCCCCGGGCCACCAAATCGGACCCAGAGTGCCCCGGGCCACCAAATCGGACCCAGAGTGCCCCGGGCCACCAAATCGGACCCAGAGTGCCCCGGGCCACCAAATCGGACCCAGAGTGGCCCCGCCCACCAAATCCTCAACTACCAAACCAGCATCTGAGGGGCACCCAAGTGTGAAAGTCTTGCAGGGGCAGCCCGGGCCCCATTCCAAAGCACTATCTGTAGTTCCTTCAGGAAATACCCATCTAGTTATAGTGCTTTGGAACAAAGCACTATACTGTTATTCCACCGTGGTAAACTTCTTATTCTTATTATTATTATTCAGTCCGCACGTAATGCGGCCCGAACCGCTAAACTCACAGACTCCAGTGAGGTGTCATTTCGAAGCCAGCGTTCCTGAGAGGTGTGCTAAGTATTTTTCGTGTCGATCGGATTTGTAGTTTTGGCGCAATTTGCGTTTGAAAAAAGTGTCTCAATGCATTTCAATAGGGAAATTTTCCAATACGTTTATAATGGGCCTGATTTCTGAGGCAATTTCTAAAAATAACTGCCACCTGGCTGATTACCTCATTGATATGCGCAGTGAGACCCAGTTACTATGCCAACGCCTATAAACTCTACCAGCCCACCAGGTCACAAGTTTTGTCAGATAATATCAGCTCTTAAAGTGACAGTACTGCACAATTACAAAGCACTATCTGTAGTCTTATCATTATTGCCCCGCTCACCAAATCGGACCCAGCCCACCAAATCGGACCAGAGTGCCCCCGCTTGCCAAATCGGACCCAGAGTGCCCCTGCCCGCCAAATCGGACCCAGAGTGGCGCCGCCCGTCAAGTCGGACCCAGAGTGGCGCCGCCCGCCAAATCGGACCCAGAGTGGCGCCGCCCGCCAAATCGGACCCAGAGTGGCGCCGCCCGCCAAATCGGACCCAGAGTGGCGCCGCCCGCCAAATCGGACCCAGAGTGGCGCCGCCCGCCAAATCGGACCCAGAGTGGCGCCGCCCGCCAAATCGGACCCAGAGTGGCGCCGCCCGCCAAATCGGACCCAGAGTGGCGCCGCCCGCCAAATCGGACCCAGAGTTGCGCCGCCCGCCAAATCGGACCCAGAGAGGCGCCGCCCGCCAAATCGGACCCAGAGTGGCACCGCCCGCAAAATCGGACCCAGAGTGGCGCCGCCCGCCAAATCGGACCCAGAGTGACCCGGGCCACCAAATCGGACCCAGAGTGACCCGGGCCGCCAAATCGGACCCAGAGTGACCCGGGCCGCCAAATCGGACCCAGAGTGGCGCCGCCCGCCAAATCGGACCCAGAGTGGCACCGCCCGCCAAATCGGACCCAGAGTGGCGCCGCCCGCCAAATCGGACTCAGAGTGGCGCCGCCCGCCAAATCGGACCCAGAGTGGCGCCGTCCGCCAAATCGGACCCAGAGTGGCGCCGCCCGCCAAATCGGACCCAGAGTGGCGCCGCCCGCCAAATCGGACCCAGAGTGACCCGGGCCGCCAAATCGGACCCAGAGTGGCGCCGCCCGCCAAATCGGACCCAGAGTGGCGCCGCCCGCCAAATCGGACCCAGAGTGGCGCCGCCCGCCAAATCGGACCCAGAGTGGCGCCGCCCACCAAATCGGACCCAGAGTGACCCGGCCCGCCAAATCGGACCCAGAGTGACCCGGCCCGCCAAATCGGACCCAGAGTGACCCGGCCCGCCAAATCGGACCCAGAGTGACCCGGCCCGCCAAATCGGACCCAGAGTGACCCGGCCCGCCAAATCGGACCCAGAGTGACCCGGCCTGCCAAATCGGACCCAGAGTGACCCGGCCCACCAAATCGGACCAAGAGTGGCGCCGCCCGCCAAGTCAGACCCAGAGTGGCGCCGCCCGCCAAGTCGGACCCAGAGTGGCGCCGCCCGCCAAGTCGGACCCAGAGTGGCGCCGCCCGTCAAATCGGACCCAGAGTGGCGCCGCCCGTCAAATCGGACCCAGAGTGACCCGGGCCACCAAATCGGACCCAGAGTGACCCGGGCCACCAAATCGGACCCAGAGTGACCCGGGCCACCAAATCGGACCCAGAGTGACCCGGGCCACCAAATCGGACCCAAAGTGACCCGGGCCACCAAATCGGACCCAGAGTGACCCGAGCCACCAAATCGGACCCAGAGTGACCCGGGCCACCAAATCGGACCCAGAGTGACCCGGGCCACCAAATCGGACCCAGAGTGACCCGGGCCACCAAATCGGACCCAGAGTGACCCGGGCCACCAAATCGGGCCCAGAGTGACCCGGGCCACCAAATCGGACCCAGAGTGACCCGGGCCACCAAATCGGACCCAGAGTGACCCGGGCCACCAAATCGGACCCAGAGTGACCCGGGCCACCAAATCGGGCCCAGAGTGACCCGGGCCACCAAATCGGACCCAGAGTGACCCGGGCCACCAAATCGGACCCAGAGTGACCCGGGCCACCAAATCGGACCCAGAGTGACCCGGGCCACCAAATCGGACCCAGAGTGACCCGGGCCACCAAATCGGCCCCAGAGTGACCCGGGTTGACCAAATCGGGCCCAGAGTGACCCGGGTTGACCAAATCGGGCCCATAGTGACCCGGGCCACCAAATCGGACCCAGAGTGACCCGGGCCACCAAATGGGACCCAGAGTGACCCGGGCCACCAAATGGGACCCAGAGTGACCCGGGCCACCAAATGGGACCCAGAGTGACCCGGCCCACCAAATGGGACCCAGAGTGACCCGGCCCACCAAATGGGACCCAGAGTGACCCGGCCCACCAAATCGGACCCAGAGTGACCCGGCCCACCAAATGGGACCCAGAGTGACCCGGCCCACCAAATGGGACCCAGAGTAACCCGGCCCACCAAATCGGACCCAGAGTGACCCGGCCCACCAAATCGGACCCAGAGTGACCCGGCCCACCAAGCCTCAACCCTGAGGGGCTACAACCACCAAACCAGCGCCTGAGGGGCACCCAAGTGTGAAAGTCTTGCAGGGGCAGCCCGGGCACCATTCCAAAGCACTATCTGTAGTTCCTTCAGGAAATACCCATCTAGTTATTATTATTATTCAGTCCGCACGTAATGCAGCCCGAACCGCTTCACTCACAGACTCCAGTGAGGTGTCATTTCGAAGCCAGCGTCCCCAAGAGGTGTGCTAAGTATTTTTCGTGTCGATCGGATTTGTAGTTTTGGCGCAATTGGCGTTTGAAATTTTTTTCCCCCTCATTACTCAATGCATTTCAATAGGGAAATTTTCCCATACATTTATAATGGGCCTGATTTCTGAGGCAATTTCTAAAAATAACTGCCTACTGCCATCTGGCTGAATAGCTCAGGCCCAGTTACTATGCCAACACCTACGAACTCTAAATGACACCACTAAGACAGTTTTGCCAGATAATATCAGCTCTTAAAGTGACCCGCCCACCAAATCGGACCCGGAGCTGCGCAGCATACAGCGCAGAGCCGCGCAGCATACAGCGCAGAGCCGCGCAGTATACAGCGCAGAGCCCCGCAGTATACAGCGCAGAGCCCCGCAGTATACAGCGCAGAGCCCCGCAGTATACAGCGCAAAGCCGCGCATTATACAGCGCAGAGCCGCGCATTATACAGCGCAGAGCCGCGCAGCATACAGCGCAGAGCCGCGCAGCATACAGCGCAGAGCCCCGCAGCATACAGCGCAGAGCCGCGCAGCATACAGCGCAGAGCCGCGCAGCATACAGCGCAGAGCCGCGCAGCATACAGCGCAGAGCCCCGCAGCATACAGCGCAGAGCCCCGCAGTATACAGCGCAGAGCCCCGCAGTATACAGCGCAGAGCCCCGCAGTTTACAGCGCAGAGCCGCGCAGTATACAGCGCAGAGCCACGCAGTATACAGCGCAGTCAGACCCAGTTACTATGCCAACGCCTATGAACTCTACATGAGCCCAGCACACAAGTTTTGTCAGATAATATCAGCTCTTAAAGTGATAGCACAGCACAATTCCAAAGCACTATCTGTAGTCATATTATAATTATTGCCCCGCTCACCAATTCGGACCCCGAGTGACCCCGCCCACCAAATCGGACCCTGAGGTGCCCCGCCCACCAAATCGGACCGAGTGGCTCCGCCCACCAAATCGGACCCAGAGTGACCCCGCCCACCAAATCGGACCCTGAGGTGCCACGCCCACCAAATCAGACCCAGAGTGGCTCCGCCCACTGAATCGGACCCAGAGTGACCCCGCCCACCAAATAGGTCCCAGAGTGACCCCGCCCACCAAATAGGTCCCAGAGTGACCCGGCCCACCAAATCGGACCCAGCCCACCAAATCGGACCCAGAGGGACCCGGCCCACCAAATTGGACCCAGAGTGACGTGGCCCACCAAATAGGACCCAGAGTGACCCGGCCCACCAAATCGGACCCAGAGTGGCCCGGCCCACCAAATCGGACCCATAGTGGCCCGGCCCACCAAATCGGACCCAGAGTGACCCAGCCCACCAAATCGGACCCAGAGTGGCTCCACCCACCAAGTCGGACCCAGAGTGGCCCCGCTCACCAAATCCTCAACCCTGAGGGGCTACATCAACCAAACCAGCATCTGAGGGGCAACCAAGTGTGAAAGTCTTGCAGGGGCAGCCCGGGCACCATTCCAAAGCACTATCTGTAGTTCCTTCAGGAAATACCCATCTAGTTATAGTGCTTTGGAACAAAGCACTATACTGTTATTCCACCGTGGTAAACTTCTTATTATAGTGCTTTGGAACAAAGCACTATACTGTTATTCCACCGTGGATAACTTCTTCTTATTCTTATTATTCAGTCCGCACGTAATGCGGCCCGAACCGCTAAACTCACAGACTCCAGTGAGGTGTCATTTCGAAGCCAGCGTCCCCAAGAGGTGTGCTAAGTATTTTTCGTGCCGATCGGATTTGTAGTTTTTGCGCAATTTGTGTTTGAAAAAAGTCTTTCAATGCGTTTCAATGGAGAAATTTTCCAATACGTTTATAATGGGCTGGTTTCTGAGGCAATTTCTAAAAATAACTGCCACCTGGCTGATTAGCTCATTGATATGCGCAGTCAGACACAGTTACTATGCCAACGCCTATGAAATCTACATCAGCTCACCAGGTCACAAGTTTTGTCAGATAATATCAGCTCTTTAAGTGACAGTACAGCACAATTCCAAACCACTATCTGTAGTCTTATAATTATTAGACGGTGGCCCGATTCGAACTCATCGGGTATTCTAGAATATGCATGTCCACGTAGTATATTGCACAGCCACGCAGTATACAGTGCAGAGCCGCGCAGTACACAGCGCAGAGCCGCGCAGTACACAGCGCAGAGCCGCGCAGTATAAAGCGCAGAGCCGCGCAGTACACAGCGCAGAGCCGCGCAGTACACAGCGCAGAGCCGCGCAGTACACAGCGCAGAGCCGCGCAGTACACAGCGCAGAGCCGCGCAGTATAAAGCACAGAGCCGCGCAGTACACAGCGCAGAGCCGCGCAGTACACAGCGCAGAGCCGCGCAGTATAAAGCGCAGAGCCGTGCAGTACACAGCGCAGAGCCGCGCAGTACACAGCGCAGAGCCGTGCAGTACACAGCGCAGAGCCGCGCAGTATAAAGCGCAGAGCCGTGAAGTACACAGCGCAGAGCCGCGCAGTACACAGCGCAGAGCCGCACAGTACACAGCGCAGAGCCGCGCAGTACACAGCGCAGAGCCGCGCAGTATAAAGCGCAGAGCCGTGCAGTACACAGCGCAGAGCCGCGCAGTACACAGCGCAGAGCCGCGCAGTACACAGCGCAGAGCCGCGCAGTATAAAGCGCAGAGCCGCGCAGTACACAGCGCAGAGCCGCGCAGTACACAGCGCAGAGCCGTGCAGTACACAGCGCAGAGCCGCGCAGTACACAGCGCAGAGCCGTGCAGTACACAGCGCAGAGCCGCGCAGTATAAAGCGCAGAGCCGTGCAGTACACAGCGCAGAGCCGCGCAGTACACAGCGCAGAGCCGCGCAGTACACAGCGCAGAGCCGCGCAGTATAAAGCGCAGAGCCACGCAGTACACAGCGCAGAGCCGTGCAGTACACAGCGCAGAGCCGTGCAGTATACAGCGCAGAGCCGTGCAGTACACAGCGCAGAGCCGTGCAGTACACAGCGCAGAGTCGCGCAGTACACAGCGCAGAGCCGCGCAGTACACAGCGCAGAGCCATGCAGTACACAGCGCAAAGCCGCGCAGTATAAAGCGCAGAGCCGCGCAGTACACAGCGCAGAGCCGCGCAGTATACAGCGCAGAGCCGCGCAGTACACAGCGCAGAGCCGCGCAGTACAGAGCGCAGAGCCGCACAGTATAAAGCGCAGAGCCGCACAGTACACAGCGCAGAGCCGCGCAGTACACAGCGCAGAGCCGCGCAGTACACAGTGCAGAGCCGCACAGTACACAGCACAGAGCCGCGCAGTACACAGCGCAGAGCCACCCAGTATACAGCGCAGAGCCGCGCAGTACGCAGCGTAGAGCCACGCAGTATGCAGCGAAGAGCCGCGCAGTATACAGCGCTGAGCCGCGTAGTATACAGCGCAGAGCCCCGCAGTATACAGTGCAGAGCCCCGCAGTATACAGCGCAGAGCCGTGCAGTACACAGTGCAGAGCCGCGCAGTACACAGCGCAGAGCCGTGCAGTAC
Source organism: Ranitomeya variabilis (assembly GCF_051348905.1). Lineage (NCBI taxonomy): Eukaryota > Metazoa > Chordata > Amphibia > Anura > Dendrobatidae > Ranitomeya > Ranitomeya variabilis. Next base: position 534,735,337 of record NC_135232.1, on the reverse strand, counting down.
ACAGCACGGACACGCGCAGTACACAGCGCAGAGCCGCGCAGTACACAGCGCAGAGCCGCGTAGTATACAGCGAAGAGCCACGCAGTATATAGCGCAGAGCCGCGCAGTACAAAGCGCAGAGCCGTGCAGTATACAGCGCAGAGCCGCGCAGTATACAGCGCAGAACGCGCAGTACACAGTGCAGAGCCGTGCAGTACACAGCGCAGAGCCGTTCAGTACACAGCGCAGAGCCGCGCAGTACACAGCGCAGAAGCCACGCAGTATACAGTGCAGAGCCGCGTAGTATACAGCGCAGAGCCGCGTAGTATACAGCGCAGAGCCACGCAGTATACAGCACAGAGCCACGCAGTATACAGCGCAGAGCCACGTAGTTATACTGCCCAGTCACGTAGTATATTGTCCAGTCACATAGTATACTGCATATCCCTGTTAAAAAAAAAAAGAATTAAAATAAAAAAGTTACATACTCACCTCCTGGAGCGGCCGGTATCTGATGGTTGTTGCACCTCCTAGAGCGGCCGGTACACGATGCTTGTTGCACCTGGAGTGGCCGGTACCCGATGCTTGTTGCGCGCTCCGGTCCCAAGAGTGCATTGCGGTCTCACGAGATGATGACGTAGCGGTGTTGTGAGACAGAAAGACGGAAGTACCCTTAGACAATTAGATAGTAGATTACCCCGCTCACCAATTCGGAACCCGAGAGGCCCGGCCCACCAAATCGGACCCCGAGGGGCCCGGCCCACCAAATCGGACCCAGAGTGACCCCGCCCCTAAATCAGACCCAGAGTGACCCCGCCCACCAAATCGGACCCAGAGTGGCTCCGCCCACCAAATCGGACCCAGAGTGACCCCTTCCACCAAATCAGACCCAGAGTGACCCCTTCCACCAAATCGGACCCAGAGTGACCCCTTCCACCAAATCGGGCCCAGAGTGACCCCGCCCACCAAATCGGACCCAGAGTGACCCCACCCACCAAATCGGACCCTGAGGTGCCCAGCCCACCAAATCAGACCCTGAGGTGCCCAGCCCACCAAATCGGACCGAGTGACCCCACCCACCAAATTGGTCCCTAAGGTGCCCCGCCCACCAAATCGGACCCAGAGTGGCTCCGCCCACCGAATCGGACCCAGAGTGGCCGCGCCCACAGAATCGGACCAAAAGTGACCCCGCCCACCGAATCGGACCTAGATTTACCCCGCCCACAAAATCAGACCCAGATTGACCCAACCCACCAAATCGGACCGCCTGAGGGGCACCCAAGTGTCAAAGTCTTGCAGGGGCAGCCCGGGCACCATTCCAAAGCACTATCTGTAGTTCCTTCAGGAAATACCCATCTAGTTATAGTGCTTTGGAACAAAGCACTATACTGTTATTCCACCGTGGTAAACTTCTTATTCTTATTATTCAGTCCGCACGTAATGCGGCCCGAACCGCTTCACTCACAGACTCCAGTGAGGTGTCATTTCGAAGCCAGCGTTCCTGAGAGGTGTGCTAAGTATTTTTCGTGTCGATCGGATTTGTAGTTTTTGCGCAATTTGTGTTTGAAAAAAGTCTTTCAATGCGTTTCAATGGAGAAATTTTCCTATACGTTTATAATGGGCTGGTTTCTGAGGCAATTTCTAAAAATAACTGCCACCTGGCTGATTAGCTCATTGATATGCGCAGTCAGACACAGTTACTATGCCAACTCCTATGAAATCTACATCAGCTCACCAGGTCACAAGTTTTGTCAGATAATATCAGCTCTTAAAGTGACAGTACAGCACAATTCCAAACCACTATCCGTAGTCTTATGATTATTAGACTGTGGCCCGATTCTAACTCATCGGGTATTCTAGAATATGCATGTCCACGTAGTATATTGCACAGCCACGCAGTATACAGTGCAGAGCCGTGCAGTACACAGCGCAGAGCCGCGCAGTACACAGCGCAGAGCCGCGCAGTACACAGCGCAGAGCCGCGCAGTATAAAGCGCAGAGCCGCGCAGTACACAGCGCAGAGCCGCGCAGTACACAGCGCAGAGCCGCGCAGTACACAGCGCAGAGCCGCGCAGTATAAAGCGCAGAGCCGTGCAGTACACAGCGCAGAGCCGCGCAGTACACAGCGCAGAGCCGTGCAGTACACAGCGCAGAGCCGCGCAGTATAAAGCGCAGAGCCGTGCAGTACACAGCGCAGAGCCGCGCAGTACACAGCGCAGAGCCGCGCAGTACACAGCGCAGAGCCGCGCAGTATAAAGCGCAGAGCCGCGCAGTACACAGCGCAGAGCCGCGCAGTACACAGCGCAGAGCCGTGCAGTACACAGCGCAGAGCCGCGCAGTTTAAAGCGCAGAGCCGTGCAGTACACAGCGCAGAGCCGCGCAGTACACAGCGCAGAGCCGTGCAGTACACAGCGCAGAGCCGCGCAGTATAAAGCGCAGAGCCGTGCAGTACACAGCGCAGAGCCGCGCAGTACACAGCGCAGAGCCGCGCAGTACACAGCGCAGAGCCGCGCAGTATAAAGCGCAGAGCCGCGCAGTATAAAGCGCAGAGCCGCGCAGTACACAGCGCAGAGCCGCGCAGTACACAGCGCAGAGCCGTGCAGTACACAGCGCAGAGCCGCGCAGTATAAAGCGCAGAGCCGTGCAGTACACAGCGCAGAGCCGCGCAGTACACAGCGCAGAGCCGTGCAGTACACAGCGCAGAGCCGCGCAGTATAAAGCGCAGAGCCGTGCAGTACACAGCGCAGAGCCGTGCAGTACACAGCGCAGAGCCGCGCAGTACACAGCGCAGAGCCATGCAGTACACAGCGCAAAGCCGCGCAGTATAAAGCGCAGAGCCGCGCAGTATAAAGCGGAGAGCCGCGCAGTACACAGCGCAGAGCCGAGCAGTACACAGCGCAGAGCCGCGCAGTAGACAGCGCAGAGCCGTGCAGTACAGAGCGCAGAGCCGCACAGTATAAAGCGCAGAGCCGCGCAGTATACCGCGCAGAGCCGTGCAGTACACAGCGCAGAGCCGTGCAGTACACAGCGCAGAGCCGCGCAGTACACAGCGCAGAGCCGAGCAGTACACAGCGCAGAGCCGCGCAGTACACAGCGCAGAGCCGCGCAGTACACAGCGCAGAGCCGCGCAGTATACAGCGCAGAGCTGCGCAGTACACAGCGCAGAGCCGCGCAGTACAGAGCGCAGAGCCGCACAGTATAAAGCGCAGAGCCGCGCAGTACACAGCGCAGAGCCGCGCAGTACACAGCGCAGAGCCGCGCAGTACACAGTGCAGAGCCGCACAGTACACAGCGCAGAGCCACCCAGTATACAGCGCAGAGCCGCGCAGTACGCAGCGTAGAGCCACGCAGTATGCAGCGCAGAGCCGCGCAGTATACAGCGCTGAGCCGCGTAGTATACAGCGCAGAGCCCCGCAGTATACAGTGCAGAGCCCCGCAGTATACAGCGCAGACACGCGCAGTACACAGCACGGACACGCGCAGTACACAGCGCAGAGCCGCGCAGTACACAGCGCAGAACGCGCAGTACACAGTGCAGAGCCGCGCAGTACACAGCGCAGAGCCGTGCAGTACACAGCGCAGAGCCGCGCAGTACACAGCGCAGAGCCACGCAGTATACAGCGCAGAGCCGCGTAGTATACAGCGCAGAGCCGCGTAGTATACAGCGCAGAGCCACGCAGTATACAGCACAGAGCCACGCAGTATACAGCGCAGAGCCACGTAGTTATACTGCCCAGTCACGTAGTATATTGTCCAGTCACATAGTATACTGCATATCCCTGTTAAAAAAAAAAAAGAATTAAAATAAAAAAGTTACATACTCACCTCCTGGAGCGGCCGGTATCTGATGGTTGTTGCACCTCCTAGAGCGGCCGGTACACGATGCTTGTTGCACCTGGAGTGGCCGGTACCCGATGCTTGTTGCGCGCTCCGGTCCCAAGAGTGCATTGCGGTCTCACGAGATGATGACGTAGCGGTGTTGTGAGACAGAAAGACGGAAGTGCCCTTAGATAATTAGATAGTAGATTACCCCGCTCACCAATTCGGAACCCGAGAGGCCCGGCCCACCAAATTGGACCCCGAGTGGCTCCGCCCACCAAATCGGACCCAGAGTGACCCCTTCCACCAAATCAGACCCAGAGTGACCCCTTCCACCAAATCGGACCCAGAGTGACCCCTTCCACCAAATCGGGCCCAGAGTGACCCCGCCCACCAAATCGGACCCAGAGTGACCCCACCCACCAAATCGGACCCTGAGGTGCCCAGCCCACCAAATCAGACCCTGAGGTGCCCAGCCCACCAAATCGGACCGAGTGACCCCACCCACCAAATTGGTCCCTAAGGTGCCCCGCCCACCAAATCGGACCCAGAGTGGCCGCGCCCACAGAATCGGACCAAAAGTGACCCCGCCCACCGAATCGGACCTAGATTTACCCCGCCCACAAAATCAGACCCAGATTGACCCAACCCACCAAATCGGACCGCCTGAGGGGCACCCAAGTGTGAAAGTCTTGCAGGGGCAGCCCGGGCACCATTCCAAAGCACTATCTGTAGTTCCTTCAGGAAATACCCATCTAGTTCTTATTATTATTCAGTCCGCACGTAATGCGGCCCGAACCGCTTCACTCACAGACTCCAGTGAGGTGTCATTTCGAAGCCAGCGTCCCCAAGAGGTGTGCTAAGTATTTTTCGTGTCGATCGGATTTGTAGTTTTGGCGCAATTTGCGTTTGAAAATGTTTTTTCCCCTCATTGTAATGCTTTTCAATAGGGAAATTTTCACATAGGTTATAATGGCCGGGTTTCTGAGGCAATTTGAAATGTACCTGCCACCTGGCTGATTAGCTCATTGATATGCTCAGTCAGGCCCAGTTACTATGCCAACGCCTGCGAACTGTACATGACCCTAGCAGGACAGTTTTGGCAGATAATATCAGCTCTTAAAGTGATAGCACAGCACAATTTCAAAGCACTATCTATAGTCTTATTATAATTATTGCCCCGCTCACCAAATCGGACCCAGCCCGCCAAATCGGACCCAGAGTGGCGCCGCCCGCCAAATCGGACCCAGAGTGGCGCCGCCCGCCAAATCGGACCCAGAGTGGCGCCGCCCGCCAAATCGGACCCAGAGTGGCGCCGCCCGCCAAATCGGACCCAGAGTGGCGCTGTTCGGCCAAATCGGACCCAGAGTGGCGCCGCCCGCCAAATCGGACCCAGAGTGACCCCGCCCGCCAAATCGGACCCAGAGTGGCGCCGCCCGCCAAATCGGACCCAGAGTGGCGCCGCCCGCCAAATCGGACCCAGAGTGGCGCCGCCCGCCAAATCGGACCCAGAGTGGCGCCGCCCGCCAAATCGGACCCAGAGTGGCGCCGCCCGCCAAATCGGACCCAGAGTGGCGCCGCCCGCCAAATCGGACCCAGAGTGGCGCCGCCCGCCAAATCGGACCCAGAGTGGCGCCGCCCGCCAAATCGGACCCAGAGTGGCGCCGCACGCCAAATCGGACCCAGAGTGGCGCCGCACGCCAAATCGGACCCAGAGTGGCGCCGCCCGCCAAATCGGCCCCAGAGTGACCCGGGCCACCAAATCGGGCCCAGAGTGACCTGGGCCACCAAATCGGGCCCAGAGTGACCCGGGTTGACCAAATCGGGCCCAGAGTGACCCGGGCCACCAAATCGGGCCCAGAGTGACCCGGGCCACCAAATCGGCCCCAGAGTGACCCGGGCCACCAAATCGGGCCCAGAGTGACCCGGGCCACCAAATCGGGCCCAGAGTGACCCGGGCCACCAAATCGGGCCCAGAGTGACCCGGGTTGACCAAATCGGGCCCAGAGTGACCCGGGCCACCAAATCGGGCCCAGAGTGACCCGGGCCACCAAATCGGACCAAGAGTGACCCGGGCCACCAAATGGGACCCAGAGTGACCCGGGCCACCAAATGGGACCCAGAGTGACCCGGGCCACCAAATGGGACCCAGAGTGACCCGGCCCACCAAATGGGACCCAGAGACCCGGCCCACCAAATGGGACCCAGAGTGACCCGGCCCACCAAATCGGACCCAGAGTGACCCGGCCCACCAAATCGGACCCAGAGTGACCCGGCCCACCAAATCGGACCCAGAGTGACCCGGCCCACCAAATCGGACCCAGAGTGACCCGGCCCACCAAGCCTCAACCCTGAGGGGCTACAACTACCAAACCAGCGCCTGAGGGGCACCCAAGTGTGAAAGTCTTGCAGGGGCAGCCCGGGCACCATTCCAAAGCACTATCTGTAGTTCCTTCAGGAAATACCCATCTAGTTCTTATTATTATTATTCAGTCCGCACGTAATGCGGCCCGAACCGCTAAACTCACAGACTCCAGTGAGGTGTCATTTCGAAGCCAGCGTTCCTGAGAGGTGTGCTAAGTATTTTTCGTGTCGATCGGATTTGTAGTTTTGGCGCAATTTGCGTTTGAAAAAAGTGTCTCAATGCATTTCAATAGGGAAATTTTCCAATACGTTTATAATGGGCCTGATTTCTGAGGCAATTTCTAAAAATAACTGCCACCTGGCTGATTACCTCATTGATATGCGCAGTGAGACCCAGTTACTATGCCAACGCCTATAAACTCTACCAGCCCACCAGGTCACAAGTTTTGTCAGATAATATCAGCTCTTAAAGTGACAGTACAGCACAATTACAAAGCACTATCTGTAGTCTTATCATTATTGCCCCGCTTACCAAATCGGACCCCGCCCGCCAAATCGGACCCAGAGTGGCGCCGCCCGTCAAGTCGGACCCAGAGTGGCGCCGCCCGCCAAATCGGACCCAGAGTGGCGCCGCCCGCCAAATCGGACCCAGAGTGGCGCCGCCCGCCAAATCGGACCCAGAGTGGCGCCGCCCGCCAAATCGGACCCAGAGTGGCGCCGCCCGCCAAATCGGACCCAGAGTGGCGCCGGCCGCCAAATCGGACCCAGAGTGGCGCCGCCCGCCAAATCGGACCCAGAGTGGCGCCGCCCGCCAAATCGGACCCAGAGAGGCGCCGCCCGCCAAATCGGACCCAGAGTGGCGCCGCCCGCAAAATCGGACCCAGAGTGGCGCCGCCCGCCAAATCGGACCCAGAGTGACCCGGGCCACCAAATCGGACCCAGAGTGACCCGGGCCGCCAAATCGGACCCGGAGTGGCGCCGCCCACCAAATCGGACCCAGAGTGGCGCCGCCCGCCAAATCGGACCCAGAGTGGCGCCGCCCGCCAAATCGGACCCAGAGTGACCCGGGCCGCCAAATCGGACCCAGAGTGGCGCCGCCCGCCAAATCGGACCCAGAGTGGCGCCGCCCGCCAAATCGGACCCAGAGTGGCGCCGCCCGCCAAATCGGACCCAGAGTGGCGCCGCCCACCAAATCGGACCCAGAGTGGCGCCGCCCGCCAAATCGGACCCAGAGTGACCCGGCCCGCCAAATCGGACCCAGAGTGACCCGGCCCGCCAAATCGGACCCAGAGTGACCCGGCCCGCCAAATCGGACCCAGAGTGACCCGGCCCGCCAAATCGGACCCAGAGTGACCCGGCCCACCAAATCGGACCCAGAGTGACCCGGCCCGCCAAATCGGACCCAGAGTGGCGCCGCCCGCCAAATCGGACCCAGAGTTGCGCCGCCCGCCAAATCGGACCCAGAGAGGCGCCGCCCGCCAAATCGGACCCAGAGTGGCGCCGCCCGCCAAATCGGACCCAGAGTGACCCGGCCCTCCAAATCGGACCCAGAGTGACCCGGCCCGCCAAATCGGACCCAGAGTGACCCGGCCCACCAAATCGGACCCTGAGGTGCCCGGGCCGCCAAATCGGACCCAGAGAGGCGCCGCCCGCCAAATCGGACCCAGAGTGGCGCCGCCCGCCAAATCGGACCCAGAGTGACCCGGCCCGCCGAATCGGACCCAGAGTGACCCGGCCCGCCAAATCGGACCCAGAGTGACCCGGGCCACCAAATCGGACCCAGAGTGACCCGGGCCGCCAAATCGGACCCGGAGTGGCGCCGCCCACCAAATCGGACCCAGAGTGGCGCCGCCCGCCAAATCGGACCCAGAGTGGCGCCGCCCGCCAAATCGGACCCAGAGTGACCCGGGCCGCCAAATCGGACCCAGAGTGGCGCCGCCCGCCAAATCGGACCCAGAGTGGCGCCGCCCGCCAAATCGGACCCAGAGTGGCGCCGCCCGCCAAATCGGACCCAGAGTGGCGCCGCCCACCAAATCGGACCCAGAGTGGCGCCGCCCGCCAAATCGGACCCAGAGTGACCCGGCCCGCCAAATCGGACCCAGAGTGACCCGGCCCGCCAAATCGGACCCAGAGTGACCCGGCCCGCCAAATCGGACCCAGAGTGACCCGGCCCGCCAAATCGGACCCAGAGTGACCCGGCCCACCAAATCGGACCCAGAGTGACCCGGCCCGCCAAATCGGACCCAGAGTGGCGCCGCCCGCCAAATCGGACCCAGAGTTGCGCCGCCCGCCAAATCGGACCCAGAGAGGCGCCGCCCGCCAAATCGGACCCAGAGTGGCGCCGCCCGCCAAATCGGACCCAGAGTGACCCGGCCCTCCAAATCGGACCCAGAGTGACCCGGCCCGCCAAATCGGACCCAGAGTGACCCGGCCCACCAAATCGGACCCTGAGGTGCCCGGGCCGCCAAATCGGACCCAGAGAGGCGCCGCCCGCCAAATCGGACCCAGAGTGGCGCCGCCCGCCAAATCGGACCCAGAGTGACCCGGCCCGCCGAATCGGACCCAGAGTGACCCGGCCCGCCAAATCGGACCCAGAGTGACCCGGGCCACCAAATCGGACCCAGAGTGACCCGGGCCGCCAAATCGGACCCGGAGTGGCGCCGCCCACCAAATCGGACCCAGAGTGGCGCCGCCTGCCAAATCGGACCCAGAGTGGCGCCGCCCGCCAAATCGGACCCAGAGTGACCCGGGCCGCCAAATCGGACCCAGAGTGGCGCCGCCCGCCAAATCGGACCCAGAGTGGCGCCGCCCGCCAAATCGGACCCAGAGTGGCGCCGCCCGCCAAATCGGACCCAGAGTGGCGCCGCCCGCCAAATCGGACCCAGAGTGGCGCCGCCCACCAAATCGGACCCAGAGTGACCCGGCCCGCCAAATCGGACCCAGAGTGACCCGGCCCGCCAAATCGGACCCAGAGTGACCCGGCCCGCCAAATCGGACCCAGAGTGACCCGGCCCGCCAAATCGGACCCAGAGTGACCCGGCCCACCAAATCGGACCCAGAGTGACCCGGCCCGCCAAATCGGACCCAGAGTGGCGCCGGCCGCCAAATCGGACCCAGAGTTGCGCCGCCCGCCAAATCGGACCCAGAGAGGCGCCGCCCGCCAAATCGGACCCAGAGTGGCGCCGCCCGCAAAATCGGACCCAGAGTGGCGCCGCCCGCAAAATCGGACGCAGAGTGACCCGGGCCACCAAATCAGACCCAGAGTGGCGCCGCCCGCCAAATCGGACCCAGAGAGGCGCCGCCCGCCAAATCGGACCCAGAGTGGTGCCGCCCGCCAAATCGGACCCAGAGAGGCGCCGCCCGCCAAATCGGACCCAGAGTGGCGCCGCCCGCAAAATCGGACCCAGAGTGGCACCGCCCGCAAAATCGGACGCAGAGTGACCCGGGGTACCAAATCAGACCCAGAGTGACCCGGGCCGCCAAATCGGACCCAGAGTGACCCGGGCCGCCAAATCGGACCCAGAGTGACCCGGGCCGCCAAATCGGACCCAGAGTGGCGCCGCCCGCCAAATCGGACCCAGAGTGGCGCCGCCCGCCAAATCGGACCCAGAGTGGCGCCGCCCGCCAAATCGGACCCAGAGTGGCGCCACCCGCCAAATCGGACCCAGAGTGGCGCCGCCCGCCAAATCGGACCCAGAGTGGCGCCGCCTGCCAAATCATACCCAGAGTGGCGCCACCCGCCAAATCGGACCCAGAGTGACCCGGGCCGCCAAATCGGACCCAGAGTGGCGCCGCCCGCCAAATCGGACCCAGAGTGGCGCCGCCCGCCAAATCGGACCCAGAGTGGCGCCGCCCGCCAAATCGGACCCAGAGTGACCCGGCCCGCCAAATCGGACCCAGAGTGACCCGGCCCGCCAAATCGGACCCAGAGTGACCCGGCCCGCCAAATCGGACCCAGAGTGACCCGGCCCGCCAAATCGGACCCAGAGTGACCCGGCCCTCCAAATCGGACCCAGAGTGACCCGGCCCGCCAAATCGGACCCAGAGTGACCCGGCCCGCCAAATCGGACCCAGAGTGACCCGGCCCGCCAAATCGGACCCAGAGTGGCGCCGCCCGCCAAGTCGGACCCAGAGTGGCACCGCCCGCCAAGTCGGACCAAGAGTGGCGCCGCCCGCCAAGTCGGACCCAGAGTGGCGCCGCCCGCCAAGTCGGACCCAGAGTGGCGCCACCCGCCAAATCGGACCCAGAGTGACCCGGGCCGCCAAATCGGACCCAGAGTGGCGCCGCCCGCCAAATCGGACCCAGAGTGGCGCCGCCCGCCAAATCGGACCCAGAGTGGCGCCGCCCGCCAAATCGGACCCAGAGTGACCCGGCCCGCCAAATCGGACCCAGAGTGACCCGGCCCGCCAAATCGGACCCAGAGTGACCCGGCCCGCCAAATCGGACCCAGAGTGACCCGGCCCGCCAAATCGGACCCAGAGTGACCCGGCCCTCCAAATCGGACCCAGAGTGACCCGGCCCGCCAAATCGGACCCAGAGTGACCCGGCCCGCCAAATCGGACCCAGAGTGACCCGGCCCGCCAAATCGGACCCAGAGTGGCGCCGCCCGCCAAGTCGGACCCAGAGTGGCACCGCCCGCCAAGTCGGACCAAGAGTGGCGCCGCCCGCCAAGTCGGACCCAGAGTGGCGCCGCCCGCCAAGTCGGACCCAGAGTGGCGCCGCCCGTCAAATCAGACCCAGAGTGGCGCCGCCCGTCAAATCGGACCCAGAGTGACCCGGGCCACCAAATCGGACCCAGAGTGACCCGGCCCACCAAATCGGACCCAGAGTGACCCGGCCCACCAAATCGGACCCAGAGTGACCCGGCCCACCAAATCGGACCCTGATGTGCCCCGCCCACCAAATCGGACCCTGAGTGGCTCCGCCCACCAAATCGGACCCAGAGTGACCCCGCCCACCAAATTGGACTCTGAGGTGCCCCGCCCACCAAATCAGACCCAGAGTGGCTCCGCCCACTAAATCGGACCCAGAGTGACCCCACCCACCAAATAGGTCCCAGAGTGACCCCACCCACCAAATAGGTCCCAGAGTGACCTGGCCCACCAAATCGGACCCAGAGTGACCCGGCCCACCAAATCGGACCCAGAGTGACCCGGCCCACCAAATCGGACCCAGAGTGACCCGGCCCACCAAATCGGACCCAGAGTGACCCGGCCCACCAAATCGGACCCAGAGTGACCCGGCCCACCAAATCGGACCCAGAGTGACCCGGGCCACCAAATCGGACCCAGAGTGACTCGGGCCACCAAATCGGACGCAGAGTGACCCGGGCCACCAAATCGGACCCAGAGTGACCCGGGCCACCAAATCGGACCCAGAGTGGCCCGGCCCACCAAATCGGACCCAGAGTGGCCCGGCCCACCAAATCGGCCCCTGAGGGGCCCTGCCCACCAAATCGGACCCAGAGTGACCCGGGCCACCAAATCGGACCCAGAGTGGCGCCGCCCGCCTAATCGGACCCAGAGTGGCGCCGCCCGCCAAATCGGACCCAGAGTGGCGCCGCCCGCCAAATCGGACCCAGAGTGGCGCCGCCCGCCAAATCAGACCCAGAGAGGCGCCGCCTGCCAAATCGGACCCAGAGTGGCGCCGCCCGCCAGAGTGGCGCCGCCCGCCAAATCGGACCCGGAGTGGCGCCGCCTGCCAAATCGGACCCGGAGTGGCGCCGCCCGCCAAATCGGACCCGGAGTGGCGCCGCCCGCCAAATCGGACCCGGAGTGGCGCCGCCCGCCAAATCGGACCCGGAGTGGCGCCGCCCGCCAAATCGGACCCGGAGTGGCGCCGCCCGCCAAATCGGACCCTGAGTGGCGCCGCCCGCCAAATCGGACCAGGAGTGGCGCCGCCCGCCAAATCGGACCCGGAGTGGCGCCGCAATCGGACTCAGAGTAGAGCCGCCCGCCAAATCGGACCCAGAGTGGCGCCGCCCACCAAATCGGACCCAGAGTGGCGCCGCCCGCCAAATCGGACCCAGAGTGGCGCCGCCCGCCAATTCGGACCCAAAGTGGCGCCGCCCGCCAAATCGGACGCAGAGTGGCGCCGCCCGCCAAATCGGACCCAGAGTGGCGCCGCCCGCCAAATCGGACGCAGAGTGGCGCCGCCCGCCAAATCGGACGCAGAGTGGCGCCGCCCGCCAAATCGGACGCAGAGTGGCGCCGCCCGCCAAATCCGACCCAGAGTGCCGCCAAATCGGACTCAGAGTGGCGCCGCCCGCCAAATCGGACCCAGAGTGGCGCCGCCCGCCAAATCGGACCCAGAGTGGCGCCGCCCGCCAAATCGGACCCAGAGAGGCGCCGCCCGCCAAATCGGACCCAGAGCGGCGCCGCCCGCCAAATCGGACACAGCGGCGCCGCCCGCCAAATCGGACCCAGAGTGGCCTCTACCCTGAGGGGCTACAACTACCAAACCAGCGCCTGATGGGCACCCAAGTGTGAAAGTCTTGCAGGGGCAGCCCGGGCACCATTCCAAAGCACTATCTATAGTTCATTCAGGAAATACCCATCTATTTTTCTCTGTTATCAGCCATTCCCCTGTCCTGCTGTCAGTCTATTCTCCCTGTTATCAGCCATTCCCCGTCCTGCTGTCAGTCTATTCTCTCTGTTATCAGCCATTCCCCCATCCTGCTGTCAGTCTTTTACTCTGTTATCAGCCATTCCCCTGTCCTGCTGTCAGTCTATTCTCTCTGTTATCAGCCATTCCCTTGTCCTGCTGTCAGTCTATTCTCTGTTATCAGCCATTCCCTTATCCTGGTGTCAGTCAGAGTGGCCCGGGCCACCAAATCGGACCCAGAGTGACCCGGGCCACCAAATCGGACCCAGAGTGACCCGGGCCACCAAATCGGACCCAGAGAGACCCGGGCCACCAAATCGGACCCAGAGTGACCCGGGCCACTAAATCGGACCCAGAGTGACCCGGCCCACCAAATCGGACCCAGAGTGACCCGGCCCACCAAATCGGACCCAGAGTGACCCGGCCCACCAAATCGGACCCAGAGTGACCCGGGCCACCAAATCGGACCCAGAGTGACCCAGGCCACCAAATCGGACCCAGAGGGACCCGGCCCACCAAATCGGACCCAGAGTGACCCGGCCCACCAAATCGGACCCAGAGTGACCCGGGCCACCAAATCGGACCCAGAGTGACTCGGGCCACCAAATCTGACCCAGAGTGACCCGGGCTACCAAATCGGACCCAGAGTGACCCGGGCCACCACATCGGACCCAGAGTGACCCGGGCCACCACATCGGACCCAGAGTGACCCGGGCCACCACATCGGACCCAGAGTGAACCGGGCAACCACATCGGACCCAGAGTGACCCGGGCCACCACATCGGACCCAGAGTGACCCGGGCCACCACATCGGACCCAGAGTGACCCGGGCCACCACATCGGACCCAGAGTGACCCGGGCCACCACATCGGACCCAGAGTGACCCAGGCCACCACATCGGACCCAGAGTGACCCGGGCCACCACATCGGACCCAGAGTGACCCGGGCCGCCAAATCGGACCCAGAGTGGCGCCGCCCGCCAAATCGGACCCAGAGTGGCGCCGCCCGCCAAATCGGACCCAGAGTGGCGCCGCCCGCCAAATCGGACCCAGAGTGACCCGGCCCGCCAAATCGGACCCAGAGTGACCCGGCCCGCCAAATCGGACCCAGAGTGACCCGGCCCGCCAAATCGGACCCAGAGTGACCCGGCCCGCCAAATCGGACCCAGAGTGACCCGGCCCGCCAAATCGGACCCAGAGTGACCCGGCCCTCCAAATCGGACCCAGAGTGACCCGGCCCGCCAAATCGGACCCAGAGTGACCCGGCCCGCCAAATCGGACCCAGAGTAACCCGGCCCGCCAAATCGGACCCAGAGTGGCGCCGCCCGCCAAGTCGGACCCAGAGTGGCACCGCCCGCCAAGTCGGACCCAGAGTGGCGCCGCCCGCCAAGTCGGACCCAGAGTGGCGCCGCCCGCCAAGTCGGACCCAGAGTGGCGCCGCCCGTCAAATCGGACCCAGAGTGGCGCCGCCCGTCAAATCGGACCCAGAGTGACCCGGGCCACCAAATCGGACCCAGAGTGACCCGGCCCACCAAATCGGACCCAGAGTGACCCGGGCCACCAAATCGGACCCAGAGTGACCCGGCCCACCAATTCGGACCCCGAGTGACCCCGCCCACCAAATCGGACCCTGAGGTGCCCCGCCCACCAAATCAGACCCAGAGTGGCTCCGCCCACTAAATCGGACCCAGAGTGACCCCGCCCACCAAATAGGTCCCAGAGTGACCCGGCCCACCAAATCGGACCCAGAGTGACCCGGCCCACCAAATCGGACCCAGAGTGACCCGGCCCACCAAATCGGACCCAGAGTGACCCGGCCCACCAAATCGGACCCAGAGTGACCCGGCCCACCAAATCGGACCCAGAGTGACCCGGCCCACCAAATCGGACCCAGAGTGACCTGGCCCACCAAATCGGACCCAGAGTGGCCTCAACCCTGAGGGGCTACAACTACCAAACCAGCGCCTGAGGGGCACCCAAGTGTGAAAGTCTTGCAGGGGCAGCCCGGGCACCATTCCAAAGCACTATCTGTAGTTCCTTCAGGAAATACCCATCTAGTTATTATTATTATTCAGTCCGCACGTAATGCGGCCCGAACCGCTTCACTCACAGACTCCAGTGAGGTGTCATTTCAAAGCCAGCGTCCCCAAGAGGTGTGCTAAGTATTTTTCGTGTCGATCGGGTTTGTAGTTTTGGCGCAATTTGCGTTTGAAAATGTTTTTTCCCCTCATTGTAATGCATTTCAATAGGGAAATTTTCCCATAGGATATAATGGCCGGGTTTCTGAGGCAATTTGAAATGTACCTGCCACCTGGCTGATTAGCTCATTGATATGTGCAGTCAGGCCCAGTTACTATGCCAACGCCTGCGAACTGTACATGACCCCAGCACAGTTTTGCCAGATAATATCAGCTCTTAAAGTGATAGCACAGCACAATTTCAAAGCACTATCTGTAGTCTTATTATAATTATTGCCACGCTCACCAAATCGGACCCAGAGTGGCGCCGCCTGCCAAATCGGACCCAGAGTGGCGCCGCCCGCAAAATCGGACCCAGAGTGGCGCCGCCCGCAAAATCGGACTCAGAGTGGCGCCGCCCGCCAAATCGGACCCAGAGTGGCGCCGCCCGCAAAATCGGACCCAGAGTGGCGCCGCCCGCCAAATTGGACCCAGAGTGGCGCCGAACGCCAAATCGGACCCAGAGTGACCCGGCCCACCAATTCGGACCCCGAGTGACCCCGCCCACCAAATCGGACCCTGAGGTGCCCCGCCCACCAAATCAGACCCAGAGTGGCTCCGCCCACTAAATCGGACCCAGAGTGACCCCACCCACCAAATAGGTCCCAGAGTGACCCAGCCCACCAAATCGGACCCAGAGTGACCCGGCCCACCAAATCGGACCCAGAGTGACCCGGCCCACCAAATCGGACCCAGAGTGACCCGGCCCACCAAATCGGACCCAGAGTGACCCGGCCCACCAAATCGGACCCAGAGTGACCCGGCCCACCAAATCGGACCCAGAGTGACCCGGCCCACCAAATCGGACCCAGAGTGACTCGGGCCACCAAATCGGACGCAGAGTGACCCGGGCCACCAAATCGGACCCAGAGTGACCCGGGCCACCAAATCGGACCCAGAGTGGCCCGGCCCACCAAATCGGACCCAGAGTGGCCCGGCCCACCAAATCGGCCCTTGAGGGGCCCTGCCCACCAAATCGGACCCAGAGTGACCCGGGCCACCAAATCGGACCCAGAGTGACCCGGCCCACCAAATCGGACCCAGAGTGACCCGGGCCACCAAATCGGACCCAGAGTGGCCCGGCCCACCAAATCGGACCCAGAGTGGCCCGGCCCACCAAATCGGACCCAGAGTGGCGCCGGCCGCCAAGTCGGACCCAGAGTGGCGCCGGCCGCCAAATCGGACCCAGTGTGGCGCCGCCCGCCAAATCGGACCCAGAGTGGCGCCGCCCGCCTAATCGGACCCAGAGTGGCGCCGCCCGCCAAATCGGACCCAGAGTGGCGCCGCCCGCCAAATCGGACCCAGAGTGGCGCCGCCCGCCAAATCAGACCCAGAGAGGCGCCGCCTGCCAAATCGGACCCAGAGTGGCGCCGCCCGCCAGAGTGGCGCCGCCCGCCAAATCGGACCCGGAGTGGCGCCGCCTGCCAAATCGGACCCGGAGTGGCGCCGCCCGCCAATTCGGACCCGGAGTGGCGCCGCCCGCCAAATCGGACCCGGAGTGGCGCCGCCCGCCAAATCGGACCCGGAGTGGCGCCGCCCGCCAAATCGGACCAGGAGTGGCGCCACCCGCCAAATCGGACCCAGAGTGGCGCCGCAATCGGACTCAGAGTGGAGCCGCCCGCCAAATCGGACCCAGAGTGGCGCCGCCCACCAAATCGGACCCAGAGTGGCGCCGCCCGCCAAATCGGACCCAGAGTGGCGCCGCCCGCCAAATCGGACCCAGAGTGGCGCCGCCCGCCAAATCGGACGCAGAGTGGCGCCGCCCGCCAAATCGGACCCAGAGTGGCGCCGCCCGCCAAATCGGACCCAGAGTGCCGCCAAATCGGACCCAGAGTGGCGCCGCCCGCCAAATCGGACGCAGAGTGGCGCCGCCCGCCAAATCGGACGCAGAGTGGCGCCGCCCGCCAAATCCGACCCAGAGTGCCGCCAAATCGGACTCAGAGTGGCGCCGCCCGCCAAATCGGACCCAGAGTGGCGCCGCCCGCCAAATCGGACCCAGAGTGGCGCCGCCCGCCAAATCGGACCCAGAGAGGCGCCGCCCGCCAAATCGGACCCAGAGCGGCGCCGCCCGCCAAATCGGACACAGAGCGGCGCCGCCCGCCCGCCAAATCGGACACAGAGCGGCGCCGCCCGCCAAATCGGACCCAGAGTGGCCTCTACCCTGAGGGGCTACAACTACCAAACCAGCGCCTGATGGGCACCCAAGTGTGAAAGTCTTGCAGGGGCAGCCCGGGCACCATTCCAAAGCACTATCTATAGTTCATTCAGGAAATACCCATCTATTTCTCTCTGTTATCAGCCATTCCCCTGTCCTGCTGTCAGTCTATTCTCCCTGTTATCAGCCATTCCCCGTCCTGCTGTCAGTCTATTCTCTCTGTTATCAGCCATTCCCCCATCCTGCTGTCAGTCTTTTACTCTGTTATCAGCCATTCCCCTGTCCTGCTGTCAGTCTATTCTCTCTGTTATCAGCCATTCCCTTGTCCTGCTGTCAGTCTATTCTCTGTTATCAGCCATTCCCTTATCCTGGTGTCAGTCAGAGTGACCCGGGCCACCAAATCGGACCCAGAGTGACCCGGGCCACCAAATCGGACCCAGAGTGACCCGGGCCACCAAATCGGACCCAGAGAGACCCGGGCCACCAAATCGGACCCAGAGTGACCCGGGCCACTAAATCGGACCCAGAGTGACCCGGCCCACCAAATCGGACCCAGAGTGACCCGGCCCACCAAATCGGACCCAGAGTGACCCGGCCCACCAAATCGGACCCAGAGTGACCCGGGCCACCAAATCGGACCCAGAGTGACCCGGGCCACCAAATCGGACCCAGAGGGACCCGGCCCACCAAATCGGACCCAGAGTGACCCGGCCCACCAAATCGGACCCAGAGTGACCCGGGCCACCAAATCGGACCCAGAGTGACTCGGGCCACCAAATCTGACCCAGAGTGACCCGGGCTACCAAATCGGACCCAGAGTGACCCGGGCCACCACATCGGACCCAGAGTGACCCGGGCCACCACATCGGACCCAGAGTGACCCGGGCCACCACATCGGACCCAGAGTGACCCGGGCCACCACATCGGACCCAGAGTGACCCGGGCCACCACATCGGACCCAGAGTGACCCGGGCCACCACATCGGACCCAGAGTGACCCGGGCCACCACATCGGACCCAGAGTGACCCAGGCCACCACATCGGACCCAGAGTGACCCGGGCCACCACATCGGACCCAGAGTGACCCGGGCCACCACATCGGACCCAGAGTGACCCGGGCCACCACATCGGACCCAGAGTGACCCGGGCCACCAAATCGGACCCAGAGTGACCCGGGCCACCAAATCGGACCCAGAGTGACCCGGGCCACCAAACCGGACCCAGAGTGACCCGGGCCACCAAATCGGACCCAGAGTGACCCGGGCCACCAAATCGGACCCAGAGTGACCCGGGCCACCAAATCGGACCCAGAGTGACCCGGCCCACCAAATCGGACCCAGAGTAACCCGGCCCACCAAATCAGACCCAGAGTGACCCGGCCCACCAAATCGGACCCAGAGTGACCCGGGCCACCAAATCGGACCCAGAGTGACCCGGGCCACCAAATCGGACCCAGAGTGACCCGGGCCATCAAATCGGACACAGAGTGACCCGGGCCACCAAATCGGACCCAGAGTGACCCGGGCCACCAAATCGGACCCAGAGTGACCCGGGCCACCAAATCGGACCCAGAGTGACCCGGGCCACCAAATCGGACCCAGAGTGACCCGGGCCACCAAATCGGACCCAGAGTGTCCCGGACCACCAAACCGGACCCAGAGTGACCCGGGCCACCAAATCAGACCCAGAGTGACCCGGGCCACCAAATCGGACCCAGAGTGACCCTGGCCACCAAATCGGACCCAGAGTGACCCGGCCCACCAAATCGGACCCAGAGTGACCCGGCCCACCAAACCGGACCCAGAGTGACCCGGGCCACCAAATCGGACCCAGAGTGACCCGGGCCACCAAATCGGACCCAGAGTGACCCAGCCCACCAAATCGGACCCAGAGTGACCCGGCCCACCAAACCGGACCCAGAGTGACCCGGCCCACCAAATCGGACCCAGAGTGACCCGGCCCACCAAATCGGACCCAGAGTGACCCGGCCCACCAAATCGGACCCAGAGTGACCCGGCCCACCAAATCGGACCCAGAGTGACCCGGCCCACCAAATCGGACCCAGAGTGACCCGGCCCACCAAATCGGACCCAGAGTGGCCTCAACCCTGAGGGGCTACAACTACCAAACCAGCGCCTGAGGGGCACCCAAGTGTGAAAGTCTTGCAGGGGCAGCCCGGGCACCATTCCAAAGCACTATCTGTAGTTCCTTCAGGAAATACCCATCTAGTTATTATTATTATTCAGTCCGCACGTAATGCGGCCCGAACCGCTTCACTCACAGACTCCAGTGAGGTGTCATTTCAAAGCCAGCGTCCCCAAGAGGTGTGCTAAGTATTTTTCGTGTCGATCGGGTTTGTAGTTTTGGCGCAATTTGCGTTTGAAAATGTTTTTTCCCCTCATTGTAATGCATTTCAATAGGGAAATTTTCCCATAGGATATAATGGCCGGGTTTCTGAGGCAATTTGAAATGTACCTGCCACCTGGCTGATTAGCTCATTGATATGTGCAGTCAGGCCCAGTTACTATGCCAACGCCTGCGAACTGTACATGACCCCAGCACAGTTTTGCCAGATAATATCAGCTTTTAAAGTGATAGCACAGCACAATTTCAAAGCACTATCTGTAGTCTTATTATAATTATTGCCACGCTCACCAAATCGGACCCAGAGTGGCGCCGCCTGCCAAATCGGACCCAGAGTGGCGCCGCCCGCAAAATCGGACCCAGAGTGGCGCCGCCCGCAAAATCGGACTCAGAGTGGCGCCGCCCGCCAAATCGGACCCAGAGTGGCGCCGCCCGCAAAATCGGACCCAGAGTGGCGCCGCCCGCCAAATTGGACCCAGAGCGGCGCCGAACGCCAAATCGGACCCAGAGTGGCTCCGCCCGCCAAATCGGACCCAGAGTGGCGCCGCCCGCCAAATCGGACCCAGAGTGGCGCCGCCCGCCAAATCGGACCCAGAGTGGCGCCGCCCGCCAAATCGGACCCAGAGTGGCGCCGCCCGCCAAATCGGACCCAGTGTGGCGCCGTCCGCCAAATCGGACCCAGAGTGGCGCCGCCCGCCAAATCGGACCCAGAGTGGCGCCGCCCGCCAAATCGGACCCAGAGTGGCGCCGCCCGCCAAATCGGACCCAGAGTGGCGCCGCCCGCCAAATCGGACCCAGAGTGGCACCGCCCGCCAAATCGGACCCAGAGTGACCCGGGCCACCAACTCGGACCCAGAGTGACCCGGGCCACCAAATCGGACCCAGAGTGACCCGGGCCACCAAATCGGACCCAGTGTGTACCGGCCCACCAAATCGGACCCAGAGTGACCCGGCCCACCAAATCGGACCCAGAGTGACCCGGCCCACCAAATCGGACCCAGAGTGACCCGGCCCAGCAAATCGGACCCAGAGTGACCCGGGCCACCAAATCGGACCCAGAGTGACCCGGCCCACCAAATCGGACCCAGAGTGACCCGGCCCACCAAATCGGACCCAGGGTGACCCGGCCCACCAAATCGGACCCAGAGTGACCCGGGCCACCAAATCGGACCCAGAGTGACCCGGGCCACCAAATCGGACCCAGAGTGACCCGGGCCACCAAATCGGACCCAGAGTGACCCGGGCCACCAAATCGGACCCAGAGTGACCCGGCCCACCATATCGGACCCAGAGTGACCCGGGCCACCAAATCGGACCCAGAGTGACCCGGGCCACCAAATCGGACCCAGAGTGACCCGGGCCACCAAATCGGACCCAGAGTGACCCGGGCCACCAAATCGGACCCAGAGTGACCCGGGCCACCAAATCGGACCCAGAGTGACCCGGGCCACCAAATCGGACCCAGAGTGACCCGGGCCACCAAATCGGACCCAGAGTGACCCGGGCCACCAAATCGGACCCAGAGTGGCCTCAACCCTGAGGGGCTACAACTACCAAACCAGCGCCTGAGGGGCACCCAAGTGTGAAAGTCTTGCAGGGGCAGCCCGGGCACCATTCCAAAGCACTATCTGTAGTTCCTTCAGGAAATACCCATCTAGTTATAGTGCTTTGGAACAAAGCACTATATTGTTATTCCATCGTGGTAAACTTCTTCTTATTCTTCTTATTATTATAGTGCTTTGGAACAAAGCACTATACTGTTATTCCACCGTGGTAAACTTCTTCTTATTATTATAGTGCTTTGGAACAAAGCACTATACTGTTATTCCACCGTGGTAAACTTCATATTCTTATTATTATTATTCAGTCCGCACGTAATGCGGCCCGAACCGCTAAACTCACAGACTCCAGTGAGGTGTCATTTCGAAGCCAGCGTCCCTGAGAGGTGTGCTAAGTATTTTTCGTGTCGATCTAATTTGTAATTTTGGCGCAATTTGCGTTTGAAAAAAGTGTCTCAATGCATTTCAATAGGGAAATTTTCCAAAACGTTTATAATGGGCCTGATTTCTGAGGCAATTTCTAAAAATAACTGCCACCTGGCTGATTACCTCATTGATATGCGCAGTGAGACCCAGTTACTATGCCAACGCCTATAAACTCTACCAGCCCACCAGGTCACAAGTTTTGTCAGATAATATCAGCTCTTAAAGTGACAGTACAGCACAATTACAAAGCACTATCTGTAGTCTTGTCATTATTGCCCCGCTCACCAAATCGGACCCAGCCCACCAAATCGGACGAGAGTGCCCCCGCTTGCCAAATCGGACCCAGAGTGCCCCCGCCCACCAAATCGGACCCAGAGTGGCGCCGCCCGTCAAGTCGGACCCAGAGTGGCGCCGCCCGCCAAATCGGACCCAGAGTGGCGCCGCCCGCCAAATCGGACCCAGAGTGGCGCCGCCCGCCAAATCGGACCCAGAGTGGCGCCGCCCGCCAAATCGGACCCAGAGTGGCGCCACCCACCAAATCGGACCCAGAGTGGCGCCGCCCGCCAAATCGGACCCAGAGTGGCGCCGCCCGCCAAATCGGACCCAGAGTGGCGCCGCACGCCAAATCGGACCCAGAGTGGCGCCGCCCGCCAAATCGGACCCAGAGTGGCGCCGCCCGCCAAATCGGACACAGAGTTGTGCCGCCCACCAAATCGGACCCAGAGAGGCGCCGCCCGCAAAATCGGACCCAGAGTGGCGCCGCCCGCCAAATCGGACCCAGAGTGACCCGGGCCGCCAAATCGGAACCAGAGTGACCCGGACCGCCAAATCGGACCCAGAGTGACCCGGACCGCCAAATCGGACCCAGAGTGACCCGGGCCGCCAAATCGGACCCAGAGTGGCGCCGCCCGCCAAATCGGACCCAGAGTGGCGCCGCCCACCAAATCGGACCCAGAGTGACCCGGGCCACCAAATCGGACCCAGAGTGACCCGGGCCACCAAATCGGACCCAGAGTGACCCGGGCCACCAAATCGGACCCAGAGTGACCCGGGCCACCAAATCGGACCCAGAGTGACCCGGGCCACCAAATCGGACCCAGAGTGACCCGGGCCACCAAATCGGACCCAGAGTGACCCGGGCCACCAAATCGGGCCCAGAGTGACCCGGGCCACCAAATCGGGCCCAGAGTGACCCGGGTTGACCAAATCGGGCCCAGAGTGTCCCGGGCCACCAAATCGGGCCCAGAGTGACCCGGGCCACCAAATCGGACCAAGAGTGACCCGGGCCACCAAATGGGACCCAGAGTGACCCGGGCCACCAAATGGGACCCAGAGTGACCCGGCCCACCAAATGGGACCCAGAGTGACCCGGCCCACCAAATGGGACCCAGAGTGACCCGGCCCACCAAATGGGACCCAGAGTGACCCGGCCCACCAAATGGGACCCAGAGTGACCCGGCCCACCAAATCGGACCCAGAGTGACCCGGCCCACCAAATCGGACCCAGAGTGACCCGGCCCACCAAATCGGACCCAGAGTGACCCGGCCCACCAAATCGGACCCAGAGTGACCCGGCCCACCAAGCCTCAACCCTGAGGGGCTACAACTACCAAACCAGTGCCTGAGGGGCACCCAAGTGTGAAAGTCTTGCAGGGGCAGCCCGGGCACCATTCCAAAGCACTATCTGTAGTTCCTTCAGGAAATACCCATCTAGTTATTCTTATTATTATTCAGTCCGCACGTAATGCGGCCCGAACCGCTAAACTCACAGACTCCAGTGAGGTGTCATTTCGAAGCCAGCGTTCCTGAGAGGTGTGCTAAGTATTTTTCGTGTCGATCGGATTTGTAGTTTTGGCGCAATTTGCGTTTGAAAAAAGTGTCTCAATGCATTTCAATAGGGAAATTTTCCAATACGTTTATAATGGGCCTGATTTCTGAGGCAATTTCTAAAAATAACTGCCACCTGGCTGATTACCTCATTGATATGCGCAGTGAGACCCAGTTACTATGCCAACGCCTATAAACTCTACCAGCCCACCAGGTCACAAGTTTTGTCAGATAATATCAGCTCTTAAAGTGACAGTACAGCACAATTACAAAGCACTATCTGTAGTCTTATCATTATTGCCCCGCTCACCAAATCGGACCCAGCCCACCAAATCGGACCAGAGTGCCCCCGCTTGCCAAATCGGACCCAGAGTGCCCCCGCCCGCCAAATCGGACCCAGAGTGGCGCCGCCCGTCAAGTCGGACCCAGAGTGGCGCTGCCCGCCAAATCGGACCCAGAGTGGCGCCGCCCGCAAAATCGGACCCAGAGTGGCGCCACCCGCCAAATCGGACCCAGAGTGGCGCCGCCCGCCAAATCGGACCCAGAGTGGTCCGCACGCCAAATCGGACCCAGAGTGGCGCCGCCCGCCAAATCGGACCCAGAGTGGCGCCGCCCGCCAAATCGGACACAGAGTTGCGCCGCCCGCCAAATCGGACCCAGAGAGGCGCCGCCCGCAAAATCGGACCCAGAGTGGCGCCGCCCGCCAAATCGGACCCAGAGTGACCCGGGCCGCCAAATCGGACCCAGAGTGGCGCCGCCCGCCAAATCGGACCCAGAGTGGCGCCGCCCACCAAATCGGACCCAGAGTGACCCGGGCCACCAAATCGGACCCAGAGTGAGCCGGGCCACCAAATCGGACCCAGAGTGACCCAGGCCACCAAATCGGACCCAGAGTGACCCGGGCCACCAAATCGGACCCAGTGTGACCCGGGCCACCAAATCGGACCCAGAGTGACCCGGGCCACCAAATCGGACCCAGAGTGACCCGGGCCACCAAATCGGACCCAGAGTGACCCGGGCCACCAAATCGGACCCAGAGTGACCCGGGCCACCAAATCGGGCCCAGAGTGACCCGGGCCACCAAATCGGGCCCAGAGTGACCCGGGTTGACCAAATCGGGCCCAGAGTGACCCGGGCCACCAAATCGGGCCCAGAGTGACCCGGGCCACCAAATCAGACCAAGAGTGACCCGGGCCACCAAATGGGACCCAGAGTGACCCGGGCCACCAAATGGGACCCAGAGTGACCCGGCCCACCAAATGGGACCCAGAGTGACCCGGCCCACCAAATGGGACCCAGAGTGACCCGGCCCACCAAATGGGACCCAGAGTGACCCGGCCCACCAAATGGGACCCAGAGTGACCCGGCCCACCAAATCGGACCCAGAGTGACCCGGCCCACCAAATCGGACCCAGAGTGACCCGGCCCACCAAATCGGACCCAGAGTGACCCGGCCCACCAAATCGGACCCAGAGTGACCCGGCCCACCAAGCCTCAACCCTGAGGGGCTACAACTACCAAACCAGTGCCTGAGGGGCACCCAAGTGTGAAAGTCTTGCAGGGGCAGCCCGGGCACCATTCCAAAGCACTATCTGTAGTTCCTTCAGGAAATACCCATCTAGTTATTCTTATTATTATTCAGTCCGCACGTAATGCGGCCCGAACCGCTAAACTCACAGACTCCAGTGAGGTGTCATTTCGAAGCCAGCGTTCCTGAGAGGTGTGCTAAGTATTTTTCGTGTCGATCGGATTTGTAGTTTTGGCGCAATTTGCGTTTGAAAAAAGTGTCTCAATGCGTTTCAATAGGGAAATTTTCCAATACGTTTATAATGGGCCTGATTTCTGAGGCAATTTCTAAAAATAACTGCCACCTGGCTGATTACCTCATTGATATGCGCAGTGAGACCCAGTTACTATGCCAACGCCTATAAACTCTACCAGCCCACCAGGTCACAAGTTTTGTCAGATAATATCAGCTCTTAAAGTGACAGTACAGCACAATTACAAAGCACTATCTGTAGTCTTATCATTATTGCCCCGCTTACCAAATCGGACCCAGCCCACCAAATCGGACGAGAGTGCCCCCGCTTGCCAAATCGGACCCAGAGTGCCCCCGCCCGCCAAATTGGACCCAGAGTGGCGCCGCCCGTCAAGTGGGACCCAGAGTGGCGCCGCCCGCCAAATCGGACCCAGAGTGGCGCCGCCCGCCAAATCGGACCCAGAGTGGCGCCACCCGCCAAATCGGACCCAGAGTGGCGCCGCCCGCCAAATCGGACCCAGAGTGGCGCCGCCCGCCAAATCGGACCCAGAGTGGCGCCGCACGCCAAATCGGACCCAGAGTGGCGCCGCCCGCCAAATCGGACCCAGAGTGGCGCCGCCCACCAAATCGGACACAGAGTTGCGCCGCCCGCCAAATCGGACCCAGAGAGGCGCCGCCCGCAAAATCGGACCCAGAGTGGCGCCGCCCGCCAAATCGGACCCAGAGTGACCCGGGCCGCCAAATCGGACCCAGAGTGACCCGGGCCGCCAAATCGGACCCAGAGTGACCGGGCCGCCAAATCGGACCCAGAGTGGCGCCGCCCGCCAAATCGGACCCAGAGTGGCGCCACCCGCCAAATCGGACCCAGAGTGGCGCCGCCCGCCAAATCGGACCCAGAGTGGCGCTGCCCGCCAAATCGGACCCAGAGTGGCGCCGCACGCCAAATCGGACCCAGAGTGGCGCCGCCCGCCAAATCGGACCCAGAGTGACCCGGGCCGCCAAATCGGACCCAGAGTGACCCGGGCCGCCAAATCGGACCCAGAGTGACCCGGGCCACCAAATCGGACCCAGAGTGACCCGGCCCACCAAATCGGACCCAGAGTGACCCGGCCCACCAAATCGGACCCAGAGTGACCCGGGCCACCAAATCGGACCCAGAGTGACCCGGGCCACCAAATCGGACCCAGAGTGACCCGGGCCACCAAATCGGACCCAGAGTGACCCGGGCCACCAAATCGGACCCAGAGTGACCCGGGCCACCAAATCGGACCCAGAGTGACCCGGGCCACCAAATGGGACCCAGAGTGACCCGGCCCACCAAATGGGACCCAGAGTGACCCGGCCCACCAAATGGGACCCAGAGTGACCCGGCCCACCAAATGGGACCCAGAGTGACCCGGCCCACCAAATCGGACCCAGAGTGACCCGGCCCACCAAATCGGACCCAGAGTGACCCGGCCCACCAAATCGGACCCAGAGTGACCCGGCCCACCAAGCCTCAACCCTGAGGGGCTACAACTACCAAACCAGTGCCTGAGGGGCACCCAAGTGTGAAAGTCTTGCAGGGGCAGCCCGGGCACCATTCCAAAGCACTATCTGTAGTTCCTTCAGGAAATACCCATCTAGTTATTCTTATTATTATTCAGTCCGCACGTAATGCGGCCCGAACCGCTAAACTCACAGACTCCAGTGAGGTGTCATTTCGAAGCCAGCGTTCCTGAGAGGTGTGCTAAGTATTTTTCGTGTCGATCGGATTTGTAGTTTTGGCGCAATTTGCGTTTGAAAAAAGTGTCTCAATGCGTTTCAATAGGGAAATTTTCCAATACGTTTATAATGGGCCTGATTTCTGAGGCAATTTCTAAAAATAACTGCCACCTGGCTGATTACCTCATTGATATGCGCAGTGAGACCCAGTTACTATGCCAACGCCTATAAACTCTACCAGCCCACCAGGTCACAAGTTTTGTCAGATAATATCAGCTCTTAAAGTGACAGTACAGCACAATTACAAAGCACTATCTGTAGTCTTATCATTATTGCCCCGCTTACCAAATCGGACCCAGCCCACCAAATCGGACGAGAGTGTCCCCGCTTGCCAAATCGGACCCAGAGTGCCCCCGCCCGCCAAATCGGACCCAGAGTGGCGCCGCCCGTCAAGTGGGACCCAGAGTGGCGCCGCCCGCCAAATCGGACCCAGAGTGGCGCCGCCCGCCAAATCGGACCCAGAGTGGCGCCACCCGCCAAATCGGACCCAGAGTGGCGCCGCCCGCCAAATCGGACCCAGAGTGGCGCCGCCCGCCAAATCGGACCCAGAGTGGCGCCGCCCGCCAAATCGGACCCAGAGTGGCGCCGCCCGCCAAATCGGACCCAGAGTGGCGCCGCCCACCAAATCGGACACAGAGTTGCGCCGCCCGCCAAATCGGACCCAGAGAGGCGCCGCCCGCAAAATCGGACCCAGAGTGGCGCCGCCCGCCAAATCGGACCCAGAGTGACCCGGGCCGCCAAATCGGACCCAGAGTGACCCGGGCCGCCAAATCGGACCCAGAGTGACCGGGCCGCCAAATCGGACCCAGAGTGGCGCCGCCCGCCAAATCGGACCCAGAGTGGCGCCACCCGCCAAATCGGACCCAGAGTGGCGCCGCCCGCCAAATCGGACCCAGAGTGGCGCCGCCCGCCAAATCGGACCCAGAGTGGCGCCGCACGCCAAATCGGACCCAGAGTGGCGCCGCCCGCCAAATCGGACCCAGAGTGACCCGGGCCGCCAAATCGGACCCAGAGTGACCCGGGCCGCCAAATCGGACCCAGAGTGACCCGGGCCACCAAATCGGACCCAGAGTGACCCGGCCCACCAAATCGGACCCAGAGTGACCCGGCCCACCAAATCGGACCCAGTGTGACCCGGGCCACCAAATCGGACCCAGAGTGACCCGGGCCACCAAATCGGACCCAGAGTGACCCGGGCCACCAAATCGGACCCAGAGTGACCCGGGCCACCAAATCGGACCCAGAGTGACCCGGGCCACCAAATCGGACCCAGAGTGACCCGGGCCACCAAATCGGACCCAGAGTGACCCGGGCCACCAAATCGGACCCAGAGTGACCCGGGCCACCAAATCGGACCCAGAGAGACCCGGGCCACCAAATCGGACCCAGAGTGACCCGGGCCACCAAATCGGACCCAGAGTGACCCGGGCCACCAAATCGGCCCCAGAGTGACCCGGGCCACCAAATCGGACCCAGAGTGACCCGGGCCACCAAATCGGACCCAGAGTGACCCGGGCCACCAAATCGGACCCAGAGTGACCCGGGCCACCAAATCGGACCCAGAGTGACCCGGGCCACCAAATCGGACCCAGAGAGACCCGGGCCACCAAATCGGACCCAGAGTGACCCGGGCCACCAAATCGGACCCAGAGTGAACCGGGCCACCAAATCGGACCCAGAGTGACCCGGGCCACCAAATCGGACCTAGAGTGCCCCGGGCCACCAAATCGGACCCAGAGTGCCCCGGGCCACCAAATCGGACCCAGAGTGCCCCGGGCCACCAAATCGGACCCAGAGTGCCCCGGGCCACCAAATCGGACCCAGAGTGCCCCGGGCCACCAAATCGGACCCAGAGTGCCCCGGGCCACCAAATCGGACCCAGAGTGGCCCCGCCCACCAAATCCTCAACTACCAAACCAACGTCTGAGGGGCAACCAAGTGTGAAAGTCTTGCAGGGGCAGCCCGGGCACCATTCCAAAGCACTATCTGTAGTTCCTTCAGGAAATACCCATCTAGTTATTATTATTATTCAGTCCGCACGTAATGCAGCCCGAACCGCTTCACTCACAGACTCCAGTGAGGTGTCATTTCGAAGCCAGCGTCCCCAAGAGGTGTGCTAAGTATTTTTCGTGTCGATCGGATTTGTAGTTTTGGCGCAATTCGCGTTTGAAAATTTTTTCCCCCTCATTACTCAATGCATTTCAATAGGGAAATTTTCCCAATCATTTATAATGGGCCTGATTTCTGAGGCAATTTCTAAAAATAACTGCCACCTGGCTGATTAGCTCATTGATATGCGCAGTGAGACCCAGTTACTATGCCAACGCCTATAAACTCTACATCAGCCCACCAGGTCACAAGTTTTGTCAGATAATGTCCGCTCTTAAAGTGACAGTAGAGCACAATTCCAAAACACTATCTGTAGTCTTATAATTATTGCCCGGCTCACCAAATCGGACCTAGCCCACCAAATCGGACCAGAGTGCCCCCGCTTGCCAAATCGGACCCAGAGTGGCGCCACCCGCCAAATCGGACCCAGAGTGGCGCCGCCCGCCAAATCGGACCCAGAGTGGCGCCGCCCGCCAAATCGGACCCAGAGTGGCGCCGCCCGCCAAGTCGGACCCAGAGTGGCGCCGCCCGCCAAGTCAGACCCAGAGTGGCGCCGCCCGCCAAATCGGACCCAGAGTGACCCGGGCCACCAAATCGGACCCAGAGTGACCCGGGCCACCAACTCGGACCCAGAGTGACCCGGGCCACCAAATCGGACCCAGAGTGACCCGGGCCACCAAATCAGACCCAGAGTGACCGGGCCACCAAATCGGACCCAGAGTGACCCGGGCCACCAAATCGGACCCAGAGTGACCCGGGCCACCAAATCGGACCCAGAGTGACCCGGGCCACCAAATCGGACCCAGAGTGACCCGGGCCACCAAATCGGACCCAGAGTGACCCGGGCCACCAAATCGGACCCAGAGTGACCCGGCCCACCAAATCGGACCCAGAGTGACCCGGGCCACCAAATCGGACCCAGAGTGACCCGGCCCACTAAATGGGACCCAGAGTGACCCGGCCCACCAAATCGGACCCAGAGTGACCCGGCCCACCAAATCGGACCCAGAGTGACCCGGCCCACCAAATGGGACCCAGAGTGACCCGGCCCACCAAATGGGACCCAGGGTGACCCGGCCCACCAAATGGGACCCAGAGTGACCCGGCCCACCAAATGGGACCCAGAGTGACCCGGCCCACCAAATGGGACCCAGAGTGACCCGGCCCACCAAATGGGACCCAGAGTGACCCGGCCCACCAAATCGGACCCAGAGTGGTCTCAACCCTGAGGGGCTACAACTACCAAACCAGCGCCTGAGGGGCACCCAAGTGTGAAAGTCTTGCAGGGGCAGCCCGGGCACCATTCCAAAGCACTATCTGTAGTTCCTTCAGGAAATACCCATCTAGTTATTATTATTATTCAGTCCGCACGTAATGCGGCCCGAACCGCTTCACTCACAGACTCCATTGAGGTGTCATTTCGAAGCCAGTGTCCCCAAGAGGTGTGCTAAGTATTTTTCGTGTCGATCGGACTTGTAGTTTTGGCGCAATTTGCGTTTGAAAATGTTTTTTCCCCTCATTGTAATGCATTTCAATAGGGAAATTTTCCCATAGGTTATAATGGCCGGGTTTCTGAGGCAATTTGAAATGTACCTGCCACCTGGCTGATTAGCTCATTGATATGTGCAGTCAGGCCCAGTTACTATGCCAACGCCTGCGAACTGTACATGACCCCAGCACAGTTTTGGCAGATAATATCAGCTCTTAAAGTGACAGTACAGCACAATTTCAAAGCACTATCTGTAGTCTTATTATTATTACAGTACACAGTGCAGAGCCGCGCATTATACAGCGCAGAGCCACGCAGCATACAGCGCGGAGCCGCGCAGCATACAGCGCAGAGCCCCACAGTATACAGCGCAGAGCCGCGCAGCATACAGCGCAGAGCCGCGCAGTATACAGCGCAGAGCCGCGCATTATACAGCGCAGAGCCACGCAGCATACAGCGCAGAGCCCCGCAGCATACAGCGCAGAGCCCCGCAGCATACAGCGCAGAGCCCCACAGTATACAGCGCAGAGCTGCGCAGCATACAGCGCAGAGCCCCGCAGCATACAGCGCAGAGCCGCGCAGTATACAGCGCAGAGCCCCGCAGCATACAGCGCAGAGCCCCGCAGTATACAGCGCAGAGCCCCGCAGTATACAGCGCCCACCAAATCGGCCCCTGAGGGGCCCCACCCACCAAATCGGACCCAGAGTGGCTACAACTACCAAACCAGCGCCTGAGGGGCACCCAAGTGTGAAAGTCTTGCTGGGGCAACCCGGGCACCATTCCAAAGCACTATCTGTAGTTCCTTCAGGAAATACCCATCTATTTCTCTCTGTTATCAGCCATTCCCAGTACTGCTGTCAGTCTATTTCTCTCTGTTATCAACCATTCCCCTGTCCTGCTGTCAGTCTATTCTCTCTGTTATCAGCCATTCCCCGTCCTGCTGTCAGTCTATTCTCTCTGTTATCAGCCATTCCCCTGTCCTGCTGTCAGTCTATTCTCTCTGTTATGAGCCATTCCCCTGTCCTGCTGTCAGTCTATTCTCTCTGTTATCAGCCATTCCCCGTCCTGCTGTCAGTCTATTTCTCTCTGTTATCAGCAATTCCCCTGTCCTGCTGTCAGTCTATTCTCTCTGTTATCAGCCATTCCCTTGTCCTGCTGTCAGTCTATTCTCTGTTATCAGCCATTCCCTTATCCTGCTGTCAGTCAGAGTGACCCGGCCCACCAAATCAGACCCAGAGTGACCCGGCCCACCAAATCGGACCCAGAGTGACCCGGCCCACCAAATCGGACCCAGAGTGGCCTCAACCCTGAGGGGCTACAACTACCAAACCAGCGCCTGAGGGGCACCCAAGTGTGAAAGTCTTGCAGGGACAGCCCGGGCAACATTCCAAAGCACTATCTGTAGTTCCTTCAGGAAATACCCATCTAGTTATAGTGCTTTGGAACAAAGCACTATACTGTTATTCCACCGTGGTAAACTTCTTCTTATTCTTATTATTCAGTCCGCACGTAATGCGGCCCGAACCGCTAAACTCACAGACTCCAGTGAGGTGTCATTTCGAAGCCAGCGTTCCTGAGAGGTGTGCTAAGTATTTTTCGTGTCGATCGGATTTGTAGTTTTTGCGCAATTTGTGTTTGAAAAAAGTCTTTCAATGCGTTTCAAAGGAGAAATTTTCCTATACGTTTATAATGGGCTGGTTTCTGAGGCAATTTCTAAAAATAACTGCCACCTGGCTGATTAGCTCATTGATATGCACAGTCAGACACAGTTACTATGCCAACTCCTATGAAATCTACATCAGCTCACCAGGTCACAAGTTTTGTCAGATAATATCAGCTCTTAAAGTGACAGTACAGCACAATTCCAAACCACTATCCGTAGTCTTATGATTATTAGACTGTGGCCCGATTCTAACTCATCGGGTATTCTAGAATATGCATGTCCACGTAGTATATTGCACAGCCACGCAGTATACAGTGCAGAGCCGTGCAGTACACAGCGCAGAGCCGCGCAGTACACAGCGCAGAGCCGCGCAGTACACAGCGCAGAGCCGCGCAGTATAAAGCGCAGAGCCGCGCAGTACACAGCGCAGAGCCGCGCAGTACACAGCGCAGAGCCGTGCAGTACACAGCGCAGAGCCGCGCAGTATAAAGCGCAGAGCCGTGCAGTACACAGCGCAGAGCCGCGCAGTACACAGCGCAGAGCCGCGCAGTATAAAGCGCAGAGCCGCGCAGTACACAGCGCAGAGCCGCACAGTACACAGCGCAGAGCCGTGCAGTACACAGCGCAGAGCCGCGCAGTTTAAAGCGCAGAGCCGTGCAGTACACAGCGCAGAGCCGCGCAGTATACAGCGCAGAGCCGCGCATTATACAGCGCAGAGCCGCGCAGCATACAGCGCAGAGCCGCGCAGTATACAGCGCAGAGCCGCGCATTATACAGCGCAGAGCCCCGCAGCATACAGCGCAGAGCCCCGCAGCATACAGCGCAGAGCCCCGCAGTATACAGCGCAGAGCCGCGCAGCATACAGCGCAGAGCCCCGCAGCATACAGCGCAGAGCCGCGCAGTATACAGCGCAGAGCCCCGCAGCATACAGCGCAGAGCCCCGCAGTATACAGCACAGAGCCCCGCAGTATACAGCGCCCACCAAATCGGCCCCTGAGGGGCCCCACCCACAAAATCGGACCCAGAGTGGCTACAACTACCAAACCAGCGCCTGAGGGGCACCTAAGTGTGAAAGTCTTGCTGGGGCAACCCGGGAACCATTCCAAAGCACTATCTGTAGTTCCTTCAGGAAATACCCATCTATTTCTCTCTGTTATCAGCCATTCCCCGTACTGCTGTCAGTCTATTTCTCTCTGTTATCAGCCATTCCCCGTCCTGCTGTCAGTCTATTCTCTCTGTTATCAGCCATTCCCCTGTCCTGCTGTCAGTCTATTCTCTCTGTTATCAGCCATTCCCCGTCCTGCTGTCAGTCTATTTCTCTCTGTTATCAGCAATTCCCCTGTCCTGCTGTCAGTCTATTCTCTCTGTTATCAGCCATTCCCTTGTCCTGCTGTCAGTCTATTCTCTGTTATCAGCCATTCCCTTATCCTGCTGTCAGTCAGAGTGACCCGGCCCACCAAATCGGACCCAGAGTGACCCGGCCCACCAAATCGGACCCAGAGTGACCCGGCCCACCAAATCGGACCCAGAGTGACCCGGCCCACCAAATCGGACCCAGAGTGACCCGGCCCACCAAATCGGACCCAGAGTGACCCGGCCCACCAAATCGGACCCAGAGTGACCCGGCCCACCAAATCGGACCCAGAGTGACCCGGCCCACCAAATCGGACCCAGAGTGACCCGGCCCACCAAATCGGACCCAGAGTGACCCGGCCCACCAAATCGGACCCAGAGTGACCCGGCCCACCAAATCGGACCCAGAGTGACCCGGCCCACCAAATCGGACCCAGAGTGACCCGGCCCACCAAATCGGACCCAGAGTGACCCGGCCCACCAAATCGGACCCAGAGTGACCCGGCCCACCAAATCGGACCCAGAGTGACCCGGCCCACCAAATCGGACCCAGAGTGACCCGGCCCACCAAATCGGACCCAGAGTGACCCGGGCCACCAAATCGGACCCAGAGTGGCCTGGCCCACCAAGTCGGACCCAGAGTGACCCGGCCCACCAAATCGGACCCAGAGTGACCCGGGCCACCAAATCGGACCCAGAGTGACCCGGGCCACCAAATCGGACCCAGAGTGACCCGGGCCACCAAATCGGACCCAGAGTGACCCGGGCCACCAAATCGGACCCAGAGTGACCCGGGCCACCAAATCGGACCCAGAGTGACCCGGGCCACCAAATCGGACCCAGAGTGACCCGGGCCACCAAATCGGACCCAGAGTGACCCGGGCCACCAAATCGGACCCAGAGTGACCCGGGCCACCAAATCGGACCCAGAGTGACCCGGGCCACCAAAT
Organism: Ranitomeya variabilis; assembly: GCF_051348905.1. Taxonomy (NCBI): domain Eukaryota; kingdom Metazoa; phylum Chordata; class Amphibia; order Anura; family Dendrobatidae; genus Ranitomeya; species Ranitomeya variabilis. The sequence continues at coordinate 534,700,917 of NC_135232.1, read as the reverse complement.
CGGACCCAGAGTGACCCGGGCCACCAAATCGGACCCAGAGTGACCCGGGCCACCAAATCGGACCCAGAGTGACCCGGGCCACCAAATCGGACCCAGAGTGACCCGGGCCACCAAATCGGACCCAGAGTGACCCGGGCCACCAAATCGGACCCATAGTGGCCTGGCCCACCAAATCGGACCCATAGTGGCCCGGCCCACCAAATCGGACCCAGAGTGACCCAGCCCACCAAATCGGACCCAGAGTGGCTCCGCCCCCCAAATCGGACCCAGAGTGGCCCCGCCCACCAAATCCTCAACCCTGAGGGGCTACAACTACCAAACCAGCATCTGAGGGGCACCCAAGTGTGAAAGTCTTGCAGGGGCAGCCCGGGCACCATTCCAAAGCACTATCTGTAGTTCCTTCAGGAAATACCCATCTAGTTATTATTATTATTCAGTCCGCACGTAATGCGGCCCAAACCGCTTCACTCACAGACTCCAGTGAGGTGTCATTTCGAAGCCAGCGTCCCCAAGAGGTGTGCTAAGTATTTTTCGTGTCGATCGGATTTGTAGTTTTGGTGCAATTTGCGTTTGAAAATGTTTTTTCCCCTCATTGTAATGCATTTCAATAGGGAAATTTTCCCATAGGTTATAATGGCCGGGTTTCTGAGGCAATTTGAAATGTACCTGCCACCTGGCTGATTAACTCATTGATATGTGCAGTCAGGCCCAGTTACTATGCCAACGCCTGCGAACTGTACATGACCCCAGCACAGTTTTGCCAGATAATATCAGCTCTTAAAGTGATAGCACAGCACAATTTCAAAGCACTATCTGTAGTCTTATTATAATTATTGCCCCGCTCACCAAATCGGACCCAGAGTGGCGCCGCCTGCCAAATCGGACCGAGAGTGGCGCCGCCCGCAAAATCGGACCCAGAGTGGCGCCGCCCGCAAAATCGGACTCAGAATGGCGCCGCCCGCCAAATCGGACCCAGAGTGGCGCCGCCCGCCAAATCAGACCCAGAGTGGCGCCGCCCGCCAAATCGGACCCAGAGTGGCGCCGCCCGCCAAATCGGACCCAGAGTGGCGCCGCCCGCCAAATCGGACCCAGAGTGGCGCCGCCCGCCAAATCGGACCCAGAGTGGCGCCGCCCGCCAAATCGGACCCAGAGTGGCGCCGCCCGCCAAATCGGACCCAGAGTGGCGCCGCCCGCCAAATCGGACCCAGAGTGGCGCCGCCCGCCAAATCGGACCCAGAGTGGCGCCGCCCGCCAAATCGGACCCAGAGTGGCCTCAACCCTGAGGGGCTACAACTACCAAACCAGCCCCTGAGGGGCACCCAAGTGTGAAAGTCTTGCAGGGGCAGCCCGGGCACCATTCCAAAGCACTATCTGTAGTTCCTTCAGGAAATACCCATCTAGTTTAAATTACGATCCGATTTGTAGCCAGATCATGATGATGATCTGAATTACAAATCGGAATCCTCCGTAATCTGAAAACACTGTCCGGGCAAACACGCCCGAACAGTGTGCGTATTATATATATATATATATATATATATATATATATATATATATATATACATACACACACACACACACACACACACACACACACTGTATGGGTGTACAGCGTGTGTGCATATTTAGCTTTAGTAAATAGCTCCAGGCTGCGCTGTTAAAAAATAAACAAGCCCAGTTACTCACCTCTTTCTCCAGTGACCAGTACTGGCTCCGGCTCCAAGCCCAGCAGTGCAGGGAATCCCGAAATCCAGGTGGCGCATCGCCGCCTCTGTGCCTGCCGTACTATAACTACGATGGAGAGTGATCCCAGGACCGCTCACTAGACGGTCCTGGGAAAGCACCACATCACGTCACAGAACAGCCCGGCACATGTGCAGAGGTGGTGATGCACAACCCAGAATGCATAGCGTTGGGATTTCGGAATTCCCTGCACCGCCGGAGACAGCGCTGGACATCAGAGAGAGAGTTGAATAACTGGGTTTGTTTATTTTTTAACAGCGCAGCTTTGGGCCATTATATATATATGCAAGAAAGCTGGAAGAAGAGTGGCTCAACTGAGATTGTTGCTGAGGACTCAGTGTGCTGCTAGAGCAGGGTTTGGCTTCCGCCCGTACTTAACATGCATCTATTAAGAAAGATTGCCGCGCTGCTGAAGTCCTATACAAACCCTTTATTGCATTACAAAGTTCCAAACTGCCAGACCACCATCACCCACCCACATATATACATATATATACACACACACTGTTCGGCCATACAGTGTGCATATATATATATATATATATCTGGCTCTGGAGATTGGATCGGAATAAATTCCAATCTTTCGTTATGATCAGCCCGATCTGATCCTATCTTTCCAGTGATTAGCCAACACTAGTTGGAATCAGTAGGCCTCACTACATTATATTACCCTCAAAGTTTCCCTTGAAGGCAAAAATCACATAGTATTTTACATCAGCACCTTATAGTCTAGCATTTTTCACATTTGTGCAAAATAAACTTTGCAATAATTATGCATAATGGAATTGTTTCAATACAATGTTAAATGGTTAAGTAGCTTAACCAGAGTAATGCAGAAGGAACTGCTGCTGGACACCATCAATACTGATCTCCTGGAACTCCAGGGGGATAACAAGTTGATCAAGGGTTTGAGGTAACCTTGGAATATTGCCAAGTTGCCTTGCTAATCGTATTGTCCTCTTCAGTGATGCTTTCCTTGCGAGAAGTGCTGCAACATTAGAATGGGCTCCTGAAACGACATCTGTGAGAATCTGTTGTGGTGTCTCCTGTGTTGTCCTTGCCCTGGTGACTGCCTCATTAACAAGTCGGATTGCTTCAGGTCTTGCAGCTTGTGCTGCGTGACTGTGAAGATTGACTACTTTCACAACTTCGCCAGATACTTCTTTGGTCCAAACACGTCCCTTGCAAGTCGACCGTTTTTCACATACCCAGACATCATCCGCGGTTCGTTTGGAAAATAATTAAATGTGATTCTCATGGACCAACTTCCTCCTTCCACGTTTGGACAGAACTGAATTCATAGTTGTAGAAAGTGAATTGCTCTGGAAGCTGAGTGATTTTTTGTGGCAGTACACTTCTCTCTTTGTGGAGATTTCAGACACTGCTATATTCTGATGTACAGGTGGAATAAAAGCTAGTCTAATGTAACTTGCAGGACATGTGACCTGCTACTTGTTACATCTGCAACAAAACTTGCAGCAAAGCAGGTCAGTGCTGGGTCAGGTAAAAGTTCAAAATTGTTTAGATTTTAGGCTTCTTGCACACTGTAATTTTAGAGTGGTTTCACACTTGTGTTTGTGACCGCCAGAGGTCGATCCGCTCTGGATCTGACATCCAGCTGACCCCGGGGCAATGCTGGTGGAATGCTGACATTCCGCTTGCATTGCTCATAGAAGTGAACGGCAGGGTTCCGCGATCTGCAGCCGCCCGTTCACTTTCGTAATTCCGCTATCAGTGTCAGAACAAAAAGAAGAGCATTTTCTTCTTTTCGTTCCGCTGCAGATTAGCGGAATGCAGCATTACAGAAGCGAACGGGCGGCTTGTAGTGCATATGTAGCAGAAATGTGAAAGCACCCTTATGCTGCCACTGTTTTAGAACTCCAAAGCACGTGCTTTACTGGCATTTTTCAGAGTGCTTTTGTGAGCACTCTCGGTAATGACCCATAAGATACAGGCTATTGATGGACACTAAGTGCTCAAAAATAGCTCCTGTAATAAAATAAAAAGAGCTGGCCGAAACAACACCTCGCTTTTCCAGCCATTGACTTATCTACTATATAATTGTCTAAGTGTCACTTTTGTCTTTCTGTCTGTAACGTTTTATTCGTATACTCATTGGTCACGGCGTCTGTCTGTCATGTAAATCCAAGTCGCTGATTGGTCGTGGCAAAACGCCCACGACCATTGCCACGACCAATCAGCGACGGTCACAGTCTGCCAGAAAAATGGCCGCTGCTTCACTGCCCTGCACTCATCGCTGACCGCTCAGACAGGGTTAATGCCAGCGTTAACGGATCGCGGTGTACCGCACTCCGTTAACACTGCTATTAACCCTGTGTGACCAACTTATCGCTATTGATGGTGCCTATGCAGCATCAATAGTGAAAAGATGTAATGTTAAAAAAAATAATAATAAAAAAAAAAGTTATTCTCACCCCCTCCGATGTCGCGCAGTCTTCCGCGCCTCTCTCCGGTGCACGCCGTGCCTTCCGGTCCGAACGATGCCATGCGTCCAGGACCTGCGATGACATCACGGTCATGTGACCGCGACGTCATTGCAGGTCCTATGCTCAGACTGGATGCCACCGCCAGCACTGCAGAGAGGTGCGAGGACTTCAGGGCCCGTGGCTGAGGTGAGTATATCTTTATTTATTTATTTTTTTACATGAATATAGTGCCCACATTCCTAGACTACATGGGCAGTGCAATATACTACGTGACGAGTGCAATATACTACGTCTGCTGGCCAATATACTACATGCACTGTGCAATTTACTACGTGGACTGTGCAATTTACTACATGCGCTTTGCAATTTACTACGTGGACTGTGCAATTTACTACGTGCACTGTCCAAAATACTATGTCGGCTGTCCAATATACTACGTGGCCTGTGCAATGTACTACGTGGACTGTCCAATATACTACATAACCTGTGCAACATACCACGTGGCTGCGCCTTCTAGAATACCCGACACGTTAGAATCGGGCCACCATCTAGTATATTCAAAATTGGCAATCTTCTTAGCCATTTTCCAGTGCTTAGCACTTGGGAAAGTGGCTACTGTGAAAGAGGTCTTAGGGCTAAAACACAAGGCTGAAATTCCCTGCCTAATTTGGGGCTGAAACATCTGGGGGCAAAAAGCTGGGGGTGAAACATCCGGGGGCGAAACATCCGGGGGCGAACTGCTGGGTGCAAAAAATCCGGGGGTGAACTGCTGGAAGCAAAACATCCGGGGGCGAACTGCTGGGGGTGAAACATCCGGGGGCAAACAGCTGGGTGCGAAACATCCGGGGGTGAACTGCTGGGGGCAAAATGTGCGGTGCGAATCAACCTGGGGGCAAAATGCTGGGGGCAAAATGTTCGGGGGCGAAGTGTACCTGGGGGTGAACTGCTGGGGGCGAAATGCTGGGGGCGAAACTTCCAACTCCCAATTTTTGGATAGCACCTTCTCCACCCTGGGGTCATATTTATTACAATTTTACATTTTCTTTTATGTTCCCCTGATCTTTTCCATACATACAATGTTTTTCTACCCCTTTATACACTTTTAACAGTCTAACATCCATCACATTTCATTTGTACTTGACACCTGTTCGTGGTCAGCCCATATCACTTACTTATCATCATTATTTGTAGTTTTTTCACTTAGTTTAATATGAGTCCTAAACCTTATCATGTATCCATTCTTCCATTATCATTATAATATTATTATTATTATTATTTCCACCTATTCAAATAGCTTTCCCTGTCTAATAGTCTCATAGTATTATACACTGCCACTTTTTCACCATCATGATGTAACACCCCAGGAAGCCGCTTGTTACAGTGGTGTTGCCTTTCTTTCAGGGAGGGTGATGCCATGCCTGGAAGCGAGGAAGATCCCTTTAGGAGGTGGTACATACGTGCATCATCTTCTGATTCCAGGCCAGAAGGCGGAGCTCACAACGCGGTTTCAGGGGAGCTTCCCCAGAGAAATATATTCTGGCTTGGAGGAGGAGTTAGGCAGTCTGAGGAGAGAGTCTGTAGCAGACAGTGAAGGAGACAGTTGAAGGAGAGAGACCAGGAAAGCTGGGGCCATACAGCCAAGTGGTGCTGCAGCTCCAGGCCGGAGTGGAGAAGCAGACAGCGTTGTATCTGTAGAACGTACCAGAGGGAAGAAGCACAGGAGAATTAAGGAGCTGGAATGGGTGCTGCAACTGAGCTCCTTCCATGCTGAAGTGCAGATGCAGTGCCCCAGAGTCCTGGTCATTGCAGTACTGTTGCTCCGCCACTAAGGGGAATGATGGTACGTCCGATTGCACTGAAGGAGTTCACCTGACCAGGTATCACAGGCACCAATACACTTCATAGTCTGGCCTCCAGGGGGAGCAAAGGGTACTATGTATTAGGCCACTCCTCACAATCTGGTAAAACTGGGGGTTGGATAGAGAGTTAGAGAGAAGCTGACTGGGTTGGAACCAGGTAATGTCCTGTGGCAGAGGGTGTTGCAGGGGAGGATTCAGGGGGTCCCTGTCAGGGGTGCGATCCTGGCAGAGGCCTAGCGAACAAGACAGAACGTTGAGGAGCTGTGCCTGCACTACATTGCGGCGGTATCTCGGGAAGGGACGGGAGGCGAGGTTTATTGTGGAGAGGTGAGAGACAAGATCACAGCAAAAAGGAGATAACACCAGTAGGAGTCGTGCCGTAAGACCGAGGCAGCATCCTACTGGGGCGCGTGGCCGGTGGCCGGAACGCCGAGAAAGTATTAGGCTCCGAGCATTACTTCAAACAGCGGCAGGACAGTTAATTTTAGGTTGGATGTCTCACCTAAATCACCTAAGCAGACATAGGGGGCAACTGTGGGAGAGGGGCGACTCTGGGGTCCCGGAAGAGCTCCGGGCCTGCCCGTCGTGCGGGTGCGTCCTGTCCGTGTCATCTGGGGGATGGAGAAGAACATCAGAATAGATACCAGTTGTGAGAGAAGAACATCAGAAACAGACACGGCAGTTGTGGGGACTATCCCGTGGTGCTCAGCAGGGAGGTGCTGCAACACACAGGCGCTGGAGGGTGGGCACTGATTTCCACCTGCAAAGAGAACTCTGGATGTGCCTTCGCACTGGCCGGTCTCAGCCAGCCCTGTTGGCAGTGCTCTGGATTGAGGATCCTGAAGCCTTCAGTGGAGAGACTGCAACCCTGTGTCCTCATTATTCATCGTGACCGGCACCACGCCCCAGCATCACATCTTTCATTGGACACCCCCTTAGCAGGGTCACGGACCGGGTCTAGCCACCGTGACAACCCCAAGACTGAGACAGAGAGAGGCCCGGTACCGAGAATCCCACGGCCCTGCGACTGCGCTCCACAGATACCGGGCACCAGGAGCCAGAGGCTGTGTGGAACTGTATGTCCCAAAGAAGAAACGGAGGGCAGAAGACTTGAGGTTGTCTGTCCGCAGCCACACCCGAAGGTACAGCAACATTCCGAGCCCGGAGTCACCTTAGAGACACCCATAAAAGGGCTTGCGTTGCTTACCATGCAGGTACTGTCTTAGGACAGGGAAAGAGAGGACCTTGTGTGGAGCCATAGGCAGCAAGGGACTTGCCTTAAAGCGCAAGAAGGAAGGTTTATAACCTCACCTGGAAAGGAGGATCCATAATTGTTTGCAGGTCGACCGGACCTCATCAACACCTGTTACCGGTACCCTGGACTGTGGCCATAAACCACCAGTAAACAAGTAAAGAGACTGGAACCCTGTGTCCTCTGATTATTTCTGGCACCACACTATATTTGCCAAATACACCTGGAGCCCTGGGGTCTAAGCTTCACCTGCGGGAAAACATACCATCTTTGCTGCAGTGCCATCACTCCCCAGAGGACCCCTTTAAGCAGAGTCGGTCATCTCTGACCGAATACCACATTCTTATTCCTAAAAAAACCCTTTAAAGACCTTCTGTTTAATTTGGACGTCCAGGGCCACGGACTGGGTCGCTGCTGCCATGACCACCCCTTTAATGACCACCGGACCAGGTACCGAGTAACCCTAAGTCCCAGGCGGGCACTCCAATGACACATCATGAATCTTGCTTTTATAGCCTGCATGTAATTGTCATGTATATTTGTGCCATTCACTTTTTTTCCCCTTTCTTATCCATCGGCCATATTTATACACACAAGATTACGATTGTTTTATTTTATTTCACACTCTTATCCCCTTGTTATTACTCGTATATTTCTTTCAGGTTTCAAGTCCACCATTCTTATCCTCCAACACTTCACACAGCATCACCATGATTGACTCCTTTGCATAAGTCACTCCTATTCCCAGTGCATCATCAACTACCACCTCTGACATCATTCCACTTACCGATAGGGCTAGATCGGGGCTGTACACATGCGTTGCCTGCTTTCCGGACAGTCCCTGCCTCCTGCGTCTCCATGCCTCTGAGACGCCGAGACGCGATCATGTGACTTGGCGTCATCGGTCACATAACGTGGGTGGCTGTTATGATCTGGTGACCTTGGAGCCGCATGAAACTTTCTCTGGAGTCGGTGGAACCTGTACTGACCGCAAATCCTGAACTAACACCGCAACTAGAAGTAGCCGTGGGGTGTGCCTAAAATGCCCTAGACACCTCGACACAGCCGGAGGACTAAATACCCCTATAGATGGAAATAGGAATGCTACCTTGCCTCAGAGAAGACCCCCCAAAGGATAGGCAGCCCCCCACGAATAATGACTGTGAGTAGGAGAAGAATAGACACACGCAGGTAGAAAACAGGATTTAGCAAAAGAGGCCACTCTAGCTAAATAGGAAAGGATAGGACAGATTACTAGGCGGTCAGTATTAAAACCCTTCCAAAAATATCCACAGCAGATAATACAAAAAGTTCCACAATCTAACTAAAGACATGGAATGTATATCTGCTACTCCAGAGAATCCAACAAGACTGAGAAAATACTGACACAATCTAAGCTGGACAAGAAAACACAAAGAATAGCACTGAATAGCACTGAATTGTAAGCACATAACATGTGTGCCACAGGGAAAAAAAAAAACAGAGACTTATCTTTGCTGATTTGGCAGAAAGGCAGGAGGAACCATGCAGAGGTCCTACACCTCCCAACAATTGACAACTGGCAAGGACTAATGAATCCAGCATGCCTAAATACCCCAGTCAGAACTGCAATCAGCAGATACACCTGACCAGGACTGCAACTCAGGGGCAACTGCATTACCACCTACAACCACCTGCCCAAAAGCAGGATTCACAATAGGTGGCGGTTACTTCCTGATCCTCCTGGCGTGTATGTGTCGACTCCTTTCCACCTGTCGGCACCCCGTCCTCTCTATTTAACTCCCTGGTTCCATGCGGATGACACTCCCTGATGAAGGAAGATGGTCCAAAAAGCACACCAGGGCATGTGCCACACCAGAATCCACCATGGTAATCCCATCCTCCTCTCTTACTCTCCCACAATATGGCAGTGACTCCACTTTTCTCTATACAGCACCCATTCACTGCTCCCATCTCATAATTCTAAGTTTTGTGTAGGTTCTGTGCCCAGACACCTCCCTTAAGGAACATCTGCAGCTCTAGCAAAAATTAAGAGACCACCACATCAAAACCCGGTCAGCCCAATCTCCAGACCTGAACCCCATTGAAAACCCCTGGAATGTAATCAAGAGGATAATGGATAGTCACAAGCCATCAAACAAAGAAGAACTGCTTACATTTTTGCTCCAGAAGCAGTGTGGAAGACGGTTGGAAAGCATGCCAAGACATATGAAAGCTGTGATTAAAAATCATGGTTATTCCACAAAATATAGATTTCTGAACTCTTCCTGAGATAAAACATTAGTATTGTTGTTCTAAATGATTATGAACTTGTTTTCTTTGCATTATTTGAGATCTGAAAGCCCTGTTTGTTTGTTTTTTATTTTGACCATTTTTCTTTGTCAGAAAATAAATACTAAAGGTATTGCTTGGAAATTCAGAGACATGTTGTCAGAAGTTTATAGAATAAAAGAACAATTTACATTTTACTCAAAAATCAGACAAACTGAATATTTTGCAGTGGTCTCTTAATTTTTGGCCAGAGCTGTGTATCGGATCACTCAATTGAGCTAAATATTTACCCATACTGCTCCTGCGTGCCTCGGTTCTGGGCCCCATACCTTCTTTGTAGGACACTTTTTTAATCCAGTGGTATATATACTGTATACAATGGCATGGTATACTACTATATGCGTATTAATCTACGCTGCTTCATCAAATTTAATCCATATATGTATTTGACATATACCTTACCTGGTGATGCTTTGGTGTTTTACTCTTACATTTTAATGTGCATAATCAATTTTTCTTGTTACTGATTGTGCGGGCACCCTTTTGTTGTCTCAATAAAGGTATTTTATCCTTATATAACTGTTCCAATCTTTCCTTGACTAAATGTAAGCCACTCTAAAGGTAGGTGCACTGGATGCATATTCCATACAGGGTGTGCCCAGAATCCACCTGCAAAAAAGCACCACAAAAGCACCCCATAAAATTAACATTGTGTTCCAACTTATATCCTTTTTAACCACTTCAGGGTATATTTAGTACTTATAGATGCATTTAGTGTATAAATCTGCATAGGGGTTGTTGTTTACTCAGCATTTGAAGTTTTGGTGCAAAAAGATTTTGGTGCACAGGGGTGGGACTGTGGGTAGGGTCTTCAACTCCTGCACTGGCCCCTTCACCTGCCTCCGGTGTTTGCATCTGCCTCCTATTTGAAATTTTGCCCCAGTGCCATCCTCTCTACTGGCGGCTCTTGCATTAATTGATCTTCAATAAAATGGAGCCAGTGCCTGCACATGTGCAGATTGAGTTCTCGGCTCAAATACGAGTCAAAATTTCAATGAAGACTGCAGGGAGATCAATCTGTACAAATGCCGCCAATGGCAAGAATGGTGCTGGCGTGAACTTCCAAAAAGGAGGCAGATACAAACACCAGAAGAAGTGAAGGGTCTGAGACAGGAGCAAGGAGTAAAGATCTGCCAGTTTTTTGGTTCAGTAAGCATAATGGCAAAAGATTGTCAGTAAGCAATGTAAAGAGTATCTTGCACCACCTGACTCCCTATTGTTCCCAATGTTGTAAATTGATGGCACCCTAAGCAACCACACAAATTGCAAATATTTAAGCCTGTCCATGAGTACTAGATAATCCATTTAACACCTTAACAACTTATGTTATACATATTCGTTACAGGTTGTGTCATGGATATATTGCACAGTCTTCATATCTAGCAGGTTTTAGTCATATTACACAGCAATTTACTGATGTTTTAACCCCTTAATGACAACCGATACGCATTAAAATGGCAGCCACTAAGGACTCTTACTCCCTCATCACAGTTTTGAAATGACAAACTAGAATAAGGGTATAGCGCCCCCCCAGCATCCCAAAATCTATGGGATCTCAGCTTCCGAGGGTAACTGAAACCCTGGATAACACTCAGGGCTGTAAATAACGGTGTATCAAGTAAAAAAAAATGTTGTCCCCAGGCCCCCCTATCCACGCCCCAATACCTCCGCCATCCCCCAGGCTCTCCTGCTCTAGCCCCCGGCCCTCATCTTCCTGAAAAAAATGCACTGCACATGCACCCGCTGACATCTGCCGGCTGGCACCCGGTAACAGCAGGGACTTTTCCTATTGGTTACTTTTCATCACTGTGATAGACCCTTTCACAATGAACAAAAGCCAATAATTAGCATGTTATCTCGCCTGTGTCATCCCCTTGATAGATAGTATTATCTATAACAGTGCACACTAAGGGTACTGTCTCACAGTGGCACTTTTGTCGCTACGACGGTACGATCCGTGACGTTCCAGCGATATCCATACGATATCGCTGTGTCTGACACGCAGCAGCGATCAGGGACCCTGCTGAGAATCGTACGTCGTAGCAGATCGTTTGGAACTTTCTTTCATCGCTGGATCTCCCGCTGTCATCGTTGGATCGGTGTGTGTGACACCGATCCAACGATGCGTTTGCTTGTAACCAGGGTAAACATCGGGTAACTAAGCGCAGGGCCGCGCTTAGTAACCCGATGTTTACCCTGGTTACCATCGTAAAAGTAAAAAAAAACAAACAGTACATAATCACATTCCAGTGTCCGTCAGGTCCTTTGCAGTCTGCTTCCCGCTCTGACTGACTGCCGGCCGGAAAGTAAGAGCAGAGCACAGCGGTGACGTCACTGCTGTGCTCTGCTTTCACTTTACAGCGGCACTCAGTCAGAGCGGGAAGCAGACTGCAAGGGACCTGACGGACACCGGAATGTGAGTATGTACTGTTTTTTTTTTTTTACTTTTACGATGGTAACCAGGGTAAACATCGGGTTACTAAGCGCGGCCCTGCGCTTAGTAACCCAATGTTTACCCTGGTTACCAGGGGCCTTCGGCATCGTTGATCGCTGGAGAGCGGTCTGTGTGACAGCTCTCCAGTGACCACACAACTACTTTCCAACGATCACGGCCAGGTCGTATCACTGGTCGTGATCGTTGGAAAGTTGCAGAGTGTGACAGTACCCTAAGGGTGAGACAGAGGGCTAAGGACTTGTTTACATAGTCATACACGAAAGACAGAAGAAAAAGAAAGGAACTTAAAAAGACCTTCGGTATAAGTGGACAGATCCAGGCCCTAAATTTAACAAAATGGGAAGTGTGCTACGAAGGGGAACACGCAAACAAACCACAGGAGAAGCAATAGAGAAAACATTAGCAAGATTATCCTTGATTAGGTAGATGGGACTTCAAACATCCATCTAACTTGGAATATAGCCAGCACAGACTGCATGTGCCAGGAGAATATAAATAGTCACCCCCCAAGATGTGATTGGACAAACCAAATGAGGGAGTGAAAACACTGGCATAGATGCAAAACAGAAAAGCAAATTCAAGAACATTAGCAGCAGTTAGACAAAGACAACACAGGCTGTGGTCAAACAGAGAGGGAAACTGACCACACAGCCAGAGATCACCAATATCAATCCCTGGAGTCCCACTATGACAGGGGCCTATTATAATGTATGGTGGACTATGTGGGGCCAATTATATTTTGTGGAGGGCTAACCCTTGTTAGTGGGACAACCCTTTTAAGTTTGTTTCCATATGAAAAGGTTCATCGTTATATTTGATGATAAGAAAAAAGTCCTCAATTGCAGGGGTTTTTTTAATAAATATCAAGGTTGGCCGGTAACTTTGCTCAAGTTTTTGATTTTGACCCTATGTGCTTTTGAGTTTGACATCCCTGATTTAGACTATATTTTGCAATATCATTCCAATGTTTGCATGTGTGCAGGCGCTTGCTGGACATTGTTTTGTCACACGAGCATTGTGGTTACAAGTAGGATGCGTCTCTAATGTGGCACAACAACATTATGCAAGAGTCTGCATATTCTGTGAAATCGATTGGAGCTGCTAGTGCAGGAGTTGGGTGTAAGGTTTGTTTTTATTTTAGGCAGGGTACTACAGCAAGTGGTGGACAACCCATTCTAGTCAAATGTTGTTTTGGTTAGGTGACTTGGCATGCCTGTATTTGTCTTCAGGAGCTCTATCACTGATGAAAACTAAGGTGAGTGATGGAAACCTCTGTGTAAATATGTTGAATCTATATAAGCAGTAGGAAATAAATGTCAACAATGCATTATAATAAATTAACATTTTTGCATTTTATGTCTTTGCTTCAGTACAGAACGGTGCTGGTTCCAATTGTTAAAAGTCATAGTCGACAAGCGGATGGAAAGCCAATAAGTTTCCTCTACCTTGCACCTGACGATAAAAATCCATTGATTCATCAACCTTTGATCCTAGAAATTACTCCATCTCCTGATGTGAAATACAAAACATTGCCTGGGACAAATACAGAAATGAATGTTTTAGGAATCGTTATTTTTTCTGCTACAATAGGTAAGCATGTATGTGTAATGTGCCTGGCTCCAGTGTGAGGCAAAATCATATTATATAAATAGTTGTATGACCAATATTTGCTTCATTTTCTGCCTGTTCATAAACATTTATAATCCTGTACATACTACTGTCCCAATTATACAACTGATCACATGCAGACATCTAAAAGAATTGCACAAACCCCCAGAAGCTCTTAATTATTAGGCCACGTTCACACTATCAGCATTTGGTGAGTATTTTACCTCAGTATGTGTAAGCCAAAACCAGGAGTGGGTGATAAACACAGAAGTGGTGACGTGTTTCTATTATACTTTCCCTCTGATTGTCCCACTCCTGGTTTTGGCTTTACACATACTGAGGTAAAATACTCACCAAATACTGAACTTGGTTTAATACTGATGCCCACAAAACTATTATGTCATTAGTTGTAAAAATGAAACCACAGCTCTACTGCTGACGGTAAAGGGCAATATTTCATATATTTGAGGCTACTTTCATTAATTAGATGTAGGTCTGTATGAGAGAAAATAAAGTTAGTGTTATTTTTGCTATTTTTAAACTCTCTCGTGGAGGCAGCTACTTTGGTGGAGCATGCTTGCTTCTTTCATTCTCTGCAGACAGGCAGTTTGAAAGACAGTTGTGCATGCTTTATTGCAGTTGAAATAAATGACAATTAATTCATAAAAATTGACAGTCTATCAAGATCTTATTTTATATGTGTAGCATGCAGGAATTTTTCTTATGTCTGAAACTACTGTTTGACCCCATGTATGGCTCAGATGGAAGGGACAGCTATTTGGAGAGCAAAATTTGATGGAATAGTTTTTGGTCAGGTGCATTTGCAAAGCCCCTGGGCTACCAATACAGTGGGAGTACCCCAAAGGTGAGCACATTTTGGAAACTACACTCCTCCAATAAATGGTAGGTATAGTGAGCATTTATATTCCTCAGGAGCTTCACAGATTTATTTATCATTGGGTGGTGAAAATTAAAGATTTGTACAGTTAGCACAATATTTTCACAGTAACTAATAATTTTGGATACTACTACTCTCAAAACATACATTTCAGGGTTTAACCATTGTTATGACTGCACAAGTCTTTTCCAGAAATTAGTATGCAATTAATGTTATAGAGTGAAAAATGCTATTTTTTCATAGGTATGCCATTTTAACTCCTAATACAGTTGTGCTCAAATGTTTACATACCCCAGCAGAATTTTTCCTTTCTTGGCCTTTTTTTCAGAGAATACAAATGATAACGCCAAAACTTTTTCTCCACGCAAGGTTAGTAATTGGGTGAAGCTATTTATTGTCAAACTACTATGCTTTCTCATTTTAAGTCATAATGACAACCCAAAACATCCAAATGACCCTGATCAAAAGTTTACATACTTCCTTTCTTAATACCGTGTATTGCCCCCTCTAACATCAATGACAGCTTGAAGTCTTTTGTGGTAGTTGTGGATGAGGTTCTTTATTTTCTCAGATGATAAAGCTACCCACTTTTCTTGGCAAAAAGCCTCCAGTTCCTGTAAAGTCCTGGGCTGTCTAGCATGCACTGCGCGCTTGAGATCTCCGCAGAGTGGTTCAGTTCAATGATACTGAGGTCAGGAGACTGAGATGGCCACTCCAGAACCTTCACTTTGTTCTGCTGTAGCCAATGACAGGTCAACTTGGCCTTGTGTTTTAGATCGTTGTCATATTGGAACATACAAGTGCGTCCCATGCGCAACTTCTGGGCTAATGAGTGAAAATTTGCCACAAGTATTTGCTGATAACGTGCTGCATTTATGTTTCCTTCAACTTTGACCAGGTTTCTTGTGCATTTGTAGCTCACTCATCCCCAAAACATCAGCGATCCACCTCTGTGCTTTACAGTAGGAATGGTGATCCTTTCATCACAGGCCTTGTTGACCTCTCTCCAAATGTAATGTTTTTGGTTGTCACCAAAAAGTGAATTTTTGGTCTTATCACTTCAAATTACCATTGTTTCAGAAGTTTTGAGGCTTGTCTCTGTGCTGTTTTGCGTATTGTAGGTGAGATACTTTGTGGCATTTGCACAGTAATGCTTTCTTCTAGCGACTCGACCATGCAGCACATTTTTCTTCAAATGCCTCCTTATTGTGCATCTTGAAACAGCCACACTGCTAGTTTTCAGAGAGTCCTCTATTTCAGTTGATGTAAATTGTGGGTTTTTCTTTACATTCCGAATTCCTGGCAGTTATGGACAACATTTCTATTAGTCTACCTGACTGTGGTTTTGTTTTTACAGAGCCCCTGATTTTTCATTTGTTAATCACAGTTTGAACGCTGCTGACTGGCATTATCAATTCCTTGGATATCTTTTTGTATCCCTTTCCTGTTTTATACAGTTCAACTACCTTTTCCTGTAGATTCATTGACAATTCTTTTGCTTTCCCTATGACTCACAATCCTGAAATGTCAGTGACTGGATGAAAGATGCAAGAGTCTGTCTGGATCCCAGAACCTCACTCAGTTTTTATGCGCACACTGATTACAAGCAAACAGGTCACAGGTGAGGATGTTACTTATAGTAGCCATTCAAACCCATTTTGTCAACTTCTATGTATGTTATGAGGCCAAAATCACCAGGATATATAAACATTTGATCAGGGTCATTTGGATGTTTTGGGTTGTCATTATGATTTTAAAAAAGAAAATGAGTTTAGAAAATGTTTTGGTGTTATCATTCATATTCTCTGAAAAACGGCCAAGAAAGGAAAAATTCTGCAAGGGTATGCAAACTTCTTATCACAACTGTATATTAAATCCAGTGTTAGGGGTCGTGCTCCCACCTCTGCACAGTGGGAATCTCAGGCCATCTCCGCTGTGGTCTCCCATTCTTCTCCTGCCACAGTGGAGCCTGCTCAGTGGAGACGTCGGTCCCAGCATCTTGCTCAGTCCCACTCTGTACAAAGAGTTACTGCTGCTTTTCCTGCTTCTGCCATTGAAGTCAGTGCTGGGCAGCGGTGAGCAGACGCTTCTGGGACTAAGTCCTGCTCTTCTTGTTCTGAGCATGCCCTGAGTAAGATCTCTCAGTGGAGATCGAGGGTCACATGGTCAGATACTGCAGCTAAGTCCATTGGTCCTTTCAGGAAGGTCCTGTAGGTGCTAGGACTAAGTCCTGCTTGGCACACACTGAGCATGCACAGGGCAAGATCTCTCAGTGGAGATTTAGGGTCACATGCTCAGGTATGGCAGCCTCTCATTGTTCCTTCTGGGAAGGTCTTTTACTTGCTGCAGCTATATAAGGCTCGCATGGCCGCACGGCAATGCGCTAGTATTGCTTTCATTTATGTACTTTGCGCCAGTGTGGTCTTGTATGTGTGTGTTCAGGGACCCGGCTGAAATAAGCCCCTAGAATGCTGGCACCTCCGGCGAGGAGTTCGTATGCTTGTGTGTTCATGGACCTGGCCGAAATAAGCCCCTAGAATGCTGGCACCTCCGGCGAGGAGTTTTGTGTGCGTGCAAGACCACTGACTGCTCTTTATTAGGCAGTTAACCTGTGCCTCTGTGGAGTCTAACAGGGTGCAGCGCTTTGTGTTCACGGCTGCTCTGTGAAGCAACAGCTAACACTGCTATTAGTTCCGCTATTTACTAGCAGCAGGTTCTCCTGCACGGTGGACCCCGGGCTGCGAACGCATCTATCCAAATAAAATATATACTTTCATTAGGTGCGTTCCACTAGCCCTACATAACATAATACTAGTGTCAGGGTCTGGCTAGTAAATGGCGGACATACAGCAATCTTTGCGGTATATCCAGCAGCTGGAGGGTAGGTTGGCTGCTCTCGAGAGCTCAACCTCAGCTGTGGATATTTCCGCAGTTGCTGTACAGGCTGCTAGCGTGGCTGCAGCAACTTTGTCCACTGCCACCCCTGTTCTGACATTTTCGCGCCTCCTGCTCCCAGAAAAATTTTCTGGAGAAAGCAGATCTTGTAGGGGATTCATGAGTCAGTGCTCTATTCACCTTGAGCTTCTGGCTGCACGTTTTCCCACAGAGCGGGCTAAGGTGGGATTTATTGTGTCCCTCTTGTCGGACAGGGCGTTGGAATGGGCTACGCCGCTGTGGGAGCGTGGCGATCATGTGGTGCAGAGTGCTCCATTGTTTCTGAGCACTCTGAAACAGGTCTTCCTAGGACCTCAAGTCACCCATGATACGGCGCTCCAACTGTTGGCATTAACTCAGGGTGAGTACTTGGTAAGCCAATTCGCCATCCGTTTCCGAACTTTAGCTACAGAGCTGGAGTGGTCGGATAAAGCCCTTATCCCCATATTTTGGAGGGGGCTGGCTGATCATGTTAAGGACGCTCTGGCTACTAGGGAGATTCCAGCCACACTGGAGGACTTAATAACTGTCTCTACCCACATTGACCTCCGTTTTAATGAGCGGAGGTTTGAGCGAGCCCAGTGTAGGCAGAGGTTTCGGCTGGCTCCCACCTTCGCCAGACCTCTGGAATCTCCGGTCCTGGTTCCTGAGTCACATGAGGCCAGGGAGGTGTAACAAGCGAGTTCTAAGTCCCGGACCGCTTGGGCATACAAGGTTTGTCATGTTTGCCAGCAGTCTGGACATCTTGCCACCAGATGTTCTCAGCGGTCGAGGAGACGTCAGCCTCTAGTGGTCGTCAGGGGGAGGTACACTAGATACGGCGACGTTTGCCTCAAAATTGTCCTATAAGGGGACAATTAACATTGGCTCATCTTCCCACTCAGTAGAGCTCTGGGTGGATTCTGGGGCAGAGGGCAATTTCATGTCTTCTGCCTTTGCCCAACATCACGCAATACCCCTTTTTATGCTAGCACAACCAGTTATGGTACGAGTGATGAATGGGTCGACACTACCTTCACAGATAACTCACCAGACCATTCCTTTTACTCTGTCCATGTCGCCATCCCATCAGGAGACAATATCTCTGCTCGTCATACCTGAGGGTATTGATGAGGTCCTGTTGGGGATACCTTGGTTACGGTACCACTCTCCACATATTGAGTGGTCTTCTAGCAGAATTTTGGGATGGGGTGAGTCTTGTGAGGGTAGGTGTCAAAGGGAGTGCGTTCAGGTTGCTACTACTGAGGTGCCCGCAGATCTATCCTCTCTTCCCAAGCAATACTGGTCTCATGCGGACATGTTCTCCAAAAAGGCGGCGGAGACCCTTCCGCCTCACCGCCCCTATGACTGTCCTATTGACCTCTTGCCTGGTGCTGAGCCTCCCCGGGGTCAAGTTTATCCATTATCTCTCCCGGAGATGGAGGCTATCTCTCAGTACATCCAAGAAAATCTGGCAAGAGGGTTCATCAGGAAGTCAGTGTCGCCTGCTGGGGCTGGGTTCTTCTTTGTTCAGAAGAAGAATGGGGAACTGCGTCCATGTATTGACTACAGGGGTCTTAACGCCATCACCGTTAAGAACAAATACCCATTACACCTGATATCTGAGCTTTTTGATAGGCTACGGGGAGCAAGGGTATTTACAAAATTAGATCTGCGGGGTGCTTACAATCTGATTCGCATCCGTGAGGGGGACGAATGGAAGACGGCTTTTAACACCAGGGATAGGCACTATGAGTATCTGGTGTTGCCCTTCGGGCTCTGTAATGCCCCAGCTGTTTTCCAATACTTTGTGAACGACATCCTCCGGGATATGCTCACCACCTCGGTCATAGTCTATCTGGATGATATTCTCATCTACTCTCCAGATATCGACTCCAATCGGAGAGATGTTCGCAAAGTCTTTGACCTCTCATGGGCAAACTCCCTCTACGCCAAATTGGAGAAGTGTGTGTTTGAGCAGGAGTCCTTGCCATTTCTTGGTTATATCATCTCTGCCCAGGGTTTGGCTATGGATCCTGCCAAGCTACAGGCTGTGATGGACTGGCAGGAACCCCATTCTCTTAAAGCGGTGCGTCGCTACATGGGGTTCCTTAAATACTATCGACAGTTCATTCCACACATTTCAACGTTGGTAGCTCCCTTGGTTGCCTTTACCAAGAAGGGAGCAATTCCCAAATTGTGGTCTGTGGAGGTCTCCAAGGCCTTTAATTCCATAAAGTCACATTTCGCTAGCGCTCCCATCCTACATCGCTCCGATGTAGACAAACCCTTTATCATGGAGGTGGATGCCTCATCTGTTGGTGCAGGAGCAGTACTCTTCCAAAAGGATAATCAAGGTCGGAAGCATCCTTGCTTCTTCTTTTCAAAGACCTTTTCACCAGCAGAGAGGAATTATTCCATCGGGGACAGGGAGTTGCTGGCCATGAAATTGGCCTTCTCGGAGTGGAGACATCTCTTGGAGGGAGTTTGTTTTCCTTTCCAAGTCTTCACAGACCATAAAAATCTGATGTACCTACAGACAGCCCAGCGGTTAAGTTATCGCCAGGCTAGATGGTCCTTGTTCTTCTCCCGGTTCCATTTCACCCTCCATTTTCTTTCTGGGGAAAAGAACATTCGTGCCGATGCTCTCTCTCTCTCTCTGTGGTGTCATCAGTGGATGAGGAAGAGGAGCCTCAGCCTATTGTTCCCACTGAGAGCTTGAGAACCGTAGCCCCGGTTTCGCTAGAGTCTGTGCCTCTGGGCAAGACTTTTGTACCACCCAATTTGCGACCGGAGGTTCTCTCGTGGGCTCATTCGTCCAGGGTGGGTGGACATTTTGGGACAAAAAGGACATCTGAGCTGTTGGCGAGGACGTATTGGTGGCCACATATGGTCCGTGATGTCAGGGATTATGTTCTGGCGTGTGCCTCCTGCGCCAAAAATAAGTCTCCTCGACAATGGCCAGCTGGGTTACTCTATCCATTGCCGGTGGCAGACAGGCCCTGGGAGATGGTGGGGATGGACTTTGTGGTGGGTTTGCCCAAGTCTCGGGGCTGTACCATCATTTGGGTTATCACCGATCACTTCTCCAAAATGGTGCATTTGGTGCCGCTTCCGTGGTTACCTTCGGCACGGGCCTTGGCAGCGTTGTTCATAAAGCACATCTTTCGCCTACACGGTATGCCAGACAAGATTGTCAGTGACCGGGGTCCCCAGTTTGCTTCTCGGTTCTGGAGAGAGCTGTGTCGTCTTCTCAGCATTGAGTTAAATCTCTCCTCCGTGTATCATCCCGAGACGAATGGATTAGTAGAGAGTGCCAATCAGACCTTAGTCACATATCTGCGACATTTTGTTTCAGCCAGACAGGATGACTGGGCATCCTTGTTACCGTGGGCAGAGCTTGCGCTGAACAATGCGGTTGCCGACTCCACTGGACAAACCCCATTCCTCCTCAACTATAGTCAGCATCCGCAGGTAGATGTGCCTATGCCCGTGTCTTCTGCCGACTCCAGGGTGGCAGACTGGGCTGTGGAAGCACGGGATATTTGGGACCGCACTCAGGATGCCATTCAGGCCTCCAAGGAGAGAATGAGGTCCTCCGCCGATGCACATCGGCGCCCCGCTCCGACCTTTGCTCCTGGCGACTTAGTGTGGCTCTCCGCCCGTAACATCAGGCTGCGAGTGGAGTCCGCTAAGTTTGCACCTCGCTGCTTGGGTCCTTTTAAGGTCCTCGAACAGGTTAATCCTGTGGTCTATCATTTGGCCCTTCTGCCACGCCTGGGTATCATCGACACCTTTCATGTGTCCCTCTTGAAACCCATATACATGTCCCGGTTTTCCGAGTCATCTGCTGAAACATCAGGTTCGTCTACGGACGATTACGAGGTGAACACTATTTTGGGGTGCAAGGTGGTACGTGGCAAAAAAAATTATTTGGTGGATTGGAAGGGTCATAGTCCTGAGGACAGGTCATGGTCCTGAAGACAGCTCCTGGGAGTCTGTTGAGCACATTCGGGCTCCGCAGCTCATTGCTGCCTTTGAGAGTGGCGAGGCCCAAGGAGGGGGGCTAATGTTAGGAGTCGTGTTCCTGCCTCTGCACAGGGGGAATCTCGGGCCATCTCCGCTGCGGTCTCCCATTCTTCTCCTGCTGCAGTGGAGCCTGCTCAGCGGAGACGTCGGTCACAGCGTCTTGCTCAGTCCCACTCTGTACAAAGAGTTACTGCTGCTTTTCCTGCTTCTGCCATTGAAGTCAGTGCTGGGCAGCGGCGAGCAGACGCTCCTCGGACTAAGTCCTGCTCTTCTCGTTCTGAGCATGTCCTGAGTAAGATCTCTCAGTGGAGATCGAGGGTCACATGGTCAGATACTGCAGCTAAGTCCATTGGTCCTTTCAGGAAGGTCCTGTAGGTGCTAGGACTAAGTCCTGCTTGGCACACACTGAGCATGCCCAGGGCAAGATCTCTCAGTGGCGATTTAGAGTCAAATGCTCAGGTATGGCAGCCTCTCATTGGTCCTTCTGGGAAGGTCTTTTACTTGCTGCAGCTATATAAGGCTCGCATGGCCGCACGGCCATGCGCTAGTATTGCTTTCATTTATGTACTTTGCTTACTTATGTACTCCTGGTTCCTGAGTCACATGAGGTCAGGGAGGTGTCACAAGCGGGTTCTAAGTCCCGGACCGCTTGGGCATACAAGGTTTGTCATGTTTGCCAGCAGTCTGGACATCTTGCCACCAGATGTTCTCAGCGGTCGAGGAGACGTCAGCCTCTAATGGTAGTCAGGGGAGGTACACTAGATACGGCGACGTTTGCCTCAAAATTGTCCTTTAAGGGGACAATTAACATTGGCTCATCTTCCCACTCAGTAGAGCTCTGCGTGGATTCTGGGGCAGAGGGCAATTTCATGTCTTCCGCCTTTGCCCAACGTCACGCAATACCCCTGGTTATGCTAGCACAACCAGTTATGGTACGTGTGGTGAATGGGTCGACACTACCTTCACAGATAACTCACCAGACCATTTCTTTTACTCTGTCCATGTCACCATCCCATCAGGAGACATTATCTCTGCTCGTCATACCTGAGGGTATTGATGAGGTCCTGTTGGGGATACATTGGTTACGGTACCACTCTCCACATATCGAGTGGTCTTCTGGCAGAATTTGGGATGGGGTGAGTCTTGTGAGGGTAGGTGTCAAAGGGAGTGCGTTCAGGTTGCTACTACTGAGGTACCCGCAGGTCTATCCTCTCTTCCCAAGCAATACTGGTCTCATGCGGACGTGTTCTCCAAAAAGGCGGCGGAGACCCTTCCGCCTCACCGCCCCTATGACTGTCCTATTGACCTCTTGCCTGGTGCTGAGCCTCCCCGGGGTTGAGTTTATCCATTATCTCTCCCGGAGATGGAGGCTATGTCTCAGTACATCGAAGAAAATCTGGCAAGAGAGATTATCAGGAAGTCAGTGTCGCCTGCTGGGGCTGGGTTCTTCTTTGTTCAGAAGAAGAATGGGGAACTGCGTCCATGTATTGACTACAGGGGTCTTAACGCCATCACCGTTAAGAACAAATACCCATTACCCCTGATATCTGAGCTTTTTGATAGGCTACGGGGAGCAAGGGTATTTACAAAATTAGATCTGCGGGGTGCTTACAATCTGATTCGCCTCCGTGAGGGGGACGAATGGAAGACGGTTTTAACACCAGGGATGGGCACTATGAGTATCTGGTGATGACCTTCGGGCTCTGTAATGCCCCAGCCGTTTTCCAAGACTTTGTGAATGACATCTTCTGGGATATGCTCACCACCTCGGTCGTAGTCTATCTGGATGATATTCTCATCTACTCTCCAGATATCAACTCCCATCGGAGAGATGTTCGCAAAGTCTTTGACCTCTCATGGGCAAACTCCCTCTACGCCAAATTGGAGAAGTGTGTGTTTGAGTAGGAGTCCTTGCCATTTCTTGGTTATATCATCTCTGCCCAGGGTTTGGCTATGGATCCTGCCAAGCTACAGGCTGTGATGGACTGGCAGGAACCCCATTCTCTTAAAGCGGTGCAGCGCTTCATGGGGTTCATTACCTACTATCGACAGTTCATTCCACGCATCTCAACGTTGATAGCTCCCTTGGTTGCCCTTACCAAGAAGGGAGCAAATCCCAAATTGTGGTCTGTGGAGGTCTCCAAGGCCTTTAATTCCATAAAGTCACATTTCGCTAGCGCTCCCATCCTACATCGCCCCGATGTAGACAAACCCTTTATCATGGAGGTGGATGCCTCTTCCATTGCTGCAGGAGCAGTCCTCTTCCAAAAGGATGCTTAAGGTCGGAAGCATCCATGTTATATTTGCAAACAGCCCAGCGGCTAAATTCTCACCAGGCCAGATGGTCCTTGTTCTTCTCCCGGTTCCACTTCACCCTCCATTATCTCACCGGGGAGAAGAACATTCGTGCTGACGCCCTTTCTCGCTCTTTTGAGTCATCTGAGGAGGAGGAACGAGAGCCTCGGCTTATTGTCCCTTCGGAGACCTTGAGAACCGTAGCTCCGGTTTCGCTAGAGTCTGTGCCTCCGGGCAAGACTTTTGTGCCCATTAATTTGCGACCGGAGGTTCTCTCTTGGGCTCATTCGTCCAGGGTGGGTGGACACTTTGGGACAAAGAGGACATCTGAGCTGCTGGCGAGGATGTACTGGTGGCCACATATGGTCCGAGATGTCAGAGATTATATTCAGGCATGTGTCTCCTGCGCCAAAAATAAATCTCCTTGACAACGACCAGCTGGGTTACTCTATCCCTTGCCGGTGGCAGACAGGCCCTGGGAGATGGTCGGGATGGACTTTGTAGTGGGTTTGCCCAAGTCTCACGGCTGTACCATCATTTGGGTCAACACCGATCATTTCTCGAAAATGGTTCATTTGGTGCCGCTACCACAGTTAACTTCTGCACGGGCCTTGGCAGCGTTGTTCATAAAACACATCTTCCGCCTACACGGAATGCCGGACAAAATTGTCAGTGACCGGGGTCCCCAGTTTGCGTCTCGGTTCTGGACAGAGGTTTGTCGTCTTCTCAGCATTGAGTTAAATCTCTCCTCCGCATATCATCCCGAGACGAATGGGTTGGTAGAGAGGGCCAACCAGACTTTTGTCACATATTTGCGACATTTTGTCTCAGTCAGACAGGATGACTGCGCATCCTTGCTATCGTGGGCAGAGTTTGCACTGACCAATGCCGTAGCTGACTCCACTGGACAAACCCCATTCTCCTCAACTATGATCAGCATCCGCAGGTACCTGTGCCTATGCCCGTGTCTTCCGCTGACTCCAGGGTGGCAGACTGGGCTGTGGAGGCACGGGATATTTGGGACTGCACTCAGGATGCCATTCTGGCTTCCAAGGAGAGAATGAGGTCCTCCGCCAATGCTCATCGGCGCCCCGCTCCGACCTTTGCTCCTGGCGACTTGGTGTGGCTCTCCGCCCGTAACATCAGCCTGCGAGTTGAGTCCGCTAAGTTTGCTTGGGTCCTTTCAAGGTCCTCGAGTAGGTTAACCCTGTGGTCTATCGTTTAGCCCTTCCGCCACGCTTGGGTATCACCGACACCTTTCATGTGTCCCTCTTTAAACCCGTATACATGTCCCGGTTTTCCGAGTCATCTGCTGGGACATCGGGTCCGCCTACGGACGATTACGAGGTGAACGCTATTTTGGGGTGCAAGGTGGCACGTGGCAAAAAATTTTATTTGGTGGACTGGAAGGGTTATGGCCCTGAGGACAGGTCCTGGGAGCCTGCTGAGCACATTCGAGCTCCGCAGCTTATTGCTGCCTTCGGGCGTGGCTGGGCATTGAAGCCAGTGTTGGGCAGCAGCGAGCAGATGCTTCTGGGACTAAGTCCTGCTTTTCTTGTTCTGAGCATGCCCAGAGTAAGATCTCTCAGTGGAGATCGAGGGTCACATGTTCAGATACTGCAGTCAAATCTATTGGTACTTCTAGGAAGGTCCTGTAGGTGCGTAGGCTCTGTAGCAGCCTCTCATTGGTCATTCTAGGAAGGTCCTGTACGTGCTGCAACTATTTAAGGCTCGCATGGCCGCACGGCCATGCGCTAGTATCTTTCTAAGTTATGTGCTTTGCGCCAGTGTGGTCATGTGAGTTTGTGTTCAGGGACCCGGCTGAAATAAGCCCCTAGAATGCTGGCACCTCCGGCGAGGAGATTGTGTTTGTATGTATTCAGGGACCTGGCTGATATAAGCTTCTGGAATGCTGGCACCTCCGGCGAGGAGTTTTATGTGCATGCATGACTACTGAAGTCTAACAGGGCACAGAGCTTTGCTTTCACGGCTACTCTGTGAAACTAACAGAGCTAGTTCATACCGCCATATAGTGACGCCGTTTGCTAGCAGCAGGTTCTCCTGCACGGTGGACCCCGGGCTGCGAACGCATCTATTTCAATAAAACATTTATATTTACTCGTTGCGTTCCGCTAGCCCTAACAGATATATGAAGCCTTTTTTGGTGAAATTAAAACACCAAAAAAAAAAGTGGCACTAGGCTAGCACACACAACTATGCTACGTATGCCAGACAAACTACGATATTTAACCCCTTAACCTCCAAGGGTGGTTTTCACAATAATGACAGAGACAATTTTTACAATTCTGACCACTGTCCGTTTATGAGGTTATAACTCTAGAACACTTCAACGGATCCTGATGATTCTGAGAGTGTTCTCTCGAGACATATTGCACCTCATGGTAGTGGTAAAATTTATTTGATATTATCTGTGTTTATTTGTGAAAAAATGGAAATTTTGTGAAAATGTTTTAATTTTTTAATTTTCCAACTTTGAATTTTTATGCCCTTAAATCACAGAGATATGTCCCACAAAATTCTTAATAAGTAACATTTCCCACATGTCTACTTTACATCAACACAATTTTGGAAACACATTTTTTTGTTAGGGAGTTAAAAGGGTTAAAAATTAACCAGAAATCCATATGTGGGGGGGAACCACCGTTTGGGAGCATGGCAGAGCTCTGAAGGGAAGGAGCTCCGTTTGGAATGCAGACTTAGATGGAATGGTCTGCACACGTCACTTTGCGTTTGCAGAGTCCCTGATGTACCTAAACAGTAGAAACCCCCCACAAGTGACCAACTATTGGAAACTAGACCCCCCAAGGAACTTATGTAGATGTGTTGCGAGAAGTTTGAACCCCCAATTGTTTCACTACAGTTTATAACGCAGAGCCGTGAAAATAAAAAATCATTTTTTTTCCACAAAAATTATTTTTAGCCCCTCAAATTATTATTTTCCCAAGGGTAACCAGAGAAATTGGACACTAAAGGTTGTTGTCCAATTTGTCCTGAATGCGCTCATATACCACATGTTGGGGTAAACCCCTGTTTTGGCACACGGGAAAGCTCGGAAGGGAAGGAGAACAGTTTTACTTTTTCAACGCAGAATTGGCTGGAATTGAGATCGGATGCAATGTCTCGTTTGGAGAGCTCCTGATTTGCCTAAACAGTGGAAACCCCCCAATTCTAACTGAAACCCTAACCCAAACACACCCTTAACCCTAACCACACCCCTAACCCGAACATGCCCCTAACCCTAAATCCAACCACACCCCTAACCCCAACACACCCCTAACCCTAATCCCAACCCTAACCACACCCCTTAGTCCAACACACCCATAAGCCTAATCCCACCCATAACCCTAACCACACCCCTAACCCTGACACACCCCTAACCCTAATCCCAACCGTAAATGTAATCCAAACCTTAACCCTAACTTTAGATGCAAAACCTTACTTTAGCCCCAAGCCTTGCCCTAACTTTAGCCCCAACCCTAAATGTAGCCCCAACCCTAACTGTAGTCCTAACCCTACCTTTAGCCCCAACCCTAACCCTAACTTTAGCCCCAACTCTAACAGGAAAATGGAAATAAATGCATTTTTGTAATTTTATTATTTTTTCTTAACTAAGGGGGTGATGAAGGGGGGTTTGATTTACTTTTATAGCGGGTTTTTTAGCAGATTTTTATGATTGGCAGCTGTCATACACTAAAAGACACTTTTTATTGCAAAAAATAGTTTTTGCATCTCCACATTGAGAGCTATAATTTTTCCATATTTTGGTCCACAGAGTCATTTTAGGTCTTGTTTTTTGCGGGACGAGTTGACATTTTTATTGGTACTATTTTCGGGCACGTGACAAATTTATCGCTTTTTATTCCGATTTTTGTGAGGCAGAATGACCAAATACCAGCTATTCATGAATTACTTTTGGAGGGGGCGTTTATATGGTTCCACGTTTGATAAAATTGATATAGCAGTTTTATTCTTTGGGTCAGTACGATTACAGCGATACCTCATTGATATCTTTTTTATGTTTTGCCGCTTTTATACGATAAAAACTATTTTGTATAAAAAATAATTATTTTTGCATCTCTTTGTTCTGAGGACTATAACTTTATTTTTTCTCTAATGATGCGGCATTGCAGCTTGTTTTTTTGCGGGACAAGATGATGTTTTCAGCGTTACCATGGTTATTTATATCCGTCTTTTTGATTGCGTGTTATTCCACTTCTTGTTCATCGGTATGATAATAAAGCGTTGTTTTTTGCATCTTTTTATTATTTTTTTTTACGGTGTTCACTGAAGAGGTTACTGTATCTAGTGGAGCAGTTTTATAAGTCGGGTCGTTACGGACACCGCGATACTAAATATGTGTACTTTTATTGGTTTTTTTTTAAATTTAGATAAAGAAATGTATTTATTGGAACAATAATTTTTTTTTCCATTATTTAGGATTTTTTTTTTTTTTTTTACACATGTAAATATTTTTTTTTTTACTTTGTCCCAGTGGGGGACATCACAGTATAGTGTCAGATCGCTGATCTGACACTTTTCAAAGCACTGTGTCAGATCAGCGATTTGAGCTCTAAGCAGGCGCATGCAAGCCACCTCCCTGCAGGACCCGGAAGGAGTCTCCCTCCTCTCAGCTTCCCTATGGCACTGGAACGCTGCGATCATGTTTGATCTCAGTGTTCAGGGGGTTAATGTGCCGGGAGTGGTCCGTGACTGCGCCTGGCACATAGTGCCAGATGTCAGCTGTAATAATCAGCGTGGCCGATCACCTATGACGTACTATCCTGTCCCTGGGAATTAAGTCTCAAGTCACCTCGACGGGATAGTATGTCATATGGGACTAAGGCTACTTTCACACTAGCGTCGTGCACTAGCTAGCGTTGAAAGCGCCGCACAACGGGGGCAGCGGATGCTGTTTTTCGACGCATTTGCTGCCCCATTGTGAGGTGCGGGGAGGCGGGGGCGGAGTTCCGGACTTGCATGCGCGGTCGGAAATGGCAGATACGACGCAGCAAAAAACGTTACATGTAACGGTCCACCACAACACGACGCAACCATCGCACGACGGTTGCGACGTGTGTCAATGAGTCGCTAATGTTAGTCTATGAAGAAAAAATGCACCCTGCTAGCACTTTTGCAGGATGCGTTTTTTCTCCAAAACGACGCATAGCGACGTGCAGTGCACGATGCTAATGTGAAAGTAGCCTAAGGGGTTAAACAGGCCTCAGTCTGACAAAACACACTGTATATTTTTTTGGAGGGGGATGAATTTTTAGGAAAAAAAATGCAACTAGGTATATATTAAAGAAGCTGCAGCAGCAGACAGTTATGGAGCTTTGAGAAGGATGCAGTGGGAGCAATGGAAGCACATACAGTGCCTGCAGGCCTTGCACTGATGTTGATATGCTGTGCCCTGCCCACCTAGCGCTGCATTATTGGGACCCACGAATTAGCCCTAAAAAGGACTGTTGGTTTCTCAGGAGTTGTTGATTTAACAGTTGCAGACCTACACTAACTATAAAAAACACGATTCTGACCCTAACTCGGCAGCAGCTCTCCCTACTCTCGCTCAATCTGGAGCAGAATGCGGCGAGCAGGGTGGCGCCAGGTCTCTTACACTCGGGATGATGCTGTGCAGCCAAGCCAATCCCTGCACGACCAAAACAAAGATGACTGCGGCGTTTCATGGCCTGGCAGACAATCCCTGCAGCGTGATTGGGTCTCTAAAGTCCACCAAAAATGCTAGGTGGAGACACCAGTTACCACTAGTGTTGAGCGATACCTTCCGATATCGGAAAGTATCGGTATCGGAAAGTATCGGCCGATACCGTCAAAGTATCGGATCTAATCCGATACCGATACCCGATCCCAATGCAAGTCAATGGGACGAAAATATCGGAATTAAAATAAACCCTTTCTTTCCTTGTAGGTTCATTCTACATGAAGGAAAACAACTAAGAATAATGTAGGATGTATTGGGGGAGGTGGCGGAGACATTAAAGGCACAGTGGTTTAGCCCAAACAAATAGAATAGCAGGTTTTTTTGTTTTTTTTTATGACGTTCGGCGTTAGAAAGATTTTGACTATGTTATTTTTTATTTTTTTTTTCAGATATTGATGTTTCACTACTTCCACGTCCTTCACCTTCTTTTTTACTTCTCCCACTTTCTTCTTCATTATCCTCATCATCAGCTTCTTTGACATCAACTATCTTCACCTTATTCATCTTCTTCTTCTTCTACCTATATTTTTTTTTTTTTACATTGTTCATATTCTTTTTATTTAACTATTATCTTTTTCATATTCAACTTCTTCATCATATTCTTATTTGTGACAGGCATTCCCGTAGTTGTTATCTATAAAAGTTTGAAGATTACACCTTCCGTTCTGCCTGTCACAAAAGAGTTACATTTGTCCGCGTTCAGTTTGGCCTGCAGCATCAGGCTTTATCCAGGGGCACCACGAGGAGGAACGGACTCACCCCCATACACTGCTTAGTCTTCTTCTGCTTATAATTTAGATAATATCTTTTGCTCTGATATTTAGTCTTATGCTTAATGTTCTTCTGCTCTTTGTTCTGCAGCCTCTTGTTCTTCTGCTTCTCGGTCTCCCATGTCGTTGTCGTCTCCAGGGTCGTCGTCTCCGGGGTCGTCGTCATCGGGGTGGTCTTCAGGGTCATCGTCTCCAGGGTCGTCGTCATCTCAGTGGTCGTCGTCTCTGGTGTCGTCATCATCTTAGGGGTGGTCTTCCGGGTCGTCGTCTTTAGGGTCTTGAACTTGGAAATGTAGCAGAAGGTACAAGAAGGCTGAGAAAATGCCGAGAAACAGCTGATGGAACTGGAACTCGGATGGCTACCCGAAGGTCCAAGAGCCAATGGAACTACCGAGGACCAGCTGACGTTACTGGAACCCAGTTACTAAGCAGGAGGTACCCGTGCCTGAAAGCACTACCAAGGACCACCTGACGTTGGTGGAACTCGGATACCCAGAGGGAGGCACTTAAGCCAAAGGCTCTGCCCGGAACCAGCTGACGGTACTGGAACCAGGATGGGGAGCAGAAGGTACAAGAGCAAAAGACACTGCCGAGAACCAGCTGACGGTACTGGAACCCGGATGGGTAGCCGAAGGTCCAAGAGCCAATGGAACTACCGAGGACCAGCTGACGTTACTGGAACCCGGTTACTAAGCAGGAGGTACCCGTGCCTGAAAGCACTACCAAGGACCACCTGACGTTGGTGGAACTCGGATACCCAGAGGGAGGCACCTAAGCCAAAGGCTCTGCCCGGAACCAGCTGACGGTGCTGGAACCAGGATGGGGACCTATTCAAGCTTGTCTTCCTAGAGCCCCAACTAGCAGTGTTGGAGCAAAGGGTCAGCAGGGGGAGAAGAGTGTAGGCCGAAGCCTGCACTGGAGGCATTTGTAGGTCTGTTGTGTCTGCGTGGCTGTTGCAGGACACGTTGCCGGCTACACAGCAGGGGAACAGCTGGCGGTGCTGAACCCCACTGATACATTGGCTGGTGTTTTTCTCTGTGCAGCTAGCAGTACCGGGCCCCAACTGGCGGTGTTAGAGCCCAGGCTCTGCAGGGTGAGCAGAGTGTAGGCCGAAGCCTAATTGAACCAATTTTAAAGGTAACCTTTAACCCCCCCTCAGGGGTTACAAACTAGAAGAGCCACACCTTATGCAGCAGTAGTGCTGCACAAGTCAAAGGTTGCTCTTTTAATTTTTCTCTTTGCACACGCTGAATGAAACACGTATAACATTTAGCCCTTTATACAGTCAAACTGTGTTGGAGGCGAGAGTTCCCTTCGTAATGAGACGCAGCACAGATGTCAAGAATCCCACCTTGGTGCTGGGTGCAGCCTCCTGAGCGTTGTTATTTGCTGTACAGGAGTCTGCGCTGTCGTGTTATCCCTTGGCCTAGCACTGTTAGATCTGCCCATCTTCTGACATCATTTAATGTCGGCCGGTGCGGTTCGCGATGACCATGAATCCCAGCCCCGCAGTGTCTTAACATTGTTAAAACACTGTGGGGCTGGGATTCATGGCCTGGCGCAGTACATATGTTCGCCTCTCACACTGGGGTCCTTACACCCACTTCAGACTGTGCGGCGTCAGCTGATCCCTTATCGCATGCCACGGCCATGAAGCCGCACAGTCTGAAGAAGGCGGAAGGAGATGAGGGACAGGCGAACTTATGCACTGCTCATGCCCATCAATCACACCTTCGCAGTCCAAATAAATAAGACACCGAGGGGCGTTGTGTGGGTCAGGGCGGCCGCAGAGGTGCAGCCAGCCAAACAATGATGCCAGAAGATGGGCAGCGCTACCACGGGGGTTGCAGCGTGTCATTATAAAGGAAAGTCACACCTCCGGGACGGTTAAATGGTCACACAGAGGACACATTTTAGACGTGTTTTCAGTTCCACATGTGCGAGGAGAATACGTTTGTGAGTCACCTTGCACACATGCAGCATTACCGCTGTACAAGGTGGCTGGAAAACATACAAATGCCTGGGGGAGGGGGGACAGGTTCCCTTCAATTTCAGTTCTTGTGTCTGCGTGGCTGTTGCAGGACACGTTGCCGGCTGCACAGCAGGGGAACAGCTGGCGGTGCTGAACCCCACTGACACATTGGCTGGTGTTTTTCTCTGTGCAGCTAGCACATCTGGGCCCCAACTGGCGGTGTTAGAGCCCAGGGTCAGCAGGAGGAGGAGAGGGAGCAGAGTTTAGGCCGAAGCCTGCACTGGCGGCAGCTTTGGGTCTGTTGTGTCTGCGTGGCAGTTGCAGGACACGTTGCTGGCTACACAGCAGGGGAACAGCTGGCGGTGCTGAACCCCACTGACACATTGGCGAGGTGTTTGGCTCTGTGCAGCCAGCACATCTGGGCCCCAACTGGCGGTGTTAGAGCCCAGGGTCAGCAGGAGGAGGAGAGGGAGCGGAGTGTGGGCCGAAGCCTAATTGAACCAATTTCAAAGGTAACCTTAAACCCCCCCTCAGGTGTTCCAAACTAGAAGAGCCACAGCTTATGCAGCAGTAGTGCTGCACAAGTCAAAGGTTGCTCTTTTAATTTTTCTCCTTGCACACGCTGAATGAAACACGTATAACATTTAGCCCTTTATACAGTCAAACTGTGTTGGAGGCGCGAGTTCCCTTCGTAATGAGACGCAGCACAGAAGTCAAGAATCCCACCTTGGTGCTGGGTGCAGCCTCCTGAGCGTTGTTATTTGCTGTACAGGAGTCTGCGCTGTCGTGTTATCCCTTGGCCTAGCGCTGTTAGCGCTGCCCATCCTCTGACATCATGTAATGTCGGCCGTTGCGGTTTGCGATGACCATGAATCCCAGCCCCGCAGTGTCTTAACATTGTTAAAACACTGCGGGGCTGGGATTCATGGTTTGGCGCAGTACATATGTTCGCCTCTCACACTGGGGTCCTTACACCCGCTTCAGACTGTGCGGCATCAGCTGATCCCTTATCGCATGCCATGGCCATGAAGCCGCACAGTCTGAACAAGGCGGAAGGTGATGAGGGACAGGCGAACTTATGCACTGCTCATGCCCATCAATCACACCCTCGCAGGCCAAATAAATAAGACACCGAGGGGCGTTGTGTGGGTCAGGGCGGCCGCAGAGGCGCAGCCAGCCAAACAATGATGCCAGAAGACGGGCAGCGCTACCAAGGGGGTTGCAGCGTGTCATTACAAAGGAAAGTCACACCTCCGGGACGGTTAAATGGTCACACAGAGGACACATTTTAGACGTGTTTTCAGTTCCACATGTGCGAGGAGAATACGTTTATGAGCCACCTTCCACACATGCAGCATTACCGCTGTACAAGGTGGCTGTAAAACATACAAACACCTGGGGGTGGGGCGACAGGATCCCTTCAATTTCAGTTCTTGTGTCTGCGTGGCTGTTGCAGGACACGTTGCCGGCTACACAGCAGGGGAACAGCTGGCGGTGCTGAACCCCACTGACACATTGGCTGGTGTTTTTCTCTGTGCAGCTAGCAGTACCGGGCACCAACTGGCGGTGTTAGAGCCCAGGGTCAGCAGGAGGAGGAGAGGGAGCAGAGTGTAGGCCGAAGCCTGCACTGGCGGCAGCTTTGGGTCTGTTGTGTCTGCGTGGCAGTTGCAGGACACGTTGCCGGCTACACAGCAGGGGAACAGCTGGCGGTGCTGAACCCCACTGATACATTGGCTGGTGTTTTTCTCTGTGCAGCTAGCAGTACCGGGCCCCAACTGGCGGTGTTAGAGCCCAGGCTCTGCAGGGTGAGCAGAGTGTAGGCCGAAGCCTAATTGAACCAATTTTAAAGGTAACCTTTAACCCCCCCTCAGGGGTTACAAACTAGAAGAGCCACACCTTCTGCAGCAGTAGTGCTGCACAAGTCAAAGGTTGCTCTTTTAATTTTTCTCTTTGCACACGCTGAATGAAACACGTATAACATTTAGCCCTTTATACAGTCAAACTGTGTTGGAGGCGAGAGTTCCCTTCGTAATGAGACGCAGCACAGATGTCAAAAATCCCACCTTGGTGCTGGGTGCAGCCTCCTGAGCGTTGTTATTTGCTGTACAGGAGTCTGCGCTGTCGTGTTATCCCTTGGCCTAGCGCTGTTAGCGCTGCCCATCTTCTGACATCATTTAATGTCGGCCGGTGCGGTTCGCGATGACCATGAATCCCAGCCCCGCAGTGTCTTAACATTGTTAAAACACTGCGGGGCTGGGATTCATGGCCTGGCGCAGTACATATGTTCGCCTCTCACACTGCGGTCCTTATACCCGCTTCAGACTGTGCGGCGTCAGCTGATCCCTTATCGCATGCCACGGCCATGAAGCCGCACAGTCTGAAGAAGGCGGAAGGAGATGAGGGACAGGTGAACTTATGCACTGCTCATGCCCATCAATCACACCCTCGCAGTCCAAATAAATAAGACACCGAGGGGCGTTGTGTGGGTCAGGGCGGCCGCAGAGGCGCAGCCAGCCAAACAATGATGCCAGAAGACGGGCAGCGCTACCAAGGGGGTTGCAGCGTGTCATTACAAAGGAAAGTCACACCTCCGGGACGGTTAAATGGTCACACAGAGGACACATTTTAGACGTGTTTTCAGTTCCACATGTGCGAGGAGAATACGTTTGTGAGCCACCTTGCACACATGCAGCATTACCGCTGTACAAGGTGGCTGGAAAACATACAAACGCCTGGGGGAGGGGGGACAGGTTCCCTTCAATTTCAGTTCTTGTGTCTGCGTGGCTGTTGCAGGACACGTTGCCGGCTGCACAGCAGGGGAACAGCTGGCGGTGCTGAACCCCACTGACGCATTGGCTGGTGTTTTTCTCTGTGCAGGTAGCACATCTGGGCCCCAACTGGCGGTGTTAGAGCCCAGGGTCAGCAGGAGGAGGAGAGGGAGCAGAGTGTAGGCCGAAGCCTGCACTGGCGGCAGCTTTGGGTCTGTTGTGTCTGTGTGGCAGTTGCAGGACACATTGCCCGCTACACAGCAGGGGAACAGCTGGCGGTGCTGAACCCCACTGACACATTGGCGAGGTGTTTGGCTCTGTGCAGCCAGCACCTCTGGGCCCCAACTGGCGGTGTTAGAGCCCAGGGTCAGCAGGAGGAGGAGAGGGAGCGGAGTGTAGGCCGAAGCCTAATTGAACCAATTTCAAAGGTAACCTTAAACCCCCCCTCAGGTGTTCCAAACTAGAAGAGCCACAGCTTATGCAGCAGTAGTGCTGCACAAGTCAAAGGTTGCTCTTTTAATTTTTCTCCTTGCACACGCTGAATGAAACACGTATAACATTTAGCCCTTTATACAGTCAAACTGTGTTGGAGGCGCGAGTTCCCTTCGTAATGAGACGCAGCACAGAAGTCAAGAATCCCACCTTGGTGCTGGGTGCAGCCTCCTGAGCGTTGTTATTTGCTGTACAGGAGTCTGCGCTGTCGTGTTATCCCTTGGCCTAGCGCTGTTAGCGCTGCCCATCCTCTGACATCATGTAATGTCGGCCGTTGCGGTTTGCGATGACCATGAATCCCAGCCCCGCAGTGTCTTAACATTGTTAAAACACTGCGGGGCTGGGATTCATGGCCTGGCGCAGTACATATGTTCGCCTCTCACACTGGGGTCCTTACACCCGCTTCAGACTGTGCGGCGTCAGCTGATCCCTTATCGCATGCCACGGCCATGAAGCCGCACAGTCTGAAGAAGGCAGAAGGAGATGAGGGACAGGCGAACTTATGCACTGCTCATGCCCATCAATCACACCCTCGCAGTCCAAATAAATAAGGCACCGAGGGGCGTTGTGTGGGTCAGGGCGGCCGCAGAGGCGCAGCCAGCCAAACAATGATGCCAGAAGACGGGCAGCGCTACCAAGGGGGTTGCAGCGTGTCATTACAAAGGAAAGTCACACCTCCGGGACGGTTAAATGGTCACACAGAGGACACATTTTAGACGTGTTTTCAGTTCCACATGTGCGAGGAGAATACGTTTGTGAGCCACCTTGCACACATGCAGCATTACCGCTGTACAAGGTGGCTGGAAAACATACAAACGCCTGGGGGAGGGGGGACAGGTTCCCATCAATTTCAGTTCTTGTGTCTGCGTGGCTGTTGCAGGACACGTTGCCGGCTGCACAGCAGGGGAACAGCTGGCGGTGCTGAACCCCACTGACACATTAGCTGGTGTTTTTCTCTGTGCAGCTAGCAGTACCGGGCACCAACTGGCGGTGTTAGAGCCCAGGGTCAGCAGGAGGAGGAGAGGGAGCAGAGTGTAGGCCGAAGCCTGCACTGGCGGCAGCTTTGGGTCTGTTGTGTCTGCGTGGCAGTTGCAGGACACGTTGCCGGCTACACAGCAGGGGAACAGCTGGCGGTGCTGAACCCCACTGACACATTGGCTGGTGTTTTTCTCTGTGCAGCTAGCACATCTGGGCCCCAACTGGCGGTGTTAGAGCCCAGGGTCAGCAGGAGGAGGAGAGGGAGCAGAGTGTAGGCCGAAGCCTGCACTGGCGGCAGCTTTGGGTCTGTTGTGTCTGCGTGGCAGTTGCAGGACACGTTGCCGGCTACACAGCAGGGGAACAGCTGGCGGTGCTGAACCCCACTGACACATTGGCTGGTGTTTTTCTCTGTGCAGCTAGCACATCTGGGCCCCAACTGGCGGTGTTAGAGCCCAGGGTCAGCAGGAGGAGGAGAGGGAGCAGAGTGTAGGCCGAAGCCTGCACTGGCGGCAGCTTTGGGTCTGTTGTGTCTGCGTGGCAGTTGCAGAACACGTTGCCGGCTACACAGCAGGGCACTCGGAAAACCGGGACATGTATACGGGCTTCAAAAGGGACACATGAAAGGTGTGGGTGATACCTAGGCGAGGAGGAAGGGCTAAACGGTAGACCACGGGATGAACCCGTTCGAGGACCTTAAAAGGACCTAAGTAGCGAGGTGTAAACTTTGTAGACTCAACTCGCAGCCTGATGTTACGGGCGGAGAGCCACACTAAGTCGCCAGGAGCAAAGGTCGGAGTGGGGCACCGATGTGCATCGGCAGAGGACCTCATTCTCTCCTTGGAAGCCCGAATGGCATCCTGAGTGCGATCCCAAATATCCCATGCCTCCACAGCCCAGTCTGCCACCCTGGAATCGGCGGAGGACACAGGCATGGGCACAGGTACCCGCGGATGCTGACCATAGTTAAGGAGGAATGGGGTCTGTCCAGTGGAGTCGGGTACAGCGTTGTTCAGAGCAAACTCCGCCCACGATTTCAAAGATGCCCAGTCATCTTGCCTAGCAGAGACAAAATGTCGCAGATATGTGACCAAGGTCTGGTTGGCTCTCTCTACCAACCCATTCGTCTCGGGATGATAAGCAGAAGAGAGATTTACCTCAATACTGAGAAGATGACAAAAGCTCTCTCCAGAACCGAGACGCAAACTGGGGACCCCGATCACTGACAATTTTGTCCGGCATACCGTGAAGGCGGAAGATATGCTTAATAAATAATGCTGCCAAGGCCCGTGCAGAAGGTAGCCGAGGAAGCGGCACCAAATGCACCATTTTAGAAAAATGGTCGGTGATTACCCAAATGACGGTACAGCCACGAGACTTGGGCAAACCCACCACAAAGTCCATCCCGACCATCTCCCAGGGCCTGTCTGCCACTGGTAGAGGGTATAACAAACCAGCTGGCCACTGACGGAGAGACTTATTTTTGGCACAAGAGACACATGCCCGAACGTAGTCCCCGACGTCACGAACCATATGTGGCCACCAGTACTTTCTTGCCAGCAACTCAGATGTCCTCTTTGCCCCAAAGTGTCCACCCACTCTGGACGAATGAGCCCAAGAGAGAACCTCCAATCGCAAATTGATGGGAACAAAAGTCTTGCCCGGAGGCAGAGACTCTAGCGAAACCGGAGCTACGGTTCTCAGACTCTCCGAAGGGACAATAAGCCGAGGCTCCTCCTCCTCCTCAGTTGACACAAGGGAGTGAGAGAGAGCGTCAGCACGAATGTTCTTCTCCCTGGCGAGATAATGTAAAGTGAAGTGGAACCGGGAGAAAAACAAGGACCATCTGGCCTGACAGGAATTCAGCCGCTGGGCTGTACGCAAATAGACCAAATTTTTGTGGTCTGTGAAGACTTGGAAAGGAAACCGAGCACCTCCCAAAAGATGTCTCCACTCCAAAAAGGCCAACTTCATTGCTAGCAACTCCCTATCCCCGATGGAGTAATTTCTCTCCGCTTGTGTGAAGGTCTTAGAGAAGAAGAAGCATGGATGCTTCCGACCTTGAGCATCCTTTTGATAGAGGGCTGCTCCAGCACCAACGGATGAGGCATCCACCTCCATTAGGAATGACCTATCCACATCGGGACAATGTAAGATGGGAGCACTAGCAAAATGAGACTTTATAGAAGTGAAGGCCTTGGAGACCTCTTCCGACCACAATTTGGGATTCGATCCCTTCTTGGTGAGGGATACCAAGGGAGCTACCAAAGTGGAGAAGTGGGGAATGAACTGGCGATAGTAATTAATGAACCCCATAAAGCGCTGCACCGCTTTAAGAGAATGGGGTTCTTGCCAGTCCATCACAGCCTGTAGTTTGGCAGGATCCATAGCCAATCCCTGGGCGGAGATGATATAGCCCAGGAAAGGTAAAGACTCCTGCTCAAACACACACTTCTCCAACTTTGCATAAAGGGAATTCACCCGTAAGAGTTCGAAGACTCTGCCTACATCTCTTCGGTGGGAGTCAATATCTGGAGAGAAGATGAGAATATCATCCAGATAGACTATGACCGAGGTGGAAAGCATATCCCGGAAGTTATCATTGACAAAGTCCTGAAAAACGACTGGGGCATTACAGAGACCAAAGGGCATCACCAGATACTCATAGTGCCCATCCCTGGTGTTAAAAGCCGTTTTCCATTCGTCCCCCTTACGGATGCGAATCAGGTTGTAGGCACCCCGCAGATCTAGTTTGGTGAAAACCTTTGCTCCCCTTAGCCTGTCAAAGAGCTCAGAAATCAGGGGCAAAGGGTATTTATTTTTAATGGTGATGGCATTAAGACCCCTGTAATCGATGCAAGGACGTAATTCCCCGTTCTTCTTCTGTATGAAGAAGAATCCCGCCCCTGCAGGAGACACTGACTTCCTAATGAATCCTCTTGCCAAATTCTCCTGGATGTATTGAGACATAGCCTCCGTCTCAGGGAGAGAGGGGATATACCCTTCCCCGAGGAGGTTCAGCTCCAGGCAAGAGGTCAATAGGACAGTCGTAGGGGCGATGAGGCGGTAGAGTCTCACCTGCCTTTTTAGAGAATACGTCTACATAGCACCAATAGCATTTGGGAAGAGAAGAAAGGTCTGCGGGTACTTCGGTAGTAGAAACCTGTACACACTCACTCACACACCTGCCCATACAAGCCTTACTCCAACCCAATATTCTCCCTGAGGACCACTCAATATGTGGAGAGTGGAAACGGAGCCAGGGTATTCCCAGTAAAATCTCATCCATTCCCTCGGGAAGGACAAGAAGGGAAATAATCTCCTGGTGGGAAGGGGACATGGACAACGAGAAAGGGACAGTCTGGTGTGTGATTTGCAGTGGAAGTGTGGTCCCATTCACAACTCTAAGGCCGGCGTCACACATGCGTGTTTTACGGATGTAAGAGCGCAAAAACTACGTCCGTAAAACTCGCATTACATACGGCACAATGATTCTCAATGGGTATAGTCCTATCAGCCGTATATTACGGATCCGTAATATACGGCGTTCTACGGCCGTACAAAATTGCAGCATGCTGCGTTTGTCAGCATATTGCGCAAATAATACGCCAATGAAAGTCCATGGGGGCGAGAAAAATACGGATTCCACACGGACCAGCAGTGTGACTTGCGAGAAATACGCAGCGGTGTTAGTGAAAAGTCGGTAATTCAATTGCCGGCATTAACCCTTCATTACCCCATATCCCACCGCTACAGGGAGTGGGAAGAGAGTGGCCAAGTGCCAGAATAGGCGCATCTTCCAGATGTGCCTTTTCTGGGGTGGCTGGGGGCAGATGTTTGTAGCCACGGGGGGGCCAATAACCATGGACCCTCTCCTGGCTATTAATATCTGCCCTCAGTCACTGGCTTTACCACTCTGGCGGAGAAAATTGCGCGGGAGCCCATGTCAATTTTTTCCGCCATTTAACCCTTTATTTTAGCAGCTACAGCGCCCAAATTTTGCATACACACACTACTAACATTAGTAGTGTGGAATATGCAAAAAAAATGGGGATATGAGATGGTTTACTGTATGTAAACCATGTCTCATATCCTGTCGGGTTTGGGAAGGAGAAATTAAAAGCCGGCAATTGAATTACCGGCTTTTCACAGATATCGCGCTGAAGTAAATATAAATACAGAATATATATATATATATATGTGTCTCAATGACATATATATATATATATATATATATATATATATATATATATATATATATATATACTGTATATATGTTTTCCCGAACATTTGAGCACATAAATCCATTAGATGTCGAGAAAATCTCGCAGCACGGATGCCATACGGATTACATACGGAGGATGCCATGCGCAAAATACGCTGACACACCCTGACTACGGATCAATATTTTGGGAACATTTCTCCGTATTATGGCCATAGTACGGATGTATAATACGTTCCGTATTGTCTTACGCCAAGTGTGACGCCGGCCTAACTGTTACAGGTTTGGCCAGCAGAACTAATGGTATAACGTGGCGCAAAGCAAAAGCAGAGGACATAAAATTCCCCTCTGCTCCTGAATCCACACAAAGCTTGACTGTTAGAGTGGAAGAGCCTAACAGGATTGTCTCTTTAAAGGATAGTTTGGAGGAAAATGTAGCCGTGTCTAGTGAACCTCCCCCAATGGTTACTAGACGCGATCGTTTCCCGATCGCCGTGGACATTTATTGGCGTAATGTCCTAGTTGATGACAATACTTGCAAACCACGGATACTCGAGTGGCCTGAGACTTCGGTCCCGCTCGAGAAACCTCCATGGCCTCATGGGAGTCGGACGCCAAAACAGGAGACTCAAGAGGTCTGGCGAAGGTGGGAGCCAGTCGAAACCTCTGCCTACAGTGGGTCCGCTCTAACCTCTGCTCATGAAAACGGAGATCAATGCGGGTAGATACAGAAATAAGCTCCTCCAGTGTGGCAGGTATCTCCCTGGTGGCCAAGGCGTCCTTCACGTGGTCTGCCAGTCCCTTCCAGAACACCGGAATTAGAACTTTGTCTGGCCACTCTAACTCTGAAGCTAGAGTCCGGAACTGGATGGCAAACTGGCTGACCACGGATGAGCCCTGAGTAATAGTCAACAACTGGAGCGCGGTATTGTGGGTAACACGAGGTCCTAAAAAGACCTGCTTCAGTGCATCCAGAAAGAGAGGAGCACTCTGTACCACACGATCATCACGCTCCCAAAGTGGTGTTGCCCACTCCAACGCCCTGCCGACAGGAGAGATAGAATAAATCCCACTTTCGCCCGTTCCGTAGGGAAACGTGACGCCAGGAGCTCAAGGTGTATGGAGCACTGGCTCACGAATCCGGGACATTGCTTACTGTCACCAGCAAACTTGTCGGGAACTGGGAGATGGGATAAAGTCGGGGCAGGGGTGTCAGCGGACAAACTGGCTGCGGCTACACTTGCAGCCTGAACAGCGACAGCAGTGACATCCACAGCCGAAGTTGAACGCTCAAGAGCCGCCAACCTTCCCTCCAGCTGCTGGATATACCACTGTAAACGCTGATCATCCGCCATTTACTAGCCAGACCCTGGCGCTAGTGTTCTGTTAGGACTGGCGGAACGCACCAAGTAAAAGATGTAATAATATTGGTGCGTTCGCAGTCTGGGGTCCACCGTGCAGGTGAAAACCCGCTGCCAGCAAATGGCGGCGCTATATGGCAGTGGAAGCGAACCCTGCTAAGCCACAGGTCCGCAATACCGCACAAATGAGTGCAAGAAAGGAGTCGGCGAACTCAATCCCATGACTCAGGGTAGAAGTCCGTACAGACTACTTGCTCACCACACCGCAACTGGGTGCGTAGGTATAGTAAGAGCACCAAAGTGCGAACTGTGCTGTGCTGGCAGACACCACTAGTACCCGGATGTGGGTTAAGAAGCACACTACTGGCACATGGCGCCGCACTGGCGGTCACAGCGATAGACGCTGACTCGTGTGTAACAAGTGGAGTGTTTAGTCGGGCGCTAGGTAGCAGCCATACACCTTACGCGATCTTTCATACAATAGGGTAGGGGTATTTAATGAACGACTTGCACTCACAACAAACACACGTATGCAAACGTACACTAGCGCATGGCCGTGCAGCCATGCAAGCCTTATATAGCTGCAGCAAGTAAAAGACCTTCCTAAAAGGACCAATGAGAGACTGTCATACCAGAGCATGTGACCCTAAATCTCCACTGAGAGATCTTGCCCTGGGCATGCTCAGTGTGTGCAAAGCAAGACTTAGCCTTAGCACTTAAAGGACCTTCCTGAAAGGACCAATGGACTTAGCTGCAGTGTCTGACCATGTGACCCTCGATCTCCACTGAGAGATCTCACTCAGGGCATGCTCAGAACGAGAAAAGCAGAACTTAGTCCCAGAAGCGTCTGTTCGCCGCTGCCCAGCACTGACTTCAATGGCAGAAGCCGGAAAAGCAGCAGTAACTCTTTGTACAGAGTGGGACTGAGCAAGATGCTGGGACCGACGTCTCCGCTAAGCAGGCTCCACTGCGGCAGGAGAAGAATGGGAGACCACAGCAGAGACGGCCT
This sequence comes from Ranitomeya variabilis, assembly GCF_051348905.1. Taxonomy (NCBI): domain Eukaryota; kingdom Metazoa; phylum Chordata; class Amphibia; order Anura; family Dendrobatidae; genus Ranitomeya; species Ranitomeya variabilis. The sequence continues at coordinate 534,657,778 of NC_135232.1, read as the reverse complement.
AGACTCTCCCTGTGCAGAAGCGGGAACTCGACCCCTAACACAGAGTCATGAAAATAATTTTTTTTTTTTTTTCCACAGAAAAGATTTTTTAACCCCCAAGTTTTTATTTTCACAAGTGACCCAATTTTGGAAACTAGACCCCCCATGGAACTTATCTAGATGTGTGGTGAGAACTTTGAATGCCCAAGTGCTTCACAGAAGTTTATAATGCAGAGTCGTGAAAATAAAAAAATATTTTTTTTTCCACAAAAAAAGATTTTTTAACCCCCAAGTTTTTATTTTCACAAAAGTAACAAGAGAAATTAGACACCAAAAGTTGTTGTCCAATTTGTTCTGAGTATGCTGGTGCCCAAAGTGTGGGGGGACCACTGTTTGGGCGCACGGCAGAGCTCGGAAGGGAAGGAGCGCCGTTTAGGAATGCAAACTTTGATAGAATGGTCTGCGGGCGTTATCTTGCGTTTGCAGAGCCCCTGATGTACCTAAACAGTAGAAACCCCCCACAACTGACCCCATTTTGGAAACTAGACCCCTCATGGAACTTATCTAGATGTGTGGTGAGCACTTTGAATGCCCAAGTGCTTCAGAAGTTTATAATGCAGAGTCGTGAAAATAAAAAATTATTTTTTTTTCCACAAAAAAGATGTTTTAGCCCCCAAGTTTTTATTTTCACAAAGGTAACAGGAGAAATTGAACCCTAAAGGTTGTTGTCCAATTTATCCCGAGTATGCTGATGCCCCATATCTGGGGGTAAACCACTGTTTGGGCGCACGGCAGAGCTCAGAAGGGAGGGAGCACCATTTGACTTTTTTAGTGCAAAATTGGCTGTCGTAATTGGAGACCCCCTGATGTACCTAAACAGTGGAAACCCCCCAATTCTAACTCCAACCCTAACTCCAACACACCTGTAACCCTAATCCACAATCCAAATCACAACCCTAACGATAATCACAACCCTAACCCCAAAACAACCCTAATCTGAACCCTAACCATAACCCTAAACAAAACCCTAAATCCAACACACCCCTATTCCTAATCTCAACCCTAACCTCAAACCTAACCCTAATCCCAATACACCCCTAACCCTAATCCCAACTGTAACCCTTAACCCTAATCCCAAACCTAACCCTAATCCCAAATGTAACCCTAATGCCAACCCTAACCCTAATACCAACCCTAATCCAAACCCTAACCCTAATCCCAACTCTAACCCTAACTTTAGCCACAACGCTATCCCTAACTGTAGCCCCAACCCTAGCCCTCACTTTAGCCCCAACCCTAACCCTAACTTTAGCCCCAACCCTAACCCTAACTTTAGCCCCAACCCTAGCCCTAACCGTAGCCCTAACCCTAAATTGTGCCCCAACCCTAACCCTAGCCCTAACCCTAGCCCTAACCCTTAATATAGCCCCAACCCTAACCCTAACTTTAGCCCCAACCCTATCACTAACCCTAGCCCAACCCTAACCTTAGCCCTAACTTTAGCCCCAACCCTAACCCTACCCCTAAGGCTACTTTCACACTTGCGTCTTGTGACATCCATCACAATCTGTCGGTTTGGACAAAAAACGGATCCTGCAAATGTGCCCGCAGAATGCGTTTTTTGCCCACAGACTTGTATTGCCAACGGATCGCGACGGATGGCCACACGTCACGTCCGTCGTGCACTGGATACGTTGTGTTTTGGCGGACCTTCACAAAAAAGTTCAATGTAACGTTTTTTTGTACGTCACATCCGCCATTTCCTACCGCGTATGCGTGGCCGTAACTCCGCCCCCTTCTCCCCAGGACATAGACTGGGCAGCGGATGCATTGAAAAACTGCATCCGCTGCCCACGTTGTGCACAATTTTCACAACGTGCGTCGGATTGCATTGCGACAGCCCCATACCGACGAAAGAAGCCTAACCCTAGCCCTAACCCTAGCCCTAACCCTAAATTTAGCCCCAACCCTAACCCTAAATTTAGCTCCAACCCTAACCCTAAATTTAGCCCCAACTCCTCTAACTGCCGGCCGGCAGATCATGGCGGGCGCACTACGCATGCGCCCGCCTTTTTCTTACCGGATGAAAAAGCCAGCAGGCAGGAGGGGACGCAGGAGGACCCAGGGACACTGGTAAGTATAACAGAGTCCCCGAATCCCCCTATTTCTCTGTCCTCTGATGTGCGATCACATCAGAGGACAGAGAATGAAACATCGCTTTTTTTTCCTGCGGTCGCCGGTAAACAGTTAATTACCGGCGATCGCAAAACAGGTGTCGGTAATTAACAGCCGAGACCCCAAAGATCTTCTGGGTGCCGGCCGGCGGGCGCACTGCGCATGCGCCTCCATTTTTTTGGCCGGAACAAGATGGCGGCGCCCATCGGGAGCCATGAGGAGCACCGGTGGAGACAGGTGAGTATCGGGGGGGCGATCGGGGACCCCAATTCTCTGTCCTCTGATGTGCGATCACATCGGAGGACAGAGAAATTAAATGGGAAATCGCGTTTCTTTTTTTTTTTCGACCGCCGGTAAACGGTTAATTACCGGCAATTAGTGTTGAAAGTATCGGTATCGGATTGGATCGGCCGATATCCAAAAAATATCGGATATCGCCGATACCGATACCCGATACCAATACAAGTCAATGGGACACAAATATCGGAAGTGATCCTGGATGGTTCCCAGGGTCTGAAGGAGAGGAAACTCTCCTTCAGGCCCTGGGATCCATATTCATGTAAAAAATAAAGAATAAAAATAAAAAATATGGATGTACTCACCCTCGGACGAGCCCTGGCTGTCACCGCTGCAAGAGTCTGCCTCCGTTTCTAAGAATGCAGAGTGAAGGACCTTCGATGACGTTGCGGCTTGTGATTGGTCGCGTGACCGCTCATGTGACCGCTCATGCGACCAATCACAAGCCGCGACGTCATCGCAGGTCCTACACTCACTGCATTCTTAGGAACGGAGGCTGCCGGTTGCACCGCTGAGGTCCAGGGGCCGTCCGAGGGTGAGTATATCCATATTTTTTATTTTTATTCTTTACTTTTTACATGAATATGGATCCCAGGGCCTGAAGGAGAGTCTCCTCTCCTCCAGACGCTGGGAACCATACGCACTGCACACGCCTGGGAGCTTATAGGAAGTTCCGATTTCCGATATCATAAAAATATCGGAACTCGGTATCGGAATTCCGATACAGCGAATATCGGCCGATACCCGATATTTGCTGTATCGGAAAGCTCAACACTACCGGCGATCGCAACCCGGGACCCCAGAGAAAATCCGACTCTGGGGGAACTATTTAACTTTTTCCACAGCGCCGTTAATTAACGGAGCTGTGGTTTAAGTACCCTTAACTGCCGCCGTTAAAAGGCGTATCGGCGGTCGTTAAGGGGTTAAACAGGCATCAGTCTGACAGAACAGATTGTAATTTTTTGGGGGGTGAATTTTTGGAAAAAAGAAAAAAAAATGAAAACTGCAAACAGGTATATAGTAAATAAGTAGCAGCAGCAGGTAGTTTTGGAGCTTTGGGAGGGATGCAATGGGAGCTATGTACGCACATACAGTGCCTGCAGGCCTTGCACTGATGTGGATATGCTGTGCCCTGCCTACCTAGCCCTGCAATCTCGGGACCCACGAATTAGCCCTAAAAAGTACTGTTGGTTTCTCAGGAGTTGTGGATTTAACAGTTGCAGACCTACAGTAACTACTAAAACCTATCGCTGCAGCAGCTCTCCCTACACTCGCTGAATACAAAGCTGAATGTGGCGAGCAGGGCGGCGCAAGGTCTCTTATACTCGTGATGATGTTGTGCGGCCAAGCCAATCACTGCACGACCACAACAAAGATGGCTGCGGCATTTCATGGCCTGGCAGACAATCCTTGCAGTGTGATTGGGTCTCTAAAGTCTGCCAGAAATGCTGGATGGAGACACCAGTTACCGCTGAATAATCCCAGAAATGCTCGGTGCTCAGCGAGTACACAGAGTACACTGATATTCAGGCGAGTAACGAGTGGTGGCGAGCACGTTCGCTCATCACTAAAGTACAGTCTATAATTTTAAGGGTTGGTTTCTAATTTGGTGAATTTGATGCCACTTTGGTGGTGTCTGCGACTAATTTTTGAAATGTGAATACTCTTGATTGGGTCTCCTAATCTTCTGGGTTGGCTGAAGTGGAAGAGATATTGCTCTCCATTATAATATTTTTACTCTGGTGAAATTGATGCCACTTTGTTGGTGTCTGACACAAATTTTTGTAAATGTGGACACTCCTGGTTGGGTGTCCATCTACTTGGCTGGCTGTCATGGAAAAGATTTCGCTCCCCATTATACTATTTCTAATGTCGTGAAATTTAGTGTTGAGCCACCCCCCTAGTGTTCGAGTTCAGTTCGGTTCGTCGAATTGGGGCGTGTTCGTCGAACGTTCGACGAATGCTGTCGAACCCCATTGAAACCAATGGCAGGCAAACACAAATACATACAAACACATAGAAAACACCTTAAAAGGTGTCCAAAAGCTGACAAACTGCTCAGAAGACACCACAAACTCTTGGAAAAGTCACAACTACATATAGTCACGTGAAAAGAAAAGAGGTGGAGGAGTAAAAGGAAGAGGAGACACAGATATAGGCATGTCATGCCCTTCTGAAATCAAGAAAGGCTGGAGTAAAAATCTAAAATCACCCTACCAACACCCAGACGTCATGACAAAAAAATTTAAAAAAGAAATATCTTTAGGTAGAATGGCGGCGGGTCCTTTCAGAACACTTTCCTTAAAAGACGTAGTGGTATCCCCATTGGGAGTTGTGCCAAAAAAGGAACCCAATACATTCAGACTAACCCACCATTTGTCATATCCAAGGGGCAGATCAGTAAACGACAACATCGACTCGGAACCAAGTACAGTACTATGTACTGTACCTCCTTTGACGAGGCAATCAGGGGGGTCAAGAAGATGGGAAGGGGCACCCTAATGGCCAAAACAGACATTGAGGGGGCATTCCGGTTACTACCTGTGCCTCCGAATAGTGTCCTCCCATTGGGCTGCTTCTGTGAAGGAGCATACTACATAGATCGCTGTTTGCCCATGGGGTGCTCCATATCCTGCTCACTATTTGAGGCATTTAGTTGCTTCCTCGAATGGGTCATCATGGACATTTCTAAGACGGCACATATTATCCATTACCTCGACGACTTCTTATGCCTGGGACCAAAAGATTTGCCACAGTGTGAATACACATGGTAGTCCACCTGTGAAAAGGAGAGAGCTGGAGGGAGAGTGGACACCCCAGAGCTGAGGGGTTAGATTGAGAAAGGAAGAAGGCGGTGTAGCTTGCTTCATGGGGTGGGGTACTCTGCTGAGTAGCAGCAATTGCTACTAGGCCCAAAGTATTGCCTGGGCTAGATACCATTAAAAAATAATACTTAGGTAAACAGGCGGTGTAGCTTACTTCATGGGTGGGGTACTCTGCTGAGTAGCACAGAATTCTACTAGGCCCAAAAGGATTTCCTGGGCTAGATTAAAATAAATTTCGGGGTCACCTCCCGCCTCACACACCTCCCCATCGTGGGAGCTGGGTGAGTATTTCTCTGCAAGCAGGCGGGCGCTCGGGGGGTGGGGAGGGGTAGGAGGCAGGAGGTGACCCTGAACTTTATTTTAAACAAAAAAAACTTGATTTTTCATCCCTTGTGTTCTGCAAGCTCTGCTTTCAGCCGAGCAGGACAGAAGGGATGAATGCCGCCTTCAGCACCACACACAGGGGACAGCGCTGTCTCTCCTGCATGGTCCGTGTGGTCCTCAGGCGGCACACGGGCAGCACACGGCTGCCGCACTTGTGCCACACTGATGTACCATGTGAGCACACGGACACGGATAACTCCAGTACCGATTTCTCCGGTACCGGAATTATCTGGACGTGTGAGACTGACCTTAGATAAACAGGCGGTGTAGCTTGCTTCAAGGGTGGGGTACTCTGCTGAGTAGCACAAAATCAACTAGGCCCAAAAGGATTTCCTGGGCTAGATGCAGTTAAAAATTAGTAATTAGATAAAGAGGAGGTGTAGCTTGCTTCATGGGTGGGGTACTCTGCTGACTAGCAGACACTGAAACTTTGGAGCACACCTCAGAATCCCAGGCCATAGTATGAGTGAACAGCTCTGCAGACTCAACCATCTGTGTTACCCCAAGCTATAGTGTATGTAGTTTCTAAAGGTTAAAAGGGGGGGAGCGACCCCACCCACCTGGAATTGACGATGCCAACGTCATGTAAAACACAGCAAGGGGACTCCAAAAAGAGTCTCCATTTTTTCCAAAAATTGGGCCACAGACACCACTTAAGTGGCATCAATTTGGAAAGGGGTTCTTAAAATGGTTGGTGAGGTGATTTTCAAAAATCCTCAAGCTTTTAGTCTCCCCAGGATGACACAGGGGTAGAAAAGTCCTTGCGAATCCAGGATTTGTTCATCTTGAAGAACCGTTTCACACTGCTCTGGCTTCAACAGTGGTGTCCTGCGGTCCTCTAGAAACTGGGACAGGAAGGTCAAGCGAGAAGATGTGGGTCTTTGTTGTGGCCACAGCCTCGTCCTCTGCATGCACCATCATTACGTCCTCTTCCCCATCCCTTGCCCCTTGCCTTGCCCATTTTAAATGGACTACAGCACTATTTCAAATGCTCAACACAAATATATTTATTAGTAGCGAAATAATATCTGATCAGTATGCCTGCAAATCTACGATTTTTCAAACCCAAACATCAGGCAGGCCTCAGCCTGACATAACAGACTGTATTCAATTTTGGGGGGCTTTTTTGTGAATTAAATTTATGCAAAATAGTGCTGTACATAAGTAGAGTAACAGACAGCAAAAAAAAAGGGGTTCACCGGCCTACAATGACCAAACTTGAAGCAAGCAGATATATGAGGGCTGTCACGGAAATACCACAGTGGCAAATATGTGCCCTTTTTACATTTTTTATGCTAAATAGTGCTGTATATAATTAGAGTAACAGACAGCAAAAAAAGTGGTCCTCCAGCCTACAATGACCAAACTTGGAGCACGCAGATATATGAGGGCTGTCACGGAAATACCACAGTGGCAAATATGTGGCCTTTTTATATTTTTTTAATCTAAATAGTGCTATATATAATTTCAGTAACAGACAGCAAAAAAAGGGGTCCCCCGGCCTACAATGCCCAAACTTGGAGCACGCATATATTTGAGGGCTGTCACGGAAATATCACACTGGCAAATATGTGGCCCTTTTGTAATTTTGAAAGCTACAATAAATAGTGCTGTATAGAATTAGAGTCTCAGACAGTAAAAAAAGGCGTCCACGGCCTACAATGCCCAAAGTTGGAGCACGCAGATATATGAGGCCTTTTTCGGTGAATTTAAAACACAAAAAAAAAGTGGCACAAGGCTAGTAGAGATGAGCGGTGTTTGAGTCGATCTGTTCACCAATTTCAAATTCGAGCTGTTTTGGGCGGTGTTCGTCATTCGTCGAACTCGAACAATTTGCTTAAAATTCGGCTGTTCGAGTTTCTGTTCGATAACTGTTCTTTCACCAAAAGCCTAACTTGATTTGCACATTAAAACTGTTTATCATTGTTAATAGACTGTGTCAGTATATAGTGGGCGGGGGATAGATCTGTGCTGAAATAATGCGGATCTCCATTTTTTTTTTCTTTTCCGCATTTACAGAGGAGCGGTGCAGTCTCTCAGCCTATCAGCAGTGCACACACACACAGCAATGTGCATGTGATGCACACAAGCAAAGGAATGTGTCATTGGTTGTGTATGTCACATGCCTTGCCCTATAAGAACCAGCCATTTTCACCGTTGCCACCATTTCCTCACTGCCGCAGCTTAGTGTTAGACGGCATCGCTACTGCTCTGACTAAGTCTTTTTTAGGAGCAAATTTTCAGAGAGATAGGTTTAGGGAGTCGGGAGTCGGGACTAGTTGTAATATCAGCCCTTTTCAGGGTAGGTTACAGCAGTTCCTTGCATTTTTTGCCAGGCAGGTCTGTGCCAGTGCTATGCAAGTGTTTGTTACAGCATTTGGTGTAATCTAGCTCAGCCAATCCTTTTGGGCTAGTAGCATTGTCTGGCAGTCATCTGAGTAGCCCGCCTGTGAAGCTAGCAACACCACCGGTGTATCTAAATTTTTACTGCATCTAACCCAGGAAATTGTTTTGGGCTTAGTAGCAGTGTCTGCACGTCAGCAGAGTAGCCCGCCTGTGAAACTAGCTACACCACCTGTGTATCTAAATTTTTACTTCCTCTAACCCAGGAAATCCTTTTGGGCTTAGTAGCAGTGTCTGCACGTCAGCGGAGTAGCCCACCTGTGAAGCTAACTACACCGCCTGTGTATCTAAATTTTTACTGCATCTAACCCAGTAAATCTATTTGGGCTTAGGAGCAGTGTCTGCACGTCAGCGGAGTAGCCCGCCTGTGAAGCTAGCTACACCGCCTGTGTATCTAAATTTTTACTGCATCTAACCCAGTAAATAGTTTTGGGCGTAGGAGCAGTGTCTGCACGTCAGTGGAATAGCCCACCTGTGAAGCTAACTACACAGCCTGTGTATCTACATTTTTACTGCATCTAATCCAGTAAATAGTTTTGGGCCTAGGAGCAGTGTCTGCACGTCAGTGGAGTAGCCCACCTGTGAATCTAACTACACAGCCTGTGTATCTAAATTTTTACTGCATCTAATCCAGTAAATAGTTTTGGGCGTAGGAGCAGTGTCTGCACATCAGCGGAGTAGCCCGCCTGTGAAGCTAACTACACCGCCTGTGTATCTACATTTTTACTGCATCTAACCCAGTAAATAGTTTTGGGCCTAGGAGCAGTGTCTGCACGTCAGTGGAGTAGCCCACCTGTGAAGCTAACTACACAGCCTGTGTATCTAAATTTTTACTGCATCTAATCCAGTAAATAGTTTTGGGCCTAGGAGCAGTGTCTGCACGTCAGTGGAGTTGCCCACCTGTGAAGCTAGCTACACTGCCTGTGTATCAAAATTTTTACTGCATCTAACCCAGTAAATCTTTTTGGGCTTAGTAGCAGTGTCTGCACGTCAGCAGAGTAGCCCGCCTGTGAAGCTAACTACACTGCCTGTGTATCTAAATTGTTACTGCATCAAACCCAGTAAATCCTTTTGGGCTTAGTACATTTTGTGCTACTCAGCAGAGTACCCCACCCATGAAGCAAGCAAAACCGCCTGTTTACCTAAGTACTATTTTATAACTGCATCTAGCCCAGGAAATCCTTTTGGGCCTAGTAGCATTTTGTGCTACTCAGCAGAATACCCCACCCATGAAGCAAGCAAAACCGCCTGTTTACCTAAGTACTCATTTTTAACTGCATCTAGCCTAGGAAATCCTTTTAGGCCTAGTAGCATTTTGTGCTACTCAGCAGAGTACCCCACCCATGAAGCAAGCTACACCGCCTGTTTACCTAAGTACTATTTTTTAACTGCATCTAGCCCAGGAAATCCTTTTGGGCCTAGTAGCATTTTTTTTTTTTAACAATACATTTTTATTGAAAATTTTCAAAAACGGTACTGAGAAAAAATACCTGCGGTATATTCACATGTTACAATATATAACAAAGAAAAGGGAAATATACCCAGTTAACATACTAATAAACATAAAAAAGACAGGTTGGGGGACAAGGGAAGGGGGGAGACCCAAAAAGAAGTTGTATTACAGCCATTCCCAATTGGATAGTTCAGTTGGAGTTCTGAGAATCAGAGTTCATCATCTGAGGTACCGGTATGGCGAAAGGGGTATGGTTTGCATATTCTGCCCATGGAAGCCAAATAAGTTCAAATTTGCCTACTTTGTCTGTGAGTATGGCCGAAATTTTTTCTTTTATCATGTACCAAGAGAGGCGTGATTTAACCCCAGCTAGTTCTAGGTTTGGCTTTTTCCATGCCGATGCTATAGTTTGTTTAGCTGCTAAGAATATAAATGTGATGAGGGCTCGGGGTCAATATTTAGAAATATTGGGGATACGCTTGTTTATTAGGGCTTCCCAAGGTTTTTCTTAAGATTTACATTTGTTATTGAAAGGATCAGGTGGTATACCCTTGTCCAAAACCTAGGCACAGTTGGGCATAGCCACCAGATATTAAGCATATCTCCTGTAGCGTTACATACTATAAAACAATTTGGGGAATAATTAGCGACTGCCTTTGCTACTCTGGCTGGAGTCAAGTACCATCTGGTCAACACTTTGTAATTGGTTTCCAACATGAGGGTATTTAGCATACCTCCAGTGGAGGAGGACCAAATTTGGGTCCATTCCGAGTCAGTCAGGGTAGAACCGATATCAGTGGAAGGGTAAGTTAATGTGCGAATAAAGAAGTGTTATAATGCCCGGAGCATGTGGATTTTGGCGGCATCTCTGTTCAAAAGGGGTGAAGGAATAAGGGGGGGTAGAATTTTTTTAGTAAGGATTGGACAAAATTTTTAAGTTGTAGATAGCGGAATATTTCTCGAGGAGGGAGATGATATTTTTCGTTTAGGACCGAAAATGGAAGAATCCCATCTATGTTGAAAAGGTGATGGACTCTTGTTATTCCCACTGCGACCCATAAGCGAAAGGTCCTGAGAGAATCTACGCCCAGGAGAAACTGGGTATTACCCCAGAGGGGGGCCAAAGGCAGAAATGGTGATATTAGTTGTGAAGAATATTTCAAAGAGTCCCAAATTTTAAGTGAATGAACTAAAATAGGATTTGAAATATGTCTGCGTTGCGTTGGGAGAATCGATAATATTGTATCGAGAGTGTTCGAGTGGCACTCAGAGGCCTCTAGAGCCAGCCACAAAGGGGGTTCAGAATAGGTGTGGTTTAAAGTCAGTTGACTTTACTCTGGGAAGGCCACCCCCCTAAACAAAGGTATTAACTGCTCATTGAGCTATTTTAAGGAATTGAGTAGGGACCGAGACTGGCAGGACTCGAAACAGGTAGAGTAGTTTAGGGATAATTGTCATCTTTAATGCAGGTACTCGGCCAAGCCAGGAGAGATGCAGTTTGCCCCATGACTGTAGTATTAAGCGAATTTTACGAAGCATGTGAGGGTAATTAGCAGTGTATAAGGAAATATAGTCTGGTGTTAGTTTTACTCCCAAGTAGTCCAAATGACTTGCCGTCCATTGGAACGGAAAATCATGTTTTAGTAGTGCGATAATAGAAGAGGGAAGAGATATATTCATAGCATAGGATTTAGAGGGATTGATTTGTAGGCCAGAAATATGTTCAAAGTTATTAAGAGTTTGAAGAAGGGCTGGCAGAGATGACTGGGGAGTCGTGAGAAGTAGCAATATATCGTCGGCAAACAAAAAAAGTTTATGGGGAACTGATGCTATGTTAACTCCCTGTATGTTTGAATTGAGTCGAAGATATATCGCTAGGGGCTCAAATGCCAAAAGAAATAATAGAGGTGATAAGGGACAGCCTTGGCGTGTGCCTCTATGAATGGAGAAGCATGTGGAGGAGAAGCCATTGTATCGTACATATGCCGAAGGGGAACTATAGAAAGCGTGAATCCATGAGAGGAAATGATCAGGGAACCTCCATCTTTGTAGGACCGCAAACAGATAAGGCCAAGAAATAGAGTCGAAGGCTTTTTTAATATCAAGCGATAATAACATGCTTGGTATATTACGTTGTTTGCAGTGATGCAACAGATGAGAGACCCTACGTATATTATCTGATGCTTGTCTATTAGGAACAAAACCCACCTGATCTCTGTGTATCAAGGCTCCCTTGCCCGAATTTAGACGTTGGGATAAAATTTTAGCTAATATTTTAAGGTCTACATTGATGAGGGATATTGGTCTATAGTTGGACCATAATAATTGATAGCAATTGGGCTTTGGTATCATACATACAGCTGCTATCAAAGAAGCTCCCCCTGGTACATGATCGTCTCTCAGGGAATTAAGATAGTTGGTAAGATGAGGAATTAAAAGTGAGGCATATTTTTTATAGTATAAGGCTGTAAATCCGTCTGGACCAGGTTTTTTATTAATTTTCAATTGCTGGATGGCCATTTCTATGTCATCAGATGAGATTGCTTGGTTTAATAATTCAATCATATTCAAACCAAGAGCTGGGAGAGGAATAGAATCTAAAAAGGCGGTCAGTTCCTCTGAATTTACAGTGGTAGTGGCGCTATATAATTGTTTCACATTCTGGTGAAACAATTGAACAATCTGTTGTGGGTTAGATGTAATTCCTGAAGTTGTACGTAAGCGTATGGGGGGGGGCGAGGTTGGGGTAGACATTTCAATCGATGTGCTAAATTAGAATTGTTTTTATTATTAAAAGCATAGAGCCGCTGTTGAGACCAGCGTATGGCTCGATATGCATTTTCAGATAAGCATAGATCGAGTTCAGTTCGAGCGTGAGAAAGGTCTTTGTATGTAGTAAGTGAAGGTGAGCTCTTCAGCTGGGACTCTAGCACTGACACCTTGTCCTCCAATTCAGCTATCCTCACCTCTCTGTCTTTTTTCCTACGAGAGGCCCCTTGGATACAGAAACCTCTCAACACTGCCTTATGAGCTTCCCATAAGGAAATTGGTGAGGAAGCCGATTGGACATATAAAGAAAAATATTCTTCGAGGTGGTTTTTAAGTTTTTGAGCAGTTTCGGGATAGGAGAGCAGGGAATTGTTCAAAGTCCAGTTAAATGAGTGAGGCTTAGGCTAGGGTCAAATTTCGTTAGGGCAGTCCGTTCAGCGCATAGCGCTATGGACTGCGCTAACGCAATGTTCCAAAAGGGATCGCGTTAGCCGATCCCGCTAGCACAGATCCCCTATCTGCACTAGCGAGGAACGGACTCAAATGACGGCACATCGCTAGCGCACGCCCAATGTGGGCGGGCGCTAGCGGTGCATTTGCCATTACAGGCAATGGCGGCATTAACTGTTACAAACCTGGTGGTTAGGTGCACCAGAATGACCTGATAGTTAAACACGGAATCGGGACGAGCTCTGGGGAAATGGGAACTCTGCTGACCGCAAACCCTACTCCTATCAACACAACTAGAAATAGCCGTGGAGCGTGCCTGACTCTGCCTAGACGCCTCTTCACAGCCTAAGAGCTAACTACCCCTAAAGAAAGGAAACAAAGCCTCACTTGCCTCAGAGAAATTTCCCCAAAGGTAAAAGCAGCCCCCCACAAGTATTGACTGTGAGTTAAGAGGAAATTACAAACACAGGATGAAATAGGTTTTAGCAAAGAGAGGCCAGACTAACTAAACAGATTGAGGATAGAAAAGGGATCTTTGCGGTCAACACAAAAGCTACAAAACCACGCAGAGTGAGCAAAACCCTCACCAGAGCACCCAGGCCGATCAGGACGAGCCAAATGAAAGGCACGAACTAAATCGGCAGCATGGACATCAGAGGCAACAACCCAGGAATTATCCTCCTGACCATAGCCCTTCTGTTGTGAATTTGGATTCTGGGCTCCCCCGGTGGCTACTGGTGGAATTGAACTGGTGTCTTCATCTTCTCTGTTCACCTGTTCCCATCAAGATTTGGGAGTCGCTATATAACCTTGCTGCTCTGTTAGTTGCTTGCCGGTCAACAATGTTATCAGAAGCCTCTCTGTGCTTGTTCCTGCTCCTAGACAACTACTAGATAAGTTGGACTCTTGTCCATGTTTGTTTTTGCATTTTTGTTCCAGTTCACAGCTGTAGTTTCGTTACTGTGTCTGGAAAGCTCTTGTGAACAGGAATTGCCACTCTGGTGTTATGAGTTAATGCCAGAGTTTTAAAGTAATTTCTGGATGGTATTTTGATAGGGTTTTTAGCTGACCATGAAAGTGTCCTTTCTGTCTTCTGCTATGTAGTAAGTGGACCTCAAATTTGCTAAACCTATTTTCATACTACGTTTGTTATTTCATCTTGATTCACCGCCAATACATGTGGGGGGCCTCTGTCTCCTTTCGGGGTATTTCTCTAGAGGTGAGCTAGGACTAATATTTTCCTCTGCTAGCTTTATTTAGTCCTCCGGCTGGTGCTGGGCATCTAGAATCAACGTAGGCATGCTACCCGGCCACTGCTAGTTGTGCGTTAGGTTTAGTTCATGGTCAGCTCAGTTTCCATCTTCCAAGAGCTAGTTCCTATATATGCTGATGCTATGATCTCTTGCCATTGAGATCATGACAGTTTGACCGGCCCACTAAAGGGTTAAAATCCTTGGCTGAGAAAGGAGAGAAATAAGTAGTCTGCTGAAATTTTTTTTTTTTTTTTTCTCTCCTTTGAATGGCTCTGTGTTCACCTGTTTGCAATGGATCTTCAGAGTGTAACTGCAGGTTTGAATAATCTCGCCACGAAGGTACAAAATTTGCAAGATTTTGTTTGTCATGCACCTGTATCTGAGCCGAGAATTCCTTTGCCGGAATTTTTCTCGGGGAATAGATCTGGGTTTCAGAATTTTCGAAATAATTGCAAATTATTTTTGTCCCTGAAATCTCGCTCTGCCGGAGATCCTGCACAGCAGGTCAGGATTGTGATTTCCTTGCTCCGGGGCGACCCTCAAGACTGGGCTTTTTCATTGACACCAGGGGATCCTGCGTTGCTCAATGTGGATGCGTTTTTTCTGGCCTTGGGGTTGCTTTATGACGAACCTCATTTGGAGCTTCAGGCAGAAAAAACTTTGATGTCCCTATCTCAGGGGCAAGATGAAGCGGAAATTTACTGCCAAAGATTCCGTAAATGGTCTGTGCTTACTCAGTGGAATGAGTGCGCCCTGGCGGCGACTTTCAGAGAGGGTCTCTCTGATGCCATTAAGGATGTTATGGTGGGGTTCCCTGTGCCTGCGGGTCTGAATGAGTCCATGACAATGGCTATTCAGATCGATAGGCGTTTGCGGGAGCGCAAACCAGTGCACCATCTGGCGGTGTCCACTGAGAAATCGCCAGAGAGTATGCAGTGTGATAGAATTCTGTCCCGAAGCGAGCGGCAGAATTTTAGACGGAAAAATGGGTTGTGTTTCTATTGTGGTGATTCTACTCATGTTATATCAGCATGCTCTAAGCGTACTAAAAAGCTTGGTAAATCTGTTTCCATTTGCACCTTACCGTCTAAGTTTATTCTATCTGTGACCCTGATTTGCTCTTTGTCATCTATTACCACGGACGCCTATGTCGACTCTGGCGCCGCTTTGAGTCTTATGGATTGGTCCTTTGCCAAACGCTGTGGGTATGATTTAGAGCCTTTGGAGACTCCTATTCCTCTGAAGGGGATTGACTCCACCCCATTGGCTAATAATAAACCACAATACTGGACACAAGTAACTATGCGTATTAATCCGGATCACCAGGAGATTATTCGCTTTCTGGTGCTGTATAATCTACATGATGATTTGGTGCTAGGATTGCCTTGGCTGCAATCTCACAACCCAGTCCTCGACTGGAAAGCTATGTCTGTGTTGAGCTGGGGATGTAAGGGGGCTCATGGGGATGTACCTGTGGTTTCCATTTCATCATCTATTCCCTCTGAAATTCCTGAGTTCCTGTCTGACTATCGTGACGTCTTTGAAGAATCCAAGCTTGATTCGTTACCTCCGCACCGAGAGTGCGATTGTGCCATAGATTTAATCCCGGGTAGTAAATACCCAAAGGGTCGTTTATTTAATCTGTCTGTGCCTGAACATGCTGCTATGCGTGAATATATAAAGGAGTCCTTGGAAAAGGGACATATTCGTCCATCGTCATCTCCCTTAGGAGCCGGTTTTTTCTTCGTGTCAAAAAAAAGACGGCTCTTTGAGACCATGTATTGATTATCGGCTTTTGAATAAAATCACTGTTAAATATCAATACCCATTGCCGTTGCTGACTGATTTGTTTGCTCGCATAAAGGGGGCCAAGTGGTTCTCTAAGATTGACCTTCGTGGGGCGTATAATTTGGTGCGAATCAGGCAGGGGGATGAGTGGAAAACCGCATTTAATACGCCCGAGGGCCACTTTGAGTATTTAGTGATGCCTTTTGGTCTTTCAAATGCTCCGTCAGTTTTCCAGTCCTTTATGCATGATATTTTTCGCGATTATTTGGATAAATTTATGATTGTGTATCTGGATGATATTCTGATTTTTTCGGATGACTGGGACTCTCATGTCCAGCAAGTCAGGAGGGTTTTTCAGGTTTTGCGGTCTAATTCTTTGTGTGTGAAGGGTTCTAAGTGTGTTTTTGGGGTACAGAGGATTTCCTTTTTGGGATATATTTTTTCCCCCTCTTCCATTGAAATGGATCCTGTCAAGGTTCAAGCTATTTGTGATTGGACGCAGCCCTCTTCTCTTAAGAGTCTTCAGAAATTTTTGGGCTTTGCTAACTTTTATCGTCGATTTATTGCTGGTTTTTCGGATATTGCTAAGCCATTGACCGATTTGACTAAGAAGGGTGCTGATGTTGCTGATTGGTCCCCTGATGCTGTGGAGGCCTTTCGGGAGCTTAAGCGCCGTTTTTCCTCTGCCCCTGTGTTGCGTCAGCCTGATGTTGCTCTACCTTTTCAGGTTGAGGTCGACGCTTCTGAGATCGGAGCTGGGGCAGTGTTGTCGCAGAAAAGTTCTGACTGCTCCGTGATGAGGCCTTGTGCCTTCTTTTCCCGTAAATTTTCGCCCGCTGAGCGGAATTATGATGTTGGGAATCGGGAGCTTTTGGCCATGAAGTGGGCTTTTGAGGAGTGGCGCCATTGGCTTGAGGGGGCCAGACATCAGGTGGTGGTATTGACTGACCACAAAAATTTGGTTTATCTTGAGACTGCCAGGCGCCTGAATCCTAGACAGGCGCGCTGGTCATTATTTTTCTCTCGGTTTAATTTTGTGGTGTCATACCTACCGGGTTCTAAGAATGTTAAGGCGGATGCCCTTTCTAGGAGTTTTGAGCCTGACTCGCCTGGTAACTCTGAGCCCACAGGTATCCTTAAGGATGGAGTGGTATTGTCTGCCGTTTCTCCAGACCTGCGGCGGGCCTTGCAGGAGTTTCAGGCGGATAGACCTGATCGTTGCCCACCTGATAAACTGTTTGTTCCTGATGATTGGACCAGTAGAGTCATCTCTGAGGTTCATTCTTCTGCGTTGGCAGGTCATCCTGGCATTTTTGGTACCAGGGATTTGGTGGCAAGGTCCTTCTGGTGGCCTTCCCTGTCACGAGATGTGCGAGGCTTTGTGCAGTCTTGTGACGTTTGTGCTCGGGCCAAGCCTTGTTGTTCTCGGGCTAGTGGATTGTTGTTGCCCTTGCCTATTCCTAAGAGGCCTTGGACGCACATCTCGATGGATTTTATTTCAGATCTGCCTGTTTCTCAGAAGATGTCTGTCATCTGGGTGGTGTGTGACCGTTTCTCTAAGATGGTCCATTTGGTTCCTCTGCCCAAGTTGCCTTCTTCTTCCGAGTTGGTTCCTCTGTTTTTTCAAAATGTTGTTCGTTTGCATGGTATTCCTGAGAATATCGTTTCTGACAGAGGGACCCAATTCGTGTCTAGATTTTGGCGGGCATTCTGTGCTAGGATGGGCATAGATTTATCTTTTTCGTCCGCTTTCCATCCTCAGACGAATGGCCAGACTGAGCGGATTAATCAGACCCTGGAGACATATCTGAGGTGTTTTGTGTCTGCTGACCAGGATGATTGGGTTGCTTTTTTGCCATTGGCGGAGTTCGCTCTCAATAATCGGGCCAGCTCTGCCACTTTGGTGTCCCCGTTTTTCTGTAATTCGGGGTTTCATCCTCGATTTTCCTCTGGTCATGTGGAATCTTCGGATTGTCCTGGAGTGGATGCTGTGGTGGAGAGATTGCATCAGATCTGGGGGCAGGTGGTGGACAATTTGAGGTTGTCCCAGGAGAAGACTCAGCTTTTTGCTAACCGCCGTCGTCGTGTTGGTCCTCGTCTTCATGTTGGGGACTTGGTGTGGTTGTCTTCTCGTTTTGTCCCTATGAGGGTCTCTTCTCCTAAGTTTAAGCCTCGGTTCATCGGCCCGTATAAGATATTGGAGATTCTTAACCCTGTTTCCTTCCGTTTGGACCTCCCTGCATCCTTTTCTATTCATAACGTTTTTCATCGGTCATTATTGCGCAGGTATGAGGTACCGGTTGTGCCTTCCGTTGAGCCTCCTGCTCCGGTGTTGGTTGAGGGTGAGTTGGAGTACGTTGTGGAGAAAATCTTAGACTCTCGTGTTTCCAGACGGAGACTCCAGTATCTGGTCAAGTGGAAGGGATACGGCCAGGAGGATAATTCTTGGGTGAATGCATCTGATGTTCATGCCTCTGATCTGGTTCGTGCCTTTCATAGGGCCCATCCTGATCGCCCTGGTGGTTCGGGTGAGGGTTCGGTGCCCCCTCCTTGAGGGGGGGGTACTGTTGTGAATTTGGATTCTGGGCTCCCCCGGTGGCTACTGGTGGAATTGAACTGGTGTCTTCATCTTCTCTGTTCACCTGTTCCCATCAAGATTTGGGAGTCGCTATATAACCTTGCTGCTCTGTTAGTTGCTTGCCGGTCAACAATGTTATCAGAAGCCTCTCTGTGCTTGTTCCTGCTCCTAGACAACTACTAGATAAGTTGGACTCTTGTCCATGTTTGTTTTTGCATTTTTGTTCCAGTTCACAGCTGTAGTTTCGTTACTGTGTCTGGAAAGCTCTTGTGAACAGGAATTGCCACTCTGGTGTTATGAGTTAATGCCAGAGTTTTAAAGTAATTTCTGGATGGTATTTTGATAGGGTTTTTAGCTGACCATGAAAGTGTCCTTTCTGTCTTCTGCTATGTAGTAAGTGGACCTCAAATTTGCTAAACCTATTTTCATACTACGTTTGTTATTTCATCTTGATTCACCGCCAATACATGTGGGGGGCCTCTGTCTCCTTTCGGGGTATTTCTCTAGAGGTGAGCTAGGACTAATATTTTCCTCTGCTAGCTTTATTTAGTCCTCCGGCTGGTGCTGGGCATCTAGAATCAACGTAGGCATGCTACCCGGCCACTGCTAGTTGTGCGTTAGGTTTAGTTCATGGTCAGCTCAGTTCCCATCTTCCAAGAGCTAGTTCCTATATATGCTGATGCTATGATCTCTTGCCATTGAGATCATGACACCCTTCCATTTGACCAAGTACTGAAGTTTACGTCTCGAAAAACGAGAATCCAAAATCTTCTCCACCACATACTCCAACTCCCCCTCGACCAACACCGGAGCAGGAGGATCAACGGAGGGAACCATAGGCGCCACATATCTCTGCAGCAACGACCTATGGAACACATTATGGATGGCAAAAGAAGCAGGAAGGGCCAAACGAAATGATACAGGATTAAGAATTTCAGAAATCTTATAAGGACCAATGAGGCTTAAACTTAGGAGAAGAAACCTTCATAGGAACATAACGAGATGATAACCAAACCAAATCCCCAACACGAAGTCGGGGACCAACACGGCGACGGCGGTTAGCGAAACGTTGAGCCTTCTCTTGGGACAAGGTCAAATTGTCCACCACATGAGTCCAAACTTGTTGCAACCTGTCCACCACAGAATCCACACCAGGACAGTCCGAAGGCTCAACCTGCCCTGAAGAAAAACGAGGATGAAAGCCAGAATTACAAAAAAAAGGCGAAACCAAAGTAGCCGAACTGGCCCGATTATTAAGGGCGAACTCAGCCAATGGCAAGAAGGTCACCCAATCATCCTGATCCGCAGAAACAAAACATCTCAGATAAGTTTTCAAAGTCTGATTGGTTCGTTCAGTTTGGCCATTTGTCTGAGGATGGAAAGCCGAAGAAAAAGACAAATCAATGCCCATCTTAGCACAAAAGGACCACCAAAACCTTGAAACAAACTGGGAACCTCTATCAGACACGATGTTCTCCGGAATGCCATGCAAACGAACCACATGTTGGAAAAATAATGGAACCAAATCAGAGGAAGAAGGCAATTTAGGCAAGGGTACCAAATGGACCATTTTAGAGACGCGATCGCAAACCACCCAGATGACCGATATCCTTTGAGAAACGGGAAGATCTGAAATAAAATCCATGGAAACATGCGTCCAAGGCCTTTTCGGGACCGGCAAGGGCAAAAGTAACCCACTGGCACGAGAACAGCAGGGCTTAGCCCGAGCACAAGTCCCACAAGACTGCACAAAAGAACGCACATCCCGCGACAAGGAAGGCCACCAAAAGGACCTAGCCACCAAATCTCTGGTACCAAAAATCCCAGGATGACCAGCCAACATGGAACAATGAACCTCAGAGATAACTCTATTAGTCCATCTATCAGGGACAAACAGTTTCTCCGCTGGACAACGGTCAGGTCTATCAGCCTGGAACTCCTGCTGCACCCGCCGCAAATCAGGGGAGATGGCAGACAGAACTACCCCCTCTCTGAGAATACTAGCTGGCTCAGGAACCCCAGGAGAATCAGGCACAAAACTCCTTGAAAGGGCATCAGCCTTCACATTCTTAGAACCCGGAAGGTACGAAACCGCAAAATTGAAACGGGAGAAAAACAGCGACCAACGAGCCTGTGTAGGATTCAACCGCTTGGCAGACTCGAGATAAGTCAGATTCTTGTGATCTGTCAAGACCACCACGCGATGCTTGGCTCCTTCAAGCCAATGTCGCCACTCCTCGAATGCCCACTTCATAGCCAACAACTCCCGATTGCCAACATCATAATTACGCTCAGCAGGCGAAAACTTTCTCGAAAAGAAAGCGCATGGCTTCATTACAGAGCAATCAGAACTTCTCTGAGACAAAACAGCCCCTGCTCCAATTTCAGAAGCATCAACCTCGACCTGAAAAGGGAGCGAAACATCTGGCTGACACAACACAGGAGCCGAAGAGAAACGACGTTTCAACTCCTGAAAAGCCTCAACGGCCGCAGAGGACCAATTCACCACATCAGCACCCTTCTTGGTCAAATCAGTCAACGGTTTAACAACACTAGAAAAATTAGCGATGAAGCGACGGTAAAAATTGGCAAAGCCCAGAAATTTCTGAAGGCTCTTCACAGATGTAGGCCGAGCCCAATCATAAATAGCTTGGACTTTAACAGGATCCATCTCGATAGTAGAAGGGGAAAAAATGAAGCCCAAAAAGGAAACCATCTGAACTCCAAAGAGACACTTAGATCCCTTCACAAACAAGGAATTAGCACGAAGGACTTGGAACACCATTCTGACCTGCTTCACATGGGACTCCAAATCATCCGAAAAGACCAAAATATCATCCAAATATACGATCATGAATCTATCCAGATACTTTCGGAAAATGTCATGCATAAAGGACTGAAACACAGAGGGAGCATTAGAAAGGCCGAATGGCATCACCAGGTACTCAAAATGGCCTTCGGGCGTATTAAATGCTGTTTTCCATTCATCGCCCTGTTTAATACGCATGAGATTATACGCCCCTCGAAGGTCTATCTTGGTGAACCAACTAGCCCCCTTAATCCGAGCAAATAAATCAGACAGTAGAGGCAAAGGGTACTGAAATTTGACCGTGATTTTATTAAGAAGGCGGTAATCTATACAAGGTCTCAGAGAACCATCCTTCTTGGCCACAAAAAAGAACCCTGCTCCCAATGGTGACGACGACGGACGAATATGCCCTTTCTCCAAGGACTCCTTTATATAACTCCGCATAGCGGCGTGTTCTGGCACAGACAAATTGAAAAGTCGTCCCTTAGGGAACTTGCTACCAGGAATCAAATTAATAGCACAATCACAATCCCTATGAGGAGGTAGGGTACTAGACTTGGGCTCATCAAATACATCCCGGTAATCCGACAAAAACTCAGGGACTTCAGAAGGAGTGGAGGAAGAAATTGACAATAAAGAAACATCCCCATGTACCCCATGACAACCCCAACTGGACACCGACATTGATTTCCAATCCAATACTGGATTATGGACCTGCAGCCATGGCAAACCCAACACGACCACATCATGCAGATTATGCAACACCAAAAAGCGAATATCCTCCTGATGCGCAGGAGCCATGCACATGGTCAACTGGGTCCAGTACTGAGGCTTATTCTTGGCCAAAGGCGTGGCATCAATTCCCCTCAAAGGAATGGGATGCTGCAAGGGCTCCAAGAAAAAACCACAGAGCCTGACAAACTCTAAGTCCATCAAATTCAGGTCAGCGCCTGAATCCACAAATGCCATAACAGAATAGGATGACAAAGAGCAAATCAGAGTAACGGACAGAAGAAATTTAGGCTGTACAGTACCAATGGTGACGGACCTAGCGAACCGCTTAGTGCGCTTAGGACAATCAGAGATAGCATGAGTGGAGTCACCACAGTAAAAACACAGCCCATTCTGACGTCTATGTTCTTGCCGTTCAGCTCTGGTCAAAGTCCTATCACATTGCATAGGCTCAGGCCTCTGCTCAGAGGATACCGCCAAATGGTGCACAGTTTTGTGCTCATGTAAGCGCCGATCGATCTGTATGGCCAAGGACATTGATTCATTCAGACTAGCAGGCGTGGGGAACCCCACCATAACATCCTTAAGGGCTTCAGAAAGACCCTTTCTAAAAATTGCTGCCAGGGCACACTCATTCCACTGAGTAAGCACAGACCACTTTCTGAACTTCTGGCAATATACCTCCGCTTCATCCTGACCCTGACACAAAGCAAGCAAAATTTTCTCTGCCTGATCCACAGAATTCGGTTCATCATAAAGCAAAACCAGCGCCAGAAAAAACGCATCTACATTACGCAATGCAGGATCTCCTGGCGCCAGGGCGAATGCCCAGTCTTGAGGGTCGCCACGCAACAAAGAAATAATGATTCTTACATGCTGAATAGGGTCACCAGAAGAGCGGGGTTTCAGAGCAAGAAACAGTTTACAATTGTTTTTGAAATTCAGAAATTTAGATCTATCCCTAGAAAACAAATCAGGAATTGGAATTCTAGGCTCCAACATAGGATTCTGAACTACATAATCTTGAATGTTTTGTACCCTTGCAGCGAGTTGATCTACACTAGAGGACAGACCTTGAATGTCCATATCCACACCTGAGTTCTGAACCACCCAGAGTTTAAGGGGAAAAGAAAGGCAAAACACACTGCAGAGAAAAAAAAAATGGTCTCAGAACTTCTCTTTTCCCTCTATTGAGATGCATTAACACTTTGTGGGCCAGCTGTACTGTTACAGACCTGGTGGTTAGGTGCACCAGGAATGACCTGATAGTTAAACACGGAATCGGGATGAGCTCTGGGGAAATGGGAACTCTACTGACCGCAAACCCTACTCCTATCAACACAACTAGAAATAGCAGTAGAGCGTGCCTGACTCTGCCTAGACGCCTCTTCACAGCCTAAGAGCTAACTACCCCTAAAGAAAGGAAACGAAGCCTAACTTGCCTCAGAGAAATTTCCCCAAAGGTAAAAGCAGCCCCCCACAAGTATTGACTGTGAGTTAAGAGGAAATTACAAACACAGGATGAAATAGGTTTTAGCAAAGAGAGGCCAGACTAACTAAACAGATTGAGGATAGAAAAGGGATCTTTGCGGTCAACACAAAAGCTATAAAAACTACGCAGAGTGAGCAAAAAATACCCCCGCACCGACTCACGGTGCGGTGGTGCCACTCTGCACCCCCAGAGCTTCCAGCTAGCCAGGCAGTTTCATGATAGCAAGCTGGACTAAAACTTAGCAAGAAAAAACATATGTAACAATGAACAAGCAGGAACTTAGCTTGTGCTGGAGTAGACAGGTCCTCAGAAAGATCCAGGAGAGATCTGAACCAGTACTAGAACATTGACAGCTGGCATGGAGTAACGATCTGAGTGGAGTTAAATAGAAAATCCAGCCTAGCCCTAAACGAGTGCAGCTGGAGAAGGAATCTCAGAACCAGCAGCTCCACTCACAGCCACCAGAGGGAGTCCATGAACAGAACTCACCGAAGTACCATTCATGACCACAGGAGGGAGTTCGAGAACGGAATTCACAACAGTTAACGGACTACGTTACACCGCGTTATGCCGCGGTGTAACATAGTCCGTTAAACGCGGTCACATAACGCAATGTGACCCTAGCCTTAGGATGTAGTGTGGAACATGTAAGTTGAATTGGGGAATGGTCAGACCATGGGGTAGAGAGAACGGAAATGTTTGAAACATTTGGAATAAAGGATGGTGGACAAAGATATGATCTATTCTGGTATAGACTAAATGACGTGGGGAAAAATATGTATAATCCTTACCCGATGGGTGCAAGTCCCTCCATAGGTCAACCCAGTGGTATTGAGAAAGGAGTTTGTTAAGAGAAATCAAGTCCGCCAAGGGATATGACGGTGGGGGTGTGGGAGATTGTGTACTCGTAGATTTATCGAGACTAGATTTAAGTATGCAATTGGAATCTCCACATAGTATCGTGGTTCCTTGGGCATGTTCGGAGACTAATTTGCACAATCGAGAGAAAAAGGCAGTTTGGTGGGTGTTTGGGGCATAATATGAAACAATGGTTACCAGTTCATCTGAAATGGAACCTGTTATCATTAAGTAATGACCCTCTTTGTCAGCAACCGATGATTTAAAAACGAAGGGGACAGACCTTTGAAAACAAATGGCAACACCTTTAGTTTTATTCAGGGCGTGTGCTAAATAAAATAACGGGTAGGAGGCAGATAGACATTTTGGATAGGAGCTGGCTGAGAAGTGCGTCTCCTGGAGGCAAACCACATCGGCCTGTTGGGACCTATAATAGCGAAAGGCCTTGGTACGTTTATGCGGGCAATTAAGGCCACGCACGTTGTGAGAATTGATAGTTAGCGGCATGGTAAAAAACCTTTAGACTCTCTTATGATAGCTATCAGACATGGCTTAGGGCAGAAGATGAAAGAGACTTTTAGACATGGGTAAAAGAAAAGCTTTTCACTCGGGTGTATAATGGAGGAGAAATATTGGATGGTTGGGGCAACATATCTAGGGTGGGTCGGGTATAACAGGAATGTAGGGATAAAGATGCTAACTTCAACATTGGCTAAGCACGAGGTGCTGAGCAGCAGGGTATAAAGACACTGTAGGGACCTGTGGATTTGTCAGGGACAACGCGATTTAAAGTATAACTAATGAAATTGGGTAAATAGGTAGGGTGGAATGGGTTAGAGAAAGCGGAGTATGTGGAATGTTAATATAGATTAACTTAATACTGGGTCAACAATAAGGCTGCAAACTGAGCTAACCTCATGTAGATAACCATATAAAGAAATAATTCAACCATTATAAGAATACTATATTCACTGCATAACGTGTATACATCAGTAACAACATGAGGTCGAGTCATTCATACGTAGTAGTAAAAATACACTTTCATAGATACTTGTGGTAAACAGGGTAACCTATCTAGTCTCTATTTTGAACAAGTGTCTAGTTGAGGCCGTGCATTCTGGAAAGTCCTAAAAAGTAAATTGGAAAGACGATCATAAATCGTAATATGTAAAGACAGTAGTATGCATCAGTAACTTGGGCACGTATGCTCTATTGAACTGCAAGACAATAGAAAGTTATAGACTAACAGATTCACCAAGGATCCCTAAGGCAACAGGCGAAAAAGCCCAGGTATGGTTCCGGGCACAAGGTAGAGCCAGAATAATTGTGATGTCTCAAGGAGGGGTCGATGAGACTTGTGGTTCAGGGCGACTACCCCCAGATCGTGACCGTGATGACGACGGCGGTGAGGTGGACGAGGGGGATTCATGAGCTGTAGTTTGGTGAGGCAGCGACTTGCGCCCTTAGGGGAGAGGACCACGTGAACCACCTCACAATGGGTAAACATCAGCTTAAAGGGGAATCCCCAGCAGTATTTAATATTTTTAGAGTGAAGAACGTCTAGATAGGGCCTCATTGCCCGTCTTTTAGTGATAGTAGTAGGAGCCAAGTCCGGGAACATTTCGTAGGGGTGGCCTTGAAAGACCAATGATGTTGATTTTCTTGCCGCCTGTAGAAATTGGTCTTTAGTTTTGAAATAGTGCAGCTTTAATATTATGTCTCCTGAAGGACCATTAGGTTTCCATTTATTTAAGGCTCTGTGTATGCAGTTCATCTCAAGACGTTCAATAGAAATGCCAGGTAGAAGTTCTTGGAACAGAGCTGTCGCCGTCGACTGGAGGTCTGTAATGGACTCAGGCAAA
Organism: Ranitomeya variabilis; assembly: GCF_051348905.1. Classification (NCBI taxonomy): domain Eukaryota; kingdom Metazoa; phylum Chordata; class Amphibia; order Anura; family Dendrobatidae; genus Ranitomeya; species Ranitomeya variabilis. The sequence goes on along the minus strand of NC_135232.1, from coordinate 534,631,671 downwards.
CCTCTAATTCTAATATTGCTTCTGCGGGCTCAATTCTCAAAGTCCTCTAACTTGTTGTTGAGGGTATAGATCTCGTCATGGAGTGACTCAATATCTTTTTCATGAGTGGCAAAATTTGCGAAAGTAGAGTCCATTTTGTCCTCCAAGTCGGAGGTACGAGAGCCCAGCTCCCTGATCTCTTTCGTTAGGTCTTTAGTCAATTTATCGGACATTTTGGATAATTCCGTATGTAAAATAGACTGTAACTATGAGAGTAGGGCAGCGTGATCAGGGTGTCGGAGTATTTGGGATCCTAGTAGTAGAAGCCGGGATCACATCAGACTCTGTTCCATCTAATATGGATGAATTGGAAGATTCCGATTGGAAATGTGGCCCGGCAGACATATTATCTTCTAGGTCTGTTAGTGCCTGGAACATATTACTGGCATGCCTGGAATAGGTTCTGTGCTGTTTAGTCATGAGAGCAGTAAAATTAGATAGAGAACCACAGTATCTTGAAATCAGCTTAAAGGGATAGAGTCAAGGGAACTGCATGCTTCACGTTGTCCCTTACAAGGATTAGGGGGGTGCTAGATTTAAGCCATCAGTAAAGTCTTGGTGTACAGCAGGGACTGGGGTCTAGCAGGCTGGACCGCCTAGATGTATAGTTATAAAGATAGCCTGAAAGCTTGCAATTCTATAGTAAATGGGCCCCTGGGGTTGCCCTTTAGCCACAGGCACTCCGCTGTCCTTGCCTCTAATGCTTTAATTAAGCACCACCAAGGGACTCCTTCCTGACCGAATCCAGCTACCACTGTGCTGGGGGAGCTCAACCCCTCTTTCCCCTATGGCTGCACAGGTATTGAAGGGACAAGGCAGCCAAGCCGCAGGCCAGGGGTTCAAGCGGGAGCACCTCCTCTCCGGAGGTCACCTACTCACCGGAGACGTGGCGCCAATGCGCAGCCCTCAGCGGTCGTCCCATGTCCGGATCAAGGGGCAGCCTCCGAGTGTACAGCGGCAGGTAAGATGCCCCTCGAATCTCCTGCTGTGATCGCTGCCTCGCTTTGAGGCCGGCGGCCTCCCGGCACCAACGTCAGTCTTCGATGGAAGGGGAGGATGTCCCCACCAAGATGGCCGTGCTGATCAGCACTCCAGCCGTCCTTCAACGCCGCTCAGCCCCACAGGTAGCGCCGGCTAGCTGGATCCCGATGGCGGCGAACGGGATGAGGGGTAGAGCAGGGAACCAAGCCGCTAAATCTCCACCGGGGCCCTCGAGTCCTCAGTCTACTCACACATGCGGTCCCAAGATGGCGGACCGCGGTCCCACCGTCTTCTTCACCAGACCGCTTTCTCAGGCTAGGGTTAGTGCAGCAGCGCGCACCGCTCAGGGGGACCTCCTCCTTGATCCGGGGTCTCAGGTGTGTCCGCTTGGCTTAAGAAAATGCCTTCCAAGGGGTTAACTCTCCTGCACAGTCCGGGTGGTAAGCGGGAGCTCCCCAGCTACACGTCTGCTCTCCAGCTCGGTCAGGCCACATACTCGGCTTGGTAGCATTTTGTGCTACTCAGCAGACTACCCCACCCATGAAGCAAGCTACACCACCTGTTTACCTAAGTACTATTTTTTAACTGCATCTAGCCCAGAAAATCCTTTTGGGCCCAGTAGCATTTTGTGATGCTCAGCAGAGTATCCCATCCATGAAGCAAGCAACACCGCCTGTTTATCTAAGTACTAATTTTTAACTGCATCTAGCCCAGTAAATCCTTTTTGGCCCAGTAGCATTTTGTGCTACTCAGCAGAGTACACCACCCATGAAGCAAGCTACACCGCCTTCTTCCTTTCTCAATCTAAGCCCAGGAAATCCTTTTGGGCCTAGTACTAATTTCTGCTACTCAGCAGAGTACCCCACCCATGAAGCAAGCTACACCGCCTTCTTCCTTTCTCAATCTAACGCCTCGGCTCTGGGGTGTCTGTTATGATTGAACTGGTGGTTAGGAGCACTAGAAATGACCAGATGAGCAAACTAGTAATACAGGACGAGCTCTGGGAAGTGGGAGCTCTGCTGACCGCAACCCCTAAACCTATCACAACAACTAGAAATAGCCGTGGAGCGTTCCTGACTCTGCCTAGACGCCTCTTCACAGCCTAAGAGCTAACTACCCCTAAAGATAGAAAATACAGCCTACCTTGCCTCAGAGAAATTCCCCAAAGAAATAGGCAGCCCCCCACATATATTGACTGTGAGTTAAGATGGAAGTCACAAACACAGGAATGAAATAGGTTTCAGCAAACGAGGCCAGACTTAACTAAATAGACTGAGGATAGAAAAGGTATCTTTGCGGTCAGCATAAAAAACTAACAAAAAACCACGCAGAGTGTGCAAAAGAGAGCACCGCACCGACTCACGGCGCGGTGGTGCCACTCTGCATCCCAGAGCTTCCAGCTAACAAGACAAAATCATAATAGCAAGATGGACAAAAACATAATGGTAACAAATAAGCTAGCAGGGACTTAGCTTTTGCTGAAGTAAACAGGTCATCTGAAAGATCCAAGAAAACTGAACCAGTACTAGGACATTGACAGCTGGCATCAGGTAACGATCTGACTGGAGTTAAATAGAGCAGCCAGCCAAGGCCTAAATGAGATCAGCTGGAGAAGGAACCTCAGAACCAGCAGCTCCACTCACAGCCACCAGAGGGAGTCTATGAACAGAACTCGCCGAAGTACCATTCATAACCACAGGAGGGAGCTCGAGAACAGAATTCACAACAGTACCCCCCCTTGAGGAGGGGTCACCGAACCCTCACCAGAGCCTCCAGGCCGATCCGGAAGAGCCAAATGAAAGGCACGAACAAGATCGGCAGCATGAACATCAGAGGCAACCACCCAGGAATTATCCTCCTGACCATAACCTTTCCACTTGACTAGGTACTGAAGTTTCCGTCTCGAAACACGAGAATCCAAAATATTCTCCACCACAGAATCCACACCAGGACAGTCCGAAGGCTCAACCTGCCCTGAAGAAAAACGAGGGTGGAAACCAGAATTACAGAAAAAAGGCGAAACCAAAGTGGCCGAGCTGGCCCGATTATTAAGGGCGAACTCAGCCAAAGGCAAGAAGGACACCCAATCATCCTGATCAGCAGAAACAAAGCATCTCAGATATGTTTCCAAAGAGTCTGATTGGTTGGTTCGGTTTGGCCATTTGTCTGAGGATGGAAAGCTGAAGAAAAAGACAAATCAATGCCCATCTTAGCACAAAAGGACCGCCAAAATCTTGAAACAAACTGGGAACCTCTGTCCGACACGATGTTCTCCGGAATGCCATGTAAACGAACCACATGCTGGAAAAACAATGGAACCAAATCAGAGGAGGAAGGCAATTTAGGCAAAGGTACCAAATGGACCATCTTAGAGAAGCTATCACAAACCACCCAGATAACTGACATCCTCTGAGAGACAGGGAGATCTGAAATAAAATCCATGGAAATATGCGTCCAGGGCCTCTTCGGGACCGGCAAGGGCAAAAGCAACCCACTGGCACGAGAACAGCAGGGCTTAGCCCGAGCACAAGTCCCACAGGACAGCACAAAAGAACGCACATCTCGTGACAAGGAAGGCCACCAAAAGGATCTAGCCACCAAATCTCTGGTACCAAAGAATCCAGGATGACCAGCCAACACCGAACAATGAACCTCAGAGATAACTCTACTAGTCCATCTATCAGGGACAAACAGCTTCTCCGCTGGGCAACGGTCAGGTCTATCAGCCTGAAACTCCTGCAGCACCCGCCGCAAATCAGGGGAGATGGCAGACAAAATTACACCCTCTTTGAGAATACCAGCCGGCTCAGGAACTCCCGGAGAATCAGGCACAAAACTCCTTGAAAGGGCATCAGCCTTCACATTCTTAGAACCCGGAAGGTACGAAACCACAAAATTGAAGCGGGAGAAAAACAGCGACCATCGAGCCTGTCTAGGATTCAACCGCCTGGCAGACTCGAGATAAGTCAGATTCTTGTGATCCGTCAAGACCACCACGCGATGCTTGGCTCCTTCAAGCCAATGTCGCCACTCCTCAAACGCCCACTTCATAGCCAACAACTCTCGATTTCCCACATCATAATTGCGCTCAGCAGGCGAAAACTTTCTAGAAAAGAAAGCACATGGTTTCATCACAGAGCCATCAGAACCTCTTTGAGACAAAACAGCCCCTGCTCCAATCTCAGAAGCATCCACCTCGACCTGAAACGGGAGCGAAACATCTGGCTGACACAATACAGGGGCAGAAGAAAAACGACGCTTCAGCTCCTGAAACGCCTCAACGGCCGCAGAGGACCAATTGACCACATCCGCACCTTTCGTGGTTAAATCAGTCAATGGTTTAACAACACTAGAAAAATTAGCGATGAAGCGACGGTAAAAATTAGCAAAGCCCAGGAGTTTCTGAAGGCTCTTCACAGAAGTAGGCTGAGTCCAATCATAAATGGCCTGAACTTTAACAGGGTCCATCTCGATAGTAGAAGGGGAAAAAATGAAGCCCAAAAATGAAACCTTCTGAACTCCAAAGAGACATTTAGACCCCTTCACAAACAAGGAATTAGCACGAAGGACCTGGAACACCATTCTGACCTGCTTCACATGAGACTCCCAATCGTCCGAAAAGACCAAAATATCATCCAAATATACAATCATGAATCTATCCAGGTACTTTCGGAAGATGTCATGCATGAAGGACTGAAACACAGATGGAGCATTAGAAAGCCCGAATGGCATCACCAAGTACTCAAAATGGCCCTCGGGCGTATTAAATGCTGTTTTCCATTCGTCGCCCCGTTTAATACGCACAAGATTATACGCCCCTCGAAGATCTATCTTGGTGAACCAGCTAGCCCCCTTAATCCGAGCAAACAAATCAGACAGTAGCGGCAAAGGGTACTGAAATTTGACGGTGATTTTATTGAGAAGGCGGTAATCTATACAAGGTCTCAGAGAACCATCCTTCTTGGCCACAAAAAAGAACCCTGCTCCCAACGGTGATGACGACGGGCGAATATGCCCTTTCTCCAAGGACTCCTTTATATAACTCCGCATTGCAGCGTGTTCTGGCACAGATAAATTGAACAGTCGGCCCTTTGGAAACTTACTACCAGGAATCAAATTAATAGCACAATCGCAATCCCTATGAGGAGGTAGGGCACTGGATTTGGGCTCATCAAATACATCCCGGTAATCTGACAAGAACTCAGGGACTTCAGAAGGATGGGAAGACGAAATAGACAACAATGGGACATCCCCATGTACCCCTTGACAACCCCAACTGGATACAGACATTGATTTCCAATCCAATACTGGATTATGGACCTGTAGCCATGGCAAACCCAAAACGACCACATTATGCAGATTATGCAACACCAAAAAGCTAATATCCTCCTGATGTGCAGGAGCCATGCACATGGTCAATTGAGTCCAGTACTGAGGCTTATTTTTGGCCAAAGGTGTAGCATCAATTCCTCTCAATGGAATAGGACACTGTAAGGGCTCCAAGAAAAAAAACACAGCACCTGGCAAACTCCAAGTCCATCAAATTCAGGGCAGCACCTGAATCCACAAATGCCATAACAGAATAGGACGACAAAGAGCAAATCAGAGTAACGGACAAAAGAAATTTTGGCTGTACCGTACCAATGGTGGCAGACCTGGTGAACCGTTTAGTGCGCTTAGGACAATCAGAGATAGCATGAGTGGAGTCACCACAGTAGAAACACAGCCCATTCTGACGTCTGTACTCTTGCCGTTCAGCTCTGGTCAAGGTCCAGTCATATTGCATAGGCTCAGGCCTCTGCTCAGAAAACACCGCCAAATGGTGCACATTTTTGCGCTCATGTAAGCGTCGATCGATCTGAATGGCCAAGGACATAGACTCATTCAGACCAGCAGGCGTGGGGAATCCCACCATAACATCCTTAAGGGCTTCAGAAAGACCCTTTCTGAAAATTGCCGCCAGGGCACATTCATTCCACTGAGTAAGCACAGACCACTTTCTAAACTTCTGACAATATACCTCCGCTTCATCCTGACCCTGACACAAAGTAAGCAAAATTTTCTCTGCCTGATCCACTGAATCTGGTTCATCATAAAGTAATCCAAGCGCCAGAAAAAACGCATCTACATTACGCAATGCAGGATCTCCTGGCGCAAGGGAAAATGCCCAGTCTTGAGGGTCGCCACGCAGCAAAGAAATAATGATTTTTACTTGCTGAATGGGGTCACCAGAGGAGCGGGGTTTCAAAGCAAAAAACAGTCTACAATTATTTTTGAAATTCAGGAACTTAGATCTATCCCCAGAAAACAAATCAGGAATTGGAATTCTGGGTTCTAACATCGGGTTCTGAACTACATAATCTTGAATGCCTTGTACCCTTACAGTGAGTTGATCCACACAAGAGGACAGACCTTGAATGTCCATATCTACACCTGTGTCCTGAACCACCCAGAGATTTAGGGGAAAAGAGAAATAAAACACGCTGCAGTGGAAAAAAAAATGGTCTCAGAACTTCTCTTATCCCTCTATTGAGATGCATTAACACTTTACTGGCCAGCTGTACTGTTATGATTGAACTGGTGGTTAGGAGCACTAGAAATGACCAGATGAGCAAACTAGTAATACAGGACGAGCTCTGGGAAGTGGGAGCTCTGCTGACCGCAACCCCTAAACCTATCGCAACAACTAGAAATAGCCGTGGAGCGTTCCTGACTCTGCCTAGACGCCTCTTCACAGCCTAAGAGCTAACTACCCCTAAAGATAGAAAATACAGCCTACCTTGCCTCAGAGAAATTCCCCAAAGAAATAGGCAGCCCCCCACATATATTGACTGTGAGTTAAGATGGAAGTCACAAACACAGGAATGAAATAGGTTTTAGCATAGGAGGCCATACTTACTAAATAGTCAGAGGATAGAAAAGAATACTATGCGGTCAGCATAAAAAAAACTACAAAACCACGCAGAGTATGCAAAAAGACCCCCGCACCGAGACAAAATCATAATAGCAAGATGGACAAAAACATAATGGTAACAAATAAGCTAGCAGGGACTTAGCTTTTGCTGAAGTAGACAGGTCATCTGAAAGATCCAAGAAAACTGAACCAGTAGGACATTGACAGCTGGCATCAGGTAACGATCTGACTGGAGTTAAATAGAGCAGCCAGCCAAGGCCTAAACGAGATCAGCTGGAGAAGGAACCTCAGAACCAGCAGCTCCACTCACAGCCACCAGAGGGAGTCCATGAACAGAACTCGCCGAAGTACCATTCATAACCACAGGAGGGAGCTCGAGAACAGAATTCACGACAGGTGTCCACTCTCCCTCCAGCTCTCTCCTTCTCACAGGTGGACTACCGCGTGTATTCACACTGTGGCAAATCTTTTGGTCCCAGGCATAAGAAGTAGTCGAGGTGATGAATAATATGTGCCACCTTAGAAATGTCCATGATGACCCATTCGAGGAAGCAACTAAACGCCTCAAATAGTGAGCAGGATATGGAGCACCCCATGGGCAAACAGCGATCTATGTAGTATGCTCCTTCACAGAAGCAGCCCAATGGGAGGACACTATTCGGAGGCTCAGGTAGTAACCGGAATGCCCCCTCAATGTCTGTTTTAACCATTAGGGTGCCCCTTCCCAACTTTTTGACCCGCCTGATTGCCTCGTCAAAGAAGGTACAGTGCATAGTACTGTACTGGGTTCCGTGTCGATGTTGTCGTTTACTGACCTGCCCCTTGGATTTGTCAAATGGTGGGTTAATCTGAATGTATTGGGTTCCTTTTTTGGCACAACTCCCAACAGGGATACCACTACGTCTTCTAAGGAAAGTGTTCTGAATGGACCCGCCGCCATTCTAACTAACGATATTTCTTTATTACATTTTTTTGTCACGTCTGGGTGTTGGTAGGGTGATTTTAGATTTTTACTCCAGCCTTTCTTGATTTTAGAAGGGCATGACATGCCTATATCTGTGTCTCCTCCTCCTTTTACTCCTCCACCTCTTTTCTTTTCGCATGACTATATGTACTTGTGACTTTTCCATGTGTTTGTTGTGTCTTCTGAGCAGTTTGTCAGCTTTTGGACACCTTTTAAGGTGTTTTCTATGTGTTTTCTATGTGTTTGTATGTGTTTGTGTTTGCCTGCCATTGGTTTCAATGGGGTTCAACGGTGTTCGTCAAACGTTCGACGAACATTCGTTGAACACGCCCCAGTTCGACAAACTGAACCGAACTCGAACACTAGGGGGGTGGCTCAACACTAAAGGCTAGCACACACAACTATGCTACGTATGCCTGACAAACTATTATTTTTCAACAGGCCTCAGACTGTATATTTTTAGGGGGGGGGGGCGAATTTTTTGAAAAAAAAATGCAACTAGGTATATAGTAAAGAGGCTGCAGCTGCAGCAGCAGCAGACAGTTATGGAGCTTTGGGAGAGATGCAGTGTGAGCAATGAACGCACATACAGTGCCTGCAGGCCATGCACTGATGTGGATATGTGCCCTGCCTACCTAGCGCTGCAATATCGGGACCCACGAATTAGCCCTAAAAAGGACTTTTGGTTTCTGAGGAGTTGTGCATTTAAGAGTTGCAGACCTACACTAACTCTAAAAACCACGATTCTGACCCTAGCTCGGCACCAAGCTCTCCCTACTGTTGCTGAATAAGGAACAGAATGCGGCGAGCAGGGCGGCGCCAGGTCTCTTATACACGGGATGATGCTGTTCGGCCAAGCCAATCACTGCACGAACACAACAAAGATTGCTGCGGCGTTTCATGGCCTGGCAGACAATCCCTGCACCATGATTGGGTCTCTAAAGTCTGCCAAAAGAAAGCTGGGTGGAGACACCAGTTACCGCCGAATAATCCTGGAAATGCTCGCTGCTCTCTGAGTACACCGAGCATAGTGATACTTGGGCGTGTAACGAGTAGTGGTGAGCATATTCGCTCATTACTAGTGAACACTCCTGATTGAGTGTCCATCTGCTGGGTTGGCTGTAGTGGAAGATGTGTCGGTCCCTATTATACTATTTCTACTGTGGTGAAATTGATGCTACTTTGCTGGTGTCTGCAACTAATTGTTTGAAATGTGAACACTCCTGGCTGGGTCTACATGTGCTGGGTTGGCTGCCGTGGAAAAGATGTAGCTCTCCATTATACTATTTCTACTCTTGTGAAATTGATGCCACTTTGTTGGTGTCAGACACAAATTTTTGGAAATGTGAATACTTCTGGTTGGGTGTCCATCTGCTGGGTTGGCTGTCGTGGAAAAGATATCACTCCCCATTATACTATTTCTAATTTGGTGAAATTGATGCCACTTTCGTGGTGTCTTCTACTAATTTTTCTAAATTTGTACACTCCTGGTTGGGTGTGCATCTGCTGGGTTGGCTGTAGTTGAAAATGTGTCAGTCCATATCATACTATTTCTAGTGTGGTGAAATTGATGCTACTTTGGTGATGTCTGCGACTAATTCTTGAACCCGATTGAGTCTCTCAATCTGTTGGGTTGGCTGGAGTGGAAGAGATATTGCTCCCTGTTATACTATTTCTACTGTGGTGAAAATGATGCCACTTTGTTGGTGTCTGCCACTGATTGTTGGAAATGTGAACACTCCTGGTTAGGTCTCCGTCATGTGTGTTTCCTGTAGCAGGAGGCCTCAGAGACTAGCAGACCTCCACTACCTTTGAATCAACTGCCCGTGTTACCATGCTTACATTTTTCTGACAATAGTAGTCTACGAAACTGATATTTGTGCCACCTGAGTGTGGTTGAGCATAAAAGCAGGTCGAGCTGTTGCATGTGGTGTCAGGGCTCCCAACACAGCAGGCCTACACCAATAAATTGGTGAATATTGCAAAATCGGCATTCATAATCCGAACCTAATATTAAAATATTCACTCATCTCTAATTATAAGAGGTCCATTATTCTGTATGGTGCAATATCTGGAGCTCATTATACTGTATGGAGCCAAACATGAGGCTCATTATACTGTATATACTATGGGGCCCTGTATTATAGTATATACTGTGTGGAGGACTCTGTGGTGCCCATAATACTGTATAGAGGACTCCGTGATTCCCATAATACTGTATGGAAGACTATGTGATGCCCATAATACTGGAGCACTCTGTGCTGCACATAATACTGTATGTAGGACCATACTGTCTGGTCTAATATGAAAAGTCTGCAGTCATTCTCACTTCAGACTTTTGAATCCCACTAGCACACGCACTGTGCTCTGCGAGGATTAGCCAGCTTCTGATCTATTGTATTAAGTGAAATCTTTGGTATTGTAATATACTGATATTTCTTATCAGTGCATCATGAATCATGGTATGTGTTAAATTGGTCCACTGAGACTCTTTCACCCGGGACCCACAAAAATCTGGAGCTGGCCCTGCTTAGAGGGGTATAGCTTCCAAAATGGGGTCACTTGTGAGGGGTTTCCACTGTTTAGGCACATCAAAGGCTCTCATTCCAGCCAATTTTGCATTCCAAAATTCAAATGGTGCTCTTTCCCTTCCAAGCCCTGCCGTGCACCCAAACACCCTTCTGAGTGTTTGTGAAAGGATAAGAGAGTATGAAGTTTAGAATCACAGTGCAGAGCCATTTTGTTGAAGATTGGAAAGTGCTACTGACAAGTAGACTGTCACCAAGGATGGCTGGCAGCACCAAATCTGTTAATTAGTGACACTCACTGTATTATAGGATGGGGTTAGATGTGTGAAATGTATCACGTATGCTAGTAGATATTTCATAGATTAACACATGCTGGGAATAGATATAAGCCTGCCGTCACACTCGCAGTATTTGGTCAGTATTATACACTCACCGGCCACTTTATTAGGTACGCCATGCTAGTAACGGGTTGGACCCCCTTTTGCCTTCACAACTGCCTCAATTCTTCGTGGCATAGATTCAACAAGGTGCTGGAAGCATTCCTCAGAGATTTTGGTCCATATTGACATGATGGCATCACACAGTTGCCGCAGATTTGTCGGCTGCACATCCCAAAGATGCTCCATACAAGGCAGGATGGATCCATGCTTTCATGTTGTTTACGCCAAATTCTGACCCTACCATCCGAATATCGCAGCAGAAATCGAGACTCATCAGACCAAGCAACGTTTTTCCAATCTTCTACTGTCCAATTTCGATGAGCTTGTACAAATTGTAGCCTCCCTTTCCTGTTCTTAGCTGAAAGGAGTGGTACCCGGTGTGGTCTTCTGCTGCTGTAGCCCATCTGCCTCAAAGTTCGACGCACTGTGCGTTCAGAGATGCTCTTAGGCCTACCTTGGTTGTAACAGGTGGCGATTTGAGTCACTGTTGCCTTTCTATCAGCTCGAACCAGTCTGCCCATTCTCCTCTGACCTCTGGCATCAACAAGGCATTTCCGCCCACAGAACTGCCGCTCACTGGATTTTTTTTCTTTTTCGAACCATTCTCTGTAAATCCTAGAGATGGTTGTGCGTGAAAATCCCAGTAGATCAGCAGTTTCTGAAATACTCAGACCAGCCCTTCTGGCACCAACAACCATGCCACGTTCAAAGGCACTCAAATCACCTTTCTTCCCCATACTGATGCTCGGTTTGAACTGCAGGAGATTGTCTTGACCATGTCTACATGCCTAAATGCACTGAGTTGCCGCCATGTGATTGGCTGATTAGAAATTAAGTGTTAACAAGAAGTTGGACAGGTGTACCTAATAAAGTGGCCGGTGAGTGTACATCAGTATTTGTAAGCCAAAACCAGGAGTGGGTGATAAATGCAGAAGTTGTGAATATGTTTCTATTATTCTCTTCCTCAGGCCGGACTGGGACTAAAATTCAGCCCTGGCATTTGAAGTCACACAGGCCCACTTGTCACATGGTGACTGTATAATATCTTTGTACACTTGCAGGCTACAAGAAGTGAGGGGAGTGTAACACGACTATATAACATATAATTACAGCTGTATCCAGCATTACAGCTCAGTCCCCATAGAATGTAATACAGCACAGCCCCCATAGAATGTAATACAGCACAGCCCCCATAGACTATAATACAGCACAGCCCCCATAGAATGTAATACAGCACAGCCCCCATAGAATGTAATATAGCACAGCCCCCATAGAATGTAATACAGCACAGCCCCCATAGACTATAATACAGCACAGCCCCATAGAATGTAATGCAGCACAGCCCCCATAGAATGTAATGCAGCACAGCCCCCATAGAATGTAATGCAGCCAGCCCCAATAGAATGTAATGCAGCACAAGCCCATAGAATATAATGCAGCACAGCCCCATAGAATATAATGCATCACAGGCCCATAGAATATAATGCAGCACAGCCCCATAGAATATAATGCAGCACAGCCCCATAGAATATAATGCAGCACAGCCCCATAGAATATAATGCAGCACAGCAAAATAGAATATAATGCAGCACATGCCCATAGAATATAATGCAGCACAGCCCCATAGAATATAATGCAGCACAGGCCCATGGAATGGAATGCAGCCAGCCCCCATAGAATGTAATGCAGGCAGCCACCATACAATATAATGCAGCACAGCCCCCATAGAATGTAATGCAGGCAGCCCCCATAGAATGTAATGCAGGCAGCCCCCATAGAATGTAATGCAGGCAGCCCCCATAGAATGTAAGGCAGGCAGGCAGCCCCCCCCCCTCAATAGCTCCACAATCCAGTCATCACTCATTGATAAAAAAACAAACACTGTACTCACCTCTCTCCTCGTGCCCAGCGCTGCTCCTGGCTCCGGTCTCAGCAGCTGCAGTCTGCCCGCCCAGTCACACAGCAGGTGCGCGATGATATGATGTCATCGCGCACCCGCAGTGTCAGCGGCAGGCAGAGCAGGGAATGATGGGAGAGGGGGCGTCAGCAGACGCACTCTCCTCCATCATTGCATTCAACTGTACCGGCGTTTATGACGCCGGTATGGTTGAATGCGGGGCCGGGAGTGTGCCGCGACAGCGGGGGGAGTGTGCCGACAGCGGCACACTCGAGCGGCCCACTACTGCCATCGGCCCTTCTGGCATTTGCCAGAACTGCCCGATGGCCAGTCCGGCCCTGTTCTTCCTCTAATTGTTCCACTCCTGGTTTTGGCTTACAAATACTGATGTAAAATACTGACCAAATACTGCTAGTGTGACGGCAGCCTAAGGCGAAATGTAGTTTATATCTTGATGGAATTAGATACGGAGTTCAGCAGAGTGTATCACACATGACGTAAGGGGTACACGTGACTCATGACCGCCTTTACTGACTTAAATGCCTATCCTTAATTACTTACTGCATCGTATCTCTCGTAAACTGCCTTATCATAAGATCCCCTCCTGAATAACAACATTACACCAGATTTGGATTAAATTGCCACAGCAGCCTTTTATTAAACATAAACACAACATGTAAACAATATCCCCCCAAGGAGTGGTGGTCCTCGAAGCCTCAAAAATAACCTTGCAGAAATTCAAATTGTGTACCTTGGCCTCCAGGCTTAGTCTTGCCTCCAGCCGCTAAGCACCAGCTCGGAGGCAGATAATGACCAACCCGGCCAAACCAACCTATTACCAAATCCTTTAATCAGCCCCTCCATGGGCTGATCTACCACATCTACTCACAATCCACTCCGGGGGAGTCCAGGACCACTAGAGGTCCCCCCCTTAGAATCCGCCATTCCCCTCTTTCCACCAACTTCGAGGACCTCCCCCCCCCCGCCTAACTGCTATGAAAAAAATTTCTTCTTTCCCTTAAACAAAAACATAACCTTAAAATAAACGCGATTAAACAAAATCAAAAAAAGAAAAAGGGAGGGTGGGTGGGGATTTCAGCCACTGCCAGACCAGCAGGTGAGCGTGGCAGTTGCTGAGGTGAAATTGTCAGTTTCTTATCCAAATCACCCCCTCAGTAAGCTCCCCCTGCTTGCTCCTCTCTGACTCATCCAAACCCCGCCCCCCCTCTGTCCAAATTCAAAAGTACACAGCACAAACAAACTATTTATCCCTGACTTGCCCTTGCCCAACCTGAGGCTCTGCCATTCCCCATGACCCCATCATGCTGGCCTCCCTTGAGGGCCAGGGGCCCAGTACGACCTTTCCTTGACGTAAGGGGTACACTTGACTCATGACCGCCTTTACTGACTTAAATGCCTATCCTTAATTACTTACTGCATCGGATCTCTCGTAAACTGCCTTATCATAAGATCCCCTCCTGAATAACGACATTAAACCAGATTTGGATTAAATGGCCACAGCAGCTTTTTATTAAACATAAACACAACATGTAAACAATATCCCCCCAAGGAGTAATGGTCCTCGAAGCCTCAAAAATAACCTTGCAGAAATTCAAATTGTGTACCTTGGCCTCCAGGCTTAGTCTTGTGTTATGGACCTGGTGGTTAGGAGCACCTGGAATGACCTGATGAGTAAACTCAAAAAGCAGAACTAGCTCTGGGGAAGTGGGAACTCTGCTGACCGCAAACCCTACTCCTATCGCACACACTAGAAATAGCCGTGGAGCGTACCTAACTCTCCCTAGACGCCTCTTCACAGCCTAAGAGCTAACTACCCCTAAAGATAGAAATAGAAGCCTAACCTTGCCTCAGAGAAATTCCCCAAAGGTAAAGGCAGCCCCCCACATATATTGACTGTGAGTTAAGAGGAAAGTCACAAACACAGAATGAAACAGGTTTTAGCATAGGAGGCCATACTTACTAAATAGTCAGAGGATAGAAAAGAATACTATGCGGTCAGCATAAAAAAAACTACAAAACCACGCAGAGTATGCAAAAAGACCCCCGCACCGACTCACGGTGTGGAGGTGCAACACTGCACCCCAGAGCTTCCAGCTGGCAAGGAAACATCATGATAGCGAGCTGGACTAGAATTTAGCAGTGCTAAGAAATATATTCAGGCAGCAGTAACATCAAATGAACTAGCAGGGACTTAGCTTCTGCTGGAGTAGACAGGTCCTCAGAGAAGTCCAAGAGAGATCTGAACCAATTCTGATACATTGACAGCTGGCATCAGGTAATGATCTGAGTGGAGTTAAATAGGGAAGCCAGCATAGCAACATAACGAGAGCAGCTGATAAAGTCAACTTAGTAACCAGCAGTTCCGCTCGAAGCCACCAGAGGGAGCCCAAGAGCAGAACTAACCAAAGTACCATTCATGACCACAGGAGGGAGTCCGAGAACGGAATTCACAACAGTACCCCCCCTTGAGGAGGGGTCACCGAACCCTCACCAGGGCCCCCAGGCCGATCAGGACGAGCCAAATGAAAGGCACAAACTAAATCGGCAGCATGGACATCGGAGGCAACAACCCAGGAATTATCCTCCTGACCATAGCCCTTCCACTTAACCAGGTACTGAAGCTTCCGTCTCGAAATACGAGAATCCAAAATCTTTTCCACCACATACTCCAACTCCCCCTCAACCAACACCGGAGCAGGAGGATCAACGGAGGGAACCATAGGCGCCACGTACCTCCGCAACAACGACCTATGGAACACATTATGGATGGCAAAAGAAGCCGGAAGGACCAAACGAAATGACACAGGGTTGAGAATTTCAGAAATCTTATAAGGACCAATGAAACGAGGCTTAAACTTAGGAGAAGAAACCTTCATAGGAACATAACGAGAAGACAGCCAAACCAAATCCCCAACACGAAGTCGGGGACCAACACAACGACGGCGGTTAGCGAAACGTTGAGCCTTCTCCTGGGACAACATCAGATTGTCCACAACGTGAGTCCAAATTTGCTGCAACCTGTCCACCACAGAATCCACACCAAGACAGTCAGAAGGCTCAACCTGCCCCGAAGAAAAAGGAGGATGAAAACCAGAATTGCAAAAAAAAGGCGAAACCAAAGTAGCCGAACTAGCCCGATTATTAAGGGCGAACTCAGCCAATGGCAAGAAAGTCACCCAATCATCCTGATCAGCAGAAACAAAGCATCTCAGATAGGTTTCCAAAGTCTGGTTGGTTTGTTCGGTTTGGCCATTTGTTTGAGGATGGAAAGCCGAAGAAAAGACAAATCAATGCCCATCTTAGCACAAAAGGACCGCCAAAACCTAGAGACAAACTGGGAACCTCTGTCCGACACCATGTTCTCCGGAATGCCATGCAAACGAACCACATGTTGAAAAAATAATGGCACCAAATCAGAGGAAGAAGGTAATTTAGGCAAGGGTACCAAATGGACCATCTTAGAAAAGCGATCACAAACCACCCAGATGACAGACATCCTTTGAGAGATAGGAAGATCTGAAATAAAATCCATTGAAACATGCGTCCAAGGCCTTTTCGGGACTGGCAAGGGCAAAAGCAACCCACTGGCACGAGAACAGCAGGGCTTAGCCCGAGCACAAGTCCCACAGGACTGCACAAAAGAACGCACATCCCGTGACAAGGAAGGCCACCAAAAGGACCTACCCACCAAATCTCTGGTACCAAAAATCCCAGGATGACCAGCCAACACTGAGCAATGAACCTCAGAAATAACTCTGCTAGTCCATCTATCAGGGACGAACAATTTCTTCGCTGGACAACGGTCAGGTCTATCAGCCTGCAACTCCTGCAGCGCCCGCCGCAAATCAGGGGAGATGGCAGACAGAATTACCCCCTCTTTGAGAATACCAGCCGGCTCAGGAACTCCCGGAGAATCAGGCACAAAACTCCTAGAAAGGGCATCCGCCTTCACATTCTTAGAACCTGGAAGGTATGAGACCACAAAATCGAAAAGGGAGAAAAACAGCGACCATCGAGCTTGTCTAGGATTTAACCGCTTGGCAGACTCGAGATAAGTCAGATTTTTGTGATCCGTCAAGACCACCACGCGGTGCTTGGCTCCCTCAAGCCAATGTCGCCACTCCTCGAATGCCCACTTCATAGCCAGCAGCTCCCGATTGCCAACATCATAATTACGTTCAGCAGGCGAAAACTTTCTAGAAAAAAAGGCACATGGCTTCATCACAGAGCCATCAGAACTTCTTTGAGACAAAACAGCCCCTGCTCCAATCTCAGAAGCATCAAACTCGACCTGAAAAGGGAGCAAAACATCTGGCTGACGCAACACAGGGGCCGAAGAAAAATGACGTTTCAGCTCCTGAAAAGCCTCAACGGCCGCAGAGGACCAATTCACCACATCAGCACCTTTCTTTGTCAAATCAGTCAAAGGTTTAACCACACTAGAAAAATTAGCGATGAAGCGACGGTAAAAATTAGCAAAGCCCAGGAATTTCTGGAGGCTCTTCACAGATGTAGGTTGAGTCCAATCATAAATGGCCTGAACTTTAACAGGATCCATCTCGAAAGTAGAAGGGGAAAAAATGAAGCCCAAAAAGGAAACCTTCTGAACTCCGAAGAGACATTTAGACCCCTTCACAAACAAGGAATTAGCACGAAGGACCTGGAATACCATTCTGACCTGTTTCACATGAGACTCCCAATCATCCGAAAATACCAAAATATCATCCAAGTATACAATCATGAATCTATCCAGATACTTTCGGAAGATGTCATGCATAAAGGACTGAAACACAGATGGAGCATTTGAAAGCCCGAATGGCATTACCAAGTACTCAAAATGGCCCTCGGGCGTATTAAATGCTGTTTTCCATTCATCACCCTGTTTAATACGCACAAGGTTATACGCCCCTCGAAGATCTATCTTGGTGAAACAACTAGCCCCCTTAATCCGAGCAAACAAATCAGACAGCAGAGGCAAAGGGTACTGAAATTTGACCGTGATTTTATTGAGAAGGCGGTAATCTATACAGGGTCTCAGAGAACCATCCTTCTTGGCCACAAAAAAGAACCCTGCTCCCAACGGTGATGAAGACGGGCGAATATGCCCTTTCTCCAAGGACTCCTTCACATAAGTCCGTATAGCGGCGTGCTCTGGCACAGATAAATGGAAAAGTCGGCCCTTAGGAAACTTACTACCAGGAATCAAATTAATAGCACAATCACAATCCCTATGAGGGGGTAGGACACTGGATTTGGGCTCATCAAATACATCCTGGTAATCCAACAGAAACTCAGGGACTTCAGAAGGAGTGGAAGCAGAAATTGACACCAATGGAACATCGCCATGTACCCCTTGACAACCCCAACTAGACACAGACATTGATTGGATTGGAATCCAATACTGGATTATGAACCTGTAGCCATGGCAAACCCAACACGACCACATCATGCAAATTATGCAACACCAAAAAGCGAACATCTTCCCGATGTGCAGGAGCCATGCACATGGTCAACTGAGTCCAGTACTGAGGTTTATTCTTTGCCAACGGCGTGGCATCAATTCCCCTTAATGGAATAGGATACTGTAAAGGCTCCAAGAAAAAACCACAGCGCCTGGCAAACTCCAAGTCCATCAAATTCAGGGCAGCGCCTGAATCCACAAATGCCATAACCGAGTAGGATGACAAAGACCAAATCAGAGTAACAGACAAAAGAAATTTAGGCTGTACAGTACCAATGGTGACAAACCTAGCGAACCGCTTAGTGCGCTTAGGACAATTAGAGATAGCATGAGTGGGGTCACCACAGTAAAAACACAGCCTATTCTGATGTCTGTGTTCTTGCCGTTCAGTTCTGGTCAAAGTTCTATCACATTGCATAAGCTCAGGCCTCTGCTCAGAGGACACCGCCAAACTGTGCACAATTTTGCGCTCGCACAAACGCCGATCAATTTGGATGGCCAAGGACATTGACTCATTCAGACCAGCAGGCGTGGGGAATCCCACCATAACATCCTTAAGGGCTTCAGAAAGACCCTTTCTAAAAATTGCTGCCAGGGCACACTCATTCCATTGAGTAAGCACAGACCACTTTCTAAACTTCTGACAATATATCTCCGCTTCATCCTGACCCCGACACAAAGCTAGCAAAATTTTCTCTGCCTGATCCACTGAATTCGGTTCTTCATAAAGCAATCCAAGCGCCAGAAAAAACCTACATTAAGCAATGCAGGATCTCCTGGCGCAAGGGAGAATGCCCAGTCTTGAGGGTCACCACGCAACAAAGAAATAATAATTTTTACTTGCTGAATGGGGTCACCAGAGGAGCGGGGTTTCAAAGCAAGAAACAGTTTACAATTATTTTTTAAATTCAGAAACTTAGATCTATCCCCAGAAAACAAATCAGGAATTGGAATTCTAGGCTCTAACATCGGATTCTGAACTACATAATCTTGAATGCTTTGTTACATACTTAGGCAGTTAACTGGTTCATGCAGCTTTACATGAACACCCGAGCCTTACACTATGGCTGGTCCAAATAACTAAAGCAATTGTTACCATCCACCTCTCGTGTCTCCCCTTTTCCTCATGGATTGTAAGCTTGCGAGCAGGGCCCTCATTCCTACTGGTATCTGTTTTGAACTGTGATTTCTGTTATGCTGTAATGTCTATTGTCTGTATAAGTCCCCTCTATAAGTTGTAAAGCGCTGCGGAATATGTTGGCGCTATATAAATAAAATTATTATTATTATTATTATTATTATTACCCTTGCAGTGAGATGATCCACACAAGAGGACAGACCTTGAATATCCATATCTACACCTGTGTCCTGAACCACCCAGGGGTTAAGGGGAAAAGAGAGACAAAACACACTGCAAAGAAAAAAAAATGGGTTCAGAACTTCTCTTATCCCTCTTTTGAGATGCATTAACACTTTACTGGCCAGCTGTACTGTTATGGACCTGGTGGTTAGGAGCACCTGGAATGACCTGATGAGTAAACTCAAAAAACAGAACTAGCTCTGGGGAAGTGGGAACTCTGCTGACCGCAAACTCTACTCCTATCGCACACACTAGAAATAGCCGTGGAGCGTACCCAACTCTCCCTAGACGCCTCTTCACAGCCTAAGAGCTAACTACCCCTAAAGATAGAAATAGAAGCCTAACCTTGCCTCAGAGAAATTCCCCAAAGGTAAAGGCAGCCCCCCACATATATTGACTGTGAGTTAAGAGGAAAGTCACAAACACAGAATGAAACAGGTTTTAGCATAGGAGGCCATACTTACTAAATAGTCAGAGGATAGAAAAGAATACTATGCGGTCAGCATAAAAAAAACTACAAAACCACGCAGAGTATGCAAAAAGACCCCCACACCGACTCACGGTGTGGAGGTGCAACACTGCACCCCAGAGCCTCCAGCTAGCAAGGAAACATCATGATAGCGAGCTGGACTAGAATTTAGCAGTGCTAAGAAATATATTCAGGCAGCAGTAACATCAAATGAACTAGCAGGGACTTAGCTTCTGCTGGAGTAGACAGGTCCTCAGAGAAGTCCAAGAGAGATCTGAACCAATTCTGATACATTGACAGCTGGCATCAGGTAACGATCTGAGTGGAGTTAAATACGGAAGCCAGCATAGCAACATAACAAGAGCAGCTGATAAAGTCAACCTAGTGACCAGCAGTTCCGCTTGAAGCCACCAGAGGGAGCCCAAGAGCAGAACTAACCAAAGTACCATTCATGACCACAGGAGGGAGTCCGAGAACGGAATTCACAACAGTCTTGCCTCCAGCCGCTAAGCACCAGCTCAGAGGCAGATAATGATCAACCCGGCCAAACCAACCGATTACCAAATCCTTTAATCAGCCCCTCCACGGGCTGATCTACCACATCCACTCGCAATCCACTCCGGGGGAGTCCAGCACCACTAGATGTCCCCCCCTTAGAATCCGCCATTCCCTTCTTTCCACCAACTTCGAGGACCTCCCTCCCCCGCCACCAACATAAATGTTTTGACACCTCAAACATTTCTGTCCCTCCAAACCTTCAAACCCATCTCAATTCCTTCCTGAACAGCGAGACACCACATGTCAACCCCAATTGCATTTAAATTTACGCCATCTGCCCTCCAATATTTGCCCTTTCCGGATTCCAAATTTACATGACGCACTACCAATGCCCCATTCCGTGCCATGAACTGAGATACTGCCCTATTTACTTTTATTCTGGCCTTATTTTTCCCCTCAATTGAGCGAGCATCTCGCCACACCTTCCTCGGGACAATATCCGACCAGACAACTAACAACTTTGGAAACGCCGCCCAAAGTCTCAAAATGTCGAACTTTATGTCCTTTATCAATTCCCTACAGGGCCTTTTGCCCAAGTCATTGCCGCCCAAATGAATTACTACCACATCTGGAGCTCGATCCAAACGAACAAACTGGTGGAACTCCGGCAAAAGCTGGCTCCATATCATTCCGCGTTTCCCAATCCACCGCAGAATCGCTGTCTCTCTTGAGAACCCCAGTTGCCACCCGTCCGGCCGAATTGTGGCCCACAAAGCCGCCCAAAAAATGAAAGAGTGGCCCATGATCCACACCAGCTGGTGCTCACAGCTTGAAATAGATAACACAACAATAAGAAAAAAACAACTCAACTATAAAACCATTAGACCGAGTTTGGGCGGATATAGGAAATGAATCTCCTCGACTCCCACGACCGATCTTTTTTACCACCTCCTCGCCCAGCCCCTCCTAGCAGCTTCCATCGCTGCGCCGATCCTAAATGAGTGCCCACTGTAATCCCCTGGTGAAATTCCCCCTGCGATCAAACATTTCTTAAAAACCACTATGAACTGAAATCGACATAAAAAGGAACCGTCCTCATGGACCAAAAGTGGGTTGGACAATCCTCCGCCCATCCCCATGAAAGCATTGACACACAGGACCGGGCATAACGGGGAACCGGCCACCTTAAATAACACCACTTTACAGCCTTTACCTTGACTGTCTGTCTTAGAAAATAGAAGCTGAATAACTACCCTATCATTATACACATCCACGTCTTCCCTCAACAAACCCCCTTTGGTTCTTTTAGAGGGGCTGACCAACTCCCCTAACCGAAAGGCTCCAAAGAACGCTAATGCGAAGGCCGCCTTAAAAAAAATTATTTCCCATTGCGATGAACAGACCGAAGCTAACTGATTGCCCAAAATTAACAATACCTCGTATGATACCGGGCGTCTTTTCTCGCTCACCGCCCAACCTGTTCTCCATCCCTTTAACGTCTGAACTACCAAAAAAGACTTTGTGACATCCTTAAGGCCCCGAGCCTTGAAACCAAATGCAATGCCCGCCAACAACTCGTTCAGTCTAGACACGGACCAACCCGACTCTTTAAAATGCCCGATCAACAACAATAATCTGCTCTCATCCTGTAGTCCCGCCCCTAAAGAAACACCCCACTCTTCCCAAATACCCCATGCCTGCTGATACTGACTCCAAGACCTAGCCGATAAAGAATTCTGAAACAGATAATCTACTGCCAGCCAGGAAGCTTCCATAACTCTGCTGGGCACTCCCGGCCTGTTGATTCTGCCTGAGGTACCAATTCTCGAAAACGATCTCCATGCAAGTGAGAAAGAGCAACAGAGACAGGGTTAGAAGCCATCGACCAGACCTCCGCCACAATCCACAAATTCAAAGATAAGCCCAAAAACACCAAACGCTGCAAAATTTTTACTACCGCCAGTGAATCAGCCGACAGTGAATTTATCGCCACGGCAACCGCATCGGACCCACATGGAAAACGAATCTTCCTGTCTCGCACACTGTTACCCCATAATGACAACGCAACAATGATAGGGAACAAATGAGGAAGAACCCGATTTTGTAGCCAACCTTGCTCCCACCAGAAACCAAGGCCATTCAGCCAACAATCAACTGCCTTGAAAAAACAAACCAAAACCACAATCATCCACCATGGCAATGATGAAACCCAAATCATCTGAATTCACAACTGGTTTTATCCAGATAGACTTTCCATTGTAATTCTCCCCAAAATTTGCCCATACTGTCAAATCTTCACGCAATTCCTTCTTTAGTCTGATAAAATGAACCGGAGATCGAATGCCCCTGGTCGCCAAAGACAACCTGTGGCAGAAAGCCCTTCCCATTGGCATAATACAGCAAGCGAAGTTCAATTTGCCAAGCAAAGATTGTACCTCCCTCAGCTTCAATTTTTTAGCACAACATGCCCTAGACACCTCTTCGCTCAGAGCGCTGACCTTATCCCCAGGTAGCCTGCACACCATTTCTAAGGTATCGATTTCTATACCCAGAAAACTCAGAACAGTGACTGGACCCACAGTTTTGTCCAGAGCTAAAGGAACCCCGAAAATCTTGCACACTCTCTCCATAGTGTGCAATATCACCGAGCAATTGGTACTATGAGCCGGGCCTATAAACAGGAAGTCATCCAGATAGTGAATGCAGGATTTCAAGCCCGACACGTCTTTCACCACCCACTCCAAAAAGGTGCCAAAAGTTTCGAAGTACGCACAGGAAAGGGAGCAACCCATGGGGAGACAGCGATCGACGTAAATACCTCCATCCCAATAGCAACCCAGGAGATGCATACTCTCCGGGTGAACCGGTAGTAGCCTGAAAGCCGCTTCGATATCGGTTTTCGCCAACAGTCAAAGAAAACCAAGAAAAAAGGATATGCATAACACTGGGATCAACCATCAAAATAAACAACAACTTTATTAATACAAGGCATATCAAAACAAGACATACATTTAAAAACATTTAAAAAAAAACAAAGAACAGCATATGGCCAGTAAGCCACATGCTACCCCCCAGACAGATGGAAATAAATGCCAATGAGCACCACACAAAGTCTAATATCAAATACAGAACAATACACATATATACAATTTCAGATATGCAAACTCATCCACTGCCAGCTACACCCTATGGGCTTAAATTACAGCTTTTGTGCAACCTTATCAGTGCTTACAAAATGTGTATAGCACTGTCCTGGAGCCTGGGACTAGGATAACCCCATTCTAAATCAAGGAATACCACACAGAGGCAACCGTACACTTACACAGAGGCATATAGCCCAGAACCCAAAGATAAGGACAAGTCCAGGAGACCTGAGGCTCTAAAAAAGTGCCGGGTAGGGATGAGAAAATGCAATATAAGGTGCTCGTGCTGGGAGGGACTGAAGCCCAACAGTGCGCAACCCCCACATACCCGCACCCAATTTATAGCCGCATCAAATGAAGTGTAAATCACCGAACATAACTGAGGGTCAATTCCGTCATTTACTGAGGACCCTTTCGGAAAGGACAGATGATGAATCAATCTGAATTTATTGGGTTCCTTTTTTGGTACCACGCCCAACGGGGAAACCCTCAGATTGCGTATAGGCGCCACTGGAAAAGGGCCAGCAATCCTACCCAATTTAACTTCGCTTTCCAGCTTTTTAGCAACCACATCAGGAAATTGCAAAGCCGATTTCAAATTTTTTATGGAAAATTTATGTTCCGCATCCACGAATGGAATACGGAAACCATCCCGAAAACCTCTTTCTAACAAAACTGCAGCTGGTGAATCAGGGTACCTATTTAGAAAAGGCACCATCACGTCCAGATGAATTGGCATCATTCCTTTTTTCAGAACCATCTCCGCTTCTCTGTCTGCCACCCTTAAAACATTTGGATGACCCGTGCGGTCCCCCGCAAGTTGCACATTCATGCTTGAATTTGCATTTTCCCCCAAATTTACATGACCCTTCATTGAATGCAAAGCACAGTCCTCTCTGCATTGCCGCTGAGTGTCCCAACTGCCCTGAACCCCAGCGCTTCCAAGAAACGACTGGCTGCCTGACCCGAAGCGTGACGGGACCATAACCTTCATCCACAAAGCTATATATTTGTGATCCCACCGAATACTAGGCCTAATGGCCTTCCGTTGCCGGAATTGCTCATCGTATCTGAGCCAACCTTGGCCCCCGTAAGTCCGATAAGCTTCCCCAATCGCATCAATGTAACAAAAAAGCCCCGAGCAGTTCTCGGGGAACCTCTCACCAATCACACTCGCCAAAATGGCGAATGCCTGTAACCAATTAGAAAACATCCTAGGAATCAGCCTAAAACGCCTCTTTTCTTCCTCCTCTTTTTTTAAATCATCTTTGCGCAGCCTGTCCAATTGAAAATGCTCTAGTGGTAATAAGGAGAATATTTCCACGAATTCCCCTTTTCCTATTTCCCCTTAAATTTTATCCCTAGTTTCACTTTTTAAGTGTGCCCCCAACGGTCCCTCGAAACAAACGTATACCTCCCCACGGGCCACGTCATCCAAACGCACTGAGGTATCTTTTTCTGCTTCCACTGCCTGACTGGCAACAGACACGCTAACTGAAGGTACGGCGGCACTCATTGCCGCAGCATCATTCCCCACGTTATCTGATGACATACTCCTAGAACTCATATCAGTGAACCCCTCAAACCCGAAACTTCCCCCGGATTCCCAAGCCATGCCGCAGAAGGAGAAGACCCCAGGTTTGAACCCCCCGATCCCCATAGCGCCACCAGATCTCTAAGCCTGTGCATGATAAGCCCTAACCC
This sequence comes from Ranitomeya variabilis, assembly GCF_051348905.1. Taxonomy (NCBI): domain Eukaryota; kingdom Metazoa; phylum Chordata; class Amphibia; order Anura; family Dendrobatidae; genus Ranitomeya; species Ranitomeya variabilis. Next base: position 534,606,252 of record NC_135232.1, on the reverse strand, counting down.
CCCGACTCCCCCCATAAATACATACCTATTAACACTGACAGAGGGAGCTAACACAGGGGTACATGAAAGAAAAGGATTGTTCTCACCTAGCTGCCCGAGCGCTGTGGACCCGGCAGCCAAAGATCCTGAAGCCAGACGTACGTGCTCCTCTCCTGAGCTCTCCATCCGTTGATCCCCGGGTAAGTCAGATGGCCGACTGCCGTCCTGTGACGCCCCATCCGAAGGTGCAGGGTCCCTTGCTGCTGACGCCGCCACTGTGAAGATGCCTGAGCCAGCGTAATGCTGCCTGTGCTGGGAAGTGCTCCTATCTGCAGCTGTGACATGGCCAGACCCCCTGGATGGACTCAGCCCTGGACTGGGCTGGCTAGAGGAAGTCAGCCCTCCAGCTCCCTGCCCCGTCCCAGGCAGAGCGCTGCTGACAGGGCTGGCAGAACACCACCCGTTAGATGCCACACGCCGAGAGGCCTGGAAATAAGGCCCCCGTCTCCTGGAAGTGCCCGCTCCTCCGCGCCGAGCAGGCTCACCTGACCTGGCACAGCCCGCCGCTCCTGGTCCCAATACCTGGTGAGTCACACGCACCGAGGAGGAGGCCGACACTTCCCCCTGCTGCAGGCCCCGTCGTTTTGCCGGATTCCTCCCGACTCTGCCGTGGGCCGCTGCTGCACCGCCGCTCGCATCTCCTGCCGGAGGGTCCCTAGAGGGGCTCCTGATATGGCGCCGGGCCCAAGGGGTGACGTCGGGGCTCAAGCGTGCCAGAGGCCTGGACCTCCGCGACCGGTGTCCCTCTGCAGGTACCTGGGCTGGTCCCGTCACCACTCCGTCCAGAAGGCTGCTGATGGACTGCTGCAGCCATTCGGTGCCCTGTGTGCTGGCCTATTCGCGGATTGATTTCAGCCACCGCCACACGAGCAAGTGAGCTTGGCAGTTGCTGAGGTGAAATTGTCAGTTTCTTATCCAAACCACCCCCTCAGTAAGCTTCCCCTGCTTGCTCCTCTCTGACTCATCCAAACCCCGCCCTCCCTCTGTCCAAATTCAAAAGTACACAGCCCAAGCAAACTATTTAACCTTGACTTGTCCTTGCCCACCCTGAGGCTCTGCCATTCCCCGTGACCCCATCATGCTGGCCTCCCTTGAGGGCCAGGGGCCCAGTACGGCCTTTCCTGGATGGGATTACATACGCAGCATCTAATGTATGACAGATGTGACTCTGCTCCATCACTTTTATGAGAGCAGTAGTGCAGTAGAGTAATGGGTAACCCTGCTCCATCCACTATATTTCTACTTCTTTAAAAGTAGATGGAGTGGGGTCACACACACACACAACACCACTGCTCCCATTGAAGTGACCGAGCGAATATGCACATTACACCACTGCTCCCATAGGCGCGGACAGAGCAGGGTCACACATTTCCATAGGAGCACTTGTGTAATGTGTTAAAGCTCACCGTCCACTTTTATGAATGCAGTGGTGTATTGCATGACCCTGCACCGCCTGATACATTACTACTAGTGTTGAGCATTCCGATACTGCAAATATCGGGTATCGGCCGATATTCGCTGTATCGGAATTCCAATACCGAGTTCCGATATTTTTGTGATATCGGAAATCGGAATCGGAAGTTCCCAGAGTGTGGTTCCCAGGGTCTGGAGGAGAGGAGACTCTCCTTCAGGCCCTGGGATCCATATTCATGTAAAAAATAAAGAATAAAAATAAAAAATATGGATATACTCACGCCTCCGGCGGACCCTGGACCTTAGCGGTGTAACCGGCAGCCTCCGTTCCTAAGAATGCATTGAGTGTAGGACCTGCGGTGACGTCGCGGCTTGTGATTGGTCGCGTGAGCGGTCACATAAGCGGTCACGCTACCAATCACAAGCCGCGACGTCATCGAAGGTCCTTCACTCTGCAATCTTAGGAACGGAGGCAGACGCTTGCAGCGGTGACAGCCAGGGGCCGTCCGAGGGTGAGTATATCCATATTTTTAATTTTTATTCTTTATTTTTTACATGAATATGCATCCCAGGGCCTGAAGGAGAGTTTCCTCTCCTTCAGACCCTGGGAACCATCCAGGATACCTTCCGATATTTGTGTCCCATTGACTTGTATTGGTATCGGGTATCGGTATCGGTGAGATCTGATATTTTGCCGCTATCGGCCGATCCAATCCGATACCGATACTTTTGAATATCGGAAGGTATCGCTCAACACTAATTACTACTCTCATAGAAGTGGACAGAGCAGGGTCACACATAACTGCCCCTCGACCCCTTCAAAAAAAGAAACATATATATATATATATATATATATATATATATATATATATATATGTATATATATATATATATATATATATATAATATATAAAGCTGAATGTGTGTTTGTATGTGTGTATGTCCGGGATTGGCATCTGCACCGTCGCAGCTACAGCCACAAAATTTTGCACAGTCACACGTCTCGACCCCGAGAGCGTCATAGGCTATGTTGTGAGGTGAAATTTTAACCCCGCGCGTTCTGATTCACCAAACAATTTTGCCCCATCTACATAATGGGGAAAAACTGAAAGGAAAAGTGTTGGAGGCAAATTGACAGCTGCCAGATGTGAACAAGGGGGACTTAAAGAATGAGAGCGATGGCGCCAAAGAGTATATACCGTACAGTTGCTAAGGTGGGGTCCCGACATGGGATACTCACCACCCACGGGGATATGAACACACACACAAAATGCGTCACAAACTACCACGTGCTTGAACACATATATCACCCTCAGCACACATTTCACCACACATACACCAACCTCGCCACATAAAAGTCGAAACACAAAAGTCCCCGCTCAAAACTCGCCACATGCAAAATTAGGCTCACGCAAAACTCACCACATGTGCAAAACTCACCTCATGGAAAACTCGCCACACGCAAAACTTGCACACACGGAAAAATTGCCACATGCACAAAAGTTGCAACACATGCAAAAGTTGCCTCACACAAAACTTGCACATACTCAAAACGCACCACACATAAAACTCGCCATGCGCAAACCTCACCATGCGCAAAACTTGCTGCACACAACTTTCTACACTAACCTGTCACATGCAACTCGACATACAAAAAGTTGCTACACGCATGTCGCCACACAAAACTCATCTCACAAAAGTCGCTACATGCATGTAGCCACATGCAACTCAACACACACAACTTGACACATGAAACTCACCCTAAAACACACACAAGTCTGGTATTATCCTTCAAAAATACAAATCTGATTAATAAGCTGACAAACTACAAGAGCAACAAATGTGCCATATAGGAAATACGGTAGCTTTCAGTATGTGTGAGCTAATATATACTGCCAGGGGGGAGGGCTTCCTGTTGGCTGGGGATTTATCAGGCTGCCAATTTAGCTTACAAATACTGAGGTAAAAATACTGACCAAATAACGTGTGAACGAGGTCTAATACAGAAGGAGATGGATGACACACACATATATACTATAGACAGGGGAGATGACACACAGGTATATACTATATAAAGGAGGAGGTGACACAGGTACATACTATATACAGGAGCAGATGACTTACAGGTATATACTATATACAGGAGGAGATGACACACAGGTACATACTATATACAGGGGAGATGACACACAGATATATACTATATACAGGAGAGATGACACACAGGTATATACTATATACAGGAGGAGATGACACACAGGTATATACTATATACAGGAGGAGATGACACACACATATATACTATATACAGGGGAGATGACACACAGGTATATACTATATACAGGAGGAGATGACATACAGGTATATATTATATACAGGAGGAGATGACACACATATATACTCTCCATAACAAAGGAAAATGAATGCGGCACTCACCCTGAAGAATGCTGTGAATCGTGAATTTATTGATGACAAGTTTTTACATCCATGAGGACTGCAGGTTCATAAAGAGGGTGCGGTATTGGAGTGAGGACGACGGCGGTTTCGCACGTATAGTGCTTCGACGGGTCCTGGTAGTAGATTACGATACGTCATTTCCTTTTACAGGATTTTTAGAGGTATAGACAAATAACAAAAGAGTAATTAAAATAGTGAAAACATTAGTGCAATAAAATAAATAAGTAATCTATATACAGATATACAACTATAAAGGTTACAATAATATGCATTATTCTTTAAATAACCACTTTACTTTACAAAATTCCATTATCAAAAAAGTACATTATAAGAAAACTGACATATCAAGCCTATCATTTAGTCCAATTGGCCCCTGAGCATTTGAGTTAAGTATCCACATAGCTTCTTTTCGCAATAATATTTTATTTTGATCACCTCCCTGGATGGGATGCTTTATAATCTCTATACCGGCAAAATTAAGCAAATCAGGATTGGCACTATGCTTATCTTTCATATGCTGAATGAGTCTTAGGCATCCTTTGCCTGAAGTAATCGAGTTATAGTGCTCTTTAAATCTCGTATTTAATGATCTTATTGTTTTACCGATATAAAAATATCGGCAGGGGCAGAACAGGACATATACCACGAACTTGCATTTACAAGAGACAAAATCTTTCACATTATATGAAATAGAACTGATTTGGATTGGGTTTTTTAATGAATGGAGGTGGCAGAATCTTCAATTACCGCACCTGTAATTGCCAGCCGGCATATTACTTGTTAACCAGGTATTCCTCGGTACTGATATTCTATTATGTACCAGTAGGTCAGATAAATTATGTGTACGTCTATATGCAAATTTTGGTTCACCAGTATATATTTGTGCCAACTCTTTATCTGATTGTAAAACATGCCAGTTTTTTCTTATAGACGCATAAATAACACTGTCCAGATTACTGTGTTTAAAACAGAAAGAAAAACTTTCCGTCTTTTCTCTCGATCCATGATGAGATTTTCTTTTCAGAAAATCTAATTGGGACAATTTTTTAATCCGATTTTCAGCTTCATTCAAAATTTGTTGCGGATAGCCTCTCTTTACAAAGCGTGTTTTTAACTCATTAATTTGTTCATCAAATATTACATTATCATTATTAAGTTTACGAAACCTGGCCATCTGGCTATAGGGGAGACCCTTTTTTGTATGTAACGGGTGAGCACTCTCAAAATGCAAAACATTATTTGTTGCAGTTAATTTTCTGAAAACTTTTGTTTTTAAATCACCATCTATAACTTCTATTTTTACATCCAAATATTCCAAGTTCTTAGATCCATAGCAAGATGTAAACCTCATGTTCTCTCTATTTGAGGTATTTAGATATTCATCAAATTTATTAAACACCGTTTCAGTGCCATCCCAAATAACCATAATATCATCCACAAACCTTGCAAAAAATCTAATATGTTTCAAAAATGGATTATTAATAGTGTTGAGCGATACCGTCCGATACTTGAAAGTATCGGTATCGGAAAGTATCGGCCGATACCGGCAAAGTATCGGATCCAATCCGATACCGATACCCGATACCAATACAAGTCAATGGGACTCAAGTATCGGACGGTATTCCTGATGGTTCCCAGGGTCTGAAGGAGAGGAAACTCTCCTTCAGGCCCTGGGATCCATATAAATGTGTAAAAGAGAGAATTAAAATAAAAAATATTGCTATACTCACCTCTCCGACGCAGCCTGGACCTCAGCGAGGGAACCGGCAGCGTTGTTTGTTTAAAATTTGCGCTTTTACTTGGTTACGTGAAGTCCCGGCTTGTGATTGGTCAGGGCGGCCATGTTGCCGGGACGCGGACCAATCACAGCAAGCTGTGACGAAATTACGTCACGGCTTGCTGTGATTGGTCCGCGTCCCGGCAACATGGCCGCCATTAACCAATCACAAGCCGTGACGTCACGGGAGGCTGGACACGCGCGCATTTTAAAATGGGCGCGTGTCCAGCCTCCCGTGACGTCCCGGCTTGTGATTGGTTGCGCCGCGGTCAACCAATCACAAGCCGGGAGGCTGGACACGCGCGTGATTCATAGCTCACCAAAAAAAAACCCAGCACCTTGCTCCCCCACACAACTGGTTTCATAAATTCAGTGCACTAGGCAGAAGACTACCATCCATAGCAGCAGCCCATACAGCCTCTCTGGGGCTTTTGAGTTGGGGCACCATCCCATTATCATAATTTCAGCGGTATCCATGACGCGCATTTTAAAATGGGCGCGTGTCCAGCCTCCCGGCTTGTGATTGGTTGATCGCGGCGCAACCAATCACAAGCCGGGACATCACGGGAGGCTGGACACGCGCCCATTTTAAAATGCGCGCGTGTCCAGCCTCCCGGCTTGTGATTGGTTGATCGCGGCGCAACCAATCACAAGCCGGGACGTCACGGGAGGCTGGACACGCGCCCATTTTAAAATGCGCGCATGTCCAGCCTCCCGGCTTGTGATTGGTTGATCGCGGCGCAACCAATCACAAGCCGGGACGTCACGGGAGGCTGGACACGCGCCCATTTTAAAATGCGCGCGTGTCCAGCCTCCCGTGATGTCACGGCTTGTGATTGTTTGCGTCTCCCATGTGACTGCGACACAACCAATCACAAAGCCGGGACGTAATTTTAAAAATCCTTAAGGACCTGAAATTACGTCACGGCTTGCTGTGATTGGTTGCGTCGCCCATGTGACTGCGACACAACCAATCACAACGCCGGAACGTAATTTTAAAATCCTGAAGGACCTGAAATTACGTCACGGCTTGCTGTGATTGGTTGCGTCCCGGTCACATGGGCGGCACGCGACCAATCACAAGCCGGGACTCACGTAAAGGAAAGAAAAGCGCAAATTTTAAACAAAGAACGCTGCCGCTTCCCTCGGTAAGGTGCAGGCTGCGTCGGAGAGGTGAGTATAGCAATATTTTTTATTTTAATTCTCTCTTTTACACATTTTTACATTAATGTTGTTTCGATACCGATACCCGATACCACAAAAATATCGGATCTCGGTATCGGAATTCCGATACAGCAAGTATCGGCCGATACCCGATACTTGCAGTATCGGAATGCTCAACACTAATTATTAACATTATTTACATAGGTGTCTTCAAATACAGCCAAAAAAAGATTTGCGTATGTACAAGAAGTGGGCGTACCCATTGCTGTTCCAAATAGCTGGTTATACCAACTGTCCATAAATTTGAAAGAATTATTCGATAAAATAAACTCCAAACTTTCTAAAATAAAAGAAGTTAAATCTAGGTCTAAATTTCTTTTTTGCAAGATATTCCGAATAGCCTGTATGCCCCTATCCTTAGGGATTCTGGTGTATAAGTTTACTACATCGATAGATGTTAATGCAAATGTGGGCTGCCAATCAATCTCTCTTAGGGCTGCTACTAAATCACCTGAATCTTTGATATAAGAGGGAATAGTCTGCAATAACGGTTTTAATAGCCAGTCTATATATTGGGATAGCCCTTCGGTAACTGAATTAATCCCTGAAATTATAGGGCGCCCTGGGGGTTCTTTCAAATCTTTTTGGACCTTCGGAATACTATACCAATATGGGTATTGCGGATGGTCAGGTAATAAACTTTCTGCACGTTTCCTTGTGAGTACTCCTCTCTCTACATATTTTCTGAGCAACGATCTTAATTTTGTGATGTATTTACTGGTGGGATTATTAGAGAGTTTGCAGTAAGTAGTTTGATCATTTAATTGTATGAGGGCTTCATTTACGTAATATTCTTTGTCTAACAGCACGATATTGCCACCCTTATCAGCCCTCCTGACAACGACATCATCCCAATCTTGTAATTCTTTTAAAGCCCGCAATTCATTATTATTTAAATTTTTTGTAGGGGCCTGGTATAGGATAGCTTCCACGTCCTTTATTACCAGATTTTGAAAGAGGTCGATGATGTTGCCAAGGGAAACAGGGGGCACGAAACTAGACTTTATGCCACCTTGAAAAGGTCTTGTCTGCATTTTTGGTGTACTAAGAGTATCAGCAAGCTGAGGTACATCAGTGTCATACAGACTAAGCAATAATGCCGCTTCATTTCTCTCAGCGTTTTCTTGAGGCGAATATATCATAAACCCTAGAGAACCTATACTACTCTCCAAAGTCTCCGATCTGTCACAGACATTTTGTAAACTACCCATACTGTGGGTTTGCTTTTTATCTTTATAGAAGTGTTTTTGGAGATGCAACTTTCTCACACTTCTATATAGGTCTATTTTAAAACCCGTCAGATCAAACGACTCAGAGAGGCAGTAGTTCAGTCCCCTAGACAGCAACGAAATATGATCAGCATTTAGGGTTCTTTTAGATAGATTTAATATTTGCAAGTCATCTTTTACTGAATCGTTTTCTATATTTATTTCCTCCAGTACACTTGTTTGCGTTTCCTCTTGATCTTTGCGCTTTCTTCTCCCTCGTCTGATTTTCCTTCCAAAGGGGAGGCACAACCAACTTTTGGCGTAGTAGCAGAATTAATTTCACCTGAATCCTCTGCCGCACTACATTCAGAATCTGTAATCCAACCATCTTGTTTTTTCTTTATAAAATTCTTATTTCCTTTTTGATTACGGTTCTTATAGAAAGAAGTTTGTCTTTTATTTTTATTCCATTTAAAAACTAAACCCATATCATAATCTGTTTTGTCTCTTAGAAATTTTTCTTTCTTTTGTTGTTTAACCCCTTCCCGACATTTGACGTACTATCCCGTCGAGGTGGGGTGGGCCCGTATGACCGCCGACGGGATAGTACGTCATCACCGATCAGCGGCGCTCACGGGGGGAGCGCGGCCGATCGCGGCCGGGTGTCAGCTGCATATCGCAGCTGACATCCGGCACTATGTGCCAGGAGCGGTCACGGACCGCCCCCGGCACATTAACCCCCGGCACACCGCGATCAAACATGATCGCAGTGTACCGGCGGTATAGGGAAGCATCGCGCAGGGAGGGGGCTCCCTGCGGGCTTCCCTGAGACCCCCGGAGCAACGCGATGTGATCGCGTTGCTGCGAGGGTCTCCTACCTCCTTCCTGGCTGCAGGTCCCGGATCCAAGATGGCCGCGGCATCCGGGTCCTGCAGGGAAGGAGGTGGCTTACCGAGTGTCTGCTCAGAGCAGACACTTGGTAAGCCTGCAGCCCTGCACAGCAGATCGTCGATCTGGCAGAGTGCTGTGCACACTGCCAGATCAATGATCTGTGATGTCCCCCCCTGGGACAAAGTAAAAAAGTTAAAAAAAAATTTTTCCACATGTGTAAAAAAAAAAAAAAAAAAAATCCTAAATAAATAATAATAAAAAAAAATATATTATTCCCATAAATACATTTCTTTATCTAAATAAAAAAAAAAACAATAAAAGTACACATATTTAGTATCGCCGCGTCCGTAACGACCCAACCTATAAAACTGCCCCACTAGTTAACCCCTTCAGTAAACACCGTAAGAAAAAAAAAAAAAAAACGAGGCAAAAAACAACGCTTTATTACCATACCGCCGAACAAAAAGTGGAATAACACGCGATCAAAAAGACTGATATAAATATCCATGGTACCGCTGAAAACGTCATCTTGTCCCGCAAAAAACAAGCCGCCATACAACATTATCAGCAAAAAAATAAAAAAGTTATAGTCCTGAGAATAAAGCGATACGAAAATAATTATTTTTTCTATATTTTAGTTTTTATCGTATAAAAGCGCCAAAACATAAAAAAATGATATAAATGAGATATCGCTGTAATCGTACTGACCCGACGAATAAAACTGCTTTATCAATTTTACCAAACGCGGAACGGTATAAACGCCTCCCCCAAAAGAAATTCATGAATAGCTGGTTTTTGGTCATTCTGCCTCACAAAAATCGGAATAAAAAGCGATCAAAAACGGTCACGTGTCCGAAAATGTTACCAATAAAAACGTCAACTCGTCCCGCAAAAAACAAGACCTCACATGACTCTGTGGAGCAAAATGTGGAAAAATTATAGGTCTCAAAATGTGGAGACGCAAAAACTTTTTTGCTATAAAAAGCGTCGCTGGTTTCACACTTGCGTTTTTGTCTGCAGCGTTTTTTGCACAAAAAACGCATGCATTTTTTCCCTATATTTAACATTGAAAACGCATGCGGTTTTTTTGTACGCGTTTGGTCGCGTTTTCAAACGCATGCGTTTTTTTTCTGCATGCGTTCATTTTCAGAAATACAACCTGCAGTATTTTCTTGCGTTTTTAAGCACATGCGTTTGTTTGCGTTAAAAACGCATGCATTTAAACACACTGAAAAGCCACCCACCACCATCAAGGTGATAAAGGGATCCAAACCCTAACCCTAACTCTACCCCTAACCTCACCCCTAACCGTTTAATGAACATTTTCTGACAGTCATAGTGCCACGTATTTCAGTGCCACGTATTTCAGTGCCACGTATTTCAGTGCCACGTATTTCAGTGCCACGTGTTTCAGTGCCACGTATTTCAGTGCCACGTATCACATATTTCAGTGCCACGTATCACGTATTTCAGTGCCACGTATCACGTATTTCAGTGCCACATATTTTAGTACCACGTATTTCAGTGCCACGTATTTCAGTGCCACGTATTTCAGTGCCACGTATTTCAGTGCCACGTATTTCAGTGCCACGTATTTCAGTGCCACGTATTTCAGTGCCACGTATTTCAGTGCCACGTATTTCAGTGCCACGTATCACGTATTTCAGTGCCACGTGTTTCAGTGCCACGTATTTAAGTGCCACGTATCACGTATTTCAGTGCCACGTATTTCAGTGCCACGTATTTCAGTGCCACGTGCCACGTATTTCAGTGCCACGTATTTCAGTGCCACGTATTTCAGTGCCACGTATTTCAGTGCCACGTATTTCAGTGCCACGTATCAGTGCCACGTATCAGTGCCACGTATCACATATTTCAGTGCCACGTATTTCAGTGCCACGTATTTCAGTGCCACGTATTTCAGTGCCACGTATTTCAGTGCCACGTATTTCAGTGCCACGTATTTCAGTGCCACGTATTTCAGTGCCACGTATTTCAGTGCCACGTATTTCAGTGCCACGTATCACGTATTTCAGTGCCACGTGTTTCAGTGCCACGTATTTAAGTGCCACGTATCACGTATTTCAGTGCCACGTATTTCAGTGCCACGTATTTCAGTGCCACGTATTTCAGTGCCACGTATTTCAGTGCCACGTATTTCAGTCACGTTTAGGGTTAGGGTTAGGGGTAGGGTTAGGGTTAGGGTTAGGGCTAGGGTTGGAGGTAAAGTTAGGGTTGGGGCTAAAGTTAGGGTTGGGGCTAAAGTTAGGGTTAGGGTTTGGATTACATTTACGTTTGGATTAGGGTTGGGATTAGAATTATGGGTGTGTCAGGGCTAGGGGTGTGGTTAGGGTTACCGTTGGGATTAGGGTTAGGGGTGTGTTTGGGTTAGGGTTTCAGGTAGAATTGGGGAGTTTCCACTGTCCAGGCACATCAGGGGCTCTACAAGCGCGACATGGCGTCCAATCTCAATTCCAGCCAATTCTGTGTTGAAAAAGTAAAACAGTGCTCCTTCCCTTCCGAGCTCTCCCGTGCGCCCAAAAAGGGGTTTACCCCAACATATGTGTTATCAGCGTACTCGGGACAAATTGAACAACAACTTCTGGGGTCCAAGTTCTCTTGTTATCCTTAGGAAAATAAAAATTTGGGGGGCTAAAAATCATTTTTGTGGGAAAAAAAAGATGTTTTATTTTCACGGCTCTGCGTTATAAACTGTAGTGAAACACTTGGGGGTTCAAAGTTCTCACAACACATCTAGATAAGTTCCTTGGGAGGTCTAGTTTCCAATATGGGGTCACTTGTGGGGGGTTTGTACTGTTTGGGTACATCAGGGGCTCTGCAAATGCAACGTGACGCCTGCAGACCAATCCATTTAAGGCTGCATTCCAAATGGCGCTCCTTCCCTTCCGAGCTCTGTCATGCACCCAAACAGTGGTTCCCCCCCACATATGGGGTATCAGCGTACTCAGGACAAATTGGACAACAACTTTTGGGGTCTAATTTATCCTGTTACCCTTGTGAAAATACAAAACTGGGGGCTAAAAAATCATTTTTGTGAAAAAAAAAAAGAATTTTTATTTTCACGGCTTTGCGCTATAAACTTTAGTGAAACACTTGGGGGTTCAAAGTTCTCAAAACACATCTAGATAAGTTCTTTGGGAGGTCTAGTTTCCAATATGGGGTCACTTGTGGGGGGTTTGTACTGTTTGGGTACATCAGGGGCTCTGCAAATGCAACGTGACGGCTGCTGACCAATCCATTTAAGTCTGCATTCCAAATGGCGCTCCTTCCCTTCCGAGCTCTGTCATGCGCCCAAACAGTGGTTCCCCCCCACATATGGGGTATCAGCGTACTCAGGACAAATTGGAAAACAAATTTTGGGGTCCAATTTATTCTGTTACCCTTGTAAAAATACAAAGCTGGGTGCTAAAAAATCATTTTTGAGAAAAAAAATAAAAATTATTTTCACGGCTCTGCGTTATAATCTGTAGTGAAACACTTGGGGGTTCAAAGCTCTCAAAACACATCTAGATAAGTTCCTTAGGGGGTCTACTTTCCAAAATGGTGTCACTTGTAGGGAGTTTCAATGTTTAGGCACATCAGGGGCTCTCCAAACGCAACATGGCGTCCCATCTCAATTCCAGTCAATTTTGCATTGAAAAGTCAAATGGCGCTCCTTCCCTTCCAAGCTCTGCCATGCGCCCAAACAATGGTTTACACCCACATATGGGGTATCAGCGTACTCAGGACAAATTGCACAACATTTTTTGGGGTCCAATTTCTTCTCTTACCCTTGGGAAAATAAAAAATTGGGGGCGAAAAGATCATTTTTGTGAAAAAATATGATTTTTTATTTTTACGGCTCTGCATTATAAACTTCTGTGAAGCACTTGGTGGGTCAAAGTGCTCACCACACATCAAGATAAGTTCCTTAGGGGGTCTACTTTCCAAAATGGTGTCACTTGTAGGGGGTTTCAGTGTTTAGGCACATCAGGGGCTCTCCAAACGCAACATGGCGTCCCATCTCAATTCCAGTCAATTTTGCATTGAAAAGTCAAATGGCGCTCCTTCCCTTCCAAGCTCTGCCATGCGCCCAAACAATGGTTTACACCCACATATGGGGTATCAGCGTACTCAGGACAAATTGCACAACATTTTTTGGGGTCCAATTTCTTCTCTTACCCTTGGGAAAATAAAAAATTGGGGGCGAAAAGATCATTTTTGTGAAAAAATATGATTTTTTATTTTTACGGCTCTGCATTATAAACTTCTGTGAAGCACTTGGTGGGTCAAAGTGCTCACCACACATCTAGATAAGTTCCTTAGGGGGTCTACTTTCCAAAATGGTGTCACTTGTAGGGAGTTTCAATGTTTAGGCACATCAGGGGCTCTCCAAACGCAACATGGCGTCCCATCTCAATTCCAGTCAATTTTGCATTGAAAAGTCAAATGGCGCTCCTTCCCTTCCAAGCTCTGCCATGCGCCCAAACAATGGTTTACACCCACATATGGGGTATCATCGTACTCAGGACAAATTGCACAACATTTTTTGGGGTCCAATTTCTTCTCTTACCCTTGGGAAAATAAAAAATTGGGGGCAAAAAGATCATTTTTGTGAAAAAATATGATTTTTTATTTTTACGGCTCTGCATTATAAACTTCTGTGAAGCACTTGGTGGGTCAAAGTGCTCACCACACATCAAGATAAGTTCCTTAGGGGGTCTACTTTCCAAAATGGTGTCACTTGTAGGGGGTTTCAGTGTTTAGGCACATCAGGGGCTCTCCAAACGCAACATGGCGTCCCATCTCAATTCCAGTCAATTTTGCATTGAAAAGTCAAATGGCGCTCCTTTCCTTCCGAGCTCTGCCATGCGCCCAAACAGTGGTTTACCCTCACATATGGGGTATCAGCGTACTCAGGACAAATTGTACAACAACTTTGGGGGTCCATTTTCTCCTGTTACCCTTGGTAAAATAAAACAAATTGGAGCTGAAATAAATTGTGTGTGAAAAAAAGTTAAATGCTCATTTTTATTTAAACATTCAAAAAATTCCTGTGAAACACCTGAAGGGTTAATAAACTTCTTGAATGTGGTTTTGAGCACCTTGAGGGGTGCAGTTTTTAGAATGGTGTCACACTTGAGTATTTTCTATCATATAGACCCCTCAAAATGACTTCAAATGAGATGTGGTCCCTAAAAAAAAATGGTGTTGTAAAAATGAGAAATTGCTGGTCAACTTTTAACCCTTATAACTCCGTCACAAAAAAAAATTTTGGTTCCAAAATTGTACTGATGTAAAGTAGACATGTGGGAAATGTTACTTATTAAGTATTTTGCGTGACATATGTCTGTGATTTAAGGGCATAAAAATTCAAAGTTGGAAAATTGCGAAATTTTCAAAATTTTCGCCAAATATTCGTTTTTTTCACAAATAAATGCAAGTTATATCGAATAAATTTTACCACTAACATGAAGTACAATATGTCACGAGAAAACAATGTCAGAATCGCCAAGATCCGTCAAAGCGTTCCAGAGTTATAGCCTCATAAAGGGACAGTGGTCAGAATTGTAAAAATTGGCCCGGTCATTAACGTGCAAACCACCCTTGGGGGTGAAGGGGTTAATCTCCATTTGTAACAGTCAGCTTTCTTTCCAATTTATTAATAAAACTTTTATTTTGACTTTCTGTTACTCGTGATACAAGTTCCTGTTTAGCTCTTTCCAAATCTTGACATAATTGAGAATATTCTTTTTCATTTTGAGTTGTTACTAAGAGCAGCAAGCTACGGGAACATTGAAGATGAATTTTCTCCCATTCTTCTAGAAAAAAAGCATCGTGTTGAATTTGAGAAATTTCTTTAAAAACACGTAAGCCTCTTGGAACTCTGTCACATTCTATGTATGATTTTAAAGACTTGATAGTCCAAAATAAACGCATCTCCTTTTCGGCAAGCATACAAATTTTTGTTTCTAAGGTTTTAGTACTGATAATTTGCAATTCGTCCTTAAAGTTGCAATCTGCAAAAAACTCCACCGCACCCTCATGCCCTGCCAAAATTCCATGCTTGTCCAAACCTGCATTTTCTGCCAAATCCATGTTATCTTCCATAATGATACAGTCTTTATTTAAGAAAAGCAAAACTCTTAATTTATTGGGTGCGTATCTAGTCCTGTGCTCAGTCCAAAAAACAGGTATATGCAACAAAAATATAGAGAGCAAATAGGACGGCACTAGAAACCATACGGAATCCACTGAGTAAGACTGACTGACGGACCGCTGATGAAGCAGGTATCACGACAGCTGTGGGCATACGGTGCTCAGCATGAAATAACAACGGTGCAATCCATAACAAAGGAAAATGAATGCGGCACTCACCCTGAAGAATGCTGTGAATCGTGAATTTATTGAAGACAAGTTTTTACATCCATGAGGACTGCAGGTACTTTTATTTTGACTTTCTGTTACTCGTGATACAAGTTCCTGATTTAGAGTGTTCACCCGTTACATACAAAAAAGGGGCTCCCCTATAGCCCGATGGCCAGTTTTCGTAAACTTAATAATGATAATGTAATATTTGACGAACAAATTAATGAGTTAAAAACACGCTTTGTAAAGAGAGGCTATCCGCAACAAATTTTGAATGAAGCTGAAAATCGGATAAAAAAATTGTCCCAATTAGATTTTCTGAAAAGAAAATCTCATCATGGATCGAGAGAAAAGACGGAAAGTTTTTCTTTCTGTTTTAAACACAGTAATCTGGACAGTGTTATTCATGCGTCTATAAGAAAAAACTGGCACGTTTTACAATCAGATAAAGAGTTGGCACAAATATATACTGGTGCACCAAAATTTGCATATAGACGTACACAAAATTTATCTGACCTACTGGTACATAATAGAATATCAGTACCGAGGAATACCTGGTTAACAAGTAATAGGCCGGCTGGCAATTACAGGTGCGGTAATTGTAGATTCTGCCACCTCCATTCATTAAAAAACCCAATCCAAATCGGTTCTATTTCACATAATGTGAAAGATTTTGTCTCTTGTAAAAGCAAGTTCGTGGTGTATGTCCTGTTCTGCCCCTGCCGATATTTTTATATCGGTAAAACAATAAGATCGTTAAATACGAGATTTAAAGAGCACTATAACTCGATTACTTCAGGCAAAGGATGCCTAAGACTCATTCAGCATATGAAAGATAAGCATAGTGCCAATCCTGATTTGCTTAATTTTGCCGGTATAGAGATTATAAAGCATCCCATCCAGGGAGGTGATCAAAATAAAATATTATTGCGAAAAGAAGCTATGTGGATACTTAACTTAAATGCTCAGGGGCCAATTGGCCTAAATGATAGGCTTGATATGTCAGTTTTCTTATAATGTACTTTTTTGATAATGGACTTTTGTAAAGTAAAGTGGTTATTTAAAGAATAATGCATATTATTGTAACCTTTATAGTTGTATATCTGTATATAGATTACTTATTTATTTAATTGCACTAATGTTTTCACTATTTTAATTACTCTTTTGTTATTTGTCTATACCTCTAAAAATCCTGTAAAAGGAAATGACGTATCGTAATCTACTACCAGGACCCGTCGAAGCACTATACGTGCGAAACGGCCGTCGTCCTCACTCCAAAACCGCACCCTCTTTATGTACCTGCAGTCCTCATGGATGTAAAAACTTGTCTTCAATAAATTCACGATTCACAGCATTCTTCAGGGTGAGTGCCACATTCATTTTCCTTTGTTATGGATTGCACCGTTGTTATTTCATGCTGAGCACCGTATGCCCACAGCTGTCGTGATACCTGCTTCATCAGCGGTCCGTTAGTCAGTCTTACTCAGTGGATTCCGTATGGTTTCTAGTGCTGTCCTATTTGCTCTCTATATTTTTGACACATACATACTATATACAGGGGAGATGACACACAGGTATATACTACATACAGGAGGAGATGACACACTGGTATATACTATATACAGGGGAGATGACATACAGGTACATACTATATAAAGGGGAGATGACACACATGTATCTACTATATAATTTTTTAAGGGTCACTTCCGTCTGTCCTTCTGTCTGTCTGTCTGTCATGGAAATCCCAAGTCGCTGATTGGTCGCGGCAAAACAGCCATGACCAATCAGCGACGGGCACAGTCCGGCTGCAAAATGGCGGCTCCTTACTCCCCGCAGTCAGTGCCCGCTCCATACTCCCCTCCAGTCTGCGCTCACACAGGGTTAATGGCAGCGGTAACATACCGCATTATGCCACGGGTAATGCACTCCGTAACCACTGCTATTAACCCTGTGTGACCAACTTTTTACTATTGATGCTGCCTATGCGGCATCAATAGTTAAAAGATCTAATGTTAAAAATAATTTAAAAAAATTAAAAATCATTATATACTCACCGTCTGTCAGCCCCTCGGATCAGGAACCGGCCTTTCCCGCTCCTCGCGACACTCCGGTGACCTCTCCATGCATTGCGGTCTCACGAGATGATGACGTAGCGGTCTCGCGAGACCGCTACGTCATCATCTCGCGAGACCTCAATGCACTTTTGGGACCGGAGCGCGCGAGGAGCGTCGGTAACCGCTGTGCCTGGATCCTGGGCCAACGGAAGGTGAGTATATAACTATTTTTTATTTTAATTCTTTTTTTTTAACAGGGATATGATGCCCACATTGCTATATACTGCATGGGCTGTGCAATATACTACGTGGGCTGTGCAATATACTACATGGGATGTGCAATATAATACGTGGGCTGTGCAATATACTATGTGGGCTGCTATATACTACATGGGCTGTGCAATATAATACGTGGGCTGTGCAATATACTACGTGGGCTGCTATATACTACGTGGGCTGTGCAATATAATATGTGGGCTGTGCTATATACTACGTGGGCTGTGCAATATACTGCGTGGGCTGTGCAATATACTACGTGGGCTGTGCAATAGACTACGTGGCTGTGCAATATAATACGTGGGCTGTGCAATATAATACGTGGGCTGTGCAATATAATATGTCGGCTTTGCAATATACTACATGGGCTGCTATATACTACGTGGGCTGTGCAATATAATACATGGGCTGTGCAATATAATACGTGGGCTGTGCTATATGCTGCATGGGCTGTGCAATATACTATGTGGGCTGTGCAATATACTACATGGGCTGTGCAATATAATACATGGGCTGTGCTATATAATACGTGGGCTGTGCAATGTACTACGTGGGCTGTGCATTTACTGCGTGGGCTGTGCAATATACTATGTGGGCTGTGCAATATACTATGTGGGCTGTGCAATATACTACGTGGGCTGTGCTATATACTACGTGGTCTGTGCAATATACTACGTGGGCTGTGCAATATACTTCATGGGCTGTGCAATATACTGCGTGGGCTGTGCAATATACTGCGTGGGCTGTGCAATATACTGCATGGGCTGTGCTATATACTACATGGGCTGTGCAATATACTACATGGGCTGTGCAATATACTGCATGGGCTGTGCAATATACTATGGGGGCTGTGTTATATACTATGTTGGCTGAGCAATATACTACGTGGGCTGTGCAATATACTATGTGGGCTGAGCAATATACTACGTGGGCTGTGCTATATACTACGTGGTCTGTGCAATATACTACGTGGGCTGTGCAATATACTACTTGGGCTGTGCAATATACTGCGTGGGCTGTGCAATATACTGTGTGGGCTGTGCTATATACTACATGGGCTGTACAATATACTACGTGGGCTGTGCAATATACTACGTGGTCTTTGCAATATACTACGTGGGCTGTGCAATATACTGCGTGGGCTGTGCAATATACTGCGTGGGCTGTGCTATATACTACATGGGCTGTGCAATAACTATGTGGGCTGTGCAATATACTGCATGGGCTGTGCAGTATACTGCATGGGCTGTGCTATATACTACGGGGGCTGTGCAATACACTACGTGGGCTGTGTTATACACTATGTGGCCTGTGCTATACACCACGTGGGCTGTGTTACACACTACGTGGCCTGTGTTATACACTACATGGGCTGTGTTATATACTGCGTGCGTAGGCTGTTATATACTACACGAGCTGTGTTATATGCTACATGGCCTGTTATAAACTACATGGCTGTGGATATGCTATGTGGGCTGTTATACACTCCGTGGGCTGTGCTATATACTACGTGGCTGTGCTATATACTCTGTGGGCTGTGTATATACTCCGTGGGCTGTGCTATATACTACATGGCTGTGCTATATACTCTGTGGGCTGTGCTATATATTCTGTGGGCTGTGCTATATACTACATGGCTGTGCTATATACTACTTGGCTGTGCTATATACTACGTGGCTGTGCAATATACTACGTGGCTGTGCAATATACTATGTGGCTGTGCTATTTGCTATGTGGGCTGTTATATACTACATGGCCGGCCGCGAACAATCAGTGACAAGCACAGTCCGGCCACAAATTGGCGTGGGATTTGAACCAAGCTTCGCTAATTGGTCGCGGCCAGCTGAATCCTGTGTATTAAATGTATTATTCTAAAATCTTCATAAATAAACTACATACATATTCTAGAATACCCGAATCGGGCTACCATCTAGTATACTATATACAGGGGAGATGACACAAAGGTATATACTATATACAGGAGAAGATGACACACAGGTATATACTATATACAGGAGAAGGTGACATACAGGTACATACTATATACAGGAGGAGATGACATACAGGTACATACTATATACAGGGGAGATGACACACAGATATATACTATATACAGGAAGAGATGACACACAGGTACATACAATATACAGGAGGAGATGACACACAGGTATATACTATATACAGGGCAGATGACACACGTATATACTATATACAGGAGGAGATGACACACAGATATATACTATATACAGGAGCAGATGACAGACAGGTATATACTATATACAGGAGGAGATGACACACAGGTATATACTATATACAGGAGGAGATGACATACAGGTACATACTATATACAGGAGGAGATGACTTACAGGTATATACTATATACAGGAGGAGATGACACGTGTATATACTATATACAGGAGGAAATGACATACAGGTATATACTATATAAAAGAGGAGATGCCACATAGGTATATAGAGGAGGAGATGACATACAGCAGGTATATACGATATACAGGGGAGATGACATACAGGTATATACTATATTCAGGAGATGACATACAGGTATATACTATAAATAGGAGGAGATGACATACAGATATATAGTATATACAGAAGAGATGACATACAGGTATATACTATATACAGGAGGAGATGACACATAGGTATATACAATATACAGGAGGACATGACATCCAGCAGGTATATACTATTTACATGGGAGATGACATACAGGTATATGCTATATACTGGAGATGACATACAGGTGTATACCATATATAAGGGAGATGACAAACATGTATATACTGAGGGGAAAATGAGAGGTGTGAGGTGAAAATGAGGGGTGTGAGGTGAAAATGAAAATGTGTGAGTGCAAAATGAGAGGAGTGAGGGAACTATATAAATAGTAAGAAACTAAAAAATGACAGTGTTGGCCCCCTTAAAAATAGTCTGGGTGAAATGGTGGATGAGGATGAGGAAAAAGCCAATATGCTAAATGACTTTTTTTCATCAGTATTTACAAAAGAAAATCCCATGGCAGACAAAATGACTAGTGATAAAAATTCCCCATTAAATGTCACCTGCTTAACCCAGCAGGAAGTACAGCGGCGTCTAAAAATAACTAAAATTGACAAATCTCCGGGCCCGGATGGTATACACCCCCGAGTACTGCAGGAACTAAGTACAGTCATTGATAGACCATTATTTTTAATCTTTAAAGACTCCATAATAACAGGGTCTGTACCACAGGACTGGCGTATAGCAAATGTGGTGCCAATATTCAAAAAAGGGGCAAAAACTGAACTCGGTAATTATAGGCCAGTAAGTTTAACCTCTACTGTGGGTAAAATCCTGGAGGGCATTCTAAGGGATGCTATGCTGGAGTATCTGAAGAGGAATAACCTCATGACCCAGTATCAGCACGGGTTTACTAGGGACCGTTCATGTCAGACTAATTTGATCAGCTTCTATGAAGAGGTAAGTTCAGGACTGGACCAAGGGAACCCAGTGGACGTAGTATATATGGACTTTTCCAAAGCTTTTGATACGGTGCCACACAAAAGGTTGTTACATAAAATGAGAGTAATGGGGATAGGGGAAAATATGTGTAAGTGGGTTGAGAGCTGGCTCAGGGATAGGAAACAAAGGGTGGTTATTAATGGAGCACACTCGGACTGGGTCACGGTTAGCAGTGGGGTACCACAGGGGTCAGTATTGGGCCCTCTTCTTTTTAACATATTTATTAATGACCTTGTAGGGGGCATTCAGAGTAGAATTTCAATATTTGCAGATGACACTAAACTCTGCAGGGTAATCAATACAGGGGAGGACAATTTTATATTACAGGATGATTTATGTAAACTAGAAGCTTGGGCTGATAAATGGCAAATGAGCTTTAATGGGGATAAATGTAAGGTCATGCACTTGGGTAGAAGTAATAAGATGTATAACTATGTGCTTAATTCTAAAATTCTGGGCAAAACCGTCAATGAAAAAGACCTGGGTGTATGGGTGGATGACAAACTCATATTCAGTGGCCAGTGTCAGGCAGCTGCTACAAAGGCAAATAAAATAATGGGATGTATTAAAAGAGGCATAGATGCTCATGAGGAGAACATAATTTTACCTCTATACAAGTCACTAGTTCGACCACACTTAGAATACTGTGCACAGTTCTGGTCTCCGGTGTATAAGAAAGACATAGCTGAACTGGAGCGGGTGCAGAGAAGAGCGACCAAGGTTATTAGAGGACTGAGGGGTCTGCAATACCAAGATAGGTTATTACAC
The DNA here is from genome assembly GCF_051348905.1 of Ranitomeya variabilis. NCBI lineage: Eukaryota > Metazoa > Chordata > Amphibia > Anura > Dendrobatidae > Ranitomeya > Ranitomeya variabilis. Next base: position 534,584,257 of record NC_135232.1, on the reverse strand, counting down.
TTGGGGCTATTTAGTTTGGAAAAACGAAGACTAAGGGGTGATCTTATGTTAATGTATAAATATATGAGGGGACAGTACAAAGACCTTTCTGATGATCTTTTTAATCATAGACCTGAGACAGGGACAAGGGGGCATCCTCTACGTCTGGAGGAAAGAAGGTTTAAGCATAATAACAGACGCGGATTCTTTACTGTAAGAGCAGTGAGACTATGGAACTCTCTGCCGTATGATGTTGTAATGAGTGATTCATTAATTAAATTTAAGAGGGGACTGGATATCTTTCTGGAAAAGTATAATGTTACAGGGTATATACACTAGATTCCTTGATAAGGCGTTGATCCAGGGAACTAGTCTGATTGCCGTATGTGGAGTCGGGAAGGAATTTTTTTCCCCATGGTGGAGTTACTCTTTGCCACATGGGGTTTTTTTGCCTTCCCCTGGATCAACATGTTAGGGCATGTTAGGTTAGGCTATGGGTTGAACTAGATGGACTTACAGTCTTCCTTCAACCTTAATAACTAACTATGTAACTATGTAACTATGTAAAATAGTGGAGTGATCGGAAAATGACAGATGTGAGGTCGAAATGACACGCGTTAAGGGGGAAGGAGAGGAGTGAGGGGGAAAATAAGAGGAGTGAGTGGGGAAATGAGAGGTGTAAGGGAGAAAATGAGAGATGTGAGGGGGAAAATGAGAGGCGTGATGGGAAAATAAGAGAAGTGAGGTGCTATAACTAACCACAGATATTTACTATGCCCAGGCAACAACGCCGGGCTCTTCAGCTAGTATGTATATATATATATATATATATATATATATATATATATATATATATATATATATATATATATATACACAGTACAGAACAAAAGTTTGGACACACCTTCCCATTTAAAGATTTTTCAGTATTTTCTTGACTATGAAAATTGTAAATTCACACTGAAGGCATCAAAACTATGAATTAACACATGTGGAATTTTATACTATTCTAGGTTCTTCAAAGTAGCCACCTTTTGCTTTGATGACTGCTTTGCACACTCTTGGCATTCTCTTGATGAGCTTCAAGAGGTAGTCACCGGGAATAGTGTTGAGCATTCCGATACTGCAAGTATCGGGTATCGGCCGATATTTGCTGTATCGGAATTCTGATACCGAGATCCGATACTTTTGTGATATCGGGAATCGGTATCGGGATCGATATTAATGCGTAAAATAAAGAATAAAAAAAAAAAATATATTGATATACTCACCTCTCCGACGCAGCCTGGACCTTACCGATGTAACCGCCAGCTTCCGTTCCTAAGAATGAGCGCTTGAAAGACCTTAGATGACGTCGCGGCCTGTGATTGGTCGCGTGAGCGGTCACTTGACCGCTCCGCGACCAATCACAGGCCGCAACGTCATCTAAGGACTTTCAAGTGCTTGAAAGACCTTAGATGATGTCACGGCTTGTGATTGGTCGCGTTGCGGTCACGTGACCGCTTAGCGACCAATCACAGGCCGCGACGTCATCTAAGGACTTTCAAGCGCTCATTCTTATGAACGGAGGCTGGCGGTTACAACCAGGGCATGTCAGAGGGTGAGTATATCAATATTTTTTATTTTTATTCTTTATTTTACACATTAATATGGATCCCAGGGCCTGAAGGGGAGTTTCCTCTCCTTCAGACCCTGGGAACCATCAGGATACCTTCTGATACTTGGTGTCCCATTGACTTGTATTGGTATAGGTTATCGGTATCGGCGATATCCGATACTTTTCGGGTATCGGCCGATACTATCCGATACCGATACTTTCAAGTATCGGACGGTATCGCTCAACACTAACCAGGAATGGTCTTTCAACAATCTTGAAGGAGTTCCTAGAGATGCTTAGCACTTGTTGGCCCTTTTGCCTTCACTCTGCGGTCCAGCTCACCCCAAACCATCTCGATTGGGTTCAGGTCTGGTGATTGTGGAGGCCAGGTCATCTGGCATAGCACCCCATCACTCTCCTTCTAGATCAAATAGCCCTCACACAGCCTGGAGGTGTGTTTGGGGTAATTGTCCTGTTGAAAAATAGATGTTGGTCCAACTAAACGCAAACCGGATGGAATAGCATGCTGCTGCAAGATGCTGTGGTAGCCATGCTGGTTTAGTATGCCTTCTATTTTGAATAAATCCCCAACAGTGTCACCAGCAAAGCACCCCCACACCATCACAACTCCTCCTCCATGCTTCACGGTGGGAACCAGGCATGTAGAGTCCATCTGTTCAACTTTTCTGCATCGCACAAAGACACGGTGGTTGGAACCAAAGATCTCAAATTTGGACTCATCAGACCAAAGCACAGAATTCCACTGGTCTAATATCCATTCCTTGTGTTCTTTAGCCAAAACAAGTCTCTTCTGCTTGTTGCCTGTCCTTAGCAGTGGTTTCCTAGCAGCTATTTTACCATGAAGGCCTGCTGCACAAAGTCTCCTCTTAACAGTTGTTGTAGAGATGTGTCTGCTGCTAGAGCTCTGTGTGGCATTGACCTGGTCTCTAATGTGAGCTGCTGTTAACCTGTGATTTCTGAGGCTGGTGACTCAGATAAACTTATCCTCAGAAGCAGAGGTGACTCTTGGTCTTCCTTTCCTGGGGCGGTCCTCATGTGAGCCAGTTTCTTTGTAGCACTTGATGGTTTTTGCTACTGCACTTGGGGACACTTTCAAAGTTTTCCCAATTTTTCGGACTCACTGACCTTCATTTCTTAAAGTAATGATGGCCACTCATTTTTCTTTACTTAGCTGCTTTTTTCTTGCCATAACACAAATTGTAGCAGTCTATTCAGTAGGACTATCAGCTGTGTATCCACCAGACTTCTGCACAACACAACTGATGGTCCCAACACCATTTATAAGGCAAGAAATCCCACTTATTAAACCGGAAAGGGCACACCTGTGAAGTGAAAACCATTTCCGGTGACTACCTCTTGAAGCTCATCAAGAGAATGCCAAGAGTGTGCAAAGCAGTCATCAAAGCAAAAGGTGGCTACTTTGAAGAACCTAGAATATAAGACATATTTTCAGTTGTTTCATACTTTTTTGTTAAGTATATAATTCCACATGTGTTAATTCATAGTTTTGATGCCTTCAGAGTGAATTTTTAATTTTCATAGTCATGAAAATACAGAAAAATCTTTAAATGAAAAGGTGTTGTTAGGGGTCGAATTCCCGCCTCTGCACAGGGGGAATCTCGGGCTATCTCCGCTGCGATCTCCCATTCTTCTCCTGCCGCAGTGGAGCCTGCTCAGCGGAGATATCGGTCCCAGCGTCTTGCTCAGTCTGACTCTGTGCAAAGGGTTACTGCTGCTTTTCCAGCTTCTGCCATTGATGCCAGTGCTGGGCAGCGGCGAGCAGACGCTTTTGGGACTAAGTCCTGCTTTTCTCCTTCTGAGCATGCCCAGGGTAAGATCTCTCATTGGAGATCAAGGGTCACATTCTTGGATACTGCAGCAAAGCCCATTGGTTCTCCAGGAAGGTCCTGAAGGTGCTCAGGCTCTGTGGCAGTCTCTCATTGGTCCTTCTAGGAAGGTCTTGTACTTGCTGCAGCTATATAAGGTTCGCAAGGCCGCACGGCCATGTGCTAGTATCAATGCATGTTATGAGTTTTGCGCCAATGTGGGCACGCTTGTGTGGATTCAGGGACCCGGCTGAAATAACTACCTATAATACCAGCTCCTCCGGTGAGGAGATTGTAGGTTTGCCTCCTTGACTGCGTGACCACAAGCTGCTATCTGCTCAGCAGTTACTGTGTATTCCTGTGGAGTTTAACAGGATACAGTCCTTTCTTTATAGCGACTCTGTGAAGCAACAGAGATCACTTCTACCGCCATATAGTGCCGCCGTTTGCCAGCAGCAGGTTATTTTCCTGCACGGTGGACCCCGGGCTGCGAACGAACCAAATAAGATCTCTATATTTACTCCTTGCGTTCCGCCAGCCCTAACAGGTGTGTCCAAACTTTTGGATCAAAGGCAGAGGGTACTTATTCTTTACGGTGATGGCGTTAAGACCCCGATAGTCAATACATGGATGCAATTCTCCATTCTTCTTTTGCACAAAGAAGAACCCCACCCCCGCAGGTGACACTGACTTCCTAATTAATCCTCTTGCCAGATTTTCCTGGATGTATAGTGACATTGCCTCCATCTCCGGGAGAAACAGGGGATAGACTTGTCCCCCGGGAGGCTCTGAGCCAGGCAAGAGATCAATAGTACAGTCAAAGGGGAGGTGAGGTGGAAGAGTCTCTGCAGCACCCTTGGAGAATACGTCCGCATAAGACCAATAGTGTTTGGGGAGAGAGGTAATATCTGCGGGTACCTCTGTTGTGGCACCTGAACGCACTCCCTCAGACATCTGCCCACACAACATTTACTCCATCCCAGAATTCTCCCAGAGGACAACTCTATATGTGGAGAGTGGTAATGCTACCCTCAGGAATGACAAGAAGGGAAATTATCTCCTGATGGGATGGAGACATGGATAACGTAAACAGGATAGCCGGGTGTGTAATTTGTGAGCGCAGTGTCGACCCATTCACTACTCTTACAGTCACTGGTTTAGCTAGAATAACCAAGGGTATTGCTTGCCGTTGGGTGAAGGCTGAGGACATGAAATTCCCCTCCACTCCGGAATCCAAACAAAGCTCGATGGTAAAAGTGGAAGGGCCAAAGATAATTGTCCCCTTGAAGGACAATTTTGAGGAAAATGACGCTGTGTCTAGTGAACCTCCTCCTACAGTTACTAGACGCGGTTATTTCTCCTGCCACTGTGGAAATTTCTTGGTATAATGTCCTGACTGCTGGCAGACGTTACAGACTATGGGTATTCAAGCTGCCCGACACTTAGGACCCGCTCGAGAAACCTCTATGGCCTCATAGGGCTCGGATGTCTGAACAGGGGATTCCAGAGGCTTGGCAAAGGTAGGTGCCAGCCGAAAACTCTGCCTATACTGGGCTCGCTCCAACCCCCTCTCATGAAAATGGAGATCAATGCGAGTGGATATAGCTATCAGCTCCTCCAGTGTGACGGGAATCTCCCTAGTGGCCAAGGCATCCTTCACATGGTCAGCCAGTCCTTTCCAGAACACAGCTCCAGCTCAGATGCCAAAGTCCGAAAGTGGACAGAAAAATGACTGACCATGGATGAACCCTGTGTCAATGCCAGTAGTTGGAGCGCTGAATCATGGGTGACACAAGGTCCCAAAAAGACCTGTCTCAGAGAGTCCAGAAACCTTGGAGCACTCTGCACCACATGATCGTCACGCTCACACAGCGGCGTTGCCCACTCTAACGCCCTGCCCGACAACAGGGATACAATAAATCCCACCTTCGCCCGCTCCGTGGGAAGACGGGCAGCCAGGAGCTCAAGGTGTATGACTCACGAATCCCCGACACAGCTTACTGTCACCAGTAAACTTATCAGGTAGCGGGAGATGGGATAAGGTCGGAGCAGGGGTGGCAGTGGACAAACTGGCTGCAGCTACGCTAGCAGCTTGAACAGCGACAGCGGTAACATCCACAGCCGAGGTTGTACGTTCTAGAGCTGCCAACCTACCATCCAGCTGCTGGATGTACCAGTGTAGACGCTATTCATCCGCCATTACAAGCCAGACCCTGGCGCTAGTGTAATTGTTATGATCTGGTGGCCCAGGAGTAGCATTGGACGTACTCTGGAGAAGGTGGTATCTATACTGACCACGGACCCTGAACTTAACACCGCAACTAGAAGTAGCCGTGGGATGTTCCTACTGATCCTAGACACCTCGACACAGCCGGAGGACTAATTAACCCAATAGATAGAAAAGGGAAAACTATCTCGCCTCAGAGAAAATTCCCAAAGGATAGGCAGCCCCCCACAAATATTGACTGTGAGAGGAGAGGAAAAAACATACACAGGCTGAAAACAGGATTTAGCAAAGGAGGCCAATCTAGCTAAATAGGAAAGATAGGACAGAGAACTATGCAGTCAGTATTAACCCCTTAGTGACGGAGCCAAATTTTTTAAATCTGACCAGTGTCACTTTATGTGGTAATATCTCTAGAATGCTTCAACAAATTCCAGTGATTTTGAGATTGTTTTTTCGTGACACATTATACTTTATGATAATGGTAAATTTAGGTTGATGTGTTTTGTGTTTATTTACAAAAAATATCCGAAATTTGAGAAAAATGTTAAAAAATTAGCAATTTTCAAACTTTGAATGATTATCTCTTTAATCCAGATGGTCATACCACAGCAAAACATTAATAAATAACATTTCCCTCATGTCTGCTATACATCAGCACCATTTGTAAAATGTTCTTTTATTTTGTTAGCATTTTAGGAGGTTTAAAAATGTAGCAGTAATTTTTCATTTTTTCAAGGAAATTTACAAAATTTATTTTTTTAGGGACTTAGCCATGTTTGAAGTGACTTTAGGGGTCTCATTTATTTGGAAACCCCCCAAAGTGATGCCATTTTAAAAACAGCACCCCCTGACATATTGAAAACTGCTGTCAGGTAGTTTATTAACCCTTCAGTTGCTTTTTAGAAATTAATGCAAACTGACATGACAGAAATGACAGTGTGCATTTTTACCACCTAAATGCCTCTAACTTCTGAACAGGTTACAACAGCCGGCAGACTCTTAGGCCAGAATTTGGTCATGAATTGCCAATCACAAACATCAGGACCATACAATCATGATCTGAGGGCACCAATTGGGATAAAGAGGAAGCCCCCACAGTCTGTTAACCATTTATAATGATGTAGTCACTATTGAAAGCAGCATCTAAGGGGTTAAACAGATTTGGACGGTGCAAACACTGATCGTGGCTGATGCAGCAAGTTGTCAGCTATAGAGTACAGCCGACAGCTGCTGGATTGTCAACTGTATGGGGAGGATATTCTCTTATATCTCAGGTCAGTTAAAAGACGTATTGGCGGTCATTAAGGGGTTAAAATACTAGGAAATATCCACCACAGAAAATACAAAAAACTCCACATCTAACTAAAGATATGGAGGGTATATCTGCCTCTCCAGAGATTCCAGCTTGACTGCATAAATCCTTACACAGATTAAGCTGGACAAGAAAAAACATGAAATGAACTGAACATTGAGGCCCACAACATGTGGGCTGCAAACAAGCAGAACTTATCTTGGTGAAAAGACCAGGAAGCAGGAGAAACCATGAAGGGATGTGAACCCTCCAGAATACAATGGACAACTTTCACTGACTAAAGGGTGAGGCCAGACTAAATAGCCCAGTAAAGAGTGGACACACCTGATAACTGCTGTGAAGGACAGACAGCAGCACTAAAACTTGTAACCACCGGAGGGAGCCCAAGAACAGAATTCACAACAGTACCCTTCCCTTGAGGAGGGGTCACCGAACCCTCACCAGAGCCCCCAGGCCGATCAGGACGAGCCAAATGGAAGGCACAAACCAAATCATCAGCATGAACATCAGAGGCAACAACCCAAGAATTATCCTCCTGGCCATAACCCTTCCACTTAACAAGATACTGAAGCCTCCGCCTTGAAAAACAAGAATCCAAAATCTTCTCAACAACATACTCCAACTCCCCATCAATCAACACCGGGGCAGGAGGATCAACAGAGGGAACGACGGGTACCACATATTTCCGCAACAAAGATCTATGAAAAACATTGTGGATGGAAAAAGAGGCTGGAAGGGCCAAACGAAAAGACACTGGATTGATAATCTCAGAAATCCAATAAAGACCAATAAACCGAGGCTTGAACTTAGGGGAAGAAACCTTCATAGGAACATGACGGGAAGACAACCAGACCAAATCCCCAACCCGAAGCCGGGAACCCACACACCGCCGACGGTTAGCAAAACGCTGAGCCTCCTCCTGAGACAAGACCAAATTGTCCACAACATGAGCCCAAATTTGCTGCAACCTGTCAACCACGGAGTCCACCCCAGGACAATCAGAAGGCTCAACCTGCCCCGAAGAAAAATGAGGATGAAACCCAGAATTACAAAAAAAGGTGAAACCAAGGTAGCAGAACTAGCCCGATTATTAAGGGCAAACTCGGCCAATGGCAAGAAAGCCACCCAATCATCCTGATCGGCAGACACAAAGCATCTCAAATAAGTTTCCAAAGTCTGGTTAGTTCGCTCGGTTTGGCCATTTGTCTGAGGATGAAATGCGGAAGAAAAAGACAAATCAATGCCCAGCCTAGCACAAAAGGCCCGCCAAAACCTGGAAACAAACTGGGAACCTCTATCGGATACAATATTCTCCGGAATGCCATGCAAACGAACCACATGCTGAAAAAACAACGGAACCAACTCAGAAGAGGAAGGTAATTTAGGCAAAGGTACCAAATGAACCATCTTAGAAAACCGGTCACAAACCACCCAGATAACCGACATCCTCTGGGAAACCGGATGATCTGAAATAAAATCCATAGAAATATGCGTCCAAGGCCTCTCAGGGACCGGCAAAGGCAAAAGCAACCCACTGGCGCGTGAGCAGCAAGGTTTGGCCCGTGCACAAGTCCCACAGGACTGCACAAAGGAGCGCACATCCCGTGACAAAGAAGGCCTCCAAAATGACCTACTAACCAAATCTCTGGTACCAAAAATCCCAGGATGGCCAGCCAACACAGAACAGTGAACCTCAGAAATCACTTTGCTAGTCCATCTATCAGGAACAAACAGTTTCCCCACTGGACAGCGGTCAGGTTTATCAGCCTGAAATTCCTGAAGAACCCGTCGTAAATCAGGGGAGATGGCAGAAAGAATCACCCCTCCTTCAGAATGCCGACCGGTAGGGTTGAGCGAAACGGATCGTTCATTTTCATAAGTCGCCGACTTTTGGCAAAGTCGGCGTCTCATGAAACCGAGCCGATCCCTGTGTGGGGTCGGCCATGCGGTACGCGACTTTCACGCCAAAGTCGTGTTTCAATGACGCTAAAAGCGCCATTTCTCAGCCAATGAAGGTGGACACAGAGTGTGGGCAACGTGATGACATAGATCTCAGTCCCCACCATCTTAGAGAAGGGCATTGCAGTGATTGGCTTGCTTTCTGCGGCGTCACAGGGGCTATAAAGGGGAGTTCCCGCTGACCGCCATCTTACTGCTGCTGATGTGAGCGTAGGGAGAGGTTGCTGCCGCTTCTTCAGAAGCAGGGATAGTGATAGGCAGGGTACATAAAGCTGCAAACCGCTTGTGCTGTAGCGATTTCCACTGTCCAACACCACCTTTTGTTTGCAGGGACAGTGGAAGCTACATTTTTTTTTCCTCAGCGCTGTCGCTCATTGGGCTGCCCTAGAAGGCTCCCTGACCCTGATAGCTGCGTTGCTGTGCCTGTGTGTGTACGACGCTGTGCAAACCAACTGCTTTTTTCAAAGCACAAATCCTGTATTTCCTTCCTTTCTGCACAGCTATCTTGTGTGTTTGTCCACACTTTTGTGTGCAGCAGTCCATTTTCTAGCTGCCTGCCATACTTTTCTGAGATAACTGCAGGGAGATAAATCTTGGCAAGTCTGCCTCCGTGCCATTGCTGTGTGTGGCATCTCACTCTCATTGTGTGGCACCGAAAAAAACACTGTGCGATACTTGGCCATTTTTATTTTTTTTGTCTAAATTCTCCCTTTTCAAAGAAAAAAAGTTAGTGGGAGATAAATCTTGGCAAGTCTGCCTCCGTGCCATTGCTGTGTGTGGCATCTCACTCCCATTGTGTGGCACCGAAAAAAACACTGTGTGATACTTGGCCATTTTTTTTTTGGGGGGGGGGTAAATTCTCACTTTTCAAAAAAAAAATAGTTAGTGGGAGATAAATATTGGCAAGTCTGCCTCCGTGCCATTGCTGTGGGTGGCATCTCACTCTCATTGTGTGGCACCGAAAAAACTACTGTGTGATACTTGGCCATTTTTTTTGGGGGGGGTAAATTCTCACTTTTCAAAAAAAAAAAAGTTAGTGGGAGATAAATATTGGCAAGTCTGCCTCCGTGCCAGTCCTGTGTGTGGCATCTGTCTCTCATTGTGTCCCACCGAAAAGCAGTGTGTAATACTGGTCCTTTTTGTTTTTTGGGGGTAAATTCTCCCTTTTCAAAAAAAAAATAGTGGGAGATAAATATTGGCAAGTTTGCCTCCGTGCCATTGTTGTGGGTGGCATCTCACTCTCATTGTGTGGCACCGAAAAAAACACTGTGTGATACTTGGCCATTTTTTTTGGGGGGGGGTAAATTCTCACTTTTAAAAAAAAAATAGTTAGTGGGAGATAAATATTGGCAAGTCTGCCTCCGTGCCATTGCTGTGGGTGGCATCTCACTCTCATTGCGTGGCACCGAAAAAACCACTGTGTGATACTTGGCCATTTTTTTTTTTTTTGGGGGGGTAAATTCTCACTTTTCAAAAAAAAAATAGTTAGTGGGAGATAAATATTGGCAAGTCTGCCTCCGTGCCAGTCCTGTGTGTGGCATCTGTGTCTCATTGTGTCCCACCGAAAAGCAGTGTGTAATACTGGTCCTTTTTGTTTTTTGGGGGTAAATTCTCCCTTTTCAAAAAAAAAAATAGTTAGTGGGAGATAAATATTGGCAAGTCTGCCTCTGTGCCATTGCTGTGGGTGGCATCTCACTCTCATTGTGTGGCACCGAAAAAACCACTGTGTGATACTTGGCCATTTTTTTTTTTTTTTGGGTAAATTCTCACTTTTCAAAAAAAAAATAGTTAGTGGGAGATAAATATTGGCAAGTCTGCCTCCGTGCCAGTCCTGTGTGTGGCATCTGTGTCTCATTGTGTCCCACCGAAAAGCAGTGTGTAATACTGGTCCTTTTTGTTTTTTTGGGGTAAATTCTCCCTTTTCAAATAAAAAAATAGTTAGTGGGAGATAAATATTGGCAAGTCTGCCTCCGTGCCATTGCTGTGGGTGGCATCTCACTCTCATTGTGTGGCACTGAAAAAACCACTGTGTGATACTTGGCCATTTTTTTTTGGGGGGGGTAAATTCTCACTTTTCAAAAAAAAAAATAGTTAGTGGGAGATAAATATTGGCAAGTCTGCCTCCGTGCCAGTCCTGTGTGTGGCATCTGTCTCTCATTGTGTCCCACCGAAAAGCAGTGTGTAATACTGGTCCTTTTTGTTTTTTGGGGGTAAATTCTCCCTTTTCAAAAAAAAAAAAATTAGTGGGAGATAAATATTGGCAAGTCTGCCTCCGTGCCAGTCCTGTGTGTGGCATCTGTCTCTCATTGTGTCCCACCAAAAAGCAGTGTGTAATACTGGTCCTTTTTGTTTTTTGGGGGTAAATTCTCACTTTTCAAAAAAAAAATAGTTAGTGGGAGATAAATATTGGCAAGTCTGCCTCCGTGCCAGTCCTGTGTGTGGCTTCTGTCTCTCATTGTGTCCCACCGAAAAGCAGTGTGTGTGTAATACTGGTCCTTTTTGTTTTTTGGGGGTAAATTCTCCCTTTTCAAAAAAAAAATAGTTAGTGGGAGATAAATCTTGGCAAGTCTGCCTCCGTGCCAGTCCTGTGTGTGGCTTCTGTCTCTCATTGTGTCCCACCGAAAAGCAGTGTGTGTGTAATACTGGGCCTTTTTGGTTTTTTTTTGGTAAATTCTCCCTTTTCAAAAAAAAAAAAAAATAGTGGGAGATAAATATTGGCAAGTCTGCTTGAGTGCTGCTCCTGTGTGTGCCATCTGTCTCAAATTATTGGGGCACAGAAAACCGAGTGTGTAACATTGGGGCTGATTTTCCTTTCAGTGTCAGGCACCTATAAAGGTATATATAAATTCTACAGAAGTTTGAGTTCACCTTATAAGTTGTTTTACAGTAACAAATAGCGTTACTTTGGTTACGTTTTGCAAACAATGAGGAAGTCTAGTGGAAGAGGTCGTGGCCGTGGGCGGTCATTGTCAGCTGGTAATGATGGTAGTGGTGGTGGAGCATCAGGTGGTCGTGGTAAAAGCAGTACAGCACCTAAGTCTCGAGTTGTTGAGCCAAAAACGTCGTCTGCCTACACAAGGCCTCAAACGCTCTCTTTTCTGGGAGTAGGAAAACCACTTTTGAAGCCGGAGCAGGAGGAACAAGTATTGGCTTTCATTGCTCACTCTGCCTCTAGCTCTTTCGCCTCCTCCTCGAAAAGTGCCAAATGTCAGAGCAGTGCATCATCAGTGGATGCTCCTGGTCAGGAACAAGTCGCTTCCTTGTGTCCTTCACCCAGAACAACAGTGAAGGATGCGTCAGTCGACACAACAGGTTACTCCATGGAGTTCTTTACACATAAAGTTCCTGGGTTAGACAGTGAAACAGTTAACAGGCCATGCCCATTAGAAGTTGAATCGGACATGGAGTGCACAGATGCACAGCCACAGCCAGATTACTATGCTGTTCCTTTGACTCAGACAAGAACATTGCCCTCACAGTGTACTAAGGCAGAATCAAACCCAGCGGAGACTATGGTGCCCCGTCACGAACGCTATACCACCGGCTTACACGGTGACACAGACGAAGTTGCACACGACATAGAAGAGGAGGTCATAGATGACCCAGTTGTTGACCCCGATTGGCAGCCATTGGGGGAACAGGGTGCAGGCGGCAGTAGTTCAGAAGCGGAGGAGGAGGAGCCGCAGCAGGCATCAACATCACAACAGGTTCCATCTACCGGGCCCGTATCTGGCCAAAAACGCGTGGCAAAACCAAAACCTGTTGGAGGACAGCGTGGCCATCCGGTTAAAGAAGCTCAGTCTGCAATGCCTGAAAAGTTATCCGATAGTAGAAAGAGTGCAGTCTGGCATTTTTTTAAACAACATCCAAATGATCAGCGCAAAGTCATCTGTCAAAAATGTTCAACTACCTTAAGCAGAGGTCAGAATCTTAAAAGTCTAAATACAAGTTGCATGCATAGACATTTATCCACCATGCATTTGCAAGCCTGGAATAACTACCAAATGTCCCTAAAGGTTGCAGCACCCTCGGCCAATGAAGCTAGTCAGCAACGCTACATCCCTTCCCTCACTGTAAACCCACCATTTCCCGCACCACCGGCAGTATCTGTGCAGCTTTCGTCGCCAGGCCAAAGCAGTCAGGGAATCACCAGGTTTGCAGTAGGAAACACTGCATGTAGGGCACCGGCAAGAATATCATCTCCAACCCTCTCTCAGTCTGCCATGTCCACCGGCACCACCGCTAGTTCCACGATCTCCAGCTCTCCAGTTCAGCTCACCCTACATGAGACTCTTGTTAGGAAAAGGAAGTACTCATCCTCGCATCCGCGTACACAGGGTTTGAATGCCCACATTGCTAGACTAATCTCATTAGAGATGATGCCCTACCGGTTAGTTGAAAGCGAAGCTTTCAAAGCGCTGATGGACCACGCTGTACCACGCTACGAGCTACCCAGTCGACACTTCTTTTCTAGAAAAGCCATCCCAGCCCTCCAACAGCATGTTAAAGACCGCATCGTCCATGCACTCAGGCAGTCTGTGACTACAAAGGTGCACCTGACAACAGATGCATGGACCAGTAGGCATGGCCAGGGACGTTACGTGTCCATCACGGCACACTGGGTGAATGTGGTGGATGCAGGGTCCACAGGGGACAGCAATATTGGGACAGTTTTGCCTAGTCCACGGTCAAGGAAAGAGTTGGCTGTAGGCGTTAGCCCCCCCTCCTTCTCTTCCTCCTCCTCATGCAGAAGCGAGAGCTCATCCACACACCGCAGTCGCACATCCACTCCATCCGCAGTTGCCACTGTTGCACACCAGGTGTGGCATTATGGGACAGCTAGTGGCAAGCGTCAGCAGGCTCTATTGGCAATGAAGTGTTTGGGCGACAACAGACACACCGCGGAAGTTCTGTCCGAGTTCTTGCTGAATGAAACTCAAAACAGCAAAATATTAAAATAATTATAATTTTATTGAGAAAATGATTAAAAACATGTAAAAAAGCTGTTTGAACCACACAAAATAGAGCACGCAAAAAACGGGACTCCTGAAAAGTCAATGTATATATACAGGGTCAGGTGAGTACAGGAAATTAATACCTAGAAAGAAACATGTTTCTAAACTGATGAATACAATTAGCTGTATTGCCAATCATATATGACACTTAATTATATGTGCAAAAAACTGCTACATAAAGTGCCAGTAAATAAATATCTATAACAAATATATACAAAAAATGCAAAAATTGCTACATAAAGTGCTAATGCCAATCATATATAACACTTAATTATATGTGCAAAAAACTGCTACATAAAGTGCTAGTAAATAAATATCTATAACAAATATATACACAGAATGTGCAAAAATTGCTACATAAAGTGCTAGTGATGAATGTTTCTTGCATATATAAAAATAAATAAATAAATGTGACCTTGAAAAGGAACTAAAGTGTACCAATGCAATTTGTATATATGTAAACTATTTAATAATTAGGGATGCTGGATATTCTATAAAAGTATATAATGCCCAAAGTGTGCCATGATGAAATTATGGGTCTAGCATAAAGTGCTATGTGTATAATACATCTCGCATAAGGTACTGAGTATTAAATATAAAGACTTGATATACACGTATGTCATTGCAAGATAGCCACACTATGACTTTTAGTCTAAAGTGCAGAGTGCTCAGTGCTAATATATGGCACACAAATGTGCCACTACAAAGTTATATGAACAAAGATCCAGCTTATTGCATAAAGTAATGTGGACAGACCTGTAATCATACCTGGCAATGGATGCGGTCCTAAGTGAAGTGCGTGCTCTCACCCCGACAGCGCCGTTTCGCTAGTGCTTCCTCTATGGGGGCGTGGCTATTACATGGAAAAGGATGGGTCTAAATACCGGCGGTGAATGGAAAAAGTGAATCTCATTGGTGGGCAGAAGTGGGCGCTTCCATGGTAATGCAAGTCTGAGCCGGGCTGGAAAGAAATGACTTCCGGTATCTGCGCTGGAACGCATGCTGGAATGCATAACAGCTCCTCTGCGCAGGACCGGAAGTCCAGGCTGACTTATACAGTGGAAGCGCACCTCCCTACAATGAGAACAACAGAACAGAAGAAGCTCTGCTACATCTAAGACAAAGGAAAGGGGAACCGGAATACACATATACTAAATGAATAAAGATGTGAACAATGTGATAGGTAGTGATATAAGTTACTTATAATGTTAATAATAAAATAATAATAAAATTATTTATACTACACAGAACTATAACTGTTTTGTAGAATATATTAAGTGTATTTTCATTATGTGCACCCCTATTTTATACAGATACAATGTGCCCATCAATAAAATGCTAAATGTAGTAAATAATGACACAATAGTGAATAGATTAAATATAAATATAAATAATACATAAATAACTAATAATTCATAGTGCAAAGTGTAAAATGAAAAATGAAAAATGAAATAAATAATTGGAAATAATAATAGATAAATAAAAAAACAAATAATAAGAAAAGGTTATTATAATAAATAAAATAAAATTGAAAGTATATATCTATATATATTATTGGATAATAAATAACAATTAATTAATAATATATTTTAGAATAATAATCATCATACTAATCTCATAACTATAAATACATACATATATAAAGTACATACAACACAGAGCTACATCTGAATACAAACAGTGAAATAATAGCAGTTCTTCAGAAAATGATGGAGTTCCGTTTTCTCTTTTTAAGGAGCTGCCTGATTGAAGTTCAGGTACCTTCGTATGGACCCACATAAATACCTCCGAATAGACACTATCAAATATAAATATAGATAACATAAGTCAAAAAACAAGATTAAAACAAAAAGAAATTTATTATAAATATAAAACCATGTAAAAACACCATAAAAACAGGATACCTGATTGTTTAGGAATGTGTATTAAGAATATCAAACCCTCACAAATATCTACATATCTACCTGTGTATCTACCATACATATTCATATATACACAGAAAGAACATGATACTACAGAAATGCACTAAAACCGAGGTTTTCATTCAGGCCTTGGGGAGTTAATGTGCCTAGTCTATATATCCAACGACTCTCTAATTGGGCTAGAGACTTTCCCAGATCTCCACCTCTTATTCCCAATAAAATTTGGTCAATCGCTTTTATTTTTAGACCTCTAGGGTTACTATTGTGGAAGATCTTGAAATGTCTTGGCAGAGTTTTCAAGGTTTTTATGTCATCATTGGTACTTGACTTTTCAATATCTAGTATGTGTTCACGTGTGCGGATTTTTAGTTCCCTTGTGGTAAGGCCTATATAGATCTTACCACAGGGACATTCTGCGTGGTAAATTACGCCTTTAGATGAACAATTGAGAGTTTTACGAATCTCATATTTCCTAGTCCCATTAAAATTGGAAAAGGATTTGCTTTTTATTAAATTACCACAAGCTTTACAGCTACCGCACGGAAAGAAACCTTTGGTCGAAGATACTGGTTTAACTGGCTGTGAAAAATGACTATGAACCAATAGGTCCTTCAGATTATTTGACCGTCTCGCCACCATAGAAGGTTGGTCAGATATGATTGTTTTCAAAATAGGATCCGTTTTTAACACATTCCAATGCCTTCTTAAAATGGAAGAAACCTCATTCCATTGTTTGTTATAGTCCATTATCATTCTTATTGGTTGCTTCTTCTCCATATCTCTTGTATTTGGGGCATATAACAATTCCTCACGTGATTTTGAGAGGGCCCTCGAATAGCCTCTCTTAATTTGCCTTCTGCTGTATCCTCTCTCTTCAAAACGTCGAGAAAGGTCACATGCTTGATCAAAAAATGTTTTTTCCTCAGTACAGATTTTACGAATCCTCAAAAATTGTCCAATGGGTATTCCATTTATAGTGGAATTATGATGGGCTGAGGACGCATGTAAGAGGGAGTTCGTAGACGTTGGTTTACGAAATACGTCAGTTACAATAGTACCATTCGGAAGGGTTGAAATTTTTAGGTCAAGGAAATCCAAATCACGGCCCATTTTGTAAGTTAGTTTTATGTTTAAGTTGTTACAATTCAGTTTTTGTATAAAGGAAACAAGTTGCTCTGAGGTTCCTTCCCAAATAAACCAAATGTCATCAATAAAACGGATCCAGCCTTGCACATGTTCAATGCCATCTGGGGGGTTATTGATGAAAATTTCTCGTTCCCAGGCCCCCAAAAAAAGATTAGCATATGAGGGGGCACAAGTGGCCCCCATTGCTGTACCCTGTTTTTGTAAAAATATTTTTTGGTCAAAAGTAAAAGCATTGTGTTCTAGGACGAAACGCAATAAATCCAAAATTGTCTGGGCTAAGGGTTTATCCAAACCACTTTCTTCCAGAAACAAAGCGACAGCCCTCAGACCATCATTATGTCTGATTGAGGAATATAAAGATTCCACATCGGCAGTAACCATAATGGAACCGTCTTCTAGTTGTATATGATTGATGCGTCTAAGAGCTGCCGATGTGTCTTGTATAAATGAAGGAAGTGTACCAACAATGGGCTTTAGATAGTAATCAATGATTTTACCGATGGTTTCACATAAACCTCCATTACCTGATACAATAGGCCGCCCAGGTGGATTTTGGGGATTTTTATGCAACTTAGGCAATAAATAAAACGTGGGAAGACGAGGATGTAACTTTTTGATGTAATCAACCACTCTTTTAGGTATAATGGAATCATCATATGCCCTTTCCAGGATGTGAATCAAATCATCCTGGAAACGAGACATAGGGTTGAAAGTAAGTTGACAATATTCACTAGAATTACCCAGAATCTTATAAGCTTGATCTCTATACATGTTATTAGGCCATAAGACAAGGTTACCGCCTTTGTCGGCCGGTTTTATTACGATATCCGACAAATTACGGAGTTCAGTAATAGCTTGTCTTTCCTCATTATTCAAATTAGATATCCATTTGGGACTATCAGGCAATGTTTCTATGTCCTTTATTACCAGTTTTGTGAAGACTTCAACCGATGCACTAGTATTTAGGGAAGGAAAAGTTTTGGATTTTTGTATTAGATGGTTAGGAAACCTACCTCCAATGCTTGCTAAATTTTCTTCCTCCAGGCTCTCCAAGTCACGTAAAGTCTCTCTTTCTAACTCTGACAAAGACACATTCTCTCCCTCCGTTTTATGATGTAATTTCTGTAGAATTAGTTTCCTCGCGAACAGATGTATATCTTTCACGGCTTTAAATTTATCTAAATAAGAGGAGGGAGAGAAAGTTAAACCTTTTTCTAAGACCTCAATTTGAGGACCCGTCAATGGATATTGGGAAAGATTAACTACCTTCATTCTGTCCGACTTTTTATTGTGGAATGTTTTCTTATTAAAGATATCTGGGTATCTTTTGCTATAATTTGTACCCATTCTCGTTTGTGATGAACCCTCTTTAGGTCCCTCAGTGTCGCTGCAAGATATGCTGCTTTCAGAGCAGGAGGAGACTTCATCTCTTGACCTTGTAGGGGGATGACGATACTGATTAGATTTTTGTTTCGGTAGTTGCCATTTAAATATCAAGTCTGAATCGTAGTCTTTCGTATCTCTCAAATATTTTTTATATTTAATCTGACTGATGTCCGACTCCCATTTATCAATGTCCTTTTCGATCATTTTTATGCAATTGTCAAATAGTTCGGTGGTTAAATTTTGTTTAAGAGTCTTCTGTAAATCTTCAATCTCTTTATCAATAATAATCAAAGATTACTCTTTGATTATTATTGATAAAGAGATTGAAGATTTACAGAAGACTCTTAAACAAAATTTAACCACCGAACTATTTGACAATTGCATAAAAATGATCGAAAAGGACATTGATAAATGGGAGTCGGACATCAGTCAGATTAAATATAAAAAATATTTGAGAGATACGAAAGACTACGATTCAGACTTGATATTTAAATGGCAACTACCGAAACAAAAATCTAATCAGTATCGTCATCCCCCTACAAGGTCAAGAGATGAAGTCTCCTCCTGCTCTGAAAGCAGCATATCTTGCAGCGACACTGAGGGACCTAAAGAGGGTTCATCACAAACGAGAATGGGTACAAATTATAGCAAAAGATACCCAGATATCTTTAATAAGAAAACATTCCACAATAAAAAGTCGGACAGAATGAAGGTAGTTAATCTTTCCCAATATCCATTGACGGGTCCTCAAATTGAGGTCTTAGAAAAAGGTTTAACTTTCTCTCCCTCCTCTTATTTAGATAAATTTAAAGCCGTGAAAGATATACATCTGTTCGCGAGGAAACTAATTCTACAGAAATTACATCATAAAACGGAGGGAGAGAATGTGTCTTTGTCAGAGTTAGAAAGAGAGACTTTACGTGACTTGGAGAGCCTGGAGGAAGAAAATTTAGCAAGCATTGGAGGTAGGTTTCCTAACCATCTAATACAAAAATCCAAAACTTTTCCTTCCCTAAATACTAGTGCATCGGTTGAAGTCTTCACAAAACTGGTAATAAAGGACATAGAAACATTGCCTGATAGTCCCAAATGGATATCTAATTTGAATAATGAGGAAAGACAAGCTATTACTGAACTCCGTAATTTGTCGGATATCGTAATAAAACCGGCCGACAAAGGCGGTAACCTTGTCTTATGGCCTAATAACATGTATAGAGATCAAGCTTATAAGATTCTGGGTAATTCTAGTGAATATTGTCAACTTACTTTCAACCCTATGTCTCGTTTCCAGGATGATTTGATTCACATCCTGGAAAGGGCATATGATGATTCCATTATACCTAAAAGAGTGGTTGATTACATCAAAAAGTTACATCCTCGTCTTCCCACGTTTTATTTATTGCCTAAGTTGCATAGAAATCCCCAAAATCCACCTGGGCGGCCTATTGTATCAGGTAATGGAGGTTTATGTGAAACCATCGGTAAAATCATTGATTACTATCTAAAGCCCATTGTTGGTACACTTCCTTCATTTATACAAGACACATCGGCAGCTCTTAGACGCATCAATCATATACAACTAGAAGACGGTTCCATTATGGTTACTGCCGATGTGGAATCTTTATATTCCTCAATCAGACATAATGATGGTCTGAGGGCTGTCGCTTTGTTTCTGGAAGAAAGTGGTTTGGATAAACCCTTAGCCCAGACAATTTTGGATTTATTGCGTTTCGTCCTAGAACACAATGCTTTTACTTTTGACCAAAAAATATTTTTACAAAAACAGGGTACAGCAATGGGGGCCACTTGTGCCCCCTCATATGCTAATCTTTTTTTGGGGGCCTGGGAACGAGAAATTTTCATCAATAACCCCCCAGATGGCATTGAACATGTGCAAGGCTGGATCCGTTTTATTGATGACATTTGGTTTATTTGGGAAGGAACCTCAGAGCAACTTGTTTCCTTTATACAAAAACTGAATTGTAACAACTTAAACATAAAACTAACTTACAAAATGGGCCGTGATTTGGATTTCCTTGACCTAAAAATTTCAACCCTTCCGAATGGTACTATTGTAACTGACGTATTTCGTAAACCAACGTCTACGAACTCCCTCTTACATGCGTCCTCAGCCCATCATAATTCCACTATAAATGGAATACCCATTGGACAATTTTTGAGGATTCGTAAAATCTGTACTGAGGAAAAAACATTTTTTGATCAAGCATGTGACCTTTCTCGACGTTTTGAAGAGAGAGGATACAGCAGAAGGCAAATTAAGAGAGGCTATTCGAGGGCCCTCTCAAAATCACGTGAGGAATTGTTATATGCCCCAAATACAAGAGATATGGAGAAGAAGCAACCAATAAGAATGATAATGGACTATAACAAACAATGGAATGAGGTTTCTTCCATTTTAAGAAGGCATTGGAATGTGTTAAAAACGGATCCTATTTTGAAAACAATCATATCTGACCAACCTTCTATGGTGGCGAGACGGTCAAATAATCTGAAGGACCTATTGGTTCATAGTCATTTTTCACAGCCAGTTAAACCAGTATCTTCGACCAAAGGTTTCTTTCCGTGCGGTAGCTGTAAAGCTTGTGGTAATTTAATAAAAAGCAAATCCTTTTCCAATTTTAATGGGACTAGGAAATATGAGATTCGTAAAACTCTCAATTGTTCATCTAAAGGCGTAATTTACCACGCAGAATGTCCCTGTGGTAAGATCTATATAGGCCTTACCACAAGGGAACTAAAAATCCGCACACGTGAACACATACTAGATATTGAAAAGTCAAGTACCAATGATGACATAAAAACCTTGAAAACTCTGCCAAGACATTTCAAGATCTTCCACAATAGTAACCCTAGAGGTCTAAAAATAAAAGCGATTGACCAAATTTTATTGGGAATAAGAGGTGGAGATCTGGGAAAGTCTCTAGCCCAATTAGAGAGTCGTTGGATATATAGACTAGGCACATTAACTCCCCAAGGCCTGAATGAAAACCTCGGTTTTAGTGCATTTCTGTAGTATCATGTTCTTTCTGTGTATATATGAATATGTATGGTAGATACACAGGTAGATATGTAGATATTTGTGAGGGTTTGATATTCTTAATACACATTCCTAAACAATCAGGTATCCTGTTTTTATGGTGTTTTTACATGGTTTTATATTTATAATAAATTTCTTTTTGTTTTAATCTTGTTTTTTGACTTATGTTATCTATATTTATATTTGATAGTGTCTATTCGGAGGTATTTATGTGGGTCCATACGAAGGTACCTGAACTTCAATCAGGCAGCTCCTTAAAAAGAGAAAACGGAACTCCATCATTTTCTGAAGAACTGCTATTATTTCACTGTTTGTATTCAGATGTAGCTCTGTGTTGTATGTACTTTATATATGTATGTATTTATAGTTATGAGATTAGTATGATGATTATTATTCTAAAATATATTATTAATTAATTGTTATTTATTATCCAATAATATATATAGATATATACTTTCAATTTTATTTTATTTATTATAATAACCTTTTCTTATTATTTGTTTTTTTATTTATCTATTATTATTTCCAATTATTTATTTCATTTTTCATTTTTCATTTTACACTTTGCACTATGAATTATTAGTTATTTATGTATTATTTATATTTATATTTAATCTATTCACTATTGTGTCATTATTTACTACATTTAGCATTTTATTGATGGGCACATTGTATCTGTATAAAATAGGGGTGCACATAATGAAAATACACTTAATATATTCTACAAAACAGTTATAGTTCTGTGTAGTATAAATAATTTTATTATTATTTTATTATTAACATTATAAGTAACTTATATCACTACCTATCACATTGTTCACATCTTTATTCATTTAGTATATGTGTATTCCGGTTCCCCTTTCCTTTGTCTTAGATGTAGCAGAGCTTCTTCTGTTCTGTTGTTCTCATTGTAGGGAGGTGCGCTTCCACTGTATAAGTCAGCCTGGACTTCCGGTCCTGCGCAGAGGAGCTGTTATGCATTCCAGCATGCGTTCCAGCGCAGATACCGGAAGTCATTTCTTTCCAGCCCGGCTCAGACTTGCATTACCATGGAAGCGCCCACTTCTGCCCACCAATGAGATTCACTTTTTCCATTCACCGCCGGTATTTAGACCCATCCTTTTCCATGTAATAGCCACGCCCCCATAGAGGAAGCACTAGCGAAACGGCGCTGTCGGGGTGAGAGCACGCACTTCACTTAGGACCGCATCCATTGCCAGGTATGATTACAGGTCTGTCCACATTACTTTATGCAATAAGCTGGATCTTTGTTCATATAACTTTGTAGTGGCACATTTGTGTGCCATATATTAGCACTGAGCACTCTGCACTTTAGACTAAAAGTCATAGTGTGGCTATCTTGCAATGACATACGTGTATATCAAGTCTTTATATTTAATACTCAGTACCTTATGCGAGATGTATTATACACATAGCACTTTATGCTAGACCCATAATTTCATCATGGCACACTTTGGGCATTATATACTTTTATAGAATATCCAGCATCCCTAATTATTAAATAGTTTACATATATACAAATTGCATTGGTACACTTTAGTTCCTTTTCAAGGTCACATTTATTTATTTATTTTTATATATGCAAGAAACATTCATCACTAGCACTTTATGTAGCAATTTTTGCACATTCTGTGTATTTGTTATAGATATTTATTTACTAGCACTTTATGTAGCAGTTTTTTGCACATATAATTAAGTGTTATATATGATTGGCATTAGCACTTTATGTAGCAATTTTTGCATTTTTTGTATATATTTGTTATAGATATTTATTTACTGGCACTTTATGTAGCAGTTTTTTGCACATATAATTAAGTGTCATATATGATTGGCAATACAGCTAATTGTATTCATCAGTTTAGAAACATGTTTCTTTCTAGGTATTAATTTCCTGTACTCACCTGACCCTGTATATATACATTGACTTTTCAGGAGTCCCGTTTTTTGCGTGCTCTATTTTGTGTGGTTCAAACAGCTTTTTTACATGTTTTTAATCATTTAATCATTTTCTCAATAAAATTATAATTATTTTAATATTTTGCTGTTTCGTCTTTCTACTCCGCATTTAGGTGGTAGTGTGTATTTATTACAATTTTTGACGTGTTGCAAAGTAATTTTTCTTCTAAGACTGTGTTTAATATATGAATGAAACTCAGTCATGGCTGGGCACTGTACATCTTGAGGCAGGCAAGGTTGTGAGTGATAACGGAAGAAATTTCATGGCTGCCATAGCCCTTTCCCAACTGAAACACATTCCTTGCCTGGCTCACACCTTAAACCTGGTGGTGCAGTGCTTCCTGAAAAGTTACCCGGGGTTACCAGACCTGCTCCTCAAAGTGCGCAGACTTTGCTCGCATATCCGCCGTTCGCCCGTACACTCCAGCCGTATGCAGAACTATCAGCGGTCTTTGAACCTTCCCCAGCATCGCCTAATCATCGACATTTCAACAAGGTGGAACTCCACACTGCACATGCTTCAGAGACTGTGCGAACAGAGGCGTGCTGTTATGTTTTTGTGGGAGGATACACATACACGGGCAGGCAGTTGGATGGCAGACATGGAGTTGTCAGGTGTGCAGTGGTCGAAGCTACAAGACCTGTGCCAAGTCCTTCAGTGTTTTGAGGAATGCACATGGCTGGTTAGTGCAGACAACGCCATAATAAGCATGAGCATCCCCCCTAATGCGTCTGCTGATGCAAAGTTTGATGCACATAAAGGAGCGGGCGTCTGCAGCCGAGGAAGAGGAAAGCCTTGATGACAGTCAGCCATTGTCTGGTCAGGGCCGTGTAGAGGACGCGGTATTGGGCGAAGAGGAGGAGGAGGACGACGAGGATGATGGGGATGAGTACTTTTTGAATGAGGAAGCTTCTCCTGGGCCAACAGAAATTTGTGGCGTTGCAAGGCCGGGTTCTGTTTTTTTAAGGGAGACAAGTGACGTAGATTTGCCTGTAAGAGCCCCTCCAACCAGCACAACCGCAGATTTGACAACTGGAACTTTGGAACTTTGGCACACATGGCGGATTATGCCTTACGTACCCTCAAAAGGGACACACGCATTATTAAAATGATGAGCGATGACGATTACTGGTTGGCCTGCATCCTTGACCCTCGCTATAAAGGCAAATTGCAAAATATTATGCCACATGAGAACCTCGAACAAATATTAGCAACCAAACAAGCTACTCTTGTAGACCGTTTGATTCAGGCATTCCCAGCAAACAGCGCCGGTGATGGTTCTCACACGAGCTGCAGGGGGCTACAGGGCAGAGGTGTTAGACGTGCACAGATCAGAGGTGGCGTTGGACAGAGGGGTTTTCTGACCAGGTTGTGGAGTGATTTCGCAATGACCGCAGACAGGACAGGTACTGCAGCATCTATTCAAAGTGACAGGAGACAACATTTGTCCAGTATGGTTACTAACTATTTTTCTTCCCTTATCGATGTTCTCCCTCAACCGTCATTCCCATTTGATTACTGGGCATCAAAATTAGACACCTGGCCTGAATTGGCAGAATATGCGTTGCAGGAGCTTGCTTGCCCAGCAGCTAGTGTGCTATCAGAAAGAGTATTCAGTGCTGCTGGTTCAATATTAACCGAAAAAAGGACTCGTCTGGCTACCCAAAATGTGGATGATCTCACCTTCATTAAAATGAACCACTCCTGGATTTCAAATTATTTTGCCCCACCTTTCCCGGCTGACACCTAGCTTTCCTATAAAAAGGTCTTGCTTGTGGACTGGTCTTACTGAGTGTTCCAATCTGTTAATTTGCAGCAGCTGTTTGTCCAGCATACGACATGTTTACACCTCCCCCAATGGGAAAAATCCCCCCACGGGGCCGTTGTCTCGCCTCTTGGCGCAAGCACCCGTTACAGTGCTGATTGTCTGAAGAGGTGGGTGTGCCCGCTTTTGGTCGACGGCACTGCCACTGGGTCCCTCATAGTACAATGTAGTGTCTCTGGCGGTGGTGGTGCGCACCCAACGTCAGACACACCGTTGTAACATGAGGGGCCCTGGGGCGGTACCGCCAGCCACAAGAGAGTCCCCCCCCCAGCTCAAACTGTGCTCTACCACGTGCAAAATTATCTCGCACAGCTCCACCAATGTTTAGTCTATGCACTGACATCATTCAATGCCTGGCACTGACAAACAATACCAATTTGTTTGCATCTATGATGCTAGTTAAAGTAGTCTGGGTCAGTGTCCTATATTGACACCAGTAAATACTAATTTACTGCCAAATTACTTTGTCATAAACTCTGCAGATGAGCCCACCCCTGTACCTAAGCATGCCACCCTTTTTTTACTTATAGTTGTTTTGCGAGACATTCACATCTATTTATTTTTTTGGAGTACTAACTGTGTCAGACACTCCTTGCAATACTCCTCCACTGACCACAATGCTGCCTGCCTGTGTATCCATGTAACCGATGTAAAACTGCCATGACTGCCTACTGTTTGTTATTTTAGGCCTTTGTGAGCCTGTCTGCGGCCCCTACTTGCAATACTCCTCCACTGACCACAATGCTGCCTGCCTGTGTATCCATGTAACCGATGTAAAACTGCCATGACTGCCTACTGTTTGTTATTTTAGGCCTTTGTGAGCCTGTCTGCGGCCCCTACTTGCAATACTCCTCCACTGACCACAATGCTGCCTGGAGTGCCTGCCTGTGTATCCATGTAACCGATGTAAAACTGCCATGACTGCCTACTGTTTGTTATTTTAGGCCTTTGTGAGCCTGTCTGCGGCCCCTACTTGCAATACTCCTCCACTGACCACAGCAATGCTGCCCGTGTACCCCTGGAACCTATTTAAAAGTTCATAGAGCCTAGTTATATATTTTATTTACTATTAATAAGGCCATGATGGACTACGCTGTACCACGCTACAAGCTAATCAGTCGACACTTCTTTTGCGAGAAAAGCCATCCCAACCCTCCACCAGCATGTAGAAGACCGCATTGTCCATGCACTCTGGCAATCTGTGAGTACAAAGGTGCACCTGACAACAGACGCATGGACCTGTAGGCATGGCCACGGAAGATTACGTGTCCATTACGGCACAATGGGTTAATGTGTTGGATGCATGGTCCACAGGGGACAGCCTACTAAGTCTGTCTGCAGTCCCTAATTCTAATTGTCCCCCACTGTCTAAATCTGAGCTTCCACCTTCTGGCTTTCGGCCTATAGTATCAGAAATTAAACTGCATTTGGCCTTCAACTTTGGGTACGGCCTACTAACGGTGTCTGCCCCTGCCTGGTGTTTGTCCTCAACTGAATACAGCTGAGCTTCAACCTTCTGGCTCTCATTAAGTGCTGTTTTTAAATAAAAAAATGGTGTTTAGGGCCTACTAACGGTGTCTGCCCCTGCCTGGTGTTTGTCCTCAACTGAATACAGCTGTGCTTCAACCTTCTGGCTCTCATTAAGTGCTGTTTTTAAATTAAAAAATGGTGTTTAGGGCCTACTAATGGAGTCTGCCCCTGCCTGGTGTTTGTCCTCAACTGAATACAGCTGAGCCTCAACCTTCTGGCTCTCATTAAGTGCTGTTTTTAAATAAAAAAATGGTGTTTAGGGCCTACTAACGGTGTTTGCCCCTCCCTGGTGTTTTTCCTCAACTGAATACAGCTGAGCCTCAACCTTCTGGCTCTCATTAAGTGCTGTTTTTAAATAGAAAAATGGTGGTTAGGGCCTACTAACGGTGTCTGCCCCTGCCTGGTGTTTGTCCCCAACTGAATACAGCTGTGCTTCAACCTTCTGGCTCTCATTAAGTGCTGTTTTTAAATAAAAAAATGGTGTTTAGGGCCTACTAACGGTGTCTGCCCCTGCCTGGTGTTTGTCCTCAACTGAATACAGCTGAGCCTCAACCTTCTGGCTCTCATTAAGTGCTGTTTTTAAATAAAAAAATGGTGTTTAGGGCCTACTAACGGTGTCTGCCCCTGCCTGGTGTTTGTCCTCAACTGAATACAGCTGTGCTTCAACCTTCTGGCTCTCATTAAGTGCTGTTTTTAAATAAAAAAATGGTGTTTAGGGCCTACTAACGGTGTCTGCCCCTCCCTGGTGTTTTCCCTCAACTGAATACAGCTGAGCCTCAACCTTCTGGCTCTCATTAAGTGCTGTTTTTAAATAAAAAAATGGTGGTTAGGGCCTACTAACGGTGTCTGCCCCTCCCTGGTGTTGCCCTCAACTGAATACAGCTGAGCTTCTACCTTCTGGCTTTCGGCCTATAGTATCAGATATTAAACTGCATTTGGCCTACTAGTGTGGTTGGGCCCTTAAAACAGTGTCTGCTGCTCTTGGGTTTGCTACTCCACTGAACAAAGCAGTGCCGCCTGTTTAGTCCTGTTACCAATTTTGAACTGCATTTAGCCTACTTTATTCTTTGGCCCTATATCTGTTTCCTCCTCATCCTGCCCATTGCCCAGCCACTGCTAGATGAGTCTGCTGGTACATTGACCCAGAACACTACATTCCCCTTGCACTCTACACAGCCAGAATCTGACCCTGCTGGAAGTAAGGTCCCCCTTACCGCATGTTAAACCACCTTACACAGGGACAAAGAGGAAGGTGCAGATGAAAGTGCAGGTTCCTTCATCAGGTGGGGGGGCATACTCGTTGGCGACGTCACTGGCACAGGGCCCCTCAGAGTACGCAAAAGTGTCGCTGCTGGTGGGAGCCACCCCCGCCATGCAAACACACCGCCGTACTTTGAGGGGCCCTGTGCCAGTGCCAATGCGAACGAGTGGGCCCCCCCTGCTTGCTCAGGATCACAGCACTTGCAACGTTGAAATACTTACCTCTCCCTGCTCCACCGCCGTGACGTAGTCCACATTTCCTGGGCCCACTAAAGCCTTGAACCAGCCCTACCCCCCACAACTTTTGCCAAATGACCCCCAATTTCCTATGCCCAACTATTATTATAAAGTGAATTAAGATTGACAAGCTTCAGAAACAAGAATGGTTGTTTTTGGCATTAAAATGGGCACTGTAGGTGTTTTCCTGGCCTCCACTCACTGCCGACTATGGTTCCCCATTGACTTGCATTGGGTTTCGTGTTTCGGTCGATCCCCGACTTTTAGCGATAGTCGGCCGACTGCACTCGACTCGACTCTGGACAAAGTCGGGTTTCACAAAACCCGACTCGACCTTAAAAAAATGAAAGTCGCTCAACCCTACCGACCGGCTCAAGGACCCCAGGGGAATCAGACAAAAAGCTCCTAGAGAGGGTATCAGCCTTAACATTCTTAGAACCCGGAAGATACGAGACAACAAAATCAAAACGGGAGAAAAACAGGGACCATCGGGCCTGTCTAGAATTCAGCCGTTTGGCAGACTCGAGGTAAATCAGATTCTTATGATCGGTCAAGACCACAATACGATGTTTAGCCCCCCTCAAGCCAATGTCGCCACTCCTCAAATGCCCACTTCATAGCCAACAACTCACGATTACCGACATCATAATTGCGTTCCGCAGGCGAAAATTTTCAAGAGAAGAAGGCACACGGTTTCATCAAGGAACCATCAGAATTCCTCTGAGACAAAACGGCCCCTGCCCCAATCTCAGAAGCGTCAACCTCAACCTGAAAAGGAAGAGAAACATCCGGCTGACGCAACACAGGGGCAGAAGTAAATCGGCGTTTAAGCTCCTGAAAGGCAGAAACGTGTTGTGAATTCCGCTCTTGGGCTCCCTCCGGTGGTTGTAAGTGGCACTTTTGTGAGTTCTGCTCTTGGGCTCCCTCCGGTGGATTTAATTGGAACTGCTGCTCCTTGGATTTAGCAGTCAGCAGCTGCTTCCACTGATCGTCTATTCTGGCTCGGCTATTTATCCTGGCTCTATCCTTCAGCCAGTGCCAGTTGTCAATGGTTCCTGCTTGGATTCACATCTCTCTTGGATTTCCCTGATATTCTGACCAGTTCAGCAAAGATAAGTCCTTGCTTTGTTCTTTTGCTTTCCACTTGTTGTGGACTTTATCGTTCAGCACATTCTATGTTTTTTTCTAGTCCAGCTTGTCAGTATGGATTTATTCAGTTAAGCTGGAAGCTCTGGGAAGCAGATTTACCCTCCGCACCTTTAGTCAGGTGTGGAGATTTTTGTAAACTCTGTGGTGGATTTTTCTAGTTTTTAATACTGACCGCACAGTATTCTGTCCTGTTCTATCTATCTAGCTAGATTGGCCTCCTTTGCTACATCCTAGTTTCATTCTGTGTATGTCATTTCCCTCTCCACTCACAGTCAATATTTGTGGGGGGCTGTCTGTCCTTTGGGAATTTTCTCTGAGGCAAGATAGCTTTCCTGTTTCTATCTTTAGGGGTAGTTAGTCCTCCGGCTGTGACGAGGTGTCTAGGGAATGACAGGAACATCCCATGGCTACTTCTAGTGTTGTGTTAAGCTCAGGAACTGCGGTCAGTACAGGTACCACCTCCTCCAGAGCACGTCCCATGTTGCTCCTAAACCACCAGTTCATAACAGAAACGGCCGCAGAGGACCAATACGTCACATCGGCGCCTTTCTTCATCAAATCGGTCAGGGGTTTAACCACACTGGAGAAGTTGGCAATGAAAGGGCGATAAAAATTAGCAAAGCCCAAAAATTTCTGAAGGCTCTTCACGGATGTGGGCTGGATCCAATCATGAATGGCCTGAACCTTAACCAGATCCATTTCTATAGATGAGGGAGAAAAAATGGAGCCCAAAAAAGAAACCTTCTGTACTCCAAAGAGGCACTTAGACCCCTTCACAAACAAGGCATTATCACGAAGGATCTGAAATACCATCCTGACTTGTTTCACATGAGACTCCCAATCATCCGAAAAAATCAAAATATCATCCAAATACACAATCATGAATTTATCAAGATAATTCCGAAATATATCATGCATGAAGGACTGAAACACAGATGGAGCATTAGAGAGTCCGAATGGCATCACAAGATATTCAAAATGGCCCTCGGGCATATTGAACGCAGTTGTCCATTCGTCGCCCTGCTTAATACGAACAAGATTATATGCCCCTCGAAGATCAATCTTAGTAAACCAACTAGCACCCTTAATCCTGGCAAACAAATCAGAGACCAAAGGCAAAGGGTATTGGAATTTGACCATGATCTTATTCAAGAGGCGATAATCAATACAGGGTCTCAAAGAGCCATCCTTCTTGGCAACAAAAAAGAAACCTGCTCCCAATGGAGAAGAAGATGGCCGAATATGCCCCTTCTCCAAAGACTCCTTAACATAACTCCGCATGGCGGCATGTTCTGGCACAGACAGGTTGAAAAGTCGACCCTTAGGGAACTTACAGTCTGGAATCAAGTCAAAAGCACAATCACAGTCCCTATGCGGTGGAAGGGAACTGGACTTGGGCTCATCAAAGACATCCTGGAAATCTGACAAAAACTCAGGAACTTCAGAAGAGGGGGAGGAGGAAATTGACATCAAAGAAACGTCATCATGAACCCCCTGACAACCGCAACTAGTCACAGACATAGATTTCCAATCCAACACCGGATTATGCACCTGTAACCATGGAAACCCCAGCACAATAACATCATGCAGATTATGCAACACCAGAAAACGACAGTCTTCCTGATGGGCTGGCGCCATGCACATGGTTAACTGTGTCCAAAACTGAGGTTTATTTTTAGCCAATGATGTAGCATCAATGCCCCTCAAAGGGATAGGACTCTGCAAAGGCTGTAAGGGAAACCCACAACGTCTGGCAAATTCTAAGTCCATTAAATTTAAAGCAGCGCCTGAATCCACAAGTGCCATGAGAGAAAATGACAATAATGAGCAGAACAGGGTCACAGATAACAGAAATTTAGGTTGTACAGTACTGATGGTCACAGAACTAGCGATTCTCTTGACACGCTTAGGGCACTCAGAAATAACATGAGCAGAATCGCCACAGTAAAAACACAACCCATTCTGACGTCTGAATCCTTGTCGTTCAGCTCTAGACACAATCCTATCACATTGCATAGGCTCAGGACTCCGCTCGGAAGACAACGCCATAGTGTGCACAACTCTGCACTCACGCAAGCGCCGATCAATTTGAATGGCCAGAGACATAGAATCACTCAAACCAGCAGGCGTGTGGAACCCCACCATAACATCTTTAACGGATTCAGAAAGACCCTTTCTGAAAATTGCCGCCAAAGCATCCTCATTCCATTTAGTCAAGACAGACCATTTTCTAAATTTCTGGCAATATGATTCTGCCGCTTCTTGACCCTGTCACAGGGCCAACAAGGTTTTCTCAGCATGCTCTACAGAGTTAGGTTCATCATACAATAACCCAGGCGCCAAAAAAAAGGCATCTACATTAAGCAATGCCGGATTCCCAGGTTCCAGGGCAAATGCCCAATCCTGGGGGTCGCCACGCAACAGAGATATGACAATTTTAACCTGCTGGATGGGATCACCAGAGGAACGGGGCTTCAGAGCAAAAAACAGTTTAAAGTTATTTTTAAAGCTCAGAAATTTAGACCTGTCCCCAAAAAACAGATCAGGAGTTGGAATTCTAGGCTCTAAAGCTGGAGTCTGAAAGATATAATCAGAAATACCCTGTACTCTAGCAGCAAGTTGATCCACACGAGAAGCAAGTCCCTGAACATCCATGTCAGCGCCAAACTCCTGAACCACCCAGAGGTAAAGAGGGAAAAAAAAACACAACAGAGTACAGAAAAATAAATGGCTCAGCACTTTATTTCCCTTCTTCTGAGATGCAGTTAACTCATTGTTGGCCAGTTGTACTGTTATGATCTGGTGGCCCAGGAGTAGCATTGGACGTACTCTGGAGAAGGTGGTATCTATACTGACCGCGGACCCTGAACTTAACACCGCAACTAGAAGTAGCCGTGGGATGTACCTACTGATCCTAGACACCTCGACACAGCCGGAGGACTAATTAACCCTATAGATAGAAAAGGGAAAACTATATCACCTCAGAGAAAATTCCCAAAGGATAGGCAGCCCCCCCACAAATATTGACTGTGAGAGGAGAGGGAAAAACATACACAGGCTGAAAACAGGATTTAGCAAAGGAGGCCAATCTAGCTAAATAGGAAAGATAGGACAGAGAACTATGCGGTCAATATTAAAATACTAGCAAATATCCACCACAGAAAATACAAAAGACTCCACATCTAACTAAAGATATGGAGGGTATTTCTGCCTCTCCAGAGATTCCAGCTTGACTGCATAAATCCTTACACAGATTAAGCTGGACAAGAAAAAACAAGAAATGCACTGAACAATGAGGCCCACAACATGTGGGCTGCAAAACAAGCAGAACTTATCATGGTGAAAAGACTAGGAAGCAGGAAAAACCATGAAGGGATGTGAATCCTCCAGAATACAATGGACAACTGGCACTGACTGAAGGGTGAGGCCAGACTAAATAGCCCAGTCCAGAGTGGACACACCTGATAACTGCTGTGAAGGACAGACAGCAGCACTACCACTTTTAACCACCAGAGGGAGCCCAAGAACAGAATTCACAACATGTAATGTTAGGACTGGTGGAATGCACCAAATAATAATTGGAGATGATATAAGGTGCGTTCGCAGTCCGGGGTCCACCGTGCAGCTAAGATACCTGTTGCTTAGTAAAGACGGACTTTATGGCGGTATAATGTGAGTACACACACGGGTTAGCTTCACCCGGTATGCAGGAAGTGAACCCTGTTGCGTCACAGGGCCGCGATACCGCACAGAGAGCGCAAGGAAGGCGACACAGAACTCTGCCCCAAGACTCAGGGTAAAAGTCCCTCTAGATATCTTGCGCTCGACACCGCTACTGTGGTGCCAGGGAATAAACTAAACATTTACAGCACCGGAGTATGCGCAGAGCCGCTCTGGCAGACGCCACTAACCACCTTAACTAGGGCCAGGAAAGCGCACTATCTGTGCACGGCACCGCTCTGGCGGTCGCTGCTAACTAGATACAGTATCTTGTGCTTATGTGCAGGATAGCACTGTCGGGCGCTAGGTAGCTCTACCATTCGCGAGAAAGCAACAACACTATGGATGGAAATGATTCGGAGCTTTGACCCATAGACAGGCATTCATCCACACACACAAGTTAACAAGTTTACACTAGCGCATGGCCGAACGGCCATGCGAACCTTTTATAGTAGTAGTGCTCTGGGACTTTCCTGATGGTCCAATAGGAGCCGCAAAAGAACCTGAGCATGTGACCACTGACCTCCAATGGGAGGTCATCCCGTGGACATGCTCAGTGTGGGAAAAGCAGGACTTAGTCCCTGAAATGCCTGCTCACTGCTGATCAGTGCTGGCTACAAAGGCAGAGCCTGGAAAAGTAGAAGGACGCACAGCGCATATATCAGCTTGAGCCAGACGCTAGGATTGAAGTCTCTGCTGAGCAGGTTCCACTGTGGCTGGTAGAGAATGGGAGACTGCAGTGGACATGGTTCGAGATTCCCCCTGTGCAGCGGCGGGAACTTGACACCTAACAGCGGTCCCCTAGAAACTGGGACAGGAAGGTCGAGCGAGAAGATGTGGGTCTTTCTTGTTGCCCACTTTCACCTTGGCCTCGTCCTCGTCCTCTGCAAGCACCATCATCATCCTGTTCCTTGCCCATTTTAAATTGACTACTGCACTATTTCAAATGCTCAACACAAATATATTTATTAGTAGTGAAATAATATCTGGTCAGTTTGTCTGCAAATCTACGATTTTTCAAACCCAAACACCAGGCAGGTCTCAGCCTGACATAATAGACTGTATTTAATTTGTGAAGTTAATTTATGCAAAATAGTGCTGTATAGGGTTGAGCGAAACGGGTCGTTCATTTTCAAAAGTCGCCGACTTTTAGCAAAGTCGGCGTCTCATGAAACCGAGCCGATCCCAGCGTTGCATCGGCCATGCGGTACGCGACTTTCGCGCCAAAGTCGCGTTTCAATGACGCGAAAAGCGCCATTTCTCAGCCAATGAAGGTGAACGCAGAGTGTGGGCAGCGTGATGACATAGATCTCAGTCCCCACCATCTTAGAGAAGGGCATTGCAGTGATTGGCTTGCTTTCTGCGGCGTCACAGGGGCTATAAAGGGGCGTTCCTGCCGACCGCCATCTTACTGCTGCTGATCTGAGCGTAGGGAGAGGTTGCTGCCGCTTCTTCAGAAGCAGGGATAGTGATAGGCAGGGTACATAAAGCTGCAAACCGCTTGTGCTGTAGCGATTTCCACTGTCCAACACCACCTTTTGTTTGCAGGGACAGTGGAAGCTAAATTTTTTTTTCCTCAGCGCTGTCGCTCATTGGGCTGCCCTAGAAGGCTCCCTGACCCTGATAGCTGTGTTGCTGTGCCTGTGTGTGTACGACGCTGTGCAAACCAACTGCTTTTTTCAAAGCACAAATCCTCTTGTTCCTTCCTTTCTGCACAGCTATCTTTTTTGTTTGTCCACACTTTTTATTTAATTTGTGCATCAGTCCACTCCTTATTGCTGCCTGCCATACCTGGCTGAGATTACTGCAGGGAGATAGTAATTGTAGGACAGTCCCTGTTTTTTTTTTTATTTTTTTGTGGGAGATTAAGATTGGCATTTCTGCTAGAGTGCCATCCTTGTGTGTGCCATCTCTCACTCAGTGGGCCATAGAAAGCCTATTTATTTTTTTGCTTGATTTGGGTTCTAAAATCTACCTGAAAAAAAATCACTACATCAATCAGTGGGAGAAAAATATTGGCCTCAGGGCTTGTGTGCCACTCCTGACTCCTGTGTGTGCCATCTCTCACTCAGTGGGCCATAGAAAGCCTATTTATTTTTTTTGCTTGATTTGGGTTCTAAAATCTACCTGAAAAAAAATCACTACATCAATCAGTGGGAGAAAAATATTGGCCTCAGGGCTTGTGTGCCACTCCTGACTCTTGTGTGTGCCATCTCTCACTCAGTGGGCCATAGAAAGCCTATTTATTTTTTTTGCTTGATTTGGGTTCTAAAATCTACCTGAAAAAAAATCACTACATCAATCAGTGGGAGAAAAATATTGGCCTCAGGGCTTGTGTGCCACTCCTGACTCCTGTGTGTGCCATCTCTCACTCAGTGGGCCATAGAAAGCCTATTTATTTTTATTATTTGGTTTCTAAAGTCTCCCTGAAAAAAAAAAAAAATTCAAACAGTGGGAGGTTAATATTGCCCTTTCTGCTTGTGTGCCACTCCTGACTCCTGTGTGTGCCATCTCTCACTCAGTGGGCCATAGAAAGCCTATTTATTTTTTATTATTTGGTTTCTAAAGTCTCCCTGAAAAAGAAAAAAAAAAAACAGTGGGAGATTAATATTGACATTTGTGCTTGAGTGACAGTCCTGCGTGTGTGGCATCTCTGTGATTTGGTGCCACAGGAAACAGAGCGTGTAACATTGTGCCTGATTTTCCTTGTGGTCTCACCAACCTGTTAAGGGATATTGAAATCATACTGAAGTTATAGCTCACCGTGTAAGTTGTTTGACAGCAACAAATAAAGTTACTTTGGTTAAGTTTTTAAAACAATGAGGAAGTCTGGTGCAAGAGGTCGTCGTGGCCGTGGGCGTTCATTGTCAGCTGGTAATGATGGTAGTGGTAGTGGAGCATCAGGTGGTCGTGGGGATAAAAATATTCCACCTAAGTCTGGAGCTGTGGAGCCAGTTTCGTCATCTGGCTACACAAGGCCTCGAACGCTCTCTTTTCTGGGAGTAGGAAAAACGCTTTTAAAGGCGGAGCAGCAACAGCAAGTTTTGGCTTACATTGCAGACTCAGCCTCTAGCTCTTTTGCCTCCTCTTCTGAAACTGGTAAATGTAAAAGCAGCGCGTCGCTTGTGGATGTTCACGGTCAGGGACAAGTCGCTTCCTTGTCCTCTTCAGCAAAAACTACAACAAGAGAGAAGGATGCAGCAGGCGACACAACGGGTTACTCCATGGAGCTCTTTACACATACCGTCCCTGGCTTAGAAAGTGAAACACTTAACAGGCCATGCCCATTACAAGTAGATTCTGACATGGAGTGCACTGATGCACAGCCACAGCCAGAGTACTATGCTGCTCCTTTGACTCAGACCACCACATTGCCCTCTCAGGGTACTGATCCACAATCAGACCCTGATGAGACTATGTTGCCCCGCCACGAACGCTATACCACCGACCGACACAGTGACACAGACGAAGTTGCACACGAGCTCAAAGAGGAGGTAATAGATGACCCAGTTGTTGACCCCGATTGGCAGCCATTGGGGGAACAGGGTGCAGGCGGCAGTAGTTCAGAAGCGGAGGTGGAGGAGGGGCCGCAGCAGGCATCAACATCGCAACAGGTTCCATCTGCCAGGCCCGTATCTGGCCCAAAACGCATGTCAAAGCCAAAACCTGTTGGATGACAGCGTGGCCATCCGGTTAAAGCTCAGTCTGCAATCCTTGAAAAGGGATCCGATGCTAGGAAGAGTGCAGTCTGGCATTTTTTAAAACAACATCCAATTGATCAGCGCAAAGTCATCTGTCAAAAATGTTCAACTAGCTTAAGCAGAGGTCAGAATCTGAAAAGTCTAAATACTAGTTGCATGCATAGACACTTAACCACCATGCATTTTCAAGCCTGGACTAACTACCAAACGTCCCTTAAGGTTGTAGCACCCTCGGCCAATGAAGCTAGTCAGCAACGCAACATCCCTTCCGTCACTGTAAGGCCACCATTTTCCGCACCACCGGCAGTATCTGTGCAGGTTTCTTTGCCAGCCAAAAGCAGTCAGGGTCAGGGAATCACCAGTTTTGTAGGAGGAAATATTGCATCTAGGTCACCGGCGGAAACAATACCGTCTCCAACCGTCTCTCAGGCTGCCATGTACACCGGCACACCCGAAAGTTCCTTGATCTCCAGCTCTCCAGTCCAGCTCACCCTACATGAGACTCTGGTTAGAAAAAGGAAGTACTTATCCTCGCATCCGCGTACACAGGGTTTTAATGCCCACATAGCTAGACTAATCTCGTTAGAGATGATGCCCTACCGGTTAGTTGAAAGCGAAGCTTTCAAAGCCCTGATGGAGTACGCTGAACCACGATACCAG
Source organism: Ranitomeya variabilis (assembly GCF_051348905.1). Taxonomy (NCBI): domain Eukaryota; kingdom Metazoa; phylum Chordata; class Amphibia; order Anura; family Dendrobatidae; genus Ranitomeya; species Ranitomeya variabilis. The sequence continues at coordinate 534,546,749 of NC_135232.1, read as the reverse complement.
CTACCCAGTCGACACTTTTTTTCCAGAAAAGCCATCCCAGCCCTGCACCAGCACGTTAAACAGCGCATTGTCCATGCACTCAGGCAATCTGTGAGTACAAAGGTGCACCTGACTACAGATGCATGGACCAGTAGGCATGGCCAGGGATGTTATGTGTCCATCACGGCACACTGGGTGAATGTGGTGGATGCAGGGTCCACAGGGGACATAAATTTCGGGACAGTTGTGCCTAGCTTACGGTCTAGGAAACAGTTGGCTGTAGGCGTTCACACCCCCTCCTCATCGTCCTCCTGCAGAAGCTACAGCTCTTCCACAGACCGCAGTCGGCCAACCACTCCATCGGCAGATGACACTGTTGCACACCAGTTGTCCCATTATGGGCCAGCTACTGGCAAGCGTCAGCAGGCTGTATTGGCTATGAAGTGTTTGGGCGACAACAGACACACCGCGGAAGTTCTGTCCGAGTTCTTGCAACAAGAAACGCAGTCGTGGCTGGGCACAGTAGATCTTGAGGCAGGCAAGGTAGTGAGTGATAACGGAAGGAATTTCATGGCTGCCATCTCCCTTTCCCAACTGAAACACATTCCTTGCCTGGCTCACACCTTAAACCTGGTGGTGCAGTGCTTATTGAAAACTTATCCTGGGTTCTCCGACCTGCTCCTCAAAGTGCGTGGACTTTGCTCACATATCCGACGTTCGCCTGTACACTCCAGCCATATGCAGACCTATCAGCGGTCTTTGAACCTTCCCCAGCATCGCCTAATCATAGACGTTGCAACAAGGTGGAACTCAACACTGCACATGCTTCAGAGACTGTGCCAACAGAGGCGGGCTGTTATGTTTTTGTGGGAGGATACACATACACGGGCAGGCAGTAGGATGGCAGACATGGAGTTGTCAGGTGTGCAGTGGTCGAAGATACAAGACATGTGTCAAGTCCTTCAGTGTTTTGAGGAATGCACACGGCTGGTTAGTGCAGACAACGCCATAATAAGCATGAGCATCCCCCTAATGTGTCTGCTGATGCAAAGTTTGACGCACATAAAGGATCAGGCGTCTGCACCAGAGGAAGAGGAAAGCCTTGATGACAGTCAGCCATTGTCTGGTCAGGGCAGTGTACAGGACAAGGTAGCGGACGAAGAGGAGGTGGAGGACGAGGAGGATGATGGGGATGAGTATATTTTTAATGCGGAAGCTTTCCCGGGGGCACTGGAAATTGGTTGCGTGGCAAGGCCGGGTTCTGGTTTTTTGAGGGACACAAGTGACGTAGATTTGCCTGAAACTGCCCTTCAACCAATCACAACCGGAGATTTGACAACTGGAACTTTGGCCCACATGGCGGATTATGCCTTACGTATCCTAAAAAGGGACACATGCATTACGAAAATGATGAACGATGACGATTACTGGTTGGCCTGCCTCCTTGATCCACGCTATAAAGGCAAATTGCAAAATATTATGCCACATGAGAACTTGGAACTAATATTAGCAACCAAACAATCAACTCTTGTTGACCGTTTGCTTCAGGCATTCCCAGCACACAGCGCACGTGATCGTTCTCACACGAGCTCCAGGGGGCAGCAGACTAGGAGTGTTAGGGGTGCACACATCAGAAGTGGCGTTGGACAGAGGGGTTTTCTGACCAGGTTGTGGAGTGATTTTGCTATGACCGCAGACAGGACAGGTACTGCTGCATCAATTGAAAGTGACAGGAGACAACATTTGTCCAGTATGGTTACTAACTATTTTTCATCCCTTATCGATGTTCTCCCTCAACCGTCATTCCCATTTGATTACTGGGCATCAAAATTAGACACCTGGCCAGAATTGGCAGAATATGCATTGCAGGAGCTTGCTTGCCCGGCAGCAAGTGTCCTATCAGAAAGAGTATTCAGTGCTGCAGGTTCAATATTAACTGAAAAAAGGACTCGTCTGGCTACCCAAAATGTTGATGATCTAACATTCATTAAAATGAACCACAACTGGATTTCGAAATCTTTTGCCCCACCTTGCCCGGCCGACACCTAGCTTTCCTATGAAAAGCTCTTGCCTGTGGACTACTGTGAATTACTTTTCTAATGTCTAATTTGCTGCAGCTGATTGTCCAGCATACGACATGTTTACACCTCCCTAAATGGCCAAACTCCCCACACGGGGCCGTGGTATCGCGACTTGGCGCAAGCACCCGTGAGACTGCTGTTTGTCTGAAGAGGTGGGTGTGCTCGCTTTTGGTCGACGGCATTGCTACTGGGTCCCTCATAGTACAATAAAGTGTCTCTGGCGGTGGTGGTGCGCACCCAACGTCAGACACACTGTTGTAACATGAGGGGCCCTGGGCCTGTACCGCCGGCCACAAGAGAGTTCACCCACCCCCAGGTCAAACATTGCTCTACCACTTCCACAGTTATCTCTCACACTTCCACCAATGTTTAGTCTATGCGCTGACATCCTTCCATACCTGCCACTGACAATACCATTGTGTTGACATGTATGATGGTACTTAACATAGTCAGGGGCAGTGTCCTCTATTTACCACAGTAAATACTTTGCGCTAAATTAGTAGGTCTGAAACAACGCAGAGGATCCCACCCCTGAACCTAATGATTGCACCCTTTAGTGTTTTTGTTTTGTTTTAATGCGAGACATTCACATTTATTTTTTGTTTTTGACTACTAACTGGCAGACACTCATTACAATCGGCCTCCACTGACCAGACCACTGCTGCCCGTGTACCCCTGTAACCAATTATAAAGTGCCTACAGCCAGCCCATTTTATTGTGTTAGGCCTTTGAAGCCTGTCTGCGGTCCCTCCTTCCACTAGGCCTCCACTGACCAGACCACTGCTGCCCGTGTACCCCTGTAACCAATTATAAAGTGCCTACAGCCAGCCCATTTTATTATGTTAGGCCTTCGAAGCCTGTCTGCTGTCCCTCCTTCCACTAGGCCTCCACTGACCAGACCACTGCTGCCCGTGTACCCCTGTAACCAATTATAAAGTGCCTACAGCCAGCCCATTTTATTATGTTAGGCCTTCGAAGCCTGTCTGCTGTCCCTCCTTCCACTAGGCCTCCACTGACCAGACCACTGCTGCCCGTGTACCCCTGTAACCAATTATAAAGTGCCTACAGCCAGCCCATTTTATTGTGTTAGGCCTTTGAAGCCTGTCTGCTGTCCCTCCTTCCACTAGGCCTCCACTGACCAGACCACTGCTGCCCGTGTACCCCTGTAACCAATTATAAAGTGCCTACAGCCAGCCCATTTTATTGTGTTAGGCCTTCGAAGCCTATCGGCGGTCCCTCCTTCCACTAGGCCTCCACTGACCAGACCACTGCTGCCCGTGTACCCCTGGAACCTATTTTACAGTGCCTACAGCCAGCCCATTTTATTGTGTTAGGCCTTCGAAGCCTGTCTGCGGTCCCTCCTTCCACTAGGCCTCCACTCACCAGACCACTGCTGCCCGTGTACCCCTGTAACCAATTATAAAGTGCCTACAGCCAGCCCATTTTATTATGTTAGGCCTTCGAAGCCTGTCTGCTGTCCCTCCTTCCACTAGGCCTCCACTGACCAGACCACTGCTGCCCGTGTACCCCTGTAACCAATTATAAAGTGCCTACAGCCAGCCCATTTTATTATGTTAGGCCTTCGAAGCCTGTCTGCTGTCCCTCCTTCCACTAGGCCTCCACTGACCAGACCACTGCTGCCCGTGTACCCCTGTAACCAATTATAAAGTGCCTACAGCCAGCCCATTTTATTGTGTTAGGCCTTCGAAGCCTGTCTGCGGTCCCTCCTTCCACTAGGCCTCCACTGACCAGACCACTGCTGCCCGTGTAACGCTGTAACCAATTATAAAGTGCCTACAGCCAGCCCATTTTTTTGTGTTATGCCTTCGAAGCCTGTCTGCGGTCCCTCCTTCCACTAGGCCTCCACTGACCAGACCACTGCTGCCCGTGTACCCCTGGAACCTATTTTACAGTGCCTACAGCCAGCCCATTTTATTGTGTTAGGCCTTCGAAGCCTGTCTGCGGTCCCTCCTTCCACTAGGCCTCCACTCACCAGACCACTGCTGCCCGTGTACCCCTGGAACCAATTATAAAGTGCCTACAGCCAGCCCATTTTATTGTGTTAGGCCTTCGAAGCCTGTCTGCGGTCCCTCCTTCCACTAGGCCTCCACTGACCAGACCACTGCTGCCCGTGTACCCCTGTAACCAATTATAAAGTTCCTACAGCCAGCCCATTTTATTGTGTTAGGCCTTCGAAGCCTGTCTGCGGTCCCTCCTTCCACTAGGCCTCCACTGACCAGACCACTGCTGCCCGTGTACCCCTGGAACCTATTTTACAGTGCCTACAGCCAGCCCATTTTATTGTGTTAGGCCTTTGAAGCCTGTCTGCGGTCCCTCCTTCCACTAGGCCTCCACTCACCAGACCACTGCTGCCCGTGTACCCCTGGAACCAATTATAAAGTGCCTACAGCCAGCCCATTTTATTGTGTTAGGCCTTCGAAGCCTGTCTGCGGTCCCTCCTTCCACTAGGCCTCCACTGACCAGACCACTGCTGCCCGTGTACCCCTGGAACCTATTTTACAGTGCCTACAGCCAGCCCATTTTATTGTGTTAGGCCTTCGAAGCCTGTGTGCGGTCCCTCCTTCCACTAGGCCTCCACCCACCAGACCACTGCTGCCCGTGTACCCCTGTAACCAATTATAAAGTGCCTACAGCCAGCCCATTTTATTGTGTTAGGCCTTCGAAGCCTGTCTGCGGTCCCTCCTTCCACTAGGCCTCCACTGACCAGACCACTGCTGCCCGTGTACCCCTGGAACCTATTTTACAGTGCCTACAGCCAGCCCATTTTATTGTGTTAGGCCTTCGAAGCCTGTCTGCGGTCCCTCCTTCCACTAGGCCTCCACTCACCAGACCACTGCTGCCCGTGTACCCCTGGAACCAATTATAAAGTGCCTACAGCCAGCCCATTTTATTATGTTAGGCCTTCGAAGCCTGTCTGCTGTCCCTCCTTCCACTAGGCCTCCACTGACCAGACCACTGTTGCCCGTGTACCCCTGTAACCAATTATAAAGTGCCTACAGCCAGCCCATTTTATTGTGTTAGGCCTTCGAAGCTTGTCTGCGGTCCCTCCTTCCACTAGGCCTCCACTCACCAGACCACTGCTGCCCGTGTACCCCTGGAACCAATTATAAAGTGCCTACAGCCAGCCCATTTTATTGTGTTAGGCCTTCGAAGCCTGTCTGCGGTCCCTCCTTCCACTAGGCCTCCACTGACCAGACCACTGCTGCCCGTGTACCCCTGGAACCTATTTTACAGTGCCTACAGCCAGCCCATTTTATTGTGTTAGGCCTTTGAAGCCTGTCTGCCGTCCCTCCTTCCACTAGGCCTCCACTGACCAGACCACTGCTGCCCGTGTACCCCTGGAACCTATTTTACAGTGCCTACAGCCAGCCCATTATATTGTGTTATGCCTTCGAAGCCTGTCTGCGTTCCCTCCTTCCACTAGGCCTCCACTGACCAGACCACTGCTGCCCGTGTACCCCTGTAACCAATTATAAAGTGCCTACAGCCAGCCCATTTTATTGTGTTAGGCCTTCGAAGCCTGTCTGCGGTCCCTCCTTCCACTAGGCCTCCACTCACGAGACCACTGCTGCCCGTGTACCCCTGGAACCTATTTTACAGTGCCTACAGCCAGCCCATTTATTGTGTTAGGCCTTCGAAGCCTGTCTGCGGTCCCTCCTTCCACTAGGCCTCCACTGACCAGACCACTGCTGCCCGTGTACCCCTGTAACCAATTATAAAGTGCCTACAGCCAGCCCATTTTATTGTGTTAGGCCTTCGAAGCCTGTCTGCGGTCCCTCCTTCCACTAGGCCTCCACTGACCAGACCACTGCTGCCCGTGTACCCCTGTAACCAATTATAAAGTTCCTACAGCCAGCCCATTTTATTGTGTTAGGTCTTCCAAGCCTGTCTGCGGTCCCTCCTTCCACTAGGCCTCCACTGACCAGACCACTGCTGCCCGTGTACCCCTGTAACCAATTATAAAGTGCCTACAGCCAGCCCATTTTATTGTGTTAGGCCTTCGAAGCCTGTCTGCGGTCCCTCCTTCCACTAGGCCTCCACTGACCAGACCACTGCTGCCTGTGTACCCCTGGAACCTATTTTACAGTGCCTACAGCCAGCCCATTTTATTGTGTTAGGCCTTCGAAGCCTGTCTGCGGTCCCTCATTCCACTAGGCCTCCACTGACCAGACCACTGCTGCCTGTGTACCCCTGGAACCTATTTTACAGTGCTTACAGCCAGCCCATTTTATTGTGTTAGGCCTTCGAAGCCTGTCTGCTGTCCCTCCTTCCACTAGGCCTCCACTGACCAGACCACTGCTGCCCATGTACCCCTGTAACCGATTATAAAGTGCCTACAGCCAGCCCATTTTATTATGTTAGGCCTTCGAAGCCTGTCTGCGGTCCCTCCTTCCACTAGGCCTCCACTCACCAGACCACTGCTGCCCGTGTACCCCTGGAACCAATTATAAAGTGCCTACAGCCAGCCCATTTTATTGTGTTAGGCCTTCGAAGCCTGTCTCCCGTCCCTCCTTTCACTAGGCCTCCACTGACCAGACCACTGCTGCCCGTGTACCCCTGGAACCTATTTTACAGTGACTACAGCCAGCCCATTTTATTGTGTTAAGCCTTCGAAGCCTGTCTGCTGTCCCTCCTTCCACTAGGCCTCCACTGACCAGACCACTGCTGCCCGTGTACCCCTGTAACCAATTATAAAGTGCCTACAGCCAGCCAATTTTATTATGTTAGGCCTTCGAAGCCTGTCTGCTGTCCCTCCTTCCACTAGGCCTCCACTGACCAGACCACTGCTGCCCGTGTACCCCTGTAACCAATTATAAAGTGCCTACAGCCAGCCCATTTTATTGTGTTAGGCCTTCGAAGCCTGTCTGCGGTCCCTCCTTCCACTAGGCCTCCACTCACCAGACCACTGCTGCCCGTGTACCCCTGGAACCAATTATAATGTGCCTACAGCCAGCCCATTTTATTGTGTTAGGCCTTCGAAGCCTGTCTGCGGTCCCTCCTTCCACTAGGCCTCCACTGACCAGACCACTGCTGCCCGTGTACCCCTGGAACCTATTTTACAGTGCCTACAGCCAGCCCATTTTATTGTGTTAGGCCTTCGAAGCTTGTCTGCTGTCCCTCCTTCCACTAGGCCTCCACTGACCAGACCACTGCTGCCAGTGTACCCCTGTAACCAATTATAAAGTGCCTACAGCCAGCCCATTTTATTGTGTTAGGCCTTCGAAGCCTGTCTGCGGTCCCTCCTTCCACTAGGCCTCCACTGACCAGACCACTGCTGCCTGTGTACCCCTGGAACCTATTTTACAGTGCCTACAGCCAGCCCATTTTATTGTGTTAGGCCTTCGAAGCCTGTCTGCTGTCCCTCCTTCCACTAGGCCCCCACTGACCAGACCACTGCTGCCTGTGTACCCCTGGAACCTATTTTACAGTGCTTACAGCCAGCCCATTTTATTGTGTTAGGCCTTCGAAGCCTGTCTGCTGTCCCTCCTTGCACTAGGCCTCCACTGACCAGACCACTGCTGCCCGTGTACCCCTGTAACCAATTATAAAGTGCCTACAGCCAGCCCATTTTATTATGTTAGGCCTTCGAAGCCTGTCTGCTGTCCCTCCTTCCACTAGGCCTCCACTGACCAGACCACTGCTGCCCGTGTACCCCTGTAACCAATTATAAAGTGCCTACAGCCAGCCCATTTTATTGTGTTAGGCCTTCGAAGCCTGTCTGCGGTCCCTCCTTCCACTAGGCCTCCACTCACCAGACCACTGCTGCCCGTGTACCCCTGGAACCAATTATAAAGTGCCTACAGCCAGCCCATTTTATTGTGTTAGGCCTTCGAAGCCTGTCTCCCGTCCCTCCTTCCACTAGGCCTCCACTGACCAGACCACTGCTGCCCGTGTACCCCTGGAACCTATTTTATAGTGCCTACAGCCAGCCCATTTTATTGTGTTAGGCCTTCGAAGCCTGTCTGCTGTCTCTCCTTCCACTAGACCTCCACTGACCAGACCACTGCTGCCCGTGTACCCCTGTAACCAATTATAAAGTGCCTACAGCCAGCCCATTTTATTGTGTTAGGCCTTCGAAGCCTGTCTGCGGTCCCTCCTTCCACTAGGCCTCCACTGACCAGACCACTGCTGCCTGTGTACCCCTGGAACCTATTTTACAGTGCCTACAGCCAGCCCATTTTATTGTGTTAGGCCTTCGAAGCCTGTCTGCGGTCCCTCCTTCCACTAGGACCCCACTGACCAGACCACTGCTGCCTGTGTACCCCTGGAACCTATTTTACAGTGCTTACAGCCAGCCCATTTTATTGTGTTAGGCCTTCGAAGCCTGTCTCCTGTCCCTCCTTGCACTAGGCCTCCACTGACCAGACCACTGCTGCCCGTGTACCCCTGTAACCAATTATAAAGTGCCTACAGCCAGCCCATTTTATTATGTTAGGCCTTCGAAGCCTGTCTGCTGTCCCTCCTTCCACTAGGCCTCCACTGACCAGACCACTGCTGCCCGTGTACCCCTGTAACCAATTATAAAGTGCCTACAGCCAGCCCATTTTATTGTGTTAGGCCTTCGAAGCCTGTCTGCGGTCCCTCCTTCCACTAGGCCTCCACTCACCAGACCACTGCTGCCCGTGTACCCCTGGAACCAATTATAAAGTGCCTACAGCCAGCCCATTTTATTGTGTTAGGCCTTCGAAGCCTGTCTCCCGTCCCTCCTTCCACTAGGCCTCCACTGACCAGACCACTGCTGCCCGTGTACCCCTGGAACCTATTTTATAGTGCCTACAGCCAGCCCATTTTATTGTGTTAGGCCTTCGAAGCCTGTCTGCTGTCTCTCCTTCCACTAGACCTCCACTGACCAGACCACTGCTGCCCGTGTACCCCTGTAACCAATTATAAAGTGCCTACAGCCAGCCCATTTTATTATGTTAGGCCTTCGAAGCCTGTCTGCTGTCCCTCCTTCCACTAGGCTCCCACTGACCAGACCACTGCTGCCCGTGTACCCCTGTAACCAATTATAAAGAGCCTACAGCCAGCCCATTTTATTGTGTTAGGCCTTCGAAGCCTGTCTGCGGTCCCTCCTTCCACTAGGCCTCCACTCACCAGACCACTGATGCCCGTGTACCCCTGGAACCTATTTTACAGTGCCTACAGCCAGCCCATTTTATTGTGTTAGGCCTTCGAAGCCTGTCTGCGGTCCCTCCTTCCACTAGGCCTCCACTGACCAGACCACTGCTGCCCGTGTACCCCTGGAACCTATTTTACAGTGCCTACAGCCAGCCCATTTTATTGTGTTAGGCCTTCGAAGCCTGTCTGCGGTCCCTCCTTCCACTAGGCCTCCACTCACCAGACCACTGCTGCCCGTGTACCCCTGTAACCAATTATAAAGTGCCTACAGCCAGCCCATTTTATTGTGTTAGGCCTTCGAAGCCTGTCTGCGGTCCCTCCTTCCACTAGGCCTCCACTCACCAGACCACTGCTGCCCGTGTACCCCTGGAACCTATTTTACAGTGCCTACAGCCAGCCCATTTTATTGTGTTAGGCCTTCGAAGCCTGTCTGCGGTCCCTCCTTCCACTAGGCCTCCACTCACCAGACCACTGCTGCCCGTGTACCCCTGGAACCAATTATAAAGTGCCTACAGCCAGCCCATTTTATTGTGTTAGGCCTTCGAAGCCTGTCTGCGGTCCCTCCTTCCACTAGGCCTCCACTCACCAGACCACTGCTGCCCGTGTACCCCTGGAACCAATTATAAAGTGCCTACAGCCAGCCCATTTTATTGTGTTAGGCCTTCGAAGCCTGTCTCCCGTCCCTCCTTCCACTAGGCCTCCACTGACCAGACCACTGCTGCCCATGTACCCCTGGAACCTATTTTATAGTGCCTACAGCCAGCCCATTTTATTGTGTTAGGCCTTCGAAGCCTGTCTGCTGTCCCTCCTTCCACTAGACCTCCACTGACCAGACCACTGCTGCCCGTGTACCCCTGTAACCAATTATAAAGTGCCTACAGCCAGCCCATTTTATTATGTTAGGCCTTCGAAGCCTGTCTGCTGTCCCTCCTTCCACTAGGCCTCCACTGACCAGACCACTGCTGCCCGTGTACCCCTGTAACCAATTATAAAGTGCCTACAGCCAGCCCATTTTATTGTGTTAGGCCTTCGAAGCCTGTCTGCGGTCCCTCCTTCCACTAGGCCTCCACTCACCAGACCACTGATGCCCGTGTACCCCTGGAACCTATTTTACAGTGCCTACAGCCAGCCTATTTTATTGTGTTAGGCCTTCGAAGCCTGTCTGCGGTCCCTCCTTCCACTAGGCCTCCACTGACCAGACCACTGCTGCCCGTGTACCCCTGGAACCTATTTTACAGTGCCTACAGCCAGCCCATTTTATTGTGTTAGGCCTTCGAAGCCTGTCTGCGGTCCCTCCTTCCACTAGGCCTCCACTCACCAGACCACTGCTGCCCGTGTACCCCTGGAACCAATTATAAAGTGCCTACAGCCAGCCCATTTTATTGTGTTAGGCCTTCGAAGCCTGTCTGCGGTCCCTCCTTCCACTAGGCCTCCACTCACCAGACCACTGCTGCCCGTGTACCCCTGGAACCTATTTTACAGTGCCTACAGCCAGCCCATTTTATTGTGTTAGGCCTTCGAAGCCTGTCTGCGGTCCCTCCTTCCACTAGGCCTCCACTCACCAGACCACTGCTGCCCGTGTACCCCTGTAACCAATTATAAAGTGCCTACAGCCAGCCCATTTTATTATGTTAGGCCTTCGAAGCCTGTCTCCTGTCCCTCCTTCCACTAGGCCTCCACTGACCAGACCACTGCTGCCCGTGTACCCCTGGAACCAATTATAAAGTGCCTACAGCCAGCCCATTTTATTGTGTTAGGCCTTCGAAGCCTGTCTCCCGTCCCTCCTTCCACTAGGCCTCCACTGACCAGACCACTGCTGCCCGTGTACCCCTGGAACCTATTTTACAGTGCCTACAGCCAGCCCATTTTATTGTGTTAGGCCTTCGAAGCCTGTCTGCTGTCCCTCCTTCCACTAGGCCTCCACTGACCAGACCACTGCTGCCCGTGTACCCCTGTAACCAATTATAAAGTGCCTACAGCCAGCCCATTTTATTATGTTAGGCCTTCGAAGCCTGTCTGCTGTCCCTCCTTCCACTAGGCCTCCACTGACCAGACCACTGCTGCCCGTGTACCCCTGGAACCTATTTTACAGTGCCTACAGCCAGCCCATTTTATTGTGTTAGGCCTTCGAAGCCTGTCTGCGGTCCCTCCTTCCACTAGGCCTCCACTCACCAGACCACTGCTGCCCGTGTACCCCTGGAACCAATTATAAAGTGCCTACAGCCAGCCCATTTTATTGTGTTAGGCCTTCGAAGCCTGTCTGCGGTCCCTCCTTCCACTAGGCCTCCACTCACCAGACCACTGCTGCCCGTGTACCCCTGGAACCTATTTTACAGTGCATAGAGCCTATTGTTTTATTTTATTTAATATTAATAAAGCCATGATGGACTACGCTGTACCACGCTATGAGCTACCCAGTTGACAATTCTTTTGCGAGAAAAGCCATCCCACCCCTCCACCAGCATGTTAAAGACCACATTGTCCTTTCATTCTGTCAATCTGTGAGTCCAAAGGTACACCTGACAACAGACACATGGAGCGGAAGGCATGGCCACGGAAGGTTACGTGTCCTTTGTGGCGCAATGGGTTAATGTATTGCATGCATGGTCCACACAGGGGACAGCCTGGTAAGTCTGTCTGCAGTCCCTAATTCAAGTTGTCCTCAACTGAATAAAGCTGAACTTCTACCTTCTGGCTCTGATTAACTGCTGTTTTTAAAAAAATTGGTGGTTTCCGGCCTACTAACGGTGTCTGCCCCTGCCTGGTGTTGTCCTCAACTGAATAAAGCTGAGCTTCTACCTTCTGTCTCTGATTAAGCTTTTTTTTTTTTTTTTTTTTTTTTTTAATTGCTGGATGGGGCCTAATACCTCTGTTTGATGCTCCCTGGTGTTTGTCCTCAACTGAATAAAGCTGAGCTTCTACCTTCTGGCTCTGATTAACTGCTGTTTTAAAAAAAAATGGTGGTTCCGGCCTACTAACGGTGTCTGCCCCTGCCTGGTGTTGTCCTCAACTGAATAAACCTGAGCTTCTACCTTCTGGCTCTGATTAACTGCTGTTTTTTAAAAAATTGGTGGTTCCCGCCTACTAATTGTGTCTGCCCCTGCCTGGTGTTGTCCTCAACTGAATAAAGCTGAGCTTCTACCTTCTGTCTCTGATTAACTGCTGTTTTTAAAAAAATTGGTGGTTTCCGGCCTACTAACGGTGTCTGCCCCTGCCTGGTGTTGTCCTCAACTGAATAAAGCTGAGCTTCTACCTTCTGGCTCTGATTAACTGCTGTTTTTAAAAAAATTGGTGGTTCCCGCCTACTAACGGTGTCTGTCCCTGCCTGGTGTTGTCCTCAACTGAATAAAGTTGAGCTTCTACCTTCTGGCTCTGATTAACTGCTGTTTTTTAAAAAAATGGTGGTTCCGGCCTACTAACGGTGTCTGCCCCTGCCTGGTGTTGTCCTCAACTGAATAAAGCTGAGCTTCTACCTTCTGGCTCTGATTAACTGCTGTTTTTAAAAAAATTGGTGGTTTCCGGCCTACTAACGGTGTCTGCCCCTCCCTGGTGTTTGTCCTCAACTGAATAAAGCTGAGCTTCTACCTTCTGGCTCTGATTAACTGCTGTTTTTAAAAAAAATGGTGGTTCCCGCCTACTAACGGTGTCTGCCCCTGCCTGGTGTTTGTCCTCAACTGAATAAAGCTGAGCTTCTACCTTCTGGCTCTGATTAACTGCTGTTTTTAAAAAAAATTGGTGGTTCCCACCTACTAACGGTGTCTGCCCCTGCCTGGTGTTGTCCTCAACTGAATAAAGCTGAGCTTCTACCTTCTGTCTCTGATTAACTGCTGTTTTTAAAAAAATTGGTGGTTTCCGGCCTACTAACGGTGTCTGCCCCTGCCTGGTGTTGTCCTCAACTGAATAAAGCTGAGCTTCTACCTTCTGGCTCTGATTAAGCTTTTATTTTTTTTTTTGTTTAATTGCTGGATGGGGCCTAATACCTCTGTTTGCTGCTCCCTGGTGTTTGTCCTCAACTGAATAAAGCTGAGCTTCTACCTTCTGGCTCTGATTAACTGCTGTTTTTAAAAAAAATGGTGGTTCCCGCCTACTAACGGTGTCTGCCCCTGCCTGGTGTTTGTCCTCAACTGAATAAAGCTGAGCTTCTACCTTCTGGCTCTGATTAACTGCTGTTTTTTAAAAAATTGGTGGTTCCGGCCTACTAACGGTGTCTGCCCCTGCCTGTTGTTGTCCTCAACTGAATAAAGCTGAGCTTCTACCTTCTGGCTTTTGGCCTACAGTAGCAAATATTAAACTGCATTTGGCCTATTAGTGTGTTTGGGCCCTTAAAACAGTGTCTGCTGCTCCTGGGTTTGCTACTCCACTCAACAAAGCAATGCCGCCTGTTTAGTCCTGTTACCAATTTTGAACTGCATTTAGCCTACTTTATTCTTTGGCCCTATATCTGTTTCCTCCTCATCCTGCCCATTCCCCAGCCACTGCTAGATGAGTCTGCTGGTACATTGACCTAGACCACTACATTCCCCTTGCACTATACACAGCCAGAATCTGACCCTGCTGAAAGTAAGGTTCCCCTTCCCGCATGTTATACCACCTTACACAGGGACAAAGAGGAAGGTGCAGATGAAAGTGCAGGTTCCTTCATCAGGTGGGGGGGCATACTCGTTGGCGACGTCACTGGCACAGGGCCCCTCAGAGTACGCAAAAGTGTCGCTGCCGGTGGGAGGCGCCCCCGCCGTGCAAACACACCGCTGTACTTTGAGGGGCCCTGTGCCAGTGCCAATGCCAACGAGTGGGCCCCCCTGCTTGCTTAGTATCACAGCACTTGCAAACTTGACATACTTACCTCTCACTGCTCCATCGCCGTGACGTAGTCCATGTTTCCTGTGCCTACTAAAACCTTGAACCAGCCCTACCCCCCACAACTTTTGCCAAATGACCCCAATTTCCAATGCCCAACTATTATTATAAAGTTAATTAAGATTGACAAGCTTCAGAAACAAGAATGGATGTTTTTGCCATTAAAATGGGCACTGTAGGTGTTTTCCTGGCCTCCACTCACTGCCGACTATGCTTCCCCATTGACTTGCATTGGGTTTCGTGTTTCGGTCGATCCCCGACTTTTACCGATAATTGGGCGACTGTACTCGACTCGACTCTGGACAAAGTCGGGTTTCACAAAACCCGACTCGACCGTAAAAAAATGAAAGTCGCTCAACCCTAGTGCTGTATATAAGTAGAGTAACAGACAGCAAAAAAAGTGGTCCACCGGCCTACAATGCCCAAACTTGGAACTCGCAGATATAAGAGGGCTGTCACGGAAATGCCACACTGGCAAATATGTGGCCTTTTTATATTTTGTTATGCTAAATAGAACTGAATATAGTTAGAGTAACAGACAGCATAAAAAGTGGTACACCGGCCCACAATGACCAAACTTGGAGCACGCAGATATATGAGGGCTGTCACGGAAATACCACACTGGCAAATATGTGGTCTTTTTATATTTTTTTATGTAAAATAGTGCTGTATATAATTAGAGTATCAGACAGCAAAAAAAGTGGTCCACCGGCCTACAATGACCAAACTTGAAGCATGCAGACACATGAGGACTGTCACGGAAATACCACACTGGCAAATATGTGGCCTTTTTATTTTTGTTATGCTAAATAGTGTTGTATATAATTAGAGTATCAGAGAGCAAAAAAAGTGGTCCACCGGCCTACAATGCCCAAATGTGGAGCACGCAGATACATGAGGGCTGTCAGGAAAATACCACAGTGGCAAATACAGTGGCATAGACTTCAGTCTGCAGTGTGATTCCTATAAGTGTGTCCTAGAAGTGTGAAGATTATGTAGAATTAAAACCAGAATTGAACCAGAAGGGAACTGAAGGTAACTGGCCAGTCACTGTAAACAATGTTTCTGTTTGTTTTCACTTTCACCCCTATAATCCTTCACTTTCACTCCCCTGATCCCTACACCAAGTAAGGAACTGTTCATCTCTTCTTCAATCCTCCTCTTCCACCTCACCTCCTCCTCAAAACTGTTCCTTAACATAAAATCCTCTGTCTCCAAACACAGACAGCCCCCTCATGCCCTCTCCTTCCCCCACCTGCTAACACTTTCTCTGCTCCTTCTCACTTCTGGTGATATCTCTCCAAATCCTGGTCCTCCTCACCACATTCCCACAGTCATTTCTACCTCCCATCCATGCTCTATCACAACCTTCCGTAACCTCTCTAACCTTATACCCATTCACCCAGCCCTCGCTTTCCCAGTCCCACTAACAGGAGCTCTGTGGAATGCTCGCTCTGTCTGCAACAAGCTTTCCTACATCCAGGATCTTTTTGTTACTACCAAACTTTCCTTCCTCGCCATCACTGAAACCTGGCTCACCCCTTCTGACACAGCCTCACCTGCTGCACTTCTGTATGGTGGCTGTTGTGAATTCTGCTCTTGGGTTCCCTCCGGTGGTTGCTGGTAGTAATACAGTTGTCCCTGGGCTGCAATCCTGGGCAGGTGTCCCTGCTGATTGCAGCTCTGACTGGGATATTTAGGTGTGCAGGATTCATTAGCCCTTGCCAGTTGTCCATTGTTCTTGGAGGTTTTGCATCTCTGTCTGGTTCCTCCTGCCCTGCTACCAAATCAGCAAAGATAAGTGTCTGGTTTTGTTTCTGCAGCACACATGCTGTGTGCTTTGCAATTCAGTACTATTCAATGTTTTTTCTTGTCCAGCTAGACTGTGTTTGGATTTTTCAGTCAAGTTGGATTCTCAGGAGATGCAGATATACATTCCATGTCTTTTGTTAGATGGTGGAATTTTTGTATTATCTGCTGTGGATATTTTTAGGGTTTTAATACTGACCGCTTAGTATTCTGTCCTATCCTTTCCTATTTAGCTAGCGGGGCCTCTTTTGCTAAATCCTGATTTCTGACTGCGTGTGTCGTTCCTCTATTACTCACAGTCAATATTTGTGGGGGGCTGCCTATCCTTTGGGGTTCTGCTCTGAGGCAAGATAGAATTCCCATTTCCATCTATAGGGGTATTTAGTCCTCCGGCTGTGTCGAGGAGTCTAGGATGTGTTAGGTACACCCCACGGCTACTTCTAGTTGCGGTGTCAGTTTAGGGTTTGCAGTCAGTAGAGGTTCCACCTACTCCTGAGAAAGTCTCATGCGGCTCCAAGGTCACCGGATCATAACAGTACAACTGGCCAACAATGAGTTAAATGCATCTCAGAAGAAGGGAAGAAAGGTGTTGAGCCATTTTTTTTCTGTAGCCTGCTTTGTCTTTTCTTCCCTCTTTTTCTCTGGGTGGCTGAGGAGTCTTGTGCTAGCATGGATGTTCAGGGATTAGCTTCTCGTGTAGACCAGCTTGCTGCTAGGGTACAGAGTATTTCTGATTATATTGTTCAGACTCCAGTTTTAGAGCCTAAGATTCCTACTCCTGATTTGTTTTTTGGGGACAGGTCCAAATTTTTGAGTTTTAAAAACAACTGTAAACTGTTTTTTGCTCTGAGACCTCGATCCTCTGGTGATTCCATTCAGCAGGTTAAAATTGTCATCTCCCTGCTGCGTGGCGATCCTCAGGATTGGGCATTTTCCCTGGAATCTGGGAATCCAGCCTTGCTTAAGGTAGACACCTTTTTTCAGGCTTTAGGATTATTATATGATGAACCAAATTCTGTGGATCAAGTGGAGAAGACCTTGTTGGCCCTGTCTCAGGGTCAAGAAGCGGTAGAATTGTATTGTCAGAAATTTAGAAAATGGTCTGTGTTGACTAAATGGAATGATGATGCTTTGGCGGCAATTTTCAGAAAGGGTCTTTCTGAATCCGTTAAAAATGTTATGGTGGGGTTTCCCACGCCTTTCGGTCTGAGTGATTCTATGTCTCTGGCCATTCAGATTGATCGGCGCTTGCGGGAGCGCAGAACTGTGCGCGCTGTGGCGTTGTCCTCAGAGCAGATGCCTTAGCCAATGCAGTGTGAGAGGATTCTGTCTAGAACGGAACAACAAGGATTCAGACGTCAGAATAGGTTGTGTTTTTATTGTGGCGATGCTTCTCATGTCATTTCAGTCTGCCCTAAGCGTACCAAGAGGATCGCTAGTTCATTTACCATCAGTACTGTACAACCTAAATTTCTGTTATCTGTGTCTTTGATCTGCTCATTGTCATCATTTTCTGTCATGGCGTTTGTGGATTGAGGTGCTGCCTTGAACTTAATGGACTTTGAGTTTGCCAGGCATTGTGGTTTTCCCTTGCAGTCTTTGCAGAACCCTATTCCTTTAAGGGGCATTGATGCTACACCTTTGGCTAAAAATAAGCCCCAGTTCTGGACACAGGTGACCATGTGCATGGCGCCAGCCCATCAGGAAGATTGTCGATTTCTGGTGTTGCATAATTTGCATGATGCTATCGTGCTGGGTTTTCCGTGGTTGCAGGTACATAATCCTGTGTTGGATTGGAAGTCTATGTCTGTGACTAGTTGGGGATGTCAGGGGGTTCATAATGACGTTTGTTATGGTTCTCAATGGCAAGAGAACATAGCCCAGCAAACATAAGAACTAGCTCTTGGAAGGATGGAAACTAAACTGACCATGAACTAAACCTGCCGCACAATTAACAGTAGCCGGGTAGCGTTGCCTACGTTTTATCCCTAGACGCCCAGCACCAGCCGGAGGACTAACTAATCCTGGCAGAGGAAAATATAGTCCTGGCTCACCTCTAGAGAAATTTCCCCGAAAGGCAGACAGAGGCCCCCACATATATTGGCGGTGATTTTAGATGAAAATGACAAACGTAGTATGAAAATAGGTTTAGCAAAATTGAGGTCCGCTTACTAGATAGCAGGAAGACAGAAAGGGCACTTTCATGGTCAGCTGAAAACCCTATCAAAACACCATCCTGAAATTACTTTAAGACTCTAGTATTAACTCATAACATCAGAGTGGCAATTTCAGATCACAAGAGCTTTCCAGACACAGAAACGAAACTACAGCTGTGAACTGGAACAAAATGCAAAAACAAACGAGGACTAAAGTCCAACTTAGCTGGGAGTTGTCTAGCAGCAGGAACATGCACAGAAAGGCTTCTGATTACAATGTTGACCGGCATGGAAGTGACAGAGGAGCAAGGCTAAATAGCGACTCCCACATCCTGATGGAAACAGGTGAACAGAGGGGATGATGCACACCAGTTCAATTCCACCAGTGGCCACCGGGGGAGCCCAAAATCCAATTTCACAACAGTACCCCCCCCTCAAGGAGGGGGCACCGAACCCTCACCAGAACCACCAGGGCGATCAGGATGAGCCCTATGAAAGGCACGGACCAGATCGGAGGCATGAACATCAGAGGCAGTCACCCAAGAATTATCCTCCTGACCGTATCCCTTCCATTTGACCAGATACTGGAGTTTCCATCTGGAAACACGGGAGTCCAAGATTTTTTCCACAACGTACTCCAACTCGCCCTCAACCAACACCGGAGCAGGAGGCTCAACGGAAGGCACAACCGGTACCTCATACCTGCGCAATAATGACCGATGAAAAACATTATGAATAGAAAAAGATGCAGGGAGGTTCAAACGGAAGGACACAGGGTTAAGAATCTCCAATATCTTGTACGGGCCGATGAACCGAGGCTTAAACTTAGGAGAAGAAACCCTCATAGGGACAAAACGAGAAGACAACCACACCAAGTCCCCAACACAAAGCCGAGGACCAACCCGACGCCGGCGGTTGGCAAAAAGCTGAGTCTTCTCCTGGGACAACTTCAAATTGTCCACTACCTGCCCCCAAATCTGATGCAACCTCTCCACCACAGCATCCACTCCAGGACAATCCGAAGATTCCACCTGACCAGAAGAAAATCGAGGATGAAACCCCGAATTACAGAAAAAAGGAGACACCAAGGTGGCAGAGCTGGCCCGATTATTGAGGGCAAACTCCGCTAAAGGCAAAAAAGCAACCCAATCATCCTGATCTGCAGACACAAAACACCTCAAATATGTCTCCAAGGTCTGATTCGTCCGCTCGGTCTGGCCATTAGTCTGAGGATGGAAAGCAGACGAGAAAGACAAATCTATGCCCATCCTAGCACAGAATGCTCGCCAAAATCTAGACACGAATTGGGTTCCTCTGTCAGAAACGATATTCTCCGGAATACCATGCAAACGGACCACATTTTGAAAAAACAGAGGAACCAACTCGGAAGAAGAAGGCAACTTAGGCAGGGGAACCAAATGGACCATCTTAGAGAAACGGTCACACACCACCCAGATGACAGACATCTTCTGAGAAACAGGAAGATCCGAAATAAAATCCATCGAGATGTGCGTCCAGGGCCTCTTCGGGATAGGCAAGGGCAACAACAATCCACTAGCCCGAGAACAACAAGGCTTGGCCCGAGCACAAACGTCACAAGACTGCACAAAGCCTCGCACATCTCGAGACAGGGAAGGCCACCAGAAGGACCTTGCCACTAAATCCCTGGTACCAAAGATTCCAGGATGACCTGCCAACGCAGAAGAATGAACCTCAGAAATGACTTTACTGGTCCAATCATCAGGAACAAACAGTCTACCAGGTGGGCAACGATCAGGTCTATCCGCCTGAAACTCCTGCAAGGCCCGCCGCAGGTCTGGAGAAACGGCAGACAATATCACTCCATCCTTAAGGATACCTGTAGGTTCAGAATTACCAGGGGAGTCAGGCTCAAAACTCCTAGAAAGGGCATCCGCCTTAACATTCTTAGAACCCGGCAGGTAGGACACCACAAAATTAAACCGAGAGAAAAACAACGACCAGCGCGCCTGTCTAGGATTCAGGCGTCTGGCGGACTCAAGATAAATTAGATTTTTGTGGTCAGTCAATACCACCACCTGATGTCTAGCCCCCTCAAGCCAATGACGCCACTCCTCAAAAGCCCACTTCATGGCCAAAAGCTCCCGATTCCCAACATCATAATTCCGCTCGGCGGGCGAAAATTTACGCGAGAAGAAAGCACAAGGTCTCATCACGGAGCAATCGGAACTTCTCTGCGACAAAACCGCCCCAGCTCCGATTTCAGAAGCGTCGACCTCAACCTGAAAAGGAAGAGCAACATCAGGCTGACGCAACACAGGGGCGGAAGAAAAGCGGCGCTTAAGCTCCCGAAAGGCCTCCACAGCAGCAGGGGACCAATCAGCAACATCAGCACCCTTCTTAGTCAAATCAGTCAATGGTTTAACAACATCAGAAAAACCAGCAATAAATCGACGATAAAAGTTAGCAAAGCCCATAAATTTCTGAAGACTCTTAAGAGAAGAGGGTTGCGTCCAATCACAAATAGCCTGAACCTTGACAGGATCCATCTCGATGGAAGAGGGGGAAAAAATATATCCCAAAAAGGAAATCTTTTGAACCCCAAAAACGCACTTAGAACCCTTCACACACAAGGAATTAGACCGCAAAACCTGAAAAACCCTCCTGACCTGCTGGACATGAGAGTCCCAGTCATCCGAAAAAATCAAAATATCATCCAGATACACAATCATAAATTTATCCAAATAATCACGGAAAATGTCATTCATAAAGGACTGAAAGACTGAAGGGGCATTTGAAAGACCAAAAGGCATCACCAAATACTCAAAGTGGCCCTCGGGCGTATTAAATGCGGTTTTCCACTCATCCCCCTGCTTAATTCGCACCAAATTATACGCCCCACGGAGATCTATCTTAGAGAACCACTTGGCCCCCTTTATGCGAGCAAACAAATCAGTCAGCAGTGGCAACGGATATTGATATTTAACCGTGATTTTATTCAAAAGCCGATAATCAATACACGGCCTCAAAGAGCCATCTTTCTTAGCCACAAAGAAAAAACCGGCTCCTAAGGGAGATGACGAAGGACGAATATGTCCCTTTTCCAAGGACTCCTTTATATATTCTCGCATAGCAGCATGTTCAGGCACAGACAGATTAAATAAACGACCCTTAGGGTATTTACTACCTGGAATCAAATCTATGGCACAATCGCACTCCCGGTGCGGAGGTAATGAACCAAGCTTAGGTTCTTCAAAAACATCACGATATTCAGTCAAGAATTCAGGAATCTCAGAGGGAATAGATGATGAAATGGAAACCACAGGTACGTCCCCATGCGTCCCCTTACATCCCCAGCTTAACACAGACATAGCTTTCCAGTCAAGGACTGGGTTATGAGATTGCAGCCATGGCAATCCAAGCACCAACACATCATGTAGGTTATACAGCACAAGAAAGCGAATAATCTCCTGGTGATCCGGATTAATCCGCATAGTTACTTGTGTCCAGTATTGTGGTTTATTACTAGCCAATGGGGTGGAGTCAATCCCCTTCAGGGGTATAGGAGTTTCAAGAGGCTCCAAATCATACCCACAGCGTTTGGCAAAGGACCAATCCATAAGACTCAAAGCGGCGCCAGAGTCGACATAGGCATCCGCGGTAATAGATGATAAAGAACAAATCAGGGTCACAGATAGAATAAACTTAGACTGTAAAGTGCCAATTGAAACAGACTTATCAAGCTTCTTAGTACGCTTAGAGCATGCTGATATAACATGAGTTGAATCACCGCAATAGAAGCACAACCCATTTTTTTCATCTAAAATTCTGCCGTTCACTTCTGGACAGAATTCTATCACATTGCATATTCTCTGGCGTCTTCTCAGTAGACACCGCCAAAGGGTGCACAGGTTTGCGCTCCCGCAGATGCCTATCGATCTGGATAGCCATTGTCATGGACTCATTCAGACCCGCAGGCACAGGGAACCCCACCATAACATCCTTAATGGCATCAGAGAGACCCTCTCTGAAATTCGCCGCCAGGGCGCACTCATTCCACTGAGTAAGCACAGCCCATTTACGGAATTTCTGGCAGTATATTTCAGCTTCGTCTTGCCCCTGAGATAGGGACATCAAGGCCTTTTCTGCCTGAAGCTCTAACTGAGGTTCCTCATAAAGCAACCCCAAGGCCAGAAAAAACGCATCCACATTGAGCAACGCAGGATCCCCTGGAGCCAATGCAAAAGCCCAATCCTGAGGGTCGCCCCGGAGCAAGGAAATCACAATCCTGACCTGCTGAGCAGGATCTCCAGCAGAGCGAGATTTCAGGGACAAAAACAACTTGCAATTATTTTTGAAATTTTGAAAGCAAGATCTATTCCCCGAGAAAAATTCAGGCAAAGGAATTCTAGGTTCAGATATAGGAACATGAACAACAAAATCTTGTAAATTTTGAACTTTCGTGGTGAGATTATTCAAACCTGCAGCTAAACTCTGAATATCCATTTTAAACAGGTGAACACAGAGCCATTCCAGGATTAGAAGGAGAGAGAGAGAGAAAGGCTGCAATATAGGCAGACTTGCAAGAGATTCAATTACAAGCACACTCAGAACTGAAGGAAGAAAAAAAAAAAAAAAAAAAATCTTCAGCAGACTTCTCTTTTCTCTCCTTTCTCTGTCAATTAATTTAACCCTTTTTTGGCCGGTCAAACTGTTATGGTTCTCAATGGCAAGAGAACATAGCCCAGCAAACATAAGAACTAGCTCTTGGAAGGATGGAAACTAAACTGACCATGAACTAAACCTGCCGCACAATTAACAGTAGCCGGGTAGCGTTGCCTACGTTTTATCCCTAGACGCCCAGCACCAGCCGGAGGACTAACTAATCCTGGCAGAGGAAAATATAGTCCTGGCTCACCTCTAGAGAAATTTCCCCGAAAGGCAGACAGAGGCCCCCACATATATTGGCGGTGATTTTAGATGAAAATGACAAACGTAGTATGAAAATAGGTTTAGCAAAATTGAGGTCCGCTTACTAGATAGCAGGAAGACAGAAAGGGCACTTTCATGGTCAGCTGAAAACCCTATCAAAACACCATCCTGAAATTACTTTAAGACTCTAGTATTAACTCATAACATCAGAGTGGCAATTTCAGATCACAAGAGCTTTCCAGACACAGAAACAAAACTACAGCTGTGAACTGGAACAAAATGCAAAAACAAACGAGGACTAAAGTCCAACTTAGCTGGGAGTTGTCTAGCAGCAGGAACATGCACAGAAAGGCTTCTGATTACAATGTTGACCGGCATGGAAGTGACAGAGGAGCAAGGCTAAATAGCGACTCCCACATCCTGATGGAAACAGGTGAACAGAGGGGATGATGCACACCAGTTCAATTCCACCAGTGGCCACCGGGGGAGCCCAAAATCCAATTTCACAACAGACGTTCCTTTGACGTCAATCTCCTCTTCTCCCTCTTCTGAAATTAAAGAGTTTTTGTCTGATTTTCAGGATGTATTCGATGAGCCCAAGTCCAGTTCCCTTCCACCGCATAGGGACTGTGATTGTGCGATTGACTTGATTCCAGGCTGTAAGTTTCCTAAGGGCCGACTTTTCAATCTGTCTGTGCCTGATCATACCGCCATGCGGAGTTATGTTAAGGAGTCTTTGGAGAAAGGGCATATTCGGCCATCTTTTTCACCGTTGGGAGCGGGATTTTTTTTGTTGCTAAGAAGGATGGCTCCTTGAGACCCTGTATTGATTATCACCTCTTGAATAAGATCACGGTCAAGTTTCAATACCCTTTACCTCTGCTTTCCGATTTGTTTGCTAGGATTAAGGGGGCTAGTTGGTTTATGAAGATTGACCTTCGGGGGGCATATAATCTTGTTCATATTAAGCAGGGTGATGAATGGAAAACTGCGTTTAATACACCCGAAGGCATTTTGAATATCTTGTGATGCCATTCGGCCTCTCTAATGCTCCATCTGTTTTTCAGTCCTTCATGCACGATATCTTACGGACTTATCTTGATAAATTCATGATTGTATATTTGGATGACATTTTAATTTTTTCCGATGATTGAGAGTCTCATGTGGAACAGGTAAGGATGGTATTTCAGATTCTTCGTGATAATGCTTTATTTGTGAAGGGGTCTAAGTGTCTCTTTGGAGTGCAGAAGGTTTCTTTTTTGGGCTTCATTTTTTTCTCCCTCATCTATAGAGATGGATCCGGTTAAGGTTCAGGCCATTCATGATTGGATTCAACTCACATCCATAAAGAGCCTTCAGAAATTTTTGGGCTTTGCTAATTTTTATCGCCGTTTCATTGCTAACTTCTCCAGTGTGGTTAATCCCTTGACCGATTTGACGAAGAAAGGTGCTGATGTGACGAATTGGTCCTCTGCAGCTGTCTCTGCCTTTCAGGAGCTTAAACGCCGATTTACTTCTGCCCCGGTGTTGCGTCAACCGGATGTTTCTCTTCCGTTTCAGGTTGAGGTTGACGCTTCTGAGATTGGGGCAGGGGCCGTTTTGTCTCAGAGGGATCCTGTTGGTTCCTTGATGAAACCTTGTGCCTTCTTTTCCCGTAAGTTTTCGCCTACTGAACGCAATTATGATGTCGGCAATCGGGAGTTGTTGGCTATGAAGTGGGCGTTTGAGGAGTGGCGGCATTGGCTTGAGGGAGCTAAGCACCGTATTGTGGTCTTGACCGATTATAAAAATCTGATTTACCTTGAGTCTGCCAGACGGCTGAATCCTAGACAGGCTCGATGGTCCTTGTTTTTTTCCAGTTTCGATTTCGTGGTCTCGTATCTTCCGGGTTCTAAGAATATGAAGGCTGATGCCCTCTCTAGGAGTTTTTTGCCTGATTCTCCTGAGGTCCTTGAACTGGTCGGCATTCTGAAAGAAGGGGTGGTCCTTTCTGCCATTTCCCCTGATTTACGACGGGTTCTTCAGGAATTTCAGGCTGATAAACCTGACTGCTGTCCAGTGGGGAAACTGTTTGTTCCTGATAGATGGACTAGTAGAGTGATTTCTGAGGTTCATTGTTCTGTGTTGGCTGGCCATCCTGGTATTTTTGGTACCAGAGATTTGGTTGGTAGGTCCTTTTGGTGGCCTTCTTTGTCACGTGATGTGCGTTCTTTTGTGCAGTCCTGTGGGACTTGTGCGTGGGCCAAGCCTTGTTGTTCCCGTGCTAGTGGGTTGCTTTTGCCTTTGCCGGTCCCTGAGAGGCCCTGGATGCATATTTCTATGGATTTTAATTCTGATCTTCCGGTTTCCCAGAGGATGTCGGTCATCTGGGTTGTTTGTGACCGGTTCTCTAAGATGGTTCATTTGGTTCCTTTGCCTAAATTGCCTTCCTCTTCTCATTTGGTTCCGTTGTTTTTTCAGCATATGGTTAGTTTGCATGGTATTCCGGAGAATATTGTGTCCGACAGAGGTTCCCAGTTTGTTTCTAGGTTTTGGCGGGCCTTTTGTGCTAGGCTGGGCATTGATTTGTCTTTTTCTTCCGCATTTCATCCTCAGACAAATGGCCAGACCGAGCAAACTAATCAGACTTTGGAAACTTATCTGAGATGCTTTGTGTCTGCTGATCAGGATGATTGGGTGGCTTTCTTGCCATTGGCCGAGTTTGCCCTTAATAATGGGGCTAGTTCGGCTACCTTGGTTTTGCCCTCCTTTTGTAATTTTGGTTTTCATCCTCGTTTTTCTTTGGGGCAGGTTGAGCCTTCTGACTGTCCTGGTGTGGATTCTGTGGTTGACAGGTTGCAGCAGATTTGGGCTCATGTGGTGGACAATTTGGTGTTGTCTCAGGAGGAGGCTCAACGTTTTGCTAACCGTCGTCGGTGTGTTGGTTCCCGGCTTCGGGTTGGGGATCTGGTCTGGTTGTCTTCCCTGTTGTGAATTCCACTCTTGGGCTCCCTCCGGTGGTTATAAGTAGCATTTTTGTGAATTCTGCTCTTGGGCTCCCTCCTGTGGTTTTGAGTGGTATGGCTGCTTCTTGGATTTAGCATCAGCAGCTGTTCTCACTGATCGTCTTTCTGGCTCGGCTATATTAGTCTGGCCTTATCCCTAATTCAATGCCAGTTGTCAATTGTTGAGCTTGGAGTCATGGCTCTCTGAGGATTTCCCTGCCACTCTGACCATTGCAGCAAAGCTAAGTCCTTGCTTGTCTTTTTGCAGTTCACTTGTTGTGGACTTTGTTGTTTGGCATTTTCTATGTTTTGCTCATTTGTCCAGCTTATCAGTATGGATCTATTTAGCTAAGCTGGAAGCTCTGGGCAGCAGAGTTTGCCCTCCACACCTTTAGTCAGGTGTGGAGATTTTTGCATTTCTCTGCGGTGGACTTTTTCTAGTTTTTATTACTGACCGCACAGTTTTCTGTTCTGTACTAATTCTGTCTAGCTAGTAGTGGCCTCCTTTGCTAAATCTTGTTTCATACTACGTATGTCATTTCCTTCTCCTCTCACAGTCATTATTTGTGGGGGGCTGTCCTATCCTTTGGGGATTTTCTCTGAGGCAAGATAGCTTTCCTGTTTCTACCTTTAGGGGTAGCTAGTTCTCCGGCTGTGACGAGGTGTCCAGGGAGTGACAGGAACATCCCACGGCTACTGCTAGTGTCTGTGTTAAGATTAGGAACTGTGGTCGGTATAGTTACCACCTGCTCAGAGCTAGTCGCATGTCGCTCCCTAATCACCAGACCATAACAGTACAACTGGCCAAAAATGAGCTGAATGCATCTCAAAAGAAGGAAAAGAAAAAGAGTTCTGAGCCATTTTTTTTCCTCTAGTCTGTTTTGTCTTTCTCCTTCCTCTTAATCTCTGGGTGATTCAGGATTTTGATGCGGGCATGGATGTTCAGGGGTTGTTTTCTTGTGTGGATCAGCTTGCTGCAAGAGTACAGAGTATTCAAGATTATGTTGTTCAGACTCCGGCCTTAGAGCCTAGAATTCCTACTCCGGATTTGTTTTACGGGGATAGAACTAAGTTTTTGAACTTTAAAAATAACTGCAAATTGTTTTTTGCTCTGAAACCCCGTTCCTCTGGTGACCCCATTCAGCAAGTAAAAATAGTTATTTATCTGCTGCGTGGTGACCCTCAGGACTGGGCATTCTCCCTTGAGTCAGGGGATCCGGCATTGCTTAACGTAGATGCATTTTTTCAATCGCTCAGATTATTGTATGACGAACCTAACTCTGTAGAGCATGCTGAGAAAACACTGTTGGCCCTGTGTCAGGGTCAGGAAGCGGCAGAATTATACTGCCAGAAATTTAGAAAATGGTCTGTGCTCACTAAATGGAATGAGGATGCTATGGCAGCAATTTTCAGAAAGGGTCTTTCTGAAGCCCTTAAGGATGTTATGGTGGGGTTTCCCACGCCTGTTGGTTTGAGCGAGTCTATGTCTCTAGCCATTCAGATTGATCGACGCCTGCGCGAACGCAAAGTGGTGCACCATATGGCAGTGTCCTCTGAGCAGAGTCCTGAGCCTATGCAATGTGATAGGGTTTTGACTAGAGCGGAACAGAGGGGATACAGACGTCAGAATGGGCTGTGTTTTTACTGTGGGGATTCTGCTCATGCTATTTCTGATTGCCCTAAGCGTATTAAGAGGGTCGCTAGATCTGTTACCATTAGTACTGTGCAGCCTAAGTTTCTCCTGTCTGTGACCCTGATTTGCTCATTGTCATCTTTGGCCATGTGCACACGTTCAGTATTTTTCGTGTTTGTTTCGCGTTTTTTCGCTATAAAAACGTGATAAAAACGCGAAAAAAATGCTAACATATGCCTCCCATTATTTTCAGTGTAGTCCGCATTTTTTGTGCAAATGTAGCCTTTTTTCCGCAAAAAAATCGCATCGCGGAAAAAAAAGCAACATGTTCATTAAAATGCGGAATTGCAGGGGATTCCGCACACCTAGGAGTGCATTGATCTGCTTACTTCTCGCACGGGGCTGTGCACACCATGTGGTAAGTAAGCAGATTATGTGCGGTTGGTACCCAGGGTGGAGAAGAGGAGACTCTCCTCCACAGACTGGGCACCATATAATTGGTAAAAAAAAAGAATTAAAATAAAAAGTAGTCCTATACTCACCTTCGATGTCTTCCCGCCTCTCCGCTGCATGCTGCCGCTTCGGTTTCTATAGCTGGTGTGCGGTGAAGGACCTGCGATGACATCACGGTCTTGTGATTGGTCGAGACCGGTCATGTGACCGCTCACGTGACCGCGACGTCATGGAAGGTCCTGAACCACACCGGCATCTATAGGAACGGACGCCTGCAAGTGAGTATAACCATTTTTTTTATTTTTTTTATTATTTTTAAACATTCTATCTTTTACTATAGATGCTGCATAGGCAGCATCTATAGTAAAAAGATGGTCACACTTGTCAAACGCTATGTTTGACAAGTGTGACCAACCTGTCAGTCAGTTTTCCAAGCGATGCTACAGATCGCTTGGAAAACTTTAGCATTCTGCAAGCTAATTACGCTTGCAGAATGCTAAAAAAACGCGAAAAAAACGGAAAAAAAAAATGCGGATTTCTTGCAGAAAATTTCCGGTTTTCTTCAGGAAATTTCTGCAAGAAATCCAGACGTGTGCACATACCCTTTTTCTGTCATGGCATTTGTGGATTCGGGCGCTGCTCTGAACTTAATGGACTTAGAATTCGCTAGGCGCTGTGGTTTTTCTTTGCAGCCTTTGCAGAGTCCCATATGTTGTGAATTTACCTTTTTGGCTCCCTCTAGTGGTTACTAGTGATTTGACTCTGGGAATGTCTGCCATCCCTTGTATGCTCACCTGGGTCGTTAGGTCAGGGGTGTTGCTATATAAGCTCCCTGGACCTTCAGTTCAATGCCTGGCAACGTTGTAATCAGAGCTAATCTGTTGTGCTCTTGTCTACTGATCCTGGTTCCTGCTAAATTAAGCTAAGTCTGCTTTCTTGCTTTTTGCTATTTGTTTTTGTTTGCATTTTTGTCCAGCTTGTACATAATCTGTATCCTAACCTTGCTGGAAGCTCTAGGGAGGCTGGAGTTCTCCCCCCGGGCCGTTAGACGGTTCGGGGGTTCTTGAATCTCCAGTGTGGATTTTTTGATAGGGTTTTTGTTGACCATATAAGTTATCTTACTACATTCTGCTATTAGTAAGTGGGCCTCTCTTTGCTAAACCTAGTTCATCTCTGTGTTTGTCATTTCCTCTTACCTCACCGTTATTATTTGTGGGGGGCTTGTATCCTACTTCTGGGGTTTATTCTCTGGAGGCAAGAGAGGTCTTTGTTTTCCTCTTCTAGGGGTAGTTAGTCCTCCGGCTGGCGCGAGACATCTAGCGACCAACGTAGGCATGTTCCCCGGCTACTTCTAGTGTTGGCGTTAGGAGTAGATATATGGTCAACCCAGTTACCACTGCCCTATGAGCTGGATTTTTTGTACTTCGCAGACTTACTTGTTCCTCTGAGACCCTCGCCATTGGGGTCATAATAGTTTGCCAGGCCAGTATTAAATGTTAAATGCATTGCAGAAGCGGGATTATAAGAAAGAAAATTCTGAGTTTTTTTTTCTCTCTCTCATTTTTTTTTCTTTTCCCCTTTACCTCTGAGTGGCTTGTGTTTGCTGCAGACATGGATGTCCAGACCTTGATTACAAGTGTGGACCAGCTTGCTACTCGTGTGCAGGGCATACAGGATTATGTTACCAGAAATCCTATGTCAGAACCTAAGATACCGATTCCTGAACTGTTTTCCGGAGACCGATTTAAATTTAGAAATTTCAGGAATAATTGTAAATTGTTTTTGTCTCTGAGACCCTGTTCATCTGGAGACTCTGCTCAGCAAGTAAAAATTGTTATTACTTTTTTACGGGGCGACCCTCAGGATTGGGCCTTCTCGCTGGCGCCAGGAGATCCGGCATTGGCTGACATTGATGCGTTTTTTCTGGCGCTCGGTTTGCTTTATGAGGAACCCAATCTTGAGATTCAGGCAGAAAAAGCCTTGCTGGCTATGTCTCAGGGACAGGACGAGGCTGAAGTGTATTGCCAAAAATTTCGGAAATGGTCCATGCTGACCCAGTGGAACGAGTGTGCATTGGCTGCAAATTTTAGAAATGGCCTTTCTGAAGCCATTAAGAATGTGATGGTGGGTTTTCCCATTCCCACAGGTCTGAATGATTCTATGGCCCTGGCTATTCAAATCGACCGGCGGTTGCGGGAGCGCAAAACCGCAAATTCCCTCATGGTGTTGTCTGAACAGGCACCTGATTTAATGCAATGTGATAGAATCCTGACTAGAAATGAGCGGAAAATTCATAGACGCCAGAATGGCTTGTGTTACTACTGTGGTGATTCTACACATGTTATCTCAGCATGCTCTAAACGTCTTACCAAGGTTGTTAGTCCGGTCGCCATTGGTAATTTGCAACCTAAATTTATTCTATCTGTAACTTTGATTTGCTCACTGTCATCGTATCCTGTCATGGCGTTTGTGGACTCAGGTGCTGCCCTGAGCCTTATGGATCTGTCATTTGCCAAGCGCTGCGGATTTGTTCTTGAGCCATTGGAAAATCCTATCCCTCTTAGGGGTATTGATTCTACGCCATTGGCAACAAATAAACCGCAGTTTTGGACACAGGTTACCATGTGCATGACTCCCGAACATCGGGAGGAAATACGTTTTCTTGTTCTGCATAAAATGCATGATTTGGTTGTTTTGGGTTTGCCATGGTTACAGACCCATAATCCAGTCTTGGACTGGAAGGCTATGTCAGTGTCAAGTTGGGGCTGCCATGGAATTCATGGAGATTCCCTGCCCTTGTCTATTGCTTCTTCTACGCCTTCGGAAGTTCCGGCGTATTTGTCTGATTATCAGGATGTCTTCAGCGAGTCTAAGTCCAGTGCACTGCCTCCTCATAGGGAATGTGACTGTGCAATAGATTTGATTCCTGGCAGTAAGTTTCCTAAGGGGAGACTGTTTAATCTGTCGGTACCTGAACATACCGCGATGCGTTCATATATCAAGGAGTCTCTTGAGAAGGGGCATATCCGTCCTTCTTCCTCCCCTCTTGGTGCGGGATTCTTTTTTGTGGCCAAAAAGGACGGATCTTTGAGGCCTTGTATTGACTATCGGCTTTTAAATAAGATCACTGTCAAATTTCAGTATCCTTTGCCGCTGTTGTCAGATTTGTTTGCCCGGATTAAAGGTGCCAAGTGGTTCACCAAGATAGACCTTCGTGGCGCGTACAACCTTGTGCGCATTAGGCAGGGCGATGAATGGAAAACCGCATTCAATACGCCCGAAGGTCATTTTGAGTACTTGGTGATGCCATTTGGGCTCTCTAATGCACCTTCAGTTTTTCAGTCCTTCATGCATGACATTTTCCGGAAGTATCTGGATAAATTTTTGATTGTTTATCTGGATGATATTCTGTTTTTTTCTGATGATTGGTACTCGCATGTGGAGCAGGTCAGGATGGTTTTTGAGATTTTGCGTGAAAATTCTTTGTTTGTAAAAGGCTCAAAGTGTCTCTTTGGTGTACAGAAGGTTCCCTTTTTGGGGTTTATTCTTTCCCCTTCTGCTGTGGAGATGGATCCAGTCAAGGTCCGAGCCATTCATGATTGGACTCAACCCTCGTCAGTTAAGAGTCTTCAGAAGTTCTTGGGTTTTGCTAACTTCTACCGTCGTTTTATCGCAAATTTCTCTAGCGTTGTTAAACCGCTGACGGATATGACCAAGAAAGGCTCTGATGTAGCTAACTGGGCTCCTGCTGCCGTGGAGGCTTTCCAGGAGTTGAAACGCCGGTTTACTTCGGCGCCTGTTTTGTGCCAGCCTGACGTCTCACTTCCCTTTCAGGTTGAGGTGGATGCTTCGGAGATTGGGGCAGGGGCCGTTTTGTCGCAGAGAGGCCCTGGTTGCTCTACTATGAGACCTTGTGCCTTTTTCTCTAGGAAGTTTTCGCCGGCAGAGCGAAATTATGATGTGG
This sequence comes from Ranitomeya variabilis, assembly GCF_051348905.1. NCBI lineage: Eukaryota > Metazoa > Chordata > Amphibia > Anura > Dendrobatidae > Ranitomeya > Ranitomeya variabilis. Next base: position 534,514,782 of record NC_135232.1, on the reverse strand, counting down.
GCAATCGGGAGTTGTTGGCCATGAAGTGGGCATTTGAGGAGTGGCGTCATTGGCTCGATGGTGCTAAGCATCGTGTGGTGGTCTTGACTGATCACAAAAATCTGATGTATCTCGAGTCTGCTAAACGCCTGAATCCTAGACAGGCCCGCTGGTCATTGTTTTTCTCCCGTTTTGACTTTGTGGTCTCGTATTTACCAGGTTCTAAGAATGTGAAGGCCGATGCTCTGTCTAGGAGCTTTGTGCCTGATGCTCCTGGAGTCGCTGAACCTGTGGGTATTCTTAAGGAAGGAGTTATCGTGTCAGCTATTTCTCCAGATCTGCGACGTGTGTTACAGAGATTTCAGGCTGGTAGGCCTGACTCTTGTCCACCTGACAGATTGTTTGTGCCTGCTAGATGGACCAGCAGAGTCATTTCCGAGGTTCATTCCTCGGTGTTGGCAGGGCACCCGGGAATTTTTGGCACCAGAGATCTGGTGGCCAGGTCCTTTTGGTGGCGTTCCTTGTCAAGGGATGTGCGGTCATTTGTGCAGTCTTGTGGTACTTGTGCTCGAGCTAAGCCTTGCTGTTCTCGTGCCAGCGGGTTGCTCTTGCCCTTGCCTGTCCCGAAGAGACCTTGGACACACATCTCTATGGATTTCATTTCTGATCTTCCGGTGTCTCAGGGCATGTCTGTCATCTGGGTGATATGTGATCGTTTCTCCAAGATGGTCCATTTGGTTCCTTTGCCTAAGCTGCCCTCCTCTTCTGATCTGGTTCCTGTGTTCTTCCAGAACGTGGTTCGTTTGCACGGCATTCCTGAGAATATTGTGTCGGACAGAGGATCCCAGTTTGTTTCCAGGTTCTGGCGATCCTTTTGTGGTAGGATGGGCATTGAGTTGTCGTTTTCATCCGCTTTCCATCCCCAGACTAACGGACAAATGGAGCGAACTAATCAGACTCTGGGGGCTTATTTGAGGTGTTTTGTCTCTTCTGATCAGGATGATTGGGTGACCTTCTTGCCGTTGGCTGAATTTGCCCTTAATAATCGGGCTAGTTCCGCCACCTTGGTTTCGCCATTTTTCTGCAACTCTGGTTTCCATCCTTGTTTTTCCTCGGGACATGTGGAGCCTTCTGACTGTCCGGGGGTGGATTCCGTGGTGGATAGGTTGCAGCGGATCTGGAGTCATGTGGTGGACAACTTGAAGTTGTCACAGGAGAAGGCTCAGCGTTTTGCCAACCGCCGCCGCGGTGTGGGTCCCCGACTTCGCGTTGGGGATTTGGTATGGCTGTCTTCTCGATTTGTTCCTATGAAGGTCTCCTCTCCCAAATTTAAGCCTCGCTTCATTGGTCCTTACAAGATATTGGAAATCCTTAATCCGGTATCCTTTCGCCTGGATCTTCCGGTGTCGTTTGCCATTCACAACGTATTTCATAGGTCCTTGTTGCGGCGGTACGTTGTGCCTGTGGTTCCTTCTGCTGAGCCTCCTGCTCCGGTGTTGGTTGAGGGCGAGTTGGAGTACGTGGTGGAGAAGATCTTAGATTCTCGTCTCTCCAGGCGGAGGCTTCAGTACTTGGTCAAATGGAAGGGCTATGGTCAGGAGGATAATTCCTGGGTGGTCGCCTCTGATGTGCATGTGGCCGATTTGGTTCGTGCCTTTCACACCGCTCATCCTGATCGCCCTGGTGGTCTTGGTGAGGGTTCGGTGACCCCTCACTAAGGGGGGGTACTGTTGTGAATTTACCTTTTTGGCTCCCTCTAGTGGTTACTAGTGATTTGACTCTGGGAATGTCTGCCATCCCTTGTATGCTCACCTGGGTCGTTAGGTCAGGGGTGTTGCTATATAAGCTCCCTGGACCTTCAGTTCAATGCCTGGCAACGTTGTAATCAGAGCTAATCTGTTGTGCTCTTGTCTACTGATCCTGGTTCCTGCTAAATTAAGCTAAGTCTGCTTTCTTGCTTTTTGCTATTTGTTTTTGTTTGCATTTTTGTCCAGCTTGTACATAATCTGTATCCTAACCTTGCTGGAAGCTCTAGGGAGGCTGGAGTTCTCCCCCCCGGGCCGTTAGACGGTTCGGCGGTTCTTGAATCTCCAGTGTGGATTTTTTGATAGGGTTTTTGTTGACCATATAAGTTATCTTACTACATTCTGCTATTAGTAAGTGGGCCTCTCTTTGCTAAACCTAGTTCATCTCTGTGTTTGTCATTTCCTCTTACCTCACCGTTATTATTTGTGGGGGTCTTGTATCCTACTTCTGGGGTCTATTCTCTGGAGGCAAGAGAGGTCTTTGTTTTCCTCTTCTAGGGGTAGTTAGTCCTCCGGCTGGCGCGAGACATCTAGCGACCAACGTAGGCATGTTCCCCGGCTACTTCTAGTGTTGGCGTTAGGAGTAGATATATGGTCAACCCAGTTACCACTGCCCTATGAGCTGGATTTTTTGTACTTCGCAGACTTACTTGTTCCTCTGAGACCCTCGCCATTGGGGTCATAACACCCATACCCTTAAGGGGTATTGATGCTACACTGTTGGCCACAAATAAACCTCAGTATTGGACTCAGCTGACTATGTGCATGGCTCCAGCACATCAGGAAGATTGTCGTTTTCTGGTGTTGCATAATTTACATGATGTTGTTGTACTGGGTTTTCCATGGTTACAAGTACACAATCCAGTGCTGGATTGGAAATCAATGTCTGTGACTAGTTGGGGTTGTCAAGGGGTACATAGTGACGTTCCTTTAATGTCAATTTCCTCTTCCCCCTCTTCTGATGTTCCTGAATTTTTGTCAGATTTCCAGGATGTATTTGATGAGCCCAAGTCCAGTTCCCTTCCTCCACATAGGGACTGAGATTGTGCTATTGACTTGATTCCTGGCTGTAAGTTCCCTAAGGGCCGACTTTTCAATCTGTCTGTGCCAGAGCATGCAGCCATGCGGCGCTATGTAAAGGAGTCTTTAGAGAAGGGGCATATTCGGCCGTCTTCGTCACCATTGGGAGCGGGATTCTTTTTTGTTGCCAAGAAGGATGGCTCCTTGAGACCCTGTATTGATTATCGTCTTCTTAATAAGATCACGGTCAAATTCCAATATACTTTACCTTTGCTCTCTGATTTGTTTGCTCGGATTAAGGGGGCTAATTGGTTTACCAAGATTGACCTTCGAGGGGCATATAATCTTGTTCGTATTAAACAGGGTGACGAATGGAAAACTGCATTTAATACGCCCGAAGGCCATTTTGAATACCTGGTGATGCCTTTCGGGCTTTCTAATGCTCCTTCAGTATTTCAGGCCTTTATGCATGATATTTTCCGCAATTATCTTGACAAGTTCTTAACCCCTTCATGACCGTGGGATTTTTCGTTTTTCCATTTTCGTTTTTCACTCCCCTCCTTCCCAGAGCCATAACTTTTTTATTTTTCCGTCAATTTGGCCATGTGAGGGCTTATTTTTTGCGGGACGAGTTGTACTTTTGAATGACACCATTGGTTTTACCATGGCTTGTACTAGAAAACGGGAAAAAAATTCCAAATGCGGTGAAATTGCAAAAAAAGTGCAATCCCACACTTGTTTTTTTTTTTTTTTTTTTGCTAGGTTCACTAAATGATAAAACTGACCTTCCATTATGATTCTCCAGGTCAGTACGAGTTCATAGACACCTCACTTGTCTAGGTTATGTTTTACCTAAGTAGTGAAAAAAAATTCCAAACTTTGCAAAAAAAATAATAAATAAAATTGCGCCATTTTCCGATACCCGTAGCGTCTCCATTTTTCGTGATCTGGGGTCGGGTGAGTGCTTATTTTTTGCATGCCGAGCTTGCGTTTTTAATAATAGCATTTCGGTGCAGATACGTTCTTTTGATCGCCCGTTATTGCATTTTAATGCAATGTCGCGGGGACCAAAAAAACGTAATTCTGGCGTTTTGATTTTTTTTCTCGTTACGCCGTTTTGCGATCAGGTTAATGCTTTTTTTATTGATAGATCGGGCGATACCAAATATGTGTAGATTTGATATTTTTTTTATTGATTTATTTTGATTGGGGCGAAAGGGGGGTGATTTAAACTTTTATATTTTTTTTATTTTTTTCACATTTTTTTTAACTTTTTTTTTTTACTTTTGCCATGCTTCTATAGCCTCCATGGGAGGCTAGAAGCAGGCACAGCCCGATCGGCTCAGCTACATAGCAGCGATCATCAGATCGCTGTTATGTAGCTAAAATGCAGGTGTGCTGTGAGCGCCGACCACAGGGTGGCGCTCACAGCCACCGGCGATCAGTAACCATAGAGGTCTCAAGGACCTCTATGGTTACCTTCCTGACTCATCGCCGACCCCCGATCATGTGACGGGGGTCGGCGAAGCGCTCATTTCCGGCCGCCCGACCGGATGCGGTAGTTAAATGCCGCTGTCTGCGTTTGACAGTGGCATTTAACTAGTTAATAGCGGCGGGTGATCGCGATTTCACCCGCCGCTATTGCGCGCACATGTCAGCTGTAAAAAACAGCTGACATGTCGTGACTTTGATGTGCGCTCACCGCCGGAGCGCACATCAAAGCAGGGGACCCGACATCGGACGGTATAGTACGTCCGATGTCGGGAAGGGGTTAATTGTGTATTTGGATGATATTTTTATTTTTTCCAATGATTGGGAGTCTCATGTGAAGCAGGTCAGGATGGTATTCCAGATCCTTCGTGATAATGCTCTATTTGTGAAGGAGTCTAAGTGCCTATTTGGAGTTCAGAAGGTCTCTTTTTTGGGGTTTATTTTTTCTCCTTCGTCTATAGAAATGGATCCTGTTAAGGTCCAAGCCATTCATGACTGGATTCAACCCACATCTGTGAAGAGCCTTCAGAAATTTTTGGGCTTTGCTAATTTTTATCGCCGTTTCATTGGCAACTTCTCTAGTGTGGTTAAACCCCTGACCAATTTGACGAAGAAAGGCGCTGATGTGACTAATTGGTCCTCTGAGGCTGTTGAGGCCTTTCAGGGGCTTAAACGCCGATTTACTTCTGCCCCTGTCTTGCGTCAGCCGGATGTTTCTCTTCCTTTTCAGGTTGAGGTTGACGCTTCTGAGATTGGGGCAGGGGCCGTTTTGTCACAGAGGAATTCTGATGGTTCCTTGATGAAGCCATGTGCCTTCTTATCCCGAAAGTTTTCGCCTGTGGAACGCAATTATGATGTCGGCAATCGGGATTTGTTGGCTATGAAGTGGGCATTTGAGGAATGGCGACATTGGCTTGAGGGAGCCAAGCACCGCATTGTGGCCTTGACCGATCATAAGAATCTGATTTACCTCGAGTCGGCCAAGCGGCTGAACCCTAGACAGGCTCGGTGGTCCCTGTTTTTCTCCCGTTTTGATTTTGTGGTCTCATATCTTCCAGGATCTAAGAATGTTAAGGCGGATGCCCTCTCTAGGAGTTTTTTGCCTGATTCTCCTTGAGTCCTTGAGCCGGTTGGCATTCTTAGGGAAGGGGTGATTCTGTCTGCCATCTCCCCTGATTTGCGGCGGGTGCTACAGGAATTTCAGGCTGATAAACCTGACCGCTGTCCTGTGGGGAAGCTGTTTGTTCCTGATAGATGGACAAGTAAGGTAATTTCTGAGGTCCATTGTTCTGTGTTGGCCGGTCATCCTGGGATTTTTGGTACCAGAGATTTGGTTGCTAGGTCCTTTTGGTGGCCTTCCTTGTCGCGGGATGTGCGTTCTTTTGTGCAGTCCTGTGGGACTTGTGCCCGGGCTAAGCCTTGCTGTTCCCGCGCTAGTGGGTTGCTTTTGCTTTTGCCTGTCCCGGAGAGGCCTTGGACGCATATTTCCATGGATTTTATTTCGGATCTTCCTGTGTCCCAGAGGATGTCTGTTATTTGGGTGGTTTGTGACCGGTTCTCTAAAATGGTCCATTTGGTACCTTTGCCTAAATTGCCTTCCTCCTCTGATTTGGTTCCATTATTTTTTCAGCATGTGGTTCGTTTGCATGGCATTCCAGAGAATATTGTGTCTGACAGAGGTTCCCAGTTTGTTTCCAGGTGTTGGCGGGCCTTTTGTGCTAAGATGGGCATTAATTTGTCTTTTTCTTCGACGTTCCATCCGCAGACAAATGGCCAAACTGAGCGAACTAATCAAACCTTGGAAACCTATTTGAGATGCTTTGTGTCTGCTGATCAGGATTGGGTGGCTTTCTTGCCGTTGGCCGAGTTTGCCCTTAATAATCGGGCCAGTTCGGCTACTTTGGTTTCGCCTTTCTTTTGTAATTTTGGTTTCCATCCTCGTTTTTCTTCAGGGCAGGTTGAGCCTTCTGATTGTCCTGGTGTGGATTCTGTGATGGACAGGTTGCAGCAGATTTGGACTCATGTGGTAGACAATTTGACATTGTCCCAGGAAAAGGCTCAGCGTTTTGCTAACCGCCGTCGGTGTGTTGGTCATCGGCTTCGTGTGGGGGATTTGGTCTGGTTATCCTCTCGTCATGTTCCTATGAAGGTTTCTTCCCCTAAGTTCAAGCCTTGGTTTATTGGTCCTTATAAGATTTCTGAGATTATCAATCCAGTGTCTTTTCGTTTGGCCCTTCCAGCCTCTTTTGCCATCCACAATGTTTTCCATAGATCTTTGTTGCGGAGATATGTGGTACCCGTTGTTCCATCTGTTGATCCTCCTGCCCCGGTGTTGGTTGAGGGGGAGCTGGAATATGTGGTTGAGAAAATTTTGGATTCTCGTTTTTCGAGGCGGAGGCTTCAGTATCTTGTCAAGTGGAAGGGTTATGGCCAGGAGGATAATTCTTGGGTGGTTGCCTCCGATGTCCATGCCGCCGATTTGGTTCGTGCTTTCCATTTGGCTCGTCCTGGTCGGCCTGGGGGCTCTGGTGAGGGTTCGGTGACCCCTCCTCAAGGGGGGGTACTGTTGTGAATTCCGCTCTTGGGCTCCCTCCGGTGGTTATAAGTAGCATTTTTGTGAATTCTGCTCTTGGGCTCCCTCCTGTGGTTTTGAGTGGTATGGCTGCTTCTTGGATTTAGCATCAGCAGCTGTTCTCACTGATCGTCTTTCTGGCTCGGCTATATTAGTCTGGCCTTATCCCTAATTCAATGCCAGTTGTCAATTGTTGAGCTTGGAGTCATGGCTCTCCGAGGATTTCCCTGCCACTCTGACCATTGCAGCAAAGCTAAGTCCTTGCTTGTCTTTTTGCAGTTCACTTGTTGTGGACTTTGTTGTTTGGCATTTTCTATGTTTTGCTCATTTGTCCAGCTTATCAGTATGGATCTATTTAGCTAAGCTGGAAGCTCTGGGCAGCAGAGTTTGCCCTCCACACCTTTAGTCAGGTGTGGAGATTTTTGCATTTCTCTGCGGTGGACTTTTTCTAGTTTTTATTACTGACCGCACAGTTTTCTGTTCTGTACTAATTCTGTCTAGCTAGTAGTGGCCTCCTTTGCTAAATCTTGTTTCATACTACGTATGTCATTTCCTTCTCCTCTCACAGTCATTATTTGTGGGGGGCTGTCCTATCCTTTGGGGATTTTCTCTGAGGCAAGATAGCTTTCCTGTTTCTACCTTTAGGGGTAGCTAGTTCTCCGGCTGTGACGAGGTGTCCAGGGAGTGACAGGAACATCCCACGGCTACTGCTAGTGTCTGTGTTAAGATTAGGAACTGCGGTCGGTAAGGTTACCACCTGCTCAGAGCTAGTAGCATGTCGCTCCTTAATCACCAGACCATAACACTTCCTGTCATGTTCCTATGAAGGTTTCTTCCCCTAAGTTTAAGCCTCGCTTTATTGGTCCTTATAGGATTTCTGAGATTATTAATCCGGTGTCGTTTCGATTGGCCCTTCCGGCCTCTTTTGCTATCCATAATGTCTTCCATAGATCTTTATTGCGGAAATATGTTGTGCCCGTTGTTCCCTCTGTTGATCCTCTGGCCCCTGTGTTGGTTGATGGGGAGTTGGAGTATGTGGTTGAGAAGATTTTGGATTCTCACTTTTCGAGGCGGAGGCTTCAGTACCTTGTCAAATGGAAGGGTTATGGCCAGGAGGATAATTCTTGGGTTTTTGCCTCTGATGTCCATGCTGCTGATTTGGTCCGTGCCTTTCATCTGGCTCGTCCTGATCGGCCTGGGGGCTCTGGTGAGGGTTCGGTGACCCCTCCTCAAGGGGGGGGTACTGTTGTGAACTCTGCTCTTAGGTTCCCTCCGGTGGTTGTTTGTAGTAATACAGTTGTTCCTGGGTTGCAATCCTGGGCAGGTGTCCCTGCTGATTTCAGCTCTGACTGGGATATTTAGGTGTGCAGGATTCATTAGCCCTTGCCAGTTGTCCATTGTTCTTGGAGGTTTTGCATCTCTGTCTGGTTCCTCCTGCCCTGCTACCAAATGAGCAAAGAGAAGTGTCTGGTTTTGTTTCTGCAGCACACATGCTGTGTGCTTTGCAATTCAGTACTATTCAATGTTTTTTCTTTTTTTTTTTCTTCTTTGTTTTTAAAAATTGGTGGTTGGGGCCTACTAACGGTGTGTGCCGCTCCCTGGTGTTGTCCTCCACTGTATAAAGCTGAGCTTCAATCTTAAGGCTCTCGTTAAGTAGTTGTTTTTAAAATGTGTGGTTGGGCCCTTAAAACGGTGTCTGACGCTACTGGGTTTTCTCCTGTTTTGTTGTCCTGACCTTCAATGTTCAGGCTTTCGGCTTACATTTTAAATAATTAAACTGCAGTTGGCCTACTACTTTGGTTGGGCCTAGTAACTGTGTGTGCCGCACCTTGGTGTTGTCCTGTGTTATTTTCCTGACCTTTAATCTTCAGGCTTTCGGCCTTCATTTGTAATATTAAACTGCATAGGGCCTACTAGTGTGGTTCGGCCCTACTATTGATGTCTGCCGCTCCTGGGTTTTCTACTCCACTGAACTAAGCAATGCCACCTGGTTAGTCCTGTTACCAATTTTGAACTGCATTTTACCCACTTTATTATTTGGGCCTATATCAGTGTTTCGTCCTCATCCTGCCCATTGCCCAGCCGGTGCTAGATGAGTCTTGTGGTACTTTGACCCAGACCACTACATTCCCCTTGCACGCTACACAGCCACAATCTGACCCTGCTGAAAGTCAGGTTCCCCTTCCCGCATACAATACCACCTTACACAGGGACAAAGAGGAAGGTGCAGATGAAAGTGCAGGTTTCTTCAACAGGTAGGGGGCATACTCGTTGGCGACGTCACAGGCACAGGGCCCTTCAGAGTACGCAAAAGTGTCACTGCCGGTGGGAGGCGCCCCCGCCGTGCAAACACACCGCCGTACTTTGAGGGGCCCTGTGCCAGTGCCAATGCGAACGAGTGGGCCTCCCTGCTTGCTCAGGATCACAGCACTTGCAAAGTTGAAATACTTACCTCTCACTGCTCCACCACCGTGACGTAGTCTGTCATGGTTCTCAATGACAAGAGAACTACAGAAACGCATAAATCAGGACTAGCTCTTGGATGATGGAAGCTAGAGCTGACCGTGAGCTAAACCTACCGCACAACTAACAGTGGCCGGGTAGCGTGCCTACGTAATCCCTAGATGCCCAGCGCCAGCCGGAGGACTAACTAACCCTGGCAGAGGAAGAACAGGCCTGGCTTACCTCAAAGCGAGGTCCACTTACTAGATAGTAGGAAAATAAGAAAGGGAACTTCACGGTCAGCTGAAAACCCTATTTACAAAACCATCCTGAAATTACTTTAAACTCAAGTCTCAACTCATGAGACTGGAGTGGTAATTTCAGCTCACAAGAGCTTCCAGCTACAGCAATATACCATAACTGTGAACTGGAACAAAAATGCAAAAAAATACTCAGGACAAAAGTCCAACTTAGCTGATCAGAAGACTAGGAGCAGGAACAAGAAACAGAAGGCTCTGGTTACATTGATGACCGGCAAGGCAATGACCGAGCAGCAAGGTTAAATAGGAAACTCCCATATCCTGGAGGAAACAGTTGAACAGAGAAAGTGAAGACAAGTCCAGTACCACCAGTGACCACCGGGGGAGCCCAAAACCAAATTCACAACAGTACCCCCCCCTTAAGGAGGGGGCACCGAACCCTCACAAGAACCCCGAGGGCGATCAGGATGAGCCCTATGAAAGGCACGGACCAAATCAGAGGCATGAACATCAGAGGCTGTCACCCAAGAATTATCCTCCTGACCGTAACCCTTCCACTTGACCAAATACTGAAGTTTCCGTCTGGAAACACGGGAGTCCAAGATCTTCTCCACGACGTACTCCAACTCACCCTCAACCAACACCGGAGCAGGTGGCTCAACGGAAGGCACAACAGGTATCTCATACCTGCGCAATAATGACCGATGGAAGACATTATGAATAGAAAAAGATGCAGGGAGTTCTAATCGAAAGGACACAGGGTTAAGAATCTCCAAAATCTTATACGGGCCGATGAACCGAGGCTTAAACTTAGGGGAAGAAACCCTCATAGGGACAAAACGGGAAGACAACCACACCAAGTCCCCAACACGAAGATGAGGACCAACACGACGATGACGGTTGGCAAAACGCTGAGTCTTCTCCTGAGACAACTCCAAATTGTCCATTACCTGCCCCCAAATCCGATGCAACCTATCCACCACAGCATCCACTCCAGGACAGTCCGAAGACTCCACCTGACCAGAAGAAAAACGAGGATGAAACCCCGAATTGCAAAAAAATGGAGAAACCAAAGTGGCAGAACTGGCCCGATTATTGAGGGCAAACTCCGCCAACGGCAAAAAGGCAACCCAGTCATCCTGATCCGCAGACACAAAACACCTCAAATAAGTCTCCAATGTCTGATTAGTTCGTTCGGTCTGGCCATTAGTCTGGGGATGGAACGCAGACGAAAACGACAAATCAATGCCCATCCTAGCACAGAACGCCCGCCAAAATCTAGACACGAACTGGGTCCCCCTGTCAGAAACGATATTCTCCGGAATGCCATGCAAGCGAACCACATTCTGAAAAAATAGAGGAACCAACTCGGATGAGGAAGGCAATTTAGGCAAGGGAACCAAATGAATCATCTTAGAGAAACGGTCACACACCACCCAGATGACAGACATTTTCTGAGAAACAGGGAGATCAGAAATAAAATCCATAGAGATGTGGGTCCACGGCCTCTTCGGAATAGGCAAGGATAACAACAATCCACTGGCCCGAGAACAACAAGGCTTGGCCCGAGCACAAACATCACAAGACTGCACAAAACCTCGTACATCTCGAGACAGGGAAGGCCACCAGAAGGACCTAGCCACCAAATCCCTGGTACCAAAGATTCCAGGAGGACCTGCCAACGCCGAAGAATGAACCTCCGAGATGACTCTATTGGTCCAATCATCGGGAACAAACAGTCTACCAGGTGGGCATCGATCAGGTTTATCCGCCTGAAACTCCTGCAAGGCCCGTCGCAGGTCCGGGGAGACAGCAGACAATATTACACCATCCTTAAGAATACCGGTAGGTTCAGAATCACCAGGGGAATCAGGCTCGAAACTCCTAGAAAGGGCATCCGCCTTCACATTTTTAGTACCCGGTAGATATGAAACCACAAAATTAAACCGAGAGAAAAACAATGACCAGCGCGCCTGTCTAGGATTCAGGCGCCTGGCAGACTCAAGATAAATCAAATTCTTGTGATCGGTTAATACCACCACCTGATGTCTGGCCCCTTCGAGCCAATGACGCCACTCCTCAAAAGCCCACTTCATAGCCAAAAGCTCCCGATTACCAACATCATAATTTCGTTCAGCAGGCGAAAACTTTCGAGAAAAGAAAGCACAAGGTCTCATCACGGAGCAGTCGGAACTTTTCTGCGACAAAACTGCCCCCGCTCCGATCTCGGAAGCGTCGACCTCAACCTGAAAAGGAAGAGTAACATCAGGCTGACGCAACACAGGGGCAGAGGAAAAGCGGCGCTTAAGCTCCCGAAAGGCCTCCACAGCGGCAGGGGACCAATCAGCAACATCAGCACCCTTCTTGGTCAGATCAGTCAAAGGTTTAGCAACATCAGAAAAACCAGTAATAAATCGACGATAAAAATTAGCAAAGCCTAAAAATTTCTGAAGGCTTTTAAGAGAAGAAGGCTGCGTCCAATCACAAATAGCCCGAACCTTGACAGGGTCCATCTCAATGGACGAGGGGGAAAAAATGTACCCCAAAAAAGAAATTTTTTGAACCCCAAAAACACACTTAGAACCCTTCACACACAAGGAGTTAGACCGCAAAACCTGAAAAACCCTCCTGACCTGTTGGACATGAGAGTCCCAGTCATCCGAAAAAATCAAAACATCATCAAGATACACAATCATAAATTTATCCAGGTATTCACGGAAAATGTCATGCATAAAGGACTGAAAAACTGAAGGGGCATTTGAAAGACCAAAAGGCATTACTAGATACTCAAAGTGGCCCTCAGGCGTATTAAATGCGGTTTTCCACTCATTCCCCTGCTTAATTCGCACCAAATTATACGCCCCACGGAGATCAATCTTAGAGAACCACTTAGCCCCCTTTATTCGAGCAAACAGATCAGTCAGCAGTGGCAGAGGATACTGATATTTGACTGTGATTTTATTCAAGAGTCGATAATCAATACACGGCCTCAAAGAGCCATCTTTCTTAGATACAAAGAAAAAACCGGCTCCTAAGGGAGAGGAAGATGGACGAATATGTCCCTTTTCCAGGGACTCCTTAATATATTCTCGCATAGCAGCATGTTCAGGCACAGATAGATTAAATAAACGACCCTTTGGAAATTTACTGCCCGGAATCAGATCTATGGTACAATCGCAATCTCTGTGAGGAGGTAGTGAACCAAGCCTAGGCTCCTCAAAAACATCACGATAATCAGATAAAAATTCCGGAATCTCAGAGGGAATAGATGACGAAATGGAAACTAAAAGTACGTCCCCATGAGCCCCCTGACATCCCCAGCTTAACACAGACATTGCTTTCCAGTCAAGGACTGGATTATGGGCCTGCAGCCATGGCAATCCAAGTACCAGAACATCATGTAGATTGTACAACACAAGAAAGCGAATCGTCTCCTGATGGTCCGGATTCATACGCATAGTCACTTGTGTCCAGTATTGTGGTTTATTACTAGCCAATGGCGTAGAGTCAATACCCTTCAGAGGTATAGGAACTTCCAGAGGCTCTAAATTAAACCCACAGCGCCTGGCAAAGGACCAATCCATAAGACTCAAAGCGGCGCCAGAGTCGACATAAGCGTCCGCGGTAATTGACGACAAAGAACAAATCAAGGTCACAGATAAAATAAACTTAGACTGCAAAGTGCCAATTGAAATAGACTTATCAACTTTTCTTGTACGTTTAGAGCATGCTGATATAACATGAGCTGAATCACCACAATAGAAGCACAACCCATTTTTTCGCCTAAAATTCTGCCGTTCGCTTCTGGACAGAATTCTATCACATTGCATATTCTCTGGCGCCTTCTCAGGAGACACCGCCAAATGGTGCACAGGTTTGCGCTCCCGCAAACGCCGATCAATCTGAATAGCCATTGTCATGGACTCATTCAGACCTGTAGGCACAGGGAACCCCACCATAACATCTTTAATGGCAACAGAGAGACCCTCTCTGAAATTCGCCGCCAAGGCACACTCATTCCACTGAGTAAGCACAGACCATTTGCGAAATTTTTGGCAGTATATTTCAGCTTCCTCTTGCCCTTGAGACAGGGCCATCAAGGCTTTTTCAGCCTGAATCTCTGAACTAGGTTCCTCATAAAGCAACCCCAAAGCCAGAAAAAACGCATCCACATTGAGCAACGCAGGATCCCCTGGTGCCAATGCAAATGCCCAATCCTGAGGGTCACCCCGGAGTAAGGAAATTACAATCCTAACCTGCTGTGCGGGGTCTCCAGCGGAGCGAGATCTCAAAGACAGAAACAACTTACAATTATTTTTGAAATTCTGAAAACGAGATCTATCCCCGGAGAAAAATTCTGGTAAAGGATTTCTAGGTTCAGATACAGGAGCATGAATAACAAAATCCTGTAAATTTTGAACCTTCATAGAAAGATTATTCAAACCTGTAGCTAAACTCTGAGGATCCATTTTAACCAGGTGAGATCAGAGTCATTCAAGGATTAGAAGGAGAGAGAGACAAAAGCTGCAATTTAAGCAGAAATGCTAAAGAGCCAACTATTGAGCAAGCTCAGAAAAAAAAAAAAAAAAATTTGCAGGCTTCTTTTCACTCCTTTCTTCTGCCAATAGTTTTAACACATGGCCGGTCATACTGTCATGGTTCTCAATGACAAGAGAACTACAGAAACGCATAAATCAGGACTAGCTCTTGGATGATGGAAGCTAGAGCTGACCGTGAGCTAAACCTACCGCACAACTAACAGTGGCCGGGTAGCGTGCCTACGTAATCCCTAGACGCCCAGCGCCAGCCGGAGGACTAACTAACCCTGGCAGAGGAAAAACAGGCCTGGCTTACCTCAAGTGGAAATTCCCCAAAAAGGTGACAGAAGCCCCCCACATGTATTGACGGTGAGTTCAGAGGGAAAAGACATACGTAGTATGAAGGCAGGTTCAGCAAAGCGAGGTCCACTTACTAGATAGTAGGAAAATAAGAAAGGGAACTTCACGGTCAGCTGAAAACCCTATTTACAAAACCATCCTGAAATTACTTTAAACTCAAGTCTCAACTCATGAGACTGGAGTGGTAATTTCAGCTCACAAGAGCTTCCAGCTACAGCAATATACCATAACTGTGAACTGGAACAAAAATGCAAAATAATACTCAGGACAAAAGTCCAACTTAGCTGATCAGAAGACTAGGAGCAGGAACAAGAAACAGAAGGCTCTGGTTACATTGATGACCGGCAAGGCAATGACCGAGCAGCAAGGTTAAATAGGAAACTCCCATATCCTGGAGGAAACAGGTGAACAGAGAAAGTGAAGACAAGTCCAGTACCACCAGTGACCACCGGGGGAGCCCAAAACCAAATTCACAACAGTAGTCCACGTTTCCTGGGCCCACTAAAACCTTGAACCAGCCCTACCCCCCACAACTTTTGCCAAATGACCCCCAATTTCCAATGCCCAACTATTATTAGAAAGTTAATTAAGATTGACAAGCTTCAGAAACAAGAATGGATGTTTTTGGCATTAAAATGGGCACTGTAGATGTTTTCCTGGCCTCCACTCACTGCCGACTATGCTTCCCCATTGACTTGCATTGGGTTTCATGTTTCGGTCGATCCCCGACTTTTCGCGATAATCGGCCGACTTCACTCGACTCGACTTTGGACAAAGTCGGGTTTCGCAAAGCCCGACTCGATCTTAAAAAATGAAAGTCGCTCAACCCTAGCTGAGACCAAGCGAGAGTTCCCACCCTACACTAACCGATTGTCAGGATAAAGGATTACTGCACAGATCGTGCTCTGGTGTGAGATAGCACTGTCAGGCGCTAGGTAGCTCCTCCATTCATGAGCAGTCAACAAATCTAGGAAGGAGAATAATTCAGAGCTTTCATCCATCGACAGACATAGATCCACACACACGAAAATAGGTTTACACTAGCACATGGCCAAGCGGCCATGCGAACCTTTTATAGTAGTAGCGCTTCGGGACCTTCCTGATGGTCCAATAGGAGTCGCAAAAGGACCTGGGCATGTGTCCCCCAACCTCCAATGGGAGGTCGTCCCGTGGGCATGCTCAGTATGGGAAAAGCAGGACTTAGTCCATGAAACGTCTGCTCGCTGCTGATCAATTCTGGCTACAAAGGCAGAGCCTGGTAAGGCAGCAGTTACCAAGCGCGCAGTGTCAGCTTGAGCCAGACGCTGGGACCGACGTCTCTGCTGAGCAGGCTCCACTGCAGCTGGAAGAGAATGGGAGACCACAGCAGACATGGTTCAAGATTCCCCCTGTGCAGCGGCGGGAACTTGACTCCTAACATTACCCCCCTTCTAGAGCCCCCCCTCCTTGGACCTCGCTACGTTCAAAGGCTGCAATGAGCGGCGGAGCCCGAATGTGCTCCACAGGTTCCCAGGTTGTGTCCTCTGGGCCGTGACCCTTCCAGTCCACCAGATAGTATTTTTTGATATGTACCACCTTGCACCCCAATATAGAGTTCACCTCGTACTTGTCCATGGACGAACCCGATGTCCCGGCATTTGACTTGGAGAACCGGGACATATAGATGGGCTTTTAGAGGGATACATGAAAGGTGATACCCAGGTGTGGAGGAAGAGCCAAATGGTAGACCACAGGGTTAACCTGTTCCAGAACCTTGAAAGGACCTATGTAGCGAGGCGCAAACTTAGTGGACTCAACTCGCAGCCTGATGTTATGGGCGGAGAGCCACACTAAGTCGTCAGGAGCAAAGGCGGGAGTGGGGAACCAATGTGCATCAGCAGAAACCCTCATTCTCTCCTTGGAGGTCCGGATTGCATCCTGTGTACAGTCTCAAATGTCACATGCCTCCACCACCCAGTCTGCCACCCTAGAGTCGGTGGATGACACGGGCATGGGCACAGGGACACGCGGTTGCTGGCCGTAATTAAGGAGAAATGGGGTCTGCCTGGTGGAGTCGGCCATGGCGTTATTCGAAGCAAATACCGCCCATGATAGCAAGGATGCCCAGTCATCCTGCCTGGTGGAGACAAAATGTCGCAGGTATGTGACCAGAGTCTGGTTGGCCCTCTCTACCAACCCATTCGTCTCGGGATGATATGCTGAAGAGAGATTCAACTCAATGCTGAGAAGACGACAGAGCTCTCTCCAGAACCGAGACGCAAACTGGGGACCCCGGTCACTGACAATTTTGTCAGGTATGCCATGTAAACAGAAAACATGTTTAATGAACAACACCACCAAGGCCCGTGCAGAAGGAAACCATGGAAGAGGCACCAGGTGCACCATTTTAGAAAAATGGTCCGTGACTACCCAGATAACAGTGCAGCTACGAGACTTGGGTAAGCCCACCACGAAGTGCATCCTGACCATCTCCCAGGGCCTGTCTGCCACCGGCAGGGGGTAAAGTAGCCCAACAGGCTGTTGCCGAGGAGACCAATTATTGGCGCAGGAGACACACGCCCGAATATAGTTTGCGATGTCACTGGCCATATGCGGCCAACAGTACGTCCTCGCCAGAAGCTCAGATGTCCTTTTGGTCCCAAAATGTCCTCCCACCCTAGACGAGTGAGCCCAAGAGAGAACCTCCGGTCGCAAATTGGATGGAACAAAAGTCTTGCCTTGGGGCACAGACTTTAGTGAAACCGGAGCCGCAGTTCTCAGGCTCTGAAGGGACAATAAGCTGAGGCTCTTCCTCCTCCTCTGATTACACTAAGGAGCGAGAGAGAGCGTCGGCACGAGTGTTCTTCTCCCCCGAGAGAAAACGGAGGGTAAAGTGGAACCGGAATAAGAACAGGGACCATCTGGCCTGGCGAGAGTTTAGCCACTGGGTGGTTTGCAAATACACTACATTTTTGTGGGCAGTGAAAACTTGGAAGGGATAGCGAGCCCCCTCCAGGAGATGTCTCCACTCTGAAAAGGCCAACTTCATGGCTAGCAACTCCCTGTCCCCGATGGAATAATTCCTCTCAGCTGGTGTGAAGGTCTTGGAGAAGAAGAAGCAAGGATGTTTCCGACCTTGAGCATCTTTCTGGAAGAGGACTGCTCCAGCACCGATGGAAGAGGCATCCACCTCCATGATAAATGGTTTGTCAACATCAGGGCGGTGTAAAATGGGAGCACCAGCAAAGTGTGACTTGATAGAGAGGAAGGCCTTGGAGACCTCCTCCGACCACAATTTGGGATTAACTCCCTTCATGGTGAGGGCAACCAGTGGAGCTACCAAAGTTGAGAAGTGAGGAATGAACTGGCGATAATAGTTGATGAACCCCATAAAGTGCTGCACCGCTTTGAGAGAATGTGGTTCCCGCCAGTCCATCACAGCCTGTAGCTTGGCAGTATCCATAGCCAATCCTTGGGCAGAGATGATATAGCCCAGGAAAGGCAGACTCCTGCTCAAACACACACTTCTCCAACTTGGCATAGAGGGAGTTTGCCCGTAGGACGTTGTAGACTTTGCAAACATCTCTCCGGTGGGAGTCTATATCTGAAGAGTAGATGAGAATATCATCCAGATAGGTTATAAGCATGGTGGAGAGTATATCCTGGAAGATATCATTCACAAAGTCTTGGAAAATGGCTGGAGCATTACAAAGCCCGAAGTGCATCACCAGGTATTCATAGTGCCTTTCTTGGTATTAAAAGCAGTCTTCCATTCGTCCCCCTTATGAAAGCAAATCAGGTTGTAAGCACCCCACAGATCAAGCTTAGTAAATACCTTCGCTCCCCGCAACCTAACAAAGATCTCAGATATCAGGGGCAGAGGGTATTTATTCTTAATGGTGATGGCGTTAAGACCCCAGTAATCTATGCATGACCATAGTTCTCCGTTCTTCTTCTGCGCAAAGAAGAACCCCGCCCCTGCAGGAGACACTGACTTCCTAATGAATCCTCTTGCCAGATTCTCCTGGATGTAATGAGACATTGCCTCCATCTCCGGGAGAGATAATGGGTACACTCGACCCCAGGGAGGCTCAGCACCAGGCAAGAGGTCAATAGGACTGTCACAGGAGCGGTGAGGCGGAAGGGTCTCCGCAACCCACTTGGAGAACACGTCCGCATAAGGCCAATAGTGCTTGGTGAGAGAGGAAAGATCTCTGGGGACTTCAGTTGTAGTAACCTGAATGCACTCCCACTGACATCTACCCTCACAAGATTCACTCCATCCCAGAATTCTCCCTGAGGACCACTCTGTATGAGGTGAGTGGTAGCGTAGCCATGGTATCCCCAACAGGACCTCATCAATTCCCTCAGGAATGACTAGCAGGGAGATAATCTCCTGATGAGATGGAGACATGGATAAAGTAAATGGGATGGTTTGGTGTGTTATCTGTGAGGGTAGTGTCGACCCATTTACCACTCATACAGTCACAGGTTTGGCGAGCATCACCAGGGGTATTGCGTGTCGTTGGGCGAAGGCAGATTACATAAAATTGCCCTCCGCCCCGAAATCTACGCAAAGCTCTACCGTAAGAGTGGATGGGCCTATGGTAATTGTCCCCTTAAAGGACAGTTTGGAGGAAAGCGTCGCCGTGTCTAGTGTACCTCTTCCTACAACCACTAGAGGCTGACATTTTACCGACGGCTGGGAACATCTGGAGGCAAGATGTCCTGACTGCCGGCAGACATGACAGACCTTGAGTGCACGAGCGGTCCAGTACTTAGATCCTGCTCGTGACACTTTCATGACCTTATGTAACGCTGACTCCTGGACCGGAGATTCCAGAGGTTTGGCAAAGCTGGGAGCCAGCCAAAACCTCTGCCTACACTGGGCTCGCTCCAACCTTCGCTTGTTAAAACGAAGATCGATGCGGGTTGATACAGCTTTTAGTGTGGCGGGAATCTCCCTAGTGGCCAAAGCGTCCTTCACATGTTCAGCCAGCCCCCTCCAAAATACAGGGATGAGGGCTTTATCCGGCCACTCCAGCTCAGATGCTAATTTCTGAAAGTGGACAACAAAATGGCTGACCATAGACGAGCCCTGAGTCAATGCCAGCAGTTGGAGTGCCGTATCATGTTTGACTCGAAGTCCTAAAAAGACCTGTTTCAGGGTGTTCAGAAACAGCAGAGCCCTCTGCATCACATGATCGTAGCCTACTCCAACACCCTGCCCGACAGGAGAGATATAATGAATCCCACCTTTGCCCGCTCTGTGGGAAAACGTGCAGCCAGGAGCTCGAGGTGTATAGCGCACTGGCTTACGAAACCCTTACATGACTTGCTATCACCAAAGTATTTATCTGGCAACGGGAGGTGAGATATGATTGGAACAGGGGTGGCCGTGGACAAACTTGCTGCAGCCTAGCTAGCAGCCTGAACAGCTACTGTGGTAACATCCACAGCTGAGGTTGTGCGCTCAAGAGCCGCCAACCTGCCCTCCAGCTGCTGGATGTACCACTGCAGTCGCTGTTCATGCGCCATTACAAGCCAGACCCTGGCACTAGTGAAATGTTAGGGCTAGCGGAATGCACCAAATAATAAAGCGGTAGATATGAGGTGCATTCGCAGCCCGGGGTCCACCATGCAGAGATGGTACCTACTGCTGAGCAATGGCAGATGGATGCTTACACGTGGGTTTAGACCTCACCCAGTGTGAAAGAGAACGATCTCTGTTGCTTCTCAGAGTCACCTAAATAAATGCTGCGCCCTGTTAACAGTCACAGGGTGCAGCTGAAGATGCTAGTGGGATCCCTGAGATTCACCCCCACTTAACTGGTGCCTGGTCTCACTCTGACCCTCCCTGGCTTTTGAGCCCACGCCTGAGGATGCCCCGAGTCAGCAGCTGAGACCAAGTGGGAGTTCCCACCCTACACTGACTGATTGTCAGGATAAAGGATTGCTGCACAGATTGTGCTCTGGTGTGAGATAGCACTGTCAGGCGCTAGGTAGCTCTTCCATTCATGAGCAGTCAACAACGCTAGGAGGGGGAATGATAAGGAGCTTTCATCCATTGACAGGCATACATCCACACACACATGAAATTAGGTTTACACTAGCTCATGGCCAAGCGGCCATGCAAACCTTTTATAGTAGTAGTGCTCCGGTGTAACAGGCCAGATTAACCCCCCCCGCCCAGAATATACCCGGGGTTAAAGTGGCCTAGGCCAGATTATACCCCGGGTATATTCTGGCCTAGCCCAAACTATACCCCGGGGTATAAATTGGACTAGTCCAGTTTATACCCCTCTGGGCCAGATTATACCCCGGGTATATTCTGGCCTAGCCCAAACTATACCCCAGGGTACAAATAGAGCAGGCCACAGTGAGCCGTCCCCTCCCCCCACAGACAGCATATGTGCAGGCCGTCATGACAGGGGTTTGAGAGCAGAAGGTCAGGAGAGGTAGGGGTTAATTATGGGATGAGGGTCATATGCATGAGGAGGGGGTTTATAGGGTGGGGGTTGGTTGGTGCTTACCAGTTCCCGCTCTGGAAGCAGCAAGAATACATCGGCACCATGTCGGCTATTGATAGCTGTGGGCGGTAGCGGAGCATCAGCCTCCTGGCTGGCTAGAGACACTGGTGGCTGGAATCCTGGTGAGCGGCAGCAGAGATGTGCAGGTGGCGTCCAGCGGGGTGTCGGGAGGGGGTGCATTGGCGCCCAGTAGCTCATCTGAGCCCGTGTTGGTGTCGGTGCAGACCGAAAAGGAGAAGGAAGGCGGGATTTGTTTGGACGATAAAGCGCGGGGTGAGGTTTATGTCTGTTTTAAGGGGCCGCTTGGGGCTCATTTGAAAAAGGAAGTGAGGGAGAAGATCTGGAAGGACAAATACGTGGAAATTTTTTCGCTTCTTCCATTAGAAAAATTTAATTTGGACAAGAGCAAAAAGGAGGACAGTAAGAAAGAGGACGAGGAAAAGTGGAGGTGGCGTCTTATCCCGCAGACTTTTGCGAACTGTTTGCAAGCGTTCGCGATTCTGGCGAGTGTAGTTGGTGAAAAGGCGCCTGAGAATTGTTCGGCACTATTCTGTTATATGGATTCGATAGGCGAGGCGCACAGGGCGTACGGGGGTCAGTCTTGGCTTCGGTACGACGAACAGTTTAGGCAGCGGAAGGCGGTTTATCCGGCGATCCGGTGTGATCAAAAGGACATTGGTTTGTGGTTGCGGGTAATGGCGCTGACGAAATTTGGTCATTCCTTTCAGGGCGGGGCCGGAAATGCCGGCCAAACCGCGGTGCAAGGGAGTTCTTCTGGATCAGGAAGTCAGTCTGGGCAATCGGGGGGCCAGAAGCATGGTTTGTGTTGGCAGTTTAACGACGGCCAGTGCAAATTCGGGGCCACTTGTAAGTTTAAGCACGCTTGCTCGCATTGCAGCGGATCCTCCCATGGTGCCGCTAAGTGCTTCAAGAAAAAGGGAAAGCCCGATGGTAATTCAAAAGGGGGTGATGCCGGTGAGGCTGGACGCGATGGTCCTCTATCTAGGTTTCCGGATAGGCAGAAAGCGGAGTTGTTGTTTTTAGGTTTTCGTGATGGTTTTTGGATACCCGCCCCTCCTTTTGGTATTCCTCAAGTTTTGAGGAATTTGAGATCTGCGGTTTTGCACGCGGCGGTTGTGTCTGAAAAGTTGAACAAGGAAGTGGCGTTGGGTAGGATGTCCGGCCCTTTCCCCGTTCCTCCCCTCGAAGATTTGGTTGTTTCACCGTTGGGTGTGGTCCCGAAGAAGGAGCCTAACAAGTTTAGGCTAATTCAGCATTTGTCTTACCCCAGGGGGCGGTCTGTGAATGATAGGATAGACCCGGAGCTTTGCTCCGTGGTTTATACGTCTTTTGACGAGACGACATGCTGGGTGCGTAGCTGCGGCAGGGGCACGTTGTTGGCTAAAACCGATATCGAGTCGGCTTTTCAGTTACTTCCCATTCATCCGGATAGCGTGAGACTGTTGGGTTGCTATTGGGACCGGGGGTTCTATGTTGATAGATGTTTGCCGATGGGTTGTTCGTTGTCCTGCGCTTATTTTGAGGCTTTTAGTTCTTTTCTCGAGTGGGTTGTTCGGGATGTGTCGGGTTTTGACTCGGTGATACATTATTTGGACGATTTTTTGTGCATCGGGCCTGCTCAGTCCAATTGTTGTGACGTAGCATTGCAGACAGTGTTTTGGGTGGCAGAACGGTTCGGCGTTCCTTTGGCGCCTGGAAAAACCGAGGGGCCCAGTACGTGTATTTCTTTTTTGGGCATTGTTATTGATTCCGTTGAATGGGAGTTTCTGTTACCTGAAGAAAAAGTGGTCGGTTAGAGAAGCGAGGTGTCTCGTGCTCATCGCTTAAAAAAGTTGCCTTTGCGGGAGGTTCAGTCCCTTCTCGGCAAATTGAATTTTGCGTGCAGAATCATCCCTATGGGGAGGGTTTTTTCTCGCAGGATGGCGGGTGCTACGGTGGGAGTTAAGGCCCCCCATCATTTTGTCCTCTTGTCTAGCGAGCACAAAGCTGATGTGGAGGTGTGGGACAGTTTCTTGGCGTGGTACAATGGCCGATCGCTGCTGATGGAAGAAGTGGTGGCCAACTCGGATTTGGAGCTGTTCACGGACGCCTCGGGTGGTGTTGGTTTTGACGCCTTTTTTGGTGGTCGGTGGTGTGCCTTCAGGTGGCCAGATGACTGGTTCGGTTCCGGGTTGGTAAAAAACATGACTTTGTTGGAGATTTTTCCTATCTTGTATGCTGTTTATTTGTGGAAAGAGGATTTGCGCAATCGGAGGGTTCGGCTCAATTGTGATAACATGGCAGTTGTTTGCGTTATCAACAGCCTAACGGCATCTTCTCCGCCAGTCATCAGGGTTTTGCGTCAGTTGGTGTTGTTTTGCATGTCGATCAATGCGTATGTTACGGCATCTCATGTGCCTGGGGTTGAGAACTCCATTGCTGACTCTTTGTCTCGATTCCAGTGGGAACGTTTCCGTGCTTTGGGCCCAGATGCGGAGGAGGCGGGGTTGGAATGCCCTCACGAACTCTGGAGCGTGGTATCCGGGCTGCAGGACCTTTGATTCATGCGTCTTTGGCACCCAGCACATGGGCGGCGTACCGGTCGGTATGGGGTGAATGGGAGTCCTGGTTGGTGTCTTGCGGGGCAGCTAACGCGGGCGATGATCAGGTGGGGGCCTTCTTGTTGTGGTTGAGACGTGGTGCTGATGAAGGGTGGTCGGCGTCGAAGGTGGAGAGAGTTAGGTCGGCTTTTTTTCTGGTAAGGCAGGTGGTAAAAGGTTTTAGAAGGAATATGGGATGGGGGGATCGGAGGTGTCCGATTTCTTTTAGCCTGCTGGAAAGAGTTGGTGCGCAGCTTGACGAGATTTGTACATCTAGTTATGAGGTGGTTCTTTTCCGTTTAGCTTTTTCCCTGGCGTTTTTCAGTGCTTTGCGGGTTGGGGAGATCGTGTCTCCTAACACATACAAGCAAGGGGGGCTTTTGGCGAGGGACGTGGTGCTTATCGAAGGCGGTATACAATTTTGGTTGCGTAGGTCAAAGACAGACCAGGATGGTAGAGGTAAACGGGTAATTTTGGGTGCTGTTGTGGGTTCGCTTTTGTGTCCCGTCAGTTGTTGGCAAGTTTTTAATAGTTTTCAGCCTTCTAGGGCTGGACCTTTGTTGTGTCATGAGAATGGGTCCTTTTTGTCAAAATTTCAGTTTGTGGCGGTTCTTAGGCGGGCATTGTTGGGGATGGGGCTGGATGCTTCCCGTTTTGCGGCTCACTCTTTCCGCATTGGGGCCGCGAATGAGGCGGCTATGGGAGGTTTGGCACCTGAGGTTGTACAGAGGATCGGGAGATGGGAGTCGGAGCTATGTTAGACCCTGAAAGGTTGGGGGGGTCCACCTTGTTTTTGTATTTGTGGTAAAAATTTGGTGGAATCTAAGTTTGTGTTTTCCAGGTCCTCATCCCCTGTTGGTTTGGATCGTCGGCCATTCATACGTGTATTGGGGCACGAGACGTGCGGACGTTCGGCTGGACGGACGCCAACTCGGTTTTTCCAAGAATGTGGCCGTGGTCAGGTGGTTGGGTTTTCGGGGATTGGGATAGAACGGGGTTTTGCAGGAAGTGCATAATGGCGCTCGTCTGGACAGGCCTCCTGACATTATTGTGTTGCACGTTGGAGGAAATGATTTGGGGACCCGCCCCTGTCGGGAGCTGATCCTGGATATTAAACACGACCTTCTCAGGTTATGGGTGTCCTTTCGGGATTTACTTGTGGTGTGGTCGGATATCGTCCCGAGGAGATGTTGGCGGCACGCCAGATCCGTGGATAATTTCAATAAGGCCAGAATTAAGGTTAATTGGTTGGTTTCTAAGTTTGTGGTCAGGAATGGAGGTTTGTTTGTCCGTCACTTTGAGCTGGTAAAGGGCGGGGATGATTTTCTCCTTGGTGATTGTGTTCACCTGAATGCGGTGGGCATCGACTTGTGGGCCCTGGGTTTGCAGAACGGTATTGAAAGGGACATAGCGGTCAAGTGTGGGGGGGGTCTCGGGTATTTGAGGTGTGCAAATACCCTCGTTGTGGCGGTGGGAAGGGTCCTTGGAGTTGGTGCTAAATTGGCCTGGGGGATCCGTCGGGGTACGGATTCTTCAGTTGGTGTAAACTTTGGTTTCGGGTCTGGTGGTCTGG
Organism: Ranitomeya variabilis; assembly: GCF_051348905.1. Taxonomy (NCBI): domain Eukaryota; kingdom Metazoa; phylum Chordata; class Amphibia; order Anura; family Dendrobatidae; genus Ranitomeya; species Ranitomeya variabilis. The sequence continues at coordinate 534,489,633 of NC_135232.1, read as the reverse complement.
GGGGGGAGGACATGGTTAACCCTTCGGGGTATTTTGGTGCTCCCGAGCCTAGGTGGTAACAGCTGGGAGTAAATTTATGGTATGTTTTTGTCCACTCTCTATTATGGCTGACCACCAGTTTGGAGCTTCAAGTACTCCTCCCTATGTTATTTTACTGTTATTGTATGTTTATAATAAAGGCCACTGTGGCCAATTATTATCCAAGTTTGGAGTCTGTCGTTATTTGGAGTGGGTAATTTGGCGTCAAATGTGTGGGATGTTTAGGTAAAGAAGGGGTTAATTCCTTCTGGGTATCGACCAATAGCAATGTCATGGACTAGTCCAGTTTATACCCCCCCAAGTCAGAATATACCCCAGCTACTGTAGATCAGATTTTTCAGGCTTTTGAGAACCATTGAGTGACATTCTTAAAGGTGCTCTGTCACCTGAATTTGGAGGGAACAATTTTCAGTCATATGGGCGGGGTTTTCGGGTGTTTGATTCACCCTTTCCATACCCGCTGGCTGCATGCTGGCTTCAATATTGGATTGAAGTTCATTCTCTGTCCTCCGTAGTACATGCCTGCACAAGGCAATCTTGCCTTACGCAGGCGTGTACTGTACTATGGAGGACAGAGAATGAACTTCAATCCAATATTGCAGCCAGCATGCAGCCAGTGGGTAAGGAAAGGGTGAATCAAACACCCAAAAACCCCACCCATATGACTGAAAATTGTTCCCTCCAAATTCAGGTGACAGAGTCCCTTTAATTAAATATAGGAAAACTGACTGAACAACAATCTAGTCTGAACTGGTGCATAACCAAAAAAAGTCTTACATAGCAAATAGATAATGCCTGCACTCAATTTTACTGTGCTAAAGCAAGGAAATGTGTGATACATGAAATATGAATAGCATAATGGCTTGTGAAATCTATGAAAAAACACATGAGATGCTTAGCACAAGATTTGGCCAAAAATTGTGAGCCCATCCACCAAACGTCAAGGTGATCTCAGATCGTATGGGTAACTGACCTGTCTGCCTAGTGTGAACACTTACCTATGGCTAATAACATGGTAAAGCCTGCATTTATAGGGAGGTCAGAACCAACTGTGTTTGGATGTAATTAAAATCACAGCATGGTGAAGTCAAGTCAGAAAAAAAGTACATAGTAAATATAGGAAAATAGGATCACCTTGACGTTTGGTGGATGGGCTCACAATTTTGGCAAAATCTTGTGCTAAGCATCTCATGTGTTTTTTCATAGATTTCACAAGCCATTATGCTATTCACATTTCATGTATCGCACATTTCCTTGCTTTAGCACAGTAAAATTGAGTGCAGCCATTATCTATTTGCTATGTAAGAGTCCCTTTAATAACGGGGCCCCAGGCAGCACCCAGGGCCCCAGGCAGCACACAAGGGCCCCAGGAAGCGCACGGAGCCACAGGCAGCACACAGGGGCCACAGGCAGAGCACAAGGGCCACAGGCAGAGCACAAGGGCCACAGGCAGTGCACGGGGCCCCAAGCAGCACCCAGGGGCCTCAGGCAGCCCACAAGGCCCCATGCAGCCCACAGGGCTCCAGGCAGCGCACGGGGCCCCAGGCAGCAAACAGGGGCCCCAGGCAGCGCACAGGGCTCCAGTCAGTGCAAAGGGGCCCAACGCAGCACACAAGGGCCCCAGGCAACATACAGGGCCCCAGGCAGTGCACAGGGCCCCAGACAGAACACAGGGCCCCATGCAGCGCATAGGGCCCCAGGCAGCACACAGTGGCCCCAGGCAGCGCACAGGGCTCCAGTCAGTGCAAAGGGGCCCAAGGCAGCACACAGGGGCCCCAGGCAATATACAGGGCCCCAGGCAGTGCACAGGGCCCCAGACAGAACACAGGGCCCCATGCAGCGCATAGGGCCCCAGGCAGCACACAGGGGCCCCAGGCAGCGCACAGGGCTCCAGTCAGTGCAAAGGGGCCCAAGGCAGCGCACAAGGGCCCCAGGCAACGTACAGGGCCCCAGGCAGTGCACGGGGCCCCAGGCAGCAAACAGGGGCCCCAGGCAGTACACAGGGGCCCAAGGCAGCTCACAGGGCCCCAGGCAACGTACAGGGCCCCAGACAGAACACAGGGCCCCGTGCAGCACACAGGGCCCCAAACAGCACACGAGGTTCCAGGCAGCAAACAGGGGCCTCAGGCAGCAAACAGGGGCCCCAGGCAGCGCACAGGGAACCATTCACATGAGGTCCCAGGCAGCACACAGGGGCCGTAGGCAGCACACGGGGCCACAGGCAACACACGAGGTCCCAGGCAGCACACAGGGGCCCTAGGCAGCGCACAGGTCCCAAGGCAGCACACGGGGCCCCAGGCAACACACGATGTCCCAGGCAACATACAGGGGCCCCAGGCAGCACACGGGCCCCAGGCAGAGCACAGGAGCCCCCAGACAGCGCACAGGGGCCCCAGAGAGCGCACAGGGGCCCCATACAGCGCACAGGGGCCCCAGGCAGTGCACAGGGGCCCCAGGCAGCACACGGGGCCCCAGGGAACACACGAGGTCCCAGGCAGCAAACAGAGGCCCCAGGCAGCACGCGGGGCCCCAGGCAAAGCACGGGGGCCCAGACAGCATACAGGGGCCCCAGACAGTGCACAGGGGCCCCAGGCAGCGCATAGGGGCCCCAGGCAGCACACAGGGCCCCAGGGAACACACGAGGTCCCAGGCAGCACACAGGGGCCCCAGGCAGCACACGGGGCCCCAGGCAGCACAGGGAGTGGCAGAGACAGTGCACAAGGGAGGGGAAGAGACAGCGTGCAAGGGGGAAGAGACAGTGAACGGGGACCCAGGCAGCACACAGGGCCCCAAGCAGCGCACAGGGGGGCAGAGACAGTGCACAAGGGAGGTGGAAGTGACAGTGTGCAAGGGGGGGAAGAGACAGCGTGCTGGGCCCCTGTTCGCTGTCTCTGCCCCCTGTGCGCTGTCTGGGATCCCATGTGTGCTGTTTGGGACCCCCTGTGTGATGTCTGTTGCCCCGTTCTTGAGTATATTAAAGATTAAAGCATATTAAAGATCAGGTTTTTCACGCTTATGAGATCCATTGAGTGATGTACTCAAGAACGGGGCCCCAGACATCGCACATCGCACAGGGGCCCTAGACATCTTAGGCTAGTTTCACATTTGCGCATGGCTGTGTACGTTCTTAGTGAAGCCCTGCCCATTGCCACACCCGCCAGTTAAGCTCTGCCCAGGTACGCATGCAGCCTGCGTACCCTATCTTTATCATTGGGTACACAGGCCCTGCGGATGTTTGCGTTTGCGTCCACATGTGTTTTGACGATTCGGTGAGCGCAAGAAAATCCAACCTATTGCCTTCACCGCAGGTTGCAGCACCGTCAAAAGAATGTGGGCTGAGCTTAACCGGCAGGGCGCAGCAGTGGTCAAGGCTTCACTGAGAGCATACGCATGCGCACGGCTGTACGCAAATGTGAAACTAGCCTTACAGGATTGAGTGATATACTCAAGGGCAGGGTCCCAGACATCGCAAAGGGGGTCCCAGACAGCGTACAGTGGGTCCCAGATAGTGCACAAGGGTCTATTTCCCCCCTTGCATGCTCTTACCCCCTTGCGCACTGTCTCTGCCCCCCTGTGCGCTATCTGGGACCCCCTGTGGGCTGCCTAGGGTCCTGTGGGCTGCCTGGGGCTCCTGTGAGCTGCCTGGGGCCCCATGGGCTGCCTGAGGTCCCTGTGGGCTGCCTGGGGTCCTGTGCACTGCCTGGGGCACCGTACACTGTTTGGGGCCCCGTGCACTTCCTGTGGCCCCTGTGCTCTTCCTGGGCCCCTCTGTGCTGCCTGGGGACCCTCTGTGCTGCCTGTTGCCCTGTGCTCTTCCTGGGGCCCCTGTGCTCTTCCTGGGGCCCCTCTGTGCTGTCTGGGGCCCCTCTGTGCTGCCTGTTGCCCTGTGCACTGACTGGGGCCCCTGTGCTCTTCCTGGGGCCCTTCTGTGCTGCCTGGGGCCCTGTGTATTGCCTGGGACCCTGTGCACTTCCTGATGCTCCTCTGTGCTGCCTGGGGCCCCTCTGTGCTGCCTGTTGCCCCTCTGTGCTGCCTGTTCCCCTGTGTGCTGACTGGGGCCCCTCTGTGCTGCCTGGGGCCCCTCTGTGCTGCCTGGGGCCCCTCTGTGCTGCCTTTTGTCCTGTGCGCTGCCTGAGGCCCCTGTGCACTTCCTGGGGCCCCTCTGTGCTGCCTGGGGCCCTGTGTGCTGCCTTGGGCCCCTGTGGGCTGCCTGGGGCCCCTGTGTGCTGCCTGGGGCCCCGTTTGCTGCCTGGGGCCCCGTTATTAAGAATGTCACTCAATGGTTCTCAAAAGGCTGAAAAATCTGATCTACAGCACCTGGAGGGGTAAAATCTGGACTAATCCAATTTGTACCCCGGGGTCTAGTTTGGGCTAGGCCAGAATATACCCGGGGTATAATCTGGCCCAGAGGGGTATAAACTGGACTAGTCCAATTTATACCCCGGGGTATAGTTTGGGCTAGGCCAGAATATACCCGGGGTATAATCTGGCCTAGGCCACTTTAACCCCGGGTATATTCTGGGCGGGGGGGGGTTAATCTGACCTGTTACACTGGGACCTTCCTGATGGTCCAATAGGAGTCGCAAAAGGACCTGAGCATGTGACCCCCAACCTCCAATGGGAGGTCGTCCTGTGGGTATGCTCAGTATGGAAAAAGCAGGACTTAGTCCCTGAAACATCTGCTCGCTTCTGATCAATGCTGGCTACAAAGGCAGAGCCTGGAAAGGCAGCAGTAACCAAATGCACAGTATCAGCTTGAGCCAGATGCTGGGACCAACGTCTCCGCTGAGCAGGCTCCACTGCAGCTGGAAGAGAATGGGAGACTGCAGCGGAGATGGCTCGAGATTCCCCCAGTGCAGCGGCGGGAACTTGACTCCTAACACACAACACAAAAAGGTGAGCACTGAACAAGCCAATCTCAGGGGGTGGTATACTACTAAACAGTAGAGATGATCAAATATTTTTTGAAAAGGATCGCGAAACATAAATTCGGCATGAATATGTTACATTCGGATTCGTGAACTGTAACACGAGTGCAGCGCCCCAGGGTCCTGGTCGTTGCAGTAGTGTCATTCTTCCACCAGGTGGAGTGATATTATGTCTGAAGGTAATAAAGGAGATCTTCTTTCCAGGTATCACAAACCACACAACACACTTCACACTCCAGTCCGCCAGGGGGAGCCTTGCTCCTATCTACTAGGGCACTCCTCACATATAGGTAAAACTGGTGGGTTGGACAGGAAGTTAGGCAGAAGTGAGCTGGGCTTCACCCAGTGAGCTGCTATCTGAGCTCCACTCACGTAGTGGGTCCCTGACAGGAGTGGGATCCTGTCAGAGGCTTAGACAGAAGGCCACGGAGCTGCGCCTGCCCCACGTGCGGCAGCATCCTAAGAAAGAGACGTCAGAAGGGAATTGTATTGTAGAGAGTGAGAAGTGAAGTCATAGCAAAGAGGAGAAGAAACCAGAAGGAGTTCTGCCCTGTAAGGGTATGTGTCCACGTTCAGGATTGCATCAGGATTTGGTCAGGATTTTTCATCAGTATTTGTAAGCCAAAACCAGGAGTGGAACAATTAGAGGAAAAGTATAACAGAAACATATGCATCACTTCTCCATTTATCACCCACTCCTGGTTTTGGCTTACAAATACTGATGAAAAATCCTGACCAAATCCTGATGCAATCCTGAACGTGGACACATACCCTAAAAGGCTATGGACAGGACAGACAGGAGGTCTGAGGCGCAGGAATCCAGTAGCCAGAACATCGAGGGAGTAAGGATCTCTATGCTTTACTTCAGAGACTGGCAGGACAGTTAATTCCACGTTAGCTGCCCAACCTTATACCCAGGAGGCACGGTGGCAACTTGTGGGGGCTGGGGCGTGATAGAGCCCCTGTAAAAAGCCTCAGGCCACCAGTCATACGGGTTTGTCCTATCCTATCCATCAGGGGGACAGAGAGAGAAAGACGTAACATCTTCAGCAGTTGTGAGGACCTTACCGAGACGCACAGCAGGGAGGTACTACAACACCCAGGTGCTAGAGGAAGGCTACTGATTTCCACTTGGATAAGGGGACTCTGGATTTGCCTTCAGACCGACCAGACTCTGCCTGCCCTGTGGTCTGTACCCTGGACTGTGGACGCTGAAGCCTTCAGTAAAGGTAAAGAGACTGCAATCTTGTGTCCTCGTTATTCACTGCGCCTTACATCATCCACCATCTACACTCTGGGAAGCCCTGGGGATACACTTCACCTGTGGGAAAGTACACCATCTAGCTGCCATAACATCACCCCAGTGGACCCCTAAGCAGCGTCGGTCACCCTGACCGAATACCACAGGTGGCGTCACGAACACTATTCTCATAGAAACTTTTTCTTTTATTGGATTCCCCCTCAAAGGGCCACCGACCGGGTCAGGCCACCGTGACATCCCCCTTGAGAACTGAAGGGCCCGGCTCCGAGTACCCCATTGCCCTACACGGGGGGGGGGGGGGGGGGGGGCGATCCACAAGCATTTTTCTTAAAATTGGAAAGAGTCAGTAACATTTGGTAAAAGTGCAGGAAAATATTTGAGTTGCCACTAAAGTATTTTAAGCTATGTGCACATGTTGCAGATTTTGATGCGTTTCCGCTGCGTTTTTGGGCACGCGGAATTGCATCAAATCCGCAGTGCAAAGCACAAGCAATGTTAGGCAATGTAAAATTGACATTTGATGTGCACATGCTGTGGAAAAAAATTCATGTAATAGCAGCTTTTTTTTCCGCAGCATGTCAATTCTTTTTGCGGATCTGCAGCGTTTCTGTACCCATTCACTTCCATTGTGTCAGGCCAATCTGCAGCAAAACCACAGGTTTAAAAAAGATCTGGAGATTTGCTGCAGATGTGCCTGCGAGAAATGCTGCAGATCGGGAGGTGGAAGAGTGTGTGGGCGGAGACTGTGTGTGTGGGCGAAGACTGTGTGTGAGTGGAGAAGATGTGCGTGTCTGTGTGCGGTCTTTGTGTGTGTCTGCGGGGGTCCGGGGGGGTGCGGGGCTGTATCGGTGTCTGGGGCTGTGTGTGTGTGTGTGTGTGTGTGTGTGTGTGTGTGTGTGTGTGTGTGTGTGGGGCTGTATGTGTGTGCGTGCGGGTCTGGACTACTAGTCCCATCCGACTATGCCTGCTACAGTGACAGGTAGCCGGATGATAGGACAGTAGTAGTCCCATCATCTGGCTACTGTTTTCAAGTAAAAAAAAACACACACACATATAGACATACAGTACATACAACATACAGTACATACTCACCACACAGCTAAACCCCAAAGCCATCGATCACCTATAAAAACAAAAAAATAAATAAAAAACAACAGTATACTCCCTGATCTGGAGTAATCCATGTAATAACGAGTGTCCCATGATGAACTCCCGTGGAGAGCTGTCACATTGACAGGTGCAACCGCTCTCAAGGGGCTCCGGCAATACATTAACAGAAGGTATCCTTCCGCACTGTTTTCCTCTGCTGCTGTGAGTACTTTGCAGTTCATACTGTCACTTGCGGCACCGCTGCGTGGTAAAATTCTCATGCAACAGTGCTGTAAAGTGAGAGGCCATTGAACCCTCAGTGATTACACTGAGCAGGGTTGTCTTATTTTGCTTTATTGTTGTATTGTTAACATTGTTACCTATGACTGTTGTGTTTGAAACTGTTAAACTGTAAAGCGCTGCGGAATATGTTGGCGCTATATAAATAAAGATTATTATTATTATTATTATTACACTGCAGGAGCCATTATCTCCTGTCAGTGTGTCACTGGATGCCTATAGAGCTGTCACATCTCTTGATGTGACTGCTCTATAGGGGAGATTGTCATGGGACACTCGTTATTAATTGGACTGCGTCAGACAAGAAAGTATACTGTCGGTTTATTACTTTTTTTATTTTTTGCAGGGGATCAATGGCTTTGGGGAATTAGGCATAAAATTGTAAGTATGGTGAAATTATGAATATTAAAATACTTTATTCTGGCTGTGTGTTTATTTAACTCTTTCACTACTATTAGGATTAGTAATGGATAGGTGTCTTATTGACGCCTCTCTATTACTAACTGGGCTTAATGTCACTTTACAATCAAAGGTGACATTATCCCCTTATTACCCCATATGCCACCGCTACAGGGCAGTGGGAAGCGAGAGGCTAAGTGCCGGAATTGGCACATCTAGGTTATTACACTTGGGGCTATTTAGTTTGGAAAAACGAAGACTAAGGGGTGATCTTATTTTAATGTATAAATATATGAGGGGACAGTACAAAGACCTTTCTGATGATCTTTTTAATCATAGACCTGAGACAGGGACAAGGGGGCATCCTCTACGTCTGGAGGAAAGAAGGTTTAAGCATAATAACAGATGCGGATTCTTTACTGTAAGAGCAGTGAGACTATGGAACTCTCTGCCGTATGATGTTGTAATGAGTGATTCATTAATTAAATTTAAGAGGGGACTGGATACCTTTCTGGAAAAGTATAATGTTACAGGGTATATACACTAGATTCCTTGATAAGGTGTTGATCCAGGGAACTAGTCTGATTGCCGTATGTGGAGTCGGGAAGGAATTTTTTTCCCCATGGTGGAGTTACTCTTTGCCACATGGGTTTTTTTTGCCTTCCTCTGGATCAACATGTTAGGGCATGTTAGGTTAGGCTATGGGTTGAACTAGATGGACTTACAGTCTTCCTTCAACCTTAATAACTATCTTACAGACGCGCCATTTCTGGGGCTGCTGGGAGCTGGTGTTTGTAGCCAGGGGTGGGCAATTGTTGTGAATTCCGTTCTCGAACTCTCTCCTGTGGTCATAAATGGTACTTCGGCGAGTTCTGTCCATGGACTCCCTCTGGTGGCTGTGAGTGGAGCTGCTGGTTCTGTGATTCCTTCCTCACCTGGCCTCGTTTGTGGCTGGGCTGGCTTCCCTATTTAACTCCGCTCAGATGGTTACTCCATGCCAGCTGTCAATGTCTTAGTACTGGTTCAGATCTCTCCTGGATCCTTCTGATGACCTGTCTACTCCAGCAGAAGCTAAGTCCCTGCTAGTTATTTTGTTGTTCATTGTTTTCTTGTCCAGCTTGCTATTATGATATTGCCTTGCTAGCTGGAAGCTCTGGGATGCAGAGTGGCACCTCCGCACCGTGAGTCGGTGCGGGGGTCTTTTTGCACACTGTGCGTGGTTTTTTTGTAGTTTTTTGTGCTGACCGCAAAGATACCTTTTCTATCCTCCGTCTGTTTAGTGAAGTCTGGCCTCCTTTGCTAAAACCTGTTTCATTCCTGTGTTTGTGATTTCCATCTTAACTCACAGTTAATATTTGTGGGGGGCTGCCTTTTCCTTTGGGGAATTTCTCTGAGGCAAGGTAGGCTATATTTCCTATCTTTAGGGGCAGTTAGCTCTTAGGCTGTGAAGAGGCGTCTAGGCAGAGTTAGGTACGCTCCACGGCTGTTTCTAGTGTGTGTTGATAGGATTAGGGTTTGCGGTCAGCAGAGCTCCCACTTCCCAGAGCTTGTCCTGTATTCAAGTTTAACCATCAGGTAATTTCAGGTGCTCCTAACCACCAGGTCCATAACAGTACAGCTGGCCCAAAGTGTTAATGCATCTCAATAGAGGGATAAGAGAAGTTCTGAGACCATTTTTTTTTTCTGCAGTGTGTTTTGTCTTTCCTTTCCCCTTAATCTCTGGGTGGTTCAGGACTCAGGTGCAGATATGGACATTCAGGGCCTGTCCTCTTGTATGGATCAACTCACTGCAAGGGTACAAAGCATTCAGGATTATGTGGTTCAGAATCCGATGTTAGAGCCTAGAATTCCTATTCCTGATTTGTTTTCTGGGGATAGATCTAAGTTCCTTAATTTCAAAAATAATTATAGACTGTTTCTTGCTTTGAAACCCCGCTCCTCTGGTGACCCCATTCTGAAGTAAAAATTATTATTTCTTTGTTACGTGGCGACCCTCAAGACTGGGCATTTTCCCTGGCGCCAGGAGACCCTGCATTGCGTAATGTAGATGCGTTTTTTCTGGCGCTTGGATTTCTTTATGATGAACCGAATTCAGTGGATCAGGCAGAGAAAAACTTGCTCGCTTTGTGTCAGGGTCAGGATGAAGCGGAGGTATATTGTCAGAAGTTCAGAAAGTGGTCTGTGCTTACTCAGTGGAATGAGTGTGCCCTGGCTGCAATTTTCAGAAAGGGTCTTTCTGAAGCCCTTAAGGATGTTATGGTGGGGTTCCCCACGCCTGCTGGTCTGAGTGAGTCTATGTCCTTGGACATTCAGATCGATCGGCGCTTGCGTGAGCGCAAAGCTGTGCACCATTTGGCGGTATCTTTTGAGCAGAGGCCTGAGTCTATGCAATGCGATAGGACTTTGACCAGAGCTGAACGGCAAGAACATAGACGTCAGAATGGGCTGTGTTTTTACTGTGGTGACTCCACTCATGCTATCTCTGATTGTCCTAAGCGCACTAAGCGGTTCGCTAGGTCTGTCACCATTGGTACTGTACAGCCTAAATTTCTTTTGTCCGTTACTCTGATTTGCTCTTTGTTGTCCTATTCTGTTATGGCATTTGTGGATTCAGGCGCTGCGCTGAATTTGATGGACTTGGAGTTTGCCAGGCGTTGTGGTTTTTTCTTGGAGCCCTTGCAGCATCCTATTCCTTTGAGGGGAATTGATGCTACGCCTTTGGCCAAGAATAAGCCTCAGTACTGGACTCAGTTGACCATGTGCATGGCTCCTGCACATCAGGAGGATATTCGCTTTTTGGTGTTGCATAATCTGCATGATGTGGTCGTATTGGGTTTGCCATGGCTACAGGTCCATAATCCAGTATTGGATTGGAAATCAATGTCTGTGTCCAGTTGGGGTTGTCAAGGGATACATGGTGATGTTCCATTATTGTCAATTTCTTCTTCCACTCCTTCGGAAGTCCCTGAGTTTTTGTCGGATTAACGGAATGTATTTGATGAGCCCAAATCCTGTGCCCTACCTCCTCATAGGGATTGCGATTGTGCTATTAATTGGATTCCTGGTAGTAAGTTTCCTAAGGGCCGACTGTTCAATTTATCTGTGCCAGAACACGGCCGCTATGCAGAGTTATATAAAGGAGTCCTTGGAGAAAGGGCATATTCGCCCGTCGTCATCACCCTTGGGAGCAGGGTTCTTTTTTGTGGCCAAGAAGGATGGTTCTCTTAGACCTTGTATAGATTACCGCCTTCTTAATAAAATCACGGTCAAATTTCAGTACCCTTTGCCGCTACTGTCTGATTTCTTTGCTCGGATTAAGGGGGCTAGTTGGTTCACCAAGATAAATCTTTGAGGGGCGTATAATCTTGTGCGTATTAAACAAGGCGATGAATGGAAAACAGCATTTAATACGCCCGAGGGCCATTTTGAGTACCTGGTGATGCCATTCGGGCTTTCTAATGCCCCATCTGTGTTTCAGTCCTTTATGCATGACATCTTCCGAAAGTACCTGGATAGATTCATGATTGTATATTTGGATGATATTTTGGTCTTCTCGGATGACTGGGAGTCTCATGTGAAGCAGGTCAGAATGGTGTTCCAGGTTCTTCGTGCTAATTCCTTGTTTGTGAAGCGGTCTAAATGTCTCTTCGGAGTTCAGAAGGTTTCATTTTTGGGCTTCATTTTTTCCCATTCTACTATCGAGATGGATCCGGTTAAAGTTCAGGCCATTTATGATTGGACTCAGCCTACATCTGAGAAGAGCCTTCAGAAATTCCTGGGCTTTGCTAATTTTTACCGTCGCTTCATCGCTAATTTCTCTAGTGTGGTTAAACCGTTGACTGATTTGACCAAGAAAGGTGCGGATGTGGTGAATTGGTCCTCTGCGACCGTTGAGGCTTTTCAGGAGTTAAAACGTCGTTTCTCTTCAGCCCCTGTGTTGTGTCAGCCAGATGTTTCGCTCCCTTTTCAGGTCAAGGTGGATGCTTCTGAGATTGGAGCAGGGGCTGTTCTATCTCAAAGAAGTTCTGATGGCTCTGTGATGAAGCCATGTGCTTTCTTTTCTAGGAAATTTTCGCCTGCGGAGCGTAATTATGATGTCGGCAATCAGGAGTTGTTGGCTATGAAGTGGGCATTTGAGGAGTGGCGACATTGGCTTGAAGGAGCCAAGCATCGCGTGGTGGTCTTGACGGATCACAAGAATCTGACTTATCTCGAGTCTGCCAAGCGGTTGAATCCTAGACAGGCTCGATGGTTGCTGTTTTCTCCCGTTTCGATTTTGTGGTTTCATACCTTCCAGGTTCTAAGAATGTGAAGGCTGATGCCCTTTCAAGGAGCTTTGTGCCTGATTCTCCGGGAGTTCCTGAGCTGGCTGGTATTCTCAAAGAGGGGGTAATTTTGTCTGCTATCTCCCCTGATTTACGGTGGGTGCTGCAGGAGTTTCAGGCTGATAGACCTGACCGTTGTCCTGCGGAGAGACTGTTTGTCCCTGATAGATGGACTAATAGAGTTATCTCTGAGGTTCATTGTTCGGTGTTGGCTGGTCATCCTGGAATCTTTGGTACCAGGGATTTGATGGCTAGGTCCTTTTGGTGGTCGTCCTTGTCACGGGATGTGCGTTCCTTTGTGCAGTCCTGTGGGACTTGTGCTCGGGCTAAGCCCTGCTGTTCTCGTGCCAGTGGGTTGCTTTTGCCCTTGCCAGTCCCGAAAAGGCCCTGGATGCATGTTTCCATGGATTTTATTTCAGATCTCCCTGTCTCTCAAAGGATGTCGGTCATCTGGGTGGTTTGTGATCGCTTCTCTAAGATGGTCCATTTGGTACCCTTGCCTAAACTGCCTTCCTCCTCTGATTTGGTTCCATTATTTTTCCAGCATGTGGTTCATTTGCACGGCATTCCGGAGAACATCGTGTCGGACAGAGGTTCCCAGTTTGTTTCGAGGTTTTGGCGGTCCTTTTGTGCTAAGATGGGCATTAAATTGTCTTTTTCTTCGGCTTTCCATCCTCAGACAAATGGCCAAACCGAACGAACCAATCAGACCTTGGAGACATATCTGAGATGCTTTGTTTCTGCTGATCAGGATGATTGGGTGAGCTTCTTGCCTTTGGCTGAGTTCGCCCTTAATAATCGGGCCAGTTCGGCTACTTTGGTTTCGCCTTTTTTCTGTAATTCTGGTTTCCATCCTCGTTTTTCTTGAGGGCAGGTTGAGCCTTCGGACTGTCCTGGTGTGGATTCTGTGGTGGACAGGTTGCAGCAAATTTGGAATCACGTAGTGGACAATTTGACATTGTCCCAGGAGAAGGCTCAACGTTTCGCTAACCGCCGTCGCTGTGTTGGTCCCCGACTTCGTGTTGGGGATTTGGTTTGGTTGTCGTCTCGTTATGTTCCTATGAAGGTTTCTTCTCCTAAGTTTAAGCCTCGTTTCATTGGTCCCTATAGGATTTCTGAGATTCTCAATCCTTTGTCATTTCGTTTGGCCCTTCCAGCTTCTTTTGCCATCCATAATGTGTTCCATAGGTCGTTGTTGCGGAGGTATGTGGCGCCTATGGTTCCCTCCGTTGACCCTCCTGCTCTGGTGTTGGTCGAGGGGGAGTTGGAGTATGTGGTGGAGAAGATTTTAGATTATCGTATTTCGAGACGGAAACTTCAGTACCTGGTCAAATGGAAGGGCTATGGTCAGGAAGATAATTCCTGGGTTGTTGCCTCTGATGTCCATGCTGCCGATTTGGTTCGTGCCTTTCATTTGGCTCGTCCTGATCGGCCTGGGGGCTCTGGTGAGGGTTCGGTGACCCCTCCTCAAGGGGGGGTACTGTTGTGAATTCCGTTCTCGAACTCCCTCCTGTGGTCATGAATGGTACTTCGGCGAGTTCTGTCCATGGACTCCCTCTGGTGGCTGTGAGTGGAGCTGCTGGTTCTGTGATTCCTTCCTCACCTGGCCTCGTTTGTGGCTGGGCTGGCTTCCCTATTTAACTCCGCTCAGATCATTACTCCATGCCAGCTGTCAATGTCTTAGTACTGGTTCAGATCTCTCCTGGATCCTTCTGATGACCTGTCTACTCCAGCAGAAGTTAAGTCCCTGCTAGTTATTTTGTTGTTCATTGTTTTCTTGTCCAGCTTGCTATTATGATATTGCCTTGCTAGCTGGAAGCTCTGGGATGCAGAGTGGCACCTCCACACCGTGAGTCGGTGCGGGGGTCTTTTTGCACACTCTGCGTGGTTTTTTTGTAGTTTTTTGTGCTGACCGCACAAGATACCTTTTCTATCCTCTGTCTGTTTAGTGAAGTCTGGCCTCCTTTTCTAAAACCTGTTTCATTCCTGTGTTTGTGATTTCCATCTTAACTCACAGTTAATATTTGTGGGGGGCTGCCTTTTCCTTTGGGGAATTTCTCTGAGGCAAGGTAGGCTATATTTCCTATCTTTAGGGGTAGTTAGATCTTAGGCTGTGAAGAGGCGTCTAGGCAGAGTTAGGTACGCTCCACGGCTGTTTCTAGTGTGTGTTGATAGGATTAGGGTTTGCGGTCAGCAGAGCTCCCACTTCCCAGAGCTTGTCCTGTATTCAAGTTTAACCATCAGGTCATTTCAGGTGCTCCTAACCACCAGGTCCATAACAGGCAATATCCATGGCCCCTCTCTAGGCTATGAATATCAACCCGCAGCTGTCTACATAGCGTTTCTGGCTATAAATTATAGGGGGACCCCATGTAATTAGAGTGGTCCCCCTATTTTAATAGCCAGTAAAGGCTAAATATACAGCTGCTGGCTGATATTCATAGCCTGGGAAGATCCATGGGTATTAACAAATTCCCAGGCTATAAACATCAGCCCACGGTGGTCGACTTTCCCTCTCTGGCACAGAAAATTGTGTGGGAGCCCATGCCATTTTTGTTTCCATTGTCTCCATTAGTAAAAATATGAACAATAGTACAAATATGAACCCCACTTACCACCACTGCAGGGCAAGTGGGAAGAGCCAAGCAAAGTGCCAGAATCAGCACATCTAGTAGATGTGCCTTTTCTGGGCAGCTGCGAGCTGCTATTTTTAGGCGGAGGGGGTTTATCACGGCCTCTTACTAGCCTGGGAATACCACCCCCCATCTGTCTGCTTTAGCAAGGTTAGTTGTCAAAAATGGGGGGACCCCCCACCATATTTTTATATTATTTATTTAAATAATTAAAAATAAGCCGTGGGGACCCCTCTATTCTTAATAGCCAGCCTTGCTGAAGCTGACAGCTGAGGGTTGTAGCCCACAGCTGTGAATTTTCCCTAGTTGGTTATCAAAAATACAGGGGAACCCATTACTTTTTTTTAGTTATTTATTTACAGTGCAGGAGCTGCTGATGAATACTCTGATCAATGGAAAGATAGTTAGCAAGGCAGAAAAAAGATATTTGTCGAGCCAGTTCAGCCTATATTCCAAGGCAATTCCTATTCCAATTGCTATACATTCCGCAGCTCCTGCTCTCACTGTTATTAATGGCACAGGCGGATGTCAGCTGATGGGAGCTGTAGTCTCATCAGCTGACACCAGTGACTGGAGGTAAACTTTATACCTCCGGTCACAGCTGAGCGCTAATGCTGTCTTTTGACAGTGTGGGAACCACGGGTCTCTGACCGGTATGGATGATTTCACTGCTGATCAGAATCGCTATGCTGGTGTTTCTTACACTGTCACATAGCATGGGAAGCACCAACTTTTGTGCTATATATGCTCAGCTATATTCAACTAGCTATTGAACCCGTTCTACGCCCGGGTGGCGAGCATTTATATTGGTATATGGTCACCATCCTGTCATGTGCTGCTCCATCCTGCGTCCCCATCCTGTCATGTGCTGCTCCATCCTGCGTCCCCATCCTGTCATGTGCTCCTCCATCCTGCGGCCCCATCCTGTCATGTGCTGCTCCATCCTGCGCCCCCATCCTGTCATGTGCTCCTCCATCCTGCGCCCCCATCCTGTCATGTGCTGCTCAATCCTTCGTCCCCATCCTGTCATGTGCTCCCATCCTGCGCCCCCATCCTGTCATATGCTGCTCCATCCTACACCCCCATCCTGTCATGTGTGTGCCCCCATTCTGTCATGTGCTGCTCCCATCCTGTCATGTGCTGCTCCCATCCTGCGCCCCATCCTGTCATGTGCTCCCATCCTGCACCCCCATCCTGTCATGTGCTGCTCCCATCGTGCGCAATCATTCTGTCATGTGCTGCTCCCATCCCGCGCCCCCATTCTGCCTGTTCCTGTTTCCATTCTGCCATATGTTGCTCCCATCTTTCTCTCTCCGGCTCTACTGCCCGAGTGCGGCTGTGCTGAGTGCGGGCGGCTGTGCTGAGTGCGGGCGGCTGTGCTGAGTGCGGGCGGCTGTGCTGAGTGCGGGCGGCTGTGCTGAGTGCGGGCGGCTGTGCGTGGCTCTGCTGAGTGCGGGCGGCTGTGCGTGGCTCTGCTGAGTGCGGGCGGCTGTGCGTGGCTCTGCTGACTGCGGGCGGCTGTGCGTGGCTCTGCTGACTGCGGGCGGCTGTGCGTGGCTCTGCTGACTGCGGGCGGCTGTGCGTGGCTCTGCTGACTGCGGGCGGCTGTGCGTGGCTCTGCTGACTGTGGGCGGCTGTGCGTGGCTCTGCTGACTGCGGGCGGCTGTGCGTGGCTCTGCTGACTGCGGGCGGCTGTGCGTGGCTCTGCTGACTGCGGGCGGCTGTGCGTGGCTCTGCTGACTGCGGGCGGCTGTGCGTGGCTCTGCTGACTGCGGGCGGCTGTGCGTGGCTCTGCTGAGTGCGGGCGACTGTGCGTGGCTCTGCTGAGTGCGGGCGGCTGTGCGTGGCTCTGCTGAGTGCGGGCGGCTGTGCGTGGCTCAGCTGAGTGCGGGCGGCTGTGCGTGGCTCTGCTGAGTGCGGGCGGCTGTGCGTGGCTCTGCTGAGTGCGGGCGGCTGTGCGTGGCTCTGCTGAGTGCGGGCGGCTGTGCGTGGCTCTGCTGAGTGCGGGCGGCTGTGCGTGGCTCTGCTGAGTGCGGGCGGCTGTGCGTGGCTCTGCTGAGTGCGGGCGGCTGTGCGTGGCTCTGCTGAGTGCGGGCGGCTGTGCGTGGCTCTGCTGAGTGCGGGCGGCTGTGCGTGGCTCTGCTGAGTGCGGGCGGCTGTGCGTGGCTCTGCTGAGTGCGGGCGGCTGTGCGTGGCTCTGCTGAGTGCGGGCGGCTGTGCGTGGCTCTGCTGAGTGCGGGCGGCTGTGCGTGGCTCTGCTGAGTGCGGGCGGCTGTGCGTGGCTCTGCTGAGTGCGGGCGGCTGTGCGTGGCTCTGCTGAGTGCGGGCGGCTGTGCGTGGCTCTGCTGAGTGCGGGCGGCTGTGCGTGGCTCTGCTGAGTGCGGGCGGCTGTGCGTGGCTCTGCTGAGTGCGGGCGGCTGTGCGTGGCTCTGCTGACTGCGGGCGGCTGTGCGTGGCTCTGCTGACTGCGGGCGGCTGTGCGTGGCTCTGCTGACTGCGGGCGGCTGTGCGTGGCTCTGCTGACTGCGGGCGGCTGTGCGTGGCTCTGCTGACTGCGGGCGGCTGTGCGTGGCTCTGCTGACTGCGGGCGGCTGTGCGTGGCTCTGCTGACTGCGGGCGGCTGTGCGTGGCTCTGCTGACTGCGGGCGGCTGTGCGTGGCTCTGCTGACTGCGGGCGGCTGTGCGTGGCTCTGCTGACTGCGGGCGGCTGTGCGTGGCTCTGCTGACTGCGGGCGGCTGTGCGTGGCTCTGCTGACTGCGGGCGGCTGTGCGTGGCTCTGCTGAGTGCGGGCGGCTGTGCGTGGCTCTGCTGACTGCGGGGGGCTGTGCGTGGCTCTGCTGACTGCGGGCGGCTGTGCGTGGCTCTGCTGACTGCGGGGGGCTGTGCGTGGCTCTGCTGACTGCGGGGGGCTGTGCGTGGCTCTGCTGACTGCGGGGGGCTGTGCGTGGCTCTGCTGACTGCGGGGGGCTGTGCGTGGCTCTGCTGACTGCGGGCGGCTGTGCGTGGCTGTGCTGGGGGCCTGAGCAGGCGGGGACACCGGCGCGCTGTGGGGGTCAGGTGCCGGGGTCGCCGCTAGCTCAGGCCCCCGGCACTTGCTATATTTACCTGTCCTCCCGTTCCACTGCTGCGCGCCGGTCTGTCTTCCGGGTCCTGTCCTCTGGCTGTGACTGTTCAGTCAGAGGGCGGCGCGCATTAAGCGCGTCATCGTGCCCTCTGAACTGAACGTCTCAGGCAGAGGATGTGGAGGACGGAGGCTCGCGCGCAGCGGTGGAACGGAGGACAGGTAAATATACTCACCCTCCTGGCTCCGTGGCTCGTCCCCGCTTCTCCGTTGGAGATCGCGGTGTGCGTTCAGTGCTTACGCATACCGCGATCTCCATGGAGCGTCACTCTGTGGGGTCCAGACTGCGCCGGCGCTTGCGCTTGCGCAGTCTATAAAGGCTTCGGACAGAGTGACGCTCCCAGCGTTATATTATAGATGATTAAATCGACGATCAAATCTGCGAAGATTGCAAATTCGGTGATTGTGAACTGAACCAAATATTGAAATATTCACTTATCTTAATTAACCCCTTAATCACATATGACGTACTATCCCACCGAGGTGACCTGGGACTTAATTCCCAGGGACGGGATAGTACGTCATAGGCGATCGGCCCCGGGAGCGTGGCCAATTGCCACCGGGTGTCAGCTGATTATTACAGACTGCTCCTGGCACACTAACCCCCGGGACACTGCGATCAAACATGATCACAGCTGTTGTGAATTCTGTTGTGGGTTCTGCTCTTGGGCTCCCTCCGGTGGTTATGAGTGGTGGTGCTGCTGTTTGTCCTTCACAACGGTCATCAGCTGCTTCCACTTTGGACGGGGCTATTTAGTCTTGCTCCTTCCTTTAGTGAGTGCCAGTTGTCCATTGTTTTCTAGGGACCCACATCTCAGCTTGGTTTCTCCTTCTGGATTGTCCAAATCATCAAAGATAAGTCCTGGCTCTGTTTTTGCAGTCCACATGCGGTGGACTTAATTGTTCTGTGAATTGCTATGTTTTTTCTTGTCCAGCTTTGTCTGTGTTAAGATTTACTCAGCCAAGTTGGAAGCTCTGGAGTCACAGAGTTACCCTCCATGCCTTTAGTTAGGTGTGGAGATTTTGTATTCTCTGTGGTGGATTTTGTAGTATTTTTTATACTGACCACACAGTACTCTTTCCTGTCTTTTCTTTCTAGGTAGCGTGGCCTCCATTGCTAAATTCTGTTTTCAGTCTGCGTTTGTAATTTCCCTCTCCTCTCACAGTCAATATTTGTGGGGGGCTGTCTTTCCTTTGGGGATTTTCTCTGAGGCAAGATAGTATTCCTGTTTCTTTCTTTAGGTGTAATTAGTCCTCCGGCCGTGACGAGGTGTCTAGGGAGTGACAGGAACATCCCACGGCTACTTCTAGTTGATGTGTTACGTTCAGGGTCTGCGGTCAGTATAGAGGCCACCTACTCCAGAGCTCGTCCATGCTGCTCCTAGGCCACCAGTTCATAACACACAGCATTCCTGCAGCATAGGGAAGCATTGCACAGGAAGGGGGCTCCCTGCGTGCTTCCCTGAGACCCTCGGAACAACGCAATGTGATCGCGTTGTTCAGAGGGTCTCCTACATCCTCCTCCCTGCAGGCCCCAGATCCAAATGGCCACGGGGCTCCTTCCGGGTCCTGCAGGGAGGTGACTTGCAAGCGCCCGCTCACAGCAGGTGCCAGCAAGCCTCCCTGCAGTGCCTGTTAGATCGCTGATCTGACACAGTGCATTGCAAAGTGTCAGATCAGCTGTATGACATACTGTGATGTCCCCCCCCCGGGGCAATGTTATAGTTATTAATGTTGAAGGAAGACTTTAAGTCCATCTAGTTCAACCCATAGCCTAACCTAACATGCCCTAACATGTTGATTCAGAGGAAGGCAAAAAAAAAAAACATGTGGCAAAGAGTAAGCTCCACATTGGGGAAAAAAATTCCTTCCTGACTCCACATACGGCAATATTTACTTGTGTAAAAAAAAAAAAATTCCTTAATAAAGAAATATATATATATATATATATATATATATATATATATATATATATATATATATATATATATATATATATATATATATATATATATATATATTGTTCCAATAAATACATTTCTTTATCTAAAAAAAAAAAACAATAAAAGTACACATATTTAGTATCGCCACGTCCGTAACGACCTGACCTATAAAACTGTCCCACTAGTTAACCCCTTCAATGAACACTGAAAAAAAAAACCGAGGCAAAAAACAACGCTTTATTATCATACCGACAAACAAAAAGTGGATTAACGCGATCAAAAAGACGAATATAAATAACCATGGTACCGCTGAAAACGTCATCTTGTCCTGCAAAAAATGAGCTGCCATTCAGCATCATCAGTGAAAAAATAAAAGAGTTATAGTCCTCAGAATAAAGCGATGTAAAAATAATTACTTTTTATATAAAATAGTTTTTATCGTATAAAAGCACCAAAACATAAAAAAAATATAAATGAGGTATCGCTGTAATCGTACTAAACCGAAGGAAAAAACTTCTTAATCAATTTTACCAAACGTGGAATGGTATAAACGTTCCCCCCCAAAAAAAAATGAAATTCATGAATAGCTGGTTTTTGGTCATTCTGCCTCACAAAAATCGGAATAAAAAGCGATCAAAAAATGTCAAGTGCCAGAAAATGGTACCAATAAAAATGTCAACTCGTCCCGCAAAAAACAAGACCTTACATGACTCTGTGGGACCAAAATATGGAAAAAATTATAGCTCTCAAAATGTGGAGAGGCAAAAACTATTTTTTGCAATAAAAAGCGTCTTTTAGTGCGTGACAGCTACCAATCATAAAAATCCACTGAAAAACCCGCTATAAAAGTAAATCAAACCCCCCTTCATCACCTCCCTAGTTAGGGAAAAATAATAAAATTAAAAACATTTATTTATTTCCACTTTCCCATTAGGGTTAGGGTTAGAGTTGGGGCTAAAGTTAGGGTTAGAGCTACAGTTAGAGTTAGGTTTGGGGCTAAAGTTAGGGCTACAGTTAGGGTCGGGGCTACAGTTAAGGTTGGGGCTAAAGTTAGAGTTAGGGTTGGGGCTAAAGTTAGGGTTAGGGTTGGGGCTAAAGTTAGGGTTTGGATTACATTTATGGTTGGGATTAGGGTTGGGATTAGGGTTAGGGGTGTGATTAGGGTTATGGTTGGGATTAGGGTTAGGGGTGTGTTGGAGTTAGGGGTGTGTTGGGGTTAGGGGTGTGGTTGGGATTAGGGTTAGGGGCATGTTCGGATTAGGGGTGTGGTTAGGGTTATGGTTAGGGTTGGGATTAGGGTAAGGGGTGTGTATGAGTTAGGGTTTCAGTTAGAATTGGGGTGTTTCCACTGTTTAGGCAAATCAGGGGCTCTCCAAACGAGACATGGCGTCCGATCTCAATTCCAGCCAATTCAGTGCTCCTCCCCTTCCGAGCTCTCCTGTGCGCCCAAACAGGGGTTTACTCCAACATATTGGGTATCAGCGTACTCAGGATAAATTGTACAACAACTTTTAGGGTCCTATTTCTCCTGTTACCCTTGGGAAAATACAAAACTGGGGGCTAAAAATTAATTATTTTGGAAAAAAAAAAGAATTTATATTTTCACGGCTCTGCATTGCAAACTGTAGTGAAACACTTGGAGGTTCAAAGTTCTCACAACACATCTAGATAAATTCATTAGGGGGTCTTCTTTCCAAAATGGTGTCACTTGTGGGGGCTTTCAATGTTTAGGCACATCAGGGGCTCTCCAAATGCAACATGGCGTCCCATCTCAATTCCAGTCAATTTTGCATTGAAAAGTCAAATGGCGTTCCTTCCCACATATGGGGTATCAGCGTACTCAGGACAAATTGCACAACACATTTTTGGGTCCAATTTCTTCTGTTACCCTTGGGAAAATAAAAAATTGGGGGCAAAGTATCATTTTTGTGAAAAAATATGATTTTTTATTTTTATGGCTCTGCATTATAAACTTCTGTGAAGCACTCGGTGGGTCAAAGTGCTTACTACACATCTAGATAAGTTCCTTAGTGGGTCTACTTTCCAAAATGGTGTCACTTCTGGGAGGTTTCAATGTTTAGGCACATCAGGGGCTCTCCAAACGCAACATGGCGTCCTATCTCAATTCCAGTCAATTTTGCATTGAAAAGTCAAATGGCGCTCCTTCCCTTCCGAGCTGTGCCATGCGCCCAAACAGTGGTTTACCCCCACATATGGGGTATCAGCGTATTTAGGACAATTTGCACAACAACTTTTGTGGTCCAATTTCTCCTGTTACCCTTGGTAAAATAAAACAAATTGGAGCTGAATACATTTTTTGTGAAAAAAAGTTAAATGTTCATTTTTTTTTAACATTCCAAAAATTCCTGTGAAACACCCGAAGGGATAATAAACTTCTTTAATGTGGTTTTGAACACCTTGAGGAGTGCAGTTTTTAGAATGGTGTCACACTTGGGTATTTTCTATCATATAGACCCCTCAAAGTGACTTCAAATGTGATGTGGTCCCTGAAAAAAAGGTGTTGTAAAAATGAGAAATTGCTGGTCAACTTTTAACCCTTATAATTCCATAACAAAAAAAAAATGGTTCCAAAATTGTGCTGCTGTAAAGTAGACATATGGGAAATGTTACTTATTAAGTATTTTATGTGACATACAGTACAGACCAAAAGTTTGGACACACCTTCTCATTTAAAGATTTTTCTATATTTTCATGACTATGAAAATTGTAAATTCACACTGAAGGCATCAATACTATGAATTAACACATGTGGAATTATATACTTAACAAAAAAGTGTGAAACAACTGAAAATATGTCTTATATTCTAGGTTCCTCAAAGTAGCCACCTTTTGCTTTGATGAGTGCTTTAAACACTTTTGGCATTCTTTTGATGAGCTTCAAAAGCTAGTCACCGGAAATTGTTTTTACTTCACAGGTGTGCCCTGTCAGGTTTAATAAGTGGGATTTCTTGCTTTATAAATGGGGTTGGGACCATCAGTTGTGTTGAGCAGAAGTCTGGTGGATACACAGCTGATAGTCCTACTGAATAGACTGTTAGAATTTGTATTATGGCAAGAAAAAAGCAGCTAAGTAAAGAAAAACGAGTGGCCATCATTAAGAAATGATGGTCAGTCATTCGGAAATATTGGGAAAACTTTGAAAGTGTCCCCAAGTGTAGTTGCAAAAACCATCAAGTGCTACAAAGAAACTGGCTCACATGAGGACCGCCCCAGGAAAGGAAGACCAAGAGTCACCTCTGCTTCTAAGGATAAGTTTATTCGAGTCACCAGCCTCAAAAATCGCAGGTTAACAATGGCTCAGATTAGAGACCAGGTCAATGCCACACAGAGTTCTAGCAGCAGACACATCTCTACAACAACTGTTAAGAGGAGACTTTGTGCAGCAGGCCTTCATCGTAAAATAGCTGCTAGGAAACCACTGCTAAGGACAGGCAACAAGCAGAAGAGACTTTTTTGGGCTAAAGAACACAAGGAATGGACATTAGACCAGTGGAAATCTGTGCTTTGGTCTGATGAGTCCAAATTTGAGATCTTTGGTTCCAACCACCGTGTCTTTGTGCAACGCAGAAAAGGTGAATGGATGTACTCTACATGCCTGGTTTCCACCGCGAAGCATGGAGGAGGAAGAGTGATGGTGTGGGGGTGCTTTGCTGCTGGTGACACTGCTGGGGATTTATTCAAAATTGAAGGCATACTGAACCAGCATGGCTACCACAGCACCTTGCAGCGGAATGCTATTCCATCCGGTTTGCGTTTAGTTGGACCATCATTTATTTTTCAACAGGACAATGACCCCAAACACCCCTCCAGGCTGCGTAAGGGCTATTTGACCAAGAAGGAGAGTGATGGGGTGCTACGCCAGATGACCTGGCCTCCACACTCACCAGACATGAACCCAAGCGAGATGGTTTGAGGTGAGCTGGACCGCAGAGTGAAGGCAAAAGGGCCAACAAGTGCTAAGCATCTCTGGGAACTCCTTCAAGATTGTTGGAAGACCATTTCCTGACAGGGCACGCCTGTGAAGTGAAAATCATTCCCGGTGACTACCTCTTGAAGCTCATCAAGAGAATGCCAATAGTGTGCAAAGCATTCATCAAAGTAAAAGGTGGTATGTTGAAAGACCTAGACTATAAGACATATTTTCAGTTGTTTCACACTTTTTTGTTAAGTATATAATTCCACATGTGCCAATTCATAGTTTTGATGCCTTCAGTGTTAATGTACAATTTTCAGTCATGAAAATACAGAAAAATCTTTAAATGAGAAGGTGTGTCCACACTTTTGGTCTGTACTGTATCTCTGTGATTTAAGGGCATAAAAATACAAAGTTGGAAAATTGCGAAATTTTCAAAATTTACCCCAAATTTCCTTTTTGTTTACAAATAAATGCAGGTAATATCAAATAAGTTTTACCATTGTCATGAAGTACAATATGTCATGAGAAAGCAATGTCAGAATCATCAGGATCCCTTGAAGAGTTCCAGAGTTATAACCTCATAAAGGGACAGTGGTCAGAATTGTAAAAATTTGCCCGGTCATTAACGTGCAAACCACCCTTGGGGGATAAGGGGTTAAACAGTTCCTACCACAAGATAGCTCATGTTTGTGAAAGTCTCATCATTGTGCCACATACACCTTGCACCTCATGGTGTTACTAGAGGCCCTCAGGATAAATATCGTATACCAAAGAAAGTGTCCTCCTTTTTTCTTTCCTTGAATTTATTTCAGTTTAAATTCTTAAATTGCATATTTGCCATTTTTTAGGTCTTCTGTTAGGCAAAATGGGAGAGAGAGGATCTCCTTTAATCAATGTATGCCAATGTCTGAATGAAGCAGTGATGAAAATTGTGGCAGTTGCAGTTTGGTAAGAAAAAAGGACTCCTGTCTTTTAAATGTATGGCAATGTATTTTTACATGTATTTTACTTTATTGTATTTAACAGTTATACTTCAGTGGCTGCAGTTCCTATTAGTAGGGAAGATTGAGTTAACTGTAGGACCGACCCATCGTGGGGAGGAGGATTGGGTAATTTTTGGGTTGAGAAAATAGGAAGTCAAGTTGAGTATGTGTGTGTGTGTCATCAGAATACTTTTAGCAGACGAGTTGTTAGATTGAATGGTTTTAAAGATTTGGGTAAGAAAAAGAAGAAGTAGACACAGTATTTAGGGTTAGGAATTTAAGTGGGTTACAGTGGGCAGGTTAGAGTGTGTTAGATAGTGACAATATGTTTGTGGTCAATGCCCTATCAACAAACATTGTAAATATCAATAGGAGAAGTGAATGTAACAAAGTTTGATATACTGTAAATCTTATTAAAGAAATAAGCTCCTTCCTTCATTTAATAAATATGTTTGTTGGCCTTGTTTTATAATTTACATAAGTTAATAAACAGCTGCACATCTGATGTGGGCAATACACACACACACACATATATAATGCGTCAGCAAACAGTTATTCATGTATATATGAATTCCAATATTGGTTATACACATAAAAACATGAAGCAATTAGTTAACTTTTTTTTTAATCAAAAGTCATATAAGCCTGGTTTGCCAACCATCTGTAAATTTACCGACAGTCCATTAAAATGGGGTGTCAAGGATAACATATGGGGATCACGCAGATCATATTAGTGTTACCACTTTGTCACAGATGACACCAGAGAGATCACGCAGATCCACCCCCTGCTACCAGTTGTCAGAGGAACGCAACTCCTCTGCCTCAAGTCATCAGGGCTATTACTCAATTGACTGACAAGTGATAGAAGAGGAAGAGACTGCTTCCATTACTAGGCCACTTATTAGAGAACTCACAATGAGCATTTAGTATATACAGTGGCTTGCATATTCATTCCCCTTAGCTTTTTTCCTATTTTGTTATATAACAACCTGTATGTAAATGTTTTGTAATCCGATTTGTGTGTGATTCATCAGCACTAAATAGTCTGAGCTGATGAAGGGAAGTGAGAAAAATATAGGCATAAATTAAATTTATGGGGTCAAATAACTAAGAATCGACATCTGCATATGTATTGACCCCTTTTGTGATGAAGCCCCAAAACATATCTTGTGCAAGCAATCACATTTATAAGTCACATGCTTAGGGAAAGGAAGTCCACATGTGTGCTATCTAAGTGTCACATGGTCTGTCAGTACACACACCACTTTTCTGAAAAGTCACAGAAACTAAAACACCATTAAGCAAGAGGCACCATTAACCAAACAACACCATGAAGACCAAGTAGATCTCCAAACAATTTGAGGACAAAGTTTTTGAGAAGTACAAGTCAGGGTTGGGTTAAGAAAAATCCCAAATGTCTGATGACCCATGGAGCACCATCAAATCAATTATCAAAATAATAATAATAATCTTTATTTTTATATAGCGCTAACATATTCCGCAGCGCTTTACAGTTTTGCACACATTATCATCGCTGTCCCCGATGGGGCTCACAATCTAACTTCCCTATCAGTATGTCTTTGGAATGTGAGAGGAAATCGGAGTACACAGAGGAAACCCACGCAAACACGGGGAGAACATACAAACTGCTTGCAGATGTTGTCCTTGGTGGAATTTGAACCCAGGACTTCAGTGCTGCAAGGCTGCAGTGCTAATCACTGAGCTACCGTGCTGCCCTATCATCAAATGTAAAGAACATGCTACCACAACAAACCTGCCAAGAGATGGCCACCCACCAAAACTCTCAGCCAGGGAAAGGAGAGCATTGAGCAGAGAGGCAGCAAAGAAACCAAAAGTATCTCTTAAGGAGCAGCAGAGTTCTCAAGCAGAGACTGGAGTACCTGTCCATACAACCACACTAAGCCATACACTTCATAGGGGTGGCTTTTATGCAAGAGTGGGCAGAAAAAAAGCCTTTACTTGCACAAAAATGTTAAGGCTCACTTTTAGTTTGCCAAAAAGACATGTGGGACACTCACCAAAATGTATGAAGGAAGGTGCTGTGATCAGATGAGACCGAAATGTAACTTTTTGACCACTGAGGCAAACGCTATGTCTGGTGCCAGCTAACATATGTCATCTCCCTAAGAACACCATCCTACCAGTGAAGAATTGTGCTGGCAAAATCATGCTGTGGGGATGTTTTTTGGCAGCAGAGACAGGGAAAATGGTCTCAGCCAAGAAAAAGTGGATGGTGCCAAATGCAGGGATTTTCTTGAGCAAAACTTGTTTCAGGCTGTTAGGGATTTGAGACTGGGATGGAGGTTCATCTACCAACAAGACAATGATCCACGCATACTGCTAAAGCAACACTCCAGTGGTTTAAGGGGAAATGAGCAAATGTATTTTTGGAGCTCTCTAGTCAAAGCCCAGACTTTACTCTAATTGAGAATCTATGGTCATACTTGAAGACTGCTTTTCAACAAATGAAACCATCTAAGTTAAAGGAACTGGAGCAGTTTTGCCTTGAAGAATGGACAAAAATGCCAGTGACAAGATGTGGAAAGCTCATAGAGACTTATCCAAAGCAACTTGCAGCTGTAATTGCAGCAAAAGGAGGCTCTACAAAGTACTGACTTTAGGGGGGTGAATAGTTGTGCACATTGAAGTTGAGAGTTAAATGAAAACCAAATGTTCAGAATTTTAGGCATGTTCTTTACATGAACTGATGCAATCTCTAAAAAATAACCTTGGGGTTGTGATGAAGCAAAGCACAAAATACTGCCATGGGGGTGAATATGTACGCAAGCCACTTTACACCTCTGAATCCAATTCATGAAATATGTATATTATGAGAGAGCACAAAAATGCTCGGGTGCTCATTGCTCGGTTCGAGCAAATTGGAATGCTTGGGTGCTTCTCGACCAGAGCAATGAGCCCAATGTAAGTCTATGGGAAACCTGAGCATTTTTACCGAGGCCCCCAAAGGTGTTTAGACGGTCTAAAAACAGCAGTAATCATTGGGAACATTGCTCAAATGACATGGGAACATTATGGGGAATACCCCTGTAAGCATTTCTGACTCCCAGGTCACTGCTGTGAATAATTTTGTTCACGTCTTACGCCACTTTTACAAACTCACCAGAAAACATACAAAAACAAAATCAAAATGGATTTCCCTGGGAAATATGTTAAGGTACATCCTTTCCAGAGTAATGACTTGTACATAAGGCAAAATAAATAACCAAAAATAAAAATGCTCCTCCGCACCTTGGGCTGTGTTCACACCTAGCGTTTTTGATGCGTTTTTAAACTTTAGCATTGCTTTCAACCAAGACTAATGCATTCACTGGGAAATGTCATTTTAACATTTTACAACCTAAGTTGGCCATGTGGTGTGTGACACATCATCAGACACATCCTGTTTCATTTATGAAGGAGGGACTCAAAGCCACAAAGCCTATTTTTAAGGTCTGTCATGTTTGCCGGCAGTCCGGACATCTTGCCTCCAAGTGTCCGCAGAGTTCGAGGAAACGTCAGCGTCTAGTGGCAGTTGGAGGAGGTACATTAGACACAGCGACATTTACCTCAAAATTGTCCTTCAAGGGGACAATTACCATAGGCCCATCCACTCTTATGGTAGAGCTTTGCGTAGACTCTGGGGTGGAGGATAATTTAATGTCATCTGCTTTCGCTCAGCGACATGCAATACCCCTGGTGATGCTCGCCAAGCCAATAACCATTCGAGTGGTAAATGGGTCGACACTACCTTCACAGATTACACACCAAACCATCCCTTTCACTCTTTCTGTATCTCCATCACATCAGGAGATTATTTCTCTTTTGGTCCTTCCTGAGGGAGTTGATGAGATCCTGTTGGGGATACCCTGGCTTCGTTTTCATTCTCCTCATATAGAGTGGTCCTCAGGGAAAATTTTGGGATGGAGTAAATCCTGTGAGGGTAGATGTCAGAGGGAGTGCGTTCAGGTTGCTACAACTGAGGTACCCGCAGATCTTTCCTCTCTCCCCAAGCACTATTGGCCTTATGCCGACATGTTCTCCAAAAGGGCTGCGGAGACCCTTCTGCCTCACCGCCCCTATGACTGTCCTATCGATCTCTTGCCTGGTGCTGAGCCTCCCCGGGGTCGAGTCTATCCATTATCTCTCCCAGAGATGGAGGCAATGTCTCAGTTTATCCAAGAGAATCTGGCAAGAGGTTTTATTAGGAAGTCAGTGTCACCTGCAGGGGCAGGGTTTTTCTTCGTGCAGAAGAAGAGTGGAGAATTACGTCCATGCATTGGGTCTTAACGCCATCACCGTTAAAAACAAGTACCCACTACCCCTGATATCTGAGCTCTTTGATAGGCTACGGGGAGCAAGGGTATTTACTAAATTAGATTTGCGGGGTGCTTATAACCTGATTCGCATCCGCGAGGGGGACGAGTGGAAGATGGCTTTTAACACCAGGGATGGGCACTATGAATATCTGGTGATGCCCTTCGGGCTCTGTAATGCCCCAGCCGTTTTCCAGGACTTTGTGAACGACATCTTCCGGGAGATGCTCACCACCTCGGTCGTAGTCTATCTGGATGATATTCTCATCTACTCTCTAGATATTGACTCCCACCAGAGAGATGTTAGCAAAGTCTTCGACCTCTTATGGGCATACTCCCTCTACGCCAAGTTGGAGAAGTGTGTGTTTGAGCAGGAGTCCTTGCCATTCCTTGGTTATATCATCTCTGCCCAGGGTGTGGCTATGGATCCTGCCAAACTACAGGCTGTGATGGACTGGCAGGAACCCCATTCACTTAAAGTGGTGCAGCGCTTTATGGGGTTCATCAATTACTATCGCCAGTTCATTCCACACTTTTCAACTTTGGTAGCTCCCTTGGTTGCCCTCACCAAGAAGGGAGCAAATCCCAAGTTGTGGTCGGAGGATGTCTCCAAGGCATTCCTTTCGATTAAGTCACACTTCGCTAGTGCTCCTATTGTACATCGCCCCGATGTAGATAAGCCATTTGTAATGGAGGTGGATGCCTCATCCGTTGGTGCTGGAGCAGTCCTTTTCCAAAAGGATGCTCAAGGTCAGAAGCATCCTTGCTTCTTCTTCTCCAAGACCTTCACACCAGCGGAGAGGAATTATTCCATCGGGGACAGGGAGTTGCTAGCAATGAAGTTAGCTTTTTCTGAGTGGAGACACCTCTTGGAGGGAGCTCGCTTTCCCTTCCAAGTATTCACCGACCACAAAAACTTGGTGTACATACAGATGGCCCAGAGGCTGAATTCTCGTCAGGCCAGATGGTCTCTGTTCTTCTCCCGGTTCCATTTTACTCTCCATTTTCTCTCTGGGGAGAAGAACATTTGTGCCGATGATCTCTCCCGCTCTGTAGTGTCATTTGAGGAGGAGGATGAGGAGCCCTCGGCTTATTGTCCCCTCTGAGAGCCTGAGAACTGTGGCTCCGGTTTCACTTGAGTCCGTGCCCCTGGGCAAGACTTTCGTGCCAGCGAATTTGCGACCGTAGATTCTCTCTTGGGCTCACTCGTCCAGAGTGGGTGGACATTTTGGAACCATGAGGACATTTTGGAACCAAGAGGACATCTGAGCTTTTGGCGAGGACATACTGGTGGCCGCATTTGGCCCGTGACGTCGGGGACTATATTCGGGCGTGTGTCTCCTGCGCCCAGAATTGGTCTTCACGGCAACGGCCTGCTGTGTTACTTTACCCCATGCCGGTGGCAGACAGACCCTGGGAGATGGTTGGGATGGACGTCTCGCGGCTGTACCATCATTTGGGTCATCACCGATCATTTCTCGAAAATGGTGCATTTGGTGCAACTACCACGGTTACCTTCTGCACGGGCCTTGGCGGCGTTGTTCATTAAACATATTTTCCGCTTACATGGAATGCCTGATAAAGTTGTCAGCGACCGGGGTCATAGTAACATAGTTAGTAAGGCCATCCAGTTCAGCCTATATTCCATCATAATAAATCCCCAGATCTATGTCCTTCTACAGAACCTAATAATTTAATGATACAATATTGTTCTGCTCCAGGAAGACATCCAGGCCTCTCTTGAACCCCTCGACTGAGTTCGCCATCACCACCTCCTCAGGCAAGCAATTCCAGATTCTCACTGCCCTAACAGTAAAGAATCCTCTTCTATGTTGGTGGAAAAACCTTCTCTCCTCCAGACGCAAAGAATGCCCCCTTGTGCCCATCACCTTCCTTGGTATAAACAGATCCTCAGCGAGATATTTGTATTCTCCCCTATTAGATCGCCCCTCAGTCGTCTTTTTTCTAGACTAAATAATCCTAATTTCGCTAATCTATCTGGGTATTGTAGTTCTCCCATCCCCTTTATTAATTTTGTTGCCCTCCTTTGTACTCTCTCTAGTTCCATTATATCCTTCCTGAGCACCGGTGCCCAAAACTGGACACAGTACTTCATGTGCGGTCTAACTAGGGATTTGTACAGAGGCAGTATAATGCTCTCATCATGTGTATCCAGACCTCTTTTAATGCACCCCATGATCCTGTTTGCCTTGGCAGCTGCTGCCTGGCACTGGCTGCTCCAGGTAAGTTTATCATTAACTAGGATCCCCAAGTCCTTCTCCCTGTCAGATTTACCCAGTGGTTTCCCATTCAGTGTGTAATGGTGATATTGATTCCTTCTTCCCATGTGTATAATCTTACATTTATCATTGTTAAGCCTCATCTGCCACCTTTCAGCCCAAGTTTCCACCTAATCAGACCTTTCTGTAGCAGAATACTATCTTCTCTTGTATTAACTGCTTTACATAGTTTTGTATCATCTGCAAATATCAATATTTTACTGTGTAAATCTTCTACCAGATCATTAATGAATATGTTGAAGAGAACAGGTCCCAATACCGACCCCTGCGGTACCCCACTGGTCACAGCGACCCAGTTAGAGACTATACCATTTATAACCACCCTCTGCTTTCTATCACTAAGCCAGTTACTAACCCATTTACGCACATTTTCCCCCAGACCAAGCATTCTCATTTTGTGTACCAACCTCTTGTGCGGCACGGTATCAAACGCTTTGGAAAAATCGAGATATACCACGTCCAATGACTCACCGTGGTCCAGCCTATAGCTTACCTCTTCATAAAAACTGATTACCGTATATACTCGAGTATAAGCCGACCCGAGTGTAAGCCGACCACCCTAATTTTGCCACAAAAAACTGGGAAAACTTATTGACTCGAGTATAAGCCTAGGGTGGAAAATACAGAAGCTACCGGTGAATTTCAAAATTAAAAATAGATGCTCCATACCATTCATTGTGGCCCCATAGATGCTCCACATAAAGCTATGCCACATATAATGCTCTGCACCGTTCATTATGGCCCCATAGATGCTCCACA
The DNA here is from genome assembly GCF_051348905.1 of Ranitomeya variabilis. Lineage (NCBI taxonomy): Eukaryota > Metazoa > Chordata > Amphibia > Anura > Dendrobatidae > Ranitomeya > Ranitomeya variabilis. The sequence continues at coordinate 534,457,281 of NC_135232.1, read as the reverse complement.
TAAAGCTGTGCCATATATAATGCTCTGCACCTTTGATTATGGCCCCATAGATAGCTGTGCCATATACAATGCTCTGCACCTTTGATTATGGCCCCATAGATAGCTGTGCCATATATAATGCTCTGTACCTTTGACCTTTGATTATGGCCCCATAGATGCTCCACATAAAGCTGTGCCTTATATATAGTGCTCTGCACCGTTGCCCCATAGATGCTCCACAAAAAGCTGTGCCTTATATATAGTGCTCTGCACCGTTGCCCCATAGATGCTCCACATAAAGCTGTGCCTTATATATAGTGCTCTGCACCGTTGCCTGTTAAATATGCTTATTTTGCATATTTATTTAAATCAGGATTTAACCAGGTGCGTTATTCTTAAAAGAAAAATGTCGTCATATTCACATAAAAAGTATAGTGGTTTATTGATTGTCCATAGAAAAATCACTTTGCAGCAAAAACATAAAACAGATGAAAATAGTTACGAACGGATTGTCCATGTGTAGAGATCAGCATTAGTTACCCCTCTTTCCCAAGTCCTGAATGGAAGCCGTCTCTTTGTGTGAAGTTTGAAGGTCATGATGGCTGCCAACAGCTGTTGTTCCTTCCTTCTCGGACATCCATGGAGAGAATGAGGGTGAAGATGGGAGATGACAGTCCCACGTGACAAAAGGCCCCCTCCACCCTCCTAAGAGGTGTTTATATATGGGTCTACAGACCACGTGTTACCCTTTATAAGGCATTGACTTTTACATACACAAAAATAGCTCTTTGTACTGTCAGCAAGAAGCAATGTGCTCTGTACTGAATTGAGATTCAGAATAATTCAATAAATTAATATTTAACAATTCCCCCTTTTGAGGGTGACAGACATTCATTGATTGGAACCCTCAAATTAAATATATTAATAAAATCTTCTTTCTTCTTTTCTTCTTCTTTAGCAAAATAATTTAGTGTTTATAATATCAATAATAATAATAATAATAATAATATTGTTCTACGTATTCAATAATATAATGATATGTAAATTCATGTTATGGTAAGCCGTGACTAATATTCATAAAATATATGTGATTATACTTCCCTATATCTACTTGAAGCATCTCAGGTCTGATGTCATCTGATGTCATCTGGTCTTCATTTTGATGTCTTCTCCTTGGTTCTTTTTAAACAATCTTTATTATAATTCTTATGAAATAGATGATGGCATGTAGATATTGTAGAGACTGTGTGTCATGTGTCAATCAAAGTCTATAAATTCAAATGTTTATAAGAAAACAAAGTTCATAGATGTGATGTAGCTTTAATATCTGTGCAATGTCACCTTTAAAAACCTGGACTTACATTGTCTCGCCTTGGAAATCATCTGGAATCTCCATATCATCCGTAGTGCTCTTGGAACAGGTGTTTTTGGTCAGCACAGCAAGGGTTAAATTGACTCTTCCCTGCTAAATACAGTATAGCACCATAACCAGTCTTTAGTGCACCGGACACATGTCAGGGTTGTAGCATCCTGACAATCACCTGATTGTTCACCAGATTTCATGGAAGTCTTATAGGTGATAGGAAACCACTGGAACATAATAACACAGTTCATCTTAGCATCATAGGATCATCGTCCTCTCCGTGGTTGGCAGATAGGATATTATACTCATACTTGTCAGTGATGGATGCTGTAGTTGTGAGTGGTGACATGAATTGTATTTGACACAGTCTATTATTACTCAGAAATCATAGCATTGTTACCTTGTGAAACTTCTGGATAACGGATTTTTCTTCCTGCAACTTTTAATTGAATTTAAAAATATACAAAGTCTTTATTAACGTAACTTTAGTATCTTGATTGAAGTCTTCATTCCCTATTCTATACCAAATCTGGTAATTTTCCTAACCTATAATATCATACCATAGCAATCAATAATATCCATATAATTATTATCAGAATATTAATATGGAACTCAGATTTGGAAAAATAAAATAATAATAATAATGATAAAATATTATTAACCATATTCTTCATGTGATAGGACATTTTTATGTCATGGGTGTAATTTCTTTTTGAACCCATAGATGTCAGTGTGTCTTTTATGTAACAAGTGTTGATATTACTAAAACTTTATTAATAGAACAATAATATGTAAGAATGTGTAGCCATGAACCAAAATAAGAATTTATACAGGTCCTTCTCAAAAAATTAGCATATAGTGTTAAATTTCATTATTTACCATAATGTTATGATTACAATTAAACTTTCATATATTATAGATTCATTATCCACCAACTGAAATTTGTCAGGTCTTTTATTGTTTTAATACTGATGATTTTGGCATACAACTCCTGATAACCCAAAAAACCTGTCTCAATAAATTAGCATATCAAGAAAAGGTTCTCTAAACGACCTATTACCCTAATCTTCTGAATCAACTAATTAACTCTAAACACATGCAAAAGATACCTGAGGCTTTTAAAAACTCCCTGCCTGGTTCATTACTCAAAACCCCCATCATGGGTAAGACTAGCGACCTGACAGATGTCAAGAAGGCCATCATTGACACCCTCAAGCAAGAGGGTAAGACCCAGAAAGAAATTTCTCAACAAATAGGCTGTTCCCAGAGTGCTGTATCAAGGCACCTCAATGGTAAGTCTGTTGGAAGGCAAAAATGTGGCAGAAAACGCTGTACAACGAGAAGAGGTGACCGGACCCTGAGGAAGATTGTGGAGAAGGACCGATTCCAGACCTTGGGGAACCTGAGGAAGCAGTGGACTGAGTCTGGTGTGGAAACATCCAGAGCCACCGTGCACAGGCGTGTGCAGGAAATGGGCTACAGGTGCCGCATTCCCCAGGTAAAGCCACTTTACCTAAGTGGTCCCAAGTACTTTTTTCTGATGAAAGCAAATTTTGCATGTCATTCGGAAATCAAGGTGCCAGAGTCTGGAGGAAGACTGGGGAGAAGGAAATGCCAAAATGCCTGAAGTCCAGTGTCAAGTACCCACAGTCAGTGATGGTGTGGGGTGCCATGTCAGCTGCTGGTGTTGGTCCACTGTGTTTCATCAAGGGCAGGGTCAATGCAGCTAGCTATCAGGAGATTTTGGAGCACTTCATGCTTCTATCGGCTGAAATGCTTTATGGAGATGAAGATTTCATTTTTCAGCATGACCTGGCACCTGCTCACAGTGCCAAAACCACTGGTAAATGGTTTACTGACCATGGTATTACTGTGCTTAATTGGCCTGCCAACTCTCCTGACCTGAACCCCATAGAGAATCTGTGGGATATTGTGAAGAGAAAGTTGAGAGACGCAAGACCCAACACTCTGGATGAGCTTAAGGCCGCTATTGAAGCATCCTGGGCCTCCATAACATCTCAGCAGTGTCACAGGCTGATTGCCTCCATGCCACGCCACATTGAAGCAGTCATTTCTGCCAAAGGATTCCCGACCAAGTATTGAGTGCATAACTGAACATTATTATTTGATGTTATTTATCAGGAGAACAATGAGTAAATAACATACCAAAATTTCAAATTTTGAATTAAGTAGCTCTTTTTATTTCATGCCATAAAATTAAACATAAATACAAAAGGTCATATATATAAATTCATGTGAATCACACTAAAGTGCTAATTTATGACACAGGGTAGAATAGGTCGGACTACAAATGCTAAAGCAAGCAATGGGGAATCATCATATTTCATTTATATGAGGAAGCGGCACACTCTGCACGCGAAACGCAGCGTTGGGGACTGTGACACAGGCTGGGACAGGACGCCTCATCTCATTATGGGTAAATGCAATTATCTTTTGTGTATACAAATGAGGGATTAAGCTGTCTGCCGTACATAATGTGGATATTAGGTTTTTGATAATGGCAATTGGCACTTTACTTCACTAATTATCCACAGCGGATGGTGTGAATGCGGCAATATAAGGGGGAAGGAATCAGCTTAGGCATTAATACATGAATCATGGTAACTTTTTTAGCACACAATATAAATGAAATATGATGATTCCCCAATGCTTGCTTTAGCATTTGTAGTCCGACCTATTCTACCCTGTGTCATAAATTAGCACTTTAGTGTGATTCACATGAATTTATATATATGACCTTTTGTATTTATGTTTAATTTTATGGCATGAAATAAAAAGAGCTACTTAATTCAAAATTTGAAATTTTGGTATGTTATTTACTCATTGTCCTTCTGATAAATAATATAGTCATATGAGTTGCTATACCTACATGGGTCAGTGAATGTTTCTGGTGTCGTATAGAATTATTATTTGATGGTTTTTTTGTTTGTTATTAAAAAACACTTTTATTTGATTGGACGGGTGAAATATGCTAATTTATTGAGACAGGTTTTTTGGGTTATCAGGAGTTGTATGCCAAAATCATCAGTATTAAAACAATAAAAGACCTGACAAATTTCAGTTGGTGGATAATGAATCTATAATATATGAAAGTTTAATTGTAATCATTACATTATGGTAAATAATGAAATTTAACACTATATGCTAATTTTTTGAGAAGGACCTGTATATGAATAAATGAATGAGTGAAAGAATTGTTGTATTTAACTCAGAATTGAAACATTTGTTATATAATGAAACCATATGACCATTATATTTGATAAAGCAATATACTTGTATTAGTCATTACTTTATTAAATATTGATTTTTCTTTTTGAGATAAAAAATGAAAATTGAGAATAAAAATTGAAGAAAAAGTGAAAAATGAAAAGTGGAAAATAAAAAATGAAAATAAAAATAAAAATAAAATTAGGCCTTTATATGTTGATGATGAATGCAAAGGTTATGTCTCAATAACACATTCCCTTTAATATTTCCATAATCTAGATGTTGTCATAACCTTGGATTACCAAAATATTGAAATTATGCAACTTTGCATATAATAACCTTCATTAGAGAAAAAAATGACTTTATAATACTTATTGTATTGTACCCAATAATACCTTATTAATATTTATTTTTTATTAAAATGTGTGAAAAAGAGGTATTGATGAAATGTGATGATGTAATCTGGATCAAAAACACATTTCCCCCTTTAATGTCAAAAAATATTATTTTATGAAAAAAATAAATTTGTAAAAACCAAAATTAAAAAAATAATTAATTTTAGAACTGTCATATCAGCTTATGCCATATATTTGTTTGAAAATGTGTACCCATCTATGTAACTAAAAAAACACTAGATATAAAAAAATTATAATTTAACCATATTGATGTGTAATTGCACTTATTCACTATTTACTAAATCAAGAAATAATAATTAAAGAAATATATGTAAATATATGTTGAGTAAATAATATTTAAATATATATTTTACTATAGCAATTTAACTAAATCTTATTTTCTATTTTCTCATACACACAAGTTTTTTTTTTTTTTTCTCTCAACATACCATAAGTCATGAGGCCTCTTACATACTGCACGTTCCACATTCCACGCTCCTTACGTTACTCTTCATTCTTAGCAGCTGCTTATCTGTCACTCAAACTGTGATTCACATAGAAGTTCACAATATATATATTACATACAAAAAACATGTATATTAACCCAAAATATTGTGTCCTAATTATCAATCAATGCGCATTGTAATCTATTAAATTTAGTATTCTAATATTTATTTGAAAATTCCCCAATTATTATTTACAGTAACGCTATGTTCTATCCTATGGATAAGTCTCATCTATAAGAAATTTGAGCATCTGTTCCACAGCTATTTCTGGTACAGGACCTAGAACTTCTGAAGTTTCTTCTTATAGCTCTAAGTTGAAACAAGAGTGTAACCTGTCACACCATGCAGTGAAGGAAAAAAACTATATATTACCATGCAAAGGGAAAAAAACAAGTTTTTAGTTTATTAGTTATGTATTATTCTTTTTATTAAGTGTTAAATATATATACAATCATGCAGTTATTATAGCTTCCTGTGAATAAAACAAATTCATGAAAGAGGTTTTTTTGTTCAATTCCTGTTTTTGAAATGAAAGCTCTAAGGAAAAATAAAAGATAAGGTTAATTTCATATTTATTCAGAAACAAAATAATTTAAATATGTTATACATATGTATATTTTTAATATATATAATTAATGTAATTCTAAGTATTATTACTGGAATACATTTTAATTATTTCACTATATATATATATATATATATATATATATATATATATATAAATACAGTTACTATAATCTCTACTTTTATAAATATGCTACAGTACTTACTGTATACTATATTAATATATATATATATATATATAACTGCAGAAATATATTGTATAAAATAATTACATATTAATAAATAATACATTGTATAACTCAGTTATATATATAATTTCAGTTTTATCCAATTCCTAACCCAAAATTTACCTCTCTGTCAATAATCTGTTGGTAAACACCATGTAATAACCCTATGGACTCTTTGAAGTTGAAGAGCTGCAATAATGGAGTGTTCAGTCGAGCACCCGATGGGATACTCACCACCTGTTTCTGTCTGTCAATTTCCGCCATCTTTACAGACAGATCTGACCCTTCAGCTTTTATCCCTTTCAGTGCAGCTTCAGTGGAACACTCATAGGGTTTGTAGCAAATATGTAATTTTCTTCGTACTTCATAGATTTGATTTTGAGTCAGTTTTGGAGATTTTGATTTTGGCTTCTGATAAGATATAATTCTGTCTGATTGTAAAACCTTAGTATGATTTGTTTTCCTTTCAAGATTCTCATGTTTTCTAAAAAATTCAATGGACTGTGCACATTCATATAAAGAATCTTTCTGTGACGCAATAACACGAGATACAGGATTTAGAAATCTGAATTTGTTTACAAAACAATTTATCATTGATTTTTTACTGGAATTTGTACTGATCATCCTGTAAACCCTTTCAAAAATGGACATGAATGTAAAAGTACATTCTTTTCGGCCAATCCTCAATTTTAGAAGAATATCAAGATCTGGACAATTTTCTTGTAATCCACAAAATATCAAAATTTTTAATCTTTCTACATCAGTCATCTCTTCATGGAATTCTTCATTCTGCATTTTTAATGAGAATTTTCTGGAGAAACTTACTGGGAGCCAAATTTTAAATAATTTATTTTTCTCCTGATTAGTCAGATCAAACTTATCGGCAAAACTTTCAAAAATCTCTGAATTTCTGCACAGATCGATTTTGTCATCATATGCAGGAATGATTTTACATAATTTTAACAAGATCTTTCTAGATTTAGTTTGGAGTTGGGCCTCTGAGCCGTCTTCTATTTTTAGTGGCCCTCGTACATCATCGTTGTCAGTTGTCATGTCTCCTACGTGTCCTCCATCTTGTTTTTCATCATGAGGCACAAAGTCAAGGTCACCTTGAGTCGCCGCCATTACAGACACGTGCGTCACTTCTTCATCTTCCTCACTCTTTACTTTACACTCAATCTTGGGGACATCATTAATTTCCTTTTCCTTAGAAATTCTTTCTACACTGTCTTTTTTGGACTTTTCTGTAACAAACTCGTGAAATACATTAACCATATGTAATATATTTTTCAGTTGCTCTTTTTCTTTTTTCCTAGATACTAGCTTAGAATCTAACTTCAAATTCGCGATTCTGCATTCCGCATATAAAGAAAACCAAAATATTTCTACACTAGATCTGTACAAACTTACAAATTCTATCTGACTTGATTTAGCATAAGAATTAATCAAATCCATTTTTCTTACCTTGAAATCTCAGCTTGTAGTTCTTTTGCTGGGCTCCAGACTTCACTTCACCACGGCTATTTTCAGCAGGTCTATTTTCAGCACGTCTGGCACTTGTAGTACTCCTACTACTTGTCAATTCAACTAACACCTGTTAGTCTCTGTTACATTTACAAAGTCATAGGTTCTTCTGAGATCTTTGTGACTTGAAGTTTTGAAGTGAAATTTCTGAATACTTGCACAAAATCTTGCAAACTCTTCTGTCTTCCCCCCGTGTGCAAAAATGAAGGAAATTCACGAAAAAATAGCACAAAAATCAAAACTGGCTGGCCTCGGCAATGTTAAATATGCTTATTTTGCATATTTATTTAAATCAGGACTTAACCAGGTGCGTTATTCTTAAAAGAAAAATGTCGTCATATTCACATAAAAAGTATAGTGGTTTATTGATTGTCCATAGAAAAATCACTTTGCAGCAAAAACATAAAACAGATGAAAATAGTTACGAACGGATTGTCCATGTGTAGAGATCAGCATTAGTTACCCCTCTTTCCCAAGTCCTGAATGGAAGCTGTCTCTTTGTGTGAAGTTTGAAGGTCATGATGGCTGCCAACAGCTGTTGTTCCTTCCTTCTCGGACATCCATGGAGAGAATGAGGGTGAAGATGGGAGATGACAGTCCCACGTGACAAAAGGCCCCCTCCACCCTCCTAAGAGGTGTTTATATATGGGTCTACAGACCACGTGTTACCCTTTATAAGGCATTGACTTATACATACACAAAAATATCTCTTTGTACTGTCAGCAAGAAGCAATGTGCTCTGTACTGAATTGAGATTCGGAATAATTCAATAAATTAATATTTAACATTGCCGCATAGATGCTCCACATAAAGCTGTGCCTTATATATAGTGCTCTGCACCGTTGCCCGATAGATGCTCCACATAAAGCTGTGCCTTATATATAGTGCTTTGCACCGTTGCCCCATAGATGCTCCACATAAAGCTGTGCCTTATATATAGTGCTCTGCACCATTGCCCCATAGATACTCCATATAAAGCTGTGCCATTGCTGCTGCTGCAATAAAAAAAAAACAACACATACTCACCTTTCTTGCTTGCAGCTCCTCAGCGTCCCGTCCCGGCGTCTCCCTGCACTGACTGATCAGGCAGAGGGCGGCGCGCACACTATATGCGTCATCGCGCCCTCTGACCTGCACAGTCAGAGCAAGACGCGAAGACTGAGCGGTGCCCGGTGTGTGGAACGAGGGAAGGTAAATATGTAATACTTACCTGCTCCCGGCGTCCCTGGCTCCTTCCCCCGGACAGCTGGTCTTCAGTGCCGCAGCCTCTTCCTCTGTCAGCGGTCACCGGTCACCGTCACCGCTGATTAGAGAAATGAATTATGCGGCTCCGCCCCTATGGGAGGTGGAGCAGCCTATTCATTTCTCTAATGAGCGGTACCATGTGACCGCTGAACAGGGGAAGAGCTGCAGCACCGAAGACCGTGGGACGGGAGCGCCAGGACTAGGTGAGTATGCCTCAGCGCCCTCTCCCCCTCACCCGCCAACCGTGACTCGAGTATAAGCCGAGGGGGCACTTTCAGCCCAAAAAATTTGGGCTAAAAATCTCGGCTTATACTCGAGTATATACGGTAGATTGGTTTGACAGGAGCGATTTCTCATAAACCCATGCTGATATGGAGTTAAACAGTTATTCTCATTGAGATAATCCAGAATAACATCCTTCAGAAACCCTTCAAATATTTTACCAACAGTAGAGGTTAGACTTACTGGCCTATAATTTCCAGGTTCACTTTTAGAGCCCTTTTTGAATATTGGCACCACATTTGCTATGCGCCAGTCCGGCGGAACAGACCCCGTCGCTATAGAGTCCCTAAAAATAAGAAATAATGGTTTATCTATTACATTACTTAGTTCTCTTAGTACTCGTGGGTGTATGCCATCCGGACCCGGAGATTTATCTATTTTAATCTTATTTAGCTGGTTTCGCACCTCTTCTTGGGTTAGATTGGTGACCCTTAATATAGGGTTTTCATTGTTTCTTGGGATTTCACCTAGCATTTCATTTTCCACCGTGAATACCGTGGAGAAGAAGGTGTTTAATATGTTAGCCTTTTCCTCGTCATCTACAACCATTCTTTCCTCACTATTTTTTAAGGGGCCTACATTTTCAGTTTTTATTCTTTTACTATTGATATAGTTAAAAACAGTTTGGGATTAGTTTTACTCTCCTTAGCAATGTGCTTCTCTGTTTCCTTTTTGGCAGCTTTAATTAGTTTTTTAGATCCCCAGTTTGCGTCTCGGTTTTGGAGAGAGCTCTGCCGTTTACTCAGCATAGAGCTGAATATCTCCTCTGCATATCATCCCAAGACTAATGGGTTGGTAGAGAGAACCAATCAGACTCTGGTGACATACTTGCAACATTTTGTCTCTGCTAGGCAGGATGACTGGGCATCTTTGCTACCTTGGGCGGAATTTGCCTTGAACAATGCCGTAGCCGATTCCACCGGTCAGACTCCTTTTCTCCTTAATTACGGTCAGCATCCACGTGTCCCTGTGCCCATGCCCATGTCATCCACTGATTCTAGGGTGGCAGACTGGGCGGTGGAGGCACGTGACTTTTGGGACCGCACAGAGGATGCCATCCGGGCCTCCAAGGAGAGAATGAGGGTCCCGGCTGATACACACCGGTGCCCCGCTCCGACCTTTGCTCCTGGCGACTTAGTGTGGCTTTCCGCCCGTAACATCAGGCTGCGAGTTGAGTCCACTAAGTTTGCACCTCGCTACATTGGCTCGTTTAAGGTTCTGGAACAGGTGAACCCTGTGGTCTACCGTTTGGCTATTCCTCCACGTCTTGGTATCAACGATACCTTTCACGTTTCCCTCTTAAAGCCCGTTCATTTGTCCCGGTTTTCTGAGTCATCTGCCGGGACATTGGGTTCATCCACGGATGAGTTTGAGGTGAATGCTATCGTGGGGTGCAAGGTGGTACGTGGCAAGAAATTTTATCTGGTGGATTGGAAGGGTCACGGTCCAAAGGATAGAACCTGGGAGCCTGTAGAGCGCATTCGGGCTCCGCTGCTCATTGCAGCTTTTGAGCGTAGCGAGGCTTAAGGAGGGGGGGGCCCTAGGAGGGGGGGGTAATGTTAGGAGTCAAGTTTCCTCTACTGCACAGGGGGAATCTCGATCTGTCTCTGCTGCGGTCTCCCATTCTCCATTGGCCGCAGTGGAGCCTGCTCAGTGGAGACGTTGGTCCCAGCGTCTCACTGAGTCTGATTCAGTGCAAAGGGTTTTTGCTGCCTCTCCAGGCTCTGCTATTGTACCCTGCACTGATCTACGGCGAACAGGCTTTTCTGGGACTAAGTCCTGCTTTGCACACACTGAGCATGCCCAGGGTAAGATCTCTCAGTGGAGATCAAGGGTCACATGTAGGGTTGAGCGACTTTTACTTTTTTGGGGTCGAATCGGGTTTTGCGAAACCCGACTTTGTCAAAAGTCGAGTCGAGTGAAATCGGCCGATTATCGCGAAAAGTCGGGGGATCGACCGAAACATGAAACCCAATGCAAGTCAATGGGGAAGCATAGTCGGCAGTGAGTGGAGGCCAGGAAAACACCTACAGTGCCCATTTTAATGGCAAAAACATCCATTCTTGTTACTGAAGCTTGTCAATATTAATTTACTTTATAATAATAGTTATGCATTGGAAATTGGGGGTCATTTGGCTAAAGTTGTGGGGTGTAGGACTGGTTCAAGTTTTTAGTGGGCCCAGGAAACATGGACTACATCATGGCGGTGGAGCAGGGAGAGGTAAGAATTTCAACGTTGCAAGTGCTGTGATCCTGAGCAAGCAGGGGGGGCCCACTCATTCGCATTGGCACTGGCACAGGGCCCCTCACAGTACGGCGGTGTGTTTGCATGGCGGGTGTTATGACCCCAATGGCAGAGGGTCTCAGAAATAATAACCAAGTCTGCAAACACAAAAAACCAGCTCATAGGGCAGTGGTAACTGGGCTGACCATATATCTAATCCTAGCAACACAAATAGAAGTAGCCGGGGAACGTGCCTACGTTGGTTCTAGACGTCTCGCGCCAGCCGGAGAACTAACTAACCCTAGAAGGGAAAAGAAAGACCTTTCTTGCCTCCAGAGATAAGACCCCAAAAAGTTGGATACAAGCCCCCAACAAATAATAACGGTGAGGTAAGAGGAAAAGACAAACATAAGAATGAACTAGGTATTTAGCAAAGAGAGGCCCACTAGCTAATAGCAGAATATAGTAAGATGACTTATATGGTCAGAAAAAACCCTATTAAAATATCCACGCTGGATATTCAAGAACCCCCGAACCGTCTAACGGCCGGGGGGAGAACACCAGCACCCCTAGAGTTTCCAGCAAGGTCAGAAATCACATTTAGTACAAGCTGGACAAAAATAGAAGCAAAGCAAATAACCAAAATAACCAAAAAGCAAGACTTAGCTTAATTTTGCAAAAACCAGGACCAGCGGACAGGAGCGAACAGAAGGATCTGATTACAACGATGCCAGGCACTGGACTAAGGATCCAGGAAGTTAATATAGCAACACCCCTGGACTAACGGCCCAGGTGAGTGCCAAAGTGAAGAAAGACAATCCCAGAGTCATATCACTAGTGACCACAAGAGGGAGCCAAAAAGTCTAATTCACAACAGTACCCCCCCCTTAAGGAGGGGTCACTGAACCCTCACCAAGACCACCAGGGCGATAAGGATGAGCAGCATGAAAGGCACGAACTAAATCGGCCGCATGCACATCAGAGGCAACCACCCAGGAATTATCCTCCTGACCATAGCCCTTCCACTTGACCAGATACTGAAGCCTCCGCCTGGAGAGACGAGAATCCAAGATCTTCTCCACCACGTACTCCAACTCGCCCTCAACCAACACCAGAGCAGGAGGCTCAACAGAAGGAACCACAGGCACAACGTACCGCCGCAACAAAGACCTATGGAACACGTTGTGAATGGCAAACGACACCGGAAGATCCAAGCAAAAGGACACCGGATTAAGGATTTCCAATATTTTGTAAGGACCGATGAAGCGAGGCTTAAATTTAGGAGAGGAGACCTTCATAGGAACAAATCGAGAAGACAGCCATACCAAATACCCAACACGAAGTCGGGGACCCACACCGCGGTGGCGGTTGGCAAAACGCTGAGCCTTCTCTTGTGACAACTTTAAGTTGTCCACCACATGATTCCAGATCTGCTGCAACCTATCCACCACAGAATCTACCCCAGGACAGTCAGAAGGCTCCACATGTCCCGAGGAAAAACGAGGATGGAAACCAGAGTTGCAGAAAAAAGGCGAAACCAATGTAGCGGAACTAGCCCGATTATTAAGGGCAAACTCAGCCAACGGCAAGAAGGTCACCCAATCATCCTGATCCGCAGAAACAAAACACCTCAAATAAGCCTCCAGAGTCTGATTAGTTCGCTCCTTTTGTCCATTAGTCTGAGGATGAAAGGTAGACGAAAACGACAACTCAATGCCCATCCTAGCACAAAAGGATCGCCAGAACCTGGAAACAAACTGGGATCCTCTGTCAGACACAATATTCTCAGGAATGCCGTGTAAACGAACCACATTCTGAAAGAACACAGGAACCAGATCGGAAGAGGAAGGCAGCTTAGGCAAAGGTACCAAATGGACCATCTTAGAAAAGCGATCACATACCACCCAGATGACAGACATGCCCTGAGAAACCGGAAGATCTGAAATGAAATCCATGGAAATGTGTGTCCAAGGCCTCTTCGGGACAGGCAAGGGCAAGAGCAACCTGCTGGCACGAGAACAGCAAGGTTTAGCCCGAGCACAAGTCCCACAGGACTGCACAAACGACCGCACATCCCGAGACAAGGAAGGCCACCAAAAGGACCTAGCCACCAGATCTCTGGTGCCAAAAATTCCCGGATGCCCTGCCAACACCGAGGAATGAACCTCGGAAATGACTCTGCTGGTCCACTTATCAGGAACAAACAGTCTGTCAGGTGGACAAGAGTCAGGTCTACCAGCCTGAAATCTCTGCAACACACGTCGCAAATCCGGAGAAATGGCTGACAAGATAACTCCCTCTTTAAGAATACCAACTGGTTCTATGACTCCCGGAGAGTCAGGCACAAAGCTCCTTGAAAGAGCATCAGCCTTCACATTCTTTGAACCTGGTAAATACGAGACCACGAAGTCAAAACGGGAGAAAAACAATGACCAGCGGGCCTGTCTAGGATTCAGGCGTTTAGCAGACTCGAGATACATCAAATTTTTGTGATCAGTCAAGACCACCACACGATGCTTAGCACCCTCGAGCCAATAACGCCACTCCTCAAATGCCCACTTCATGGCCAACAACTCCCGATTGCCAACATCATAATTTCACTCAGCAGGCGAAAACTTCCTAGAGAAAAAGGCACAAGGTCTCATCACAGAGCAACCAGGGCCTCTCTGTGACAAAACGGCCTCTGCCCCAATCTCAGAAGCATCCACTTCAACCTGAAAGGGAAGTGAGACATCAGGCTGGCACAAAACAGGCGCCGAAGTAAACCGGCGTTTCAACTCCTGGAAAGCCTCCACGGCTGCAGGAGCCCAGTTAGCAACATCAGAACCTTTCTTGGTCATATCCGTCAAAGGTTTAACAATGCTAGAAAAATTAGCAATAAAACGACAGTAGAAGTTAGCAAAACCCAAGAACTTCTGAAGACTCTTAACTGACGTGGGCTGAGTCCAATCATGAATAGCTCGGACCTTGACTGGGTCCATCTCCATCGCAGAAGGGGAAAAAATAAACCCCAAAAAGGGAACCTTCTGTACTCCAAAGAGACACTTTGAGCCCTTAACAAACAACGCATTCTCGCGCAAAACCTGAAACACCATCCTGACCTGCTCCACATGCGAGTCCCAGTCATCAGAAAAAACCAGAATATCATCCAGATAAACGATCATAAATTTATCCAGATACTTCCGGAAAATATCATGCATAAAGGACTGAAACACTGAAGGAGCATTAGAGAGCCCAAAAGGCATCACCAAGTACTCAAAATGACCTTCGGGCATATTAAACGCGGTTTTCCATTCATCTCCTCGCTTAATGCGCACAAGGTTGTACGCACCACGAAGATCTATCTTGGTGAACCACTTGGCACCTTTAATTCGGGCAAACAAGTCTGACAACAGAGGCAAAGGATACTGAAATTTAACAGTGATTTTATTCAAAAGCCGATAGTCAATACAAGGTCTCAAAGATCCGTCCTTCTTGGCCACAAAAAAGAATCCCGCACCAAGAGGGGAAGAGGATGGATGGATATGCCCCTTCTCCAGAGATTCCTTGATATACGAACGCATTGCGGTTTGCTCAGGTACAGACAGATTAAATAGTCTACCCTTAGGAAATTTGCTACCTGGAATCAAATCTATGGCACAGTCACAGTCCCTATGAGGGGGCAGAGCACTGGACCTGGACTCGCTGAACACATCCTGATAATCAGACAAATACTCAGGAACTTCCGAAGGAGTAGAGGAAGCAATAGACACCGGCGGGGAATCACCATGAATACCCTGACAGCCCCAACTTGACACAGACATTGCCTTCCAATCCAAGACTGGATTATGAGTCTGTAACCATGGCAAACCCAAAACGACCAAATCATGCATTTTATGCAGAACAAGAAAACGAATCACCTCCCGATGTTCAGGAGTCATGCACATGGTTACCTGTGTCCAAAACTGCGGTTTATTTTCCGCCAATGGCGTAGCATCAATACCTCTAAGAGGGATAGGATTTACCAACGGCTCAAGAACAAAACCACAGCGCTTGGCGAATGACAGATCCATAAGACTCAGGGCAGCACCTGAATCCACAAACGCCATAACAGGGTAAGAGGACAATGAGCAAATCAAAGTTACAGACAAAATAAATTTAGGTTGCAAATTACCAATGGCGACAGGACTAACAACCCTTGTTAGGCGTTTAGAGCATGCTGATATAACATGTGTAGAATCACCACAGTAAAAACACAACCCATTCTGACGTCTATGATTTTTCCGCTCATTTCTGGTCTGAATTCTATCACATTGCATCAAATCAGGTGCTTGTTCAGACAACACCACCAGAGGATTAGCGGTTTTGCGCTCCCGCAAACGTCGGTCAATTTGAATAGCCAGCGCCATGGAATCATTCAGACTTGTAGGAATGGGGAAACCCACCATTACATTCTTAATGGCTTCAGAAAGGCCATTTCTGACATTTGCGGCCAGAGCGCACTCATTCCATTGAGTAAGCACGGACCATTTCCGAAATTTTTGGCAATACACTTCAGCTTCATCCTGGCCCTGAGAAATAGCCAGCAAGGCTTTTTCTGCCTGAACCTCAAGATTGGGTTCCTCGTAAAGCAATCCAAGCGCCAGAAAAAACGCATCAATATTTGCCAGTGCCGGATCTCCTGGCGCTAGCGAGAAGGCCCAATCCTGAGGGTCGCCCCGTAAAAAAGAGATAACAATTTTAACTTGCTGAGCTGAGTCTCCAGATGAACGGGGTCTCAGAGATAGAAACAATTTACAATTATTCCTGAAATTCCTAAACTTAAATCGATCTCCAGAAAACAGTTCAGGAATAGGTATTTTAGGTTCAGACAAAGGACTCCTGGTAACAAAATCTTGTATGCCTTGCACACGAGCAGCAAGCTGGTCCACACTTGTAATCAATGTCTGGACATTCATGTCTGCAGCAAGCACAAGCCACTCTGAGGTAAAGGGGAGGAAGAGAGGAAGAAAAAAAAAAAAAAAAAAAACCTCAGAATTTCCTTTCTTATAATCCCACTTCTGCAATGCATTAAACATTCAATTTTGGCCTGGCATACTGTTATGACCCCAATGGCAGAGGGTCTCAGAAATAATAACCAAGTCTGCAAACACAAAAAACCAGCTCATAGGGCAGTGGTAACTGGGCTGACCATATATCTAATCCTAGCAACACAAATAGAAGTAGCCGGGGAACGTGCCTACGTTGGTTCTAGACGTCTCGCGCCAGCCGGAGAACTAACTAACCCTAGAAGGGAAAAGAAAGACCTTTCTTGCCTCCAGAGATAAGACCCCAAAAAGTTGGATACAAGCCCCCAACAAATAATAACGGTGAGGTAAGAGGAAAAGACAAACATGAGAATGAACTAGGTATTTAGCAAAGAGAGGCCCACTAGCTAATAGCAGAATATAGTAAGATGACTTATATGGTCAGAAAAAACCCTATTAAAATACCCACGCTGGATATTCAAGAACCCCCGAACCGTCTAACGGCCGGGGGAAGAACACCAGCACCCCTAGAGCTTCCAGCAAGGTCAGAAATCACATTTAGTACAAGCTGGACAAAAATAGAAGCAAAGCAAATAACCAAAATAACCAAAAAGCAAGACTTAGCTTAATTTTGCAAAAACCAGGACCAGCGGACAGGAGCAAACAGAAGGATCTGATTACAACGATGCCAGGCACTGGACTAAGGATCCAGGAAGTTAATATAGCAACACCCCTGGACTAGGCCCAGGTGAGTGCCAAAGTGAAGAAAGACAATCCCAGAGTCATATCACTAGTGACCACAAGAGGGAGCCAAAAAGTCTAATTCACAACAGGCGGGGGCGCCTCCCACCGGCAGCGACACTTTTGCATACTATGAGGGGCCCTGTGCCAGTGACGTCGCCAACGAGTATGCCCCCCCACCTGATGAAGGAACCTGCACTTTCACCTGCACCTTCCTCTTTGTCCCCGTGTAAGGTGGTATAGTATGCAGGAAGAGGAACCTGACTTTCCGCAGGGTCAGATTCTGGCAGTGTATAGTGCAAAGGGAATGTAGTGTTCTGGGTCAATGTACCAGTGGACTCATCTAGCAGTGGCTGGGCAATGGGCAGGATGAGGAGGAAACACAGATCTAGGCCCAAATAATAAAGTGGTCTAAATGCACTTCAAAATTGGTAACAGGAGTAACCAGGCGGCATTGCTTTGTTCAGTGGAGGACAACTGTAATGAGAGGCTGACACAGTGAGTAGGACCAAATAAGTAACTAGGCTAAATGCAGTTATCAATTGGTAACAGTAGGAAACAGGCGGCACTGCTTTGTTCAGTGGAGGAGAACACCAAGCAGCGGCAGACACCGTTACTAGGCCCCAACCAAAGTAGTAGGGCAACTGCAGTGTTACATTAACAACTACTTAATGAGCGCCTGAAGGTTGAAGCTCAGATAAGGAAACCTGGAGGAGAACACCAAGGAGGAGGAGAACAGCAAGGAGCGGCAGACACCGTTACTAGGCCCCAACCAAAGTAGTAGGGCAACTGCTGTCTTCTATAAACTACTTAATGAGAGCCTGAAGGTTGAAGATCAGACAAGGAAACCTGGAGGAGAACACCAAGGAGGAGGAGAATACCAAGGAGCGGCAGACACCGTTACTAGGCCCCAACCAATGTAGTAGGGCAACTGCTGTCTTCTATAAACTACTTAATGAGAGCCTGAAGGTTGAAGCTCAGACAAGGAAACCTGGAGGAGAACACCAAGGAGGAGGAGAACAGCAAGGAGTGGCAGACACCATTACTAGGCCCCAACCAAAGTAGTAGGGTAACTGCAGTGTTACATTAACAACTACTTAATGAGAGCCTGAAGGTTGAAGCTCAGACAAGGAAACCTGGAGGAGAACACCAAGTAGGAGGAGAACAGCAAGGAGCGGCAGACACCGTTACTAGGCCCCAACCAAAGTAGTAGGGCAACTGCTATCTTCTATAAACTACTTAATGAGAGCCTGAAGGTTTAAGCTCAGAAAAGGAAACCTGGAGGAGATCACCAAGGAGGAGGAGAAAACCAAAGAGCGGCAGACACCGTTATTAGGCCCCAACCAAAGTATTAGGGCATCAGCAGTGTTACATTAACAACTACTTAATGAGAGCCTGAAGGTTAAAGCTCAGACAAGGAAACCTGGAGGAGAACACCAAGGAGTAGGAGAACAGCAAGGAGCGGCAGACACCGTTACTAGGCCCCAACCAAAGTAGTAGGGCAACTGCAGTGTTACATTAACAACTACTTAATGAGAGCCAGAAGGCTGAAGCTCAGACAAGGAAATCTGGAGGAGAACACCAAGGAGGAGGAGAACACAAAGGAGCAGCAGACACCGTTACTAGGCCCCAACCAAAGTAGTAGGGCAACTGCTGTCTTATATAAAATACTTAATGAGAGCCTGAAGGTTGAAGCTCAGACAAGGAAACCTGGAGGAGAACACCAAGGAGGAGGAGAACAGCAAGGAGCGGCAGACACCGTTACTAGGCCCCAACCAAAGTAGTAGGGCAACTGCTGTCTTCTATAAACTACTTAACGAGAGCCTGAAGGTTGAAGATCAGACATGGAAACCTGGAGGAGAAAACCAAGGAGGAGGAGAACACCAAGGAGCGGCAGACGCCGTTACTAGGCCCCAACTAAAGTAGTAGGGCAACTGCTGTCTTATATAAACTACTTAATGAGAGCCTGAAGGTTGAAGCTCAGACAAGGAAACCTGGAGGAGAACACCAAGGAGGAGGAGAACAGCAAGGAGTGGCAGACACCGTTACTAGGCCCCAACCAAAGTAGTAGGGCAACTGCAGTGTTACATTAACAACTACTTAATGAGAGCCTGAAAGTTGAAGCTCAGACAAGGAAACCTGGAGGAGAACACCAAGTAGGAGGAGAACAGCAAGGAGCGGCAGAAACCGTTACTAGGCCCCAACCAAAGTAGTAGGGCAACTGTTATCTTCTATAATTACTTAATGAGAGCCTGAAGGTTGAAGCTCAGACAAGGAAACCTGGAGGAGAACACCAAGGAGGAGGAGAAAACCAAAGAGCGGCAGACACCGTTATTAGGCCCCAACCAAAGTAGTAGGGCAACAGCAGTGTTACATTAACAACTACTTAATGAGAGCCTGAAGGTTAAAGCTCAGACAAGGAAACCTGGAGGAGAACACCAAGTAGGAGGAGAACAGCAAGGAGCGGTAGAAACCGTTACTAGGCCCCAACCAAAGTAGTAGGGCAACTGTTATCTTCTATAAACTACTTAATGAGAGCCTGAAGGTTGAAGCTCAGACAAGGAAACCTGGAGGAGAACACCAAGGAGGAGGAGAATACCAAGGAGCGGCAGACACCGTTACTAGGCCCCAACCAAAGTAGTAGGGCAACTGCTGTCTTCTATAATCTACTTAATGAGAGCCTGAAGGTTGAAGCTCAGACAAGGAAACCTGGAGGAGAACACCAAGGAGGAGGAGAACAGCAAGGAGTGGCAGACACAGTTACTAGGCCCCAACCAAAGTAGTAGGGCAACTGCAGTGTTACATTAACAACTACTTAATGAGAGCCTGAAGGTTTAAGCTCAGATAAGGAAACCTGGAGGAGAACACCAAGGAGGAGGAGAAAACCAAAGAGAGGCAGACACCGTTATTAGGCCCCAACCAAAGTATTAGGGCAACAGCAGTGTTACATTAACAACTATTTAATGAGAGCCTGAAGGTTAAAGCTCAGACAAGGAAACCTGGAGGAGAACACCAAGGAGTAGGAGAACAGCAAGGAGCGGCAGACACCATTACTAGGCCCCAACCAAAGTAGTAGGGCAACTGCTGTCTTATATAAACTACTTAATGAGAGCTGGAAGGTTGAAGCTCAGACAAGGAAACCTGGAGGAGAACACCAAGGAGGAGGAGAACAGCAAGGAGCGGCAGACACTGTTACTAGGCCCCAACCAAAGTAGTAGGGCAACTGCAGTGTTACATTAACAACTACTTAATGAGAGCCTGAAGGTTGAAGCTCAGCTTTTTCAGTGGAAGACAGCGTGATTGAGTGGCGCAGACAGACAAAGGTAGTATATGTTAACTAAAAAAATTGTCTCTATGCAGTTTTAAATTGGTTACAGGGGTACAGGGGTTTGTCTCTATGTACAGAGGTTTGTCTCTATGTAAAGTCTTGTCTAAAGTCCACTTTAAGGGAGGATATTAGCGAAGGGAATGAGGATGTCGAGTCCATATGGGTCGAAATTCATGGAGGGAAAAATGGTAACAAAATTCTCATTGGGGTCTGTTACAAACCCCCAAATATAACAGAAATCATGGAAAGGCTACTTCTAAAGCAGATAGATGAAGCTGCAACCCATAATGAGGTCCTGGTTATGGGGGACTTTAACTACCCGGATATTAACTGGGAAACAGAAACCTGTGAAATCCATAAAGGCAACAGGTTTCTGCTAATAACCAAGAAAAATTATCTTTCACAATTGGTGCAGAATCCAACCAGAGGAGCAGCACTTTTAGACCTAATACTATCTAATAGACCTGACAGAATAACAAATCTGCAGGTGGTCGGGCATCTAGGAAATAGCGACCACAATATTGTACAGTTTCACCTGTCTTTCACTAGGGGGACTTGTCAGGGAGTCACAAAAACACTGAACTTTAGGAAGGCAAAGTTTGACCAGCTTAGAGATGCCCTTAATCTGGTAGACTGGGACAATATCCTCAGAAATAAGAATACAGATAATAAATGGAAAATGTTTAAGAACATCCTAAATAGGCACTGTAAGCGGTTTATACCTTGTGGGAATAAAAGGACTAGAAATAGGAAAAACCCAATGTGGCTAAACAAAGAAGTAAGACAGGCAATTAACAGTAAAAAGAAAGCATTTGCACTACTAAAGCAGGATGGCACCATTGAAGCTCTAAAAAACTATAGGGAGAAAAATACTTTATCTAAAAAACTAATTAAAGCTGCCAAAAAGGAAACAGAGAAGCACATTGCTAAGGAGAGTAAAACTAATCCCCAACTGTTTTTAACTATATCAATAGTAAAAGAATAAAAACTGAAAATGTAGGCCCCTTAAAAAATAGTGAGGAAAGAATGGTTGTAGATGACGAGGAAAAGGCTAACATATTAAACACCTTCTTCTCCACGGTATTCACGGTGGAAAATGAAATGCTAGGTGAAATCCCAAGAAACAATGAAAACCCTACAGTCATGGCCAAAAGTTTTGAGAATGACACCAAAATTATATTTTCACATGATCTGCTGCCCTCTGGTTTTTATTAGTGTTTGTCTGATGTTTATATCACATACAGAAATATAATTGCAATCATATTATGAGTACCAATAGGTTATATTGACAGTTAGAATGAGTTAATGCAGCAAGTCAATATTTGCAGTGTTGACCCTTCTTCTTCAAGACCTCTACAATTCTCCCTGGCATGCTCTCAATCAACTTCTGGACCAAATCCTGACTGATAGCAGTCCATTCTTGCATAATCAATGCTTGCATTTTGCCAGAATTTGTTGGTTTTTGTTTGTCCACCCGTCTCTTGATGATTGACCACAAGTTCTCAATGGGATTAAGATCTGGGGAGTTTCCAGGCCGTGGACCCAAAATCTCTATGTTTTGTTCCATGAGCCATTTAGTTATCACCTTTGCATTATGGCAAGGTGCTTCATCATGCTGGAAAAGGCATTGTTGGGCGCCAAACTGCTCTTGGATGGTTGGGAGAAGTTGCTCTTGGAGGACATTCTGGTACCATTCTTTATTCATGGCTGTGTTTTTAGGCAAGACTGTGAGTGAGCCGATTCCCTTGGCTGAGAAGCAACCCCACACATGAATGGTTTCAGGATGCTTTACAGTTGGCCTGAGACAAGACTGGTGGTAGCGCTCACCTCTTCTTCTCCGAATAAGCTGTTTTCCAGATGTCCCAAACAATCGAAAAGGGGATTCATCAGAGAAAATGACTTTGCCCCAGTCCTCAGCAGTCCACTCCCTGTACCTTTTGCAGAATATCAGTCGGTCCCTGATGTTTTTTCTGGAGAGAAGTGGCTTCTTTGCTGCCCTCCTTGAAACCAGGCCTTGCTCAAAGAGTCTCCGCCTCACAGTGCATGCAGAAGCACTCACACCAGCCTGCTGCCATTCCTGAGCAAGCTCGGCACTGCTGGTAGTCCGATCCCGCAGCTGAAACAGTTTTAAGATACGGCAAAACAATAAAAACACACCCGCGCTCCCAAGAAGATAAGCTAGAAAGCTGCGGGTGCCTAGACAGCTACTGTGCTGGCTCTGTCATATAACAAAAGAACAAAAAACGTAGATTAGGACACCGCGCTGTTGTGATTTTGCTTTTTGCTCCCTCTAGTGGTCATTAGTGATTTGACTCTGGAGCGTCTGTCTTTTCTTATTTCCTCACCTGGGCCGTTAGTTCAGGGGCGTTGCTATTTAAGCTCCGTGGACCTTCAGTTCAATGCCTGGCATCGTTGAAATCAGAGCTAATCTGTTGTGCTCTTGTC
The DNA here is from genome assembly GCF_051348905.1 of Ranitomeya variabilis. Taxonomy (NCBI): domain Eukaryota; kingdom Metazoa; phylum Chordata; class Amphibia; order Anura; family Dendrobatidae; genus Ranitomeya; species Ranitomeya variabilis. Next base: position 534,434,224 of record NC_135232.1, on the reverse strand, counting down.
CTTTGATCCTGGTTCCTGTATTTCAAGCTAAGTCTGCTTCTTTGCTTTTTGCTTTTGTTTTGTTTTGTATTTTTGTCCAGCTTGTTCCAATCTGTATCCTGACCTTTGCTGGAAGCTCTAGGGGGCTGGTGTTCTCCCCCCGGACCGTTAGACGGTTCGGGGGTTCTTGAATCTCCAGCGTGGATTTTTATAGGGTTTTTGTTGACCAGATAAGTTATCTTGCTTTATTCTGCTATTAGTAAGCTGGCCTCTCTTTGCTGAACCTGGTTCATTTCTGTGTTTGTCATTTCCTCTTACCTTACCTCACCGTTATTATTTGTGGGGGGCTTGTATCTTGCTTTGGGGTCCCTTTCTCTGGAGGCAAGAGAGGTCTTTGTTTTCTTCTCCTAGGGGTAGTTAGATTCTCCGGCTGGCGCGAGTCATCTAGCGATCACCGTAGGCATGATCCCCGGCTACTTCTAGTGTTGGCGTTAGGAGTAGCTATTTGGTCAACCCAGTTACCACAGCCCTATGAGCTGGATTTTTGTATCTCGCAGACTTACACGTTCCTCTGAGACCCTGTCCACTGGGGTCATAACAGTATGCCAGGCCAGTATTAAATGTTTAATGCATTGCAGAAGTGGGATTATAAGAAAGAAAATTTAGATTTTTTTTTTTTCCCTCTCTCATTTTTTTTTTTTTTTTTTCTTTTCCCCTTTACCTCAGAGTGGCTTAAGCTTGCTGCAGACATGAATGTCCAGACCTTGATTACAAGTGTGGACCAGCTTGCCGCTCGTGTGCAGGGTATACAAGATTATGTTACCAGAAATCCTAGGTCTGAACCCAAGATTCCGATTCCTGAACTGTTTTCAGGAGACCGATTTAAGTTTAGGAATTTCAGGAATAATTGTAAATTGTTTTTGTCCCTGAAACCTTGTTCGTCTGGAGACTCTGCTCAACAAGTAAAAATTGTTATTTCATTCTTACGGGGTGACCCTCAAGAATGGGCTTTTTCGTTGGTGCCAGGAGATCCGGCATTGGCCGATATTGATGCGTTTTTTCTGGCGCTCGGTTTACTTTATGAGGAACCCAATCTTGAGATTCAGGCAGAGAAAGCCTTGCTGGCTATGTCTCAGGGCCAGGACGAGGCTGAGGTGTATTGCCAAAAATTTCGGAAATGGTCCGTGCTGACACATTGGAACGAGTGTGCACTGGCCGCTAATTTTAGAAATGGCCTTTCTGAGGCCATTAAGAATGTTATGGTGGGTTTTCCCATTCCTACAGGTCTGAATGATACCATGTCCCTGGCTATTCAAATTGACCGGCGGTTGCGGGAGCGCAAAACCGCAAATTCCCTCATGTTGTTGTCTGAACAGACACCTGATGTGATGCAATGTGATAGAAAAACCGCAAATTCCCTCATGGTGTTGTCTGAACGGACACCTGATTTGATGCAATGTGATAGAATCCTGACTAGAAATGAGAGGAAAATTCATAGACGCCGGAATGGCTTGTGCTACTACTGTGGTGATTCTACACATGTTATCTCAGCATGCTCTAAACGTATATCTAAGGTTGTTAGTCCTGTCACCGTTGGTAATTTGCATCCTAAGTTTATTCTGTCTGTAACTTTGATTTGCTCATTGTCATCTTATCCTGTCATGGCGTTTGTAGATTCAGGTGCTGCCCTGAGTCTTATGGATCTCTCATTTGCTAAGCGCTGTGGTTTTATTCTTGAACCATTAGAAAATCCTATCCCTCTTGGGGGTATTGATGCTACGCCATTGGCAGAAAATAAGCCACAGTATTGGACACAGGTTACCATGTGCATGACTCCTGAACACCGCGAGGTGATACGTTTTCTCGTTCTACATAAAATGCATGATTTGGTTGTTTTGGGGCTGCCATGGTTACAGACCCATAATCCAGTCCTTGACTGGAAGGCTATGTCAGTGTCTAGTTGGGGCTGTCTTGGTATTCATGAGGATTCCCTGCCTGTGTCTATTGCTTCTTCTACGCCTTCGGAAGTTCCGGAGTATTTGTCTGATTATCAGGATGTCTTTAGCGAGTCCAGGTCCAGTGCATTGCCTCCTCATAGGGAATGTGACTGTGCAATAGATTTGATTCCAGGTAGTAAGTTTCCTAAGGGAAGACTGTTTAATCTGTCGATACCTGAACATACCGCTATGCGCTCATATATCAAGGAGTCTCTGGAGAAAGGACACATCCGTCCGTCTTCTTCCCCTCTTGGTGCGGGATTCTTTTTTGTGGCTAAAAAGGACGGATCTTTGAGGCCTTGTATTGACTATCGGCTTTTAAATAAGATCACTGTCAAATTTCAGTATCCTTTGCCGCTGTTGTCTGACTTGTTTGCCCGGATTAAGGGTGCCAAGTGGTTTACCAAGATAGACCTTCGTGGTGCGTACAACCTTGTGCGCATTAAGCAAGGGGATGAATGGAAAACCGCATTCAATACGCCCGAAGGTCATTTTGAGTACTTGGTGATGCCTTTTGGGCTCTCTAATGCCCCTTCAGTTTTTCAGTCCTTTATGCATGACATTTTCCGGAACTATCTGGATAAATTTTTGATCGTTTATCTGGATGATATTCTGTTTTTTTCTGATAATTGGGACTCGCATGTGGAGCAGGTCAGGATGGTCTTTAAAATTTTGCGTGAAAATTCTTTGTTTGTCAAGGGCTCAAAGTGTCTTTTTGGTGTACAGAAGGTTCCCTTTTTGGGGTTCATTTTTTCCCCTTCTGCTGTGGAGATGGACCCAGTCAAGGTCCGAGCTATTCCTGATTGGACTCAGCCCTCGTCAGTTAAGAGTCTTCAGAAGTTCTTGGGTTTCGCTAACTTCTACCGTCGTTTTATCGCTAACTTTTCTAGCATTGTGAAACCTTTGACGGATATGACCAAGAAGGGCTCCGATGTGGTTAATTGGGCTCCTGCTGCCGTGGAGGCTTTCCAGGAGTTGAAACGTCGGTTTACTTCGGCGCCTGTTTTGTGCCAGCCTGATGTCTCGCTTCCCTTTCAAGTTGAGGTGGATGCTTCAGAGATTGGAGCAGGGGCCGTTTTGTCGCAGAGAGGCCCTGGTTGCTCTGTTATGAGACCTTGCGCCTTTTTCTCTAGGAAGTTTTCGCCTGTGGAGCGAAATTATGATGTGGGCAATCGGGAGTTGTTGGCCATGAAATGGGCATTTGAGGAGTGGCGTCATTGGCTCGAGGGTGCTAAGCATCGTGTGGTGGTCTTGACTGATCACAAAAATCTGATGTATCTCGAGTCTGCTAAACGCCTGAATCCCAGACAGGCCCGCTGGTCATTGTTTTTCTCCCATTTTGACTTTCTTGTCTCGTATTTACCAGGTTCAAAGAATGTGAAGGCTGATGCTCTTTCCAGGAGCTTTGTGCCTGATGCTCCTGGAGTCGCTGAACCTGTTGGTATTCTTAAGGATGGTATTATCTTGTCAGCTATTTCTCCAGATCTGCGACGTGTGTTGCAGAGATTTCAGACTGATAGGCCTGATTCTTGTCCACCTGACAGACTGTTTGTGCCTGATAAGTGGACCAGCAGAGTCATTTCCGAGGTTCATTCCTCGGTGTTGGCAGGTCACCCAGGAATTTTTGGCACCAGAGATCTGGTGGCCAGATCCTTTTGGTGGCCTTCCTTGTCTAGGGATGTGCGGTCATTTGTACAGTCCTGTGGGACTTGTGCTCGAGCTAAGCCTTGCTGTTCTCGTGCCAGCGGGTTGCTCTTGCCCTTGCCTGTCCCTAAGAGACCTTGGACACATATCTCCATGGATTTCATTTCTGATCTTCCGGTGTCTCAAGGCATGTCTGTTATCTGGGTTATATGTGATCGCTTCTCCAAGATGGTCCATTTGGTTCCTTTGCCTAAGCTGCCTTCCTCTTCCGATCTGGTTCCTGTGTTTTTCCAGAACGTGGTTCGTTTGCACGGCATCCCTGAGAATATTGTGTCAGACAGAGGTTCCCAGTTCGTTTCCAGATTCTGGCGATCCTTTTGTGGTAGGATGGGCATTGACTTGTCGTTTTCGTCTGCTTTCCATCCTCAGACTAATGGACAGACGGAGCGAACTAATCAGACTTTGGAGGCTTATTTGAGGTGTTTTGTCTCTGCTGATCAGGACGATTGGGTGACCTTCTTGCCGTTAGCTGAGTTTGCCCTTAATAATCGGGCTAGTTCTGCCACCTTGGTTTCGCCGTTTTTCTGCAACTCTGGTTTCCACCCTCGTTTTTCTTCGGGTCATGTGGAACCTTCTGACTGCCCTGGGGTGGATTCTGTGGTGGATAGGTTGCAGCGGATCTGGAATCTTGTGGTGGACAACTTGAAGTTGTCACAGGAAAGGGCTCAGCGCTTTGCCAACCGCCGCCGCGGTGTGGGTCCCCGACTACGTGTTGGGGATTTGGTGTGGCTTTCTTCCCGCTTTGTTCCTATGAAGGTTTCCTCTCCCAAATTTAAACCTCGTTTTATTGGTCCTTACAGGATATTGGAAATTCTTAATCCTGTATCCTTTCGCCTGGATCTTCCTGTGTCGTTTGCTATCCACAACGTGTTTCATAGGTCCTTGTTGCGGCGGTACGTTGTGCCTGTGGTTCCTTCTGCTGAGCCTCCTGCTCCGGTGTTGGTTGAGGGCGAGTTGGAGTACGTGGTGGAGAAGATCTTGGATTCTCGTCTCTCCAGGCGGAGGCTTCAGTACCTGGTCAAGTGGAAGGGCTATGGTCAGGAAGATAATTCCTGGGTGGTCGCCTCTGATGTTCATGCGGCCGATTTAGTTCGTGTCTTTCACGCCGCTCACCCTGATCGCCCTGGTGGTCGTGGTGAGGGTTCGGTGACCCCTCACTAAGGGGGGGGTACTGTTGTGATTTTGCTTTTTGCTCCCTCTAGTGGTCATTAGTGATTTGACTCTGGAGCGTCTGTCTTTTCTTATTTCCTCACCTGGGCCGTTAGTTCAGGGGCGTTGCTATTTAAGCTCCGTGGACCTTCAGTTCAATGCCTGGCATCGTTGAAATCAGAGCTAATCTGTTATGCTCTTGTCCTTTGATCCTGGTTCCTGTATTTCAAGCTAAGTCTGCTTCTTTGCTTTTTGCTTTGGTTTTGTTTTGTATTTTTGTCCAGCTTGTTCCAATCTGTATCCTGACCTTTGCTGGAAGCTCTAGGGGGCTGGTGTTCTCCCCCCGGACCGTTAGACGGTTCGGGGGTTCTTGAATCTCCAGCGTGGATTTTTATAGGGTTTTTGTTGACCAGATAAGTTATCTTGCTTTATTCTGCTATTAGTAAGCTGGCCTCTCTTTGCTGAACCTGGTTCATTTCTGTGTTTGTCATTTCCTCTTACCTTACCTCACCGTTATTATTTGTGGGGGGCTTGTATCTTGCTTTGGGGTCCCTTTCTCTGGAGGCAAGAGAGGTCTTTGTTTTCTTCTCCTAGGGGTAGTTAGATTCTCCGGCTGGCGCGAGTCATCTAGCGATCACCGTAGGCATGATCCCCGGCTACTTCTAGTGTTGGCGTTAGGAGTAGCTATTTGGTCAACCCAGTTACCACAGCCCTATGAGCTGGATTTTTGTATCTCGCAGACTTACACGTTCCTCTGAGACCCTGTCCACTGGGGTCATAACACCGCGCTAACTAGATGGAACAGCACATAAGTGTCAAAGTGAACGTCTGGCTAGGCAAAACGAAAAGCACACTAGAAGTGAAACAAATGTCCACACTCAAGTGAACAATGGTAAAAACAACAACAGCACAGGGGAAGCCGATGCAATGCAAGAGCCTGGTGAGGGCACAATTAACCATGAAAGTGTGTGATAAATGTGTATAATAAAGAAATGCACACTTACTAAATAATGGTATAGCTGCTGTGAGGATACTGGCGATTTCCCAGCAGAGGTTGTCACCGTCCTCTTGGGTGTTGGGACAGGGACACCAGCAGCTCAGATGTCTAAAGGTGCAGTGTCCAGAACGGCAGCGCAGGGCGGCATAAACACCCAGTGATGTAGGGAGCGTCCTCCCTGGTGAATGTATGCTGTGCGCGCCTGGAGCAAAGCTGACCGGCACACGTGGGCCGGAAAAGAACCGCTGCAAAGAGCGGTGAAAAAAGGGGGCGTGATTAAGGTGACGTCACCAAAAGGCAAAAGAACAAGGAGCAAAGGATGGTGCCGCACAGGTACACGATAGCCTACGCGTTTCGAAGGTCTCCGGATCTTAAAAAAGGCCCACAGCCTACTACCACTATTGCCCAGGAGTATATACAGACGTCGTTATCTAATCCCTCTACCTTTCATCCCATACACGAATACTCTAATGCTTTCCATGCTTTTGAGTCAGCAGTGATACAGGATATCCGAAAAATAAAAACCAATAACGCTAAATATACTCCCCAAAATCTAACTCATTTTGAGAGAAAAGCGCTCCTTGACCTCCAGGACAATAATGACATTATTGTACGACCATTGTTCACTTGAGTGTGGACATTTGTTTCACTTCTAGTGTGCTTTTCGTTTTGCCTAGCCAGACGTTCACTTTGACACTTATGTGCTGTTCCATCTAGTTAGCGCGGTGTCCTAATCTACGTTTTTAGTTTTAAGATACGGTCCTGGTGCTTGCTGGTCTTTCTTGGGCGCCCTGGAGCCTTTTTGACAACAATGGAAGCTCTCTCCTTGAAGTTCTTTTTGATGCGATAGATTGTTGACTGAGGTGCAATCTTTGTAGCTGCGATACTCTTCCCTGTTAGGCCATTTTTGTGTAGTGCAATGATGGCTGCACGTGTTTCTTTAGAGATAACCATGGTTAACTGAAGAGAAACAATGATACCAAGCACCAGCCTCCTTTTAAAGTGTCCAGTGATGTCATTCTTACTTAATCATGACTGATTGATTGCCAGCCCTGTCCTCATCAACACCCACACCTGTGTTAATGGATCAATCACTAAAACGATGTTAGCTGCTCCTTTTAAGGCAGGACTGCAATGATGTTGAAATGTGTTTTGGGGGTTAAAGTTCATTTTCTGGGCAAATATTGACTTTGCAAGTACAGTAATTGCTGTTAATCTGATCACTCTGACATTCAGGAGTATATGCAAATTGCCATTAGAAAAAATGAAGCAGTAGACTTTGGAAAAATTAATATTTGTCTCATTCTCAAAATTTTTGTCCATGACTGTATATTAAGGGTCACCAATCTAACCCAAAAAGCGGTGCATAACCAGCTAAATAAGATTAAAATAGATAAATCTCCGGGTCCGGATGGCATACACCCACGAGTACTAAGAGAACTAAGTAATGTAATAGATAAACCATTATTTCTTATTTTTAGGGACTCTATAGTGATGGGGTCTGTTCCGCAGGACTGGCGCATAGCAAATGTGGAGCCAATATTCAAAAAGGGCTCTAAAAGTGAACCTGGAAATTATAGGCCAGTAAGTCTAACCTCTACTGTTGGTAAAATATTTGAAGGGTTTCTGAAGGATGTTATTCTGGATTATCTCAATGAGAATAACTGTTTAACTCCATATCAGCATGGGTTTATGAGAAATCGCTCCTGTCAAACCAATCTAATCAGTTTTTATGAAGAGGTAAGCTATAGGCTGGACCACGGTGAGTCATTGGACGTGGTATATCTCGATTTTTCCAAAGCGTTTGATACCGTGCCACACAAGAGGTTGGTACACAAAATGAGAATGCTTGGTCTGGGGGAAAATGTGTGTAAATGGGTTAGTAACTGGCTTAGTGATAGAAAGCAGAGGGTGGTTATAAATGGTATAGTCTCTAACTGAGTCGCTGTGACCAGTGGGGTACCGCAGGGGTCGGTATTGGGACCTGTTCTCTTCAACATATTCATTAATGATCTGGTAGAAGATTTACACAGTAAAATATTGATATTTGCAGATGATACAAAACTATGTAAAGCAGTTAATACAAGAGAAGATAGTATTCTGCTACAGAAGGGTCTGGTTAGGTGGAAACTTGGGCTGAAAGGTGGCAGATGAGGCTTAACAATGATAAATGTAAGATTATACACATGGGAAGAAGGAATCAATATCACCATTACACACTGAATGGGAAACCACTGGGTAAATCTGACAGGGAGAAGGACTTGGGGATCCTAGTTAATGATAAACTTACCTGGAACAGCCAGTGCCAGGCAGCAGCTGCCAAGGCAAACAGGATCATGGGGTGCATTAAAAGAGGTCTGGATACACATGATGAGAGCATTATACTGCCTCTGTACAAATCCCTAGTTAGACCGCACATGGAGTACTGTGTCCAGTTTTGGGCACCGGTGCTCAGGAAGGATATAATGGAACTAGAGAGAGTACAATGGAGGGCAACAAAATTAATAAAGGGGATGGGAGAACTACCATACCCAGATAGATTAGCAAAATTAGGATTATTTAGTCTAGAAAAAAGACGACTGAGGGGCGATCTAATAACCATGTATAAGTATATAAGGGGACAATACAAATATCTTGCTGAGGATCTGTTTATACCAAGGAAGGTGACGTGTTGTGAACTCTGTTTTCGGGCTCCCTCTTGTGGTCACTGGTGGTATTGTGTGACTTTTGCTTTGGGCTCCCCCTGGTGGCTTTGTTTGTTATCCTGCTGGTCTCTGGCTATCAGCTGGTTCGTTATCCTCTGGGAGGTTCCTATATAGCTCTGTTTTACTTCCACTTGTGGCCGGCTGTCGATGTAATCAGTGCTACTCAGATTCCTTCTGACTACCTTGCTCCCAGTCCATCCAGGATAAGCTAAGTTTTGTTTGCTCATTTTTTGATCAGCAGTGTTTATCATGTTTTCTGTTCCAGCTTGCTAAAATGTAATTCCCTCGCTTGCTGGTTGCTCTAGTGGGCTGAGTTTCTCCCCACACACCGTTAGTTGGTGTGTGGGTTCTTGAAATCTCAGGATGGATATTTTGTAAGGGTTTTTTATTGATCGCATAGACCCCTGCTCTATTTTCTGCTTTCTAGTACTAGTGGGCCTCTTTTGCTGAATCTGATTTCATCCATATATATGTGCCTTCTTCTTACTTCACCGTTAATATTTGTTGGGGGCTTCTATATCTTTGGGGATTATTTCTCTGGAGGCAAGCGAGGTCTTTCTTTCTCTTTAGGGGTAGCTAGTTCCTCAGGCTGGCTCGAGACGTCTAGAATTTTTTAGGCACGTTCACCGGCTACCTCTAGTTGTGTTGGAAAGGTTCAGATTTGCGATCAGTCCAGTTACCATCTCCCTAGAGCTTGTCCTTAGTTTAATCACTTGCTGATCTATTTGTGATCCTCCGCCACTAGGGATCATAACAGTACAGCCGGCCCGTAAAGTGTTAATTGCATGGCAGAAGCAGGAGAAAAGAAGCCTTGAGAAATTTTTTTTTTTTTTTTGTTGCCGTGTGTCTAGCTGCTGTGGCTAGCTTCTCTCCTCCTCTTAATCTTGGTGTGGCTCTGAGTTCAACTGCTGACATAGATGTCCAGAGCTTGGCTTCCAGTCTGGATCATCTTGCTGCTAGGGTTCAAAGTATTCAGGATTTTGTTTTTCACAGTCCTATGTCAGAGCCTAGAATACCTATTCCGGAGTTGTTTTCTGGAGATAGATCTAGGTTCATGAATTTTAGGAACAATTGTAAGTTGTTTCTTTCTTTGAAACCTCGTTCCTCTGGTGATGCCGTTCAGCAAGTTAAGATTATCATTTCCTTTTTGCGTGGTGACCCCCAAGATTGGGCCTTCGCATTGGCGCCAGGGGATCCTGCATTGCTTAGTGTAGATGCGTTTTTTCTAGCCCTTGGATTGCTCTATGAGGAACCTAATCTTGAGAACCAGGCTGAAAAAACATTATTGGCCCTCTCGCAGGGGCAAGATGAAGCAGAGGTGTACTGCCAGAAATTTCAGAAATGGTCGGTGCTTACTCAGTGGAATGAGTGTGCCCTGGCTGCAAATTTCAGAGAAGGTCTTTCTGAAGCCATTAAGAATGTCATGGTGGGGTTCCCTACGCCTGCAGGTCTGAATGAGTCAATGACTCTGGCCATTCAGATTGATCGGCGTTTGCGGGAGCGCAAACCTGTGCACCATTTGGCTGTGTCTTCTGAACAGACACCTGAATCTATGCAATGTGACAGAATTCTGACCAGAAGTGAACGGCAAAATTATAGACGGCAAAATGGGTTGTGCTTTTACTGTGGTGACTCAGCTCATGTTATCTCAGCATGCTCTAAGCGCAAAAAAAAGGTTGATAAATCTGTCACCATTGGTACTTTACAGCCTAAGTTCATTTTGTCTGTTACCCTGATTTGTTCCCTGTCATCTTACCCGGTTAATGCTTTTGTAGATTCAGGTGCCGCCCTGAGTCTGATGGATTGGTCATTTGCCAGGCGCTGTGGTTTTGATTTGGAGCCTTTAAAATTCCCTATTCCACTAAGGGGAATTGATTCTACACCATTGGCTACGAATAGACCTCAGTACTGGACACAAGTGACCATGTGCATGACTCCTGTTCATCGGGAGGTGATTCGCTTTCTTGTACTGCATAATTTGCATGATGTCGTCGTGTTGGGTCTACCATGGTTGCAGACTCATAATCCAGTCTGTTGTGAAATTGGATTCTGGGCTCCCCCGGTGGCCACTTGTGGAATTGAACTTGTGTGCATCATCCCCTCTGTTCACCTGCTCCTATCAGGATGTGGGAGTCGCTATATAACCTTGCTCCTCTGTCAGTTTCATGCCGGTCAACAATGTAATCAGAAGCCTTCTGTGCTTGTTCCTGCTACTAGACAACCCCCAGCTAAGTTGGACTTTTGTCCTTGTGTGTTTTTGCATTTTGTTCCTGTTCACAGCTGCTGTTTCGTTACTGTGTCTGGAAAGCTCTAGTGATCGGAAATTGCCACTCTGGTGTTATGAGTTAATGCTAGAGTCTTAAAGTAATTTCTGGATGGTGTTTTGATAGGGTTTTCTGCTGACCATGAAAGTGCCCTTTCTGTCTTCCTGCTATCTAGTAAGCGGACCTCGATTTTGCTAAACCTATTTTCATACTACGTTTGTCATTTCATCTAAAATCACCGCCAATATATGTGGGGGCCTCTGTCTGCCTTTTGGGAAAATTTCTCTAGAGGTGAGCCAGGACTGTCTTTTCCTCTGCTAGGATTAGGTAGTTCTCCGGCTGGCCCTGGGCATCTAGGGATAAAAAAACGTAGGCATGCTACCCGGCCACTTCTAGTTGTGCGGCAGGTTTAGTTCATGGTCAGTATAGTTTCCATCTTCCAAGAGCTAGTTCTCATATATGCTGGGCTATGTTCTCTCGCCATTGAGAATCATGACAGTTTGACCGGCCCAAAAAAGGGTTAAATTACTGGCTGAGAAAGGAGAGAAAAAAGAAGTCTGCTACAATTTTTTTTTTTTTCCTCTAGTTCTGAGTGTGCTCTTAATTGAATCACTTGCTAGTCTGCCTATACTGCAGCCTTCCTCTCTTTCTCTCCTTCTAATCCTTGAATGGCTCTGTGTTCACCTGTTTCAAATGGATCTTCAGAGTGTAGCTACAGGTTTGAATAATCTCGCCACAAAGGTACAAAATTTGCAAGATTTTGTTGTTCGTGCACCTATGTCTGAGCCTAGAATTCCTTTGCCTGAGTTCTTCTCGGGGAATAGATCTCACTTTCAAAATTTTAAAAATAATTGCAAATTGTTTTTGTCCCTGAAGTCTCGCTCTGCCGGAGACCCTGCACAGCAGGTCAGGATTGTAATTTCCTTGCTCCGGGGCGACCCTCAAGACTGGGCTTTTGCATTGGCACCAGGGGATCCTGCGTTGCTCAATGTGGATGCGTTTTTTCTGGCCTTGGGGTTGCTTTATGAGGAACCTCATTTAGAGCTTCAGGCGGAAAAGGCCTTGATGTCCTTGTCTCAGGGGCAAGATGAAGCTGAATTATACTGCCAAAAATTCCGCAAATGGTCTGTGCTTACTCAGTGGAATGAGTGCGCCCTGGCGGCGATTTTCAGAGAAGGTCTCTCTGATGCCATTAAGGATGTTATGGTGGGGTTCCCTGTGCCTGCAAGTCTGAATGAGTCCATGACGATGGCTATTCAGATCGATAGGCGTCTGCGGGAGCGCAAACCTGTGCACCATTTGGCGGTGTCTACTGAGAAAACGCCAGAAAATATGCAATGTGATAGAATTCTGTCCAGAAGCGAGCGGCAGAATTTTAGACGAAAAAATGGGTTGTGCTTCTATTGTGGTGATTCAACTCATGTTATATCAGCATGCTTTAAGCGTACTAAGAAGCCTGACAAGTCTGTTTCAATTAGCACTTTACAGTCTAAGTTTATTCTATCTGTGACCCTGATTGGTTCTTTGTCATCTATTACCGCGGACGCCTATGTCGACTCTGGCGCTGCTTTGAGTCTTATGGATTGGTCCTTTGCCAAACGCTGTGGGTATGATTTGGAGCCATTGGAGGCTCCGATACCTCTGAAAGGGATTGACTCTACCCCATTGGCTAGTAATAAACCACAATACTGGACACAAGTGACTATGCGAGTTAATCCGGATCACCAGGAGGTTATTCGCTTTCTGGTGCTGTATAATCTACATGATGTTTTGGTGCTGGGATTGCCATGGCTGCAATCTCATAACCCAGTCCTCGACTGGAGAGCTATGTCTGTGTTAAGCTGGGGATGTAAAGGAACTCATGGGGACGTACCTTTGGTTTCCATTTCATCATCTATTCCCTCTGAGATTCCTGAATTCTTGTCTGACTTTCGTGAAGTTTTTGAAGAACCCAAGGTTGGTTCACTACCTCCGCACCGGGAGTGCGATTGTGCCATAGACTTGATCCCGGGTAGTAAATACCCTAAGGGGCGTTTATTTAATCTGTCTGTGCCTGAACACGCTGCTATGCGAGAATATATAAAGGAGTCCTTGGAAAAGGGACATATTCGTCCTTCGTCATCTCCCTTAGGAGCCGTTTTTTTCTTTGTGTCTAAGAAAGACGGCTCTTTGAGGCCGTGTATTGATTATCGACTTTTGAATAAAATCACGGTTAAATATCAATATCCGTTACCACTGCTTACTGATTTGTTTGCTCGTATAAAGGGGGCCAAGTGGTTCTCTAAGATTGATCTCCGTGGGGCGTATAATTTGGTGCGAATCAAGCAGGGGGATGAGTGGAAAACCGCATTTAATACGCCCGAGGGCCATTTTGAGTATTTGGTGATGCCTTTTGGTCTTTCAAATGCCCCTTCAGTCTTCCAGTCCTTTATGCATGACATTTTCCGTGATTATTTGGATAAATTTATGATTGTGTATCTGGATGATATTCTGATTTTTTCGGATGACTGGGACTCTCATGTCCAGCAGGTCAGGAGGGTTTTTCAGGTTTTGCGGTCTAATTCCTTGTGTGTGAAGGGTTCTAAGTGTGTTTTTGGGGTTAAGAAGATTTCCTTCTTGGGATACATTTTTTCCCCCTCTTCCATCGAGATGGATCCTGTCAAGGTTCAGGCTATTGGTGATTGGACGCAACCCTCTTCTCTTAAGAGTCTTCAGAAATTTTTGGGCTTTGCTAACTTTTATCGTCGATTTATTGCTGGTTTTTCTGATGTTGTAAAACCATTGACTGATTTGACTAAGAAGGGTGCTGATGTTGCTGATTGGTCCCCTGATGCTGTGGAGGCCTTTCGGGAGCTCAAGCGCCGCTTTTCTTCCGCCCCAGTGTTGCGTCAGCCTGATGTTGCTCTTCCTTTTCAGGTTGAGGTCGACGCTTCTGAAATCGGAGCTGGGGCGGTGTTGTCGCAGAGAAGTTCCGACTGCTCCGTGATGAGACCTTGTGCTTTTTTTTCCCGTAAATTTTCGCCCGCCGAGCGGAATTATGATATTGGGAATCGGGAGCTTTTGGCCATGAAGTGGGCTTTTGAGGAGTGGCGTCACTGGCTTGAGGGGGCCAGACATCAGGTGGTAGTATTGACTGACCACAAAAATTTAATTTACCTTGAGTCTGCCAGGCGCCTGAATCCTAGACAGGCGCGCTGGTCGTTGTTTTTCTCTCGGTTTAATTTTGTGGTGTCTTACCTACCGGGTTCTAAGAATGTTAAGGCGGATGCCCTTTCTAGGAGTTTTGAGCCTGACTCCCCTGGTAATTCTGAGCCCACAGGTATCCTTAAAGATGGAGTGATATTGTCTGCCGTTTCTCCAGACCTGCGGCGGGCCTTGCAGGAGTTTCAGGCGGATAGACCTGATCGTTGCCCACCTGGTAGACTGTTTGTTCCTGATGATTGGACCAGTAGAGTCATCTCTGAGGTTCATTCTTCTGCGTTGGCAGGTCATCCTGGAATCTTTGGTACCAGGGATTTGGTGGCAAGGTCCTTCTGGTGGCCTTCCCTGTCACGAGATGTGCGAGGCTTTGTGCAGTCTTGTGACGTTTGTGCTCGGGCCAAGCCTTGTTGCTCTCGGGCTAGTGGATTGTTGTTACCCTTGCCTATCCCGAAGAGGCCTTGGACGCACATCTCGATGGATTTTATTTCGGATCTGCCTGTTTCTCAGAAGATGTCTGTCATCTGGGTGGTGTGTGACCGTTTCTCTAAGATGGTCCATCTGGTTCCCTTGCCTAAGTTGCCTTCTTCTTCCGAGTTGGTTCCTCTGTTTTTTCAAAATGTTGTTCGTTTGCATGGTATTCCGGAGAATATCGTTTCTGACAGAGGGACCCAATTCGTGTCTAGATTTTGGCGGGCATTCTGTGCTAGGATGGGCATAGATTTGTCTTTTTCGTCTGCTTTCCATCCTCAGACTAATGGCCAGACCGAGCGGACTAATCAGACCTTGGAGACATATTTGAGGTGTTTTGTGTCTGCGGATCAGGATGATTGGGTTGCTTTTTTGCCTTTGGCGGAGTTCGCCCTCAATAATCGGGCCAGCTCTGCCACCTTGGTGTCCCCGTTTTTCTGTAATTCGGGGTTTCATCCTCGATTTTCCTCCGGTCAAGTGGAATCTTCGGATTGTCCTGGAGTGGATGCTGTGGTGGAGAGGTTGCATCAGATTTGGGGGCAGGTGGTGGACAATTTGAAGTTGTCCCAGGAGAAGACTCAGCTTTTTGCCAACCGCCGTCGTCGTGTTGGTCCTCGGCTTTGTGTTGGGGACTTGGTGTGGTTGTCTTCTCGTTTTGTCCCTATGAGGGTTTCTTCTCCTAAATTTAAGCCTCGGTTCATCAGCCCGTACAAGATATTGGAGATTCTTAACCCTGTGTCCTTCCGTTTGGACCTCCCTGCATCCTTTTCGATTCATAATGTTTTTCATCGGTCATTGTTGCGCAGGTATGAGGTACCGGCTGTGCCTTCCGTTGAGCCTCCTGCTCCGGTGTTGGTTGAGGGTGAGTTGGAGTACGTTGTGGAAAAGATCTTAGACTCTCGTGTTTCCAGACGGAAACTCCAGTATCTGGTCAAATGGAAGGGATACGGTCAGGAGGATAATTCTTGGGTCACTGCCTCTGATGTTCATGCCTCCGATCTTGTCCGTGCCTTTCATAGGGCTCATCCTGATCGCCCTGGTGGTTCTGGTGAGGGTTCGGTGCCCCCTCCTTGAGGGGGGGGTACTGTTGTGAAATTGGATTCTGGGCTCCCCCGGTGGCCACTTGTGGAATTGAACTTGTGTGCATCATCCCCTCTGTTCACCTGCTCCTATCAGGATGTGGGAGTCGCTATATAACCTTGCTCCTCTGTCAGTTTCATGCCGGTCAACAATGTAATCAGAAGCCTTCTGTGCTTGTTCCTGCTACTAGACAACCCCCAGCTAAGTTGGACTTTTGTCCTTGTGTGTTTTTGCATTTTGTTCCTGTTCACAGCTGCTGTTTCGTTACTGTGTCTGGAAAGCTCTAGTGATCGGAAATTGCCACTCTGGTGTTATGAGTTAATGCTAGAGTCTTAAAGTAATTTCTGGATGGTGTTTTGATAGGGTTTTCTGCTGACCATGAAAGTGCCCTTTCTGTCTTCCTGCTATCTAGTAAGCGGACCTCGATTTTGCTAAACCTATTTTCATACTACGTTTGTCATTTCATCTAAAATCACCGCCAATATATGTGGGGGCCTCTGTCTGCCTTTTGGGAAAATTTCTCTAGAGGTGAGCCAGGACTGTCTTTTCCTCTGCTAGGATTAGGTAGTTCTCCGGCTGGCGCTGGGCATCTAGGGATAAAAAAACGTAGGCATGCTACCCGGCCACTTCTAGTTGTGCGGCAGGTTTAGTTCATGGTCAGTATAGTTTCCATCTTCCAAGAGCTAGTTCTCATATATGCTGGGCTATGTTCTCTCACCATTGAGAATCATGACACCAGTCCTGGATTGGAAAACTATGTCGGTGTCAAGTTGGGGTTGTCAGGGAATTCATGGTGACGCTCCTGTGGTGTCAATTGCTTCGTCCACTCCTTCTGAAGTCCCTACGTTTTTGTCAGACTACCAGGATGTATTTGAGGAGCCCAAACTCAATTCTCTACCTCCTCATAGGGACTGTGATTGTGCTATAAATTTGATTCCTGGTAGTAAGTTTCCTAAGGGACGACTTTTCAATTTATCTGTGCCGGAGCATGCTGCCATGCGGAGTTATATAAAGGAGTCTTTAGAGAAGGAACATATTCGCCCGTCCTCATCCCCTCTTGGTGCAGGATTCTTTTTTGTGGCTAAAAAGGATGGTTCCCTGAGACCCTGTATTGATTATTGCCTTTTGAATAAAATCACGGTCAAATTTCAGTATCCTTTGCCATTGTTAACTGATTTGTTTGCTCGCATTAGGGGGTCTAGTTGGTTCACCAAGATAGATCTTCATGGTGCGTATAACCTTGTGCGTATAAAACAGGGTGATGAATGGAAAACTGCATTTAATACGCCTGAAGGCCATTTTGAGTACTTGGTGATGCCTTTTGGACTTTCTAATGCTCCTTCAGTCTTTCAGTCCTTTATGCATGACATCTTCCGTGAATATCTGGATAAGTTTATGATTGTGTATCTGGATGATATTCTGTGTTTTTCGGATGATTGGGCATCTCATGATAAGCAGGTCAGGATGGTTTTTCAGGTCCTGCGTGCCAATGCTTTATTTGTGAAGGGCTCAAAATGTCTTTTTGGAGTCCAGAAGGTTTCTTTTTTGGGTTTCATTTTCTCCCCTTCTACTATTGAGATGGACCCAGTCAAGGTTCAGGCTATTCATGACTGGACTCAGCCTACATCTGTTAAGAGTCTTCAGAAGTTCTTGGGTTTTGCTAATTTTTACCGTCGCTTCATCGCTAATTTTTCTGGTGTTGTTAAGCCTTTGACGGATTTGACCAAGAAGGGTTCTGATGTTACTAATTGGTCTCCTGCGGCTGTGGAGGCCTTTCGGGAGCTGAAGCGCCGGTTTTCCTCGGCTCCAGTCTTATGTCAGCCAGATGTCTCTCTTCCTTTCCAGGTCGAGGTTGATGCTTCTGAGATTGGAGCGGGGGCTGTTTTGTCGCAGAGAAGCTCTGATGGCTCTGTGATGAAGCCATGTGCTTTCTTTTCAAGAAAGTTTTCGCCTGCTGAGCGGAATTATGATGTCAGTAATCGGGAGTTGTTGGCTATGAAGTGGGCATTTGAGGAGTGGCGACATTGGCTCGATGGAGCTAAGCATCGTGTGGTGGTCTTGACTGATCACAAAAATCTGATTTATCTCGAGTCGGCCAAGCGGCTGAATCCTAGACAGGCTCGTTGGTCGTTGTTTTTCTCTCGTTTTGATTTCGTGGTCTCGTACCTGCCTGGTTCGAAGAATGTGAAGGCTGATGCTCTTTCTAGGAGTTTTGTGCCTGACTCTCCTGGAGATTCTGAGCCGGCTGGTATCCTCAGAGAAGGGGTGATTTTGTCTGCCATCTCCCCAGATTTGCGACGAGTGCTGCAGGAGTTTCAGGCGGATAGACCTGACCGTTGTCCACCGGAGAGACTGTTTGTCCCAGATAGATGGACCAACAGAGTTATTTCCGAGGTTCATTCTTCGGTGTTGGCAGGCCATCCTGGAATATTTGGTACCAGAGATTTGGTGGCTAGGTCCTTTTGGTGGCCTTCCTTGTCGCGGGATGTGTGTTCCTTTGTGCAGTCTTGTGGAATTTGTGCTCGGGCTAAGCCTTGCTGTTCTCGTGCCAGTGGTTTGCTGTTACCTTTGCCTATCCTGAAGAGGCCTTGGACGCACATTTCCATGGATTTTATTTCAGATCTCCCTGTCTCTCAGAGAATGTCTGTCATCTGGGTGGTGTGTGATCGTTTTTCTAAGATGGTCCATTTGGTGCCCTTGCCTAAGTTGCCTTCCTCCTTCGAGTTGGTTCCACTGTTTTTTCAAAATGTGGTTCGTTTGCACGGGATCCCTGAGAATATTGTTTCCGACAGAGGATCCCAGTTTGTGTCTAGATTTTGGCGGACCTTTTGTGCTAAGTTGGGCATTGAATTGTCTTTTTCGTCGGCCTTCCATCCTCAGACGAATGGCCAAACCGAGCGAACTAATCAGACCTTGGAAACCTATTAAAGATGTTTTGTTTCTGCTGATCAGGACGACTGGGTGGCTTTTTTGCCATTGGCCGAATTTGCCCTTAATAATCGGGCTAGTTCTGCTACTTTGGTTTCGCCTTTTTTTTGTAATTCGGGGTTTCATCCTCGTTTTTCCTCGGGTCAGGTGGAGCCTTCTGACTGTCCTGGAGTGGATCTTGTGGTGGATAGGTTGCATCAGATTTGGGATCATGTGGTGGACAATTTGAAGCTGTCACAAGAGAAGGCTCAGCGCTTTGCCAACCGCCGTCGCTGTGTGGGTCCCCGACTTTGCGTTGGGGACTTGGTGTGGTTGGCTTCTCGCTTTGTTCCTATGAAGGTCTCCTCTCCCAAGTTCAAGCCTCGGTTTATCGGTCCTTATAAGATTTTGGAAGTCCTTAACCCTGTGTCATTTCGTTTGGACCTCCCAGCATCGTTTGCTTTTCATAATGTGTTCCATCGGTCGTTGTTGCGGAGGTATGTGGTACCTGGGGTTCCTTCGGTTGAGCCTCCTGCCCCTGTGCTGGTTGAGGGAGAATTGGAATACGTGGTGGAGAAGATCTTGGATTCTCGTATTTCTAGACGGAGGCTTCAGTATTTGGTTAGGTGGAAGGGCTATGGTCAGGAGGATAATTCCTGGGTTGTCGCCTCTGATGTTCATGCGGCTGATTTGGTTCGTGCCTTCCATGTGGCTCACCCTGATCGCCCTGGGGGTTTTTGATGAGGGTTCGGTGACCCCTCCTCAAGGGGGGGATACTGTTGTGAACTCTGTTTTCGGGCTCCCTCTTGTGGTCACAGGTGGTATTGTGTGAGTTTTGTTTTTGGGCTCCTCCTGGTGGCTGGATCAGCTGCCTCGTTATGCACTAGGGAGTTTCCTATTTAGCTCTGCTTCACCTCCACTTGTTGCCGGCTGTCGATGTATTCAGTGCTATTCTGATCTCCCCTGATTATCTTCGTTTTCAGTCTCTTCTGGAGAAGCTAAGTTTCACGCGACCAATCAGAAGCCGCGACGTCATCGAAGGCCCTTCACGCACTCATTCTTAGGAACGGAGGCTGCCGGTTACAGCGGTAAGATCCAGGGGCCACCGGAGAGGTGAGTATATCCATATTTTTTATTTTAATTCTTTATTTTACACATGAATATGGTTCCGATACCGATTCCCAATATCACAAAAGTATCGGAACTCGGTATCGGAATTCTGATACCGCAAGTATCGGCCGATACCCGATACTTGCGGTATCGGAATGCTCAACACTACACAAGACACATGAGTGCCTTCTTGCTGCAACATGACCCTGCAACATGACCCTCGGATTGTCAGAATCCGAAGTAATGCCGACTACTGGGTTGCCACACTCTTAGATCCCTGGTACAAAAGTAAATTTGGCGAAATAATTCCTGCCATAGAGAGGGATTCACGCATTCAGGAGTATCAGCAGAGACTGTTACAGAATCTAACATCTGCTTTTCCACAAAACACCAGTGGTGCACGTAGTGAATCTCTGAGTTCGAGCTTGCCAACTGTGGGACTATCCAGTCATCACTCAAACTGTAACAGTAACATCGTATCTGGTGGTAACAGCAATTTTTTTCAATCGTTTCAAGATTTTTTTAGACCATCCTTTGCAAGGCCACAGGAGACAAGAAGTCTGACACACAGCCAACGCTGTTATGATCCCTAGTGGCGGAGGATCACAAATAGATCAGCAAGTGATTAAACTAAGGACGAGCTCTAGGGAGATGGTAACTGGACTGATCGCAAATCTGAACCTATCCAAAACAACTAGAGGTAGCCGGTGAACGTGCCTAAAAAATTCTTAGACGTCTCGAGCCAGCCTGAGGAACTAGCTACCCCTAAAGAGAAAGAAAGACCTCGCTTGCCTCCAGAGAAATAATCCCCAAAGATATAGAAGCCCCCAACAAATATTAATGGTGAAGTAAGAAGAAGGGATGAAATACATAGATTCAGCAAAAGAGGCCCACTGGTACTAGAAAGCAGAAAATAGAGCAGGGGTCTATGCGATCAATAAAAAACCCTTAAAGAATATCCATCCTGAGATTTCAAGAACCCACACACCAACTAACGGTGTGTGGGGAGAAACTCAGCCCACTAGAGCAACCAGCAAGCGAGGGAATTACATTTTAGCAAGCTGGAACAGAAAACATGATAAACACTGCTGATCAAAAAATGAGCAAACAAAACTTAGCTTATCCTGGATGGACTGGGAGCAAGGTAGTCAGAAGGAATCTGAGTAGCACTGATTACATCGACAGCCGGCCACAAGTGGAAGTAAAACAGAGCTATATAGGAACCTCCCAGAGGATAACGAACCAGCTGATAGCCAGAGACCAGCAGGATAACAAACAAAGCCACCAGGGGGAGCCCAAAGCAAAAGTCACACAATACCACCAGTGACCACAAGAGGGAGCCCGAAAACAGAGTTCACAACAGTACCCCCCCTTAAGGAGGGGTCACCGAACCCTCATGAAAACCCCCAGGGCGATCAGGATGAGCCACATGGAAGGCACAAACCAAATCGGCCGCATGAACATCAGAGGCGACAACCCAAGAATTATCCTCCTGACCATAGCCCTTCCACTTGACCAAATACTGGAGCCTCCGTCTAGAAACATGAGAATCCAAGATCTTCTCCACCACGTATTCCAATTCTCCCTCAACCAGCACCGGGGCAGGAGGCTCAACCGGAGGAACCACAGGTACCACATACCTCCGCAACAACGAGCGATGAAACACATTATGAATAGCAAATGATGCCGGGAGGTCCAGACGGAATGACACAGGGCCAAGGACTTCCAGAATCTTATAAGGACCGATAAACCGAGGCTTGAACTTAGGAGAGGAGACCTTCATAGGAACGAAGCGAGAAGACAATCACACCAAGTCCCCAACGCGAAGTCGGGGACCCACACAGCGACGGCGGTTGGCAAAGTGCTGAGCCATCTCTTGTGACAACTTCAAATTGTCCACCACATGATTCCAAATCTGATGCAACCTATCCACCACAACATCCACTCCAGGACAGTCAGAAGGCTCCACCTGACCCGAGGAAAAACGAGGATGAAACCCCGAATTACAAAAAAAAGGAGAAACCAAAGTAGCAGAACTAGCCCGATTATTAAGGGCAAACTCGGCCAACGGTAAAAAAGTAACCCAGTCATCCTGGTCAGCAGAAACAAAACATCTTATATAAGTCTCCAAGGTCTGATTAGTTCGCTCGGTTTGGCCATTCGTCTGAGGATGGAAGGCCGACGAAAAAGACAATTCAATGCCCAACTTAGCACAAAAAGTCCGCCAAAATCTAGACACAAACTGGGATCCTCTGTCAGAAACAATGTTCTCAGGAATCCCGTGCAAACGAACCACATTTTGAAAAAACAGTGGAACCAACTCGGAGAAGGAAGGCAACTTAGGCAAGGGCACCATATGGACCATCTTAGAAAAACGATCACACACCACCCACATGACAGACATTCTCTGAGAGACAGGGAGATCTGAAATAAAATCCATGGAAATGTGCATCCAAGGCCTCTTCAGGACAGGCAAAGGTAACAGCAAACCACTGGCACGAGAACAGAAAGGCTTCGCCCGAGCACAAATTCCACAAGACTGCACAAAGGAACGCACATCCCGCGACAAGGAAGGCCACCAAAAAGACCTGGCCACCAAGTCTCTGGTACCAAATATTCCAGGATGGCCCGCCAACACCGAAGAATGAACCTCGGAGATGACTCTGTTGGTCCATCTATCCGGGACAAACAGTCTCTCCGGTGGACAGCAGTCAGGTCTATCCGCCTGAAACTCTTGCAGCACACGTCGCAAATCTGGGGAGATGGCAGACAAAATCACCCCTTCTCTAAGGATACCAGCCGGCTCTGAATCTCCAGGAGAGTCAGGCACAAAACTCCTAGAAAGAGCATCAGCTTTCACATTCTTCGAACCAGCAGGTACGAGACCATGAAATCAAAACGAGAGAAAAACAATGACCAACGAGCCTGTCTGGGATTCAGCCGCTTGGCCGACTCGAGATAAATCAAATTCTTGTGGTCAGTCAAGACCACCACACGATGTTTAGCTCCCTCGAGCCAATGTCGCCACTCCTCAAATGCCCGCTTCATAGCCAACAGCTCCCGATTACCGACATCATAATTCCGCTCGGCAGGCGAAAACTTTCTTGAAAAGAAAGCACATGGCTTCATCACAGAGCCATCGGGGCTTCTCTGCGACAAAACAGCCCCCGCTCCAATCTCGGAAGCATCAACCTCCACCTGGAAGGGAAGTGAGACATCTGGCTGACATAAGACCGGAGCCGAAGAAAACCGACGCTTCAGCTCCCGAAAGGCCTCCACAGCCGCAGAAGACCAATTAGTCACATCAGAACCCTTCTTGGTCAAATCCGTCAAAGGCTTAACAACGCCAGAAAAATTAGCTATGAAGCGACGGTAAAAATTAGCAAAACCCAAGAACTTCTGAAGACTCTTAACAGATGTAGGCTGCGTCCAGTCATGAATAGCCGGAACCTTGACTGGGTCCATCTCAATGGTAGAAGGAGAAAAAATGAAACCCAAAAAAGAAATCTTCTGGACTTCAAAAAGACATTTTGAGCCCTTCACAAATAAAGCATTGTCACGTAGGACCTGAAAGACCATCCTGACCTGCTTAACATGAGACTCCCAATCATCCGAAAAAACCAGAATATCATCCAGATACACAATCATAAACTTATCCAGATATTCACGGAAGATGTCATGCATAAAGGACTGAAAGACTGAAGGAGCATTAGAAAGTCCAAAAGGCATCACCAAGTACTCAAAATGGCCTTCAGGCATATTAAATTCAGTTTTCCAATCATCACCCTGTTTTATATGCACCACGAAGATCTATCTTGGCAAACCAACTAGACCCCCTAATGCGAACAAACAAATCAGTTAACAATGGCAAAGGATACTGAAATTTGACCGTGATTTTATTCAAAAGGCGATAATCAATACAGGGTCTCAGGGAACCATCCTTTTTAGCCACAAAAAAGAATCCTGCACCAAGAGGGGATGAGGACGGGCGAATATGTCCCTTCTCTAAAGACTCCTTTATATAACTCCGCATGGCAGCATGCTCCGGCACAGATAAATTGAAAAGTCGTCCCTTAGGAAACTTACTACCAGGAATCAAATTTATAGCACAATCACAGTCCCTATGAGGAGGTAGAGAATTGAGTTTGGGCTCCTCAAATACATCCTGGTAGTCTGACAAAAACGTAGGGACTTCAGAAGGAGTGGACGAAGCAATTGACACCACAGGAGCGTCACCATGAATTCCCTGACAACCCCAACTTGACACCGACATAGCTTTCCAATCCAGGACTGGATTATGAGTCTGCAACCATGGTAGACCCAACACAATGACATCATGCAAATTATGCAGTACAAGAAAGCGAATCACCTCCCGATGAACAGGAGTCATGCACATGGTCACTTGTGTCCAGTACTGAGTTCTATTCGTAGCCAATGGTGTAGAATCAATTCCCCTTAGTGGAATAGGGAATTTTAAAGGCTCCAACTCAAAACCATAGCGCCTGGCAAATGACCAATCCATCAGACTCAGGGTGGCACCTGAATCTACAAAAGCATTAACCGGGTAAGATGACAGGGAACAAATCAGGGTAACAGACAAAATGAACTTAGACTGTAAGTACCAATGGTGACAGATTTATCAACGTTTTTTTTGTGCTTAGAGCATGCTGAGATAACATGAGCTGAGTCACCACAGTAAAAGCACAACCCATTTTGCCGTCTGTAACTTTGCCGTTCACTTCTGGTCAGAATTCTGTCACATTGCATAGATTCAGGTGTCTGTTCAGAAGACACCGCCAAATGGTGCACAGGTTTGCGCCCCGCAAACGCCGATCAATCTGAATGGCCAGAGTCATTGACTCATTCAGACCTGCAGGTGTAGGGAACCCCACCATGACATTCTTAATGGCTTCAGAAAGACCTTCTCTGAAATTTGCAGCCAGGGCACACTCATTCCACTGAGTAAGCACCGACCATTTCCGAAATTTCTGGCAGTACACCTCTGCTTCATCTTGCCCCTGCGAGAGGGCCAATAACGTTTTTTCAGCCTGGTTCTCAAGATTAGGTTCCTCATAGAGCAATCCAAGGGCTAGAAAAAACGCATCTACACTAAGCAATGCAGGATCCCCTGGCGCCAATGCGAAGGCCCAATCTTGGGGGTCACCACACAAAAAGGAAATGATAATCTTAACTTGCTGAACGGCATCACCAGAGGAACGAGGTTTCAAAGAAAGAAACAACTTACAATTGTTCCTAAAATTCAGGAACCTAGATCTATCTCCAGAAAACAACTCCGGAATAGGTATTCTAGGCTCTGACATAGGACTGTGAACAAAATCCTGAATACTTTGAACCTTAGCAGCAAGATGATCCAGACTGGAAGCCAAGCTCTGGACATCCATGTCAGCAGCTGAACTCAGAGCCACACCAAGATTAAGAGGAGGAGAGAAGCTAGCCACAGCAGCTAGACACACGGCAACAACAACAACAAAAAAAATTCTCAAGGCTTCTTTTCTCCTGCTTCTGCCATGCAATTAACACTTTATCGGCCGGCTGTACTGTTATGATCCTTAGTGGCGGAGGATCACAAATAGATCAGCAAGTGATTAAACTAAGGACGAGCTCTAGGGAGATGGTAACTGGACTGATCGCAAATCTGAACCTATCCAAAACAACTAGAGGTAGCCGGTGAACGTGCCTAAAAAATTCTTAGACGTCTCGAGCCAGCCTGAGGAACTAGCTACCCCTAAAGAGAAAGAAAGACCTCGCTTGCCTCCAGAGAAATAATCCCCAAAGATATAGAAGCCCCCAACAAATATTAACGGTGAAGTAAGAAGAAGGCACATACATAGGGATGAAATCAGATTCAGCAAAAGAGGCCTGTTATGGTTCTCAATGGCAAGAGAACATAGCCCAGCAAACATAAGTACTAGCTCTTGGAAGGATGGAAACTAAACTGACCATGAACTAAACCTGCCGCACAACTAACAGTAGCCGGGTAGCGTTGCCTACGTTTTTTATCCCTAGACGCCCAGCGCCGGCCGGAGGACTAACTAATCCTGGCAGAGGAAAATATAGTCCTGGCTCACCTCTAGAGAAATTTCCCCGATAGGCAGACAGAGGCCCCCACATATATTGGCGGTGATTTTAGATGAAATGACAAACGTAGTATGAAAATAGGTTTAGCAAAATTGAGGTCCGCTTACTAGATAGCAGGAAGACAGAAAGGGCACTTTCATGGTCAGCTGAAAACCCTATCAAAATACCATCCTGAAATTACTTTAAGACTCTAGTATTAACTCATAACATCAGAGTGGCAATTTCAGATCACAAGAGCTTTCCAGACACAGAAACGAAACTACAGCTGTGAACTGGAACAAAATGCAAAAACAAACGAGGACTAAAGTCCAACTTATCTGGGAGTTGTCTAGCAGCAGGAACATGCACAGAAAGGCTTCTGATTACAATGTTGACCGGCATGGAAGTGACAGAGGAGCAAGGTTAAATAGCGACTCCCACATCCTGATGGAAGCAGGTGAACAGAGGGGATGATGCACACCAGTTCAATTCCACCAGTGGCCACCGGGGGAGCCCAAAATCCAATTTCACAACAGTACCCCCCCCTCAAGGAGGGGGCACCGAACCCTCACCAGAACCACCAGGGCGATCAGGATGAGCCCTATGAAAGGCACGGACCAGATCGGAGGCATGAACATCAGAGGCAGTCACCCAAGAATTATCCTCCTGACCGTATCCCTTCCATTTGACCAGATACTGGAGTTTCCGTCTGGAAACACGGGAGTCCAAGATTTTTTCCACCACGTACTCCAACTCGCCCTCAACCAACACCGGAGCAGGAGGCTCAACGGAAGGCACAACCGGTACCTCATACCTGCGCAACAATGACCGATGAAAAACATTATGAATAGAAAAAGATGCAGGGAGGTCCAAACGGAAGGACACAGGGTTAAGAATCTCCAATATCTTGTACGGGCCGATGAACCGAGGCTTAAACTTAGGAGAAGAAACCCTCATAGGGACAAAACGAGAAGACAACCACACCAAGTCCCCAACACAAAGCCGAGGACCAACCCGACGCCGGCGGTTGGCAAAAAGCTGAGTCTTCTCCTGGGACAACTTCAAATTGTCCACTACCTGCCCCCAAATCTGATGCAACCTCTCCACCACAGCATCCACTCCAGGACAATCCGAAGATTCCACCTGACCAGAAGAAAATCGAGGATGAAACCCCGAATTACAGAAAAAAGGAGACACCAAGGTGGCAGAGCTGGCCCGATTATTGAGGGCAAACTCCGCTAAAGGCAAAAAAGCAACCCAATCATCCTGATCTGCAGACACAAAACACCTCAAATATGTCTCCAAGGTCTGATTCGTCCGCTCGGTCTGGCCATTAGTCTGAGGATGGAAAGCAGACGAGAAAGACAAATCTATGCCCATCCTAGCACAGAATGCTCGCCAAAATCTAGACACGAATTGGGTTCCTCTGTCAGAAACGATATTCTCCGGAATACCATGCAAACGGACCACATTTTGAAAAAACAGAGGAACCAACTCAGAAGAAGAAGGCAACTTAGGCAGGGGAACCAAATGGACCATCTTAGAGAAACGGTCACACACCACCCAGATGACAGACATCTTCTGAGAAACAGGAAGATCCGAAATAAAATCCATCGAGATGTGCGTCCAGGGCCTCTTCGGGATGGGCAAGGGCAACAACAATCCACTAGCCCGAGAACAACAAGGCTTGGCCCGAGCACAAACGTCACAAGACTGCACAAAGCCTCGCACATCTCGAGACAGGGAAGGCCACCAGAAGGACCTTGCCACCAAATCCCTGGTACCAAAGATTCCAGG
Source organism: Ranitomeya variabilis (assembly GCF_051348905.1). Lineage (NCBI taxonomy): Eukaryota > Metazoa > Chordata > Amphibia > Anura > Dendrobatidae > Ranitomeya > Ranitomeya variabilis. Next base: position 534,406,788 of record NC_135232.1, on the reverse strand, counting down.
ATGACCTGTCAACGCAGAAGAATGAACCTCAGAAATGACTTTACTGGTCCAATCATCAGGAACAAACAGTCTACCAGGTGGGCAACGATCAGGTCTATCCGCCTGAAACTCCTGCAAGGCCCGCCGCAGGCCTGGAGAAACGGCAGACAATATCACTCCATCCTTAAGGATACCTGTAGGTTCAGAGTTACCAGGGGAGTCAGGCTCAAAACTCCTAGAAAGGGCATCCGCCTTAACATTCTTAGAACCCGGCAGGTAGGACACCACAAAATTAAACCGAGAGAAAAACAACGACCAGCGCGCCTGTCTAGGATTCAGGCGTCTGGCGGACTCAAGACAAATTAGATTCTTGTGGTCAGTCAATACCACCACCTGATGTCTAGCCCCCTCAAGCCAATGACGCCACTCCTCAAAAGCCCACTCCATGGCCAAAAGCTCCCGATTCCCAACATCATAATTCCGCTCGGCGGGCGAAAATTTACGCGAGAAAAAGGCACAAGGTCTCATCACGGAACAATCGGAACTTCTCTGCGACAAAACTGCCCCAGCTCCGATTTCAGAAGCGTCGACCTCAACCTGAAAAGGAACAGCAACATCAGGCTGACGCAACACAGGGGCGGAAGAAAAGCGGCGCTTAAGCTCCCGAAAGGCCTCCACAGCAGCAGGGGACCAATCAGCAACATCAGCACCCTTCTTAGTCAAATCAGTCAATGGTTTAACAACATCAGAAAAACCAGCAATAAATCGACGATAAAAGTTAGCAAAGCCCAAAAATTTCTGAAGACTCTTAAGAGAAGAGGGTTGCGTCCAATCACAAATAGCCTGAACCTTGACAGGATCCATCTCGATGGAAGAGGGGGAAAAAATATATCCCAAAAAGGAAATCTTTTGAACCCCAAAAATGCACTTAGAACCCTTCACACACAAGGAATTAGACCGCAAAACCTGAAAAACCCTCCTGACCTGCTGGACATGAGAGTCCCAGTCATCCGAAAAAATCAAAATATCATCCAGATACACAATCATAAATTTATCCAAATAATCACGGAAAATGTCATGCATAAAGGACTGAAAGACTGAAGGGGCATTTGAAAGACCAAAAGGCATCACCAAATACTCAAAGTGGCCCTCGGGCGTATTAAATGCGGTCTTCCACTCATCCCCCTGCTTAATTCGCACCAAATTATACGCCCCACGGAGATCTATCTTAGAGAACCACTTGGCCCCCTTTATGCGAGCAAACAAATCAGTCAGCAGTGGCAACGGATATTGATATTTAACCGTGATTTTATTCAAAAGCCGATAATCAATACACGGTCTCAAAGAGCCATCTTTCTTAGCCACAAAGAAAAAACCGGCTCCTAAGGGAGATGACGAAGGACGAATATGTCCCTTTTCCAAGGACTCCTTTATATATTCTCGCATAGCAGCATGTTCAGGCACAGACAGATTAAATAAACGACCCTTAGGGTATTTACTACCCGGAATCAAATCTATGGCACAATCGCACTCCCGGTGCGGAGGTAATGAACCAAGCTTAGGTTCTTCAAAAACGTCACGATATTCAGTCAAGAATTCAGGAATCTCAGAGGGAATAGATGATGAAATGGAAACCACAGGTACGTCCCCATGCGTCCCCTTACATCCCCAGCTTAACACAGACATAGCTTTCCAGTCAAGGACTGGGTTATGAGATTGCAGCCATGGCAATCCAAGCACCAACACATCATGTAGGTTATACAGCACAAGAAAGCGAATAATCTCCTGATGATCCGGATTAATCCGCATAGTTACTTGTGTCCAGTATTGTGGTTTATTACTAGCCAATGGGGTGGAGTCAATCCCCTTCAGGGGTATAGGAGTTTCAAGAGGCTCCAAATCATACCCACAGCGTTTGGCAAAGGACCAATCCATAAGACTCAAAGCGGCGCCAGAGTCGACATAGGCATCCGCGGTAATAGATGATAAAGAACAAATCAGGGTCACAGATAGAATAAACTTAGACTGTAAGGTGCCAATTGAAACAGACTTATCAAGCTTCTTAGTACGCTTAGAGCATGCTGATATAACATGAGTTGAATCACCGCAATAGAAGCACAACCCATTTTTTCGTCTTAAATTCTGCCATTCACTTCTGGACAGAATTCTATCACATTGCATATTCTCTGGCGTCTTCTCAGTAGACACCGCCAAATGGTGCACAGGTTTGCGCTCCCGCAGACGCCTATCGATCTGGATAGCCATTGTCATGGACTCATTCAGACCCGCAGGCACAGGGAACCCCACCATAACATCCTTAATGGCATCAGAGAGACCCTCTCTGAAATTCGCCGCCAGGGCGCACTCATTCCACTGAGTAAGCACAGCCCATTTACGGAATTTCTGGCAGTATATTTCAGCTTCGTCTTGCCCCTGAGATAGGGACATCAAGGCCTTTTCCGCCTGAAGCTCTAACTGAGGTTCCTCATAAAGCAACCCCAAGGCCAGAAAAAACGCATCCACATTGAGCAACGCAGGATCCCCTGGAGCCAATGCAAAAGCCCAATCCTGAGGGTCGCCCCGGAGCAAGGAAATCACAATCCTGACCTGCTGAGCAGGATCTCCAGCAGAGCGAGATTTCAGGGACAAAAACAACTTGCAATTATTTTTGAAATTTTGAAAGCAAGATCTATTCCCCGAGAAAAATTCAGGCAAAGGAATTCTAGGTTCAGATATAGGAACATGAACAACAAAATCTTGTAAATTTTGAACTTTCGTGGTGAGATTATTCAAACCTGCAGCTAAACTCTGAATATCCATTTTAAACAGGTGAACACAGAGCCATTCCAGGATTAGAAGGAGAGAGAGAGAGAGAAAGGCTGCAATATAGGCAGACTTGCAAGAGATTCAATTACAAGCACACTCAGAACTGAAGGGAAGGGGAAAAAAAATAAATAAATCTTCAGCAGACTTCTCTTTTCTCTCCTTTCTCTGTCAATTAATTTAACCCTTTTGCGGCCGGTCAAACTGTTATGGTTCTCAATGGCAAGAGAACATAGCCCAGCAAACATAAGTACTAGCTCTTGGAAGGATGGAAACTAAACTGACCATGAACTAAACCTGCCGCACAACTAACAGTAGCCGGGTAGCGTTGCCTACGTTTTTTATCCCTAGACGCCCAGCGCCGGCCGGAGGACTAACTAATCCTGGCAGAGGAAAATATAGTCCTGGCTCACCTCTAGAGAAATTTCCCCGATAGGCAGACAGAGGCCCCCACATATATTGGCGGTGATTTTAGATGAAATGACAAACGTAGTATGAAAATAGGTTTAGCAAAATTGAGGTCCGCTTACTAGATAGCAGGAAGACAGAAAGGGCACTTTCATGGTCAGCTGAAAACCCTATCAAAATACCATCCTGAAATTACTTTAAGACTCTAGTATTAACTCATAACATCAGAGTGGCAATTTCAGATCACAAGAGCTTTCCAGACACAGAAACGAAACTACAGCTGTGAACTGGAACAAAATGCAAAAACAAACGAGGACTAAAGTCCAACTTATCTGGGAGTTGTCTAGCAGCAGGAACATGCACAGAAAGGCTTCTGATTACAATGTTGACCGGCATGGAAGTGACAGAGGAGCAAGGTTAAATAGCGACTCCCACATCCTGATGGAAGCAGGTGAACAGAGGGGATGATGCACACCAGTTCAATTCCACCAGTGGCCACCGGGGGAGCCCAAAATCCAATTTCACAACAGAGGCCCACTAGTACTAGAAAGCAGAAAATAGAGCAGGGGTCTATGCGATCAATAAAAAACCCTTACAAAATATCCATCCTGAGATTTCAAGAACCCACACACCAACTAACGGTGTGTGGGGAGAAACTCAGCCCAGTAGAGCAACCAGCAAGGGAGGGAATTACATTTTAGCAAGCTGGAACAGAAAACATGATAAACACTGCTGATCAAAAAATGAGCAAACAAAACTTAGCTTATCCTGGATGGACTGGGAGCAAGGTAGTCAGAAGGAATCTGAGTAGCACTGATTACATCGACAGCCGGCCACAAGTGGAAGTAAAACAGAGCTATATAGGAACCTCCCAGAGGATAACGAACCAGCTGATAGCCAGAGACCAGCAGGATAACAAACAAAGCCACCAGGGGGAGCCCAAAGCAAAAGTCACACAATACCACCAGTGACCACAAGAGGGAGCCCGAAAACAGAGTTCACAACACAACGCCTAAAGAGGATGGCACAAGAGTATCTCCAAGTTAACATCGATGCCATGACTGTGGAACTGGACCCTTCCTCATTTTGGGCTTCAAATCTTGAAAAATGGCCTGAGCTCGCCACTCACACCTTGGAGATATTGTCATGCCCTGCAGCCAGCGTTCTCTCTGAACGTGTGTTCAGCGCTACTGGTGGTGTGCTGACAGATAAGCGCACGCGGCTGTCCAGTGACAATGTAGACAGACTAACGTTCATCAAGATGAACAAATCCTGAATCTGCAAGCACTTTTCTACCCCTGTGTCATCCTGGGGAGAATAAAAGCTTGATGATTTTTGAAAATCACCTCACCAACCGTTTTAAAAAAACTCTGTCGAAATTGATGCCACTTCAGTGGTTTCTGTGGCCGAATTTTTGGAAAAAATGGAGACTCTTTATTGAGTCCCCTTGCTGTGTTTTACATGATGTTGTCATCGTCAATTCCAGGTGGGTGGAGTCGTCTGCAGAGTTGTTTACTCATACTATGGCCTGGGATTCAGAGGTCTGCTCCAAAGCTTCAGTGTCTGCTAGTCAGCAGAGTAGCCCACCCACCGCCTGTTTACCTAACTACTATTTTTTAACGGCATCTGGCCCAGGAATTCCTTTTGGGCCTAGTAGCAATTTCTGCTACTCAGCAGCGTACCCCACCCATGAAGCAAGCTACACTGCCTGTTTACCTAACTACTATTTTTTAATGGCATCTGGCCCAGGAAATCCTTTTGGGCCTAGTAGCAATTTCTGCTACTCAGCAGCGTACCCCACCCATGAAGCAAGCTCACCGTCTGTTTACCTAACTACTATTTTTTAATGGCATCTGGCCCAGGAAATTCTTTTGGGCCTAGTAGCAATTTCTGCTACTTAGCAGCGTACCCCACCCATGAAGAAAGCTACACTGCCTGTTTTCCTAACTTCTATTTTTTAACGGCATCTAGCCCAGGAAATTCTTTTGGGCCTAGTAGCAATTTCTGCTACTTAGCAGCGTACCCCACCCATGAAGAAAGCTACACTGCCTGTTTACCTAACTACTATTTTTTAACGGCATCTGGCCCAGGAAATTCTTTTGGGCCTAGTAGCAATTTCTGCTACTTAGCAGCGTACCCCACCCATGAAGAAAGCTACACTGCCTGTTTACCTAACTACTATTTTTTAACGGCATCTGGCCAAGGAAATCCTTTTGGGCCAAGTAGCAATTTCTGCTACTCAGCAGCGTACCCCACCCATGAAGCAAGCTACACCGCCTGTTTACCTAACTACTATTTTTTAATGGCATCTAGCCCAGGAAATCGTTTTGTACCTAATAGCATTTTGTGCTACTCAGCAGCGTACACCACCCATGAAGCAAGCTACACCGCCTGTTTACCTAACTACTATTTTTTAACAGCATCTGGCCCAGGAAATCCTTTTGGGCCTAGTAGCAATTTTTGCGAAACCCGACTTTGTCCAGAGTCGAGTCGAGTGCAGTCGGCCGATTATCGCAAAAAGTCGGGGATCGACCGAAACACGAAACCCAATGCAAGTCAATGGGGAAGCATAGTCGACAGTGAGTGGAGGCCAGGGAAACACCTACAGTGCCCATTTTAATGCCAAAAACATCCATTCTTGTTTCTGAAGCTTGTCAATCTTAATTAACTTTATAATAATAGTTGGGCATTGAAAATTGGGGGTCATTTGGCAAAAGTTGTGGGGGGTAGGGCTGGTTCAAGGTTTCAGTGGGCCCAGGAAACGTGGACTACGTCACGGCGGTGGAGCAGTGAGAGGTAAGTATGTCAAGTTTGCAAGTGCTGTGATTCTAAGCAAGCAGGGGGGGCCCACTCGTTGGCATTGGCACTGGCACAGGGCCCCTCAAAGTACAGCGGTGTGTTTGCACGGCGGGGGCGCCACCCACCAGCAACGACACTTTTGCGTACTCTGAGGGGCCCTGTGCCAGTGACGTCGCCAACAAGTATGCACCCCCACCTGATGAAGGAACCTGCACTTTCATCTGCACCTTCCTCTTTGTCCCTGTGTAAGGTGGTATAACATGCGGGAAGGGGAACCTTACTTTCAGCAGGGTCAGATTCTGGCTGTGTAGAGTGCAAGGGGAATGTAGTGGTCTAGGTCAATGTACCAGCAGACTCATCTAGCAGTGGCTGGGCAATGGGCAGGATGAGGAGGAATAACAAAAAACACAACAAACAACAACATACTATAAAGGACCAGGAGATAAATATAAGGACAAGTCGCTAAGAAACACGAAAAAAATGTGGGTCACAAGGGCCCAGAAAAGAACGACCACCACGTCCGTTTTAAACAATATATAAATATATACTTTATTCGTGTATGAACAATATAAATCCTATAAAAAGGTACAGCATTATAACAAGAACAGGTGAGGTACGGTCCCACATGGTGTACAGAGACACCGCATAAACATAAAAACACAATAAGGGCGCCCGGAGCCTGAAGCACATACACCCATCTACATCATAGCCAGTAAGGGGTAAATATATAATATAGTCCAATCCACAAAAGGATATCACAATCAAAAGTACATACCCATACAATGTATATTGGCACAAATATAACCCCCACACTAAGACCAAGAAGGAAACCGATCTTATATCAATGGTGATTACCTCTCATCAAGGGGCCGGGTGAAGTGGTCACAGGCTCCGTGCGTCCTCCCCAACGCACGTTTCGGCTAAAAACGCCTTCCTCAGGGGGCATGTAGGGAGAGGAAAAGAACGCTGTTTTATCCTCCACCTACCCGGAAGTGACCAGGAGTGAATCGGAAATGACTGATCTAGGTTGTTACCATGGCAATCGCCATGCAACCACTCTATGCATTATGCATAATAGTATATTACCCGAAAATATGCCGGCAGGCACAATGCACAGCGCCGACCGCTGGACAAACACAGGGCCCTGTGTAGTCCAGCGTCGGACATGTAGCAGTGCCGGCCGACATAGCAGAGGGGGCGGCGCGCATGTAGACATCCTTTAGCAAATAAATGTAATAAAACATATACGGTAAGTAAATATTGCTACAACCCTCATAACCTACATATGGAAACACTTGTCGCAACCATGCTCCCATACAAAAAAATATGGAAACAGGGTTGGGGGAGGATGCATATATCATTATTTCAATTTCCCTGCAGAACATATAAATTGATATTCCCATATTCAAAACATGATTCTTGCTAGAAGTTCCACGGATCCCGCAATTTTTGAGCATCCTACTCGATGTATCCATCAAATAAACTTCAATGATGTTGATAAATTGCGTCCAATGCTTCTTCATGACCACGGCAGGTAGATAACAATTGTTTAATGGTAACATTGAGGCCAGAGCACATCCACCAATCCACTCATGTGCCAGGGTAAGACAAACAGCAGAACTTAACCTAAAACATAGTATATACAAAAATTAACATCATAAAATACAAAATATAATAAAAACATAGCGGTGTACAACCATAGTATATAGAAACAGGCGGAGATCACAAGAAGGGTGAGAAACTAAGATGTTCATTAAGGCCCCGTGGATGGACTGTGTCCAAGGTCCATATCCAACGGGACTCAAGTTGTGCCAATCGTTGAGAAATGTTTTCCCCCCGGATTCCCAAATCAATGATGTCAATACGTCTTAAAATGCCTGGGTATTGTCTTCAGGAGGGTTGCATCCTTCTGCTCGCTAGCCGCCTGTATGCCACGGACGTGCTCCCTGACCCGCACTTTCAACTGGCGCGTAGTGAGGCCTACATAGATCAGGGAGCACGGACACGTGGCATAGTAAACAACATTTCTTGACATGCATGTAATAGACTTCAAAATTTTGAAGTTCTTACGACCAGAGGAATCAGTAAATGGTCAACATTGCTACAGGCTATGCAGCGACCACAAGGCCTGCAACCACTCCTGGCAGGAATATCACTTAAAAACGTTCTGGGGGAGGCGTCATTGTAGTGGCTGCGTATTAGATGATCCCACAAATTCCTTGCTCGACGGAACGTGATAGCAGGCTGGCTTGGAAGAATCTTGGTAATAGTAGCATCGGTCATAAGAATAGGCCATGCTCTGGTGAGGGCAGCACGCACAGGTTCGGATTGAGTATTAAAGTTTGTAATGAATCTCACTACCCCAGGGTCTTTAATATCAATGTTGGTATGGTAGAGCAATGAGTTTCTTTCCGACCATTTGGCCCTATGGTACGCCCTTTTTATTGCCCTACGGCTGTACCCACTTTCGGCAAAGCACACCTTAAGTTTCTCAGCCTCCTCCTCAAACAACGCCTGTGTCGAACAAATACGTCGAAGGTGTAAAAATTGTCCCACAGGTACTGCACGAATCATATGACTCGGGTGTGAGGAGGAGGCATGTAGCAGCATATTAGTGGACGTAGGTTTACGGTATATGTTGGTGTTAATACCCCCCCTACAATCTCTCCGAAGGGTCACATCCAGGAATTCGATTTCATCAGGATGGTATTTAACAGTAAAACGTATGTTTTCATCGTTGTTATTCACTACAGTGAAAAACGCATCCAAAGCTGAAGGGGTACCCTGCCAGATGAGAAAAACATCGTCGATGTACCGCGTCCAAGAGAGGACGCAGTCCACCGACGACGGTCGCCCATCCGACAGGAAGAGGTCCCTCTCCCACAGCCCCAGGAACAGGTTGGCATACGAGGGGGCAAAAGCCGCCCCCATAGCCGTGCCCTGGAGCTGCAGGTAGAGGGACCCCTTAAAAGTGAAAAAATTATGGGTAAGGGTGAAATCCAATAATTCCAACACCAGTGCCCTGAAATTCAAAGAGTAGTAGGATGAGGAGGAAACACAGATATAGGGCCAAAGAATAAAGTAGGCTAAATGCAGTTCAAAATTGGTAACAGGACTAAACAGGCGGCATTGCTTTGTTTAGTGGAGTAGCAAACCCAGGAGCAGCAGACACTGTTTTAAGGGCCCAACCACACTAGCAGGCCAAATGCAGTTTCATATCTGCTACTATAGGCCAAAAGCCTAAAGACTGAAGCTCAGCTTTATACAGTGGAGGACAACACCAGGGAGTGGCAGACCCCGGTAATAGGCCGTAACCACCAAGCTTTTTAAAAAAGAGCACTTAATGAGAGCCATAAGATTGAAGCTCAGCTTTATTCAGTTGAGGTCAACACCAGGGAGCGGCAGACACCGTTAGTAGGCCGCAACCAAAGTTGAAGGCCAAATGCTGTTTAATATCTGATATTATAGGCCGAAAGCCAGAAGGTTGAAGCTCAGCTTTATACAGTTGAGGACAAACAACAGGGAGCGGCAAACAGAGGTATTAGGCCCCAAACACCAATTTTTTTTAAAAAAAGCACTTAATGAGAGCCAGAAGGTTAAAGCACAGATTTATTCAGTTGAGGAGAACACCAGGGAGCGGTAGACACCGTTAGTAGGCCGTAACCACCCAGCTTTTTAAAAAACAGCACTTAATGAGAGCCAGAAGGTTGAAGCTCAGCTTTATACAGTTGAGGACAAACACCAGGGAGCGGAAGAGACCGTTAGTAGGCCGCAACCAAAGTTGAAGGCCAAATGCTGTTTAATATCTGATACTATAGGCCGAAAGCCAGAAGGTTGAATCTCAGCTTTATACAGTTGAGGACAAACACCAGGGAGCGGCAGAGACCGTTAGTAGGCTGCAACCAAAGTTGAAGGCCAAATGCTGTTTAATATCTGATACTATAGGCCGAAAGCCAGAAGGTTGAAGCTCAGCGTTATACAGTTGAGGACAAACACCAGGGAGCGGCAGACACCGTTAGTAGGCCGCAACCAAAGTTGAAGGCCAAATGCTGTTTAATATCTGATACTATAGGCCGAAAGCCAGAAGGTTGAAGTTCAGCTTTATACAGTTGAGGACAAACACCAGTGAGCGGCAAACAGAGGTATTAGGCCCCAAACACCAATTTTTTTTAAAAAAGCCCTTATTGAGAGCCAGAAGGTTGAAGCTCAGATTTAGACAGAGGAGGACAATTTGAATTAGGGACTGCAGACAGACTTAGTAGGCTGTCCCCTGTGGACCATGCATCCACCACATTAACCCATTGCGCCGTAATGGACACGTAACCTTCCGTGGCCATGCCTACAGGTCCATGCGTCTATTGTCAGGTGCACCTTTGTACTCACAGATTGCCAGAGTGCATGGACAATGCTGGTGGAGGGTTGGGATGGCTTTTCTCGCAAAAGAAGTGTCGACTGGTTAGCTTGTAGCATGGTACAGCGTAGTCCATCATGGCTTTATTAATATTAAATAAAATATATAAATAGGCTCTATGAACTTTTAAATAGGTTCCAGGGGTACACGGGCAGCATTGTGGTCAGTGGAGGAGTATTGCAAGGAGGGACCGCAGACAGGCTAAGGAAGGCCTAAAATAACAAAAATTAGGCTCATGGCAGTTTTAAATCGGTTACATGGATACACAGGCAGCATTGTGGTCAGTGGAGGAATATTGCAGGGAGGGACAGCAGACAGGCTAATGAAGGCCTAAAATAACAAAAATTAGTCTCAAGGCAGTTTTAAATTGGTTACATGGATACACAGGCAGCATTGTGGTCAGTGGAGGAGTATTGCAAGGAGGGGCAGCAGACAGGCTAACGAAGGCCTAAAATAACAAAAAATAGGCTCATGGCAGTTTTAAATCGTCGGTTACATGGATACACAGGCAGCATTGTGGTCAGCGGAGGAGGAGTATTGCAAGGAGGGACCGCAGACAGGCTAACGAAGGCCTAAAATAACAAAAATTAGGCTCATGGCAGTTTTAAATCGGTTACATGGATACACAGGCAGCATTGTGGTCAGTGGAGGAGTATTGCAAGGAGGGACCGCAGACAGGCTAATGAAGGCCCGCAGACAGGCTAATGAAGGCCTAAAATAACAAAAATTAGTCTCAAGGCAGTTTTAAATCGGTTACATGGATACACAGGCAGCATTGTGGTCAGTGGAGGAGTATTGCAAGGAGGGACCGCAGACAGGCTAATGAAGGCCCGCAGACAGGCTAATGAAGGCCTAAAATAACAAAAATTAGTCTCATGGCAGTTTTAAATCGGTTACATGGATACACAGGCAGCATTGTGGTCAGTGGAGGAATATTGCAGGGAGGGACAGCAGACAGGCTAATGAAGGCCTAAAATAACAAAAATTAGTCTCAAGGCAGTTTTAAATTGGTTACATGGATACACAGGCAGCAGTGTGGTCAGTGGAGGAGTATTGCAAGGAGGGGCAGCAGACAGGCTAACGAAGGCCTAAAATAACAAAAAATAGGCTCATGGCAGTTTTAAATCGTCGGTTACATGGATACACAGGCAGCATTGTGGTCAGCGGAGGAGGAGTATTGCAAGGAGGGACCGCAGACAGGCTAATGAAGGCCTAAAATAACAAAAATTAGTCTCAAGGCAGTTTTAAATCGGTTACATGGATACACAGGCAGCATTGTGGTCAGTGGAGGAGTATTGCAAGGAGGGACCGCAGACAGGCTAATGAAGGCCCGCAGACAGGCTAATGAAGGCCTAAAATAACAAAAATTAGTCTCAAGGCAGTTTTAAATCGGTTTTTTTTTGGAAGTGCATCTGAACAGCAAGGTGGATTGCTGTTGAGGGGAGATAGAGAGAAAAAAAAAATCTATAAATCTTCACCACAGCGAGTGTGAGCGAGCTGAGTGTGACCTGAGCGTAAGTGTGAACGGCGGTAAGTGTGTGACTTGTGATTCAGTGAAGAGGTATTTGGAAGGCTTTTAAAAAATACCTGTGTGAATTTGTGTGAATTGCTGAATTGGGAGTAGCTATATTCACAAGGTGTTAACTTAGGGTGGGCGGTCATAATCAAGGGTTTATAAGGGGCAGCTGTTTGGGGCTCAAGCCCTTTTTGGAAGTGCATCTGAACAGCAAGGTGGATTGCTGTTGAGGGGAGATAGAGAGAGAAAAAAAAAATCTATAAATCTTCAGCACAGCGAGTGTGAACGAGCTGAGTGTGACCTGAGCGTAAGTGTGAACGGCGGTAAGTGTGTGACTTGTGATTCAGTGACTTTGGAATCAGGGAGTTTCCAAGGGAGGAATTGCTTCTGTTTTTTTTTTTTTTTTTTTTTTTAAATTAATACTTTGTATTTATTTTTAATTAAAGTTTCTGTGTGGTGCAATCCCCATTAGGAAATGTGCTCCACAATTGTTAATGCCATCCAGTGCACATCTTGCCACATGTATGCAGTCCTTGACCAGCTGGTCGAGGGTGCATACTGCTGTGCGAGATGTGAGCACATTGTGCATTTGGAAGACCAGATTTTGGATCTAAATGTGCAGCTGGCAACACTGAGATCCATAGATAATATGGAGAGGAGTCTTCTGCTCACAGAGCAGACGCTCAATGGGATAGATGAGGAGGGGGATGGTAGGATGGAGCTGCAGGACAGTGTGGCAGTTAGCTGAGTGACAGATAGAAGGCGGGGTAGAGGGAAGAGTGCCAGAGAGGCTAGTCCTGATCTGGCACACCCCAATAAGTTTGCTAAGTTGGCAGATGAGGGGGGTGCCAGTACAGGGGTAGCACTGCTGCAGCCAGGCATGTCCTCTGAAAGCCGGAGGAGTGACTGCTCCAGTAAGGAGGGAAATAGGAGAGCAGGGCAGGCCAGACAGGTGCTGGTAGTGGGGGACTCAATTATTAGGGGAACAGATAGGGCAATCTGTCACAAAGACAGGGATCGTCGGACGGTGTGCTGCCTACCTGGCGCTCGAGTCCGACACATCGCTGATCGGGTGGACAGATTACTGGGAGGGGCTGGTGAGGACCCAGCAGTCATGGTGCACATTGGCACAAATGACAAAGTTAGAGGTAGGTGGAAGGTCCTTAAAGATGATTTCAGGGAATTAGGCTGCAAGCTGAAAGCAAGGACCTCCAACGTGGTATTTTCTGAAATACTGCCTGTACCACGTGCCACGCCAGAGAGGCAACGGGAGATTAGGGAGGTTAATAAGTGGCTCAAGAATTGGTGTAGGAAGGAGGGGTTTGGGTTCCTGCAGAACTGGGCCGACTTCTCAGTGGGCTACAGGCTCTACGCTAGGGACGGGCTGCACCTCAATGGGGAAGGGGCAGCTGTGCTGGGGGAGAAAATGGTTAGAAGGTTGGAGGAGTGTTTAAACTAGGGATTGGGGGGGAGGGTATTCATTTTATAGGAGGGGAAGATAGTGCAGATAGAGAGCTGGGCACAAATAAGGAAGTTGGGGGTGGCGGTGGCATGGGGGGTGGGGTTAGAACAGTTAATAATTTAAGAAAGAATAGAGGTACAGAGAGTAACATCAAGTGCATGTATACTAATGCCAGAAGCCTCGCCAACAAAATGGACGAATTAGAACTAATGTTGTTGGAGCATAATTATGACATGGTGGGGATATCTGAGACGTGGCTGGATGAGAGCCATGACTGGGCTGTTAACTTGCAGGGCTATAGCCTGTTCAGAAATGACCGTACAGATAAGCGAGGGGGAGGGGTGTGTCTATATGTAAAATCTTCCTTAAAACCCATCCTGCGTGATAATATAGGTGAATTTAATGAAAATGTGGAGTCCCTGTGGGTGGAGATAAGGGGAGGGGGAAAAAATAATAAATTACTGATAGGGGTTTGTTATAAATCTCCAAAAATAATGGAAGCAATGGAGAATATCCTCGTAAAGCAAATAGATGAAGCTGCGACTCAAGGAGAAGTCATTATTATGGGGGACTTCAACTACCCTGAAATAGATTGGGGAACAGAAACCTGCAGTTCCAGCAAAGGTAATCGGTTTTTGACAACTATGAGAGACAATTACCTTTCACAACTGGTTCAGGACCCAACAAGGAGGGGGGCACTGCTAGACCTAATATTAACCAACAGGCCAGACCGCATATCAAATATAAGGGTTGGGGGTCACTTGGGGAATAGTGATCATAAAATAATAAGTTTTCATGTAACCTTTAATAAGATGGGTAGTAGGGGGGTGACAAGGACACTAAACTTCAGGAGGGCAAATTTCCAACGGATGAGAGAGGATCTTGGTGCAATTAACTGGGACGATATCCAGAGACACAAAAATACACAAAGAAAATGGGAGACGTTTATTAGCATCCTGGATAGGACCTGTGCACAGTATATACCGTATGGGAATAAACATACTAGAAATAGGAGGAAACCAATATGGCTAAATAGAGCTGTTAGGGGCGCAATAAGGAACAAAAAGAAAGCATTTAGAGAATTAAAGGAAGTAGGTAGTGATGAGGCATTAAATAAATACAGAAAATTAAATAAATTCTGTAAAAAGCAAATCAAGGCAGCAAAGATTGAGACAGAGAGACTCATTGCCAGAGAGAGTAAAAATAATCCCAAAATATTCTTTAACTATATAAATAGTAAGAAACTAAAAAATGACAGTGTTGGCCCCCTTAAAAATAGTCTGGGTGAAATGGTGGATGAGGATGAGGAAAAAGCCAATCTGCTAAATGAATTTTTTTCATCAGTATTTACAAAAGAAAATCCCATGGCAGCCAATATGACTAGTGATAAAAATTCCCCATTAAATGTCACCTGCTTAACCCAGCAGGAAGTACAGCGGCGTCTAAAAATCACTAAAATTGACAAATCTCCGGGCCCGGATGGGATACACCCCCGAGTACTGCAGGAACTAAGTACAGTCATTGATAGACCATTATTTTTAATCTTTAAAGAGTCCATAATAACAGGGTCTGTACCACAGGACTGGCGTATAGCAAATGTGGTGCCAATATTCAAAAAAGGGGCAAAAACTAAACTCGGTAATTATAGGCCAGTAAGTTTAACCTCTACTGTGGGTAAAATCCTGGAGGGCATTCTAAGGGATGCTATACTGGAGTATCTGAAGAGGAATAACCTCATGACCCAGTATCAGCACGGGTTTACTAGGGACCGCTCATGTCAGACTAATTTGATCAGCTTCTATGAAGAGGTAAGTTCCGGACTGGACCAAGGGAACCCAGTGGACATAGTGTATATGGACTTTTCCAAAGCTTTTGATACGGTGCCACACAAAAGGTTGATACATAAAATGAGAGTAATGGGGATAGGGGAAAATATGTGTAAGTGGGTTGAGAGCTGGCTCAGGGATAGGAAACAAAGGGTGGTTATTAATGGAGCACACTCGGACTGGGTCGCGGTTAGCAGTGGGGTACCACAGGGGTCAGTATTGGGCCCTCTTCTTTTTAACATATTTATTAATGACCTTGTAGGGGGCATTCAGAGTAGAATTTCAATATTTGCAGATGACACTAAACTCTGTAGGGTAATCAATACAGGGGAGGACAATTTTATATTACAGGATGATTTATGTAAACTAGAAGCTTGGGCTGATAAATGGCAAATGAGCTTTAATGGGGATAAATGTAAGGTCATGCACTTGGGTAGAAGTAATAAGATGTATAACTATGTGCTTAATTCTAAAACTCTGGGCAAAACCATCAATGAAAAAGACCTGGGTGTATGGGTGGATGACAGACTCATATTCAGTGGCCAGTGTCAGGCAGCTGCTACAAAGGCAAATAAAATAATGGGATGTATTAAAAGAGGCATAGATGCTCATGAGGAGAACATAATTTTACCTCTATACAAGTCACTAGTTCGACCACACTTAGAATACTGTGCACAGTTCTGGTCTCCGGTGTATAAGAAAGACATAGCTGAACTAGAGCGGGTGCAGAGAAGAGCGACCAAGGTTATTAGAGGACTGGGGGGTCTGCAATACCAAGATAGGTTATTACACTTGGGGCTATTTAGTTTGGAAAAACGAAGACTAAGGGGTGATCTTATTTTAATGTATAAATATATGAGGGGACAGACCTTTCTGATGATCTTTTTAATCATAGACCTGAGACAGGGACAAGGGGGCATCCTCTACGTCTGGAGGAAAGAAGGTTTAAGCATAATAACAGACGCGGATTCTTTACTGTAAGAGCAGTGAGACTATGGAACTCTCTGCCGTATGATGTTGTAATGAGTGATTCATTAATTAAATTTAAGAGGGGACTGGATACCTTTCTGGAAAAGTATAATATTACAGGGAATATACACTAGATTCCTTGATAAGGCGTTGATCCAGGGAACTAGTCTGATTGCCGTATGTGGAGTCGGGAAGGAATTTTTTTCCCCATGGTGGAGTTACTCTTTGCCACATGGGGTTTTTTTGCCTTCCTCTGGATCAACATGTTAGGGCATTTTAGGTTAGGCTATGGGTTGAACTAGATGGACTTAAAGTCTTCCTTCAACCTCAATAACTATGTAACTATGTAACTATGTAACATGGATACACAGGCAGCATTGTGGTCAGTGGAGGAGTATTGCAAGGAGGGACAGCAGACAGGCTAATGAAGGCCTAAAATAACAAAAATTAGTCTCAAGGCAGTTTTAAATCGGTTACATGGATACACAGGCAGCATTGTGGTCAGTGGAGGAGTATTGCAAGGAGAGACCGCAGACAGGCTAATGAAGGCCCGCAGACAGGCTAATGAAGGCCCGCAGACAGGCTATCAAAGGCCTACAATAACAAAAATTAGGCTCATGGCAGTTTTAAATCGGTTACATGGATACACAGGCAGCATTGTGGTCAGTGGAGGAGTATTGCAAGGAGGGACCGCAGACAGGCTAACGAAGGCCCGCAGACAGGCTAATGAAGGCCTAAAATAACAAAAATTAGTCTCAAGGCAGTTTTAAATCGGTTACATGGATACACAGGCAGCATTGTGGTCAGTGGAGGAGTATTGCAAGGAGGGACCGCAGACAGGCTAATGAAGGCCCGCAGACAGGCTAATGAAGGCCTAAAATAACAAAAATTAGTCTCAAGGCAGTTTTAAATCGGTTACATGGATACACAGGCAGCATTGTGGTCAGTGGAGGAGTATTGCAAGGAGGGACCACAGACAGGCTAATGAAGGCCTAAAATAACAAAAATTAGTCTCAAGGCAGTTTTAAATCGGTTACATGGATACACAGGCAGCATTGTGGTCAGTGGAGGAGTATTGCAAGGAGGGACCGCAGACAGGCTAATGAAGGCCCGCAGACAGGCTAATGAAGGCCTAAAATAACAAAAATTAGTCTCAAGGCAGTTTTAAATCGGTTACATGGATACACAGGCAGCATTGTGGTCAGTGGAGGAGTATTGCAAAGAGGGACTGCAGACAGGCTAACGAAGGCCTAAAATAACAAAAATTAGGCTCATGGCAGTTTTAAATCGGTTACATGGATACACAGGCAGCATTGTGGTCAGTGGAGGAGTATTGCAAGGAGGGACCGCAGACAGGCTAACGAAGGCCTAAAATAAAAAAAATTAGGCTCATGGCAGTTTTAAATCGGTTACATGGATACACAGGCAGCATTGTGGTCAGTGGAGGAGTATTGCAAGGAGGGACAGCAGACAGGCTAACGAAGGCCTAAAATAACAAAAAATAGGCTCATGGCAGTTTTAAATCGATTACATGGATACACAGGCAGCATTGTGGTCAGCGGAGGAGGATTGCAAGGAGTGTCTGACACAGTTAGTACTCACAAAAAATAAATAGATGTTAATGTCTCGCAAAACAACAAAAAAAAAAGTGTGGCATACTTAGGTACAGGAGTGGGCTCATCTGCTGAGTTTCTGACAAAGTAATTTGTAAATCACTAATGTCCAAATATCACATAGGGCACTTCAACTACACTACGAACACAGTCCCATACTATTCTTGATGGGGCAAAGAAGAGATCCCACAAGTACCATATAAAATCAAGTTTATTAGTAAATAATAAAATAAAACAATAGAAGAAGAAGCTGGCGGCGAAACGCGCGTCGGGGTGAAGGGACGCCCGGGAGAAACTGTGCGGCAGGTAATATTATACATCCTTTATTGCTTACTCACCTACTCCTATTGTGACTATTGGGCTCTGGATACTATGCCCATTGTGGCACGCATTTATTGTTGGAGGAAGCCCTAGTATTTATTACAATTCTTATGGTTTAGGATTTGGAGTATTGACATCTATGCCGCCCAGTTTCTCTGCACTATATAGTGGGTATAATGTCAGCATGTTGTCAACTAGGATACACGTTGTCATCTTCTAGCCTTTGTTGCATGTAGAAGGTTGCTGTACACATATAGGTAGACCCATATTTCTGTTGTTTCGTGGCGTTCCTTACATGGTATCTTATGTATTGGTTGGATTTATCTATTGTTTTATTTTATTATTTACTAATAAACTTGATTTTATATGGTACTTGTGGGATCTCTTCTTTGCCCCATCAAGAATAGTATGGGACTGTGTTCGTAAAGTAATTTGGCAGTAGGTATTTACTGGTGTCAATATAGGACACTGACCCAGACTACTTTAAGTAGCATCATAGATGTCAACAAATTGGTATTGTCAGTGCCAGGCATTGAATGATGTCAGCGCATAGACTAAACATTGGTGAAGCTGAGCGAGATAATTTTGCACGTGGTAGAGCACAGTTTGAGCTGGGGGGGGACTCTCTTGTGGCCAGCGGTACCGTCCCAGGGCCCCTCATGTTACAACGGTGTGTCTGACGTTGGGTGCGCTGTTGTGAATTTACCTTTTTGGCTCCCTCTAGTGGTTACTAGTGATTTGACGCTGGGAATGTCTGCCATCCCTTGTATGCTCACCTGGGTCGTTAGGTCAGGGGTGTTGCTATATAAGCTCCCTGGACCTTCAGTTCAATGCCTGGCAACGTTGTAATCAGAGCTAATCTGTTGTGCTCTTGTCTACTGATCCTGGTTCCTTCTAGATTAAGCTAAGTCTGCTTTCTTGCTTTTTGCTATTTGTTTTTGTTTGCATTTTTGTCCAGCTTGTACATAATCTGTATCCTAACCTTGCTGGAAGCTCTAGGGAGGCTGGAGTTCTCCCCCCGGGCCGTTAGACGGTTCGGGGGTTCTTGAATTTCCAGTGTGGATTTTTAATAGGGTTTTTGTTGACCATATAAGTTATCTTACTACATTCTGCTATTAGTAATTGGGCCTCTCTTTGCTAAACCTAGTTCATCTCTGTGTTTGTCATTTCCCCTTACCTCACCGTTATTATTTGTGGGGGGCTTGTATCCTACTTTTGGGGTCTTTTCTCTGGAGGCAAGAGAGGTCTTTATTTTCCTCTTCCAGGGGTAGTTAGTTCTCCGGCTGGCGCGAGACATCTAGCGACCAACGTAGGCATGTTCCCCGGCTACTTCTAGTGTTGGCGTTAGGAGTAGATATATGGTCAATCCAGTTACCACTGCCCTATGAGCTGGATTTTTGTATTTAGCAGATTTACTTATTCCTCTGAGACCCTCGCCATTGGGGTCATAACAGTTTGCCAGGCCAGTATTAAATGTTAAATGCATTGCAGAAGCGGGATTATAAGAAAGAAAATTCTGAGGTTTTTTTTTTTTTCTCTCTCTCATTTTTTTTTTCTTTTCCCCTTTACCTCTGAGTGGCTAGTGTTTGCTGCAGACATGAATGTCCAGACCTTGATTACAAGTGTGGACCAGCTTGCTGCTCGTGTGCAGGGCATACAAGATTATGTTACCAGAAATCCTAAGTCAGAACCTAAGATACCGATTCCTGAACTGTTTTCCGGAGACCGATTTAAATTTAGAAATTTCAGGAATAATTGTAAATTGTTTTTGTCTCTGAGACCCTGTTCATCTGGAGACTCCGCTCAGCAAGTAAAAATTGTTATTTCTTTTTTACGGGGCGACCCTCAGGATTGGGCCTTCTCGCTGGCGCCAGGAGATCCAGCATTGGCTGACATTGATGCGTTTTTTCTGGCGCTCGGTTTGCTTTATGAGGAACCCAATCTTGAGATTCAGGCAGAAAAAGCCTTGCTGGCTATGTCTCAGGGCCAGGACGAGGCTGAAGTGTATTGCCAAAAATTTCGGAAATGGTCCGTGCTGACCCAGTGGAACGAGTGTGCATTGGCTGCAAATTTTAGAAATGGCCTTTCTGAAGCCATTAAGAATGTGATGGTGGGTTTTCCCATTCCCACAGGTCTGAATGATTCTATGGCCCTGGCAATTCAAATCAACCGGCGATTGCGGGAGCGCAAAACCGCAAATTCCCTCATGGTTTTGTCTGAACAGGCACCTGATTTAATGCAATGTGATAGAATCCTGACTAGAAATGA
The DNA here is from genome assembly GCF_051348905.1 of Ranitomeya variabilis. Lineage (NCBI taxonomy): Eukaryota > Metazoa > Chordata > Amphibia > Anura > Dendrobatidae > Ranitomeya > Ranitomeya variabilis. The sequence goes on along the minus strand of NC_135232.1, from coordinate 534,386,393 downwards.
GCGGAAAATTCATAGACGCCAGAATGGCTTGTGTTACTACTGTGGTGATTCTACACATGTTATCTCAGCATGCTCTAAACGTCTTACTAAGGTTGTTAGTCCTGTCACCATTGGTAATTTGCAACCTAAATTTATTCTATCTGTAACTTTGATTTGCTCACTGTCATCGTATCCTGTCATGGCGTTTGTAGACTCAGGTGCTGCCCTGAGTCTTATGGATCTGTCATTTGCCAAGCGCTGCGGTTTTGTTCTGGAGCCATTGGAAAATCCTATCCCTCTTAGGGGTATTGATGCTACGCCTTTGGCAAAAAATAAACCGCAGTTTTGGACACAGGTTACCATGTGCATGACTCCCGAACATCGGGAGGTGATACGTTTTCTGGTTCTGCATAAAATGCATGATTTGGTTGTTCTGGGTTTGCCATGGTTGCAGACCCATAATCCAGTCTTGGACTGGAAGGCAATGTCAGTGTCAAGTTGGGGCTGCCATGGAATTCATGGTGATTCCCTGCCCTTGTCTATTGCTTCTTCTACGCCTTCGGAAGTTCCGGCATATTTGTCTGATTATCAGGATGTCTTCAGCGAGTCTAAGTCCAGTGCACTGCCTCCTCATAGGGAATGTGACTGTGCAATAGATTTGATTCCTGGCAGTAAGTTTCCTAAGGGGAGACTGTTTAATCTGTCGGTACCTGAACATACCGCTATGCGTTCATATATCAAGGAGTCTCTTGAGAAGGGGCATATCCGTCCTTCTTCTTCCCCTCTTGGTGCGGGATTCTTTTTTGTGGCCAAGAAGGACGGATCTTTGAGGCCTTGTATTGACTATCGGCTTTTAAATAAGATCACTGTCAAATTTCAGTATCCTTTGCCGCTGTTGTCAGATTTGTTTGCCCGGATTAAAGGTGCCAAGTGGTTCACCAAGATAGACCTTCGTGGTGCGTACAACCTTGTGCGCATTAGGCAAGGCGATGAATGGAAAACCGCATTCAATACGCCCGAAGGTCATTTTGAGTACTTGGTGATGCCATTTGGGCTCTCTAATGCACCTTCAGTTTTTCAGTCCTTCATGCATGACATTTTCCGGAAGTATCTGGATAAATTTTTGATTGTTTGTCTGGATGATATTCTGGTTTTTTCTGATGATTGGGACTCGCATGTGGAGCAGGTCAGGATGGTTTTTAAGATTTTGCGTGAAAATTCTTTGTTTGTGAAGGGCTCAAAGTGTCTCTTTGGTGTACAGAGGGTTCCCTTTTTGGGGTTCATTTTTTCCCCTTTCTGCTGTGGAGATGGACCCAGTCAAGGTCCGAGCTATTCATGATTGGACTCAACCCTCGTCAGTTAAGAGTCTTCAGAAGTTCTTGGGTTTTGCTAACTTCTACCGTCATTTTATCGCAAATTTTTCTAGCGTTGTTAAACCGCTTACGGATATGACCAAGAAAGGCTCTGATGTAGCTAACTGGGCTCCTGCTGCCGTGGAGGCTTTCCAGGAGTTGAAACGCCGGTTTACTTCGGCGCCTGTTTTGTGCCAGCCTGACGTCTCACTTCCCTTTCAGGTTGAGGTGGATGCTTCGGAGATTGGGGCAGGGGCCGTTTTGTCGCAGAGAGGCCCTGGTTGCTCTACTATGAGACCTTGTGCCTTCTTCTCTAGGAAGTTTTCACCGGCAGAGCGAAATTATGATGTGGGCAATCGGGAGTTGTTGGCCATGAAGTGGGCATTTGAGGAGTGGCGTCATTGGCTCGAGGGTGCTAAGCATCGTGTGGTGGTCTTGACTGATCACAAAAATCTTATGTATCTCGAGTCTGCTAAACGCCTGAATCCTAGACAGGCCCGCTGGTCATTGTTTTTCTCCCGTTTTGACTTTGTGGTCTCGTATTTACCAGGTTCTAAGAATGTGAAGGCCGATGCTCTGTCTAGGAGCTTTGTGCCTGATGCTCCTGGAGTCGCTGAACCTGTGGGTATTCTTAAGGAAGGAGTTATCGTGTCAGCTATTTCTCCAGATCTGCGACGTGTGTTGCAGAGATTTCAGGCTGGTAGGCCTGACTCTTGTCCACCTGACAGATTGTTTGTGCCTGCTAAATGGACCAGCAGAGTCATTTCCGAGGTTCATTCCTCAGTGTTGGCAGGGCACCCGGGAATTTTTGGCACCAGAGATCTGGTGGCCAGGTCCTTTTGGTGGCCTTCCTTGTCAAGGGATGTGCGGTCATTTGTGCAGTCCTGTGGAACTTGTGCTCGAGCTAAGCCTTACTGTTCTCGTGCCAGGGGGTTGCTCTTGCCCTTGCCTGTCCCGAAGAGACCTTGGACACACATCTCTATGGATTTCATTTCTGATCTTCCGGTGTCTCAGGGCATGTCTGTCATCTGGGTGATATGTGATCGTTTCTCCAAGATGGTCCATTTGGTTCCTTTGCCTAAGCTGCCTTCCTCTTCTGATCTGGTTCCTGTGTTCTTCCAGAATGTGGTTCGTTTGCACGGCATTCCTGAGAATATTGTGTCGGACAGAGGATCCCAGTTTGTTTCCAGGTTCTGGCGATCCTTTTGTGGTAGGATGGGAATTGATTTGTCGTTTTCGTCCGCTTTCCATCCCCAGACTAACGGACAAACTGAGCGAACTAATCAGACTCTGGAGGCTTATTTGAGGTGTTTTGTCTCTTCTGATCAGGATGATTGGGTGACCTTCTTGCCGTTGGCTGAATTTGCCCTTAATAATCGGGCTAGTTCCGCCACCTTGGTTTCGCCATTTTTCTGCAACTCTGGTTTCCATCCTCGTTTTTCCTCGGGACATGTGGAGCCTTCTGACTGTCCTGGGGTGGATTCCGTGGTGGATAGGTTGCAGCGGATCTTGAGTCATGTGGTGGACAACTTGAAGTTGTCACAGGAGAAGGCTCAGCGTTTTGCCAACCGCCGCCGCGGTGTGGGTCCCCGACTTCGCGTTGGGGATTTGGTATGGCTGTCTTCTCGATTTGTTCCTATGAAGGTCTCCTCTCCCAAATTTAAGCCTCGCTTCATTGGTCCTTACAAGATATTGGAAATCATTAATCCTGTATCCTTTCGCCTGGATCTTCCGGTGTCGTTTGCCATCCACAACGTATTTCATACGTCCTTGTTGCGGCGGTACGTTGTGCCTGTGGTTCCTTCTGCTGAGCCTCCTGCTCCGGTGTTGGTTGAGGGCGAGTTGGAGTACGTGGTGGAGAAGATCTTAGATTCTCGTCTCTCCAGGCGGAGGCTTCAGTACCTGGTCAAGTGGAAGGGCTATTGTCAGGAGGATAATTCCTGGGTGGTCGCCTCTGATGTGCATGCGGCCGATTTGGTTCGTGCCTTTCACACCGCTCATCCTGATCGCCCTGGTGGTCTTGGTGAGGGTTCGGTGACCCCTCACTAAGGGGGGGGTACTGTTGTGAATTTACATTTTTGGCTCCCTCTAGTGGTTACTAGTGATTTGACGCTGGGAATGTCTGCCATCCCTTGTATGCTCACCTGGGTCGTTAGGTCAGGGGTGTTGCTATATAAGCTCCCTGGACCTTCAGTTCAATGCCTGGCAACGTTGTAATCAGAGCTAATCTGTTGTGCTCTTGTCTACTGATCCTGGTTCCTTCTAGATTAAGCTAAGTCTGCTTTCTTGCTTTTTGCTATTTGTTTTTGTTTGCATTTTTGTCCAGCTTGTACATAATCTGTATCCTAACCTTGCTGGAAGCTCTAGGGAGGCTGGAGTTCTCCCCTCGGGCCGTTAGACGGTTCGGGGGTTCTTGAATTTCCAGTGTGGATTTTTAATAGGGTTTTTGTTGACCATATAAGTTATCTTACTACATTCTGCTATTAGTAAGTGGGCCTCTCTTTGCTAAACCTAGTTCATCTCTGTGTTTGTCATTTCCCCTTACCTCACCGTTATTATTTGTGGGGGGCTTGTATCCTACTTTTGGGGTCTTTTCTCTGGAGGCAAGAGAGGTCTTTATTTTCCTCTTCCAGGGGTAGTTAGTTCTCCGGCTGGCGCGAGACATCTAGCGACCAATGTAGGCATGTTCCCCGGCTACTTCTAGTGTTGGCGTTAGGAGTAGATATATGGTCAATCCAGTTACCACTGCCCTATGAGCTGGATTTTTGTATTTAGCAGATTTACTTATTCCTCTGAGACCCTCGCCATTGGGGTCATAACAGTGCGCACCACCACCGCCAGAGACACTTCATTGTACTATGAGGGACCCAGTGGCAGTGCCGTCGACCAAAAGCGGGCACACCCACCTCTTCAGACAAACAGAACTGTAACGGGTGCTTGCGCCAAGTGGCGAGACCACGGCCCCGTGGGGGGAATTTTCCCATTGTGGGAGGTGTAAACATGTCGTATGCTGGACAAACAGCTGCTGCAAATTAAGAGATTGGAACACTCAGTAAGACCAGTCCACAAGCAAGATCTTTTTATAGGAAAGCTAGGTGTCAGCCGGGAAAGGTGGGGCAAAATAATTTGAAATCCAGGAGTGGTTCATTTTAATGAAGGTGAGATCATCCACATTTTGGGTAGCCAGACGAGTAGTGTTGAGCATTCCGATACCGCAAGTATCGGGTATCGGCCGATACTTAGCGGTATCGGAATTCCGATACCGAGATCCGATACTTTTGTTATATCGGGAATCGGTATCGGGATCGATATAATGTGTAAAATAAAGAATTAAAATAAAAAATATTGCTATATTCACCTCTCCGACGCAGCCTACACCTTACCGAGGAAACCGGCAGCCTTGTTTGCTTAAAATGCGCGCGTTTACTGCCTTCCGTGACGTCACGGCTTCTGATTGGTCGCGTGCCGCCCATGTGACCGCGACGCGACCAATGACAACAAGCCGTGATGTAATTTTCAGGTCCTGAATGCCTAATTCTAGGCATTCAGGACCTGAAAATTACGTCACGGCTTGTGATTGGTCGCGTGCCGCCCATGTGACGCGACGCGACCAATCACAAGCCGTGACGTAATTTTCAGGTCCAGAATGCCTAATTCTAGGCATTCAGGACCTGAAAATTACGTCACGGCTTGTTGTGATTGGTCGCGTTGCGGTCACATGGGCGGCACGCGACCAATCAGAAGCCGTGACGTCACGGAAGGCAGTAAACGCGCGCATTTTAAGCAAACAAGGCTGCCGGTTTCCTCGGTAAGGTGCAGGCTGCGTCGGAGAGCTGAGTATAGCAATATTTTTTATTTTAATTCTTTATTTTACACATTAATATGGATCCCAGGGCCTGAAGGAGAGTTTCCTCTCCTTCAGACCCTGGGAACCATCAGGGATACCGTCCGATACTTGAGTCCCATTGACTTTTATTGGTATAGGGTATCGGTATCGGATTAGATCCGATACTTTGCCGGTATCGGCCGATACTTTCCGATACCGATACTTTCAAGTATCGGACGGTATCTCTCAACACTACAGACGAGTCCTTTTTTTGGTTAATATTGAACCAGCAGCACTGAATACTCTTTCTGATAGCACACTAGCTGCTGGGCAAGCAAGCTCCTGCAATGCATATTCTGCCAATTCAGGCCAGGTGTCTAATTTGGATGCCCAGTAATCAAATGGGAATGACGCTTGAGGGAGAACATCGATAATGGATGAAAAATAGTTAGTAACCATACTGGACAAATGTTGTCTCCTGTCACTTTGAATAGATGCTGCAGTACCTGTCCTGTCTGCGGTCATTGCGAAATCACTCCACAACCTGGTCAGAAAACCCCTCTGTCCAACGCCACTTCTGATCTGTGCACCTCTAACACCTCTGCCCTGTAGCCCCCTGCAGCTTGTGTGAGAACCATCACCTGCACTGTGTGCTGGGAATGCCTGAATCAAACGGTCTACAAGAGTAGCTTGTTTGGTTGCTAATATTTGTTCGAGGTTCTCATGTGGCATAATATTTTGCAATTTGCCTTTATAGCGAGGGTCAAGGATGCAGGCCAACCAGTAATCGTCATCGCTCATCATTTTAATAATGCGTGGGTCCTTTTTGAGGATACGTAAGGCATAATCCGCCATGTGGGCCAAAGTTCCAGTTGGCAAATCTGCGGTTGTTCTGGTTTGAGGGGCAGTTACAGGCAAATCTACGTCACTTGTCTCCCTTAAGAAAACAAAACCCGGCCTTGCAACGCCACTAATTTCTGTTGGCCCAGGAGAAGCTTCCTCATTAAAAAAGTACTCATCCCCATCATCCTCCTCGTCCTCCTCCTCCTCTTCGCCCGCTACCGCATCCTCTACACGGCCCTGACCAGACAATGGATGACTGTCATCAAGGCTTTCCTCTTCCTCGGCTGCAGACGCCTGCTCCTTTATGTGCGTCAAACTTTGCATCAGCAGACGCATTAGGGGGATGCTCATGCTTATTATGGCGTTGTCTGCACTAACCAGCCGTGTGCATTCCTCAAAACACTGAAGGACTTGACAAAGGTCTTGTAGCTTCGACCACTGCACACCTGACAACTCCATGTCTGCCATCCAACTGCCTGCCCGTGTATCCTCCCACAAATACATAACAGCACGCCTCTGTTCGCACAGTCTCTGAAGCATGTGCAGTGTGGAGTTCCACCTTGTTGCAACGTCGATGATTAGGCGATGCTGAGGAAGGTTCAAAGAACGCTGATAGTTCTGCATACGGCTGGAGTGTACGGGCGAACGGCGGATATGCGAGCAAAGTCTGCGCACTTTGAGGAGCAGGTCGGGTAACCAACGGATAACTTTTCAGGAAGCACTGCACCACCAGGTTTTAGGTGTGAGCCAGGCAAGGAATGTGTTTCAGTTGGGAAAGGGCTATGGCAGCCATGAAATTCCTTCCGTTATCACTCACTACCTTGCCTGCCTCAAGATGTACAGTGCCCAGCCATGACTGAGTTTCTTTCTGCAAGAACTCGGACAGAACTTCCGCGGTGTGTCTGTTGTCGACCAAACACTTCATTGCCAATACAGCCTGCTGACGCTTGCCACTATCTGTCCCATAATGGCACACCTGGTGTGCAACAGTGGCAGCTGCAGATGGAGTGGATGTGCGACTGCGGTCTGTGGACGAGCTCTCGCTTCTGCAGGAGGAGGAGGAAGAGGAGGAGGGGGGGCGAACGCCTACAGCCAACTCTTTCCTTGACCGTGGGCTAGGCAGAACTGTCCCAATATTGCTGTCCCCTGTGGACCCTGCATCCACCACATTCACCCAGTGTGCCGTGATGGACACGTAACATGCCTGGCCATGCCTAGTGGTCCATGCATCTGTTGTCAGGTGCACCTTTGTAGTCACAGACTGCCTGAGTGCATGGACGATGCGGTCTTTAACATGCTGTTGGAGGGCTGGGATGGCTTTTCTAGAAAAGAAGTGTCGACTGGGTAGCTCGTAGCGTGGTACAGCGTAGTCCATCAGCGCTTTAAAAGCTTCGCTTTCAACTAACCGGTAGGGCATCATCTCTAATGAGATTAGTCTAGCAATGTGGGCGTTCAAACCCTGTGTACGCGGATGCGAGGATGAGTACTTCATTTTCCTAACAAGAGTCTCATGTAAGGTGAGCTGGACTGGAGATCGTGGAACTAGCGGTGGTGCCGGTGGACATGGGTGACTGAGAGAGGGTTGGAGATGGTATTCTTGCCGGTGCCCTACATGCAGTGTTTCCTACTGCAAACCTGGTGATTCCCTGACTGCTTTGGCCTGGCGACGAAAGCTGCACAGATACTGCAGGTGGTGCGGGAAATGGTGGGTTGACAGTGAGGTAAGGGATGTAGCGTTGCTGACTAGCTTCATTGGCCGAGGGTGCTGCAACCTTTAGGGACGTTTGGTAGTTAGTCCAGGCTTGCAAATGCATGGTGGATAAGTGTCTATGCATGCAACTTGTATTTAGACTTTTAAGATTCTGACCTCTGCTTAAGGTAGTTGAACATTTTTGACAGATGACTTTGCGCTGATCATTTGGATGATGTTTAAAAAAATGCCAGACTGCACTCTTTCTACTATCGGATACCTTTTCAGGCATTGCAGACTGAGCTTCTTTAACCAGATGGCCACGCTGTCCTCCAACTGGTTTTGGTTTTGCCACGTGTTTTTTGCCAGATACGGGCCCGGCAGATGGAACCTGTTGTGATGTTGATGCCTGCTGCGGCTCCTCCTCCTCCGCTTCAGAACTACTGCCACCTGCACCCTGTTCCCCCAATGGCTGCCAACCGGGGTCAACAACTGGGTCATCTATGACCTCCTCTTCTATGTCGTGTGCAACTTTGTCTGTGTCACCGTGTAAGCCGGTGGTATTGCGTTCGTGACGGGGCACCATAGTCTCCGCTGGGTTTGATTCTGCCTCAGTACACTGCGAGGGCAATGTTCTGGTCTGAGTCAAAGGAACAGCATAGTAATCTGGCTGTGGCGGTGCATCTGTGCACTCCATGTCCGATTCAACTTCGAATGGGCATGGCCTGTTAACTGTTTCACTGTCTAACCCAGGAACGGTATGTGTAAAGAGCTCCATGGAGTAACCTGTTCTGTCGACTGACGCATCCTTCACTGTTGTTCTGGGTGAAGGACACAAGGAAGCGACTTGTTCCTGACCGGGAGCATCCACTGACGATGCACTGCTCTGACATTTTGCACTTTCCGAGGAGGAGGCGAAAGAGCTAGAGGCAGAGTCAGCAATGAAAGCCAATACTTGTTCCTCCTGCTCCGGCTTCAAAAGTGGTTTTCCTACTCCCAGGAAAGAGAGCGTTCGAGGCCTTGTGTAGCCAGACAACGAACCTGGCTCAACAACTCAAGACTTAGGTGCTGTACTGCTTTTACCACGACCACCTGATGCTCCACCACCACTACCATCATTACCAGCTGACAATGACCGCCCACGGCCACGACCTCTTCCACTAGACTACCTCATTGTTTGCAAAACGTAACCAATGTAACGGTATTTGTTACTGTAAAACAACTTATAAGGTGAACTCAAACTTCTGTTGGATTTATATATACCTTTATAGGTGCCTGACACTGAAAGGAAAATCAGGCCCAATGTTACACACTAGGTTTTCTGTGCCCCAATAATTTGAGACAGATGGCACACACAGGACCAGCACTCAAGCAGAAATGCCAATCTTAATCTCCCACTATTTTTTTTTTTAATGGGAGAATGTAAAAAAAAAATACAAAAAAAAAAAAAATATATTACACACTAGGTTTTCGGTGGCACACAATGAGAGACAGATGCCATACACAGGACTGGCACAGAGGCAGACTTGCCAATCTTTATCTCCCAGACTCCCAATATTTTTTTTTTTTTTACAGGGAGGATTTACCCCCCCCAAAAAAATGGCCCAGTATTACACAGTGGTTTTCGGTGGCACACAATGAGAGACAGATGCCACACACAGCAATGGCACAGAGGCAGACTTGCCAATCTTTATCTCCCACTATTTTTTTTTTTTTACAAGGAGAATTTACCTCAAAAAAATAAATGGCCAAGTATTACACAGTGGTTTTCGGTGGCACACAATGAGAGACAGATGCCACACACAGGACTGGCACAGAGGCAGACTTGCCAATCTTTATCTCCCACTAATTATTTTTTTTTTAAAAGGGAGAATTTACCCCCCAAAAAAATGGCCAAGTATTACACAGTGGTTTTCGGTGGCACACAATGAGAGACAGATGCCACACACAGCAATGGCACATAGGCAGACTTGCCAATCTTTATCTCCCACTAATTATTTTTTTTTTACAGGGAGAATTTACCCCCCCAAAAAAAATGGCCCAGTATTACACAGTGGTTTTCGGTGGCACACAATGAGAGACAGATGCCACACACAGGACTGGCACAGAGGCAGACTTGCCAATCTTTATCTCCCACTAATTTTTTTTTTTTTACAGGGAGAATTTACCCCCCCAAAAAATGGCCAAGTATTACACAGTGGTTTTCGGTGGCACACAATGAGAGACAGATGCCACACACAGCAATGGCACAGAGACAGACTTGCCAATCTTTATCTCCCACTAATTATTTTTTTTTTTACAGGGAGAATTTACCCCCCCAAAAAAATAAATGGCCCAGTATTACACAGTGGTTTTCCGTGGCACACAATGAGAGACAGATGCCACACACAGGACTGGCACAGAGGCAGACTTGCCAATCTTTATCTTCCACTAATTATTTTTTTTTTAAAGCGAGAATTTACCCCCCCCCAAAAAAATGGCCAAGTATTACACAGTGGTTTTTGGTGGCACACAATGAGAGACAGATGCCACACACAGCAATGGCACAGAGGCAGACTTGCCAATCTTTATCTCCCACTAATTATTTTTTTTTTTTACAGGGAGAATTTACCCCCCCCCAAAAAATGGCCAAGTATTACACAGTGGTTTTCGGTGGCACACAATGAGAGACAGATGCTACACACAGCAATGGCACAGAGGCAGACTTGCCAATCTTTATCTCCCACTAATTATTTTTTTTTTTTACAGGGAGAATTTACCCCCCCCCCAAAAAAAAATGGCCCAGCATTACACAGTGGTTTTCGGTGGCACACAATGAGAGACAGATGCCACACACAGGACTGGCACAGAGGCAGACTTGCCGATCTTTATCTCCCACTAATTTTTTTTTTTTTTTTTACAGGGAGAATTTACCCCCCCAAAAAAATGGCCAAGTATTACACAGTGGTTTTCGGTGGCACACAATGAGAGACAGATGCCACACACAGCAATGGCACAGAGGCAGACTTGCCAATCTTTATCTCCCACTAATTATTTTTTTTTTTACAGGGAGAATTTACCCCCCCCCAAAAAATGGCCCAGTATTACACAGTGGTTTTTGGTGGCACACAATGAGAGACAGATGCCACACACAGGACTGGCACAGAGGCAGACTTGCCAATCTTTATCTCCCACTAATAATTTTTTTTTTACAGGGAGAATTTACCCCCCCCCAAAAAAATTGCCAAGTATTAGACAGTGGTTTTCGGTGGCACACAATGAGAGACAGATGCCACACACAGGACTGGCACAGAGGCAGACTTGCCAATCTTTATCTCCCACTAATATTTTTTTTTTTACAGGGAGAATTTACCCCCCCCAAAAAAATTGCCAAGTATTAGACAGTGGTTTTCGGTGGCACACAATGAGAGACAGATGCCACACACAGCAATGGCACAGAGGCAGACTTGCAAATCTTTATCTCCCACTAATAATTTTTTTTCTACAGGGAGAATTTACCCCCCCAAAAAAATGGCCAAGTATTAGACAGTGGTTTTCGGTGGCACACAATGAGAGACAGATGCCACACACAGGACTGGCACAGCGGCAGACTTGCCAATCTTTATCTCCCACTAATTATTTTTTTTTAAAAGGGAGAATTTAGAAAAAAAAAAAAAGCCCAGTATTACACAGTGGTTTTCGGTGGCACACAATGAGAGACAGATGCCACACACAGGACTGGCACAGAGGCAGACTTGCCAATCTTTATCTCCCACTAATTATTTTTTTTTTAAAAGGGAGAATTTACCCAAAAAAATAAATGGCCAAGTATTACACAGTGGTTTTCGGTGGCACACAATGAGAGACAGATGCCGCACACAGGACTGGCACAGCGGCAGACTTGCCAATCTTTATCTCCCACTAATTATTTTTTTTTAAAAGGGAGAATTTAGAAAAAAAAAAAAAAAGCCCAGTGTTACACAGTGGTTTTCGGTGGCACACAATGAGAGACAGATGCCACACACAGGACTGGCACAGAGGCAGACTTGCCAATCTTTATCTCCCACTAATTATTTTTTTTTTTACAGGGAGAATTTACCCCCCCCAAAAAAATGGCCAAGTATTACAAAGTGGTTTTTGGTGGCACACAATGAGAGACAGATGCCACACACAGGACTGGCACAGCGGCAGACTTGCCAATCTTTATCTCCCACTAATTATTTTTTTTTAAAAGGGAGAATTTAGAAAAAAAAAAAAAAAGCCCAGTGACACAGTGGTTTTCGGTGGCACACAATGAGAGACAGATGCCACACACAGGACTGGCACAGAGGCAGACTTGCCAATCTTTATCTCCCACTAATTTTTTTTTTTTTTTACAGGGAGAATTTACCCCCCCCCAAAAAAAATGGCCAAGTATTACACAGTGGTTTTCGATGGCACACAATGAGAGACAGATGCCACACACAGCAATGGCACAGAGGCAGACTTGCCAATCTTTATCTCCCACTAATTATTTTTTTTTTTACAGGGAGAATTTACCCCCCCCAAAAAAATGGCCAAGTATTACACAGTGGTTTTTGGTGGCACACAATGAGAGACAGATGCCACACACAGGACTGGCACAGCGGCAGACTTGCCAATCTTTATCTCCCACTAATTATTTTTTTTTAAAAGGGAGAATTTAGAAAAAAAAAAAAAAAGCCCAGTGTTACACAGTGGTTTTCGGTGGCACACAATGAGAGACAGATGCCACACACAGGACTGGCACAGAGGCAGACTTGCCAATCTTTATCTCCCACTAATTTTTTTTTTTTTTTACAGGGAGAATTTACCCCCCCCCAAAAAAAAAATGGCCAAGTATTACACAGTGGTTTTCGATGGCACACAATGAGAGACAGATGCCACACACAGCAATGGCACAGAGGCAGACTTGCCAATCTTTATCTCCCACTAATTATTATTTTTTTTACAGGGAGAATTTACCCCCCCCAAAAAAATGGCCAAGTATTACACAGTGGTTTTTGGTGGCACACAATGAGAGACAGATGCCACACACAGGACTGGCACAGCGGCAGACTTGCCAATCTTTATCTCCCACTAATTATTTTTTTTTAAAAGGGAGAATTTAGAAAAAAAAAAGCCCAGTATTACACAGTGGTTTTCGGTGGCATACAATGAGAGACAGATGCCACACACAGGACTGGCACAGCGGCAGACTTGCCAATCTTTATCTCCCACTAATTTTTTTTTTTTAAAAGGAGAATTTAGAAAAAAAAAAAAAAAACAGTATTACACAGTGGTTTTCGGTGGCACACAATGAGAGACAGATGCCACACACAGGACTGGCACAGAGGCAGACTTGCCAATCTTTATCTCCCTGCAGTAATCTCAGGAAAGTATGGCAGGCAGCTATAAAAAGGACTGCTGCACACAAAAGTGGGGACAAACACACAAGATAGCTGTGCAGAAAGGAAGGAACAACAGGATTTGTGCTTTGAAAAAAGCAGTTGGTTTGCACAGCGGCGTACACACAAAGCAACGCAGCTATCAGGGAGCCTTCTAGGGCAGCCCAATGAGCTACAGCGCTGAGGAAAAAAAAATCTAGCTTCCACTGTCCCTGCAAACAAAAGGTGGTGTTGGACAGTGGAAATCGCTACAGCACAAGCGGTTTGTGGCTTTATGTACTCTGCCTATCACTATCCCTGCTTCTGAAGAAGCGAAAGCAGGGAAAACAACACAGGCAAAACCATGGATATCCTCTATTCATTATGATGGAGATATAGTGCATATGAAGGAGGAAACAAATGCCTGTACATGGAATAATGCAGGACACACCAAATACTGTAAAAGCAAAGAAACCACAAAAAATTGGTGCAACAAAGTCCAAAGAATTATGCCAAAATCTTTATTAAATACAAATATACAAAACAAGAATCAAACAGGAGTAGTGGGTTAAAATCTGCTACAGAATACACAGAACGCATGGAAATGCATGATCTCCACTGCGACAGCAGCCAGGCACTGTGCATTTGGAACAAAGGGCACCAATAGCCACTACAGACCCCATAGTAAAAATGCTTAATAGTAACAAAAAAGTAAGAAGAGCCTGCTAAGATAAAGAACCAAATGGCACATAGGTAAAATAGTAACCCAGTAAGGTACCTGATCAGCTGATGACACAGGGAGACCGTGCACTCCAAGCCCACCCCAACGCGCGTTTCGGAGATGTCCTTCCTCAGGGGGCGCCCTGAGGAAGGACATCTCCGAAACGTGCGTTGGGGTGGGCTTGGAGTGCGCGGTCTCCCTGTGTCATCAGCTGATCAGGTACCTTACTGGGTTACTATTTTACCTATGTGCCATTTGGTTCTTTATCTTAGCAGGCTCTTCTTACTTTTTTGTTACTATTAAGCATTTTTACTATGGGGTCTGTAGTGGCTATTGGTGCCCTTTGTTCCAAATGCACAGTGCCTGGCTGCTGTCGCAGTGGAGATCATGCATTTCCATGCGTTCTGTGTATTCTGTAGCAGATTTTAACCCACTACTACTGTTTGATTCTTGTTTTGTATATTTGTATTTAATAAAGATTTTGGCATAATTCTTTGGACTTTGTTGCACCAATTTGTTGTGGTTTCTTTGCTTCTGAAGAAGCGGCAGCAACCTCTCCCTACGCTCAGATCAGCAGCAGTAAGATGGCGGTTGGCGGGAACGCCCCTTTATTGCCCCTGTGACGCAGCAGAAAGCAAGCCAATCACTGCAATGCCCTTCTCTAAGATGGTGGGGACTGAGATCTATGTCATCACACTGCCCACACTCTGCGTCCACCTTCATTGGCTGAGAAATGGCACTTTTAGCGTCATTGATACGCGACTTTGGCGCGAAAGTCGCGTACCGCATGGCAGACCCCACACAGGGATCGGGTCGGTTTCATGAGACGCCGACTTTACCAAAAGTCGGCGACTTATGAAAATGAACGATCCGTTTCGCTCAACCCTAGTGGTCACGCGACCAATCACAAGCCGCAACGTCATCGAAGGTCCTAAACTCCTCATTCTTAGGAACGGAGGCTGCCAGTTACATTCGGTAAGGTCCAGGGGACGCCGGAGGGGTGAGTATATCCATATTTTTTATTTTAATTCTTTATTTTTTACATGAATATGGATCCCAGGGCCTGAAGGAGAGTTTCCTCTCCTTCAGACCCTGGGAACCATCCAGGATAGCTTCCGATACTTGTGTCCCATTGACTTGCATTGGTATCGGGAATCGGTGTCCGCGATATCTGATATTTTTCGGATATCGGCCGATACCATCCGATACCAATACCTTTGAGTATCGGAAGGTATTGCTCAACACTACTCACAAATCCTTTCCAACATATGAAGTTTACAGTTGCAATGCGTGGGGACATCATACACCAGTCGGTGAGCCAGAAGCTGCAAATGCTGCTGAAACATGGCATGGGCAACTGAAGCTGTAGCTGACTTTCTAAAATGGGAACACAGGGGGCATACTTATGCAAGCAGATCCAGCAGCTCCGGGTAGCTTTTGAGAAACCGTTGAACAACAAGGCTAAGCACATGGGCCAGTCATGGAACATGTTTGAGTTCACCTCGCCTCAGAGCCGCCACCAGGTTCTGGCCATTGTTACACATGACCATGAATGGCTGTAGGTTCAGCTGTGTCAGCCACAAATCTTACTGCTCTTTCAGAGCTGTCCACAACTCTTCAGCATTGTGCAGTTTGTCACCTAAGCAGATTAACTTCAGTACAGCCTGTTGCTGCTTGGCTGAGGCAGTGCTGCAGTGCTTCCAGCTTGTGATTGATGTGCTTATTTCAGAGATGGAGGCTGAATACGAGGAGGAAGAGGAGAAGGTGCAGGAGCTGTAGACTATGGGGGCAACCCTGATTGACATAGCGCCCACAATCCTCAGTGTCTGGAGGACATGTCCCATCCCAAGGTCCGACTGGGTCCCGGCTTCCACTATGTTAACCCAGTGTGCCTTCAGTGAGATGTACCATCCCTGCCCACAAGCACTTGTCTGTGTGTCTGTGGTTAGGTGGACTGTCCCAGTAGCAGCATTGTTAGGGGAACAGGTAACGTTTTGGGACACGTGCTGGTGTAATGCTGGCATGGCACACCGGGAGAAATAGTGGCGGCTGGGGACCAAGTACCTTGGGACGGGTGCTGCCATCAGGTTGTGAAAAGCTTCCATCTCCACAAGCCTAAAAGGCAACATTTCAAGCGCAAGCAGAGGAGAAATGTGTTATCATAGTATTGTGGCCTGTGGGGCATTGGCTGCTTATTTCTGCTTGCGTTCCAATGAGTGGGGTATGGAAAACTGAAGGCTGCACAGGGACAAGGACGTGGACTTGCTTGATGATGGTGCTAGTTGCCTGTGGGCAACTACAGGTGCAGTGCATGAGGCATTTTTGCATGCACTGTGAACAGGGGATTTGCTTGCACGCAAAACAGTGGAAGAAGCAGTGGTGTCAACCGCAGACATTGTTCCTGGAGCCTAGGGTTCTGCTCAGAAAGTAGGGTGCTTTGTTGCCATGTGCCTGATCATGCTGGTGGTGGTCAGGCTTGTAGTTTTGCTACACCTGCTAATGCGGGTATGGCAGGTGGTGCAAATGGCCTGTTTGGGGCAGAGTCTTTAAAAAACAACCAGACTTGGGAAGACCTAAAAGCTGGAATGGCAACTTCAGTCATGTTGGTTTTACGGGGAATGGATGCACGCCTTCTGTCTGCGGCCACCACACTGCTTCTTCCTGCCTGTTGGGGTGCTATGCCTCCTTCCCCATGTGCTGCTGTCCTCGCTCTGCTTGTCCTCCTGCTAGGTTGGGTCAGTTACTATATCATCCACCACCTCCTCTTCCACATCTGCACCCTGGTCTTCTTCCTGAATTTCTGGCAATTTCCTCATCATCATCCACATCTTCTGACACATTCCCACCGACACCTTTGGGTGACTGTGACGGGGTGTACGGCAGAGCAAGAAGGGACAACAGGCCAAGGGATGATTCCAAAGATTTATTATCAAGAACGCTGGAACAACACATGCAGGTAGATCTACAGAGTCCACAATTAGTCCAACGGAACAGGTTCGGGGGCACCTCCCGATAATCCTTGTGCCAGCTAACAAAGCAATAGTCCACACGAGTCCAAGGGATCCCAAAACAATCTCACGAACGACGAGATATGTCCTCAGCTCAAGTCTCGCCCCGTTCGCTTCCGCAGTCACAGATGGATGTGGGGTCTGTAGATAATGAACAGGCAAAGGCGGTCTGTAGCTGTTCTGCCTCCGAACACCTGGACATTGGAATTGCAGATGCCCAGGCTGCCCACATCCATAACATCTGCGCTCTGGGATTCTTCCTCCACGTCGTATTTCCAAAGGTGGAGCAGGAGTAGTGCGAGGCACAGTCACACGAAGGTCACCATGAGTTGATGGTCTAGTGGGATGGTAAATATTGGAGGCCGAAGGACCAGGGGCTGCCAGCGTTGGGGGGCTGGTAGTTTTTTTCTCACTGAGTAGTAGTTTTTTCCACTGAGGCTTGATGGTGAGAGCCTCATCAGCTAGAGCTGCAGCTTCCTTCACAGTGGCTGGTCTCCTCTCACGCACCCATTCCCGGATCTCTGCAGGGCACTTGAAGTAAAACTGCTCTCTTAGGATAACCTGGAGGAAGGTCTCCCAGGTTAAGGCCTCCTCTGCCTCCAGCCAGCGATGACATATTTGTTTGAGTCTGTGGGCATACATCTTGAAAGACACTTCCTCATCGCAGGTTAAAGTACAGAACTGAGTCCTGTAAGTGTCTGGGGTAACAGCATAATGTTCTAGAATAGTCAGTTTAACCCCTTCACCCCCGGAGCTTTTTCCGTTTTTCCGTTTTTCGTTTTTCACTCCCCTCCTTCCCAGAGCCATAACTTTTTTATTTTTCCGTCAATTTGGCCATGTGAGGGCTTATTTTTTGCGGGACGAGTTGTACTTTTGAACGACATCATTGGTTTTACCATGTCGTGTACTAGAAAACGGGAAAAAAATTCCAACTGCAGTGAAATTGCAAAAAAAGTGCAATCCCACACTTGTTTTTTGCTTGCCTATTTTGCTAGGTTCACTAAATGCTAAAACTGACCTGCCATTATGGTTCTCCAGGTCAGTACGAGTTCATAGACACCTAACATGACTAGGTTATTTTTCACCTAAGTGGTGAAAAAAAATTCCAAACTTTGCAAAAAACAAAACAAAACAAAATTGCGCTATTTTCCGATACTCGTAGCGTCTCCATTTTTCATGATCTGTGGTCAGTTGAGGGCTTATTTTTTGCGTGCCGAGCTGGCATTTTTAATGATAGCATTTTGGTGCAGATACGTTCTTTTGATCGCCCGTTATTGCATTTTAATGCAATGTTGTGGCGACCAAAAAAACGTAAATCTGGCGTTTCGATTTTTTTTCTCATTACGCTGTTTAGCGATCAGGTTAATGCTTTTTTTTTATTGATAGATCGGGCGATTCTGAACGCGGCGATACCAAATATGTGTAGGTTGGGTTTTTTTTTTATTGATTTATTTTGATTGGGGCGAAAGGGGGGTGATTTAAACTTTTATATATTTTTTATTTTTTTCACATTTTTTTTTACTTTTTTTTTTACTTTTGCCATGCTTCTATAGCCTCCATGGGAGGCTAGGAGCAGGCACAACGCGATCGGCTCTGCTATGCAGCAGCGATCATAAGATCGCTGCTACACAGCAGAAATGCAGGTGTGCTGTGAGCGCCGACCACAGGGTGGCGCTCACAGCCACCGGCGATCAGTAACCATAGAGGTCTCCAGGACCTCTATGGTTACAATGTACAAGCATCGCCGACCCCCGATCATGTGACGGGGGTCGGCGATGCGCTCATATCCGGCCGCACGGCCGGATGCGGTAGTTAAATGCCGCTGTCTGCGTTTGACAGCGGCATTTAACTAGTTAATAGCGGCGGGTGATCGCAATTTCACCCGCCGCTATTGCGCGCACATGTCAGCTGTAAAAAACAGCTGACATGTCGCGACTTTGATGTGCGCTCACCGCCGGAGCGCACATCAAAGCAGGGGACCCGACATCTGACGTACTATAACGTCAGATGTCGGGAAGGGGTTAATCTCCACATAATCACAGTTCCCCCGAGGGTCCACAGCTCTATAGGCTGCGGCAGCTCCACCCTCTAAGAGCCCCACCAGATGTCGGACTCGCTCCCTTTCCGGGACTTCCATTAATCAACACTGATGCTCAAAGTCCTGGAAGAAGCCCTCAATGTCACCTGCAGCCTCATTAAAGGGCTTGAAGTCTTTGCGGGACACTCTGGGGAGTTCCCTCATGGTGGGTGCTGGGGTTACAGTCTGTCTGGAGCTTCTAGCTGCTTCCAAAGCAATCTGCCTCTCCAGCAATGCCATCTCCTGAGCTCTGTGAATGGCCTCTCTCTTATCGTCTATGGTGGCCTCTTCTCCCAGCAATGCCAACTCCTCCTCGTACCACACAACCCACAGACTTTTTTGGGGTATTTACCTCCGGCTGCAGTCTTTCCTCCATTTGCTGTGAGGATCCTTCCTCAGCGTCATCTTGCAGGCAAACTCCTTCCAAAGCCTCAATAAGCTGCTCCTTGGAGAGTCCCTTGTAGCTGATTCCCAGTTCACGGGCCTTTGTTTGTAGGTTCATCGCAGTCCAGTTCTTGTACTCTGCGGTGCTGGTTCCCGATGTTGATGGGCCTTTGTCCTCCATTCCTTCTGCTCTGATCCCTCTGCTGCCAACCAGTTTGTGACGGGGTGTACGGCAGAGCAAGAAGGGACAACAGGCCAAGGGATGATTCCACAGATTTATTATCAAGAACGCTGGAACAACACATGCAGGTAGATCTACAGAGTCCACAATTAGTCCAACGGAACATGTTCGGGGGCATCTCCCGATAATCCTTGTGCCAGCTACAAAGCAATAGTCCACACGAGTCCAAGGGATCCCAAAACAATCTCACGCACGACGAGATATGTCCTCAGCTCAAGTCTCGCCCCGTTTGCTTCCGCAGTCACAGATGGACGTGGGGTCTTGCCTCAGCTAAGAATCCCCACTCCTTCTCCTTCAAGGATCAACTCACATCTGATCTCAAAATAAGAATGGATTGTCTGAGCTCCTGGGATCCGCCCATGAAGGGGGGTAGGGGTATCACCTTCTATTCAATGGTTGGGTCCAACAGAAGATTCTAGACTGGTGGGCTCCACTTAGTCTATGTAGTATGTACATTTGACTAGCCACCTGCTGTGAGGAAGAATGGCTATTCCTTCACTAGTTGACAAAGCTTAATTACATTATAGCTTAGGGCTGCAAGTATTGGGGGAAGGAGACATTGTTACAGGTGAACTCCCAGCACAAGAAAATACATAAATTACAGCTAATAGAAACCAGAGAACAGTTACATACATCAAATGGCATATTATTCAAATACAGGACAGAGCAAAAGTACATATCATGACAGACCATGGCTGCTCAGATATATTTGCATCACTACATGCGATCTCATCTTACACCGCTTCAATTGGATTGGCTGAGAGTCCAGAATCTATAAATGAAAAAGTGAAGAGCTCTTTGGTGTCCAAGTGTGGGATCAGTTGTCTCCAGGCACTCGGCATGGTGGGAGAAAGGAGGATCAGGGTGAGTAATATGCAGTCCAGATTCATGGCTACTCAGACTTGACTGTGTTGAAGACGTAGTGGTGGTGGTGTTGGCAAAGTGACTGGAAGCATTATCCATTATCCAACCAGCAACCTTTTTACACTACTCTTTGTTCAATAGTGGTGTGCTGCGGTCCCCTAGTAATTTGGACAGGAAGGTCGAGTGAGAAGATGTGGGTGTTTGTTGTGACCCATTTTCAGCTTGCCCACGGCCTCGGACTTTGCATGCACCATCAGCATCACGTCCACTTTCCTGTCCCTTGCCATGCGCCCTGCCCATTTTAAATGGACTAATAAAATATTTTCAACATTCACTACAAATGGCTGAATTTGGAGCAAACTTATATGTGATTAGTGTGGGTAAAAACCACAGTTTAGATTATCTGGTATGTAGGTACCAGGTTTTTTAAACTGTTGTTAATAACTAGGGTAAGACACAGCAAAACCAGTTCAAAAGAGCCCTCAAATGCCACAATTTTTAGCCCACAGATAGAGGAGGCATTTGACAGAGATATCAAGCTGTTCAATATGTGGCTTGTATATTTTTAATTTAAACATAAAAATAGTGTATAGAACTAGGGTAACAAACCGTACAAAAAGTGAATGTAGGCCTGAAATACCCAAATTTGTAGCCCACAGATAGATCTGTCGTCTGACAGAGAAACCACAATGCTCAATATATGGCCTGAAAAATATTTAGAATTGAGAGTCCTCAGTGGTTGATACCTTTTAATGGCTAACTGAAAAGATGGTAACAAATTGCAAGCTTTCGAGACTAGACAGGTCTCTTCATCAGGCATAGACTAAAGCAAATTCTGAAGAATCACATATTTATACACAACACTGCACAGAACTGTCATTATGGGAGAGTGATAAGGGATAAACAGTTGTGTCCATAAATATTGGAAAGTTCCTAAATTAGGAGTGAATGTTTTATTGTCCTCTGATTGGTGTCTGGTTCTGTTATGATGACCCCACATGGTCTGAAGTGCAAATTCCTTAATTGATGTAAAAAGACATAAATCCTTGCGACACATTCATTCCTGCACTAAGTGTGTCAAAGGTCATCATAAGTTTATACTCCCAGATTCTCCTGTCTCTCTGAGATTTGAAGCTACCTTTCAATACAAGTAATTTCAGGTCCATGGTGCTATGATCAGGCATACAAAAATGTTTGGCCACAGGTAGATCCATTCCTTTTTCTTTTATTGTGTATGGTGGTGAGAATTTATCCTTGTTCTCAGTTTTTACCCTGTCTCCCTAACATACAGACCCCCAGTTGGACATTTAGTACAAATAATTAAGTACACCACATTAGATGTGATGCAGCTGAAGGTTCCTGTGATCTTGTAGTCCTGATGTGAATTGGGGATCTTTATATTGCCCGTGGTCATTATAAATGGACAGGTTTAACATTTTTTTCTGGTAGCAAGGAAAGGTTCCTGCAGCTGTTGGAGAGGACAGGGAGCTTCTGACAATGATGCTTCTTAGATTTGGGGGCTGCCTAAAACACAGTAGTGTTACCTACCTGTGTAGGTTATCTACCTGTGGCCAAACATTTTTGTATGCCTGATCATAGCACTATAGATCTGAAATTACTTTTATTGAAAGGTAGCTTCAAATCTCAGAGAGACAGGAGAATCTGGGAGTATAAACTTATGACGACCTTTGACACACTTAGTGCAGGAATGAATGTGTCGCATGGATTTATGTCTTTTTACATCAATTAAGGAATTTGCACTTCAGACCATGTGGGGTCATCATAACAGAACCAGACCCCAATCAGAGGACAATAAAACATTCACTCCTAATCTAGGAACTTTCCAATATTTATGGACACAACTGTTTATCACTTATCACTCTCCCATAATGACAGTTCTGTGCAGTGTTGTGTATAAAATGTGATTCTTCAGAATTTGCTTTAGTCTATGCCTGATGAAGAGACCTGTGTGGTCTCAAAAGCTTGCAATTTGTTACCATCTTTTCAGTTAGCCATTAAA
The DNA here is from genome assembly GCF_051348905.1 of Ranitomeya variabilis. Lineage (NCBI taxonomy): Eukaryota > Metazoa > Chordata > Amphibia > Anura > Dendrobatidae > Ranitomeya > Ranitomeya variabilis. The sequence goes on along the minus strand of NC_135232.1, from coordinate 534,364,025 downwards.
AGGTATCAACCACTGAGTACTCTCAATTCTAAATATTTTTCTATCTACTGGCTAAAACGATACCAAGATATTTATCTTTCCTGTATCAATATATGGCCTGTAATTTTGCATTTTTTACCCCCAAAAAACTGTATAGCATGAGAGTAAGAGACAGCAAATATAGTGAAATGGAGGCCTGAAATGCCGAAATTTGTAGCCCACAGATAGATCTGGCGTCTGACAGAGAAAGCACAATGCTCAATATGTGGCATTTATTTTTGTATTTTTTACCCTAAAATATTGTATAGAACGAGGGTAACAGACAGCAAATATAGTGGAATGTAGGCCTGAAATGCCCAAATTTGTAGCCCACAGGGAGATCTGGCGTCTGACAGAGAAACCACAATGCTCAGTATGTGGCATTTATCTTTGTATTTTTTACCCCAAAATACTGTACAGAATGAGGGTAACAGGCAGCAAATATAGTGCAATGTAGGCCTGAAATGCCCAAATTTGAAGCCCACAGAGAGATCTGCCGTCTGACAGAGAAACCACAATGCTTAATCTGTGGCCTGTATTTTTTTTTTTTTTTTTACAGAAAAATACTATATATAAATACAATAACACACAGCAAAAACAGGTGAATGTTGGCCTGAAAAGCCCAAATTTGTAGCCCACAGATAGCTCTGGCGTCTGACAGAGAAACCACAATGTTCAATATATGGCATTTATTTTTGTTTTTTTTACCCCCAAATACTGTATAGAATGAGGGTAACAAAGAGCAAATACAGTGGAATGGATGCGTGAAATGCCCAAATTTGTAACCCAAAGAGAGATATGGCATATGACAGAGAAACCACAATGTTCATTACTTGGCCTGTATTTTTTTTTTTGCCACTAAATACTCTTTGGAACTAGGGTAACAGACAGCAAATACAGTGGAATGTAGGTCTGAAGTGCCCAAATTTGTAGCCCACAGATAGATCTTGCGTCTGACAGAGAAATCACAATGCTCAATATGTGAGAAAAACTCCGGCACACTCTGATTGATGAATTTCAAGATTTCAAAGTTTATTTTCCAATGTCATAAGTAAAAAAGAGTTTCAAAAATAATGAGTAAATGCATACGCCTTCAGTACACTTGATTTGGACACATACAATTCCTTTCTCAACGTTTCGGCTAAAAAGCCTTTTTCAAGAGATTAAATGTCCTTCTGAAATATACATGAGAATAGTTATACATGAGATTTACATAAACAGAAATACATCTCATACACAGAGATATTCCAAAACATGGTGAAAAGCAGAATAAGGGTGAACATTTTTTCTCATGTTCCCCTACTATATTTAAGAGATTAAACTTAAATAATGTCGTTTTAAATAATTATAGAACTTAAGGTGGTCTCTAATATACAAGAAGAGTAAATGTAAGTTATAAGGGACATGACGGACATCTCCGGATACACATCCAAAGAAAAAGGAAAATAAATTGAAACTATGTATATCAATTGTGAAACATCCCACACCAACATGTTAAAATGACTGTAAACCGCACCCTAAAGTGTTAAAACATAAAAGAAAGAACTGAGGATCATACTTATATGTATGCAGAACCAGGCAGAGAAATCCACTGTTGAAGTAAATATATAAGAAAGGGTTCACTGCATATCGGCATAGGTATACAAGTTACAGACGTGTGCATGGCATCCTCCAGTGCCAGAGTGCGGCTAGGATCAATACCTTAAATGAAAGCGTCTCACAGGGACTTGGTGTCCAGAACGGAGGACCGGGGAACCGAGACCGATATGTGGAAGGCACATGTGTAAGTCGGCGTGCTGGCGGCTATTTACCTGTTAGGGGTGAGAGCAATTCCGGGTGAAGGTGAAACACGTGACCGGAAGTGAGGTAAAAGCCGAGACGCCGAAGAGAGCCGAAGAACGCCGAAGTAGTGCGCATGCGCCGTGCCGTCCGTTGCCGAATGCTAGGTTCCACTTGTGAACTGTGGAAAACAGAAAGAAGAAGCTGTTATAGAAATCATAAAACAGACAAAATGTTATGTGCGGTAATTACTGAGTAATAGTCCTTGGTGTGGTGACCATATTCATAGAGTACATTAACAGAAATGCCTTAAAGGAAAATTAATAAAAGACTTCAATGGCGATATATGGGAAAATATACTAAGTATATGTGTGACAGAAAGGGGCTTTGATTGAAACCCATCCTAAAGGGACATAAACAGATACAAATGGACATAAAAGCCAGATCCATATACAGAACTATATTGGATAACTAGATCAATGGGACAATTAGTGGGAAACCTCGTATTCCCTATTTAAGCCAAATGGAGATAGAGTTTGTAGTGTATAAATCCAAAAGGATTCACGTTCTTTAAGTTTTTTTATCCTGTCTCCCCCCCGTCTAGACAGTGGTACATGATCAATTATTTGGTATTTCAACTGTGCTACAGTGTGGTTATTTTGCAAAAAATGAGCTGGGATTGGCAGGAGGGTCCTCTCACAGCGAATGGTGGACTTGTGCTTGGAAATACGGTCTCGGATATGCTGAGTAGTTTCCCCAACATATCCGAGACCGCAGGGACACTTAATCAAATATACAACAAACGAAGAATTGCACGTGAAATGCCCTTTAATGAAAAAACGTTTCCCAGAGCGAGGGTGGGTGAAGGAATCACCCTTTGATATGTTTGAACACTGGTGACAACCAAGACATGGAAAGGTGCCATTCCGTGGGGAGGAAAAAACTCTGTGTGAATCCTCTGTTAGCAGGGCCCACATCAGCCCTGACCAAACGGTCCCTAATGTTGGAGCAACGTTTACTGCACATAATTGGTTTTTCATTGATCTCCTGTACCTGTGGGTAGGCACTTTTCAGAATATCCCAATGTTGGAGGATACATCTATTGATAAGATAGTTCAAGGGATGAAAGGTGCTAACAAAGGCCAATCGGGAAGTTTTTGGTTGTGGCTCAAATCTGGTGACATTCCTATTAGGAGTCAGGACATGGTCGGGGTAACCTCTGCTTCTAAACTTATTATTCATTTCTTGATGTCTGAGTGCCCCAGTCTCAGGATTAGAGACAATCCTACCCACCCGGTCGTGTTGGGATTTGGGGAGGGCTCTCTTGACATGGTGAGGGTGACAGCTCTCATATCTCAAAAGGCTGTTCCTATCGGTAGGTTTGACAAACAAGTCCGTCTCTATCAACCGATCCTTAGTGATACTGACTCTGGTATCTAAGAAATTCGTGGTACAAAAATCATAGGATAATGAAAACTACTCAGCATATCCGAGACCGTATTTCCAAGCACAAGTCCACCATTCGCTGTGGGAGGACCCTCCTGCCAATCCCAGCTCATTTTTTGCAAAATAACCACACTGTAGCACAGTTGAAATACCAAATAATTGATCATGTACCACTGTCTAGACGGGGGGGGAGACAGGATAAAAAAACTTAAAGAACGTGAATCCTTTTGGATTTATACACTACAAACTCTATCTCCATTTGGCTTAAATAGGGAATACGAGGTTTCCCACTAATTGTCCCATTGATCTAGTTATCCAATATAGTTCTGTATATGGATCTGGCTTTTATGTCCATTTGTATCTGTTTATGTCCCTTTAGGATGGGTTTCAATCAAAGCCCCTTTCTGTCACACATATACTTAGTATATTTTCCCATATATCGCCATTGAAGTCTTTTATTAATTTTCCTTTAAGGCATTTCTGTTAATGTACTCTATGAATATGGTCACCACACCAAGGACTATTACTCAGTAATTACCGCACATAACATTTTGTCTGTTTTATGATTTCTATAACAGCTTCTTCTTTCTGTTTTCCACAGTTCACAAGTGGAACCTAGCATTTGGCAACGGACGGCACGGCGCATGCGCACTACTTCGGCGTTCTTCGGTTCTCTTCGGCATCTCGGCTTTTACCTCACTTCCGGTCACGTGTTTCACCTTCACCCGGAATTGCTCTCACCCCTAACAGGTAAATAGCCGCCAGCACGCCGACTTACACATGTGCCTTCCACATATCGGTCTCGGTTCCCCGGTCCTCCGTTCTGGACACCAAGTCCCTGTGAGACGCTTTCATTTAAGGTATTGATCCTAGCCGCACTCTGGCACTGGAGGGGGCCATGCACACGTCTGTAACTTGTATACCTATGCCGATATGCAGTGAACCCTTTCTTATATATTTACTTCAACAGTGGATTTCTCTGCCTGGTTCTGCATACATATAAGTATGATCCTCAGTTCTTTCTTTTATGTTTTAACACTTTAGGGTGCGGTTTACAGTCATTTTAACATGTTGGTGTGGGATGTTTCACAATTGATATACATAGTTTCAATTTATTTTCCTTTTTCTTTGGATGTGTATCCGGAGATGTCCGTCATGTCCCTTATAACTTACATTTACTCTTCTTGTATATTAGAGACCACCTTAAGTTCTATAATTATTTAAAACGACATTATTTAAGTTTAATCTCTTAAATATAGTAGGGGAACATGAGAAAAAATGTTCACCCTTATTCTGCTTTTCACCATGTTTTGGAATATCTCTGTGTATGAGATGTATTTCTGTTTATGTAAATCTCATGTATAACTATTCTCATGTATATTTCAGAAGGACATTTAATCTCTTGAAAAAGGCTTTTTAGCCGAAACGTTGAGAAAGGAATTGTATGTTTCCAAATCAAGTGTACTGAAGGCGTATGCATTTACTCATTATTTTTGAAACTCTTTTTTACTTATGACATTGGAAAATAAACTTTGAAATCTTGAAATTCATCAATCAGAGTGTGCCGGAGTTTTTCTCAAATATTTCACAATTTTTTTTCCTGAGCACCTTGCATCGTTATAGTGAGCACCTTCCTCATCGTAATGCTCAATATGTGGCCTGTATTTTTGTATTTTTTACCCCAAAATACTGTATAGAATGAGGGTAACGGACAGCAAATACAATGGAATGTAGGCCTGAAATACACAAATTTGTTGCTCACAGATAGATCAGGCATCTGGAGGAGAAACTGCAATGCTCAAAATGTGGCTTGTTATTTTTTTTCCCACTAAATACCCTTTAGAACTAGTGTAACAGACAGCAAATACACTGGAATGTAGGCCTGAAGTGCCCAAATTTGTAGCCCACAGATAGATCTAGCGTCTGACAGAGAAACCACAATGTTCAATATATGGCATTTATTTTTATTTTTTTTACCCCCAAATACTGTATAGAATGAGGGTAACAGAGAGCAAATACAGTGGAATGGATGCGTGAAATGCCCAAATTTGTAGCCCAAAGATAGATCTGGCATATGACAGAGAAACCACAATGCTCATTATTTGGCCTGTATTTTTTTTTGCCACTAAATACTCTTTGGAACTAGGGTAACAGACAGCAAATACAGTGGAATGTAGGTCTGAAGTGCCCAAATTTGTAGCCCACAGATAGGTCTGGCGTCTGACAGAGAAACCACAATGCTCAATATGTGGCCAGTGTTTTTGTATTTTTTACCCCAAAATACTGTTTAGAACGAGGACAGCAGAGCGCAAATACAGTGGGATGGAGGCCTGAAATGCCCAAATTTGTAGCCCACAGATAGATCTGGCATCTGACAGAGAAACCACAATGCTCAATATGTGGCTTGCATTTTTGTATTTTTTACCCCAAAATACTGTATAGAACAAGGGTAACGGACAGCAAATACAATGGAATGTAGGCCTGAAATACACAAATTTGTTGCCCACAGATAGTTCAGGCATCTGGAGGAGAAACTGCAATGCTCAAAATGTGGTTTGTTATTTTTTTTACCATTAAATACCCTTTAGAACTAGTGTAACAGACAGCAAATACAGTGGAATGTAGGCTTGAAGTGCCCAAATTTGTAGCCCACAGATAGATCAGGTGTCTGACAGAGGTACCACACTGTTCAGTATGTGGCCTTTATTTTTTACCTGAAAATAGTGAATAGAGTGAGTTTTACAGACAGCCAACACAATGGAATGAAGGCTGTGAAATGCACAAATTTGTCGATGCCTAATCTATCTGTGGGCTACAAAGAAGCCACAATGCTCAATATGTGTCTTGTATTTTTTATTTTTTACCCCAAAATAATGTATAGAACGAGGGTAACAGACAGCAAATGCAGTGGAATGTAGGCAGCTGAGTCACCCCACGGGCTAGGGGTACTCGGTACCGGGTCCGGTGGTGTTCACAGGGGGATGTCACGGTGGCTATGACCCGGTCCGTGGCCCTGGGCGCCCATATAAAAGGGAAAGGTCTTTAAAGGGATAAAGTTTATGTTCGTGACGCCACCTGTGGTATTTGGTCAGGGTGACCGACGCTGCTTTAAGGGGTCCGCTGGGGTGATGTTATGGCAGTTGGTTGGTATACCTTCCCACAGGTGAAGTATTATTATTATTATTTATTTATATAGCACCATTAATTCCATGGTGCTGTACATGAGAAAGGGGTTACATACAGAGTTACAGATATCATTTAAAGTAAACATGTTTACAGTGACAGACTAATACAGAGGGGAGAGGACCCTGTCCTTGTGGATTTACATTCTATGGGCTCCCGGTTTGTAGATGGTGGTATAGTAAGAGGTGCAAAGAAGAACAAGGACACAGGATTGCAGTCTCTTTACCTTGTTTACTGTTGGTTTCAGCAGCCACAGTCCAGGGCACCAGACCACAGGACAAGCAGAGAAGTCCGGGCAGTCCAGAGACAAGCAAGTTCCCCTGGGTAAGTCAGGTGGGAGCCTACCACTCTGCGCTTTCGGTCTCTAAGTCCCTGCTGCCACTAAGTGTCTCAACAAGGTCTTTAATAGTTCTTCTGTCCTAGGATAGGTACCTGTATGGCAGGCAGCTCGGGTCATAGGTTTTGGGGTCCGTTCTTGGTGACTCTGGGCTCCTAAGTGCTGCTGCGCCACAGGTAATTGTGGGCAAAGTTTTGGTAATATAATGCCCTCCAGTTCTGCTCCATGTTGTAGAGTCCACCTGAGCCTCAGGCTCCCAGTTCCCAGATCCTTGCGCGAAAGCCCTTCAGAGGCTTGCTCATGGCCTCTTGGAGCTCTCACTTCCCTCTGTGCTCCACTCCTGTCTGTCCTCACACACAGACTCCTACTCCAGACTGAACTGACTCCGCCTCCAAACCAGGATCTTTTTTGAGGGAAGCTGCTCTAAAACAGGGTTTTGAGCTCCCCCTCCTGGCCTGGAATTGGAAGGTGTTGTGTGTGTGTAAACCTACCTAAGGAAATCCCACTTGTCTCCGGACATAGCACTACCCCCCGAGAGGAAGGCAGCACTACTGTGGTACCTAAACTCCTGGGGTGCCACATTCCCCCCCGTTAAATCCAGTACTCCTGGACTGGGAAAAGAAGAATAACAAAATACATGTTAAATAATGCAAACAATTTATCAAAAATTTGAACAATATTAAACTTTGGCTTCCCTTTATGGGAGATAAGGACATTTGAACATTGCAAAAACAAGTTTATAAAAGTACATCTGGTGTTTTCTTTGGTCCGTAGAAACAAACAAGGTTCTACCCACGCCGCAAGTGGGCAGAACCAGTGTGCACCATGAGGGTGCCAAGCTATTTACATTGAAAGTTTTTGGGTAAGCACTGTCCATTACCGCAATGTCCATTTTTAACCTATAACAGAATATATATACATGCAGACAGTTTCAAGCAGGTAACACCAATTACTAACAGCTTCTATAACGGGCTGGGAGTTGCCCCTTGGTGGTACGAGTAGACCTGCGTAATTCCTGGTCTGCTATCTCTGTTGTATTGTACCCACCAGTGTATGTACTATGTGTAGGTATACTAGGTAATTTTCTGCATGGTCTAAGATACACCATAGGTCTGACAGTTTCACCAATAGCAGAGGGTGGATTTTCTGGTTCCACTGCTGGGGTGATATTGGCTGCTTGAGCCTGATGGCATGGAGTCTCTTTAGGTTCTGGATGGTTCTGAGTCACTTCTGGTATTTCCAGCAGGGGAAATGTTAGGACATGTATCACTATGACCTGATGTACTTGAGTTCAAGACTGGGGAAAATCTCCAAGAACAGTACAAATTTTCTTTTCCTCTGCTTCCATGGGTGGAGATGTTCCTGGGTCTGTTTCTCTGTTCCTCAGTTTATCAGGGCATATATTGAGATGGTCTCTGGATACTGCAGTCGAAGTTTCTCCTTCATCTTTACTGATAAGGCAGACTTTCGTGTTGTCAAAGTTTGAAGGTAGGATCGTGTAAGATTCCGCTTCCCACTGGTCATCAAGTTTGTGCAATCTCCTTTTACGTTTGAGCACTTGTTCACCTGGTGACAAGGGAATTGCAGGGGCACGTTGATTATAGTCTCTTTCTTGCTTTTGTCTCGCTTGTGATAGACTTTTCTTTATGCACTCTGGCACTTGGTCGTACCTTTCTTTTCTCTCAGTTTCCCAATCAGTATCTGTTGCGGTATCTTCTGGGGTTAAGACTCCCATGTCTAGATCAACTGGTAGTTGACTGGGTCTTCCTCTCATCAAGTACGCAGGAGTACAGTTGGTGGAATTCACTGGGACATGGTTGTACAAATCTACCAAGTCCGGTAACTTTTCTGGCCATGAGTTTCTTTCATGTAAAGGCATTGTCTTCAGTAGATCAATCACCACTTGATTCATTTTCTCACACATTCCATTAGTTTGTGGATGATACGGAGTGGTTCTAATCTTTTTGCATCCATACAAGTTGCAGAACTCCTGAAATACCTCCGCTTCAAAGGCTGGTCCTTGATCAGTAAGCACTTTTTCAGGATACCAATGAGGTCTACAGAAGTGCAGTTGGAAAGCTCTGGCTGCTGCCCTTGCTGTCAGGTCCTTGACAGGTACAGCTACCAGGAATCTGGAGTAGTGATCCACGATAGTCAAAGTGTAGACATAGCCCGACCGGCTTGGGGTTAGCTTCACATGGTCTAAGGCCACCAGTTCAAGGGGCTTTTTGGTGACTATGGGCTGTAGGGGAGCCCTTTGGCTGTCACGGTCCTTTCTGCGCAGGTTACATGGGCCACACTCACGGCACCACTTTTCGATGGCTTTCCTCTTGCCAGACCAGTAGAATCTTCCACGTAACAGGATCTCCAACTTCTTCTATCCAAAGTGTCCTGCTCCATCGTGGTATGCTTCTAGAACCATGGGCGCATCTCGTTTTGGGACCACTATCTGCCAGACTAGTTTGTGTGTGCGTGGATCGATGTTTCTTCTGCACAGTTTACCATCGTAGATGAATAGCTTGCCTTTTTCCTTCCAGAGTTGTTGTGTTTCATGTGGATCATCTGGGCTAGGGTACGAATCTGCCTGTGTTAGCAGTTCTTTAACCAGACGGATTGCGGGGTCGCTATCCTGCGTCTCTGCCCATCCATCCTGGGGCAACGGATTCAGCGTGGTCTCGTGTCTGTATTTCCGCCGGTTCCTCACATAATGAGAGTACTGATTTGCTCCATAGCGATGGAATGCTGGCAGTTCTACCTCTTCAAGTTCCTCTGAATCCTCTCTCACATCTGGTAGGTTGTGCATTCTGGAAAACGCATCCACGTTAGCATTCTTGTGCCCTGCACGGTATTTGATAGTGAAGTCATAATTGGACAACCGAGCCATCCATCGCTGCTCCAAGGCACCGAGTTTTGCAATCTCTAAGTGTATTATTATCCGTGTAGTCTGTGAATCTTGCAGAGGCCAAGTAGTGCTTGAATCTTTCTGTCACTGCCCAGATGATGGCGAGGAACTCCAGCTTGAAGGAACTGTAGTTCTCAGGGTTCCTTTCCATGGGGCGCAACTTCCTGCTGGCTTATGCAATCACCCTCTCTTTGCCTCTTTGTACCTGGGACAGTACTGCTCCTAATCCTACATTGCTGGCATCCATGTACAGTATAAACGGTTGGTCACATTCTGAGTAGGCCAATACCTCTTCTCCTGTGAGAGCCAACTTCAACTGAGTGAAGGATTCTTCCAGTCAGTCGTTCCAGTCAAACGGGGTATTTTTACCTTTGGATTTCTTAGATTGGCCCACTAACAGGTCTTGCAGTGGTGTGGCTATTTTGGTGAAGTCTTTCACAAATTGTCACGGGAAGCCTAGGTAGGCAAGAGCTAATAACCCAGGCCCCTGTGATTTCCCTCAACTCTGGGAAACCCTGACTGACCCTTCTCCCAGAGTTTACACTGATGGTGTGCATGTCTGGGCCTCCACCCTCACCCTGTCTCCTGTTTCAACCCTAAGCTGAAATCACCACCCACCACCCAGTGAAGAGACCACACACCAATATCCACAGTTAGCACAGACAAGGATAACGGAAAATATACACCACGCCGCAGTCACACAGGAATACACTATAAGTGCACAGGGCAAAACAATACCAATAAAGGAAGGAGAAAATATGACAAAGGGAAATACACCACCGGATACGAAACTCCTTCTCCTAGATCACCACTCCAGACCGAGATAACCAAGCACACGACAGAAGCTATAATCGGCGATGCCCAAAGCCCAGCAAAACTATATAAAGGCAGTGGGCGTGACTCAGCCCTAAACCCGAGTACCAGCCAGATTAACCCCGGATAATCTGGATTGAATCTAACCGGCGCCACTGAGCATATAGTGGACGAATGAGTTATTACCGCTGTCTGTCGGACGCCCTAGTGTGAACAGTACCCCGCCTTCTACGAGGTACCCCAGGGCCCTCATGACTTATAGGACCCGGCTTGTCGGGATTGCGGCGGTGAAACATACTGACCAGCCGGTCCGCATGTATGTCCGAAGCTCGTACCCAAGACCTCTCCTCCGGCCCATAACCACGTCAGTGTACCAAGTACTGTAATGTGCGGCGCACCACACAAGAGTCAACCACCTTGGAGACTTCAAACTCTAAATTGCCATCCACCAAGACTGGAGGAGGCATCGGCACCGTGTCCACAGAACCCACCACCTTTTTTAATAACGATCTGTGGAACACGTTGTGAATCTTATATACCGTAGGGAGCTCCAATCGGTAAGCTACCGGGTTAACGATGACGGCGACCCTAAACGGACCAATAAACCTAGGACCCAATTTAAGGGATGGTATTTGTCTTATGTTCTTTGTGGACAATGACACCCAGTCACCCACACTCAGGTCCGGACCTGGCACACGTCTACTGTCAGCCACACGTTTGTACCTTGCAACCACGCTCAACAGGCGCTGTTTCACTTTCCTCCAGATGGATGACAGTTGTGCTCCTAACATGTCCTCCTCCAGAACGCCGGAAGAGCCCTCCTGACTCAAAGTACAAAATTGAGGATGATGCCCATAAACACAAAAGAACGGAGACTCCCCAGAAGATTCCAGGCGGTGATTATTTATGGCAAACTCAGCCAAAGGAAGGAATGTCGACCACTCCTCCTGGTTGTCAGAAGCAAAACAGCGTAAGTACTGCTCCAAATTTTGGTTCATACGCTCGGTCTGACCATTTGACTGAGGATGAAACGCCGAAGAATGAGACAACTTGATCCCCAGCCGTGAGCAAAATGCTTTCCAAAATTTTGCCACAAACTGAGTACCCCTATCAGACATGATGTCAGACGGGACCCCGTGAAGTCTGACCACCTCCTGCACAAATACCTGAGCCAGAGTCTTAGCATTAGGCAACGAAGGCAAAGACACAAAGTGTGACATTTTTGAGAAACGATCAACAATCACCAAGATGACCGTATTCCCAGCAGAGGAAGGCAAGTCTGTAATAAAATCCATGGAGATCTCTGCCCATGGCCTACTGGGTACCTCGAGAGGAAGTAGTGTGCCAGCAGGACGGGAGCGGGGCGTCTTAGCCCTAGCGCACGTGGTGCATGCTGACACGTATGAGACCACGTCCTGTTGAAATTTGGGCCACCAAAACCGACGCGACACCAACTCCAAGGTACCCCTAACCCCTGGATGACCAGCCAGGACAGCATCATGATGCTCACCCAACACCTTTAGATGAAGATGGAGCGTTACAAAGGATTTGTTAACGGGAAGCTCAGGTGGTACCTCCTCCTGAGCCTCGGCAATCTCAGCCTCAAACTCGGTCGTGAGAGCCGAGACCACTACACCCTTTTGGAGGATGGGTACCGGTTCTTCCCGAGGTTCTCTGTTATGCGCTGGTGGTTTAGGAGCAACATGGGACGTGCTCTGGAGGAGGTGGTACCTGTACTGACCGCAGTTCCTGAGCTTAACACAACACTATAAGTAGCCGTGGGATGTTCCTGTCACTCCCTAGACACCTCATCACAGCCGGAGGACTAACTACCCCTAAAGATAGAAACAGGAAAGCTATCTTGCCTCAGAGAAAATCCCCAAAGGATAGGACAGCCCCCCACAAATATTGACTGTGAGTGGAGAGGGAAATGACATACGCAGAATGAAACCAGGATGTAGCTAAGGAGGCCAGTCTAGCTAGATAAATAGAACAGGAAAGAATACTGTGCGGTCAGTATTAAAAACTAGAAAAATCCACCACAGAGTTTACAAAAATCTCCACCCACACCTGACTAAAGGTGTGGAGGGTAAATCTGCTTCCCAGAGCTTCCAGATTAACTGAATAAATCCATACTGACAAGCTAGACTAGAAAAAACATAGAAAGTGCAGAAAGATTAAGTCCACAACAAGTGGAGTGCAAAAGAACGCAAGGACTTATCTTTGCTGAACTGGTCAGAATATCAGGGAAATCCAAGCAGAGATGTGAATCCAACCAGGAAACATTGACAACTGGCACAGGCTGAAGGATAGAACCAGGCTAAATAGCCGAGCCAGAAAGACAATCAGTGGAAGCAGCTGCTGACTACTAAATCCAAGGAGCAGCAGTACCACTTAAAACCACCGGAGGGAGCCCAAGAGCGGAATTCACAACAGCACCCCCCCTTGAGGAGGGGTCACCGAACCCTCACCAGAGCCCCCAGGCCGATCAGGACGAGCCAAGTGAAAAGCACGAACCAAATCGGCGGCATGGACATCGGAGGCAACAACCCAAGAATTATCCTCCTGGCCATAACCCTTCCACTTGACAAGATACTGAAGCCTCCGCCTCGAAAACCGAGAATCCAAAATTTTCTCCACCACACCACTGGGGCAGGAGGATCAACAGAGGGAACAACGGGCACTACATATCTCCGCAACAAAGATCTATGGAAAACATTATGGATGGCAAAAAAGGCTGGAAGGGCCAAACGAAAAGATACCGGATTGATAATCTCAGAAATCTTATAAGGACCAATAAACCGAGGCTTGAACTTAGGGGAAGAAACCTTCATAGGAACATGACGAGAAGATAACCAGACTAAATCCCCCACCCGAAGCCGGGGCCCAACACACCGACGGCGGTTAGCAAAACGTTGAGCCTTTTCCTGAGACAACGTCAAATTGTCTACCACATGAGTCCAAATCTGCTGTAACCTGTCCATTACAGAATCCACACCAGGACAATCAGACGGCTCAACCTGCCCCGAAGAAAAACGAGGATGAAAACCAAAATTACAAAAGAAAGGCGAAACCAAAGTAGCCGAACTAGCCCGATTATTAAGGGCAAACTCGGCCAATGGCAAGAAAGCCACCCAATCATCCTGGTCAGCAGACACAAAGCATCTCAAATAGGTTTCCAAGGTCTGATTAGTTCGCTCAGTTTGGCCATTTGTCTGAGGATGAAATGCCAAAGAAAAAGACAAATCAATGCCCATCCTAGCACAAAAGGCCCGCCAAAACCTAGAAACAAACTGGGAACCTGTGTCAGACCCAATATTCTCCGGAATGCCATGCAAACGAACCACATGATGAAAAAACAATGGAACCAAGTCAGAGGAGGAAGGCAATTTAGGCAAAGGTACCAAATGGACCATTTTAGAGAACCGGTCACAAACCACCCAGATAACAGACATCTTCTGGGAAACAGGAAGATCCGAAATAAAATCCATGGAAATATGCGTCCAAGGCCTCTCAGGGACCGGCAAAGGCAAAAGCAACCCACTAGCGCGGGAACAGCAAGGCTTGGCCCGGGCACAAGTCCCACAGGACTGCACAAAAGAACGCACATCCCGTGACAAGGAAGGCCACCAAAAGGACCTAGCAACCAAATCTCTGGTAACAAAAATCCCAGGATGACCAGCCAACACCGAACAATGAACCTCAGAAATTACCTTACTTGTCCATCTATCAGGAACAAACAGCTTCCCCACAGGACAGCGGTCAGGTTTATCAGCCTGAAATTCCTGAAGCATCCGCCGTAAATCAGGGGAGATGGCAGAAAGAATCACCTCTTCCTTAAGAATGCTACCCGGCTCTAGGACTCCAGGAGAATCAGGCAAAAAACTCCTAGAGAGGGCATCAGCCTTAACATTCTTAGATCTCGGAAGATATGAGACCACAAAATCAAAACGGGAGAAAAACAGGGACCATCGAGCCTGTCTAGGGTTCAGCCGCTTGGCCGACTCGAGGTAAATCAGATTCTTATGATCGGTCAAGACCACAATGCGGTGCTTGGCTCCCTCAAGCCAATGTCGCCACTCCTCAAATGCCCACTTCATGGCCAACAACTCCCGATTGCCAACGTCATAATTGCGCTCCGCAGGGGAAAACTTTCTGGAAAAAAAAGCACACGGTTTCATCAAAGAACCATCAGAACTCCTCTGAGACAAAACGGCCCCTGCCCCAATCTCAGAAGCGTCAACCTCAACCTGAAAAGGAAGAGAAACATCCGGCTGACGCAACACAGGGGCAGAAGTAAATCGGCGTTTAAGCTCCTGAAATGCTTCAACAGCCGCAGAGGACCAATTCGTCACATCAGCGCCTTTCTTCGTCAAATCGGTCAGGGGCTTAACCACACTGGAAAAGTTGGCAATGAAACGGCGATAAAAATTAGCAAAGCCCAAAAATTTCTGAAGACTCTTCACAGATGTGGGTTGAATCCAGTCATGAATGGCTTGGAACTTAACAGGATCCATTGCTATAGACGAGGGAGAAAAAATAAAACCCAAAAAAGAGACCATCTGAACTCCAAATAGGCACTTAGACCCCTTCACAAATAAAGCATTATCACGAAGGATCTAGAATACCATCCTGACCTGCTTCACATGAGACTCCCAATCGTCGGAAAAAATCAAAATATCATCCAAATACACAATCATGAATTTATCAAGATAATTGCGGAAAATGTCATGCATGAAGGACTGAAATACAGAAGGAGCATTAGAGAGCCCGAAAGGCATCACAAGGTATTCAAAATGGCCTTCGGGCGTATTAAATGCAGTTTTCCATTCGTCACCCTGTTTAATACGAACAAGATTATATGCCCCTCGAAGGTCAATCTTAGTAAACCAACTAGCCCCCTTGATCCGAGCAAACAAATCAGAAAGCAAAGATAAAGGGTATTGGAATTTGACCGTGATCTTATTAAGAAGGCGATAATCAATACAGGGACTCAAGGAGCCATCCTTCTTGGCAACAAAAAAGAATCCCGCTCCCAATTAGTGACGAAGACGGCCGAATATGCCCCTTCTCTAAAGACTCCTTAACATAACTCCGCATGGCGGCATGCTCTGGTACAGACAGATTGAAAAGTCGGCCCTTAGGGAACTTACAGCCAGGAATCAAGTTAATAGCGCAATCACAGTCCATATGTGGAGGAAGGGAACTGGATCTGGGCTCATCAAATACATCCTGGAAATCCGACAAAAACTCAGGAACTTCAGAAGAGGGGGAAGAGGAAATTGACATCAAAGGAACGTCACTATGTACCCCTTGACAACCCCAACTAGTCACAGACATAGATTTCCAATCCAGCACCGGATTATGTCCCTGTAACCATGGAAAACCCAGTACAACAACATCATGCAAATTATACAACACCAAAAAACGGCAATGTTCCTGATGTGCTGGAGCCATGCACATGGTCAGCTGAGTCGAATACTGAGGTTTATCCTTGGCCAACGACGTAGCATCAATGCCCCTCAAAGGAATAGGGCTCTGCAATGGCTGCAAGGAAAAACCGCAGCACCTGGCGAATTCCAAGTCCATCAAGTTTAGTGCAGTGCCTGAATCCACAAATGCCATGACAGAAAAGGACGATAATGAGCAAATCAAGGTCACAGATAAGAGAAATTTAGGCTGTACAGTACTGATGGTAACAGACCTAGCGACCCTCTTAGTACGCTTAGGGCAATCAGAAATAACATGAGCAGAATCACCACAGTAAAAACACAGCCTATTCTGGCGTCTGAATCCCTGCCGTTCTGCTCTAGTCAAAATCCTATTACATTGCATAGGCTCAGGACTCTGCTCAGAGGATACTGCCATATGGTGCACAACTTTGCGCTCGCGCAGGCACCGATCAATCTGAATGGCTAGAGGCATAGATTCGCTCAAACCAGCAGGCGTGGGGAACCCCACCATAACATCTTTAAGGGCTTCAGAAAGACCCTTTCTGAAAATTGCTGCCAGAGCCTCCTCATTCCATTTAGTGAGCACAGACCATTTTCTAAATTTCTGGCAGTATACTTCTGCCGCTTCCTGATCCTGACACAGGGCCAACAAGGTCTTTTCTGCATGATCCACAGAATTAGGTTCGTCATACAATAATCCGAGCACTTGAAAAAATGTGTCTACATTAAGCAATGCCGGATCCCCTGATTCAAGAGAGAATGCCCAGTCCTGAGGTCACCACGCAGCAGAGAGATGACAATTTTAACCTGCTGAATGGAAACACCCGAGGAACGGGGTTTCAAGGCAAAAAACAATTTAAAGTTCAAAAACTTGGATCTGTCCCCAAAAAACAAATCAGGGGTTGGAATTCTAGGCTCTAAAGCCGGAGTCTGGACAACATAATCTTGGATACTCTGTACTCTTGCAGCAAGTTGATCCACAAGAGAAAACAAACCCTGAACATCCATGCCAGCGCCAAAATCCTGAACCACCCAGAGATTAAGAGGAAAAAAAAGACAAAACAGACTGCAGAAAAAAAAATGGCTCAGAACTTCCTTTTCCTTCTTTTGAGATGCATTTAATTCATTTTTGGCCAGTTGTACTGTTATGCGCTGGTGGTTTAGGAGCAACATGGGACATGCTCTGGAGGAGGTGGTACCTGTTGTGAATTTACCTTTTTGGCTCCCTCTAGTGGTTACTAGTGATTTGACTCTGGGAATGTCTGCCATCCCTTGTATGCTCACCTGGGTCGTTAGGTCAGGGGTGTTGCTATATAAGCTCCCTGGACCTTCAGTTCAATGCCTGGCAACGTTGTAATCAGAGCTAATCTGTTGTGCTCTTGTCTACTGATCCTGGTTCCTGCTAAATTAAGCTAAGTCTGCTTTTTTGCTTTTTGCTATTTGTTTTTTGTTTGCATTTTTGTCCAGCCTTACATAATCTGTATCCTAACCTTGCTGGAAGCTCTAGGGAGGCTGGAGTTCTCCCCCCGGGCCGTTAGACGGTTCGGGGGTTCTTGAATCTCCAGTGTGGATTTTTTGATAGGGTTTTTGTTGACCATATAAGTTATCTTACTACATTCTGCTATTAGTAAGTGGGCCTCTCTTTGCTAAACCTAGTTCATCTCTGTGTTTGTCATTTCCTCTTACCTCACCGTTATTATTTGTGGGGGGCTTGTATCCTACTTTTGGGGTCTATTCTCTGGAGGCAAGAGAGGTCTTTGTTTTCCTCTTCTAGGGGTAGTTAGTCCTCCGGCTGGCGCGAGACATCTAGCGACCAACGTAGGCATGTTCCCCGGCTACTTCTAGTGTTGGCGTTAGGAGTAGATATATGGTCAACCCAGTTACCACTGCCCTATGAGCTGGATTTTTTGTACTTCACAGACTTACTTGTTCCTCTGAGACCCTCGCCATTGGGGTCATAACAGTTTGCCAGGCCAGTATTAAATGTTAAATGCATTGCAGAAGCGGGATTATAAGAAAGAAAATTCTGAGTTTTTTTTTTCTCTCTCTCATTTTTTTTTTCTTTTCCCCTTTACCTCTGAGTGGCTTGTGTTTGCTGCAGACATGAATGTCCAGACCTTGATTACAAGTGTGGACCAGCTTGCTGCTCGTGTGCAGGGCATACAAGATTATGTTACCAGAAATCCTATGTCAGAACCTAAGATACCGATTCCTGAACTGTTTTCCGGAGACCGATTTAAATTTAGAAATTTCAGGAATAATTGTAAATTGTTTTTGTCTCTGAGACCCTGTTCATCTGGAGACTCTGCTCAGCAAGTAAAAATTGTTATTTCTTTTTTACGGGGCGACCCTCAGGATTGGGCCTTCTCGCTGGCGCCAGGAGATCCGGCATTGGCTGACATTGATGCGTTTTTTCTGGCGCTCGGTTTGCTTTATGAGGAACCCAATCTTGAGATTCAGGCAGAAAAAGCCTTGCTGGCTATGTCTCAGGGCCAGGACGAGGCTGAAGTGTATTGCCAAAAATTTCGGAAATGGTCCGTGCTGACCCAGTGGAACGAGTGTGCATTGGCTGCAAATTTTAGAAATGGCCTTTCTGAAGCCATTAAGAATGTGATGGTGGGTTTTCCCATTCCCACAGGTCTGAATGATTCTATGGCCCTGGCAATTCAAATCGACCGGCGGTTGCGGGAGCGCAAAACCGCAAATTCCCTCATGGTGTTGTCTGAACAGGCACCTGATTTAATGCAATGTGATAGAATCCTGACTAGAAATGAGCGGAAAATTCATAGACGCCAGAATGGCTTGTGTTACTACTGTGGTGATTCTACACATGTTATCTCAGCATGCTCTAAACGTCTTACTAAGGTTGTTAGTCCGGTCGCCATTGGTAATTTGCAACCTAAATTTATTCTATCTGTAACTTTGATTTGCTCACTGTCATCGTATCCTGTCATGGCGTTTGTGGACTCAGGTGCTGCCCTGAGCCTTATGGATCTGTCATTTGCCAAGCGCTGCGGATTTGTTCTTGAGCCATTGGAAAATCCTATCCCTCTTAGGGGTATTGATTCTACGCCATTGGCAGAAAATAAACCGCAGTTTTGGACACAGGTTACCATGTGCATGACTCCCGAACATCGGGAGGTAATACGTTTTCTTGTTCTGCATAAAATGCATGATTTGGTTGTTTTGGGTTTGCCATGGTTACAGACCCATAATCCAGTCTTGGACTGGAAGGCTATGTCAGTGTCAATTTGGGGCTGCCATGGAATTCATGGAGATTCCCTGCCCTTGTCTATTGCTTCTTCTACGCCTTCGGAGGTTCCGGCGTATTTGTCTGATTATCAGGATGTCTTCAGCGAGTCTAAGTCCAGTGCACTACCTCCTCATAGGGAATGTGACTGTGCAATAGATTTGATTCCTGGCAGTAAGTTTCCTAAGGGGAGACTGTTTAATCTGTCGGTACCTGAACATACCGCGATGCGTTCATATATCAAGGAGTCTCTTGAGAAGGGGCATATCCGTCCTTCTTCTTCCCCTCTTGGTGCGGGATTCTTTTTTGTGGCCAAAAAGGACGGATCTTTGAGGCCTTGTATTGACTATCGGCTTTTAAATAAGATCACTGTCAAATTTCAGTATCCTTTGCCGCTGTTGTCAGATTTGTTTGCCCGGATTAAAGGTGCCAAGTGGTTCACCAAGATAGACCTTCGTGGTGCGTACAACCTTGTGCGCATTAGGCAGGGCGATAAATGGAAAACCGCATTCAATACGCCCGAAGGTCATTTTGAGTACTTGGTGATGCCATTTGGGCTTTCTAATGCACCTTCAGTTTTTCAGTCCTTCATGCATGACATTTTCCGGAAGTATCTGGATAAATTTTTGATTGTTTATCTGGATGATATTCTGTTTTTTTCTGATGATTGGGACTCGCATGTGGAGCAGGTCAGGATGGTTTTTGAGATTTTGCGTGAAAATTCTTTGTTTGTAAAAGGCTCAAAGTGTCTCTTTGGTGTACAGAAGGTTCCCTTTTTGGGGTTCATTTTTTCCCCTTCTGCTGTGGAGATGGATCCAGTCAAGGTCCGAGCTATTCATGATTGGACTCAACCCTCGTCAGTTAAGAGTCTTCAGAAGTTCTTGGGGTTTGCTAACTTCTACCGTCGTTTTATCGCAAATTTCTCTAGCGTTGTTAAACCGCTGACGGATATGACCAAGAAAGGCTCTGATGTAGCTAACTGGGCTCCTGCTGCCGTGGAGGCTTTCCAGGAGTTGAAACGCCGGTTTACTTCGGCGCCTGTTTTGTGCCAGCTTGACGTCTCACTTCCCTTTCAGGTTGAGGTGGATGCTTCGGAGATTGGGGCAGGGGCCGTTTTGTCGCAGAGAGGCCCTGGTTGCTCTACTATGAGACCTTGTGCCTTCTTCTCTAGGAAGTTTTCGCCGGCAGAGCGAAATTATGATGTGGGCAATCGGGAGTTGTTGGCCATGAAGTGGGCATTTGAGGAGTGGCGTCATTGGCTCGAGGGTGCTAAGCATCGTGTGGTGGTCTTGACTGATCACAAAAATCTTATGTATCTCAAGTCTGCTAAACGCCTGAATCCTAGACAGGCCCGCTGGTCATTGTTTTTCTCCCATTTTGACTTTGTGGTCTCGTATTTACCAGGTTCTAAGAATGTGAAGGCCGATGCTCTGTCTAGGAGCTTTGTGCCTGATGCTCCTGGAGTCGCTGAACCTGTGGGTATTCTTAAGGAAGGAGTTATCGTGTCAGCTATTTCTCCAGATCTGCGACGTGTGTTGCAGAGATTTCAGGCTGGTAGGCCTGAGTCTTGTCCACCTGACAGATTGTTTGTGCCTGCTAAATGGACCAGCAGAGTCATTTCCGAGGTTCATTCCTCAGTGTTGGCAGGGCACCCGGGAATTTTTGGCACCAGAGATCTGGTGGCCAGGTCCTTTTGGTGGCCTTCCTTGTCAAGGGATGTGCGGTCATTTGTGCAGTCCTGTGGAACTTGTGCTCGAGCTAAGCCTTGCTGTTCTCGTGCCAGCGGGTTGCTCTTGCCCTTGCCTGTCCCGAAGAGACCTTGGACACACATCTCTATGGATTTCATTTCTGATCTTCCGGTGTCTCAGGGCATGTCTGTCATCTGGGTGATATGTGATCGTTTCTCCAAGATGGTCCATTTGGTTCCTTTGCCTAAGCTGCCCTCCTCTTCTGATCTGGTTCCTGTGTTCTTCCAGAACGTGGTTCGTTTGCACGGCATTCCTGAGAATATTGTGTTGGACAGAGGATCCCAGTTTGTTTCCAGGTTCTGGCGATCCTTTTGTGGTAGGATGGGCATTGAGTTGTCGTTTTCATCCGCTTTCCATCCCCAGACTAACGGACAAACGGAGCGAACTAATCAGACTCTGGAGGCTTATTTGAGGTGTTTTGTCTCTTCTGATCAGGATGATTGGGTGACCTTCTTGCCGTTGGCTGAATTTGCCCTTAATAATCGGGCTAGTTCCGCCACCTTGGTTTCGCCATTTTTCTGCAACTCTGGTTTCCATCCTCGTTTTTCCTCGGGACATGTGGAGCCTTCTTACTGTCCGGGGGTGGATTCCGTGGTGGATAGGTTGCAGCGGATCTGGAGTCATGTGGTGGACAACTTGAAGTTGTCACAGGAGAAGGCTCA
Organism: Ranitomeya variabilis; assembly: GCF_051348905.1. Taxonomy (NCBI): domain Eukaryota; kingdom Metazoa; phylum Chordata; class Amphibia; order Anura; family Dendrobatidae; genus Ranitomeya; species Ranitomeya variabilis. The sequence goes on along the minus strand of NC_135232.1, from coordinate 534,342,434 downwards.
GCGTTTTGCCAACCGCCGCCGCGGTGTGGGTCCCCGACTTCGCGTTGGGGATTTGGTATGGCTGTCTTCTCGATTTGTTCCTATGAAGGTCTCCTCTCCCAAATTTAAGCCTCGCTTCATTGGTCATTACAAGATATTGGAAATCCTTAATCCGGTATCCTTTCGCCTGGATCTTCCGGTGTCGTTTGCCATTCACAACGTATTTCATAGGTCCTTGTTGCGGCGGTACGTTGTGCCTGTGGTTCCTTCTGCTGAGCCTCCTGCTCCGGTGTTGGTTGAGGGCGAGTTGGAGTACGTGGTGGAGAAGATCTTAGATTCTCGTCTCTCCAGGCGGAGGCTTCAGTACTTGGTCAAGTGGAAGGGCTATGGTCAGGAGGATAATTCCTGGGTGGTCGCCTCTGATGTGCATGCGGCCGATTTGGTTCGTGCCTTTCACACCGCTCATCCTGATCGCCCTGGTGGTCTTGGTGAGGGTTCGGTGACCCCTCACTAAGGGGGGGGTACTGTTGTGAATTTACCTTTTTGGCTCCCTCTAGTGGTTACTAGTGATTTGACTCTGGGAATGTCTACCATCCCTTGTATGCTCACCTGGGTCGTTGGGTCAGGGGTGTTGCTATATAAGCTCCCTGGACCTTCAGTTCAATGCCTGGCAACGTTGTAATCAGAGCTAATCTGTTGTGCTCTTGTCTACTGATCCTGCTTCCTGCTAAATTAAGCTAAGTCTGCTTTTTTGCTTTTTGCTATTTGTTTTTTGTTTGCATTTTTGTCCAGCCTTACATAATCTGTATCCTAACCTTGCTGGAAGCTCTAGGGACGCTGGAGTTCTCCCCCCGGGCCGTTAGACGGTTCGGGGGTTCTTGAATCTCCAGTGTGGATTTTTTGATAGGGTTTTTGCTGACCATATAAGTTATCTTACTACATTCTGCTATTAGTAAGTGGGCCTCTCTTTGCTAAACCTAGTTCATCTCTGTGTTTGTCATTTCCTCTTACCTCACCGTTATTATTTGTGGGGGGCTTGTATCCTACTTTTGGGGTCTATTCTCTAGAGGCAAGAGAGGTCTTTGTTTTCCTCTTCTAGGGGTAGTTAGTCCTCCGGCTGGCGCGAGACATCTAGCGACCAACGTAGGCATATTCCCCGGCTACTTCTAGTGTTGGCGTTAGGAGTAGATATATGGTCAACCCAGTTACCACTGCCCTATGAGCTGGATTTTTTGTACTTCACAGACTTACTTGTTCCTTTGAGACCCTCGCCATTGGGGTCATAACAGGTACCTGTACTGACCGCAGTTCCTGAGCTTAACACAACACTAGAAGTAGCCGTGGGATGTTGCTGTCACTCCCTAGACACCTCGTCACAGCCGGAGGACTAACTACCCCTAAAGATAGAAACAGGAAAGCTATCTTGCCTCAGAGAAAATCCCCAAAGGATAGGACAGCCCCCCACAAATATTGACTGTGAGTGGAGAGGGAAATGACATACGCAGAATGAAACCAGGATGTAGCTAAGGAGGAGTCTAGCTAGATAAATAGAACAGGAAAGAATACTGTGCGGTCAGTATTAAAAACTAGAAAAATCCACCACAGAGTTTACAAAAATCTCCACACCTGACTAAAGGTGTGGAGGGTAAATCTGCTTCCCAGAGCTTCCAGCTTAACTGAATAAATCCATACTGACAAGCTAGACTAGAAAAAACATAGAAAGTGCAGAAAGATTAAGTCCACAACAAGTGGACTGCAAAAGAACAAAGCAAGGACTTATCTTTGCTGAACTGGTCAGAATATCAGGGAAATCCAAGCAGAGATGTGAATCCAACCAGGAAACATTGACAACTGGAACAGGCTGAAGGATAGAACCAGGCTAAATAGCCGAGCCAGAAAGACAATCAGTGGAAGCAGCTGCTGACTACTAAATCCAAGGAGCAGCAGTACCACTTAAAACCACCGGAGGGAGCCCAAGAGCAGAACTCGCAAAAGTGCCACTTACAACCACCGGAGGGAGCCCAAGAGCGGAATTCACAACAGTTCTCCCCCGGAAAACACCTGGACAAAGCATCCACCTTAGTGTTTTTAGACCCAGGTCGGTAAGTGACAAAAAAGCTGAACCGCGTGAAAAACAATGCCCAGCGAGCCTGCCTGGGGGACAGATGCTTGGCTGACTCCAAATACAGCAGATTCTTATGGTTGGTAATAACAGTAACCTGGTGAACCGACCCCTCCAAAAAGTGTTGCCATTCCTCAAAAGCCAACTTGATAGCCAACAACTCCCTGTTGCCTATATCATAGTTACGTTCGGCGGACGACAGTTTCTTGGAGAAATAGGCGCATGGACGCAAGTCGCTCAAGGATGAGCCTTGAGACAGCACCGCCCCCACTCCAACCTCAGATGCATCGACTTCCACAGTAAATGGTTTTGATACATCCGGTTGCACCAGAATGGGAGCTGAAGCAAAACTGTTTTTCAGAAACTCGAATGCGCGCACAGCAGCTTCAGACCAGGCGGAGAAATCGGTACCTTTTTTTGTCATGTCAGTGAGCGGTTTAGCAATGATAGAAACATTTTTAATAAACTTTCTATAATAATTAGAAAACCCCAGGAACCGCTGGAGCGCTTTTAGGTTATCAGGACGTTCCCAACGCAGCACCGCTTGCACCTTAGCGGCATCCATTTTGAACCCAGAAGCGGACACAATATAACCCAAAAAAGGCAACTCCTGAACCGAAAATACACATTTCTCCAGTTTAGCATAGAGCTTATTCTCTCTGAGCAGCTGTAACACCTGACTAACATGCTCCAAATGAGTATCATGGTCGCATGAATAGTAGTGTTGCGCATTCCGATACCGCAAGTATCGGGTATCGGCCGATACTTGCGGGTATCGGAATTCCGATACCGAGATCCGATACTTTTGTGGTATCGGGTATCGGTATCGAAACAACATTAATGTGTAAAAGAGAGAATTAAAATAAAAAATATTGCTATACTCACCTCTCCGACGCAGCCTGCACCTTACCGAGGGAACCGGCAGCGTTCTTTGCTTAAAATGCGCGCTTTTCCTTCCTTCCGTGACGTCACGGCTTCTGATTGGTCGCGTGCCGCCCATGTGGCCGTGACGCAACCAATCACAGCAAGCCGTGACGTAATTTTAGGTCCTTCAGTATTTTAAAATTACGTTCCGGCGTTGTGATTGGTCGCGTCGCGGTCACATGGGCGACGCGACCAATCACAAGCCGTGACATCACGGGAGGCAGGAGACGCGCGCATTTTAAAATGCGCGCGTCTCCTGCCTCCCGTGATGTCACGGCTTGTGATTGGTCGCGTCGCCCATGTGACCGCGACGCGACCAATCACAACGCCGGAACGTAATTTTAAAATACTGAAGGACCTAAAATTACGTCACGGCTTGCTGTGATTGGTTGCGTCGCGGCCACATGGGCGGCACGCGACCAATCAGAAGCCATGACGTCACGGAAGGAAGGAAAAGCGCGCATTTTAAGCAAAGAACGCTGCCGGTTCCCTCGGTAAGGTGCAGGCTGCGTCGGAGAGGTGAGTATAGCAATATTTTTTATTTTAATTCTTTATTTTACACATTAATATGGTTCCCAGGGCCTGAAGGAGAGTTTCCTCTCCTTCAGACCCTGGGAACCATCAGGGATACCGTCCGATACTTGAGTCCCATTGACTTGTATTGGTATCGGGTATCGGTATCGGATTAGATCTGATACTTTGCCGGTATCGGCCGATACTTTCCGATACCGATACTTTCAAGTATCGGACGGTATCGCTCAACACTAATGAATAGATGAGAATGTCATCAAGGTACACAATAACAAATTTTCCCATGACATGAGAGAACACATCGTTTATGAAATGTTGAAAAGCAGCAGGCGCGTTTGTCAAACCAAATGGCATCACCAGATTTTCAAAATGACCCTCAGGAGTATTAAAAGCCATTTTCCACTCATCACCTTGACGGACTCTTATGAGGTTGTACGCCCCCCTGAGGTCAAGCTTAGAAAACCACCTAGCACCAGCCACCTGATTAAACAGATCAGGTATCAGTGGCATAGGGTATGGGTCATGAACCGTAATCTGGTTTAACTCCCTGAAATCCAGACACGGGCGTAATCCGCCATTTTTCTTCTTAACGAAGAAAAACCCCGCTGCCACAGGCGAGGTCGGAGGCCTGATGTGCCCTTTGCTCAGACTCTCAGCGATGTAGTCTTTTAAGGCTTGCCTCTCAGGACCAGAGATGTTAAACATCCTAGCTTTCGGTAATTTGGCCCCTGGTTTTAGCCTAATAGTACAGCCATAGGGGCGATGTGGTGGCAATTCTGAAGAACCCTTCTCAGAGAACACATCCGCGAAGTCCTACAGTGACTCAGGAATACTAGGAGTCACAGCGGACACACATGTGGCCAGGCAATTCTCCTGGCAAAATCCGCTCCACTGAATTATGTCCTGAGTTTTCCAGTCAATCACCGGGTTGTGTACAGCCAACCATGGAAAACCCAGAACCATTTGAGCAGGAAGATTACTGAGCACCTTACATGTAACTTGCTCAGCATGTAGGACCCCAATGTGGAGTTTAACCTCAGCCACAAACTCAGTAATCTCCCCCTGTGGGAGAGGAGCGGCATTGATGGTGACCACGCGGATAGGATGAGGCAGTTTTTCGATCCTGAAACTGGCTCTGCGCGCAAACTCCTCATCAATGAGGTTAGTGGCCGAACCACTATCCACAAACACAGTAATAGGTAGCTCTCTGCCAGAGACCACAACCTTGGCAGGGAGCATGCATTGAGAAACCACTATGGAGGATATGCATAAACTCAGATCGGCCTCCTCCACACCCTCTGAGCTTCGTAGTTTTTCCACCATTGCGCTTTTCTTAGATAGCAGAGGACAAGTATCAACATAATGACCAGTTTTACCACAACAAAAACAGGCTCTCTGCTTCCTGAGCAAAGGGGCAAGATGCTTCACATGTGACACCCCTGCGATCTGCATAGACTCCGTGGGCTCACCTGCAGCAACCTCACGTGTATCCACGCTCTCTCCCATATGCGGCGTCTCTTGCACCCCCTGACGCAGACGGCGATCAATACAGATAACAAGACTCATAGCGGATTCTAGGGAAACAGGAGTCTCATACATCAGAAGGGCTTTTTTAACCCTTCCTGAAGCCACATGAACAAACTGACTCCGCAGCGCAGGATCATTCCACTGTGTGTCTACTGCCCAGCTGCGAAATTCAGAACAGTAATCCTCTGCAACACGCTCCCCCTGGCGAATAGCGCATATCTTAGATTCTGCTAGACCCATTCTGTCAGGATCCTCGTAAATGAGTCCAAGAGCAGAAAAAAAACTGTCCACTGAGTTATATGCAGCAGAATCAGATGGTAAAGAAAACTCCCATGCTTGAGGATCCCCGTTCAGTAATGACAACAACAGACCCACATGCTGAGCCTCATTACCTGAGGAGATAGGACATACGCATACGAAAATACAGTTTACAAGATTCACGAAAAGTAACAAATTTACTGCGTTCCCCAGCAAACCTTTCAGGCAAAGGAAACTTTGGTTCAGCAACTCTGCCAGGCAGATTCAGCTTGCACATTAGATACTACTAGACCCTGTTGCTGAACTGCCCCCTTCAGCTCAGTGACCTGCAGGGACAGCGCCTCCAACTGGCGGGTTATTGAAGTCATGGGATCCATGGAATACAAAAATATGGCCGATTATAATGTTATGGGAAGCCTAGGTAGGCAAGAGCTAATAACCCAGGCCCCTGCGATTTCCCTCAACTCTGGGAAACCCTGACTGACCCTTCTCCCAGACTTTACACTGATGGTGTGCATGTCTGGGCCTCCACCCTCACCCTGTCTCCTGTGTCAACCCTAAGCTGAAACCACAACCCACCACCCAGTGAAGAGACCACACACCAATACCCACAGTAAGCACAGACAAGGATAACGGAAAATATGCACCATGCCGCAGTCACACAGGAATACACTATAAGTGCACAGGGCAAAACAATACCAATAAAGGAAGGAGAAAATATGACAAAGGGAAATACACCACCGGATACGAAACTCCTTCTCCTAGATCACCACTCCAGACCGAGATAACAAGCACACGACAGAAGCTATAATCGGCGACGCCCAAAGCCCAGCAAAACTATTTAAAGGCAGTGGGTGTGACTCAGCCCTAAACCCGAGTACCAGCCAGATTAACCCCGGATAATCTGGATCGAATCTAACCGGCGCCACTGAGCATATAGTGGACGAATGAGGTATTACTGCTGTCTGTCGGATGCCCTAGTGTGAACAGCGTCCGACATGACACAAATCTTCTGTAATAGCCTACCAACCCGAGGAACTGTCGGACTTCATGGAGGTTACTTGGTTTTGGCCAGTTCTTCAGGACGGCGACCTTGTCTGGGTCTGGGGCCATTTCCTCAGAGATCACCACATGGCCCAGGTACTGCACTTTGGATTTCAACAAATGGCATTTGGATGGTATTACCTTTAAGCCAAGGTTGGATAGAGCTTCGAACACCTCGGCTAGGTGCTTCAGATGATCTTCATACATCTTGGAGAAGACAATGACGTCGTCCAGGTACAACAAGACAGTTTCGAAATTCTTGTGTCCGAGACAGCACTCCATCATCCTATAAAATGTCCCTGGGGCGTTGCACAGTCCAAACAGCATGTAATTGAACTCGGAGAGGCCCATCGGTGTCATGAAGGCCAATTTCTCCTTGTCCGCCTCTGCTATGGGAACCTGCCAGTACCCACAGGTGAGATCCAAGGTAGAGAGGTATTTAGCAGATTTTAAAGCAGCTAATGACTCTTCTATTCTGGGCAGTGGGTATGCATCCTTGTGTGTAATACGATTTATCTGCCTATAGTCTACACACATTCTCATTGTGCCATGTTTCTTTTTGACAAGAACTAGTGGAGCTGCCCAGGGGCTACAACTATCTCTGATTACCCCAGCCTCCATCATCTCCCGCAACATACTTTTGGCACACTGGTAATGAGCTGGAGGTACAGGCCGGTACCTCTCCTTAATGGGTGGATGACTACCCATGGGGATGTGGTATTGTTCCCCTTTTACCTGCCCAAAGTCTAGCGGGTGTTTACTGAAGACTCGTTCATACTCTTGGACCACCCTGTAAGCCCCTTGTTTCTGGTGTGGTGTAGAATCAGTGCCCACGTGTAATTTTTGACACCATTCTTCCATTTGACCTGCAGAGCCATTGTCCTCTGCCTTGGTGGACGGGACCAAGGGTTCTGTTGCCTGTATCACATTGTTATTGACAGTAAAAAGTTTAGCAATTGTGGCATATCTGGTTAGGTGAACTTCTTTCTCTCCACATATGACCCACAGAGAAAAATGAAGGTTCAAATATATATATAAAAAGTTACAAATTTAATAGAATATCAAATATCAATAGCTCCATGTACCTATAATATTGACATAAATAATTATCAAAAATATATTTTAAATGACATGACCCTACACAAAGGGGAGGGCTGGCTGCGTGTCAGGAAAAAAACGATGGGGCCAGAAACATCTAAGCAAATATCACCACCACTAGAATACTACATCAACCTAGTAGGCAATGTATAATGATTTCACCATGTAATATACAAACGTATCTGCCATATAGCTCATAAAGTACAAATATGTTAGTGGCACATAATCCTAATAGGTATAGTACCTGCCCAGCAGTGGTCTCCCATATACCCTGAGCAGTATCCCAATGTTACTTACTGTATATCTATTCTAAAACACTAGGACTTGGCAAAATGATACAGATATATAAGTCGTACATAGGTACAATCCTTGCCAAACATTCGTCCCATATATACAGTAAATTGAAAAGTATCATAAGTGTTCATAGAGTACCTGTAGTCATGGTACAAGTCTAGATGATGGCCTTGTAGCACACCTTGACGCGCGTTTCACCGCCTCTGCAGTTTCGTCAGGAGGTTGGTAAATGCGGTGTCTATCCAGCTATTTATGCTGTAGAATGAGTGCGTACCTCTGTGTCAGCTGAGAGTGGCGCGCATCCACCATGTTGCGTCGTATTTAAGCGTGTATACATATATCAAAGCGAGCTAGAAAGGAACAATATCAAAAATAGTTCACAGTATCAAAGTCCCTGAAGTGGCTCGCTACAGGGGGTATAAATAACATATATATTACAATTGCTCCAAAACACAGCAAAATAAAAACATATTATAATTATTGCATTATTGCAGCAGCAAAAATATTGAACAGAGTGCAATAATACATCACATTCCATATATGCATGATTTGACAACCAATGTTACAGACACGATTAATATAGATTTTCCAAACATTCACATATCGGATAATCCTAACATGCATGTGATGTTCACTCTTCCGTCTTGATATTATGTATTTCTTATATTTTGAAAATAGGGAAATCCCCATAACGCATAGGATATCCTCTCATCCTTTGTCATTAAACTGTGGTGATCATCAAATTCTCATGTCACTAATTTAAGGTAACATCTCTGTAATGATAAAACTATAATGAATATACATATTGTTCACAAAACAATCTGATATGTGAATGTTTGGAAAATCTATATTAATCATGTCTGTAACATTGGTTGTCAAATCATGCATATATGAAATGTGATGTATTATTGCACTCTGTTCAATATTTTTGCTGCTGCAATAACGCAATAATTATAATATGTTTTTATTTTGCTGTGTTTTGGAGCAATTGTAATATATATGTTATATACAGTATACCCCCTGTAGCGAACCACTTCAGGGACTTTGATACTGTGAACTATTTTTTATATAGTTCCTGGCTAGCTCGCTTTGCCATATGTATACGCGCTTACATTGTCTTACCTAAGCTAAACGTCTGGAGCGCGCACCGAGCATGCGCTGCCTTTCGATGAGGTGGGCGGTAGCTCTCCATGGTGTTACGTTGGCCTGGTTACGGGTCTGGTCACATGACCGGGTCACGTGCCCAGGTGACGTGCGCCTTGAGCGCTGCCCCCTTCCCTGCGACGCAACATGGCGGATGCTCGCCACGCTCAGCTGACACAGAGGTACGGAATCATTCTACAGCATAAATAGGTGGATAGACACAGCATTTACCAATCTCCTGACGAAACTGCAGAGGCGGTGAAACGTGCGTCGAGGTGCGCTACGGGGCCATCATCTAGACTTGTACCATGACTGCAGGTACTCTATGAACACTTATGATACTTTTTTATATATGGGACGAATGTTTGGCAAGGATTGTACCTATGTACCACTTATATATCTGTATCATTTTGCCAAGTCTTATTGTTTTAGAGTAGATATAAGTAGCATTGGGATACTGCTCAGGGTATATGGGAGACCACTGCTGGGCAGGTACTATGCCTTTTAGGATTATGTGCCACTAACATATTTGTACTTTATGATCTATATGGCAGATGCGTTTGTATATTACATGGTGAAATCATTATACATTGCCTACTAGGTTGATGTAGTATTCTAGTGGTGGTGATATTTGCCTAGATGTTTCTGGCCCCATCGTTTTTTTCCTGACACGCAGCCAGCCCTCCCCTTTGTGTAGGGTCATGTCATTTAAAATATATTTTTGATAATTATTTATGTCAATATTGTATGTACATGGAGCTATTGATATTTGATATTCTAATAAATTTGTACCTTTTTATATACATATTTGTGCATTGCATAAGAAAGGAAGGAGGGCACTCACCGATCTGAAGCTTGACTTTGCTTTATTAAATGTTCATTAAAATATCATGGCCAGGAGAGGAAGCTCCAGTGATGTCACCAGTGATGTGGTGACGTCACCGCTGTGCTCTGCTTTACGGCTGGCCGGCGCTGACACATTCAGTGCAGGGAAGCCGCCGGCGGGGGACGTGACAGACATCAGAAGGTGAGTATGTACTGTTTTTTTTTTTACTTTTACAATGGTAACCAGGGTAAATATCGGGTTACTAAGCGCGGCCCTGCGCTTAGTAACCCGATATTTACTCGGGTTACAAGTGAACACATCGCTGGATCGGTGTCACACACACCGATCCAGCGATGACAGCGGGTGATCAGCGACGAAATAAAATTCTGGATTTCTAGCTCCAACCAGTGATATCACTGCGGGATCCAGATCGCTGCTGCGTGTCAAACACAACGAGATCGCTATCCAGGATGCTGCAACATCATGGATCATCGTCGTTCTCACTGCAAAGTCGCTTAGTGTGAAGGTACCTTAAGTCTCGGACCGCTAGAGTACCCATGGTTTGTAGAAATTGCCAACAACAAGGACATTATGCAAATAAATGTCCACGGCGGTCGGGTAAATGATCGCGTCTAGTAACCATTGGAGGAGGTTCCCTAGACACAGCAGCGTTTTCCTCCAAGCTGTCCTTCAAAGGGACAATCATGTTAGGCTCATCCTCTCTAAGGGTATGTGTCCACGGTCAGTTAACGCTGCGTGTTTGACGCTGCGTAGGGCCGCAGCGTCAAACACGCAGCGTCCAGATGTTCCAGCACAGTGGAGAGGATTTTTTTAAATCCCGTGTCCACTATGCGTGGAAACACGCACGCGGCGGCCCTGCGACTCCGGACATGCTGCGCGTCTTTTCAGATCGCAGCATGTCCGTGTTCCTTGCGGCGCCGCTGAGTCGCCGCAAGGAGTATCACAGGGCCCTATGCAAGGAGTGCGATGATCCCGGATGTGTACAGTTAACACATCCGGCATCATCGTGTCCCAGAAGGGGGCGGGGCTTAGCGCCGAGCGGCTTAGCCGCTCCGACGATATCGCCGGCCATCCTGAACGTGGACACGCACCCTAACAGTCGAGCTTTGTGTGGACTCTGGAGCAGAGGGGAATTTCATGTTCTCTGCTTTTGCTCTGCGCCATGCAATACCTCTGGTGATGCTCGCCAAACCGGTGACTGTTAGAATAGTGAATGGGTCGACACTTAACTCACAAATCACACACCAGACTGTCCCTTTCACGTTATCTATGTCCCCTTCCCACCAGGAGATTATTTCCCTTCTTGTTCTTCCCGAGGGAATGGACGAGATTTTGCTGGGAATACCCTGGCTCCGTTTCCACTCCCCACATATTGAGAGGACCTCTGGGAGGATATTGGGTTGGAGTGATTCATGTAAAGGCAGATGTGTGAGGGAGTGCATTCAGGTTTCCTCTACTGAGATACCCGCAGATCTCTCTTCCCTTCCTAAGTGCTATTGGTAGTGTTGAGCATTCCGATACCGCAAGTATCGGGTATCGGCCGATACTTGCGGTATCGGAATTCCGATACCGAGATCTGATACTTTTGTGGTATCGGAAATCGGAATTGGAAGTTCCCAGTGTATGGTTCCCAGGGTCTGAAGGAGAGGAAACTCTCCTTCAGGCCCTGGGATCCATATCCATGTAAAAAATAAAGAATTAAAATAAAAAATAGGGATATACTCACCCTCTGACGCGCCCTGGTAGTAACCAGCAGCCAGCTTTGCTTAAAATGAGCGTGTTCAGCACCTTCCATGACGTCACGGCTAGTGTTGAGCATTCCGATACCGCAAGTATCGGGTATCGGCCGATATTTGCTGTATCGGAATTCCGATACCGAGATCCGATACTTTTGTGGTATCGGGTATCGGTATCGAAACAACATTAATGTGTAAAATAAAGAATTAAAATAAAAAATATTGCTATACTCACCTCTCCGACACAGCCTGCACCTTACCGAGGGAACCGGCAGCGTTGTTTGCTTAAAATTCGCGCTTTAACTTCCTTACGCGAAGTCCCGGCTTGTGATTGGTCGCGCGCCGCCCATGTGACCGCGACGCAACCAATCACAGCAAGCCGTGACGTAATTTCAGGTCCTTCAGGATTTTAAAATTACGTTCCGGCGTTGTGATTGGTCGCGTCGCAGTCACATGGGCGACGCAACCAATCACAAGCCGTGACGTCACGGGAGGCAGGAGACGCGCGCATTTTAAAATAATAAATAAATACTTTCAAGTATCGGACGGTATCGCTCAACACTAGCTATTGGTCCTATGCAGACGTCTTCTCCAAAAAGGCTGCGGAGACCTTTCCGCCTCACCGTCCCTACGGCTGTCCTATTGATCTCTTGCCTGGAGCAGAACCTCCTCGGGGACGGGTCTATCCCCTCTCTCTCCCAGAAATGGAGGCTATGTCCTAATACATCCAGGAGAATTTGGCAAGAGGGTTCATTAGGAAGTCAGTGTCACCTGCAGGGGCGGGGTTCTTCTTCGTGCAGAAGAAGAACGGAGAATTACGTCCTTGCATAGATTACAGGGGTCTTAATGCCATCACCGTTAACAATAAATACCCGTTGCCCCTGATTTCTGAGCTCTTTGATAGGCTACGGGGAGCAAGGGTATTTACCAAATTAGATCTGCGGGGTGCTTATAACCTGATTCGCATCCGTGAGGGGGACGAATGGAAGATGGCGTTCAATAACAGGGATGGGCACTATGAGTATCTGGTGATGCCCTTCGGGCTCTGTAATGCCCCAGCCGTTTTCCAAGACTTTGTCAATGATATCTTCCGGGATATGCTCACCACCTCGGTAGTAGTCTATCTGGATTATATTCTCATCTTCTCTCCAGATATTGACTCCCACCGGAGAGATGTTGGCAGAGCCTTCGACCTCTTACGGGCAAACTCCCTGTATGCAAAGTTGGAGAAGTGTATGTTTGAGCAGGAGTCTTTACCTTTCCTGAGCTATATCATCTCCGCCCAGGGATTGGCTATGGATCCTGCCAAACTGCAGGCTGTGATGGACTGGCAAGAACCCCATTCTCTTAAAGCGGTGAAGTGCTTTATGGGGTTCATAAATTACTATCGTCAGTTCAATCCCCACTTCTCAACTTTGGTAGCTCCCTTGGTAGCCCTCACCAAGAAGGGAGCAAATCCCAAATTGTGGTCTGAAGAGGTCTCCAAGGCTTTTTCTTCTATTAAGTCTCATTTTGCTAGCGCTCCCATCCTACATCGTCCCGATGTTGATAAGCCGTGTATAATGGATGTGGATGCCTCATCCGTTGGTGCAGGAGCAGTCCTCTTCCAAAAGGATGCTCAAGGTCGGAAGCATCCTTGCTTCTTCTTCTCCAAGACCTTCACACCAGCGGAGAGGAATTATTCCATCGGGCACAGGGAGTTGCTAGCAATGAAGTTAGCCTTCTCGGAGTGGAGACATCTTTTGGAGGGGGCTCGCTTTCCCTTCCAGGTCTTCACGGACCACACAAATTTGGTTTATTTACAAACAGCCCAGCGGCTAAATTCTCGTCAGGCCAGATGGTCCTTGTTCTTCTCCTGGTTCCACTTCACCCTCCATTATCTCGCTGGGGAGAAGAACATTCGTGCTGACACTCTCTCTCGCTCCATTCTGTCATCTGAGGAGGAGGAAGGGAAGCCTTGGTTTATTGTCCCTTCTGAGAGCTTGAGAACCGTAGCTCCGGTTTCGCTAGAGTCTGTGCCTCCGGGCAAGTCTTTTGTACCTATTAATTTGCGACCAGAGGTTCTCTCTTGGGCTCATTCATGCAGGGTGGGTGGACACTTTGGGACAAAGAGGACATCTGAGCTGCTGGCGAGGACATACTGGTGGCCACATATGGTCCGTGACGTTGGAGATTATTTTCGGGTGTGTGTCTCCTGCGCCAAAAATAAGTCTCCTTGACAACGGCCAGCTGGGTTACTCTATCCCTTGCCAGTGGCAGACAGGCCCTGGGAGATGGTCGGGATGGACTTTGTGGTGGGTTTGCCCAAGTCTCGTGGCTGTACCATCATTTGGGTTATCACCAATCATTTTTCTAAAATGGTGCACGGCTACCTTCTGCACGGGCCTTGGCAGCGTTGTTCATAAAACACATCTTCCGCCTACAAGGTATGCCGGACAAAGTTGTCAGTGACCGGGGTCCCCAGTTTGTGTCTCGGTTCTGGAGAGCTTTGTCGTCTTCTCAGCATTGAGTCAAATCTCTCTTCCACATATCATCCCGAGACGAATGGGTTGGTAGACAGGGCCAACCAGACCTTGGTCACATATCTGCATCATTTTGTCTCAGCCAAGCAGGATGACTGGGCTTCCCTGCTACCGTGGGCGGAGTTTGCACTTAACAACACCGTAGCCAACTCCACTGGACAAACCCCATTCCTCCTTAACTATGGTCAGCATCCGCGGGTACCTGTGCCTATGCCCGTGTCTTCCGCTGACTCCAGGGTGGCAGACTAGGCTGTGGAGGCACGGGATATTTGGGACCGCACTCAGGATGCCATTCGGGCCTCCAAGGAGAGAATGAGGTCCTGCGCCGATGCACATAGGCGCCCTGCTCCGACCTTTGCTTCTGGCGACTTGGTGCAGCTCTCCGCCCGTAACATCAGTCTGAGAGTTGAGTCCACTAAGTTTGCACCTCGCTACTCAGGCCCTTTCAAGGTCCTCGAACAGGTTAACCCTGTGGTCTACTGTTTAGCCCTTCCACCACGCCTGGGTATCACCGACACCTTCCATGTGTCCCTCTTGAAACCCGTATACATGTCTCGGTTTTCTGAGTCATCTGCCGGGACATCGGGTTCGTCTACGGACGATTTCGAGGTGAACGCTATTTTGGGGTGCAAGGTGGTACGTGGTAAAAAATTTATTTGGTGGACTGGAAGGGTTATGGTCCTGAGAGCCTGCTGAGCACATTCAGGCTCCGCAGCTCATTGCTGCCTTCGAGCGTAGCGAGGCCCAAGGAGGGGGGGTAATGTTAGGGGTTGAGTTCCTGCCTCTGCACAGGGGGAATCTCGGGCCATCTCCGCTGCGGTATCCCATTCTTCTCCTGCCGCAGTGGAGCCTGCTCAGCGGAGACGTCGGTCCCAGCGTCTCGCTCAGTCTGACTCTGTGCAAAGAGTTACTGCTGCTTTTCCTGCTTCTGCCATTGAAGCCAGTGCTGGGCAGTGGCGAGCAGATGCTTTTGGGACTAAGTCCTGCTTTTCTCCTTCTGAACATGCCCAGGGTAAGATCTCTCATTGGAGATCGAGGGTCACATGCTTGGATACTGCAGCAAAGCCCATTGGTTCTCCAGGAAGGTCCTGAAGGTGCTCAGGCTCTGTGGCATCCTCTCATTGGTCCTTCTAGGAAGGTCTTGTACTTGCTGCAGCTATATAAGGTTCGCATGGCCGCACGGCCATGCGCTAGTATCAATGCATGTTATGAGTTTTGCGCCAATGTGGTCACGCTTGTGTGGATTCAGGGACCCGGCTGAAATAAGCCACTTAGAATACCGGCACCTCCGGTGTGGAGATTGTGTGTATGGTTTCAGAGCCCCGGCTGAAATAAGCCACCTAGAATACCGGCTCCTCCGGTGAGAAGATTGTATGTTTGCTTCCTTGACTGCGTGACCACAAGCTGCTATCTGCTCAGCAGTTACTGTGTATTCCTGTGGAGTTTAACAGGACACAGTCCTGGTTTGGTGGTGTTCACAGGGGGATGTCACAGTGGCTGCGACCCGGTCAGTGGCCCTGGGCGCCCATGTAAAAGAGAAAGGTCTTTAAATGGATAAAGTTTATGTTCGTGACGCCACCTGTGGTATTCGGTCAGGGTGACCAACGCTGCTTTAAGGTGTCCGCTGGGGTGATGTTATGGCAGCTAGATGGTATACCTTTCCACAGGTGAAGTATATGCCCAGGGCTCCAGGTGTATAGATGGTGGTATGGTTAGAGGTGCAGAGTAGAACAAGGACACAGGATTGAAGTCTCTTTACCTTGTTTACTGTTGGTTTCAGCAGTCACAGTCCAGGGCACCAGACCACAGGGCAGGCAGAGAAGTCCAGGCAGTCCAGAGACAAGCAAGTTCCCCTGGGTAAGTCAGGTGGAAGACAACCACTCTGCGATTTCGGTCTCTAAGTCTCTGCTGCCACTAAGTGTCTCAACAAGGTCTTTAATCGTTCTGCTGTTCTAGGATAGGTACCTGTATGGCAGGCAGCTCGGGCCATAGGTTCTAGGGTCCATTCTTGGTGACTCCGGACTCCTAAGTGCTGCTGTGCCACAGGTAATTGTGGGCAAAGTTTTGGTAATACAATGCCCTCCGGTTCTGCTCCGTGTCGTAGACTCCACCTGGACCAGGGTATGACACAATCAGATGATGAGTACATAATCTATCTCATATCATATATGGGATAGTATTCTCCTGAATAATTACATGGTCTTGCTAGAATGTGTGGACATAAAAATGTCTCATTACTCCCCTTTGCAGTCAGTATCAGAAAAAAGACTAGACCAAAAAAGGAAAACAATCACCTCACAGCAGGTATCAACAGTGATATATTAGATATTATTACTGAGTCCAATCCAGAACAGCCTATGTCAGCAACCGCTTGTAAATGTGCTTGCAAGTTTGCAATATGGAAAATCTCACTAAGGTGCAGAGTGTTTTCAGAGAAGGGCCACTAGATGGCAACAAAGTAATGAAGCAAATGAAAATAGAGGGGGGGGGGGGGGTATAGGGGAATCCAAAACAGTGAGGATGTAATGTAACTGGTCACAGAGTAATTTATTTTACCTGAGTGTTAGAGGTTGAAGGGTTGTGCACTAATCAAAGTGGATTGTGTCATATCCTGCGCCCGATGAGCGCCGTTTCGCTTTACAGCTTCTTCACAAAGAGGGAATTCCAAAATACAAACAACATATTGAGCATTGTGGTTTCTCTGTCAGATGACAGATCTATATGTGGGCTACAAATTTGGGCATTTCAGGTGTGACACCCCGGGAGTTCGGGCACCGATTTTTTGGAGGTCCTGTTTTTTCCACCTTCTGTCTGTTTTAAAATAATTATTTTAAATATTGTTTCAATAAAGAAATAAACTTTTTTACCGATTCCTTAGTCACTTCATACCTTCATTAGGTAATTAATGTAAGCATGTTTAGAATGATGGTAACAGACAGCAAATACACTGGAATGAAGGCCTGAGATTCCGAAATTTGTGGCCCACAGACAGATCAGGTGTCTGACTAAGAAAGCACAATTCTCATGGCATCACAAAACCCATTCATACAAAAAGACACCAAACACTTAAAATGTGGATAAAAAATGGCCGTGTAGTTTATTAGGGTTACATAAGTTAAATAAATACCAATAAATATACTCATCTCTTAAAACCCAATTTCCATACTTCTCCATAAATCCAATCCACCCATACATGGGTGATTTTCCCACAATAAAACTACACGACGAATAAATACAAACATTAAATAAAAGGGAAGGGGGGGTGGGCTTCTTCTTTTCTTCTCTGTCACACTGAATGAATAAAACCCCAAAAAGCAGGGTTTATATAGACAAAAATCAGGCGCCCAAGATTCAAATAGCCAATAAAAAACGGCCAAAAAAGGGCGCCAATACACCAGTCAAAACTGGATAAAACCAGTTTCCCACATCCACAGCTGACCGGCCTGACCTTTGGATGACCTCTCCTTACAAAAACCATAACATAAAAAATAGGGTTTATGAGGCCATGAGACCCCCGCTGTATTTCTTTCTGTGCCTACGCGGGGGGGCTAACATGGCATCACAAAACCCATTCATACAAAAAGACACCAAACACTTAAAATGTGGATAAAAAATGGCCGTGTAGTTTATTAGGGTTACATAAGTTAAATAAATACCAATAAATATACTCATCTCTTAAAACCCAATTTCCATACTTCTCCATAAATCCAATCCACCCATACATGGGTGATTTTCCCACCAGGCCAGGTCTCAAAGAGACGTGGCCCCCCCACCACCACACAGCCATCTTTCAATAATCGACTGTAGGTCAAGGTTAAAAATGTCCAATCCAATATCCGATAGATTAATTAGATCTCGTCTATAAAGACCAGGTAAGAACCCTTCAAGGTCGGAATGCCTGAAAGAAAAACCTGAAACCAAAGGAAAAAATTTCTCCATCGCTTTGTTCACTCTTTTGCGTATTTTTTCTAAAAAAGAAAAACGGTTATTATGCCACAATAGTCTGGGAACGATCTCGGAAAAAACAAAAGATGAGTGAGGTAACAGAGACCGAAAACCAATCATATCAGACCTCATAGTAGCTAATAAGTCCATAGTCCTGATTTTTCCGAGATCATTCCCAGAAACGTGAAAAATAATTAAATCAGGGGATGGGTATTCTTCTAGCCATTTTCTAACTTGAATAACCAGGGAAAACCAACTCAGACCTCGAACAGCGAGCCATAAAACTTGAATAACTGACACATTAAAAGATAAGTTCTCTGTATAAACTCGCTGACTAGCCCTCTTCTGGGCCCAGAAGACAAAAGAGTGTCCGACTATCCAGATAACTAACGGACCTAAAAGAAAATTGATAATTAATAATCATAAAGATCATGTCTGATATACAGTTTGAATCTATTAGAGTTCCATCTCCCCAATTCTTTTATTCCGGCCTCAGAAAACCCGGCCCTAGAGGCCTCGGTAGCCGCTCCTATCCTAAAAGAATGGGAAGTAATGTTCAAGTGTTTCAAGTTCAAAAAAGACAAACATTTCTTCAAAATAAAATTAAATTGAAAAACCGTGACCGGTGATAAATCCCTATGAATAAACAGAGGGCCTTGCTTTAAAGGTCTAGTTTGAAGCCAAATAGACATCCTACTCACAGGGCAAATGGAAGGATCGGAAATAGCATTAATTCTCAACTTAGAACCTCTTCCAAACTGATCCGTCTTTGATTTCCTAATAAAAAGGATTAAAAAGGCTTCATGGATTTGAATATCTGACAACAAGAGTCCAGAAGGATTGGATTTTTTGGCGGACACTACTTCGCCAATCCTTAATGCCCCAAAAAATGATAAAGAAAAAATGGCGCTAAATAAAAGCGCCTCCTCAGAATTCAAACAAACATTGCAGAGACTAGAGCATAAATCTCTGAGCAATGATAAAGATATAGGTCTTCTAGTATCGGGCATAAAATTAGATTTTTTGAGGCCCTTCAAAAACTGTTTCACCGAGAAAAAATTCGTTAACGGAATGCTACCTGAAAGTTTCAGAAAAAAGGAAACTCCCGCAAGGCTTTTTGCTATCGCGGAGTACGACAGACCCCTCTGGGCCATTTCAGAAGCAAATTTGAGCGCTGCCACAGGATTTGAAACTAAGGGGTTAAAATCGTTTAACTCACAAAAACTACTCCAATTACGCCATGCGGCTGAATAATCAGCCCATGATCTTTCGGACAGAGAATTTTTAATAAAATGCGGTATCAAAGGGTGATCACTTCCCAGATTGAAGGGGATAAGAGGGTTGCTTCTGAATCCGCATACGGGACCTGTAGAAAAAAATTCGACCACTGACGATTAAGCAAAGAGTCCGTTAAAGCTATAAGCTTACTCTGTCCAAGCTTAGCCTTCAACCAAAGATTATTTTTAAGGCATAGCAAAACTAATTGCCTCAAAATTCTAGCTACTAAAGTGTTTTTTGAAGATAAAGTATTAATGGCAAAAACCACCGCCTGGTTGGAGGAAAGCAACAAAATTCTGGAATTCTGCATTAGAGACCCCCAAGTATAAATTCCGGAAAAAATAGAAAAAATTTCTAGGACCGTAAAATTAAAAACAAACCGTTCAGAAATCCAAAAATCTGGCCAGCAAAAACGAGACCAATGTGAGGCAAAAAGGATGCAACCACCGAGATGCTTGTCAACAGAAAAAAGAAACGGGAAAGAGTCCGCAGCTACAAACGATGACTGCCACAAGGATCTACCGTTATGTTCCGATAAAAAGGAAAGCCATATTCTGGCATCTTCCTTCAGAGCAGAACGAACCCTAATATGAGAATGGGGTGAAGATACACCCTTGGTGGCATCATATAAGCTCCTACAAAACGCCCGACCAATAGGAATCACCCTAACTGCGAAATTCAACAATCCCAATAAGGATTGAATTTCTTTAAGAGTAACTTTCTCTTTAGACAAAAAATTAGTTAAAGCAGAACAAAGTTTCAAAATTTTATCCGCCGGAAGACGAGATTCCATTTTTTTAGAATCCAGGGTAATTCCCAAAAACTCAATGGATCGCGAAGGACCCACTGTCTTTTCGTGGGCGATAGGGATGCCGAAGTATTCACACATATGAATAAATTTGGTAAGGGCATCCTCACAAATAGGGGAGCCAAAGGGACCAATGAATAAAAAGTCGTCCAAATAATGGAGGACACCCGCTTCCTTACAAGACGATTGCACGACCCAATGAAGAAAGGAGGAAAAACTCTCAAAATAAAAACAGGACAAAGAAAAACCCATGGGTAAACATTTATCATAAAAGAAACAATCATCAAAATAAAAACCTAGAGAATTAAAACCAGAGGGATGGACGGGGAGAAGCCTGAACGCCGATTTAATGTCTGATTTAGCCATTAAAGCATTGCATCCGAATTTACGGAGGATCTCCAATGCAGAATCAAATGAAGAATAAGATACAGAAATTAAAGACTTATCCACCTCATCGTTCAAAGAAGAACCAGAAGGGTAAGATAAGTGGTGGATTAGTCTAAAAGAACCCTCCTCTTTTTTCGGAACTATGCCCAAAGGGGATGTACGAAAATTAGAAAAAGGAGGTGAATTAAAAGGGCCAGCGACCCTGCCTGATCGAATTTCGCTCAAAATTTTGTCCCTAGCTACACCCGGATTGGCCTTTAAAGAAGGTAAATTAGAAACAATCAGACAGCCCTCCCCTTTAAACTGAGGTACAAAAAATCCTTCAGAAAAACCAAAAAACAACAATTTACTGGTCTCCTGATCTGGAAACCTGCTTAACCAAGGGGACATGTTTGCTAGTATCACTGGTGTCTGAGCTTTTTGTATTGTGTTCCCTGGCAGAGGGCTGCTGAGATGCTTGCTTCTTGAAACATTTGGCCACTGGGTGTGAGTTGCCACAGAAAGAACATTCGTGGCGGAATCTGCAATTAGAATTCCATTTGCAAAAGGAATCATTGAAGGCGAAACAAACGCCACGCTTCACAGTGTTAGAAGAAGTCTGCCTAGAAGTAGTGTGTCTTTGTGGAAGCATTAAATTGATCCACAAACCAATATCCTTCACTCCCCAATGGAGCTCAGGATGAACTGATAGTTTGTGTCTGAAAGCCTCATCATAACTCAGCCAGGCGAACCCGCCGAAGTTACGATAGGCTTCCAGTATAATATCTAAGTGCTGAAATAATTTACTGCAGAGATGGGGAGATTTCTCCCCCAAGACTGCAGCAAAAATGGAAAATGCTTGCACCCAATTAGTAAATGATTTAACATTCGTGCGTTTAAATTCATCAGACTCAATTTTATCCTCTTTTTTATCTGCTCTGACATGCTGATCTCTCTTAGGTAATAAAGAAAAAATATCTACATACTGATTATTCCAAATGAGCTCTTTAACAGCAGAGCTCAAATGGAATCCGAGAGGCGATAACTCGCATGTCAGAGCTTCTTTAAATGTATTAATAGGAATAGTGTTAGCGGTTACTGCGCTAGAAACCGCAGCGCTAGGCAAATCTGTCAAGGGTGCATTAGAAGGAATAATTTCTTTAAAAGTATCCGCTAACACTTTCCTTATTAAATTAGAAAGGTGAGAATGAGGGACAGACATAGGTATATTAACAGTCTCACCCCTCGATGGCTGGTGTCCGGTCCTGGGATCTCGGGAGCAGCTGGAGCTCAAGCCCTCCAAGTTAGGCAAGCTCACATTCGAAGCTGCTGCGACCGATGGCTCCTCTTCATCCGACTGGGACGAGACCAGATCTTCATGCACTCTGGTGTGACCAGCGGATGCTGGAGCTGACATCGCTGCAGGAGCCGCTGGCACCGCAGCGCTTTTACGGCCGCGGTGGTTTGCGGGCTTCCCGGCCGGAACAGCTGACGACGTTGGCGCTCTATTTTCAAGCATGTTGCGGAAGTCTCGCGCCGGGCTGCGAGACTTCCGGAGAGGGCGGCGCCGAGACTTGCCCCTCACTTCCTGTCTGGAGCGGCTGGAAGCAGGCGGCGACGCTGAGGGAGAATAAGGAACCCTCCGCCTTCTGAGCCGCCCGGAGGCTGGGGATGCTGGCGATGCTGCAGAAGCTTGACCCGACGTCTGGAAAACAGCTTCACACGGCGGCTGTGGGAGAGCTTGACACGGCGGCTGCGGGGGAGCTTGACCCGGCGGTTGTAAAGGAGCTTGAACCGGAGGCTGGATGAACGCTTGACCCGGCGGCTGGAGGGATGATTCTGCCGGAGGGGGAACCGACTCAGCTGCTGCCGACAAAGGTTCTATAGCCAGGCAGCGCTGAAGCCAGTTCACTCCACCCTCGGCTCCGGCTCTTGACAGGATCTGCTGAAGGAGGCTTTCCATCTTCAAGGTAGTTCTTCTTCTTTTCTTCTCTGTCACACTGAATGAATAAAACCCCAAAAAGCAGGGTTTATATAGACAAAAATCAGGCGCCCAAGATTCAAATAGCCAATAAAAAACGGCCAAAAAAGGGCGCCAATACACCAGTCAAAACTGGATAAAACCAGTTTCCCACATCCACAGCTGACCGGCCTGACCTTTGGATGACCTCTCCTTACAAAAACCATAACATAAAAAATAGGGTTTATGAGGCCATGAGACCCCCGCTGTATTTCTTTCTGTGCCTACGCGGGGGGGGCTAACAATATGTGGCCTGTCCTTTTTTAACCACTAAATATTCTTTAGAACTAGCGTAACAGACAGCAAATACAGTGAAATGTAGGCATAAAGGGCCCAAATTTGAAGCTCACAGATAGATCAGGCGTCTGACTGAGAAACCACAATGTTCAATATCTGGCCTGTATTTTTGAATTTTTTACCCCAAAATACTGTATAGAATGAAGGCAACAGACAGGAAATGCAGTGGAATGTAGGCCTTAAATGCCTAAATTTGTAGCCCACAGATAGATCAGGCTTCTGACAGAGAAACCACAATGCTCAATATGTGGCCTGTAATTTTTTTTTTTTACCACTAATTACCCTTTAGAACTAGCGTAACAGACAGCAAATACAGTGGAATGTAGGCATGAAGGGCCCAAATTTGAAGCTCACAGATAGATCTTTCAGTGTTCGTTTTTCGCTCCCCTCCTTCCCAGAGCCATAACTTTTTTATTTTTCAATTTGGCCATGTGAGGGCTTACTGTTTTGCGGGACAAGTTGTACTTTTGAACGACATCATTGGTTTTACCATGTCGTGTACTAGAAAACGGGAAAAAAATTCCAAGTGCGGTGAAATTGCAAAAAAAGTGCAGTCCCACACTTGTTTTTTGCTTAGCTTTTTTGCTAGGTTCACTAAATGCTAAAACTGACCTGTCAATATAATTTTACAGTTCACTACGAGTTCATAGACACCTAACATGACTAGGTTATTTGTTTAAGTGGTGAAAAAAAATTCCAAACTTTGGTTAAAAAAAAAAAATGGCACCATTTTCCGATACTCGTAGCGTCTCCATTTTTCATGATCTGGGGTCGGTTGAGGGCTTATTTTTTGCATTCCAAGCTGGCGTTTTTAATCATACCATTTCAGTGCAGATACGTTCTTTTGCTCGCCTGTTATTGCATTTTAATGCAATGTCGCGGCGACCAAAAAAAATGTAATTCTGGCGTTTCAAATTTTTTTCTCGCTACGCTGTTTAGCGATCAGGTTAATGCTTATTTATTTTTATTGATAGTTCGGGTGATTCTGAATGCGGCAATACCAAATATGTGTAGATTTGCTTTTTTTATTGATTTATTTTGATTGGGGCGAAAGGGGGAGATTTAAACTTTTATATTTTTTTTATTTTTTTCACATTTTTTTTAACTTTTTTTTTTTTACTTTTGCCATGCTTCTATAGCCTCTATAGGAGGCTAGAAGCTGGCACAACACGATCGCCTCTGCTACATAACAGCGATCTGATGTTCGCTGCTATGTAGCAGAATTGCAGGTGTGTTGTGAGTGCCGTCCACAGGGTGGCGCTCACAGCTGCCGGGGATCAGTAACCATAGAGGTCTCAAGGACCTCTATGGTTACTATTTTGAAGCATCGCCGACCTCCAATCATGTGACGGGGGTCGGCGATGCGATCATTTCCGGCCGCCCCGCTGGAAGCGGTAGTTAAATGCCGCTGTCTGCGTTTGACAGCGGCATTTAACTAGTTAATAGGCGCGGGTGCAGTGCTCCAGAGTCCTGGTCGTTGCAGTACTGTGGCTCCGCCACTATGGGGAGCCATGGTGCGTTCGATGGCACTGAAGGAGTTCCTCTGATCAGGTATCACAGACACCAATACATTTCACAGCTGGGCCTCCGGGGGGAGCTAAGGGTTCTATTCATTAGGCCACTCCCCACCATAGTGGGTAAACTGGGGGTCAGGCAGGAAGTTAGTAGAGAAGGCTGACTGGATTGAACGAAGCAACACCTAGTGGCAGAGGGTGTTGTGGAGTAAGAGACAGTAGGGCCTCTGTCGGGGGTGGGATCCTGACAGAGGCTTGGCAACGAGAAAGAACGTGAAGGGACCGCGCCTGCTCCGGGTAGCGGCGGTGCCCAAGAAAGGACTAGAAGCGAGATAGATTGTGCTGAGTGAGAAACGAGATCAAGCGATAGGAGAATACCAGTAGGGGTCGTGCTGTAAGACCGGAGCAACATCCTACTGAGGCGCATTACCGGTGGCCGGAACGCCGAGGGAGTGGAATAACATACAGCTTCAAGCCATACTCCAAACAGCGGCAGGGCAGTCAGTCTCAGGCGGGCTGTCTAACACATATCACCTATGAAGTCTTGGGAGGCAATTGCGGGAGAGGGGCGTCTCTAGGGTCCCGGAAGAACTCCAGGCCTACCCGACAAACGGGTGCCGTTCTAACTGTAACATCAGGAAGGGACGGAAGATTAGCAGAAGACCAGTTAATCGAGTTGTGAGGGAACTTAAGAAACAGACACAACAGTTGTGGGGTACTTTCCGTGAGCACAGCAGGGAAGGACTACAACACATAGCGCTAAGAAGGAAGGCACCGATTTCCACCTGTGAAGTGAACTCTGGAGGTGCCATTGGACCGGCCGGACTTGCGCAGCCTGGTGAACCGTATTCTGGACTGAGGACTCAGAGATCTCCAGTAAAGAGGTAAAGAGACTGCAACCTGGTGTCCTCGTTATTTACCGCGACCTGCACCCCACAACTGCACCGCTACACCACCACTCATTGCACCGGACGTCCCCCACTGACGGACAGGGCCACGGACCGGGTCTAGCCACCGTGACAACCCCAGAACTGAACTGAGACTTCCAGAGACCCGGCGCCGGGTACCCCTCGGCCCTGCGGCAGGTGTGGGGGCGCTCCAAACTTGGCGTCACGAACAGGATCTACTTAAGCCTGAAGAATCAGGTCATGTGTGCCTTGGAACTGTGATTTGTTGTGCTTGGACTGTACTTTATTGCAAGGACTGTGCTGTGCCACTTGCCGCTAAAAGTTCGCGCCAAAAACCGCCGCCATTGCAGCGCCACGGGGAACGCAGAGGAAGAAGAGGGGCGTGCCATGGGAGGAGATTACCAAAGCGGCGCCAGAAGTAGCGACCGCCCCCTCCAGTTCCTGCTGCGAGATGACGACCTGCCCAGCCGCAGAGGAGAACTGCCCCCTGATTTGCAACGGCGGGAAGCGGGCGACGGAGGAGCTCGGCCCAGGAGAAATGGCGGAGTCAGGTGCATGCACTGCCACCGACTATCAGGCAGCGATGAGGAACAGCAAGTGCCTGAACGAGGAGGAAGCGATTCCGGCTTGCCCTCCTTCACCAGAGACGGACCGGAAACCTGCGGAACTGACAGCGGAGCTACGTTTACCCATCCCGTCCTCGGAGTCAGAGGAGGAGGAACCGTGGTGGGCGGAGCCGCATCCGAAGACCCCATTGGAGGAGCCGCGGTTCGGGCTGCGGCCGACTCCAGCGTCCTTGTTAACGGACCGGAGCGACATCGGTGGAACCACATCAGGCGCAGGTATGGAAGACGCCCCTGCTCCCCCGCTCGATCCCGCTCCCGCGACCGGTCCTCACCTCAGTAAAAGTCGTCTCCGCTCGGCAGAGTTAATGGTGATACCTCCTGATGCAATGGGGAAGCTGGTACCGCCGCTGCCGACTAGGATGGGAGAACCCATAGACGTGGGGCCAGATGGGGTGATCCTCCAGTGGGACACCCCCCGGGTTGGGCCAGATGGAGCTCGGGAAGAAGGATTCACCCTTGCTGTGCTTACTTGGGAGCAATACAAACAATGTCTGATCCTACATTGGAAAAGGCAGAAAGAGGCAGAGCTGACTGCCCCACCGAGGGCGCAGCAACCACCTCCTGCATGTGATGACCGGGATATGTTGAGGCGAGGCACTGTACTGGCCTTCCACCCGAAGAGAGGATGGGGCTCCATACAGGAACCGGGGCTCTCAACTGACGTCTTTGTTGCCAGCTGTAACGTGAAGACTCCCTGCTGCGGTCGGAGTGGTGATCCATTGCAAAGGGGGGATCCAGTGACCTATACCCGTCATCGGAATGCATACGGGTGGTATGCCAGGAACGTGCGTCGCTGTGAGCTCGGGGGAGCGTCACCTGCTACTTCAACCATGATGGAACCAGGCGTGACGGATCTTACCAATATTGCCGCTGTACGTCTCATTGCAGCCACTGAGCTGGCGGCTAGAGTCCGCCTTCAGGTTCAGACATCGGGTGGTCTGACTGCACCCGAGAAACCCCCCAGTGATACTGGCGCTGTGTCAGCCGCTGACCTCGGATTAAAGCCTGCACAGCCGGAAGGTGCCCACTTTTGGCTGATGTCTTGTGATTTACTATGAAGATAAACCTCGATACCATGAAAATGTAAATAGTTCTTCTTTTATTTGTAAATAATTACTATTTTATTGTTCTTATGTTGTTTGCGAAACCCGTCCAGGGTTAACCCCTTTTATGGATCCCTTTGCTGACCCGGGATCCTTGCTGTTTGTTTATGTTCTTCAAGTTTGCACAAAGTTTAAAGAACTGCAGTAATCATGGACCGTGCATGATACAAACTTTTCCCTTGTAAATAGTTTGCACCTTATTAAAGGCGCTCCCTACTGGTTTTACTCAAAGAGACTCTTTGCGAAGATACCACACCGGAGCCTTTGCTGAGTATGGACTGGTAGCTAGAGAAGACGCGCTACCTCACAGAGACTTGGCCCCTCTTAAAGGGGATGTTCAATTGTTGCAATAATGCTGATAAAGAAAAGTGATGATAACATTTACATGTAAAAGTTATGTGTATGCAATTGGTTAAATGTAAAGGAATGCTGATAATGTTTTTGGAGAGAAGAAAGTGAAAGGTAGTAGAAGGATGCAGTGGACCCGTAGAGGTAGACGTGGTGTCCAGCATGCATATTAGAGGGAAAGTTTAATGTTGTAAAAAGAAGCTAGTTAATAATGTTGGTAAGAAAAAGAAGCGGGGGGATAGAAGGTAGACCCTGCGTTCCCCATCGAAAGTTAATAATGTGTTACTAAGGACAGAAAGTGAACCCGTAGGGGTTAGTGAGTGAGTCCTTATAGGAGCCAAGTAGAGCCGGCTCAGTGTTCTCAAACTGAAAGAAAAGTTATGTTCTATACTGTGTATAGTAGTTGAAAAGGCAGTAGGCCCTGGCTGAACGGGGCGGTCCTGTAATAGAAAGGAGAGGCAGTAGGTCTGGTGCCGATAGGACAGGCGGTCCTGCAGATGCAAAGTAGGAGAATGAAAAAAGTTAAAGTGCCTTATAATGTGATTATAGGAAGGTCTTTAGTGGATTTAGAGTGTGGGTCCTTAAAGGCAATGTTAAATTATTGTTCAACAATTTTGCACTTAGTAGAATACCCGGTTGGGTAACAGGAGTTATTTATAGCCTGTAATTTATAATGTTAACCATGTTTGTAACGTTCAAGTGTCCTCACCTCCCATAAAGGGAAGTTTGTTCAAGTATACTTATTGTTTTTGCACTCAACAAAATTGTATGTCTTTTTGCTAACTTGTATTGTTGTTTTCTTCCCAGTCCCGGAGTACTGTGTTTAACCAGGGGGGAGTGCAGCGCCCCAGAGTCCTGGTCGTTGCAGTACTGTGGCTCCGCCACTATGGGGAGCCATGGTGCGTTCGATGGCACTGAAGGAGTTCCTCTGATCAGGTATCACAGACACCAATACATTTCACAGCTGGGCCTCCGGGGGGAGCTAAGGGTTCTATTCATTAGGCCACTCCCCACCATAGTGGGTAAACTGGGGGTCAGGCAGGAAGTTAGTAGAGAAGGCTGACTGGATTGAACGAAGCAACACCTAGTGGCAGAGGGTGTTGTGGAGTAAGAGACAGTAGGGCCTCTGTCGGGGGTGGGATCCTGACAGAGGCTTGGCAACGAGAAAGAACGTGAAGGGACCGCGCCTGCTCCGGGTAGCGGCGGTGCCCAAGAAAGGACTAGAAGCGAGATAGATTGTGCTGAGTGAGAAACGAGATCAAGCGATAGGAGAATACCAGTAGGGGTCGTGCTGTAAGACCGGAGCAACATCCTACTGAGGCGCATTACCGGTGGCCGGAACGCCGAGGGAGTGGAATAACATACAGCTTCAAGCCATACTCCAAACAGCGGCAGGGCAGTCAGTCTCAGGCGGGCTGTCTAACACATATCACCTATGAAGTCTTGGGAGGCAATTGCGGGAGAGGGGCGTCTCTAGGGTCCCGGAAGAACTCCAGGCCTACCCGACAAACGGGTGCCGTTCTAACTGTAACATCAGGAAGGGACGGAAGATTAGCAGAAGACCAGTTAATCGAGTTGTGAGGGAACTTAAGAAACAGACACAACAGTTGTGGGGTACTTTCCGTGAGCACAGCAGGGAAGGACTACAACACATAGCGCTAAGAAGGAAGGCACCGATTTCCACCTGTGAAGTGAACTCTGGAGGTGCCATTGGACCGGCCGGACTTGCGCAGCCTGGTGAACCGCATTCTGGACTGAGGACTCAGAGATCTCCAGTAAAGAGGTAAAGAGACTGCAACCTGGTGTCCTCATTATTTACCGCGACCTGCACCCCACAACTGCACCGCTACACCACCACTCATTGCACCGGACGTCCCCCACTGACGGACAGGGCCACGGACCGGGTCTAGCCACCGTGACAACCCCAGAACTGAACTGAGACTTCCAGAGACCCAGCGCCGGGTACCCCTCGGCCCTGCGGCAGGTGTGGGGGCGCTCCACGGGCATATCGCGATTCTGCCCGCGCCTATTACGGGCACATGTCAGCTGTTCAAAACAGCTGACATGTCCCGACTTTGATGCGGGCTCACCGCCGGAGCCCGCATCAAAGCGGGGCTTCTGACCTCGGACGTACTATCCCGTCCAAGGTCAGAAAGGGGTTAATATGTGGCCTTTATTTTTGTATTTTTTTACTCCCAAATACTGTATAGAATGACATTAACAGACAGCAAATACAGTGGAATGGAGGCGTGAAATGCCCAAATTTGTAGCCCAAAGACAAATCTGACATCTGCCAGAGACACCACAATGCATAATATGTGACCTGAATTTTTGTATTTTTTACCCCAAAATACTTTATAGAATGAGGGCAACATACAGCAAATACAGTTTAATGGAGGCCTGAAAATTTGTAGCCCACAGATAGATCTGGCAGAGAAATCACAATTGTGTTAGGGTTTGAGTTCCTGTCTCTGCACAGGGGGAATCTCGGGCCATCTCCGCTGCGGTCTCCCATTCTTCTCCTGCCGCAGAGGAGTCTGCTCAGCAGAGACGTCGGTCCCAGCGTCTCACTCAGTCTGACTCTGTACAGAGAGTTATTGCTGCTTTTCCTGCTTCTGCCATTGAAGTCAGTGCTGTGCAGCAGCGAGCAGACGCTTCTGGGACAAAGTCCTGCTTTTCTCGTTCTGAGCATGCCCAGAGTAAGATCTCTCAGTGGAGATCGAGGGTCACATGATCAGACACTGCAGCTAAGGTCCTGTAGGTGCTCACGCTCTGTGGCAGCCTCTCATTGGTCCTTCCAGGAAGGTCCTGTACGTGCTGCAACTATTTAAGGCTCACATGGCCGCACGGTCATGCGCTAGTATTGCTCTTTATTTATGTACTTTGCTCCAGTGTGGTCTTGTATGAGTGTGTTCAGGGACCCGGCTGAAATAAGCTCCTAGAATGCTGGCACCTCCGGCGAGGAGTTTGTATGCTTGGGTATTCAGGGACCTGGCCAAAATAAGCCCCTAGAATGCTGGCACTTCCGGCGAGGAGTTTTGTGTGCATGCATGACCACTGACTGCTCTTGTTTAGGCAGTTAGCCTGTGCCTCTGTGGAGTCTAACAGGGTGCAGTGCTTTGAGTTCACGGCTGCTCTGTGAAGTAACAGAGTTAGCTAACACCGCCATTTAGTTCCGCTATTTGCTAGCAGCAGGTTCTCCTGCACGGTGGACCCCGGGCTGCGAACGCATCTATCATAATAAAATCTATATATTCATTTGGTGCGTTCCGCTAGCCCTAACAACAATGCTCAATATGTGGCCTGCATTTTTGTATTTTTTATTCCAAAATACAGTATAGAATGAGGGTAACATACATCAAATACAGTGGAATGGAGGCGTGAAATGCCCAAATTTGTATCACAGAGATAGATCGGGCATCTCAAAGAGGTACCAAACTGCTCAATATGTGGCCTGTATTCTTGTATTTTTACCTTAAAAACTGTATAGAACGAGGGTAACAGAAAGCAAATGGAATGTAATCCTGAAATGCCCAAATTTGTAGCCCACAGACAGATCAGGCGTTTGACAAAGAAACCACAATTCTCAATATGTGGCCTGTAATTTTTTTTAACACTAGTCTTTAGAGCCAGTTTAACACACAGCAAATGCAATGGAATGGAGTTGTGAAATGCCCAAATTTGTAGCCCACAGATAGATCAGGCATCTGACAGAGAAACCTCAGTGCTCAATATGTGTCCTGTATTTTAGTATTTTTTTTGCCACAAAATACTGTATAGAATGCGGGTAACATACAGGAAATGCAGTGGAATGTAGGCTTTAAATGACTAAATTTGTAGCCCACAGAAAGATCAGGCTTCTGACAGAGAAACCACAATGCTTAATATGTGGCCTTTATTTTTTTATTTTTTTACCACAAAATACTGTATAGAACGAGGGTAACAGACAGCAAATACAGTGGAATGGAGGCCTGAAATGCCCAAATTTGTAACTCAAAGATAGATCTGACATTTGATAGAGAAACCTCAATGCTTAATATTTGGTCTGTGTTTTTTTTTACCACTAAATACTCTTTAGAACTAGGGTAACAGGCAGCAAATACATGTATGTATGTATGTATGCCTGAAATGCCCAAATTTGTAGCCCACAGACAGATCAGGCGTCTGACAGAGAAACCACAATGCTCAATATGTGGCCTGCATTTTTGTATTTTTTAAGCCAAAATACTGTATAGAATGAAAGTAACAGACAGCAAATATAGTGGAATGGAGGCCTGAAATGTCCAAATTTGTAGCCCACAGATAGATCTGGCGTCTGAAAGAGGTACCATAATGCTCAATATGTTGCCTGTATATTTGTATTTTTTACCCCAAAAAACTGTATAGAATGAGGGTAACAGAAAGCAAATGCAGTGGAATGTAGTCCTGAAATTCCCAAATTTGTAGCCCACAGACAGATCAGGCGTCTGACAGAGAAACCACAATTCACAATATGTGGCCTGTAATTTTTTTTACCACTAAATCGTCTTTAGAACTAGGGTAACAGACAGCAAATGCAGTGGAATGGAGGCGTGAAATGCCCAAATTTGTAGCCCATAGATAGATCTGGCGTCTGACAGAGGTACCCCAATGCTCAATATCTGGCCTGCATTTTTTTGATTTTTTACCCGAAAATACTGTATAAAACGAGGGTAACAGAGAGGAAATGCAGTGGAATGTAGGCCTTAAATGCCTAAATTTGTAGCCCACAGATTGATGAGGCTTCTGACAAAGAAACCACAATGCTCAATATGTGGCCTGTAATTTTTTTTACCACTAAATATCCTTTAGAACTAATGTAACAGACAGCAAATACAGTGGAATGTAGGCATGAAGTGCCCAAATTTGTGGCTCACAGATAGATCTGGCATCTGACAGAGAAACCACAATGCTTAACCCCCTCAAGTTGCGGCCCTTTTTCGTTTTTGCGTTTTCGTTTTTCACTCCCCTCCTTCCCAGAGCCATAACTTTTTTATTTTTCCGTCAATATGGCCATGTGAGGGCTTATTTTTTGCGGGACGAGTTGTACTTTTGAACGACACCATTGGTTTTACCATTCCTTTTACTAGAAAACGGGAAAAAAATTCCAAGTGCGGTGAAATTGCAAAAAAAGTGCAATCCCACATTTGTTTTTTGTATGACTTTTTTGCTAGGTTCACTAAATGCTAAAACTGACCTGCCATTGTGATTCTCTAGGTCATTACAAGTTCATAGACACCTAATATGTCTAGGTTATTTTTTATCCAAGTGGTGAAAAAAAATTCAAAACTTTGCTTAAAAAAAAAAAAAAGTGCCATTTTCCGATACTCGTAGCGTCTCCATTTTTCGTGATCTGGGGTCGGGTGCAGGCTTATTTTTTGCGTGCCGAGCTGACGTTTTTAATAATATCATGCTTGTGCAGATACGTTCTTTTGATCGCCCGTTATTGCATTTTAATGCAATGTCGCGGCGACCAAAAAAATGTAATTCTGGCGTTTTGAATTTTTTTCTCGCTACGCTGTTTAGCGATCAGGTTAATGCTTTTTTTATTGATAGATCGGGCGATTCTGAACACGGCGATACCAAATACGTGTAGGTTTGATTTTTTTTTTATTGTTTTATTTAGGATGGGGCGAAAGGGGGGTGATTTAAACTTTTATGTTTTTTAAAAAATTTTTCATATTTTTAAAAACATTTTTTTTTTACCTGTGCCATGCTTCAATAGCCTCCATGGGAGGCTAGAAGCTGGCACAACTCGATTGGCTCAGCTACATAGCAGCGATCATCAGATCGCTGCTATGTAGCTGAAATGCAGGTGTGCTGTGAGAGCCGACCACAGGGGGGCGCTCACAGCAGGCCGGCATCAGTAACGATAGAGGTCTCAAGGACCTCTATGGTTACTGTCCTGACACATCGCCGACCCCCGATCATGTGACAGGGGTCGGCGATGACGTCATTTCCGGCCGCACGGCCGGATGAGGTAGTTAAATGCCGCTGTCTGCGTTTGACAGCGGCATTTAACAGGTTAATAGCGGCGGGTGAATAGCGATTTGCGCGCACATGTCAGCTGTACAAAACAGCTGACATGTCGCGACTTTGATGTGGGCTCAGCGCCGGAGCCCACATCAAAGGGGGAGACACGGCATGCGCAGTACATGTACGGTGCATGTCGTGAAAGGGTTAATATGTGTCCTAGGGTGCCAAGGAGAAATGAACTTTGCAAATTGGTAAGACTTACCCCTTAAATTTGTTCCTTTTGGCATAAAGATTCACCATGTAAAATATGTTGCAATTAAATTTAGATTTACCACTTGCTCAAGGTGTATACATATATATGTATATATATATATATATATATATATATATATATATATATATATATATATATATACATATTATTGTAGCATGGCTAAAGGGTGTATAATCGACGGGAGGTATGTGCCACATAAGTGCCTTGTTGATGTAATGTAGCTCGGAGTATTTCTTTGTTGTATGTAAACATGTATATATATGTCTTACAGGACCTGTGGTGATGTCAGACCACATGGCTAATCATGTGATGGGTTACTGGGTGTGGTTAGCTTTATATAAGACAGGCTAATGCTTAACACAGGATATATATGTGTGGAGCTGCTAGCCTCCAGTGGATGTTCTTGGAAGCAGACAGGGCAGTTGTCTGCAGAGCTCTCTGTGCGGAGCAGCACAGAGGCTGAGGGAGCCTGAAGGACTGGACACTTTGTTTTTCTTTTCCTGAACTAAAGGCTATTTATTTGCTGTTATCTTTCCATGTGGTTTATGAGTTAATAAACCCTGAGAACTTTTAAAGAAACATGCCTCCTGAGTGTCAGCCATCGCACCTGAGTGAGTGAAATCCCTACAATTGGTGGTAGACGTGCGGGCAGCGTTCCCAGCGGAGACGAAGAGTCTGTTATTGGATGTCCTGGGTCAAGTCTGTTGTAAGCCAGCAAGCATTGCCGGGGAAAATGGAGGATCTGCTGAAACACGTGCTCCAGTCGCAGCAAGAGACCAACAGGCTGTTGATGCAGCAGATACAACAGAGCCAGCAGCAGATACAACAGAGCCAGCAGAAGCAACGGCAGCAGATTCAACAGAACCAGCAGGAGCAACGGCAGCAGATGCAGCTTCTGGCAACCGCCATCCAGGGCAAAATGAGCGCCCCAACCCCAGGTCTGGCTGATGACACCCACGTCCGGAAGACGGTAAGACGCGCATTGCAGAAAATGACTCCCGGGGATGATGTTGAGGCTTTCCTGACAGTGTTTGAGAGGGTCGCTGAGAGGGAAAAACTTCCGCCAGAGCAGTGGGCAGAGGTATTGGCGCCATACCTGACGGGAGAACCCCAGAAGGCGTATTATGATTTAACAGGATGCCAAAGAGTATCACAAATTGAAAGTCGAGATTCTCGCACGTTTGGGGGTGACACTGACTGTCAGGGCACAGCGAGTTCACAGCTGGGCCTATCACCGGGACAAACCGCCTCGCTCTCAAATGTTTGATCTGTTGCACCTGGTCCAGAAATTGCTGCAGCCAGAGTCGTGTACACCTGCACAGATGGTGGAACGGGTGATGATGGATCGGTTTGTGCATTCCCTCCCGAGGTCCATACAGACTTGGGTTGCCCAGGGTGATCCCCAGAATGCCGACGAGCTGATCGGACTAGTTGAGAGATACCAAGGGTTGGAAGGCTCCTCCGGGAGGCAACCCAAGCCGTACTGGGGGTCCCAGAAGGGAGCTGAGTCCCAAAAAGGGGTGGCGCGTCCAAGGTCACAAAGGGCGGGGGAGGTGGTGCCCAAGGTCCCTACGGGTGATATTATTTGTTGGAGGAGCCACCGGCCAGGACATATAGCTGCCCATTGTTCCCAGACCACTGAGCAGATGGACTGCAGCATGGGACGCCGTTTTTCATACTATGCGTATCCAGCCTGCAGTGTGAACTCTCCGCCCAACGAGGGACCTCAAGCGTGTCCCGTAAAGGTGAACGGTCGAGCAGTAATGGCACTGTTAGACTCGGGGAGCCTAGTGACCCTGGTGAGGGCCACTTTTCCTCTCCACCTGCTCCCGGGAAAGAAGGTTGGAGTGCGGTGCATACATGGTGATGCAAAGGACTACCCTTTGGCCAGGGTGAATATTGAAATGGCATGTGGCACTGAGTCCCACATAGTTGGCGTCGTGCAGGACTTGTTGCACCCTATAACTATTGGCTGGGATTTCTGTTTGTTTTGGGATTTGTGGGGAAAAGGTTCTGAGCTCCCTAGCAAGAGTAGGGAACCAATGAACCCTGGAAGGGTGTCGCCACACCCGGAGTCAGACAGGTTTCCTTTTTGTGTTCTGGTTGGGGATGAGGAGGAAGTGTCCCCTGCATCTGTCATTCTGGAAATAGAGGTAACCGGTGAAAATTTTGGGACTGCCCAACATAGGGACCCCACTCTGAGGGAAGCCTTTAATAATGTCACAGTTATTGATGGGGTGGTACAGGAGCCGGGGGCAGACACAAGATTTCCCCATTTTCTGATGAGTGGGGAGTTGTTGTACCGGGTCACGAAAGTAAGGGAGGAGTTGGTAGAGCAGTTGGTAGTGCCGGGTCCATATAGACGGAAGGTGTTGGACATGGCCCATTCACACATCTTGGGTGGACACCTAGGGGTGGAAAAAACGCAGGAACGGGTTGTGCAGAGGTTCTATTGGCCTGGGTGTCACCGGGAAATAGTGAACTATTGCAGGTCCTGCCCTACATGTCAGCTAACTGCTCCCACTTCTCATTTCCGGAACCCCCTTGTGCCACTGCCCATTATTGAGGTGCCGTTCGAGAGAATTGCCATGGACTTGGTCGGTCACTTAGTTAAATCAGCCCGGGGCCATCAGTATATATTAGTCATCCTGGACTATGCCACACGCTATCCTGAGGCAATTCCTCTGAGAAATTCTTCCTCGAAGAATATAGCCCGCGAGTTGGTCCATGTCTTTTCCCGGACAGGTCTGCCGAAAGAGATCCTGACTGACCAGGGGACACCTTTCATGAGCAAGGTGATGAGGGAGTTATGCAAAGCCCTGAAAATCTCCCAGTTGAGGACCTCGGTGTACCATCCCCAGTCAGATGGCCTTGTTGAGAGATTTAACAAGACACTGAAGAGCATGCTGAGAAAAGCTATAGAGAAAGATGGAAGAGACTGGGATTGTCTCTTACCCTATCTGATATTTTCCATTCGTGAAGTTCCACAGGCCTCCACAGGGTTCTCACCGTTTGAGCTTCTATATGGCCGACATCCGCGAGGACTCCTGGATATAGCCAAGGAAACCTGGAAAGCCGAAGTCACGCCCCACAGAAGCGTCATTGAGTATGTGGCCCAGATGCAGCAGAGGATTGCAAAGGTGATGCCTATTGTGAAAGAACACCTCCTCCAGGCACAAGAAGCTCAGGCCAGAGTCTACAACCAGCCTGCAAGAGTGAGGCAGTTCAATCCGGGAGACCGAGTTCTTGTGTTAGTTCCGACGGTGGAGAGCAAGTTCTTGGCCAAATGGCAAGGGCCATATGAGGTTGTCGAGAAGCTTGGGGAAGTAAATGATAAAATTCACCAACCAGGAAGAAGGAAACCATTCCAAGTATACCATGTCAACCTCATCAAACCGTGGCAAGATAGAGTGCCGACAGTAACTCCATCGTTGTTAAGCAACCCAGAAGGTGAGGTTGGAGCGGTTACTATAGCAGAGACGCTATCAAAGACCCAGAAACAGCAGTGCCGGGAGTTACTCCAGAAAAACAGGGACCTGTTTTCAGAGTTGCCAGGACACACGAAGGTCATAGAGCATGAGGTCCTAACAGTGCCACATGTGCGGGTGAACGTGAAGCCCTATCGTATTCCTGAGGCTTGTCGAGAAGGAAGTGGAGAGTATGTTGAAGCTTGGAGTTATTGAGGAATCCAAGAGCGGTTGGTCGAG
Organism: Ranitomeya variabilis; assembly: GCF_051348905.1. NCBI lineage: Eukaryota > Metazoa > Chordata > Amphibia > Anura > Dendrobatidae > Ranitomeya > Ranitomeya variabilis. The sequence continues at coordinate 534,305,221 of NC_135232.1, read as the reverse complement.
CCCAATTGTCCTGGTCCCAAAGCCTGATGGAGAGTGGAGGTTTTGCAACGACTATCGGAAGTTGAATGAGGTCTCCAAGTTTGACGCTTATCCCATGCCCCGCGTTGATGAGCTCATCGAAAGGCTTGGGCACGCCAGATATATATCCACCTTGGATTTGACAAAGGGGTATTGGCAGATCCCCATGGCACAGGAAGCCAAGGAGAAGACGGCCTTTTCGACACCTGATGGATGCTTCCAGTATGTCCGGATGCCGTTTGGCCTACAGGGAGCTCCGGCAACCTTCCAGAGGGCTATGGATAGAGTCCTTGCACCCCATAAGGCCTACGCTGCTGCATACCTAGATGATATCGTCATCTTTAGCCCGGACTGGGAGAGTCATCTGGAGAAAGTCCAAGTGGTGTTTGATGCTCTAAGAAAGGCGGGGTTTACAATAAACCCGAAGAAGTGTGCCTTGGGTAAGGAAGAAGCTAAATACCTACGCTATATTGTGGGTCGTGGAGAAATAAAGCCCCAAATCAGGAAAGTGGAGGCAATCCAAACATGGCCGAAACCACTCTCCAAAAAGCAAGTTAAAGCCTTTCTGGGAATCGTGGGATATTACAGGAGGTTCATCCCGAACTTCGCCAGTGGCTGCGCCTCTGACTGATCTGCTAAAGGGGACAAAATCGGTGATGGTTAAATGGTCCGAAGAGACAGAGCCAGCCTTTCAAGAGTTGAAAGGGGCTCTATGTAAGCAGCCCGTTCTGATGGCCCCAGACTTCAATAAAGAATTTATTCTTCAGACAGATGCCTCAGATGTTGGGGTAGGAGCAGTCCCTTCCCAAGAGCTACATGGGGAGGAGCATCCTGTTCTCTATCTGAGTAGAAAGCTGTCCTCATCTGAGAAGAACTACTCAGTCGTGGAAAAAGAGTGTTTGGCCATAAAGTGGGCGGTGGACACGTTACGGTACTATCTGCTGGGTCGTAAATTCAGACTAATATCTGACCATGCCCCACTTAGATGGATGAGGGCAACAAAGGGTAGAAATGCTAGGGTCACCCGTTGGTTCTTAGCCCTGCAGGACTTCAGTTTCCATGTGGAACATAGGGCCGGAAAGCTGCACGGTAATGCAGATGCCCTATCAAGAATCCCTTGTTTAGTGGGGGAAAGTGCCAAGCCCCACGGCTTTAGGCAGAGGGGGGAGGTATGTAGCATGGCTAAAGGGTGTATAATCGACGGGAGGTATGTGCCACATAAGTGCCTTGTTGCTGTAATGTAGCTCGGAGTATTTCTTTGTTGTATGTAAACATGTATATATATGTCTTACAGGACCTGTGGTGATGTCAGACCACATGGCTAATCATGTGATGGGTTACTGGGTGTGGTTAGCTTTATATAAGACAGGCTAATGCTTAACACAGGATATATATGTGTGGAGCTGCTAGCCTCCAGTGGATGTTCTTGGAAGCAGACAGGGCAGTTGTCTGCAGAGCTCTCTGTGCGGAGCAGCACAGAGGCTGAGGGAGCCTGAAGGACTGGACACTTTGTTTTTCCTTTCCTGAACTAAAGGCTATTTATTTGCTGTTATCTTTCCATGTGGTTTATGAGGTAATAAACCCTGAGAACTTTTAAAGAAACGTGCCTCCTGAGTGTCAGCCATCGCACCTGAGTGAGTGAAATCCCTACAATATATATATATATATATATATATATATATATATATATATATATATATATATATATATATATATACACACACATATACGCTGCTCAAAAAAATAAAGGGAACACTAAAATCCCACATCCTACATATCTCTGAATGAAATATTCCAGTTGCAAATTTTTATTCAATGCAGAGTGTAATGTGTTCAGAACAATAAAACATAACAATTATCAATGTAAATTAATATCCCGTGGAGGTCTGGATTTGGAATGATACTCAAAATCAAAGTGGAAAATCAAATTACAGGCTGATCCAACTTCAGTGGAAATGCCTCATGACAAGGAAAAGATGCTCATTATTGTGTGTGCCCTCCACGTGCCTGTATGACCTCCCTACTATACAACACCTGGCCATGCTCCTGATGAGGCAGTGGATGGTCTCCTGAGGGATCGCCTCCCAAACTTGGACTAAAGCATCTGCCAACTCCTGGACAGTCTGTGGTGCAACATGACATGGGTGGATGGAGCGAGACATGATGTCCCAGATGTGCTCAATCGGATTCAGGTATGGGGAACGGACGGGCCTGTCTATAGCTTCAATGCCTTCATCTTGCAGGAACTGCTGACACACTCCAGGCACATATGGTGTAGATCTGGCATCTGACAGAGAAACCAAAATGCTCAATATGACGCCTATGTTTTTGTATTTTTCACCCCACAAAACTGTATAGAATGAGGGTAACAGGCAGCAAATGCAGTGGTATGTAGGCCTGAAATGCCCAAATTTGTAGCCCACAGATAGATCTTGCGTCTGACAGAGAAACCACAACGCTCAATATGTGGCCTGTATTTTTGCATTTTTTACCCCCAAATACTGTATAGAACGAGGGCAACAGACACCAAATACAGTGGGATGGAGGCCTGAAATGCCCAAATTTTTAGCCCACAGATAGAACTGCCGTTTGACAGAAACCACAATGCTCAATATGTGGCCTGTATTTTTGTATTTTTTACCCCAATATACTGTATAGAACGAGGGTAACAGACAGAAAATGTAGCGGAATGTAGGCCTCAAATGCCCAAATTTGTAGCCCACAGATAGTTCATTGGTCTGACAGAGGTACCACACTGTTCAATATGTAACCTGCATTTTTTTTTTACCATAAAATACTATATAGAACAAGAGTAACAGACAGCAAATTCAGTGGAATGGAGAAGTGAAATGCCCAAATTTGTAGCCCACAGATAGATCAGGGGTCTGACCGAGGTACCACACTGTTCAATATGTGCCCTGTATTTTTTACCCAAAAATGCTGAGTACAGTGAGAGTTACTGACAGGGACAGCCAATACAATGGAAAAGAGGTCTGCATTGCCCAAATATGTATTCCACAGATAGATCTGGCATCTGACAGAGAAACCACAATGACGACCACAATATGTGGTCTGTATTTTTGAATTTTTCACCTCTCAATACTGTATAGAATGAGTGTAACAAACAGCAAATACAGTTGGATGGAGACCTGAAATGCCCGAATTTGTAGCCCACAGACACATCAGGCATCAGACAGAGGTAGCACAATGCTCAATATCTGGCCTGTATTTTTATATTTTTTACCCCAAAATACTGTATAGAACGAGAGTAACAGACAGGAAATGCAATTGAATGTAGGCCTTAAATGCCTAAATTTGTAGCCCACAGATAGATCAGGCTTCAGAAAGAGAAACCACAATGCTCAATATGTGGCCGGTAATTCATTTTTAAAACTAAATACCCTTTAGAACTACACTGTGTTCCAAATTATTATGCACAAAGAGTTTAGGAGTGATAAGGTTAGAATTTTTTTGTTTGTCATTTAAACTCATTGATGGTGATGTGTGTCAGGGCTCTTTATAGCACTGAAAGCAATTGCAGATACCTGTGCAAATTAGTTTGGCAGGTGTGTCCAAATAAAGGCAAGACTACTTAAGAAGGCTGTTCCACATTATTAAGCAGCCTACATTTTTTGCCAAAATGGGAAAGAAAAAGGATGTGTCGGCTGCTGAGAAGCAACAAATTGTGCAGTATTTAGGTCAAGGCATGACTACAATCAACATTGCCAAGACACTTCATCGTGATCATCGCACAATCAAGAAGTATGTAGCTGATTCCCAGCACACACTTGTGCATGCTGATAAGGAAAAATTGAGGACTCTTTCCAACAGGCAATTGTGTAAGGTTAAAAGAGCAGCTGCAAAAATGCCTTGTCAGCAGACAAGTTTTTGAAGCTGCTGGTACCTCCAACGTCCCCAGAACAACAAGATGCAGGGTCCTTCAGAGGTGCCTAAGCCATCCTGTCGACTAGGGTTGAGCGACTTTCATTTTTTTAAGATCGAGTCGGGTTTTGTGAAACCCGACTTTGTCCAGAGTCGAGTCGAGTGCAGTCGGCCGATTATCGCTAAAAGTCGGGGATCGACCGAAACACGAAACCCAATGCAAGTCAATGGGGAAGCATAGTCGGCAGTGAGTGGAGGCCAGGAAAACACCTACAGTGCCCATTTTAATGCCAAAAACATCCATTCTTGTTTCTGAAGCTTGTCAATCTTAATTAACTTTATAATAATAGTTGGGCATAGGAAATTGGGGGTCATTTGGCAAAAGTTGTGGGGGGTAGGGCTGGTTCAAGGCTTTAGTGGGCCCAGGAAATGTGGACTACGTCACGGCGGTGGAGCAGGGAGAGGTAAGTATTTCAACGTTGCAAGTGCTGTGATCCTGAGCAAGCAGGGGGGCACACTTGTTCGCATTGGCACTGGCACAGGGCCCCTCAAAGTGCAGCGGTGTGTTTGCATAGCGGGGGCGCCTCCCACCAGCAGCGACACTTTTGCATACTCTGAGGGGCCCTGTGCCAGTGACGTTGCCAACGAGTATGCCCCCCCACCTGAAGGAACCTGCACTTTCATCTGCACCTTCCTCTTTGTCCCTGTGTAAGGTGGTATAACATGGGGGAAGGGGAACCTTACTTTCAGCAGGGTCAGATTCTGGCTGTGTAGAGTGCAAGGGGAATGTAGTGGTCTAGGTCAATGTACCAGCAGACTCATCTAGCAGTGGCTGGGCAATGGGCAGGATGAGGAGGAAACAGATATAGGGCCAAAGAATAAAGTAGGCTAAATGCAGTTCAAAATTGGTAACAGGACAGGACTAAACAGGCGGCATTGCTTTGTTCAGTGGAGTAGCAAACCCAGGAGCAGCAGACACTGTTTTAAGGGCCCAACCACACTAGTAGGCCAAATGCAGTTTAATATCTGATACTATAGGCCCAAAGCCAGAAGGTTGAAGCTCAGCTTTATTCAGATGAGGGCCAACACCAGGGAGGGGCAGACACCGTTAGTAGGCCGTAACCAAAGTTGAAGGCCAAATGCAGTTTAATATCTGATACTATAGGCCGAAAGCCAGAAGGTTGAAGCTCAGCTTTATTCAGTTGAGGAAAAACACCAGGGAGGGCCAGACACCGTTAGTAGGCCCTAACCACCAATTTTTAAAAACACAGCACTTAATGAGAGCCAGAAGGTTGAAGCTCAGCTTTATTCAGTTAAGGAAAAACACCAGGGAGGGGCAGACACCGTAAGTAGGCCGTAACCAAAGTTAAAGGCCAAATGCAGTTTAATATCTGATACTATAGGCCGAAAGCCAGAAGGTTGAAGCTCAGCTTTATTCAGTTGAGGAAAAACACCAGGGAGGGGCAGACACCGTTAGTATGCCCTAACCACCAATTTTTAAAATAACAGCACTTAATGAGAGCCAGAAGGTTGAAGCTCAGCTTTATTCAGTTGAGGAAAAACACCAGGGAGGGGCAGACACCGTTAGTAGGCCGTAACCAAAGTTAAAGGCCAAATGCAGTTTAATATCTGATACTATAGGCCGAAAGCCAGAAGGTTGAAGCTCAGCTTTATTCAGTTGAGGAAAAACACCAGGGAGGGGCAGACACTGTTAGTAGGCCCTAACCACCAATTTTTGAAAACATAGCACTTAATGAGAGCCAGAAGGTTGAAGCTCAGCTTTATTCAGTTGAGGAAAAAACACCAGGGAGGGGCAGACACCGTTAGTATGCCCTAACCACCAATTTTTAAAATAACAGCACTTAATGAGAGCCAGAAGGTTGAAGCTCAGCTTTATTCAGTTGAGGAAAAACACCAGGGAGGGGCAGACACTAGTGTTGAGCGATACCGTCCGATACTTGAAAGTATCGGTATCGGAAAGTATCGGCCGATACCGGCAAAATATCGGATCCAATCCGATACCGATACCCGATACCAATACAAGTCAATGGGACTCAGGTATCGGACGGTATTCCTGATGGTTCCCAGGGTCTGAAGGAGAGGAAACTCTCCTTCAGGCCCTGGGAACCATATAAATGTGTAAAATAAAGAATTAAAATAAAAAATATCGCTATACTCACCTGTCCGACGCAGCCGGGACCTCGGCGATTGTAAGCGGCAGCGTTGTTTCTTTAAAATTCGCGCTTTTACTTGCTTACGTGAATTCCCGGCTTCTGATTGGTCAGGGCGGCCATGTTGCCGGGACTCGGACCAATCACAGCAAGCCGTGACGAAATTACGTCACGGCTTGCTGTGATTGGTCCGCGTCCCGGCAATATGGCGCCGTGACCAATCACAAGCCGTGACGTCACGGGAGGCTGGACACGCGCGCTTTTCAAAATAAGCGCGTGTCCAGCCTCCCGTGACGTCACGGCTTGTGATTGGTTAATGGCGGCCATGTTCCTGGGACGCGGACCAATCACAGCAAGCCGTGACGTAATTTCGTCACGGCTTGCTGTGATTGGTCCGCATCCCGGCAATATGGCGCCGTGACCAATCACAAGCCGTGACGTCACGGGAGGCTGGACACGCGCGCTTTTCAAAATAAGCGCGTGTCCAGCCTCCCGTGACGTCACGGCTTGTGATTGGTTAATGGCGGCCATGTTGCCGGGACGCGGACCAATCACAGCAAGCCGTGACGTAATTTCGTCACGGCTTGCTGTGATTGGTCCGCGTCCCGGCAACATGGCCGCCCTGACCAATCAGAAGCCGGGAATTCACGTAAGCAAGTAAAAGCGCGAATTTTAAACAAACAACGCTGCCGGTTCCTTCGCTGAGGTCCCGGCTGCGTCGGAGAGGTGAGTATAGCGATTTTTTTTATTTTAATTCTTTCTTTTACACCTTTTTACATTAATGTTGTTTCGATACCGATATCCGATATTACAAAAATATCGGATCTCGGTATCGGAAATTCCGATACAGCAAGTATCGGCCGATACCCGATACTTGCAGCATCGGAATGCTCAACACTAGCAGACACCCTTAGTAGGCCGTAACCAAAGTTGAAGGCCAAATGCAGTTTAATATCTGATACTATAGGCCGAGAGCCAGAAGGTTGAAGCTCAGCTTTATTCAGTTGAGGAAAAACACCAGGGAGGGGCAGACACCGTTAGTAGGCCCTAACCACCAATTTTTAAAAACACAGCACTTAATGAGAGCCAGAAGGTTGAAGCTCAGCTTTATTCAGTTGAGGAAAAACACCAGGGAGGGGCAGACACCGTTAGTAGGCCGTAACCAAAGTTGAAGGCCAAATGCAGTTTAATATCTGATACTATAGGCCGAAAGCCAGAAGGTTGAAGCTCAGCTTTATTCAGTTGAGGAAAAACACCAGGGAGGGGCAGACACCGTTAGTATGCCCTAACCACCAATTTTTAAAATAACAGCACTTAATGAGAGCCAGAAGGTTGAAGCTCAGCTTTATTCAGTTGAGGAAAAACACCAGGGAGGGGCAGACACCGTTAGTAGGCCGTAACCAAAGTTGAAGGCCAAATGCAGTTTAATATCTGATACTATAGGCCGAAAGCCAGAAGGTTGAAGCTCAGCTTTATTCAGTTGAGGAAAAACACCAGGGAGGGGCAGACACTGTTAGTAGGCCCTAACCACCAATTTTTGAAAACATAGCACTTAATGAGAGCCAGAAGGTTGAAGCTCAGCTTTATTCAGTTGAGGAAAAAACACCAGGGAGGGGCAGACACCGTTAGTATGCCCTAACCACCAATTTTTAAAATAACAGCACTTAATGAGAGCCAGAAGGTTGAAGCTCAGCTTTATTCAGTTGAGGAAAAACACCAGGGAGGGGCAGACACCCTTAGTAGGCCGTAACCAAAGTTGAAGGCCAAATGCAGTTTAATATCTGATACTATAGGCCGAGAGCCAGAAGGTTGAAGCTCAGCTTTATTCAGTTGAGGAAAAACACCAGGGAGGGGCAGACACCGTTAGTAGGCCCTAACCACCAATTTTTAAAAACACAGCACTTAATGAGAGCCAGAAGGTTGAAGCTCAGCTTTATTCAGTTGAGGAAAAACACCAGGGAGGGGCAGACACCGTTAGTAGGCCGTAACCAAAGTTGAAGGCCAAATGCAGTTTAATATCTGATACTATAGGCCGAAAGCCAGAAGGTTGAAGCTCAGCTTTATTCAGTTGAGGAAAAACACCAGGGAGGGGCAGACACCGTTAGTATGCCCTAACCACCAATTTTTAAAATAACAGCACTTAATGAGAGCCAGAAGGTTGAAGCTCAGCTTTATTCAGTTGAGGAAAAACACCAGGGAGGGGCAGACACCGTTAGTAGGCCGTAACCAAAGTTGAAGGCCAAATGCAGTTTAATATCTGATACTATAGGCCGAAAGCCAGAAGGTTGAAGCTCAGCTTTATTCAGTTGAGGAAAAACACCAGGGAGGGGCAGACACCGTTAGTAGGCCCTAACCACCAATTTTTAAAAACACAGCACTTAATGAGAGCCAGAAGGTTGAAGCTCAGCTTTATTCAGTTGAGGAAAAACACCAGGGAGGGGCAGTCACCGTTAGTAGGCCCTAACCACCAATTTTTAAAATAACAGCACTTAATGAGAGCCAGAAGGTTGAAGCTCAGCTTTATTCAGTTGGAGAAAAACACCAGGGAGGGGCAGACACCGTTAGTAGGCCCTAACCACCAATTTTTGAAAACATAGCACTTAATGAGAGCCAGAAGGTTGAAGCTCAGCTTTATTCAGTTGAGGACAAACACCAGGGAGGGGCAGACACCGTTAGTATGCCCTAACCACCAATTTTTTAAATAACAGCACTTAATGAGAGCCAGAAGGTTGAAGCTCAGCTTTATTCAGTTGAGGACAAACACCAGGGAGGGGCAGACACCGTTAGTATGCCCTAACCACCAATTTTTTAAATAACAGCACTTAATGAGAGCCAGAAGGTTGAAGCTCAGCTTTATTCAGTTGAGGACAAACACCAGGCAGGGGCAGACACCGTTAGTAGGCCGTAACCAAAGTTGAAGGCCAAATGCAGTTTAATTTCTGATACTATAGGCTGAAAGCCAGAAGGTGGAAGCTCCGATTTAGACAGTGGAGGACAATTTGAATTAGGGACTGCAGACAGACTTAGTAGGCTGTCCCCTGTGGACCATGCATCCAACACATTAACCCATTGCGCCGTAATGGACACGTAATCTTCCGTGGCCATGCCTACAGGTCCATGAGTCTGTTGTCAGGTGCACCTTTGTACTCACAGATTGCCAGAGTGCATGGACAATGCGGTCTTCTACATGCTGGTGGAGGGTTGGGATGGCTTTTCTCGCAAAAGAAGTGTCGACTGGTTAGCTTGTAGCGTGGTACAGCGTAGTCCATCATGGCCTTATTAATAGTAAATAAAATATATAACTAGGCTCTATTAACTTTTAAATAGGTTCCAGGGGTACACGGGCAGCATTGGTGTGGTCAGTGGAGGAGTATTGCAAGTAGGGGCCGCAGACAGGCTCACAAAGGCCTAAAATAACAAACAGTAGGCAGTCATGGCAGTTTTACATCGGTTACATGGATACACAGGCAGGCACTCCAGGCAGCATTGTGGTCAGTGGAGGAGTATTGCAAGTAGGGGCCGCAGACAGGCTCACAAAGGCCTAACATAACAAACAGTAGGCAGTCATGGCAGTTTTATATCGGTTACATGGATACACAGGCAGGCAGCATTGTGGTCAGTGGAGGAGTAATGCAAGTAGGGACGGCAGACAGGCTATCAAAGGCCTAAAATAACCAACAATAGGCTCATGGCAGTTTGAAATCGGTTACATGGATACACAGGCAGGCAGCATTGTGGTCAGTGGAGGAGTAATGCAAGTAGGGGCCGCAGACAGGCTCACAAAGGCCTAACATAACAAACAGTAAGCAGTCATGGCAGTTTTATATCGGTTACATGGATACACAGGCAGGCAGCATTGTGGTCAGTGGAGGAGTATTGCAAGTAGGGGCCGCAGACAGGCTCACAAAGGCCTAACATAACAAACAGTAGGCAGTCATGGCAGATTTACATCGGTTACATGGATACACAGGCGGGCACTCCAGGCAGCATTGTGGTCAGTGGAGGAGTATTGCAAGTAGGGGCCGCAGACAGGCTCACAAAGGCCTAAAATAACAAACAGTAGGCAGTCATGGCAGTTTTACATCGGTTACATGGATACACAGGCAGGCAGCATTGTGGTCAGTGGAGGAGTAATGCAAGTAGGGACGGCAGACAGGCTCTCAAAGGCCTAAAATAACCAACTATAGGCTCATGGCAGTTTTATATCGGTTACATGGATACACAGGCAGGCAGCATTGTGGTCAGTGGAGGAGTATTGCAAGTAGGGGCCGCAAACAGGCTCACAAAGGCCTAAAATAACAAACAGTAGGCAGTCATGGCAGTTTTACATCGGTTACATGGATACACAGGCAGGCACTCCAGGCAGCATTGTGGTCAGTGGAGGAGTATTGCAAGTAGGGGCCGCAGACAGGCTCACAAAGGTGTTGTGAAATTGGATTTTGGGCTCCCCCGGTGGCCACTGGTGGAATTGAACTGGTGTGCATCATCCCCTCTGTTCACCTGCTTCCATCAGGATGTGGGAGTCGCTATTTAACCTTGCTCCTCTGTCACTTCCATGCCGGTCAACATTGTAATCAGAAGCCTTTCTGTGCATGTTCCTGCTGCTAGACAACTCCCAGATAAGTTGGACTTTAGTCCTCGTTTGTTTTTGCATTTTGTTCCAGTTCACAGCTGTAGTTTCGTTTCTGTGTCTGGAAAGCTCTTGTGATCTGAAATTGCCACTCTGATGTTATGAGTTAATACTAGAGTCTTAAAGTAATTTCAGGATGGTATTTTGATAGGGTTTTCAGCTGACCATGAAAGTGCCCTTTCTGTCTTCCTGCTATCTAGTAAGCGGACCTCAATTTTGCTAAACCTATTTTCATACTACGTTTGTCATTTCATCTAAAATCACCGCCAATATACACTCACCGGCCACTTTATTAGGTACACCATGCTAGTAACGGGTTGGACCCCCTTTTGCCTTCAGAACTGCCTCAATTCTTCGTGGCATAGATTCAACAAGGTGCTGGAAGCATTCCTCAGAGATTTTGGTCCATATTGACATGATGGCATCACACAGTTGCCGCAGATTTGTCGGCTGCACATCCCAAAGATGCTCCATACAAGGCAGGATGGATCCATGCTTTCATGTTGTTTACGCCAAATTCTGACCCTACCATCCGAATGTCGCAGCAGAAATCGAGACTCATCAGACCAAGCAACGTTTTTCCAATCTTCTACTGTCCAATTTCGATGAGCTTGTACAAATTGTAGCCTCAGTTTCCTGTTCTTAGCTGAAAGGAGTGGTACCCGGTGTGGTCTTCTGCTGCTGTAGCCCATCTGCCTCAAAGTTCAACGCACTGTGCGTTCAGAGATGCTCTTAGGCCTACCTTGGTTGTAACGGGTGGCGATTTGAGTCACTGTTGCCTTTCTATCAGCTCGAACCAGTCTGCCCATTCTCCTCTGACCTCTGGCATCAACAAGGCATTTCCGCCCACAGAACTGCCGCTCACTGGATTTTTTTTCTTTTTCGGACCATTCTCTGTAAACCCTAGAGATGGTTGTGCGTGAAAATCCCAGTAGATCAGCAGTTTCTGAAATACTCAGACCAGCCCTTCTGGCACCAACAACCATGCCACGTTCAAAGGCACTCAAATCACCTTTCTTCCCCATACTGATGCTCGGTTTGAACTGCAGGAGATTGTCTTGACCATGTCTACATGCCTAAATGCACTGAGTTGCCGCCATGTGATTGGCTGATTAGAAATTAAGTGTTAACAAGAAGTTGGACAGGTGTACCTAATAAAGTGGCCGGTGAGTGTAGGTGGGGGCCTCTGTCTGCCTATCGGGGAAATTTCTCTAGAGGTGAGCCAGGACTATATTTTCCTCTGCCAGGATTAGTTAGTCCTCCGGCCGGCGCTGGGCGTCTAGGGATAAAAAACGTAGGCAACGCTACCCGGCTACTGTTAGTTGTGCGGCAGGTTTAGTTCATGGTCAGTTTAGTTTCCATCCTTCCAAGAGCTAGTACTTATGTTTGCTGGGCTATGTTCTCTTGCCATTGAGAACCATAACACAAAGGCCTAAAATAACAAACAGTAGGCAGTCATGGCAGTTTGAAATCGGTTACATGGATACACAGGCAGGCACTCCAGGCAGCATTGTGGTCAGTGGAGGAGTATTGCAAGTAGGGGCCGCAGACAGGCTCACAAAGGCCTAACATAACAAACAGTAGGCAGTCATGGCAGTTTGAAATCGGTTACATGGATACACAGGCAGGCAGCATTGTGGTCAGTGGAGGAGTAATGCAAGTAGGGACGGCAGACAGGCTATCAAAGGCCTAAAATAACCAACAATAGGCTCATGGCAGTTTGAAATCGGTTACATGGATACACAGGCAGGCAGCATTGTGGTCAGTGGAGGAGTAATGCAAGTAGGGGCCGCAGACAGGCTCACAAAGGCCTAACATAACAAACAGTAGGCAGTCATGGCAGTTTTATATCGGTTACATGGATACACAGGCAGGCAGCATTGTGGTCAGTGGAGGAGTATTGCAAGTAGGGGCCGCAGACAGGCTCACAAAGGCCTAAAATAACAAACAGTAGGCAGTCATGGCAGTTTTACATCGGTTACATGGATACACAGGCAGGGACTCCAGGCAGCATTGTGGTCAGTGGAGGAGTATTGCAAGTAGGGGCCGCAGACAGGCTCACAAAGGCCTAAAATAACAAACAGTAGGCAGTCATGGCAGTTTTACATCGATTACATGGATACACAGGCAGGCACTCCAGGCAGCATTGTGGTCAGTGGAGGAGTATTGCAAGTAGGGGCCGCAGACAGGCTCACAAAGGCCTAAAATAACAAACAGTAGGCAGTCATGGCAGTTTTACATCGGTTACATGGATACACAGGCAGGGACTCCAGGCAGCATTGTGGTCAGTGGAGGAGTATTGCAAGTAGGGGCCGCAGACAGGCTCACAAAGGCCTAACATAACAAACAGTAGGAAGTCATGGCAGTTTGAAATCGGTTACATGGATACACAGGCAGGCAGCATTGTGGTCAGTGGAGGAGTAATGCAAGTAGGGACAGCAGACAGGCTCTCAAAGGCCTAAAATAACCAACAATAGGCTCATGGCAGTTTTATATCGGTTACATGGATACACAGGCAGGCAGCATTGTGGTCAGTGGAGGAGTATTGCAAGTAGGGGCCGCAAACAGGCTCACAAAGGCCTAAAATAACAAACAGTAGGCAGTCATGGCAGTTTTACATCGGTTACATGGATACACAGGCAGGCACTCCAGGCAGCATTGTGGTCAGTGGAGGAGTATTGCAAGTAAGGGCCGCAGACAGGCTCACAAAGGCCTAACATAACAAACAGTAGGCAGTCATGGCAGTTTGAAATCGGTTACATGGATACACAGGCAGGCAGCATTGTGGTCAGTGGAGGAGTAATGCAAGTAGGGACGGCAGACAGGCTCTCAAAGGCCTAAAATAACCAACAATAGGCTCATGGCAGTTTTATATCGGTTACATGGATACACAGGCAGGCAGCATTGTGGTCAGTGGAGGAGTATTGCAAGTAGGGGCCGCAAACAGGCTCACAAAGGCCTAAAATAACAAACAGTAGGCAGTCATGGCAGTTTTACATCGGTTACATGGATACACAGGCAGGCACTCCAGGCAGCATTGTGGTCAGTGGAGGAGTATTGCAAGTAGGGGCCGCAGACAGGCTCACAAAGGCCTAAAATAACAAACAGTAGGCAGTCATGGCAGTTTTACATCGGTTACATGGATACACAGGCAGGCACTCCAGGCAGCATTGTGGTCAGTGGAGGAGTATTGCAAGTAGGGGCCGCAGACAGGCTCACAAAGGCCTAACATAACAAACAGTAGGCAGTCATGGCAGTTTGAAATCGGTTACATGGATACACAGGCAGGCAGCATTGTGGTCAGTGGAGGAGTAATGCAAGTAGGGACGGCAGACAGGCTCTCAAAGGCCTAAAATAACCAACAATAGGCTCATGGCAGTTTTATATCGGTTACATGGATACACAGGCAGGCAGCATTGTGGTCAGTGGAGGAGTATTGCAAGTAGGGGCCGCAAACAGGCTCACAAAGGCCTAAAATAACAAACAGTAGGCAGTCATGGCAGTTTTACATCGGTTACATGGATACACAGGCAGGCACTCCAGGCAGCATTGTGGTCAGTGGAGGAGTATTGCAAGTAGGGGCCGCAGACAGGCTCACAAAGGCCTAACATAACAAACAGTAGGCAGTCATGGCAGTTTGAAATCGGTTACATGGATACACAGGCAGGCAGCATTGTGGTCAGTGGAGGAGTGTTATGACCCCAATGGCGAGGGTCTCAGAGAAATCAGCAAGTCTGCGAAGTACAAAAATCCAGCTCATAGGGCAGTGGTAACTGGGTTGACCATATATCCACTCCTAACGCCAACACTAGAAGTAGCCGGGGAACATGCCTACGTTGGTCGCTAGATGTCTCGCGCCAGCCGGAGAGCTAACTACCCCTAGAAGAGGAAATCAAAGACCTCTCTTGCCTCCAGAGAAAAGACCCCAAAAGTAGGATACAAGCCCCCCACAAATAATAACGGTGAGGTAAGAGGAAATTACAAACACAGAGATGAACTAGGTTTAGCAAAGAGAGGCCCACTTACTAATAGCAGAATGTAGTAAGATAACTTATATGGTCAACAATAACCCTATCAAAAATCCACGCTGGAGATTCAAGAACCCCCGAACCGTCTAACGGCCCGGGGGGAGAACACCAGCCACCCTAGAGCTTCCAGCAAGGTCAGGATACAGATTATATACAAGCTGGACAAAAATGCAAACAAAAACCAAAAGCAAAAAGCAAGAAAGCAGACTTAGCTTAATCAAGCAGGAACCAGGATCAGTAGACAAGAGCACTACAGATTAGCTCTGATATCAACGTTGCCAGGCATTGAACTGAAGGTCCAGGGAGCTTATATAGCAACACTCCTGACCTAACGACCCAGGTGAGCATACAAGGGATGACAGACATACCCAGAGTCAAATCACTAGTAGCCACTAGAGGGAGTCAAAAGGTAAATTCACAACAGTACCCCCCCCTTAGTGAGGGGTCACCGAACCCTCACCAAGACCACCAGGGCGATCAGGATGAGCGGCGTGAAAGGCACGAACTAAATCGGCCGCATGCACATCAGAGGCGACCACCCAGGAATTATCCTCCTGACCATAGCCCTTCCACTTGACCAGGTACTGAAGCCTCCGCCTGGAGAAACGAGAATCTAAGATCTTCTCCACCACGTACTCCAACTCGCCCTCAACCAACACCGGAGCAGGAGGCTCAGCAGAAGGAACCACAGGCACAACGTACCGCCGCAACAAGGACCTATGAAATACGTTGTGAATGGCAAACGACACCGGAAGATCCAGGCGAAAGGATACAGGATTAAGGATCTCCAATATCTTGTAAGGACCAATGAATCGAGGCTTAAATTTGGGAGAGGAGACCTTCATAGGAACAAATCGAGAAGACAGCCATACCAAATCCCCAACGCGAAGTCGGGGACCCACACCGCGGCGGCGGTTGGCAAAACGCTGAGCCTTCTCCTGTGACAACTTCAAGTTGTCCACCACATGATTCCAGATCCGCTGCAACCTATCCACCACAGAATCCACCACAGGACAGTCAGAAGGCTCCACATGCCCCGAGGAAAAACGAGGATGGAAACCAGAGTTGCAGAAAAATGGCGAAACCAAGGTGGCAGAACTAGCCCGATTATTAAGGGCAAATTCAGCCAACGGCAAGAAGGTCACCCAATCATCCTGATCAGAAGAGACAAAACACCTCAAATACGCCTCCAGAGTCTGATTAGTTCGTTCCGTTTGTCCGTTAGTCTGTGGATGAAAAGCGGACGAAAACGACAAATCAATGCCCATCCTACCACAAAAGGATCGCCAGAACCTGGAAACAAACTGGGATCCTCTGTCCGACACAATATTCTCAGGAATGCCGTGCAAACGAACCACGTTCTGGAAGAACACAGGAACCAGATCAGAAGAGGAAGGCAGCTTAGGCAAAGGAACCAGATGGACCATCTTGGAGAAACGATCACATATCACCCAGATGACAGACATGCCCTGAGACACCGGAAGATCCAAAATGAAATCCATAGAGATGTGTGTCCAAGGTCTCTTCGGGACAGGCAAGGGCAAGAGCAACCCGCTGGCACGAGAACAGCAAGGCTTAGCTCGAGCACAAGTACCACAGGACTGCACAAATGACCGCACATCCCTTGACAAGGAAGGCCACCAAAAGGACCTGGCCACCAGATCTCTGGTGTCAAAAATTCCCGGGTGCCCTGCCAACACTGAGGAAT
This sequence comes from Ranitomeya variabilis, assembly GCF_051348905.1. Taxonomy (NCBI): domain Eukaryota; kingdom Metazoa; phylum Chordata; class Amphibia; order Anura; family Dendrobatidae; genus Ranitomeya; species Ranitomeya variabilis. Next base: position 534,288,784 of record NC_135232.1, on the reverse strand, counting down.
GAACCTCGGAAATGACTCTGCTGGTCCATTTAGCAGGCACAAACAATCTGTCAGGTGGACAAGAGTCAGGCCTAAAAAGGGAACCTTCTGTACACCAAAGAGACACTTTGAGCCTTTAACAAAGAATTTTCACGCAAAATCTTGAAAACCATCCTGACCTGCTCCACATGCGAGTCCCAATCATCAGAAAAAAACAGAATATCATCCAGATAAACGATCAAAAATTTATCCAGATACTTCCGGAAAATGTCATGCATAAAGGACTGAAAAACTGAAGGTGCATTAGAGAGCCCAAATGGCATCACCAAGTACTCAAAATGACCTTCGGGCGTATTGAATGCGGTTTTCCATTCATCTCCTTGCTTAATGCGCACAAGGTTGTACGCACCACGAAGGTCTATCTTGGTGAACCACTTGGCACCTTTAATCCGGGCAAACAAGTCTGACAACAGCGGCAAAGGATACTGAAATTTGACAGTGATCTTATTTAAAAGCCGATAGTCAATACAAGGCCTCAAAGATCCGTCCTTTTTGGCCACAAAAAAGAATCCCGCACCAAGAGGGGAAGAAGAAGGACGGATATGCCCCTTCTCCAGAGACTCCTTGATATATGAACGCATCGCGGTATGTTCAGGTACCGACAGATTAAACAGTCTTCCCTTAGGAAACTTACTGCCTGGAATCAAATCTATTGCACAGTCACATTCCCTATGAGGAGGCAATGCACTTGACCTAGACTCGCTGAAGACATCCTGATAATCAGACAAATACGCCGGAACTTCCGAAGGCGTAGAAGTAGCAATAGACACGGGCAGGGAATCTCCATGAATTCCATGACAGCCCCAACTTGACACTGACATTGCCTTCCAGTCCAAGACTGGATTATGGGTCTGTAACCATGGCAAACCCAAAACAACCAAATCATGCATCTTATGCAGAACAAGAAAACGTATCACCTCCCGATGTTCAGGAGTCATGCACATGGTAACCTGTGTCCAAAACTGCGGTTTATTTTCTGCCAATGGCGTAGCATCAATACCCCTAAGAGGGATAGGATTTTCTAATGGCTCAAGAACAAAACCGCAGCGCTTGGCAAATGACAGATCCATAAGACTCAGGGCAGCACCTGAATCTACAAACGCCATGACAGGATACGATGACAGTGAGCAAATCAAAGTTACAGATAGAATAAACTTAGGTTGCAAATTACCAATGGCGACAGGACTAACAACCTTAGTAAGACGCTTAGAGCATGCTGAGATAACATGTGTAGAATCACCACAGTAGTAACACAAGCCATTCTGGCGTCTATGAATTTTCCGCTCATTTCTAGTCAGGATTCTATCACATTGCATTAAATCAGGTGCCTGTTCAGATAACACCATGAGGGAATTTGCGGTTTTGCGCTCCCGCAACCGCCGGTCAATTTGAATTGCCAGGGCCATGGAATCATTCAGACCTGTGGGAATGGGAAAACCCACCATCACATTCTTAATGGCTTCAGAAAGGCCATTTCTAAAATTTGCAGCCAATGCACACTCGTTCCACTGGGTCAGCACGGACCATTTCCGAAATTTTTGGCAATACACTTCAGCCTCGTCCTGGCCCTGAGACATAGCCAGCAAGGCTTTTTCTGCCTGAATCTCAAGATTGGGTTCCTCATAAAGCAAACCGAGCGCCAGAAAAAACGCATCAATATCAGCCAATGCCGGATCTCCTGGCGCCAGCGAGAAAGCCCAATCCTGAGGGTCGCCCCGTAAAAAAGAAATAACAATTTTCACTTGCTGAGCGGAGTCTCCAGAGGAACAGGGTCTCAGGGACAAAAACAATTTACAATTATTCCTGAAATTTCTAAACTTAAATCGGTCTCCGGAAAACAGTTCAGGAATCGGTATCTTAGGTTCTGACATAGGATTTCTGGTAACATAATCTTGTATGCCCTGCACACGAGCAGCAAGCTGGTCCACACTTGTAATCAAGGTCTGGACATTCATGTCTGCAGCAATCACAAGCCACTCAGAGGTAAAGGGGAAAAGAAAAAAAAAATGAGAGAGAGAAAAAAAAAACTCAGAACTTTCTTTCTTATAATCCCGCTTCTGCAATGCATTTAACATTTAATATGGGCCTGGCAAACTGTTATGACCCCAATGGCGAGGGTCTCAGAGAAATCAGCAAGTCTGCGAAGTACAAAAATCCAGCTCATAGGGCAGTGGTAACTGGGTTGACCATATATCTACTCCTAACGCCAACACTAGAAGTAGCCGGGGAACATGCCTACGTTGGTCGCTAGATGTCTCGCGCCAGCCGGAGAGCTAACTACCCCTAGAAGAGGAAATCAAAGACCTCTCTTGCCTCCAGAGAAAAGACCCCAAAAGTAGGATACAAGCCCCCCACAAATAATAACGGTGAGGTAAGAGGAAATGACAAACACAGAGATGAATTAGGTTTAGCAAAGAGAGGCCCACTTACTAATAGCAGAATGTAGTAAGATAACTTATATGGTCAACAAAAACCCTATCAAAAATCCACGCTGGAGATTCAAGAACCCCCGAACCGTCTAACGGCCCGGGGGGAGAACACCAGCCACCCTAGAGCTTCCAGCAAGGTCAGGATACAGATTATATACAAGCTGGACAAAAATGCAAACAAAAACCAAAAGCAAAAAGCAAGAAAGCAGACTTAGCTTAATCAAGCAGGAACCAGGATCAGTAGACAAGAGCACTACAGATTAGCTCTGATATCAACGTTGCCAGGCATTGAACTGAAGGTCCAGGGAGCTTATATAGCAACACCCCTGACCTAACGACCCAGGTGAGCATACAAGGGATGACAGACATACCCAGAGTCAAATCACTAGTAGCCACTAGAGGGAGCCAAAAGGTAAATTCACAACAGAGGAGTAATGCAAGTAGGGATGGCAGACAGGCTCTCAAAGGCCTAAAATAACCAACAATAGGCTCATGGCAGTTTTATATCGGTTACATGGATACACAGGCAGGCAGCATTGTGGTCAGTGGAGGAGTATTGCAAGTAGGGGCCGCAAACAGGCTCACAAAGGCCTAAAATAACAAACAGTAGGCAGTCATGGCAGTTTGAAATCGGTTACATGGATACACAGGCAGGCACTCCAGGCAGCATTGTGGTCAGTGGAGGAGTATTGCAAGTAGGGGCCGCAGACAGGCTCATAAAGGTCTAATATAAAAAACAGTAGGCAGTCATGGCAGTTTTACATCGGTTACATGGATACACAGGCAGGCACTCCAGGCAGCATTGTGGTCAGTGGAGGAGTATTGCAAGTAGGGGCCGCAGACAGGCTCACAAAGGCCTAACATAACAAACAGTAGGCAGTCATGGCAGTTTGAAATGGGTTACATGGATACACAGGCAGGCAGCATTGTGGTCAGTGGAGGAGTAATGCAAGTAGGGACGGCAGACAGGCTATCAAAGGCCTAAAATAACCAACAATAGGCTCATGGCAGTTTTACATCGGTTACATGGATACAAAAGGAAGGCAGCATTGTGGTCAGTGGAGGAGTATTGCAAGGAGTGTCTGACACAGTTAGTACTCCAAAAAAATAAATAGATGTTAATGTCTCGCAAAACAACTATAAGTAAAAAAAGGGTGGCATGCTTAGGTACAGGGGTGGGCTCATCTGCAGAGTTTATGACAAAGTACTTTGGCAATAAATTAGTATTTACTGGTGTCAATATAGGACACTGACCCAGACTACTTTAACTAGCATCATAGATGCAAACAAATTGGTATTGTTTGTCAGTGCCAGGCATTGAATGATGTCGGTGCATAGACTAAACATTGGTGGAGCTGTGCGAGATAATTTTGCACGTGGTACAGCACAGTTTGAGCTGGGGGGGGGGAACTCTCTTGTGGCCGGCGGTACCGCCCCAGGGCCCCTCATGTTACAATGGTGTGTCTGACGTTGGGTGCGCACCACCACCGCCAGAGACACTACATTGTACTATGAGGGACCCAGTGGCAATGCCGTCGACCAAAAGCGGGCACACCCGCCTCTTCAGACAATCAGCACTGTAACGGGTGCTTGCGCCAAGTGGCGAGACAACGGCCCCGTGGGGGGATTTTTCCCATTGGGGGAGGTGTAAACATGTCGTATGCTGGACAAACAGCTGCTGCAAATTAACAGATTGGAACACTCAGTAAGACCAGTCCACAAGCAAGACCTTTTTATAGGAAAGCTAGGTGTCAGCCGGGAAAGGTGGGGCAAAATAATTTGAAATCCAGGAGTGGTTCATTTTAATGAAGGTGAGATCATCCACATTTTGGGTAGCCAGACGAGTCCTTTTTTCGGTTAATATTGAACCAGCAGCACTGAATACTCTTTCTTATAGCACACTAGCTGCTGGGCAAGCAAGCTCCTGCAACGCATATTCTGCCAATTCAGGCCAGGTGTCTAATTTTGATGCCCAGTAATCAAATGGGAATGACAGTTGAGGGAGAACATCGATAAGGGAAGAAAAATAGTTAGTAACCATACTGGACAAATGTTGTCTCCTGTCACTTTAAATAGATGCTGCAGTACCTGTCCTGTCTGCGGTCATTGCGAAATCACTCCACAACCTGGTCAGAAAACCCCTCTGTCCAATGCCACTTCTGATCTGTGCACCCCTAACACCTCTGCCATGTAGCCCCCTGCAGCTTGTGTGAGAACCATCACCGGCGCTGTGTGCTGGGAATGCCTGAATCAAACGGTCTACAAGAGTAGCTTGTTTGGTTGCTAAGATTTGTTCGAGGTTCTCATGTGGCATAATATTTTGCAATTTGCCTTTATAGCGAGGGTCAAGGATGCAGGCCAACCAGTAATCGTCATCGCTCATCATTTTAGTAATGCGTGGGTCCTTTTTGAGGATACGTAAGGCATAATCCGCCATGTGGGCCAAAGTTCCTGTTGGCAAATCTGCGGTTGTGCTGGTTTGAGGGGCAGTTACAGGCAAATCTACGTCACTTGTCTCCCTTAAAAAAACAGAACCCGGCCTTGCAACGCCACTAATTTCTGTTGGCCCAGGAGAAGCTTCCTCATTAAAAAAGTACTCATCCCCATCATCCTCCTCGTCCTCCTCCTCCTCTTCGCCCGCTACCGCGTCCTCTACACGGCCCTGACCAGACAATGGCTGACTGTCATCAAGGCTTTCCTCTTCCTCGGCTGCAGACACCTGCTCCTTTATGTGCGTCAAATTTTGCATCAGCAGACGCATTAGGGGGATGCTCATGCTTATTATGGCGTTGTCTGCACTAACCAGCCGTGTGCATTCCTCAAAACACTGAAGGACTTGACACAGGTCTTGTAGCTTCGACCACTGCACACCTGACAACTCCATGTCTGCCATCCAACTGCCTGCCCGAGTATGTGTATCCTACCACAAAAACATAACACCACGCCTCTGTTCGCACAGTCTCTGAAGCATGTGCAGTGTGGAGTTCCACCTTGTTGAAATGTCGATGATTAGGCGATGCTGGGGAAGGTTCAAAGACCGCTGATAGTTCTGCATACGGCTGGAGTGTACGGGCGAACGGCGGATATGCGAGCAAAGTCTGCGCACTTTGAGGAGCAGGTCGGGTAACCCCGGATAACTTTTCAGGAAGCACTGCACCACCAGGTTTAAGGTGTGAGCCAGGCAAAGAATGTGTTTCAGTTGGGAAAGGGCTATGGAAGCCATGAAATTCCTTCCGTTATCACTCACAACCTTGCCTGCCTCAAGATGTACAGTGCCCAGCCAAGACCGAGTTTCTTTCTGCAAGAACTCGGACAGAACTTCCGCGGTGTGTCTGTTGTCGCCCAAACACTTCATTGCCAATACAGCCTGCTGACGCTTGCCACTAGCTGTCCCATAATGGCACACCTGGTGTGCAACAGTGGCAGCTGCGGATGGAGTGGATGTGCGACTGGGGTGTGTGGACGAGCTCTCACTTCTGCATGAGGAGGAGGAAGAGGAGGAGGGGGGGCGAACGCCTACAGCCAACTCTTTCCTTGACCGTGGACTAGGCAAAACTGTCCCAATATTGCTGTCCCCTGTGGACCCTGCATCCACCACATTCACCCAGTGTGCCGTGATGGACACGTAACGTCCCTGGCCATGCCTACTGGTCCATGCGTCTGTTGTCAGGTGCACCTTTGTAGTCACAGACTGCCTGAGTGCATGGACGATGCGGTCTTTAACATGCTGTTGGAGGGCTGGGATGGCTTTTCTAGAAAAGAAGTGCCGACTGGGTAGCTCGTAGCGTGGTACAGCGTAGTCCATCAGCGCTTTGAAAGCTTTGCTTTCAACTAACCGGTAGGGCATCATCTCTAATGAGATTAGTCTAGCAATGTGGGCGTTCAAACCCTGTGTACGCGGATGCGAGGATGAATACTTCCTTTTCCTAACAAGAGTCTCATGTAGGGTGAGCTGGACTGGAGAGCTGGAGATCGTGGAACTAGCGGTGGTGCCGGTGGACATGGGTGACTGAGAGAGGGTTGGAGATGGTATTCTTGCCGGTGCCCTACATGCAGTGTTTCCTACTACTAACCTGGTGATTCCCTGACTGCTTTGGCCTGGCGACGAAAGCTGCACAGATACTGCAGGTGGTGTGGGAAATGGTCGGCTTACAGGGAGGGAAGGGATGTAGCGTTGCTGACTAGCTTCATTGGCCGAGGGTGCTGCAACCTTTAGGGACGTTTGGTCATTAGTCCAGGCTTGCAAATGCATGGTGGATAAATGTCTATGCATGCAACTTGTATTTAGACTTTTAAGATTCTGACCTCTGCTTAAGGTTGTTGAACATTTTTGACAGATGACATTGCGCTGATCATTTGGATGTTGTTTAAAAAAATGCCAGACTGCACTCTTTCTACTATCGGATACCTTTTCAGGCATTGCAGACTGAGCTTCTTTAACCGGATGGCCACGCTGTCCTCCAACTGGTTTTGGTTTTGCCACGCGTTTTTGGCCAGATACGGGCCCGGTAGATGGAACCTGTTGTGATGTTGATGCCTGCTGCGGCTCCTCCTCCTCCGCTTCAGAACTACTGCCGCCTGCACCCTGTTCCCCCAATGGCTGCCAATCGGGGTCCACAACTGGGTCATCTATGACCTCCTCTTCTATGTCGTGTGCGATTTCGTCTGTGTCACCGTGTAAGCCGGTGGTATAGCGTCCGTGACGGGGCACCATAGTCTCCGCTGGGTTTGATTCTGCCTCAGTACACTGCGAGGGCAATGTTCTGGTCTGAGTCAAAGGAACAGCATAGTAATCTGGCTGTGGCTGTGCATCTGTGCACTTGTTAAATATGCTTATTCTGCACATTCATTTAAATCAGGACTTAACCAGGTGCGTTATTCTTAAAAGAAAAATGTCGTCATATTCACTTAAAAGTATAGTGGTTTATTGAATTGTCCATAGAAAAATCAGGTTGCAGCAGAAACATAAAACAGATCAAAATAGTTACGAACAGATTGTCCATGTGTAGAGATCATCATTAGTTACCCATCTTTCCCAAGTCCTGAATCGAAGCCATCTGTCTGTGTGTCTGGAGTTTGAAGGTCATCATGACTGCAGCTATCAGCTGTTGCTTCTTCTTCAGACATCCATGGAGAAATGAAGTGAAGATGGGAGGTGACAGTCCCACGTGACAAAAGACCCCCACACCCTCCTAAGAGACACTTATATATCTTTTCTACAGATCACGTGTTGCCTGTATATGGAGTGGACTTATGCTCTGAGCTCCTATATACATAAATAGCTTTTGTAACGTCAGCATGAAACAATATGTTCGGTACAGGATTGAGACCAAGAATATGTCAATGAATTAATATTTAACAATTCCCCCTTTTGAGGGTGAAAGACATTGATTGGAACCCTCAAATTAAATATATTAATAAAATCTTCTTTCTTCTTTTCTTCTTCTTTAGCAAAATAATTTAGTGTTCATAATATCAATAATAATAATAATATTGTTCTACGTATTCAATAATATAATGATATGTAAATGCATGTTATGGTAAGCCGTGACCAATATTCATAAAATATATGCGATTATACTTCCCTATGTCTACTTGAAGCATCTCAGGTCTGATGTCATCTGATGTCATCTGGTCTTCATTTTGATGTCTTCTCCTTGGTTCTTTATAAACAATCTTTATTATAATTCTTATGAAATAGATGATAGCATGTAGATATTGTAGAGACTGTGTGTCATGTGTCAATCAAAGTCCATAAATTCAAATGTTGATAAGAAAACAAAGTTCATAGATGTGATGTAGCTTTAATATCTGTGCAGTGTCACCTTTAAAAACCTGGACTTACATTGGCTCGCCTTGGATATTTCTGGAATCTCCATATCATCCGTAGTGGTCTTGGAACAGGTGTTTTTGGTCAGCACAGCAAGGGTTAAATTGACTCTTCCCTGCTAAATATAGCACCATAACAGTCTTTAGTGCACTGGACACATGTCAGGGTTGTAGCGTCCTGACAATTACCTGTTCACCAGCTTTCATTGAAGTCTTATAGGTGATAGGAAACCACTGGAACATAATAACACAGTTCATCTTAGCATCATAGGATCATCGTCCTCTCCGTGGTTGGCAGGTAGGATACTGTACTCATACTTGTCAGTGATGGATGCTGTAGTTGTGAATGGTGACATGAATTGTATTCGACACAGTCTATTATTACTCAGAAATCATAGCATTGTTACCTTGTGAATCTTCTGGATAACGGATTTTTCTTCTTGCAACTTTTAATTGAATTTAAAAATATGAAAAGTCTTTATTAACGGAACTTTCGGTATCTTGATTGAAGTCTTCATTCCCTATTCTATACCAAATCTGGTAATTTCCTAACTTATAATATCATAGCTTACCATAGCAATCAATAATATCCATATAATTATTATCAGAATATTAATATGGAACTCATATTTGGAAAAATAAAATAATAATAATAATGATAATATATTATTAACCATATTCTTCATGTGATAGGACATTTTTATGTCATGGGTGTAATTTCTTTTTGAACCCATAGATGTCAGTGTGTCTTTTATGTAACAAATGCTGTTATTACTAAAACTTTATTAATAAACTATAACCAATAATATGTAAGAATGTGTAGCCATGAACCAAAATAAGACTATATGAATATGAATAAATGAATGAATGAGTGAAAGAATTGTTGTATTTAACTCAGAATTGAAACATTTCTTATATAATGAAACCATATGATCATTATATTTGATAAAGCAATATTCTTGTATTAGACATTACTTTATTAAATATTGATTTTTCTTTTTGAGATAAAAAATTAAAACTGAGAATAAAAATTGAAGAAAAAAGTGAAAAATGAAAAATAAAAATTGAGAATAAATAAAAATAAGAAATAGTGAAAAATGAAAAATGAGAATAAAATAAAAATAAAAATAAAAATAAGGCCTTTATATATTGATGATAAATGCAAAGGTTATGTCTCAATAACACATTCCCTTTAATATTTCCATTATCTAGATGTTGTCATAACCTTGGATTACCAAAATATTGAAATTATGCAACTTTGCATATAATAACCTTCATTAGAGGAAAAAAATGACTTTTATAATACTTATTGTATTGTACCCAATAATACCTTATTAATATTTCTTTTTTATTAAAATATGTGAAAAAGAGGTATTGATGAAATGTGATGATGTAATCTGGATCAAAAACACATTTCCCCCTTAATACCAAAAAATATTATTTTATGAAAAAATTAATTTGCAAAAACCAAAATTAAAAATAATTATTTTTAGAGCTGTCATATCAGCTTGTGCCATATATTTGTTTGAAAATGGTACCCATCTATGTAATTAATAAAAAACATTGAATATGAAAAAATTATAATTTAACCATATTGATGTGTAATTGCACTTATTCACTAATTACTAAATCAAAAAATAATAATTAAGAAATATATATAAATATATGTTGAGTAAATAATATTTCAATATATCTTAACATTTGTAATTTAACTGAATCTTATTTTTCTATTTTCTCATACACACAAGTTTTTTGTTATTTTCTTTCTTTCTCTCAACATACCATAAATCATGAGGCCTCTTTACATACTGTACATTCCACATTCCACGCTCCTTCGTTCTTACGTTGAATGCACTTAGCAAATGCTCATCTGTCATATGTCACTCAAACTATGACTCACATATAAGTTGACACTACATATTTCACATATAAACAACATGTATATTAACCCAAAATATTGTGTCCTAATTATCAATCAATGCGCATTGTATACTATTAAATTTAGTATTCTAATATTTTTTGAATATTCCCCAAATATATCTAACACTATGGTCCCTCCACTGCATCTCCCTGCCATGCTCTGTTTTTATCATAAGCCACTTTAATAAAGACCGGACTTAATACACGGATGGTGAGTGCTCTTCCTTTTCTTTAATTGATTCATGTGGATTAGCTTTTTTCCGAATGAGCACCATTGATCCGTAGTGGTAGTAAAACATTTCCAAGCCGAAGGGAGGTGAAACAGGAAGCTCAGGCTGAACAGTGTGCACGTCTTTTGTTTCACTGAGTTCATATCTAACACTATGTTCCAACCTATAGATAGGACTCTTCCATATGAAATGTGTGCATTTGTTGTACAGTTATATTTAGTACAAGTCTGCAACTGAATCCGTTTGAATGCAAAGGCTGAGGAACTTCTAAAGTTTCTTCTTACAGCTTTAAGTTGAAACAAGAGAGTGACCTGTCACACCATGCAACGAAGGAGAAAAACTACATTATTTCCATGCAAAGGAAAAAAACAAGTTTTTAGTTTATTAGTTATGTATTATTTTTTTTTTTAAGTGTTAAATATATACAATCATGCAGTTATTATAGCTTCCTGTGTAAATAAAACATAAATTCATGAAAGAGGGTTTTTTTTTTTTTTTCAATTCCTGTTTTGAAATGAAAGCTCTAAGGAAAAATAAAAGATAAAGGTTAATTTCATATTTATTTAAAACCAAAATAATTTAAATATGTTATACATATGTATATATTTAATATATATATTGTGAGACAGTGACTGGTTAAAAGCCCTGGAATAGTGGGGGAGGGGTGTCAGTGTATTCTTGGAAGCAGACAGGGCAATTGCCTGCAGAGATCTCTCTGTGTGGAGCAGCACAGAGGCTGAAGGAACCAGAGAGACTGACACCCTGCGTCTTGGCCTGTCTTATGTTGTACCCAGCTGCACTCCAGAGGATAAAGAGTGCAGTGTGCTGAGTGAGTACAGAGACTTGTTATACCCGGCTGCAGTCACCCAGGGAAACTGGATAGAGGGAAGTTCGGCCTGTGTATTGACTGCGTCATATAGCCATGCACTATTAATGGACTGTATGAAGAAGGCGTATACTCTATTGACTGTGTGAAGTAACACACTAAAAGAACGTTTTGTTTGAACTTGTTTGGGTCACTGCCGTTTCACTGTGTATGGTCATACCGCTGCATCACAATATGTAATTAATGTAATTCTAAGTATTATTACTGGAATAAATTTTAATTATTTCACTATACATATATATATAAATACAGTTAATATATTCTGTACTTATACAAATATGCTACAGTACTTACTGTATTCTATATTAATATATATATAACTGCAGAAATATATTGTATAAAATATTTACATATTAATAAATAATACATTGTATAACTCCCCTACACCTCATATAATTGATTACATTTTTAGCCAATTCCTAACCCAAAATTTACCTCTCTGTTGATAATCTGTTGGTAAACACCATTTAATAAGGTCATTAACCCTATGGACTCTTTGAAGTTGAAGAGCTGCAATAATGGAGTGTTCAGTTGAGCACCCCCTATACTCACCACTTGTTTCTGTCTGTCAATTTCCGCCATTTTTACAGGGAAATCTGACCCTTTAGCTTTCAACCCTTTCAGTGCAGCTTCAGTGGGAGACTTCTGCATTTCATTATAGGGTTTGTAGCAAATATGTAATTTTCTTCGTTCTTCATAGATTTGATTTTGGGTCAGTTTTGGAGATTTTGATTTTGGCTTCTCATAAGATATAATTCTGTCTGATTTAAAAACCTTAGTATGATTTGTTTTCCTTTCAAGATTCTCATGTTTTCTAAAAAATTCAATGGACTGTGCACATTCATATAAAGAATCTTTCTGTGAAGCAATATCACGAGATACAGGATCTAGGAATCGAAATTTGTTCACAAAACAATTTATCATTGATTTTTTACTGGAATTAGTACTGATCATCCTGTAAACCCTTTCAAAAATGGACATGAATGTAAAAGTACATTCTTTCCGGCCAATCCTCAATTTTAGAAGAATATCAAGATCTGGATAATTTTCTTTTAGTCCACAAAATATCAAAATTCTTAATCTTTCTACATCAGTCATTTCTTCATGGAATTCTTCATTCTGCATTTTTAGTGAGAATTTCCTGGAGAAACTTACTGGTAGCCAAATTTTAAATAATTTATTTTTCTCCTGATTAGTCAGATCATACTTATCAGCAAAACTTTCAAATATTTCTGAATTTCTGCACACATCGATTTTGTCATCATATGCAGGAATGATTTTACATAATTTTAACAAGGTCTTCCTAGATTTAGTTTGGAGTTGGGCCTCTGAGCCGTCTTCTATTTTTAGTGGCACTTCCACATCATCTCTGTCAGTTGTCATGTCTCCTACGTGTCCTCCATCTTGTTTTTCATCATGAGGCACAAAGTCAAGAGTGGCTGCCATTACAGACATGTGCGTCACATCTTCCTCTTCCTCACTCTTTACTTTACACTGGACATCATTAATTTCCTTTTCCTTAGAAATTCTTTCTACACAATCTTTTTTGGACTTCTCTGTAACAAACTCATGAAACACATTAACCATATGTAATATATTTTTCAGTTGCTCTTTTTCTTTTTTCCTAGATACTAGCTTAGAATCTAACTTCAAGTTCGCGATTCTACATTCCGCATATAACGAGAACCAAAATATTTCTACACTAGATCTGTACAAACTTACAAATTCTATCTGACTTGATTTAGCAAATGAATTAATCAATTCCATTTGTCCTACCTTGAAATCTCAGCTTGTAGATCCTTTTGCTGGTCTCCGGACTTCAGCACGGCTATTTTTAGCACGTCTCTTTTCAACACGTCCGGCACTTGTAGTACTCCTACTACTTGTCAATTCAACTAACACCTGTTAGTCTCTGTTCGTTTACAAAGTCATAGGTTCTTCTTAAGATCTTTGTGACTTGAAGTTTTGAAGTGAAATTTCTGAATACTTGCACAAAATCTTGCAAACTCTTCTGTCTTCCCCCCGTGTGCAAAAATGAAGGAAATTCACGAAAAAAAAAATAGCACAAAAATCAAAACTGGCTGGCTTCGCCAATGTTAAATATGCTTATTCTGCACATTCATTTAAATCAGGACTTAACCAGGTGCGTTATTCTTAAAAGAAAAATGTCGTCATATTCACTTAAAAGTATAGTGGTTTATTGAATTGTCCATAGAAAAATCAGGTTGCAGCAGAAACATAAAACAGATCAAAATAGTTACGAACAGATTGTCCATGTGTAGAGATCATCATTAGTTACCCATCTTTCCCAAGTCCTGAATCGAAGCCATCTGTCTGTGTGTCTGGAGTTTGAAGGTCATCATGACTGCAGCTATCAGCTGTTGCTTCTTCTTCAGACATCCATGGAGAAATGAAGTGAAGATGGGAGGTGACAGTCCCACGTGACAAAAGACCCCCACACCCTCCTAAGAGACACTTATATATCTTTTCTACAGATCACGTGTTGCCTGTATATGGAGTGGACTTATGCTCTGAGCTCCTATATACATAAATAGCTTTTGTAACGTCAGCATGAAACAATATGTTCGGTACAGGATTGAGACCAAGAATATGTCAATGAATTAATATTTAACAGCACTCCATGTCCGATTCAACTTCTAATGGACATGGCCTGTTAACTGTTTCACTGTCTAACCCAGGAACAGTATGTGTAAAGAGCTCCATGGAGTAACCCGTTGTGTCTCCTGACGCATCCTTCTCTCTTGTTCTGGGTGAAGAAGACAAGGAAGCGACTTGTCCCTGACCGGGAGCATCCACTGACGATGCACTGCTCTGACATTTGGCACTTTCCGAGGAGGAGGCGAAAGAGCTAGAGGCAGAGTCAGCAATGAAAGCCAAGTTCGAGGCCTTGTGTAGCCAGACAAGGAACCTGGCTCAACAACTCGAGACTTAGGTGCTGTACTGCTTTTACCACGACCACCTGATGCTCCACCACCACTACCATCATTACCAGCTGACAATGACCGCCCACGGCCACGACCTCTTCCACTAGACTTCCTCATTGCTTGCAAAATGTAACCAAAGTAACACTATTTGTTACTGTAAAACAACTTATAAGGTGAACTCAAACTTCTGTAGGATTTATATATACCTTTATAGGTGCCTGACACTGAAAGGAAAATCAAGCCCAATGTTACACACTAGGTTTTCTGTGGCCCAATAATTTGAGACAGATGGCACACACAGGCCCAGCACTCAAGCAGAAATGCCAATCTTAATCCCCCACTATTTTTTTTTTTTTTCTGGGAGAATTTACCCCCCCCCCCCAAAAAAAAAAAAAGGCCCAGTATTACACAGTGTTTTCGGTGCCACACAATGAGAGATGCCACACACAGCAATGGCACGGAGTCAGACTTGACAATATTTATCTCCAACTAATTTTTTTTTTGGAAAAGGGAGAATTTAGAAAAAAAAAAAAAAAAGGACAAGTATTACACAGTGTTTTCAGTGCCACACAATGAGAGAGAGATGCCACACACAGCAATGGCACGGAGGCAGACTTGCCAATATTTATCTCCCAATAATTTTTTTTTTTGAAAAGGGAGAATGTACCCCCCCCAAAAAAAATGGCCAAGTATTACACAGTGTTTTCAGTGGCACACAATGAGAGAGAGATGCCATACACAGCAATGGCACGGAGTCAGACTTGACAATATTTATCTCCCACTAATTTTTTTTTTGGAAAAGGGAGAATTTAGAAAAAAAAAAAAAAAAGGACAAGTATTACACAGTGTTTTCGGTGCCACACAATGAGAGAGAGATGCCACACACAGCAATGGCACGGAGGCAGACTTGCCAATATTTATCTCCCTGCAGTTATCTCAGAAAAGTATGGCAGGCAGCTATAAAAGGACTGCTGCACACAAAAGTGTGGACAAACACACAAGATAGCTGTGCAGAAAGGAAGGAATAACAGGATTTGTGCTTTGAAAAAAGCAGTTGGTTTACACAGCGGCGTACACACAAAGCAACGCAGCTATCAGGGAGCCTTCTAGGGCAGCCCAATGAGCTACAGCGCTGAGAAAAAAAAATGTAGCTTCCACTGTCCTGCAAACAAAAGGTGGTATTGGACAGTGGAAATCGCTACAGCACAAGCGGTTTGTGACTTTATGTACCCTGCCTATCACTATCCCTGCTTCCGAAGAAGCTGCAGCAACCTCTCCCTACGCTCAGATCAGCAGCAGTAAGATGGCGGTCGGTGGGAACGCCCCTTTATAGCCCCTGTGACGCAGCAGAAAGCAAGCCAATCACTGCAATGCCCTTCTCTAAGATGGTGGGGACTGAGATCTATGTCATCACGCTGCCCACACTCTGCGTCCACCTTCATTGGCTGAGAAATGGCGCTTTTAGCGTCATTGAAACGCGACTTTGGCGCGAAAGTCGCGTACCGCATGGCAGACCCCACACAGGGATCGGCTCGGTTTCATGAGACGCCGACTTTGCCAAAAGTCGGCGACTTATGAAAATGAACGATCCGTTTCTCTCAACCCTACTGTCGACCACCTCTATCCACTGCACACAAGCAGAAACGGCTCCAGTGGGCCAAACAATACATGAAGACTGACTTCCAAACTGTTTTGTTCACCGATGAGTGCCGTGCAACGCTCGATGGTCCAGATGGATGGAGTGGAGGATGGCTGGTTGATGGACACCCCATGAAAACACGGCTAAGGCGCCAACAAGGAGGAGGTGGAGTAATGTTTTGGGCTGGAATCATGAGGAGAGAGATTGTCAGCCCCTTTATGATCCCTGAAGGGGTAAAGATGAACTCCATAATCTATGTGAAGTTTCTAAAACAACACTTCCTGCCATGGTTCAAGAGGAAGAACCGTGCTTTCCGCAGCAAGATCAATTTCATGCATGATAATGCACCGTCTCATGCTGCAAAAAACACATCTGCATCTCTGGCTGCTATGGGCATAAAAGAGGACAAACTTATGGTGTGGCCACCATCTTCCCCTGACCTCAACCCCATTGAGAACCTCTGGAGCATCATCAAAAGGAGTGTCTATGATGGCGGGAGGCAGTTCACATCTAAGCAACAGCTCTGGGAGGGTATTCTGTCCCCATGCAAAACAATTGAAGCAGAAACCATCCAAAAACTGACAAATTCAATGGACGAGAGAGTTCAGAAGCTTCTTTCGAACAAGGGGTCCTATGTGCAAATGTAACATCACCTAGAATAAAGTTTTCACTTGAAAACTGTTTGATTTCATTTTGTAATAAGCTGATAATGCTTATAACCATTTTTTTGTTCAAAATAAAAAAAAAAAGGTTGAAAACTCTGCTGTGCATAATAATTTGGAACATACATTTTGAGTGTTTATTTTTTTAAAAAAGATACTGTTTCATAGGCAGTTTGTTCCAAAACATTGCAATTATACTAGAATAGTAGATGACTGGAAAATAACAATGACTGCAATTCAGATAGGTAATTTAGAGAAAATATGAGGAAATATTATTTGCATAATAATTTGGAACACAGTGTAGTGTAACAGACAGCAAATAGAGTGGAATGTAGGCATGAAGGGCCCAAATTTGAAGTTCACAGATAGATCTGGCTTTTGACAGAGAAACCACATTAATATTTGGCCTGTATTTTATTTCTACCACTGAATACTCTTTAGAACTAGAGTAACAGACAGCAAATACAGTCTGAAATACCCAAATTAGTAGCCCACAGATGGATCAGGTGTATGACAGAGGTTCCACAATGCTCAATATGTGGCCTGTGTTTTTGTATTTTTCACCCCACAAACTGTATAGAATGAGGATAACAGGCAGCAAATACAGTGGGATGGAGGCCTGAAATGCCCAAATTTGTAGCCCACAGATAGATCATTGGTCTGACAGAGGAACCACACTGTTCAATATGTGGCCTGTATTTTTTTACCACAAAATACTATATAGAATGAGGGTAACAGGCAGAAAATACAGTGGAATGGAGATATGAAATGCCCACATTCATAGCCTACAGATAGATCAGGGGTCTGACCAAGGTACCACACTGTTCAATATGTGCCCTGTATTTTTTACCCGAAAATACTGAGTAGAACGAGGGTTACTGACAGCGACAGCCAATACAATGGAAAAGAGGTCTGAATTGCCCAAATTTGTATCCCACAGATATATCTGGAGTCTGAGGCTATGTGCACACGTAGAATGGACCTCTGCGGATTTTTCCGTAGCGGAATTTAGAAATCCGCAGGTAAAATTCACAGCGTTTTACCTGCGGATTTACCGTGGATTTACTGTGGTTTTTATGCGGATTTTGTGCAGATTCCACTGCGGTTTTACACCTTCAGTTTTCTATTATGGAGCAGGTGTAAAACCGCTGAGGGTTCCGCACAAAGAATTGTCATGCTGCGGAATGTAAACCGCTGCGTTTCCGTGCGTTTCTTTCTGCAGCATGGGCACAGCGTTTTCGGTTTCCCATAGGTTTACATTGTACTGTAAACTCATGGGAAACTGCTGCGGACCCGCAGCTGCAGATCTGCTGCGGATCCGCAGCAAAATCCACAACGTGTGCACATAGCCTGACAGAGAAAACACAATGCTCAATATGTGGCCTGTATTTTTGTATTGTATTTTTTACTCATATATACTGTATAGAATGAGGATAACAGACAGCAAATACAGTGGAATGGAGGCCTGAAATGCCCAAATATGTAGCCCACAGATAGATTGAGGTCTGACAGAGGTACTACACTGTTCAATATGTGCCCTGTATTTTGTACCTGAAAATACTGAATAGAACGAGGGTTACAGACAGCCAATACATTGGAAAAGAGGTCTGAAATGCCCAAATTCATAGCTAATAGATAAATCTGGCATATGGCAGAGGTACAACGATGCTCTACATCTGGCCTGTTTTTTTGTATTTTTTACCCCAAAATACTCTATAGAACGAGGGTAGCAGACAGGAAATGCAGTGGAATGTAGGCCTTAAATGCCCAAATTTGTACCCACAGATAGATCAGGTGTCTGACAGAGAAACCATAATGCTCAATATGTGGCCTGTATTTTTTTTTACCACTAAATACCCTTTAGAACTAGTGTAACAGACAGCAAATACAGTGGAATGTAGGCATGAAGTGCCCAAATTTGTAGCTCACAGATAGGTCTCGTGTCTGACAGACAAACCACAATGCATATTATGTGGCCTTTATTTTTGTAATTTTTTACCCCAAAATAGGGTTGAGCGAAACGGATCGTTCATTTTTATAAGTCGTCGACTTTTGGCAAAGTCGGCGTCTCATGAAACCCAACCCGATCCCTGTGTGGGGTCGGCCATGCAGTACGCGACATTCGCGCCAAAGTCGCGTTTCAATGACGCTAAAAGCGCCATTTCTCAGCCAATGAAGGTGGACGCAGAGTGTGGGCAGCGTGATGACATAGATCTCAGTCCCCACCATCTTAGAGAAGGGCATTGCAGTGATTGGCTTGCTTTCTGCTGCGTCACAGGGGCTATAAAGGGGCGTTCCCACCGACCGCCATCTTACTGCTGCTGATCTGAGCGTAGGGAGAGGTGCCGCTTTGTCAGAAGCAGGGATAGTGTTTTGCAGGGTACATTCACCCCCAAACCGCTTGTGCTGTAGCGATTTCCACTGTCCAACACCACCTTTTGTTTGCAAGGACAGTGGAAGCTACATTTTTTTTTCCTCAGCGCTGTAGCCCATTGGGCTGCCCTAGAAGGCTCCCTGATAGCTGCGTTGGTGTGTGTGTATGCCGCTGTGCAAACCAACTGCTTTTTTCAAAGCACAAATCCTGTTGTTCCTTCCTTTCTGCACAGCTATCTTGTTTGTTTGTCCACACTTTTGTGTGCAGCAGTCCTTTTTATAGCTGCCTGACATACTTTTCAGAGATTACTGCAGGGAGATAAAGCTTTGCATGTCTGCCTCTGTGCCAGTGCTGTGTGTGGCATCTGTCTCTCATTGTGTGCCACCGAAAACCAGTGAGTAATACTAAGCCTTTTTTTATTGTTCCTTAAAAAAAAAAAAAATTAAATAGTGGGAGATAAAGATTGGCAAGTCTGCCTCTGTGCCATTGCTGTGTGTGGCATCTGTCTCTCATTGTGTGCCACCGAAAACCAGTGTGTAATACTGGGCCTTTTTTTGGGGGGGGTAAATTCTCCCTGTAAAAAAATAAATAAATAGTGGGAGATAAAGATTGGCAAGTCTGCCTCTGTGCCAGTGCTGTGTGTGGCATCTGTCTCTCATTGTGTGCCACCGAAAACCAGTGTGTAATACTGGGCCTTTTTTGGGGGGGGTAAATTCTCTCTGTAGAAAAAAAAATTAATAGTGGGAGATAAAGATTGGCAAGTCTGCCTCTGTGCCATTGCTGTGTGTGGCATCTGTCTCTCATTGTGTGCCACCGAAACCAGTGTGTAATACTGGGCCTTTTTTTTGGGGGGGGTAAATTCTTTCTGTAAAAAAAAAAAAAAATAGTGGGAGATAAAGATTGGCAAGTCTGCCTCTGTGCCAGTGCTGTGTGTGGCATCTGTCTCTCATTGTGTGCCACTGAAAACCAGTGTGTAATACTGGGCCTTTTTTTGGGGGGGGGTAAATTCTCTCTGTAAAAAAAAAATTAAAAGTGGGAGATAAAGATTGGCAAGTCTGCCTCTGTGCCATTGCTGTGTGTGGCATCTGTCTCTCATTGTGTGCCACCGAAAACCAGGGTGTAATACTGGGCCATTTTTTTTTTTTTTTTAAATTCTCCCTGTAAAAAAATAAATAGTGGGAGATTAAGATTGGCATTTCTGCTTGAGTTCCGGTCCCGTGTGTGCCATCTGTCTCAAATTATTGGGGCACAGAAAACCTAGTGTGTAACATTGGGCCTGATTTTCCTTTCAGTGTCAGGCACCTATAAAGGTATATATAAATCCTACAGAAGTTTGAGTTCACCTTATAAGTTGTTTTATAGTAACAAATACCGTTACTTTGGTTACGTTTTGCAAACAATGAGGAAGTCTAGTGGAAGAGGTCGTGGCCGTGGGCGGCCATTGTCAGCTGGTAATGATGGTAGTGGTGGTGGAGCATCAGGTGGTAGTGGTAAAAGCAGTACAGCACCTAAGTCTCGAGTTGTTGAGCCAGGTTCGTCGTCTGGTTACACAAGGCCTCGAACGCTCCCTTTTCTGGGAGTAGGAAAACCACTTTTGAAGCCGGAGCAGGAGGAACAAGTATTGGCTTTCATTGCTGACTCTGCCTCTAGCTCTTTCGCATCCTCCTCGGAAAGTGCCAAATGTCAGAGCAGTGCATCATCAGTGGATGCTCCCGGTCAGGAACAAGTCGCTTCCTTGTGTCCTTCAGCCAGAACAACAGTGAAGGATGCGTCAGTTGACACAACTGGTTACTCCATGGAGCTCTTTACACATACCGTTCCTGGGTTAGACAGTGAAACAGTTAACAGGCCATGCCCATTAGAAGTTGAATCGGACATGGAGTGCACAGATGCACAGCCACAGCCAGATTACTATGCTGTTCCTTTGACTCAGACCAGAACATTGCCCTCGCACTGTAGTGAGGCAGAATCAAACCCAGTGGAGACTATGGTGCCCCGTCACGAACGCTATACCACCGGCTTACACGGTGACACAGACGAAGTTGCACACGACATAGAAGAGGAGGTCATAGATGACCCAGTTGTTGACCCCGATTGGCAGCCATTGGGGGAACAGGGTGCAGGCAGCAGTAGTTCTGAAGCGGAGGAGGAGGAGCCACAGCAGGCATCAACATCACAACAGGTTCCATCTGCCGGGCTCGTATCTGGCCAAAAACGCTTGGCAAAACCAAAACCAGTTGGAGGACAGCGTGGCCATCCGGTTAAAGAAGCTCAGTCTGCAATGCCTGAAAAGGTATCCGATAGTAGAAAGAGTGCAGTCTGGCATTTTTTAAAACAACATCCAAATGATCAGCGCAAAGTCATCTGTCAAAAATGTTCAACTACCTTAAGCAGAGGTCAGAATCTTAAAAGTCTAAATACAAGTTGCATGCATAGACATTTATCCACCATGCATTTGCAAGCCTGGACTAAGTACCAAACGTGCCTAAAGGTTGCAGCACCCTCGGCCAATGAAGCTAGTCAGCAACGCTACATCCCTTCCCTCCCTGTAAACCCACCATTTCCCGCGCCACCTGCAGTATCTGTGCAGCTTTCGTCGCCAGGCCAAAGCAGTCAGGGAATCACCAGGTTAGTAGTAGGAAACACTGCATGTAGGGCACCGGCAAGAATACCATCTCCAACCCTCTCTCACTCACCCATGTCCACCGGCACCACCGCTAGTTCCACGATCTCCAGCTCTCCAGTCCAGCTCACCCTACATGAGACTCTTGTTAGGAAAAGGAAGTACTCATCCTCGCATCCGCGTACACAGGGTTTGAATGCCCACATTGCTAGACTAATCTCATTAGAGATGATGCCCTACCGGTTAGTTGAAAGCGAAGCTTTCAAAGCGCTGATGGACTACGCTGTACCACGCTACGAGCTACCCAGTCGACACCTCTTTTCTAGAAAAGCCATCCCAGCCCTCCAACAGCATGTTAAAGACCGCATTGTCCATGCACTCAGGCAGTCTGTGACTACAAAGGTGCACCTGACAACAGATGCATGGACCAGTAGGCATGGCCAGGGACGTTACGTGTCCATCACGGCACACTGGGTGAATGTGGTAGATGCAGGGTCCACAGGGGACAGCAATATTGGGACAGTTCTGCCTAGCCCACGGTCAAGGAAAGAGTTGGCTGTAGGCGTTCGCCCACCCTCCTCCTCTTCCTCGTCCTCCTGCAGAAGCGAGAGCTCATCCACAGACTGCAGTCGCACATCCACTCCATCCGCAGCTGCCACTGTTGCACACCAGGTGCGCCATTATGGGACAGCTAGTGGCAAGCGTCAGCAGGCTGTATTGGCAATGAAGTGTTTGGGCGACAACAGACACACCGCGGAAGTTCTGTCCGAGTTCTTGCAGAAAGAAACTCGGTCTTGGCTGGGCACTGTACATCTTGAGGCAGGCAAGGTAGTGAGTGATAACGGAAGGAATTTCATGGCTGCCATAGCCCTTTCCCAACTGAAACACATTCCTTGCCTGGCTCACACCTTAAACCTGGTGGTGCAGTGCTTCCTGAAAAGTTATCTGGGGTTAACCGACCTGCTCCTCAAAGTGCGCAGACTTTGCTCGCATATCCGCCGTTCGCCCGTACACTCCAGCCATATGCAGAACTATCAGCGGTCTTTGAACCTTCCCCAGCATCGCCTAATCATCGACGTTGCAACAAGGTGGAACTCCACACTGCACATGCTTCAGAGACTGTGCGAACAGAGGCGTGCTGTTATGTTTTAGTGGGAGGATACACATACACGGGCAGGCAGTTGGATGGCAGACATGGAGTTGTCAGGTGTGCAGTGGTCGAAGCTACAAGACCTGTGTCAAGTCCTTCAGTGTTTTGAGGAATGCACACGGCTGGTTAGTGCAGACAACGCCATAATAAGCATGAGCATCCCCCTAATGTGTCTGCTGATGCAAAGTTTGACGCACAAAGGAGCAAGCGTCTGCAGCCGAGGAAGAGGAAAGCCTTGATGACAGTCAGCCATTGTCTAGTCAGGGCCGTGTAGAGGACGCGGTAGTGGGCAAAGAGGACGAGGAGGATGATGGGGATGAGTACTTTTTTAATGAGGAAGCTTTTCCTGGGCCAACAGAAATTAGTGGCTTTGCAAGGCCGGGTTCTGTTTTTTTAAGGGAGACAAGTGACATAGATTTGCCTGTAACTGCCGCTCAAACCAGCACAACCGCAGATTTGACAACTGGAACTTTGGCCCACATGGCGGATTATGCCTTACGTATCCTCAAAAGGGACCCACGCATTATTAAAATGATGAGCGATGACGATTACTGGTTGGCCTGCATCCTTGACCCTCGCTATAAAGGCAAATTGCAAAATATTATGCCACATGAGAACCTCGAACAAATATTAGCAACCAAACAAGCTACTCTTGTAGACCGTTTGATTCAGGCATTCCCAGCACACAGCGCCGGTGATGGTTCTCACACGAGCTGCAGGGGGCTACAGGGCAGAGGTGTTAGAGGTGCACAAATCAGAAGTGGCGTTGGACAGAGGGGTTTTCTGACCAGGTTGTGGAGTGATTTCGCAATGACCACAGACAGGACAGGTACTGCAGCATCTATTCAAAGTGACAGGAGACAACATTTGTACAGTATGGTTACTAACTATATTTCATCCCTTATCGATGTTCTCCCTCAACCGTCATTCCCATTTGATTACTGGGCATCCAAATTAGACACCTGGCCTGAATTGGCAGAATATGCATTGCAGGAGCTTGCTTGCCCAGCAGCTAGTGTGCTATCAGAAAGAGTATTCAGTGCTGCTGGTTCAATATTAACCGAAAAAAGGACTCGTCTGGCTACCCAAAATGTGGATGATCTAACCTTCATTAAAATGAACCACTCCTGGATTTCAAATTATTTTGCCCCACCTTTCCCGGCTGACACCTAGCTTTCCTATAAAAAGGTCTTGCTTGTGGACTGGTCTTACTGAGTGTTCCAATCTCTTAATTTGCAGCAGCTGTTTGTCCAGCATACGACATGTTTACACCTCCCTCAATGGGAAAATTCCCCCCACGGGGCCGTGGTCTCGCCACTTGGCGCAAGCACCCGTTAGAGTGCGGTTTGTCTGAAGAGGTGGGTGTGCCCACTTTTGGTCGACGGCACTGCCACTGGGTCCCTCATAGCACAATGAAGTGTCTCTGGCGGTGGTGGCGCGCACCCAACGTCAGACACACCGTTGTAACATGAGGGGCCCTGGGACGGTACCGCCGGCCACAAGACAGTTCACCCCCCCCAGCTCAAACTGTGCTCTACCACGTGCAAAATTATCTCTCACAGCTCCACCAATGTTTAGTCTATGCGCTGACATCATTCACTGCCTGGCTCTGACAATACCAATTTGTTGACATCTATGATGCTAGTTAAAGTAGTCTAAGTCAGTGTCCTATATTGGCACCAGTAAATACTTTCTGCCAAATTACTATGTCAGAAACTCAGCAGATGAGCCCACCCCTGTACCTAAGTATGCCACACTTTTTTTTTTTTTTGCGAGACATTAACATCTATTTATTTTTTGTGAGTACTAACTGTGTCAGACACTCCTTGCAATCGTCCTCCGCTGACCACAACAATGCTGCCTGTGTACCCCTGCGAGATAACTCTAAGTGCCTTGAGCCTATTTTTAGTTATTTTAGGCCTAGTAAGCCTGTCTGCAGTCCCTCCTAGCAATCCTCCTCCGCTGACCACAATGCTGCCTGTGTATCCATGTAACCGATTTAAAACTGCCTTGAGCCTATTGTTAGTTATTTTAGGCCTAGTAAGCCTGTCTGCGGTCCCTCCTAGCAATCCTCCTCCGCTGACCACAATGCTGCCTGTGTATCCATGTAACCGATTTAAAACTGCCTTGAGCCTATTTTTAGTTATTTTAGGCCTAGTAAGCCTGTCTGCGGTCCCTCTTTGCAATCCTCCTCCTCCGCTGACCACACCAATGCTGCCCGTGTACCCCTGGAACCTATTTTAAAGTGCATAGAGCCTATTTCTTTATTTTTTGTAATATTAAAAAAGCCATGATGGACTACGCTCAGTGGCGGACACTGACAGCTTTGGGCCCCTGTGCAAGAAATCTGTCTGGGCCCCCCTCCCTGCCCAGCATCATACCTCCCAACTTTTGAAGATGGGAAAGAGGGACACAGCTTGCGGCGCGCAACGCGCGGCGCGGCAAATTTTAGGCCACGCCTCTGGCCACACCCATTCATAACTAGTCACACCCATATCCACGTCCCAAACACACCCATTTAGCACTGCTGATCACACTTTCATAAAGAATAATTATAAATAAAAAAATATGGCCACACAGTGCTCCATACTGTATAATGGCCACACATGATGGTCAATACTGTATAATGACCGCAGATAATGCTCCATACTGTATAATGACCGCACATGATGCTCCATACTGTATATTGACCGCACATGATGCTCCATACTGTATAATGACCGCACATGATGCTCCATACTGTATAATGACCGCACATGATGCTCCATACTGTATAATGACCGCACATGATGCTCCATACTGTATAATGACCGCACATGATGCTCCATATTGTATATTGACCGCACATAATGCTCCATACTGTATAATGACCGCAAATAATGCTCCATACTGTATAATGACCGCACATGATGCTGCATACTGTATAATGGCCACACATGATGCTCCATACTGTATATTGACCGCACATGATGCTCCATACTGTATAATGACCGCACTTGATGCTCCATACTGTATAATGACTGCACATGATGCTCCATACTGTATAATGACCGCACTTGATGCTCCATACTGTATAATGACTGCACATCATGCTCCATACTGTATAATGACCGCACATGATGCTCCATACTGTATAAAGACCGCACATGATGCTCCATACTGTATAATGACTGCACATCATGCTCCATACTGTATAATGACCGCACATGATGCTCCATACTGTATATTGACCGCACATGAGGCTCCATACTGTATAATGACCGCACATGATGCTCCATACTGTATATTGACCGCACATGATGCTCCATACTGTATAATGACCGCACATGAGGCTCCATACTGTATAATGACCGCACATGATGCTGCATACTGTATAATGACCGCACATGAGGCTCCATACTGTATATTGACCGCACATGATGCTCCATACTGTATAATGACCGCACATGATGCTCCATACTGTATATTGACCGCACATGATGCTCCATACTGTATAATGACTGCACATGATGCTCCATACTGTATAATGACCGCACATGAGGCTCCATACTGTATAATGACCGCACATGATGCTCCATACTGTATATACTGTGCACTGTACTATGTGCACATATATAGTGTTATATACACTGAGCACTGACCAGGCTGCAGGAACTCACATTATAATATACTATATTATAATGTGAGTTCCTGCAGCCTGGTCAGTGCTCAGTGCACATAACACTATATATGTGCACATAGTACAAATATATATCTGATATATAATGTGGGATGTCCTGGAGCCGGGCTCAGGGTCACACAGTGCAGGGTGAGGATCACTGTGACTTATTGCTGCAGCTTCAGCTTACATGCAGATCGGGTGACGCTGGAGCCGATACCTTATCTGTATGTAAACTTAAGGTGGTGCAATAAATCTCACAGTACAGAGAGATCCTCTACAGAAAGCAGATAAGAAAGCAGGAGTGAGATGAAGCCCATCACATACCTCCTGCCCGGGACCCCATGGCTTTCTACTAACTTCATCTCTCCTCTCCGGCGCGCAGGTGACGTCAGATCAGCAGACACACAGGCTCCTGCTGTGTCTGCAATAGGAGGATGCCGGCCGGCACTTGTACTCTGCTAATACAGTGCGGGGCCTGCACCCGTGCACCGATCTACTGCAGCAGCACAAAGCCGGGCCCCTGTATGTCCCTGCCTGCAAGGGCCCCCTCCACCTCCGGGCCCCGGTGCGGCTGCACCGGTTGAACCGGCGGTAGGTCCGCCCCTGACTACTCTGTCCCACGCTACGAGCTACCCAGTCGACACTTCTTTTGCAAGAAAAGCCATCCCAGACCTCCACCAGCACCACCACCATTGTCCATGCACTCTGGCAATCTGTGAGTACAAAGGTGCACCTGACAACAGACGCATGGACCTGTAGGCATGGCCACGGAAGGTTACGTGTCCATTACGGCGCAATGGGTTAATGTGTGTGGCCATTATACAGTATTGAGCATCATGTGTGGTCGTTATACAGTATGGAGCATCATGTGTGTCCATTATACAGTATGGAGCATCATGTGCGGTCATTATACAATATGGAGCATCATGTGCGGTCATTATACAGTATGGAGCATCATGTGTGGCCATTATACAGTATGGAGCATCATGTGTGGTCATTATACAATATGGAGCATCATGTGCGGTCATTATACAGTATGGAGCATCATGTGGGGTCATTATACAGTATGGAGCATCATGTGCGGTCATTATACAATATGGAGCATCATGTGCCGCCATTATACAATATGGAGCATCATGTGCGGCCATTATACAATATGGAGTATCATGTGCAGTCATTATACAGTATGGAGCACTGTGTGGCCATTATACATTATTGAGCATCATGTGTGGCCATTATACAGTATTGAGCATTGTGTGTGGCCATTATACGGTATGGAGCACTGTGTGGCCATAGTTTTTTGTTTAATTATTGTATATGAAACAGTGTGATCAGCAGTGCTACATGGGTGTGGTTGGGACGTGGATATGGGTGTGACTCATTATGAATGGGTGTGGTCAGAGGTGTGGCCTAAAATCTGCCAAAACTTTGTCCCTCTTTCCCATCTTCAAAAGTTGGGAGGTATGCCCAAAATACTGTATAGAACAAGAGTAAAGGACAGCAAATACCGTGGAATTGAGGCCTGAAGTGCCCAAATTTGTAGCCCACAGATAGAACTGGCGTCTGACAGAGAAACCACCATGCTCAATATGTGGCCTGTATGTTTGGATTTGTTACCCCAATATACTGTATAGAATGAGGCTAACAGACAGCAAATACAGTGGAGTGGAGGCGTGAAATGCCTAAATTTGTCAGGCACCAGATCTATCTGTGGGCAACAGAGAAACCACAATGCTCAATATGTGACCTGTATTTTTGTATTTTTTACCCCAAAATACTGTATAGAACAAGGGTATCAGACAGCAAATACAGTGGAATGTAAGCCTGAAATGCCAAAATTTGTAGCCCACAGATAGTTCAATGGTCTTACAGAGGTACCACACTGTTCAATAATTGGCCTATATTTTTAACCGTAAGATACTGTATGGAAAGAGGGTAACAGACAGCAAATACAGTGGAATGGAGGCCTGAAATACCCAAGTTTGTAGCCCACAGATAGATCAGGTGTCTGATAGAGTTATCACAATGCTCAATATATGGTCTGTATTTTTGTATCTTTTACCCCATAATACTGTATAGAAGGAGTGTAACAGACAGCAAATGCAGTGGAATGGAGGCCTGAATTGCCCAAATTTGTAGCCCACTGATATATCAGGGGTCTTACAGAGAAACCACAATGCTTAATATTTGGCTTGTATTTTTGTATTTTTTATAGCAAAATACTGTGTAGAGTGAGGGTAACAGACAGCAAATACAGTGGAATTGAGGCCTGAAATGCCCAAATTTGTAGTCCACAGATAGATCAGGTGTCTGACAGAGGTACCCCACTGTCCAGTATGTGAACATATAAAAAAAGTGGCTCTGGATTGCTTTGGAATAAAATAATCAGGATTATGCAATGATATCTATACAGTGTCTGCATGCCTTGCACTGATATGTATGGAGCCACATGCACTCCCCTGCCTACCTAGCACTGCAATCTATATACTCCGTAATTAGTCCTTAGAAGGACTGTTGGTTTAGCAGGATTTGTGTAAAATATGATGGTAGACCCACACTAACTAATAAATCCCCAAATCTGACCCTATCTTGGCAGGAGATCTCCCTACACTGTCTGAACCCGGAGCTGAATGTGCCGAGACGGGCGGTGCCAGGTCTCTTATAGACCTGATGACGCTGTGCGGCCAGCCAATCACTGTAATAATACAACAAAGATGGCTGCGAAATTACAGTGCACGGCACACAATCCCTTCATGTTGATTGGCTCTGTAAAGAGTGCCAAGCATGCAGGGCAGAGACCCGAGCTTCTGCCGAGCAAACCCAGAAATGCTTGGTGCTCGCTTATTACCACGAGTACAGCGATGCTCGAGCCAGTAACGAGCATTACCGAGTATGCTCGCTCATCACTAATAGCAAGTGAGCATTTCTGCTACATACAGGCGATCTGACATCACCTGTATGTCATAGAACCGATCGAATAATGGCAGCTTCTAGTCTCCCATGGAGACAATTGAAGGATGCCAAAAGTAAAAAAAAATTTTTTTAATATTTTAATAATTTAAAAAATATAAAAGTTCAAATCACCCCCCATTTGCCCCACTCAAGATAAAAAAAAAAAAAATCAAACATACACCTATTTGGTATCGCCACATTTAGAATTGCCCGATCAATATAAAAAAGAATTAACCTGATCGTTAAACAGCGCAATGAGAAAAAATGACAAAACGTCAGAATTATGTTTTTTTGTCACCGCAACATTGCATTAAAATGCAATAACAGGCGTTCAAAAGAACATATCTGTACCAAAATGATATAAGTAAAAATGTCAGCCCGGCACAAAAAATAAACCTTCACCCAACTAGAGATCACGAAAAATGGAGATGCTACGGTTATCGGAAAATGGCACAATTTTTTTTTTTTTAACAAACTTTGGAATTTTTTTCACCAAAAAAAAAACCTATACATGTTTGGTTTCTTTGAACTCTTATTGACCTACAGAATCATAATGGCAGGTCAGTTTCACCACTTTTTTGCAATTTCACCGCACTTGGAATTTTTTTTCTCATTTTCCAGTACACAATATGTTAAAACCAATGTTGTTGTTTAAAAGTACAACTCGTCCCACAAAAAACAAGCCCTCACATAGCCATTCTGACAAAAAATTTAAAAAGTTATGGCGAAGGGAAGAAGGGGAGCAAAAAATGAAAATGCAAAAAATTAAAAAATGGTCCGGGGGTTAAAGGATTAATGTTTCTGGATGCCAGCCAAACCGTATCACCTACTTTAAAAACAGAAACCGCCAAGCGTCTTCTATCAGCCTTCCGTTTATGGCAATCTTGGACAACCCCAATATTCTTCTGAGCCTCTTTCCAAACACCCATGAGCTCCTGTATGGTAACCTGTCCTCCACCCCAGGACACTCAGAACTTATCCTGGAAAATTCACCAAAATGGTGATGAAAACCACAATTACAGAAAAGCGGGCTGCTACACTGAGCGGTGGCACATTTTTTGGATAATTTGCATATGATTAACATGTTTTTCAATTCTGTGTTTTCCATAATTCTATAACATTTTCTTTTTGGTGTTGCAAAGTCAATGTTGAGGAGTAAATCAAAAGAGCATAAATGTCTTTTATCTGTGTGTCCAATGTATGAGAGTAGAGATGAGCCTTTGTGCATCCCTAGTCAATGGTGCAAGCCAGTGCTCTTTGGCCATTGACAGAATTTTTGTGAACTTCCTGACTAACATCATGCCAGGCTGGTAAATCAAATGCTGTGATGGGGATCCCAGACAGTCAGCAAATTCATGCAGCTCCTGTTCTCAGTCAAAAAGCACTGACATAGACCATGGTTAGACAAAGCGATCTGCTCGCTTCTATGTGAGACATCATAGCAGTCGGTGATATTACTCATTTACACATGACAGATTGTTATGAAAAGTCACATGAAAATGTTCAATAAGATTTACGATCTAAACATTTTTTCTAGGTACTTTCCATTTGGAATCGTTTTCCTGATTGCTGGGAAAATTTTGGAAATGGAAGACCCATATGTAATTGGGAGGAAGCTGGGACTCTATGCTCAGGGCCGTTTCTTCAACAGGGCGGGCAGGGCGGCCACACGGGGCGCCGTGGGGCCGGGGGGCGCAGGAGAGGCCTCGGGCCCCGGTGGTCCCCTGCCCGCTGCTGCTGCTGTTTAAGGGCTGTCAGGGGCGCGGATGCCGCGCTCAGTGCTGAGCGCGGGCGCGCCCTGCCCGAACTCAGCTGCAAATCTGACAGCTGAGCGGTCAGATCATCGCCTCGCGTCGCCGCGCCCCCCCCCCCGCACCGCACATAATGGTTGCGGCCACCTCGGCGCCGCCACTCACCCATACCTCCCAACCGTCCCGATTTCAGCGGGACAGTCCCGCTTTGGCACCGGGGTCCCGCTGTCCCGCTTCGGGCATTTAAAATCCCGAATTTGCGGCCGCCGGTGAAGCCCCGCCCACTTCCGGGACGTAGAGAGAGCCTGTTTTTTTTTTTTTTTATATAAAAGCTGCCTCCTGACCGCCCGCGCAACACCCCCCCCCCCTCCCGCCCCCTGTGCGGCGCTGCCACGCTGAAGGAGAGAGCCTGCAGCAATCAAGAAGAAAGGTCAGCGATTCACTACCTCTGGCTGTGTGTGCACGGAGCTCCGGCTTCTGCTCTTAGCTGCTATCCCGGCAGAGAAGGAGAGACGGGGGAGGTGCCGGGATAGTGCAGAGCTGTGAGCAGGAGACTGAAGACTTCAGCAGAGAGCTGCACATGGACATCAGCCGCCCCTGCATCACAGAGGAGATTGTGTGTGTGTGATGTGTGTGATGGCTGCGTGTGTGTGTGTGTGATGGCTGGGTGTGTGTGTGTGATGGCTGTGTGTGTGTGATGGCTGCGTGTGTGTGTGTGTGATGGCTGCGTGTGTGTGATGGCTGCGTGTGTGTGTGTGATGGCTGTGTGTGTGTGATGGCTGCGTGTGTGTGTGTGTGATGGCTGCGTGTGTGTGTGTGTGATGGCTGCGTGTGTGTGTGTGATGGCTGCGTGTGTGTGTGATGGCTGCGTGTGTGTGTGTGATGGCTGCGTGTGTGTGTGTGATGGCTGCGTGTGTGTGTGATGGCTGCATGTGTGATGGCTGCGCGTGTGTGTGTGTGTGTGATGGCTGCGTGTGTGTGTGTGATGGCTGTGTGTGTGATGGCTGCGTGTGTGTGTGATGGCTGCGTGTGTGTGTGTGATGGCTGCGTGTGTGTGATGGCTGCGTGTGTGTGATGGCTGCGTGTGTGTGATGGCTGCGTGTGTGTGATGGCTGCGTGTGTGTGTGATGGCTGTGTGTGTGTGATGGCTGCGTGTGTGTGATGGCTGTGTGTGTGTGATGGCTGTGTGTGTGTGATGGCTGTGTGTGTGTGATGGCTGTGTGTGTGTGATGGCTGTGTGTGTGTGATGGCTGCGTGTGTGTGATGGCTGCGTGTGTGTGTGATGGCTGCGTGTGTGTGTGTGTGTGATGGCTGCGTGTGTGATGTCTGCGTGTGTGTGTGATGGCTGCATGTGTGTGTGATGGCTGCGTGTGTGTGTGTGTGTGATGGCTGCGTGTGTGTGTGTGATGGCTGCGTGTGTGTGTGTGTGATGGCTGCGTGTGTGTGTGTGTGATGGCTGCGTGTGTGTGTGATGGCTGCGTGTGTGATGCATTTGTGTCAAAGCTGCATGTGTTTGTGAGCTGCGTGCGTGTGAGCTGCGTGCCTGTGTGTGAGCTGCGTGCCTGTATGTCATTATACAGTATGGAGCATCATGTGTGGTCATTATACAATATGGAGCATCATGTGCGGTCATTATACAGTATGGAGCATCATGTGCGGTCATTATACAGTATGGAGCATTATGTGTGGCCATTATACAGTATGGAGCATCATGTGCGGTCATTATACAGTATGGAGCATCATGTGCGGTCATTATACAATATGGAGCATCATGTGCGGTCATTGTACAGTATGGAGCATCATGTGCGGTCATTATACAGTATGGAGCATCATGTGCGGTCATTATACAGTATGGAGCATCATGTGTGGCCATTATACAGTATGGAGCATCATGTGCGGCCATTATACAGTATGGAGCATCATGTGTGGCCATTATACAGTATGGAGCATCATGTGCGGCCATTATACAGTATGGAGCATCATGTGCGGTCATTATACAGTCTGGAGCATCATGTGCGGTCATTATACAGTCTGGAGCATCATGTGCGGTCATTATACAGTCTGGAGCATCATGTGCGGTCATTATACAGTATGGAGCATCATGTGCGGTCATACAGTATGGAGCATCATGTGTGTTCATTATACAGTATGGAGCATCATGTGTGGCCATTATACAGTATGGAGCGTCATGTGTGTTCATTATACAGTATGGAGCATCATGTGTGGCCATTATACAGTATGGGGCACTGTGTGGCCATATTTTTTTGTTTATAATTATTGTATATGAAACAGTGTGATCGGCAGTGCTAAATGGGTGTGGTTGGGATGTGGATATGGGTGTGACTAATTATGAATGGGTGTGGTCAGAGGCGTGGCCTAAAATTTGCCGCGGCGCGCAAAGCGCGCCGCAAACTTTGTCCCTCTTTCCCATCTTCAAAAGTTGGGAGGTATGACTCACCTCCGCTCCGCGCTGGATGAACAGCGAGAATGAACAGCCAGGATGAGGCAGCTCGGCCACTCCCACACTGATAGCAGGGGCGCCGCGCTCTCGGCTGAGCACGGGCGCTCCCTGAGACAGTGATCAAAGAGCTAAGCACACACACTATCACTGTCAGACTAGGCTGCCTGGCTGTTGCCAATTTCAATGCTGGACAGGACAGGCTGCAGTCTAGTCTGACAGTGGTAGCAGTATAGCAAAAATGCCCACCCCCTGCCTATGGATTAGTCCTTCCCTTCCCAGCAGCCCCATTTAGCAGTCTGAGCGCGCTCAGACTCAGAGGGCAGAGGGCACTGACACACTGAACAGGTGAGGGGGTCTGAGGGATGGGATGGGTTGGGCTAGCCTTTTTTTTTGGATGGGGACCCCCACACCTGCCCCCCCCCCAACCACCCTTGGGGCATGCTGATTTGGCATGCCCCACAGCATGAAACCCGGGAGGGGGCCCAGCTGACTTACCTCATCTTTGGCAGTCTGGTGGCATCCTCACCCAGGCGAGAAGTGTTGGAAAGAGTTATGGCAGTAACTGTATACCTGGCAACCAATAATTTAGCTTTTCGAGGATCGTCAAATACATTGTTTACACCAAATAATGGACATTTCCTTGGGCTTATAGAGCTTCTTGGAAAATTTGAACCAGTAATGAGAGATCATTTAAAACGAATTACTTCCCAGGAAATCCATACACATTACTGTGGAAATTTAATTCAAAATGAAATTATCTGCTTGATGGCCTCTCAGGTGAAGAAATGTATTCTAGAAAAAGCCAAAAGATCTAAGTATTTTTCAATAATGTTGGACTGCACACAAGATGCAGGTCACACTGAACAGTTGTCATACACCTTAAGATTTGTTGATATAGATGATGATCACGTAGCAATAAAGGAACATTTTATTGGCTATCGTCCTGCTACTGATACATCTGGGGAAAGTCTCGCCAATCTCCTTTTAGAAGAGATTAGTAAATGTGACCTGGAATTAGAAAATGAACTGGCAGAAAAGCTGAATTATTCGGAAGCTATTAATGCTTTTGCAGCGGCTAAATCTAGAAGAGTCAGTTTCTCATAAATCTGCAACCTACAATTTTTAGGATCTGTTTCCAAAATAATTAATAGATATTATTTACCTACAACTTTGTTCTCACCGTTAATAATTAGCATACTTGTCCCTTTTCCCCAAGTTCTATATAAGTTAAAGGCAAATTATAATTTATTAAAAAAAGGGAAGATACAAGCCTGCTCTCTATTTATTACTCAAGCCCACAAAAATAATGTTTATTATTTTCGGTGCCGGGGGGGGGGGGGGGGGGGGAGAAATTTCCTACTCTCGCCCTGTGTCATTTTTGGGCTAGAAACTGCCCTGTCTATGCTATAACAGTCTTGGCAGGACTAACAATACATGGTGTATTCCTTCTACCACTATTATACCTTATCATTACCAGAAAGAACCCATTTTCATTTATAAAAGGAATTCTCCAGGCTCTTCTAATTGCGCTTGCCACTTCCTCAAGGTAAATTTTTAAATATATTATGTAGTTCAAAATGTTAACAGAAGTGAAAAGAATCTGTGAAATGATTATTTATTATTTGTATGTTTATTAGTGTTGAGCATTCCGATACCGCAAGTATCGGGTATCGGCCGATACTTGCGGTATCGGAATTCCGATACCGAGTTCCGATACTTTTGTGATATCGGAAATCGGAATCGGATCCATCTTCATGTAAAAAATAAAGAATTAAAATAAAAAATATGGATATACTCACCTCTCCGGCGGCCCCTGGACCTTACCGCTGTTAACCGGCAGCCTCCATTGAGGAGTTTAGGGCCTGCGATGACGTCGTGGCCTTTGATTGGTCGCGTGAGCGGTCACATGAGCGGCACGCGACCAATCAGAAGCCGCGACGTCATCGAAGGCCCTTCATGCGCTCATTCTTAGGAACGGAGGCTGCCGGTTAACAGCGGTAAGGTCCAGGGGCCGCCGGAGAGGTGAGTATATCCATATTTATTATTTTAATTCTTTATTTTTTACATTAATATGGATCCCAGGGCCTGAAGGAGAGTTTCCTCTCCTTTAGACTCTGGGAACCATCCAGGATACCTTCCGATACTTGAGTCCCATTGACTTGTATTGGTATCGGGTATCCGATATTTTTCGGGTATCGGCCGATACTATCCGATGCCGATACTTTCAAGTATCGGAAGGTATCGCTTAACACTAATGTTTATTCTTTATGGACTGAATATAATTAGGTGCGATAGAGAATTATAACAGTGCAATTAATATTTTAAAAGATTTCAGCAAAGGCACGTGTATGAAGAAATAAAATTATCCCCTTAACCCCCAAGGGTGCTTTGCATGTTACAAATTCTACAATTTTACAATTCTGACCACTGTCCTTTTATGAGTTAATAACTCTGGAACGCTTCAACAGATCTTGGGCATCTGCCCAATTAGCTTCTTCGGGAGGCCTCTGTGATTCTTGCGGACAGTACCGCAGGCTGCTGTACCTTGCGCAGAGAGGGATTTGTAGAGTGGGATGCTGGTGTAAAAGTCATCAGTGTAGAGGTGATAACCTTTAACCAGCAGTGGGTGCACCAAATCCCACACAATTTTCCCACTCACTCCCAAGACAGGAGGACACTGAGGGGGTTCAATCCTGGTGTCCTTCCCTTCGTATACTCTAAAGCTGTAGGTGTACCCTGAGGTACTCTCACAGAGCTTATAGAGTTTGATTCCGTACCTGGCCCTCTTGCTGGGCAGGTACTGACGGAATCCGAGCCGTCTCTTAAAATGAATTAAGGACTCATCCATGCAGATGTCCCTTTGAGGCATGCACACTTCAGCAAACTTTTTGTTGAAGTGTTCGATGACCGGCCGAACTTTGAACAGACGGTCAAAGTTGGGGTCATCTCGTGCGGGACACTGTGCATTATCGTTATAATGCAGGAATTTATGGACGGCCTCAAAACGTGTCCGGGCCATGACTATTTGGAACACTGGAGTGTTATATAAAATATCAACACTCCAATATTGCTGAAGTTCTGGCTTCTTTAGGATCCCCATGTGGAGGACCAGGCCCCAAAACTGCATCATTTCAACTGCGTCTACAGGAGACCAGTTAGAATATGATGAACCTGAGTTTTGTTCCTAAAATTGATGAGCATGCAAATTAGTTTGCTCCACCATGAGGTTAAGAAAATCCTCAGAGAAAAAGACTTTGAAAAAGTCTAGTTCTGTGAGGCCGGTGGTGTCAAACTTGATTCCTGATTCTGCCACAAAATCAGGAATCAGTGGCTCGTAATTTTCAGGTGGCGAGGTCCATATGGGGTCTGCAGTGGGGTGCGCTGGTTCATCTTCATCTTTATCTTCTGGAATGGTGGGCACTGCCTCATCTTCTGTCCTGCGGCGTCTGCATGGCGGTTCCATAGGACCCGAGGAGGGGAAAGATGAAGAGGATGAGGATGAAGCATCGGAAAAGTAAAGAAAAGTGGGATCCACTCCCTCACCATGCCTCCTCCAATGAATAGCGCTGTTGGGATGAACGGGACATTTTTTTTGTGAGTATGGTGCTTGGGTGTACTTTATTGATAACTATGTGTACATGTGGGGGGATAGTGATTGGTGCAAACTATTCTGAAAAGAAAAAGCTAAAGGAAAAAAAGCAAATAGGGAGAAAAAAATACCTGTGAAAAGAAAAGTCTAAAACAGCAGGCCCTAGCTCTGATAAGTGAACCGCGTCACTTATCAAAATTTGGTGGCTGCTTGGTGTGCGAACGAGGATGTAAAAAAAAGGAAAACGGCAGGCATGAGAGCTCTGATAAGTGAACCGCGTCACTTATCAAAGTTTGGCGGCTGCTGGGTGTGCGAACGGGGATGTGAATAAAAAAAAGGAAAATGGTGGGCACAAGAGCTCTGATAAGTGAACTGGGTCACTTATCAAAGTTCGGCGGCTGCTGGGTGTGCGAACGGGGATGTGAAAAAAAGTTAAACGGCAGGCACGAGAGCTCTGATAAGTGAACCGTGTCACATATCAAACATCGGTGACTGCTGGGTGTGCGAACAGGGATGTAGGAAAAAAAAATAAGGAAAACGGCAGGCAAGAGAGCTCTGATAAGTGAACCGTGTCACTTATCAAAGTTTGGAGGCTGCTGGATGTGCACACATGTCTGGTGCAAGGGGGGGTGAAAAAAAAAGTAAAATGGCAGGCACAAGCTCTGATAAGTGAACTGCGTCACTAATCAAAGTTTTGCGGCTGCGGGATGTGTATACGGAGTTGGCGCAAAGGGGGCTGAGGAAAAAACAGCGAGCACGAGTGTTGATCGGTGAACTGCGTCACAAATAAACGCTTGGCGGCTGCTAAATCTGCGCACAGAGGCAGTGCAAAGAGAGATGAGGAGGGTAAAAAGAGGGGGAAGGGGGATGAGGGATTGGGGTGGATGAAGAGAGATTGAGTAGGGATCAGGGATGATACTTACAGTTCTAGTCTTTATTCTTTCTTCTGTCTTCTTTCTTCAGCAGGGATTGTGGTGTTACAGGCTTCTGTAGCACCACAAGGCCCAGCACAGGAGAAGATCTGGCTGTGTGACCACTCTGCAGGAATCCTCAGCCAGCACCGTCCTAGGATTGAGTACATCGGTACTCGATCCTAGCCTGAGACCTCATTGTTTCATCCAATCTGATTGGTCTGAAACAATGAGAAAGGCTGTGATTGGCTGTTCAAAATAGAACAGCCAATCACAGCGATCGGGAGGGTTGGGGGGTGGCGACAGACCCCAGGATGCCGAGGCCATCTTCCCTGAGGTAAGATGGCGTCGAAATTTTAATGCGATCACCGTGACTTAAGTCGCGATATCGCATTAAATACCATGACATACTATCCCGTCCCTGGGAATTAAGGCCCAGGTCACCTCGACGGGATAGTACGTCTAATGGCAGAAAGGGGTTAAAATATTATTGAAGTCACATAAATGTAGAGGACGAGTATAACTCTAAAACAGTGTTCCCCAACATCGGTTTTGCATATGTTGGGTGCACAACTAGGAAATTAAAAACAAGGATATCGGAACACCTAAGAGATATTACAAATTTTAATGCCATTAATAGAAATATATCTATGGTTTCAAAACATTTTGCAATGCACCATGAAGGTAATATTTCCGCTATGTTCATTCAGAGGATTGAGCTATTAAAGAAGTCTGTCCGTGGAGGAGATATTAAGAGACGCCTCCTCACAAGGGAGGTGTACTGGATATATAATTTACAAACTAGATTGCCTTTGGGACTTAACAAAAGGAACAAAATTATGTGATCTGAAGTTTTCGCTGTGATTTGCTAAAAGCATTGTATATATACTTTCTCTGCATTTGTGATTGCAGGACCTGCGATCACATCATGTGATCTGAAGTCTTCACTGTGATTTGCTAAAGCATTGTATATATACTTCCTCTGAATGTGTTTGTAGATAGCCATGATGAAGATCTTTTAGATCGAAACGCGTAGCTATTAGCAGGTTTTTGTCGCTGTTCACATTCCCTTTTGTGCAGGGATGATTTTTAGGGATATGGATCAATAAAGGATTTTTAATCGGAAAGGAGCTGGAACAATCTTCACATTTCTTATGTCTTCAGCTGTTGCTACGTCTGGGTCAGGACGGGTTCATGTGCTCCTGTGGTCTGTCGGTGAGCTGACTGGGCCTTTGGCCCCCGCATTTTTTCATTGATACTTTCAATATTCACCTGATTTCATTCCGGTGCCACTCCTTCTTCAGCGTCTTCTGCACTGGCGCGCATTAACCATGTCACCGTGCCCTCTGACCTGAGCGTCACTGCAGAAGACGCTGATGACAGAGTGGCGCCGGAACGAGGAGCAGGTGAATATCATGCAGCGCAGCGCTCCCCTCCCCGTTATACTCACCTGCTCCTGGCATGGTGCAGTCCCTGCTTCCCCGGCGCCGCAGCTTCTTCCTGTATTGATCAGTCATCGTTACCGCTCATTACAGTAATGAATATGCAGCTCCACCCCTAAGGGAGGTGGAGCCACATATTCATTACTTTAATGAGCGGTACCATGTGACCGCTCAGTACAGGAAGAAGCTGCGGCGTTGGGGAACCACTCCAGAGACCAAGCCAGGAGTAGGTGAGTATCTCAGTGTGGGGGTGGCAGAATGCCACTGACGAGGAGCCTCCTTGGACCGCCGCATCATCAGGCAGCCTGCTGGCGCCCCCCTGACGGCTGTGCCTGGGGCACATGCCCTGGCTGCCCCCCCCTGGATACGCCCCTGTTATCGTACCTTGAGGCATGTCATGACTAAAGTGCAGGAGTGCAGGTGGGACACACAGGAGCCTCCACTCATGAAGCCATGGCTGTGAAACGCAAGTTGAGGCTCCTTCGTGTCCCACCTAATATCCAGTCCTTTATAACTTTAGTTTTCTGCCTATACTGCTATTTAACCTAACTGACTCAATTTATTGACATCTGTATTTAGAACTTTTTGTTTATTAACTTTGGATCTGATAATTCAGGGATCCTCAATTGTGGTTGGTCTAATGTTATGGCTTAAGGGTATTCTTCACTTAGCCAAGTGGATATTTTTGTAGGTTTGTATGTGGGAAATGTTATTTATTAAGTAATTAAGTATTTTGTGTGATATAACTCTCTGATTTAAGGGCATAAAAATAAAAAAGTTAAAATTGTAACATTTTTGCCAAATTTCCATTCTTTTCATAAAGAAGAGCAAGTCATATTGTGGAAATTTTACCACTATCATGAGGTACAATATGTCACGAGAAAACTTTCTCAGAATCAGAGGGATACGTTGAATAGTTCCAAAGTTATTACCACAAAAAGTAACAATGCTCATAATTGTAAAATTTGGCCTAGCCATGAAGGTGAAAACAGGCTTGGGGGTTAAAGAAAACAATGATTTATTGCACCGTTAATACAGTAGTGCAGTAGATTTCTCCTTTTGCAGCAATTAACCAAATTTCATTTTTTATTTTGCTACAGTTCTGCAACTCTACCAATTACATTAAAATGCCTTTTAGAAAATAATAAAATCGATCGACGTGTAGCCAGATTTGTTCTTCCAGTTGGTGCTACTATCAATATGGACGGAACTGCGCTGTATGAGGCTGTGGCTGCCATATTTATTGCCCAAGTGAATGAGTATGATCTAGATTTAGGACAAATCATAACAATAAGGTAAGCTATTTTATCAAATAAGTAACACAAATTTTTTTAGATTGATTTTTATTTACAATTACTCTAGGATAACACTGGAGCCTTATTAGGCTATGTGCCCATGTTGCATTTCTTAAGCGTTTTTGCCGTGGTTTTCCTCCGCGGAAACGCTTAAAAAACGCTTACAAAAAGCATTCCCATTATTTTTAATGGCATTCTGCAATTGTGCCCATGCAGCGTTTTTTTTCCGCAGCGGAAACGCATCGCGGAAAAAAACGCAGCATGTTAATTAAAAAAGAGAAAAAAAATGTATATACACTGGCGCTTAATCACCTGAAAAGATAAGGTGGGGGCCTTGGAAGCTGCATGTGGTTAAAACAGGTTCTGTGCAGGACTCTGTTAGAAAATTTAACACCTAAATAATAATATTACAAACCACTGCGCTAAAACTAAGGCTGAAATATCAATATACTTACCATACTTCTATTATGGCTGTTTGTGTGTTGTATGAGAATCCTTATGGGTAAAGGGTTGCACCTGGTTACAGCGATTTTATCCTTATATGAGGTTTTATAGGCTGCACCTGGAGTGTTCCTATATGGGGTTAAGTGTTTCTCGGTGTGATAAACCAAATTGCCCAGTGAGTGGCAAGAAGGTACCAGCGCCTAGCATGCCCCGGCCGGAAACAAAGCTAAGGACGCGGTGCCGAGATGGGGGCGGAGCTAGTGTGACATCACAGAAAGCAGGGACGGGTGCGCGAGAGAGACAAGCTGCCAACTAGTTTCGAGGGGTAACTCCCCTCTTCGTCAGGGCTAGCCGTGCGGCCATGCGAACCTATTATAGCGGAAGCTCTCCAGGACCTTCCAAGTGGACCAATAGGAGCTGCTACAGGACCTGAACATGTGACCTCTGACCTCCAATGAGAGGTCGTCCCTTGGGCATGCTCAGAAGAAGAAAAGCAGGACTTAGTCCCAGGCATGCCCACTCTCCTCTGATCAGTACTGATTACAATGGCTGAGCCTGGAAGGACAGCAGTAACCAGCCGCACAGTATCAGCTTGAGCCAGACACTGGGAGCGACGTCTCTGCTGAGCAGGCTCCACTGCGACTGGAAGAGAATGGGAGACTGCATGGTTCGGGATTCCTCCTGTGCAGCGGCGGGAACTCAACACTTAACATACGGGAGTGCAAAATGCATATTGTGAAGTGGATTTTCCTGGGCCCATCCAGTAGGTGGGTTCCAAGTCGTAACGGGGTGCATATTACTGACTATTCTGCAGGGCTGGCCTTGCTGTCAATGTGTAAAACAAAGGAGTACGGGAGCACAAAATGCATATTGTGAAGTGGATTTTCCTGGGCCCATTCAGTATGTGGGTTCCAAGGTGTAATAGGGTGCATATGAATTGCTAGCAGGGTAGGCCTTGAATTCAATGCAGCACTTTTTCAGGAGTCCCCCCTGGACATCTTATGAAAGGGGTATTGTGGTTGTGCGTCGTAATTCTTGGCAGCCCATCCACTCACAGCCTAGGCTACAACAGCTTAGGAGACCCACCGTTTAATAATGGCCCTTTAAGAAGATTAATGCCGCCTGATGCACCAGTAAAAATAGGCTCTGTGACTTTCAGAGTCCCTCCTTCATAAATGAAACAAGATGGGTCTGCGTATGTGTCACACACCACATGGCCATCTAGAGTCGTTAAATGTTACAATGACATTTCCCAGTGAATGCATTTGTAGTGGTTGAAAGCAATGTTAAAGTTGAAAAACACTTCAAAAAGGCTGCGTCTGAACTAAGCCTAAGAGGGAGAGGATATTTTTGGTCTGAGGTTAAATATTTGGCCTTACAGGCAAGTCATTAACCTGCAAAGGATGTACCTTGACATATTTCCCAGCAAAACCCGTTTTGGTTTCGTTTTAATGTGTTTTTTATGGCAGCGAGAAAAATGGCATGAATCTCGGAAAAAAATGATTAAAGCTGTGAACTAGGAGTCAGGAATGATTCCAGGGGCAATCCCCATGATGTCCCTGTGTTATTTGAGCAGTGTTTTCATCATTTTCAGACGTTTTTAGACCTTAAAAGGACCCCTGGGGGGATCGCGGTAAAATTACTCTGGTCTCCCATAGACTTACATTGGGCTCGTTGTTCTGGCCAAGTACCCGAGTATTCCAATCTGCTCGACCCGAGCATTTTAGTGCTCACTCATGACTACTAGGGTTGAACTAAACGGATCGGACAAATTCAAAAATCGCTGACTTTCGGCAAAGTCGGGTTTCGTGAAACCCGACCGGATCCCACTGTGGGATCGGCCATGAGGTCGGCAATCTTCGCGCCAAAGTCACGTTTCGTATGACGCTTTCAGCGCCATTTTTCAGCCAATGAAGGAGGACGCAAAGTGTGGGCAGCGTGATGACATAGGTCTCGGTCCCCACCATCTTACAGAAGGGCATGACAGTGATTGGCTTACTTTCTGCGG
Source organism: Ranitomeya variabilis (assembly GCF_051348905.1). NCBI lineage: Eukaryota > Metazoa > Chordata > Amphibia > Anura > Dendrobatidae > Ranitomeya > Ranitomeya variabilis. Next base: position 534,245,544 of record NC_135232.1, on the reverse strand, counting down.
CATCACAGGGGCTATAAAGGGGCGTGCACGCCGACCGCCATCTCACTTCTGCCGATCTCAGCATAGGGAGAGGTTACTGCAGCTTCATCAGAAGCAGGGATATAGTTAGGGAGGGAAGATTAACCCCCAAACCGCTTGTGCTGTAGCGATTTCCACTCTCCAACACCACCTTTGTTTTGCAGGGACAGTGGAGGCTATATCTTTGTGCATCAGCTCTGTAGCTTATTAGGCTGCCTTATAAGGCTCCCTGATAGCTGCATTGCTGTTTGCATCGCTGCTGTGCAAACCAACTGCTTTTTTAAAAGCAAAAATCCTGTTGCTCCTTTCTGCTGTTATCTCATACATCCCAACTTTTAGAGGAAGGGAAAGGGGGACAAAGTTAACGGCGAGCGCAGTGCGCCGCGGCAAATTTTAAGCCACACCTCTGACCACACCAATTTCACAACTAGTCACGCCCCAACCACACCCATTTAGCACTTCTGATCACAATGTTTCATAAACAATAATTATAAAAAAAAAAATATGGCCACACATGACGCTCCATACTGTATAATGGCCACACATGACGCTCCATACAGTATGATGGCCCCAAATGATGCTGCATACAATGTACTGGCCCCACGTGATGCTCCATACAGTTTAATGGGCCCACATGATGCTGCATACTGTATAATGGCCACACATGATGCTCCATACTGTATAATGGCCATTGGCCACATTATGCTCCCTACTGTATAGTAGCCCCACATGATGCTTCGTACTGTATAATGGCCACATGATGCTCCATACTGTATAATGGCCACATGATGCTCCATACTGTATAATGGCCACACATGATGCTCCATACTGTATAATGGCCATTGGCCACATTATGCTCCATACTGTATTATAGCCCCACATGATGTTTCGTACTGTATAATGGCCACACATGATGCTGCGTACTGTATAATGGCCACACATGATGCTCCAAACTGTATAATGGCCACACATGATGCTCCTTACTGTATAATGCCTCCACATGATGCTCCATACTGTATAATGGCCACACACAGTTCTCCATACTGTATAATGGCCACACATGATGCTCAATACTGTATAATGGCCACACATTAGGAAACAAAGGGTGGTTATTAATGGAGCACACTCGGACTGGGTTGCGGTTAGCAGTGGGGTACCACAGGGGTCAGTATTGGGCCCTCTTCTTTTTAACATATTTATTAATGACCTTGTAGGGGGCATTCAGAGTAGAATTTCAATATTTGCAGATGACACTAAACTCTGCAGGGTAATCAATACAGGGGAGGACAATTTTATATTACAGGATGATTTATGTAAACTAGAAGCTTGTGCTGATAAATGTCAAATGAGCTTTAATGGGGATAAATGTAAGGTCATGCACTTGGGTAGAAGTAATAAGATGTATAACTATGTGCTTAATTCTAAAACTCTGGGCAAAACCGTTAATGAAAAAGACCTGGGTGTATGGGTGGATGACAAACTCATATTCAGTGGCCAGTGTCAGGCAGCTGCTACAAAGGCAAATAAAATAATGGGATGTATTAAAAGAGGCATAGATGCTCATGAGGAGAACATAATTTTACCTCTATACAAGTCACTAGTTCGACCACACTTAGAATACTGTGCACAGTTCTGGTCTCCGGTGTATAAGAAAGACATAGCTGAACTGAAGCGGGTGCAGAGAAGAGCGACCAAGGTTATTAGAGGACTGGGGGGTCTGCAATACCAAGATAGGTTATTACACTTGGGGCTATTTAGTTTGGAAAAACGAAGACTGAGGGGTGATCTTATTTTAATGTATAAATATATGAGGGGACAGTACAAAGACCTTTCTGATGATCTTTTTAATCATAGACCTGAGACAGGGACAAGGGGGCATCCTCTACGTCTGGAGGAAAGAAGGTCTAAGCATAATAACAGACGCGGATTCTTTACTGTAAGAGCAGTGAGACTATGGAACTCTCTGCCGTATGATGTTGTAATGAGTGATTCATTAATTAAATTTAAGAGGGGACTGGATGCCTTTCTGGAAAAGTATAATGTTACAGGGTATATACACTAGATTCCTTGATAAGTCGTTGATCTAGGGAACTAGTCTGATTGCTGTATGTGGAGTCGGGAAGGAATTTTTTTCCCCATGGTGGAGTTACTCTTTGCCACATGGGTTTTTTTTGCCTTCCTCTGGATCAACATGTTAGGGCATGTTAGGTTAGGCTATGGGTTGAACTAGATGGACTTACAGTCTTCCTTCAACCTTAATAACTATGTAACTATGTAGCTATGTAACATGATGCTCTATAGTGTATAATGGCCACACATGATGCTCCATAATGTATAATGGTCACACAGTGCTCCATACTGTATAATGGCCACACATAGTGCTCCATACTGTATAATGGCCACACATAGTGCTCCATACTGTATAACGGCCACACACAGTTCTCCATACTGTATAATGATCCCATATGATGCTCAATACTGTATAATGGCCACACATGATGCTCCATACTGTATAATGACCACACATGATGCTCCATACTGTACAATGGCCATTGGCCACACATGATGCACCATACTGTATAACGGCCACACATGATGCTCCATACTGTATAATGGCCACACAGTTCTCCATACTGTATAATGATCCCACATGATGCTTAATACTGTATAATGACCCCCCCTCCTGTATACATGGCTCATATCCCCCCTGTATGCATGGCTCATATTCCCCCTCCCCCTGTATGCATGGCTCATATTTCCCCTCCTGTATGCTTGGCTCATATTCCCCCCCTCCTGTATGCATGGCTCATATTTCCCCCCTGTATGCATGGCTCATATTCCCCCCCTCCTGTATGCATGGCTCATATTCCCCCCTCCTGTATGCATGGCTCATATTCCCCCCTGTATGAATGGCTCATATTTCCCCCTCCTGTATGCATGGCTTATATTCCCCCCTCCTGTATGCATGGCTCATATTCCCCCCCTCCTGTATGCATGGCTCATATTCCCCTCCCCCTGTATGCATGACTCATATTTCCCCCTCCTGTATGCATGGCTCATATTTCTCCCCCCCCTGTATGCATGGCTCATCTCTCCACCCCACCCCACCCCACCCCCCACTTCCATCTTGAATGGCGCGGCTTACCGTCCTCCTTCATCCCCCCTACCCTGTACCCCCGTCTCTCATACTTACCTGTTCCTCGCCGCGCCAACATCCCTCTCGCTCTGTCCCGACTCCCGGCGCAGCACCTTCTTCCTGCGTGAGCGGTCATGTGATACCGCTCATTAAGGTCATGAATATGCGCATATTCATGACCTTAATGAGCGGTAAAATGTGACCACTCATTCAGGAGCGCTGCAGAAGCCGAGACCAGGCATCGCTGGAGCAGGGTGAGTATCGTCTTCAAGGAGGGTGGGTGGGAGGCGGCCGGGTGGGTGGCCAGGGGGGCGAGGGGGGGCGGGGTCAGATTGGGAGGTGACCCAGCTTTTATAAAAAAAACAACAACAACAAACCTGGCTCAGGTGCCGTCCCCTGCATTGTCCCCGACCTAGGCACGTGATACGGCCCTGCTGGGTGATGTACACACCTCCCAACCAGTGCAGGACAACTAATGTCCCACCCGGGATTGCGGGGCTGACTGTCAAAATCGGGACAGTCCCGCTGGATCCGAGATGGTTGGGAGTTATGGTTATCTTGTTTAATGAGGTAGTGAAAAAAAGCCTTTCTTTATTCACTTCAAATCATGTTCAGTGGAGGATAAAACATCAGCATTGTTACCATCATTTCTTCGATTCCTCCACGCCCTGACACAGCAGTTCCGTGCTCCGAGTTCCCAAGGATGCCGATTATGGTGAGCTGGACTTTGTTTTAGTTATCTTGTTTATTTGTCCACACTTTTGTGTGCAGCAGTCCTTTTTGTTGCTGCCATACTTGTCCTGAGATCATTGTAGGGAGATTGAAATTGTACTACAGTCCTTGGATTTTTTCAGACATCTTCCAGCCACTTGCTGCCACTTACATTGCGTTGTGTTACACACTGGGCCTGAGTTGTGTTGCTGTCTCCCCCAAAAAAAAGGGAGATTCAAATTGTCACAAAGTGGATATACGTCAGTTCTGTTAGTTTGTGGTGTATCAGCCAGCCACTTTCTGCCACTTACATTGTGTTGTGTTATACACTGGGCCTGATTTTTGGTGTAGTCTCCCCCCAAAAAAAGGGAGATTCAAATTGTCACACTCTGGATATATGTCATGTTCTGTTAGTTTGTCGTATATCTGCCATCCAGGTTCTGCCACTTACATTGTGTAGTGTAAAACACTGGGCCTGAGTTTTGCTGCAGTCTCCCCCCCAAAAAAGGGAGATTTAAATTGCCACTAAGTGGATCTACGTCAGTTCTGTTTGTCGTATATCTGCCAGCCACATTCTGCCACTTACATTGTGTAGTGTAATACACAGGGCCTGAGTTTTGCTGCAGTCTCCCCCCAAAAAAGGGAGATTTAAATTCTCAACAAGTTTAGATACACCTTCTACCTTGTTGTACAATACCATATAACGGTTGTTATTTTGGTTACATTTTCCCAAAAATGAGGAAGTCTGGTGGAAGAGGCCGTGGGCGGTCGTTGCCAGCTGGTAATGATGGTGGTGGTGGTGGAGCATCTAGTGGTAGTGGGAAAAGCAAAATAGCAGCTAAGGCTCAAGTTGTTGAGCCAGCGTCATCTTCTGGCTACAGAAGGCCTCGAAGGCTCCCTTATCTGGGAGTAGGAAAACCGCTTTTAAAGCCGGAGCAGCAGGAACAAGTTCTGGCTTTCCTTGCGGACTCAGCCTCTAGCTCTTTCGCCTCCTCTGCAGAAAGTTCCAAATTTAAAAGCAGCGAGTTGTCAGTGGATGCTCCCGGTCAGAAACAAGTCGCTTCCTTGTGTCCTTCACCCAAACCAAAAGTGAAGGATGCATCAGGCAACACTACAGGTTACACCATGGAGCTCTTTACACATACCGAGCCTGGGTTAGAAAGGGAAATTGTTAACAGCCCATGACAAGATGAATCGGACATGGAGTGCACTGATGCACAGCCACAGCTAGATTATTATGCTGTTCCATTGACTCAGATCACTACATTGCCCTCGCAGTGTACTGAGGCAGAATCTGACCCTGATGAGACTATGGTGCCCCGTCCCAAACGCTATAGCACCTTACACGGTGACACAGAGAAAGGTACACATGATATTGAAGAGGAGGTGATAGATGACCCAGTTGTTGACCCAGATTGGCAGCCATTGGGGGAAGAGGGTGCTGCTGACAGTAGCTCAGAAGCGGAGGAGGATGATCCGCAGCAGCCATCTACATCGCAACAGCTTTCATCTGGCAGGCCCATCTCAGGCCAAAAACATTTGTCAACCAAAAAACCAGTTTTACGACAGCGTGGCCATCCGGTGAAAGTAGCACAGCGTGCAATAGCTGAAAAGGTATTCCATAGTAGGAAGAGTGTAGTGTGGCAATTTTTTAACCAAGATCCGAATGATCAGTGCAAAGTTATCTGTAAGAAATGCTCAAAGACCTTAAGCAGAGGGAAGAATCCCCAAAATTTAAATACAACGTGCATGCGTAGACATTTAACCAGCATGCACTTGCAAGCCTGGACTAACTACCAAACGTCCTGTACCGTTGGTGCAACTGCTCAGAATGAAGGTATTCAGCAACGCTACATTGCTTCCCTCACTGTAAGCCCACCTGTTAGGACACCACCAGCAGCAAATGCGGAGGTAACATCGCAAGGCCAAAGCAGTCAGAGAATCACAAGGTTTTTGGTAGGAAACACTGTATGTAGATCAACATCAAGAATACCATCACCAACCCTCTCTCAATCCACCATGTCCACCACCACCACCGCTTGTTCCACCATATGCAGCTCTCCAGTCCAGCTCACCCTATGTTAGGTGTCGAGTTCCCGCCTCTGCACAGGGGGAATCTCGAGCCATCTCTGCTGCAGTCTCCCATTCTTCTCCAGCCACAGTGGAGTCTGCTCAGCAGAGACGTCAGTCCAGGCGTCTTGCTCAGTCTCACTCTGTGCATAGAGTTACTGCTGCTTTTCCAGCTTCTGCCATTAAAACCAATGCTGGGCAGCAGCGAGCAGACGCTTTTGGGACTAAGTCCTGATTTTTCCCTTCTGAGCATGCCCAGGGCAAGATCTCCCATTGGAGATCGAAGGTCACATGCTCAGATACTGCAGCTGATTCAACTGGTCCTCCAGGAAGGTTCTGAAGGTGCTGAACTTCTGTGGCAGCTTTCCATTGGTCCTTTTTGGAAGGTCCTGTACGTGCTGCAGCTATATAAGCTTCGCATGACCGCACGGCCATGCACTAGTGTACATTTGTATACGTGTGTGTGTTGATGAGTGCAAGTCGTTCTTTAACCCCTTAAGCCCCGAGGGTGGTTTGCATGTTAATGACCGGGCCAATTTTTACAATTCCGACCACTGTCCCTTTATGAGGTTATAACTCTGGAACGCTTCAACGGATCTTGGCGATTCTGACACTGTTTTCTCGTGAGATATTGTACTTCATGTTAGTGGTAAAATTTATTCGATATAACTTGTGTTTATTTGTGAAAAAAATGGAAATTTGGCAAAAATTTAGAAAATTTCACAATTTTCCAACTTTGAATTTTTATGCCCTTAAATCACAGAGATACGTCATGCAAAATACTTAATAAGTAACATTTCCCACATGTCTACTTTACATCAGCACAATTTTGGAACCAACATTTTTTTTGTTAGGGAGTTATAAGGGTTAAAATTTGACCAGCAATTTCTCATTTTTACAACACCATTTTTTTTTAGAGACCACATCTCATTTGAAGTCATTGTGAGGGGTCTATATGATAGAAAATACCCAAGTGTGACACCATTCTAAAAACTGCACCCCTCAAGGTGCCCAAAACCACATTCAAGAAGTTTATTAACCCTTCAGGTGTTTCACAGGAATTTTTGGAATGTTTAAATAAAAATGAACATTTAACTTTTTTTCACACAAAATTTACTTCAGCTCCAATTTGTTTTATTTTACCAAGGGTAACAGGAGAAAATGGACCACAAAAGTTGTTGTGCAATTTGTCCTGAGTACAACGATACCCCATATGTGGGGGTAAACCACTGTTTTAGCGTATAGCAGAGCTCGGAAGCGAAGGAGCGCCATTTGACTTTTCAATGCAAAATTGACTGGAATTGAGATGGGACGCCATGTTGCGTTTGGAGAGCCCCTGATGTGCCTAAACATTGAAACCCCCCACAACTGACACCATTTTGGAAAGTAGACCCCTTAAGGAACTTATCTAGATGTGTGGTGAGCACTTTGACCCAACAAGTGCTTTACAGAAGTTTATAATGCAGAGCCGTAAAAATACAAAATCATATTTTTTCACAAAAATGATTTTTCGCCCCCAATTTTTTTTTGTGCCTAAAAATTAAACCCCCCCACAATTGACACCATTTTGGAAAGTAGACCCCCTAAGGAACTTATCTTCATGTGTTTTGAGAGCTTTGAACCCCCAAGTGTTTCACTACAGTTTATAACGCAGAGCCGTGAAAATAAAAATTATTTTTTTTTTTCAGAAAAATGATTTTTAGCCCCCAGTTTTGTATTTTTACAAGGGTAACATGATAAATTGGACTCCAAAAGTTGTTGTCCAATTTGTCCTGAGTACGCTGATACCCCATATGTGGGGGGGAACCACTCTTTGGGCGCATGGCAGAGCTCGGAAGGGAAGGAGCGCCATTTGGAATGCAGACTTAGATGGATTGGTCTGCAGGCGTCACGTTGAATTTGCAGAGCCCCTGATGTACCCAAACAGTACAACCCCCCCACAAGTGACCCCATATTGGAAACTAGACCTCCCAAGGAACTTATCTAGATGTGTTGTGAGAACTTTGAACCCCCAAGTGTTTCACTACAGTTTACAACGCAGTGCCGTGAAAATAAAAAATCCTTTTTTTCCCACAAAAATGATTTTTAGCCCCCAAATTTTTATTTTCCCAGAGATAACAAGAGAACTTGGACCACAAAAGTTGTTGTCCAATTTGTCCCGAGTACGCTGATGCCCCATATGTTGGGGTAAACCCCTGTTTGGGCGCACGGGAGAGCTCGGAAGGGAAGGAGCACTGTTTTACTTTTTCAACGCAGAATTGTCTGGAATTGAGATCGGACGCCATGTCGCGTTTGGAGAGCCCCTGATGTGCCTGAACAGTGGAAACTCCCCAATTCTACCTGAAACTAATCCAAACACACCCCTAACCCTAATCCCAACTGTAACCCTAACCACACCCCTAACCCTGACACACCCCTAATTCTAATCCCAACCCTAATCCCAACCGTAAATGTAATCCAAACCCTAACCCTAACTTTAGCCCCAACCCTAACCCTAACTTTAGCCCCAACCCTAACTTTAGCTCCAACCCTAGCCCCAACCCTAACCCTAACCCTAAACCTAGCCCTAACCCTAGCCCTAACCCTAACCCTAGCCCTAACCTTAGCCCTAGCCCTAGCCCAAACCCTAGCCCTAACCCTAGCCCTAACCCTAACCCTAACCCTAGCCCTAATGGGAAAATGGAAATAAATACATTTTTTTAATTTTATTATTTTTCCCTAAGGGGGTGATGAAGGGGCGTTTGATTTACTTTTATAGCATTTTTTATATCGGATTTTTATGATTGGCAGCTGTCACACACTAAAAGACGCTTTTTATAGCAAAAAAGTTTTTGCGTCTCCACATTTTGAGACCTATAATTTTTCCGTATTTTGGTCCACAGAGTCATGTGAGGTCTTGTTTTTTGCGGGACGAGTTGACGTTTTTATTGGTAACATTCTTGGACATGTGACAGTTTTTGATCACTTTTTATTCCGATTTTTGTGAGGCAGAATGACCAAAAACCAGCTATTCATGAATTTCTTTTGGGGGAGGCGTTTATACCGTTCCACGTTTGGTAAAATTGATAAAGCAGTTTTATTCCTCGGGTCAGTACGATTACAGCAATATCTCATTTATATCATTTTTTATGTTGTGGCGCTTTTATACGATAAAATCTATTTTATAGAAAAAATAATTATTTTGGCATCGCTTTATTCTGAGGACTATAACTTTTTTAATTTTTTGGTTATGATGCTATATTGTATCTCGTTTTTTGCGGGACAAGATGACGTTTTCAGCGGTACCATGGCTATTTATATCCGTCTTTTTGATCGCGTGTTATTTCATTTTTGTTCGGCGGCATGATAATAAAGCGTTGTTTTTTGGCTCTTTTTTTTTTTCTTACGGTGTTCACTGAAGGGGTTAACTAGTGGGACAGTTTTATAGGTTGGGTCGTTACGGACGCGGCGATACTAAATATGTGTACTTTTATTGTTTTTTTTTGTTTGTTTTTTTAGATAAAGAAATGTATTTATGGGAATAATATTTTTTTTTTTTTTCTTCTTTATTTAGGAATTTTTTTTTTTTTTTTTAGACACGTGGAAGATTTTTTAAAAACTTTTTTACTTTGTCCCGGGGGGGACATCACAGATCGCCGATCTGATAGTTTGCATAGCACTTTATCAGATCGGCGATCTCACTCCCATCGCCGCAGGCTTACCAGCACCTGCACGGCACCCGGAAGTACACCCTGCAGGACCCGGATGCAGCCCCGCGGCCATTTTGGATCCGGGGCCTGCAGGGAGGAGACGTTCAGTACAAGGTGAGTACATTCCCTTGTACCGATCGTCTCAGGGAAGCCCGCAGGGATCCCCCTCCCTGCGCGATGCTTCCCTGTACCGCCGGTACACCGCGATCATGTTTGATTGCGGTGTGTCGGGGGTTAATGTGCCGGGGGCGGTCTGTAACCGCTCCTGGCACATAGTGCCGGATGTCAGCTGCGATAGGCAGCTGACACCCGGCCGCGATCGGCCGCGCTCCCCCCGTGAGCGCGGCCGATCGCTATGACGTACTATCCCGTCACTGGGAATTAAGTCCCAGGTCACCTTGACGGGATAGTACGTCATATGGGATTAAGGGGTTAACATCCCCTCCCTTGTGTATAACTGCTCGCGAAAGGTGGATGCTTGCTGTCTAGCGCCTGACTAGCTGTCAACATAAAGACACACGATACAGCATCTACTGCTGTAGCCGCTAGTGCGGCGCCGTGCGCTTATAGAGCACTTTCCTATCCCAAGTCTGGGTGGTTAGTGGCGTCCGCCAAAGCGGCACAGCACGCACTCTTGTGCTTTAAGTTTCTGTTACTTTGACACCCCAGTTGCGGTGTCGAATGCAAGTGGTCTGTAAGTACTCTAATCCAGTGTCTTGGGATAGAGTCCTGAGACTCCTTGCTTGCGCTCTTGGTGCGGTACCGCGGCCCTGTGAAGCAACAGGGTTTGCTTCCTTCACACATGGTGAAGTTAACCCGTGTGTGTATCCACATTGTACCGCCATTTAGTCCGTCATTACTCAGCAGCAGGTTCCATCTCTGCACAGTGGACCCCAGGCTGCGAACGCACCTTATACCATCTCTCTTATAATTTGGTGCATTCCGCTACCCCTAACATTACACTAGCACCAGAGTCTGGCTAGTAATGACGGACAAACAGCAATCCTTGCTGTACATCCAGCAGCTGGAGGGTAGGTTGGCGGCTCTCGAGCGCACAACCTCAGCTGTGGATGTAACCGCAGTTGCTGTTCAGGCTGCTAGCGTGGCTGCAGCAACCTTGTCCACTGCCACCCCTGTACCGACTCTATCTCGCCTCCCGCTGCCAGAAATTTTTCTAGTGATAGTAAGTCTTGTAGGGGTTTCGTGAGTCAGTGCTCTATACATCTCGAGCTTCTGGCCGCACGTTTCCCCACAGAGCGGGCTAAGGTGGGATTTATTGTGTCTCTCCTGTCGGACAGGGCGTTGGAGTGGGCTACGCCGCTGTGGGAGCGTGGTGATCATGTGGTGCAGAGTGCCTCATTGTTCCTGAGCACTCTGAAACAGGTCTTTTTAGGACCTCGTGTCACCCATGAGACGGCGCTCCAACTGTTGGCATTGACTCAGGGCTCGTCCTTGGTCAGCCATTTTGCCGTCCACTTTCGCACCCTAGCGTCTGAGCTGGAGTGGTCGGATAAAGCCCTTAATCCAATATTTGGCTGACCATGTGAAGGATGCTCTGGCCACTAGGGAGATTCCCGCCACACTGGAGGAGTTAATAGCAGTGTCCACTTGTTAATAGCAGTTAATAGCAGTTAATAGCAGTTAATAGCAGTGTGCACTTTTTTTGGAAGTGCATCTGAACAGCAAGGTGGATTGCTGTTGAGGGGAGATAGAGAGAAAAAAAAATCTATAAATCTTCAGCACAGCGAGTGTGAGCGAGCTGAGTGTGACCTGAGCGTAAGTGTGAACGGCGGTAAGTGTGTGACTTGTGATTCAGTGACTTTGGAATCAGGGAGTTTCCAAGGGAGGAATTGCTTCTGTTTTTTTTTTTTTGGTTTAATTAATACTTTTTATTTATTTTTAACTAACGTTTCTGTGTGGTGCAATCCCCATTAGGAAATGTGCTCCACAATTGTTAATGCCATCCAGTGCACATCTTGCCACATGTATGCAGTCCTTGACCAGCTGGTCGAGGGTGCATACTGCTGTGCGAGATGTGAGCACATTGTGCATTTGGAAACCCAGATACTGGATCTAAATGTGCAGCTGGCAACACTGAGATCCATAGACAATATGGAGAGGAGTCTTCTGCTCACAGAGCAGACGCTCAATGGGATAGATGAGGAGGGGGATGGTAGGATGGAGCTGCAGGACAGTGTGGCAGTTAGCTGGGTGACAGATAGAAGGCGGGGTAGAGGGAAGAGTGCCAGGGAGGCTAGTCCTGATCTGGCACACCCCAATAAGTTTGCTAAGTTGGCAGATGAGGGGGGTGCCAGTACAGGGGTAGCACTGCTGCAGCCAGGCATGTCCTCTGAAAGCCGGAGGAGTGACTACTCCAGTAAGGAGGGAAATAGGAGAGCAGGGCAGGCCAGACAGGTGCTGGTAGTGGGGGACTCAATTATTAGGGGAACAGATAGGGCAATCTGTCACAAAGACAGGGATCGTCGGACGGTGTGCTGCCTACCTGGCGCTCGAGTCCGACACATCGCTGATCGGGTGGACAGATTACTGGGAGGGGCTGGTGAGGACCCAGCGGTCATGGTGCACATTGGCACAAATGACAAAGTTAGAGGTAGGTGGAAGGTCCCTAAAGATTATTTCAGGGAATTAGGCTGCAAGCTGAAAGCAAGGACCTCCAACGTGGTATTTTCCGAAATACTGCCTGTACCACGTGCCACGCCAGAGAGGCAACGGGAGATTAGGGAGGTTAATAAGTGGCTCAAGAATTGGTGTAGGAAGGAGGGGTTTGGGTTCCTGCAGAACTGGGCCGACTTCTCAGTTGGCTACAGGCTCTACGCTAGGGACGGGCTGCACCTCAATGGGGAAGGGGCAGCTGTGCTGGGGGAGAAAATGGTTAGAAGGTTGGAGGAGTGTTTAAACTAGGGATTGGGGGGGAGGGTATTCATTTTATAGGAGGGGAAGATAGTGCAGATAGAGACCTGGGCACAAATAAGGAAGTTGGGGGTGGCGGTGGCATGGGGGGTGGGGTTAGAACAGTTAGTAATTTAAGAAAGAATAGAGGTACAGAGAGTAACATCAAGTGCATGTATACTAATGCCAGAAGCCTCGCCAACAAAATGGATGAATTAGAACTAATGTTGTTGGAGCATAATTATGACATGGTGGGGATATCTGAGACGTGGCTGGATGAGAGCCATGACTGGGCTGTTAACTTGCAGGGCTATAGCCTGTTCAGAAATGACCGTACAGATAAGCGAGGGGGAGGGGTGTGTCTATATGTAAAATCTTCCTTAAAACCCATCCTGCGTGATAATATAGGTGAATTTAATGAAAATGTGGAGTCCCTGTGGGTGGAGATAAGGGGAGGGGGAAAAAATAATAAATTACTGATAGGGATTTGTTATAAATCTCCAAAAATAATGGAAGCAATGGAGAATAGCCTCGTAAAGCAAATAGATGAAGCTGCGACTCAAGGAGAAGTCATTATTATGGGGGACTTCAACTACCCTGAAATAGATTGGGGAACAGAAACCTGCAGTTCCAGCAAAGGTAATCGGTTTTTGACAATCGGTTTTTGAGAGACAATTACCTTTCACAACTGGTTCAGGACCCAACAAGGAGGAGGGCACTGCTAGACCTAATATTAACCAACAGGCCAGACCGCATATCAAATATAAGGGTTGGGGGTCACTTGGGGAATAGTGATCACAAAATAATAAGTTTTCATGTAACCTTTAATAAGATGGGTAGTAGGGGGGTGACAAGGACACTAAACTTCAGGAGGGCAAATTTCCAACGGACGAGAGAGGATCTTGGTGCAATTAACTGGGACGATATCCTGAGACACAAAAATACACAAAGAAAATGGGAGACGTTTATTAGCATTCTGGATAGGACCTGTGCACAGTATATACCGTATGGGAATAAACATACTAGAAATAGGAGGAAACCAATATGGCTAAATAGAGCTGTAAGGGGCGCAATAAGGGACAAAAAGAAAGCATTTAGAGAATTAAAGGAAGTAGGTAGTGAGGAGGCATTAAATAAATACAGAAAATTAAATAAATTCTGTAAAAAGCAAATCAAGGCAGCAAAGATTGAGACAGAGAGACTCATTGCCAGAGAGAGTAAAAATAATCCCGAAATATTCTTTAACTATATAAATAGTAAGAAACTAAAAAATGACAGTGTTGGCCCCCTTAAAAATAGTCTGGGTGAAATGGTGGATGAGGATGAGGAAAAAGCCAATATGCTAAATGACTTTTTTTCATCAGTATTTACAAAAGAAAATCCCATGGCAGACAAAATGACTAGTGATAAAAATTCCCCATTAAATGTCACCTGCTTAACCCAGCAGGAAGTACAGCGGCGTCTAAAAATAACTAAAATTGACAAATCTCCGGGCCCGGATGGGATACACCCCCGAGTACTGCAGGAACTAAGTACAGTCATTGATAGACCATTATTTTTAATCTTTAAAGAATCCATAATAACAGGGTCTGTACCACAGGACTGGCGTATAGCAAATGTGGTGCCAATATTCAAAAAAGGGGCAAAAACTGAACTTGGTAATTATAGGCCAGTAAGCTTAACCTCTACTGTGGGTAAAATCCTGGAGGGCATTCTAAGGGATACTATACTGGAGTATCTGAAGAGGAATAACCTTATGACCCAGTATCAGCACGGGTTTACTAGGGAGTCGGGACCGTTCATGTCAGACTAATTTGATCAGCTTCTATGAAGAGGTAAGTTCCGGACTGGACCAAGGGAACCCAGTGGACGTAGTGTATATGGACTTTTCCAAAGCTTTTGATACGGTGCCACACAAAAGGTTGTTACATAAAATGAGAGTAATGGGGATAGGGGAAAATATGTGTAAGTGGGTTGAGAGCTGGCTCAGGGATAGGAAACAAAGGGTGGTTATTAATGGAGCACACTCGAACTGGGTTGCGGTTAGCAGTGGGGTACCACAGGGGTCAGTATTGGGCCCTCTTCTTTTTAACATATTTATTAATGACCTTGTAGGGGGCATTCAGAGTAGAATTTCAATATTTGTAGATGACACTAAACTCTGCAGGATAATCAATACAGGGGAGGACAATTTTATATTACAGGATGATTTATATAAACTAGAAGCTTGGGCTGATAAATGGCAAATGAGCTTTAATGGGGATAAATGTAAGGTCATGCACTTGGGTAGAAGTAATAAGATGTATAACTATGTGCTTAATTCTAAAACTCTGGGCAAAACCGTCAATGAAAAAGACCTGGGTATATGGGTGGATGACAAACTCATATTCAGTGGCCAGTGTCAGGCAGCTGCTACAAAGGCAAATAAAATAATGGGATGTATTAAAAGAGGCATAGATGCTCATGAGGAGAACATAATTTTACCTCTATACAAGTCACTAGTTCGACCACACTTAGAATACTGTGCACAGTTCTGGTCTCCGGTGTATAAGAAAGACATAGCTGAACTGGAGCAGGTGCAGAGAAGAGCGACCAAGGTTATTAGAGGACTGGGGGGTCTGCAATACCAAGATAGGTTATTACACTTGGGGCTATTTAGTTTGGAAAAACGAAGACTAAGGGGTGATCTTATTTTAATGTATAAATATATGAGGGGACAGTACAAAGACCTTTCTGATGATCTTTTTAATCATAGACCTGAGACAGGGACAAGGGGGCATCCTCTACGTCTGGAGGAAAGAAGGTTTAAGCATAATAACAGACGTGGATTCTTTACTGTAAGAGCAGTGAGACTATGGAACTCTCTGCCGTATGATGTTGTAATGAGTGATTCATTAATTAAATTTAAGAGGGGACTGGATGCCTTTCTGGAAAAGTATAATGTTACAGGGTATATACACTAGATTCCTTGATAAGGCGTTGATCCAGGGAACTAGTCTGATTGCCGTATGTGGAGTCGGGAAGGAATTTTTTTCCCCATGGTGGAGTTACTCTTTGCCACATGGGTTTTTTTTGCCTTCCTCTGGATCAACATGTTAGGGCATGTTAGGTTAGGCTATGGGTTGAACTAGATGGACTTACAGTCTTCCTTCAACCTTAATAACTATGTAACTATGTATTGACCTCATGAGCGGAGGTTAGAGCGAGCCCAGTGTAGGCAGAGGTTTCGGCTGGCTCCCACCTTCGCCAAACCTTTGGAATCTCCAGTCCAGGCCTCTGAGTCACATGAAGCCATGGAAGTGTCACGAGCAGGATCTAAGTCCCGGACCACTCGTGCACTCCAGGTTTGTCATGTTTGCCAGCAGTCAGGACATCTTGCCACCAGATGTTCCCAGCGGTCGAGGAAACGTCAGCGTCTAGTGGTAGTAGGTGGAGGTACACTAGACATGGCAACGTTTGCCTCCAAATTGTCCTTTAAGGGGACAATTACTATAGGTCCATTTTCCCACTCGGTAGAGCTCTGCGTGGATTCTGGGGCGGAGGGCAATTTTATGTCATCTGCCTTCGCCCAACGTCACGCAATTCCCCTGGTAATGTTAGCTCAACCAGTGACCGTACGAGTGGTAAATGGGTCGACACTGCCCTCACAGATAACACACCAGACCATCCCTTTCACTCTGTCCATGTCGCCATCTCATCAGGAGATTATATCTCTGCTCGTCATTCCTGAGGGAATCGACAAGATCCTGTTAGGGATGCCTTGGCTACGGTACCATTCTCCTCATATTGAGTGGTCCACAGGTAGAATTTTGGGATGGGGTGAATCTTGTGGGGGTAGATGTCAGAGGGAATGTGTTCAGGTTGCTACTACTGAGGTACCCGCAGATCCATCCTCTCTCCCCAAGCAATATTGGCCCTATGCGGACATGTTCTCCAAAAGAGCTGCGGAGACCCTTCCGCCTTACCGCCCCTATGACTGTCCTATTGACCTCTTGCCTGGTGCTGAGTCTCCCTGGGGTCGAGTCTATCCATTTTTCTCTTCCGGAGACGGAGGCAATGTCACAGTACATCCAGGAAAATCTGGCAAGAGGATTCATTAGGAAGTCAGTGTCACCTGCAGGGGCTGGGTTCTTCTTCGTGCAGAAGAAGAATGGAGAACTAGGTCCATGCATAGATTACAGGGGTCTTAACGCCATCACCGTTAAGAATAAGTATCCTCTGCCCCTGATATCTGAGCTCTTTGATAGGCTTCGGGGAGCAAGGGTATTTACAAAATTAGATCTGCGGGGTGCTTACAACTACCGTAGTGTTGAGCGATACCGTCCGATACTTGAAAGTATCGGTATCGGATAGTATCGGCCGATACCCGAAAAATATCGGATATCGCCGATACCGATACCCGATACCAATGCATTTCAATGGGATGCAAAGTATCGGAATGGTTCCCAGGGTCTGAAGGAGAGGAAACTCTCCTTCAGGCCCTGGGATCCATATTCATGTGTAAAATAAAGAATTAAAATTAAAAATATGGATATACTCACCTCTCCGGTGGCCCCTGGATCTTACCACTGTAACCGGGAGTCTCCGTTCCTAAGAATGAGCGCGTGAAGGGCCTTTGATGATGTCGCGGCTTCTGATTGGTCGCGTGACCGCTCATGTGACCGCTCACGCGACCAATCAGAAGCCGTGACGTCAGCCGCGACGTCATCGAAGGTCCTTCATGGGCTCATTCTTAGGAACGGAGGCTCCCGGTTACAGCGGTAAGGTCCAGGGGTATAGAGTATATGGATATATATGTTTATATGTATATATGAGTATATCCATATTTTTTATTTTAATTCTTTATTTTACACATGAGTATGGTTCCGATACCGATTCCCGATACCACAAAAGTATCGGAACTCGGTATCGGAATTCCGATACCGCAAGTATCGGCCGATACCCGATACTTGCGGTATCGGAATGTTCAACACTACTTACAACCTGATTCGCATCCGTGAGGGGGACGAATGGAAGATGGCTTTTAACACCAGGGATGGGCACTATGAATATCTGGTGATGCCCTTCAGGCTCTGTAATGCCCCAGCCGTTTTCCAAGACTTTGTGAACGACATCTTCCGGGATATGTTCTCCACCTCACTCGTAGTCTATCTGGATGATATTCTCATCTACTCTCCAGATATTTACTCCCACCGGAGAGATGTTTGCAGAGTCTTTGACCTCTTGCGGGCAAATTCCCTCTACGCAAAGTTGGAGAAATGTGTGTTTGAGCAGGAATCCTTACCTTTCCTGGGCTACATCATCTCTGCCCAGGGATTGGCTATGGATCCTGCCAAACTACAGGCTGTGATGGACTGGCAGGAACCCCATTCTCTTAAAGCGGTACAGCGCTTTATGGGGTGCATTAATTGCTATCGCCAGTACATTCCACACTTCTCAACTTTGGTAGCTCCCTTGGTTGCCCTCACCAAGAAGGAAGCAAATCCCAAATTGTGGTCTGAGGAGGTCTCCAAAGCCTTTAACTCCATTAAGTCACACTTCGCTAGCGCTCCCATCCTACATCGCCCCGATGTAGATAAGCCATTTATAATGGAGGTGGATGCCTCATCTGTTGGTGCTGGAGCAGTCCTTTTCCAAAAGGATGCTCAAGGTCGGAAGCATCCTTGCTTCTTCTTTTCTAAGACATTCTCACCAGCTGAGAGGAATTATTCCATCGGGGACAGGGAGTTGCTAGCCATGAAGTTGGCCTTCTCGGAGTGGAGACATCTCTTGGAGGGAGCTCGTTTTCCCTTCCAAGTCTTCACAGATCACAACAATTTGGTGTACCTGCAGACAGCCCAGCGGTTAAATTCTCGTCAGGCAAGGTGGTCCTTGTTCTTCTCCTGGTTCCATTTCACCCTCCATTTTCTTTCTGGGGAGAAGAACATTCGTGCCGACGCTCTCTCTTGCTCCGTTGTATCATCTGAGGAGGAGGAAGAGGAGCCTCGGCTTATTGTCCCCACCGAGAGTCTGAGAACTGTGGCCCCGGTTTCGCTCGAGTCTGTGCCTCCGGGCAAGACTTTTGTACCATCCAATCTGCATCCGGAGGTTCTCTCTTGGGCTCACTCGTCCAGGGTGGGTGGACATTTTGGGTCCAAAAGGACATCTGAGCTACTGGCAAGGACATATTGGTGGCCGCATATGGCTCGCGATGTTGCAGACTATGTTCGGGCGTGTGTCTCTTGCGCCAAAAACAAGTCTCCTTGGCAACGGCCAGCTGGGTTGCTTTACCTCCTGCCGGTGGCGAACAGGCCCTGGGAGATGGTCGGGATGGACTTTGTGGTGGGCTTACCCAAGTCTCGTAACTGCACCATTATATGGGTGATCACTGACCATTTTTCCAAGATGGTGCACTTGGTGCCTCTTCCATGGCTACCTTCTGCACGGGCTCTGGCAGTGTTGTTCATCAGACATATTTTTCGCCTACACGGTATGCCGGACAAAATTGTCAGTGACCGGGGTCCCCAGTTTGCGTCTCGATTCTGGAGAGAGCTTTGTCGTCCTCTCAGTATTGAGTTGAATCTCTCCTCGGCTTATCATCCCGAGACGAATGGGTTGACTGAGAGGGCCAGCCAGACCCTGGTCACATATTTACGACATTTTGTTTCTGCCAGGCAGGATGACTGGGCATCCTTTCTACCGTGGGCAGAGTTTGCGCTTAACAACGCTGTAGCTGACTCCACCGGTCAGACTGCATTCCTCCTAAATTACGGCCAGCATCCACGTGTCCCTGTGCCCATGCCTGTGTCTTCTGCTGACTCCAGGGTGGCAGACTGGGCTGTGGAGGCATGGGACATTTGGGATCGCACTCAGGATGCTATTCGGGCCTCCAAGGAGAGAATGAGGTCCTCCGCCGATGCTCATCGGCGACCCACTCCGACCTTTGCTCCTGGCGACTTGGTGTGGCTCTCCGCCCGTAACATCAGGCTGCGAGTTGAGTCCACTAAGTTTTCAACTCGCTACTTGGGTCCCTTCAAGGTCCTCGAACAGGTTAACCCTGTGGTCTACCGTCTGGCCCTTCCTCCACGCCTGGGTATCACCGACACCTTTCATGTGTCCCTCTTGAAGCCCGTATACATGTCCCGGTTTTCCGAGTCATCTGCCGGGACATCGGGTTCGTCTATGAGACTATTAGGGGTGCAAGGTGGTACGTGGCAAAAAATTCTATTTGGTGGATTGGAAGGGTTATGGTCCAAAGGACAGGTCCTGGGAGCCTGCTGAACACATTCGAGCCCCAGAGCTCATTTCTGCCTTCGAGCGTAGCGAGGTCCAAGGAGGGGGGGTAATGTTAGGTGTCGAGTTCCCGCCTCTGCACAGGGGGAATCTCGAGCCATCTCCACTGCGGTCTCCCATTCTTCTCCTGCCGCAGTGGAGTCTGCTCAGCAGAGACGTTGGTCCAGGCGTCTTGCTCAGTCTCACTCTGTGCATAGAGTTACTGCTGCTTTTCCAGCTTCTGCCATTAAAGCCAATGCTGGGCAGCAGCGAGCAGACACTTTTGGGACTAAGTCCTGCTTTTTCCCTTCTGAGCATGCCCAGGGCAAGATCTCCCATTGGAGATCAAAGGTCACATGCTCAGATACTGCAGCTGATCCAATTGGTCCTCCAGGAAGGTCCTGAAGGTGCTGAACTTCTGTGGCAGCTTTCCATTGGTCCTTTTTGGAAGGTCCTGTACGTGCTGCAGCTATATAAGCTTCGCATGACCGCACGGCCATGCGCTAGTGTACATTTGTATACGTGTGTGTGTTGATGAGTGCAAGTCGTTATTTAAGTGCTAGTGCGGCGCCGTGCGCTTATAGAGCGCTTTCCTATCCCAAGTCTGGGTGGTTAGTGGCGTCCGCCAAAGCGGCACAGCATGCACTCTTGTGCTTTAAGTTTCTGTTACTTTGACACCCCAGTTGCGGTGTCGAAAGCAAGCGGTCTGTAAGTACTCTAATCCAGTGTCTTGGGATAGAGTCCTGAGACTCCTTGCTTGCGCTCTTGGTGCGGTACCGCGGCCCTGTGAAGCAACAGGGTTTGCTTCTTCACACAGGGTGAAGTTAACCCGTGTGTGTATCCACATTGTACCGCCATATAGTCCATCATTAATCAGCAGCAGGTTCCATCTCTGCACAGTGGACCCCGGGCTGCGAACGCACCTTATACCATCTCTCTTATAATTTGGTGCGTTCCGCTAGCCCTAACATTACACTAGCACCAGAGTCTGGCTAGTAATGACGGACAAACAGCAATCCTTGCTGTACATCCAGCAGCTGGAGGGTAGGTTGGCGGCTCTCGAGCGCACAACCTCAGCTGTGGATGTAACCGCAGTTGCTGTTCAGGCTGCTAGCGTGGCTGCAGCAACCTTGTCCACTGCCACCCCTGTACGGACTCTATCTCGCCTCCCGCTGCCAGAAAAATTTTCTAGTGATAGTAAGTCTTGTAGAGACTCTCGTTAGGAAAAGAAAGTACTCATCCTCTCATCCGCGTACACAGGGTTTGAACGCCCACATTGCAAGACTAATCTCATTAGAGATGATGCCCTACCGGTTGGTTTAAAGCGAAGCTTTCAAAGACTCTGATGGCCTACGCAGTAACACGCTATGACCTATCCAGTCGACACTTTTTTGCGAGAAAAGCCATCCCAGCCCTCCACCAGCATGTCAAAGACCGCATTGTCCATGCACTGAGGCAATCAATAAGTAGGAAGGTGCACCTCACAACAGATGCATGGACCAGTAGGCATGGCCAGTGATGTTACATGTCCATCACGGCCCACTGGGTTAATGTGGTGGATGCAGGGTCCACAGGGGACAGCCATAGTGGGACAGTTCGGCCTAGCCCACGGTCTAGGAAACAGTTGGCTGTAGGCGTTCGCTACCCCCTCTCCTCCTCCTCCTCCAGAAGCGAAAGCTCGTATACAGAGCGCAGTTGCACAACCACTCCATCCGCAGCTGCCAGTGTTGCACACGAGGAGTCCCATTATCGAACAGCTAGTGGTAAGCGTCAGCAGGCTGTGTTGGAAATGAAGTGTTTGGGCGACAACAGACACACCGCGGAAGTACTGGCCAAGTACTTGCAGCAAGAAACTCAGTCATGGCTGGGCAGTGTACATCTTGAGGCAGGCAAGGTAGTCAGTGATAACGGAAGGAATTTTATGGCTGCCATAGCCCTTTCAGAACTGAAACACATACCTTGCCTGGCTCACACCTTGAACCTGGTGGTGCAGTGCTTCCTGAAAAATTATCCGGGGTTACCATCCCTGCTCCAGAAGGTGCGAAGACTTTGCTCGCACATCCGCCGGTCGCCCATACACTCCAGCCGTATGCTGAACCATCAGCGATCGCTGAATCTTCCCCAGCACCGCCTAATAATCGATGTTGCAACAAGGTGGAACTCCACACTGCACATGCTTCAGAGGCTGTGCGAACAGAGGTGTGCTGTAATGTATTTGTGGGAGGATACACATACATGGGCAGGCAGTTGGATGGCAGACATGGAGTTGTCAGGTGTGCAGCGGTCGAAGCTACAAGACCTCTGTCAAGTCCTTCAGTGTTTTGAGGAATGCACATGGCTGGTAAGTGCAGACGACGCCATCATAAGCATGAGCATCCCACTAATGCGTCTGCTGATGCAAAGTTTGACGCACATTAAGGAGCAGGCATCTGCAGCCGAGGAGAAGGGAAGCCTTGATGACAGTCACCCATTGTCTGCTCAGGGAACTCTCCTGGATGAGGTGGTGGACGAAGAGGAGGAGGAGAAGGATGATGGGGATGAATATTTATGGGAGGAGGATGCTTCTCAGGGGGCAATAGAAACTCGTGGCATTGCAAGGTCAGGTAGAGGGTTTTTACGGGAGACAAGTGATGTTGATTTGCAAAAAAGTGCTCCTCAACCCAGCACAAGCAGTGAATTGACACCTGGAACATTGGCCCACATGGCTGAGTATGCCTTGAGTATCCTCAAAACTGTACAAACCAATGCCACCAGTTTACTCCTGTTACCATTTTTGAACTGCTTGGAGCCTACTTTTTTAAATGTGGGCCTACAAACTGTGTCTGCGCCACTCATTACAGCTGTCCTCCACTGCACAAAGCTATGCCGCCTGTTTACTCCTGTTTCCATTTTTGAACTGCTTGGAGCCTACTTTTTTAATGTGGGCCTACAAACTGTGTCTGCGCCACTCATTACAGCTGTCCTCCACTGCACAAAGCTATGCCGCCTGTTTACTCCTGTTACCAATTTTGAACTGCATTTAGCCTACTTACTTTTTGGGGCCTACTAACTGTGTCAGCCTCCCATTACAGTTGTCCTCCACTGCACAAAGCTATGCTGCCTGTTTACTCCTGTTTCGAATATTAAACTGCATTTGGCCTACTTGTTTGGTTGGGCCTACTAACGGTGTCTGCCGCTGCTTGTTGTTCTCCACTGAACAAAGCTGAGCCGCCAGTTTACTCCTGTTTCGAATATTAAACTGCATTTGGCCTACTTGTTTGGTTGGGCCTACTAACGGTGTCTGCCGCTCCTTGCTTTTCTCCTCCACTGAACAAAGCTGAGCCGCCAGTTTACTCCTGTTTCGAATATTAAACTGCATTTGGCCTACTTGTTTGGTTGGGCCTACTAACGGTGTCTGCCGCTCCTTGCTTTTCTCCTCCACTGAACAAAGCTAAGCCGCCAGTTTACTCCTGTTTCGAATATTAAACTGCATTTGGCCTACTTGTTTGGTTGGGCCTACTAATGGTGTCTGCCGCTGCTTGTTGTTCTCCACTGAACAAAGCTGAGCCGCCAGTTTACTCCTGTTTCGAATATTAAACTGCATTTGGCCTACTTGTGTAGTTGGGCCTACTAACGGTGTCTGCCGCTGCTTGTTGTTCTCCTCCACTGAACAAAGCTGAGCTGCCAGTTTACTCCTGTTTCGAATATTAAACTGCATTTGGCCTACTTGTTTGGTTGGGCCTACTATCGGTGTCTGCCGCTCCTTGCTTTTCTCCTCCACTGAACAGAGCTGAGCCGCCAGTTTACTCCTGTTTCGAATATTAAACTGCATTTGGCCTACTTGTTTGGTTGGGCCTACTAACGGTGTCTGCCGCTGCTTGTTGTTCTCCTCCCCTGAACAAAGCTGAGCTGCCAGTTTACTCCTGTTTCGAATATTAAACTGCATTTGGCCTACTTGTTTGGTTGAGCCTACTATAGGTGTCTGCCGCTCCTTGCTTTTCTCCTCCACTGAACAGAGCTGAGCCGCCAGTTTACTCCTGTTTCGAATATTAAACTGCATTTGGCCTACTTGTTTGGTTGGGCCTACTAACGGTGTCTAACGCTCCTTGCTGTTCTCCTCCACTGAACAAAGCAGTGCCACCTGTTTACTCCTGTTACCAATTTTGAACTGCATTTAGCCTACTTACTTATTTGGGCCTACTCACTGTGTCAGCCACTCCTTACAGTTGTCCTCCACTGAACAAAGCAATGCCGTCTGGTTAGTCCTGTTACCAATTTTTTTTTTTTTTTTTTTTTTCAAATTATAATTACAACGCAAAAAAAAAAAAAATTATATATATATATATATATATATATATATATATATATATATATATATATATATATATATATATATATATATTATAACAACTGTTTTAGGACAAATGGTATTTACTCGCTGTCCAGGTTTGCCAAATCTTTGCTACCTTTTTTCTCCTAGTGCGAGACTGAGACAACATTAATTCATATTTACAATTCACATTCAGCTTTTCGGTCAGCTCTTTTAGGGTTGGAGGAAAGGTCTCCTTCCATTTTCTAGCCAACAATATTCGAGCTGCTATCAGTATATGTGATATCAACCCTCTAATTTGTTTAGGAAATATTTCCAAACCAATGTGTAAAATCACCATTGAGGGTGTGATTTGTGCCGTTACCCCTGAAATCTCCATAATCAGCTTCAACACACTGCCCCAAAAGGATAGAAGCCTCGGGCACGAGTACCAGATATGTCTCTGGTTGCCTACTTGTCCACATCCTCGCCAACATAAATGGGAGGATTGCGGATTAAATTTTGCAATTCTCTCTGGGCATAGATACCATCTCATTTGAGTCTTCTTTAATTGTTCCACGTGATTTATACAGGATGACACTCTCTTAACCTCCTTTATGCTATTTCCCCATAGTTCTAATTCTAATACCTCCCCTAACTCTAGCTCCCATTTTTCCATATAAGGCAGTTTAATCTCTTCAACTGGGTTAATTAAAGCTCTATAAAACACTGATATTCCTTTTATAGTTGAGTTGGACCTGATGTTACTATGAGTTTTCCCATCTTTCCCTCTCCCATAGTGCCAGAATATCTCGCTTTTACAATTTTATTTAAAAAATTCCTAATTTGTAAATACTGATAAAAATATTTTCGTATTCCGGTATATTTATTGGCTAATTGATCAAAAGGGATAACTCCAGTGATTTCCATTATGTCTGCTAAAGTTTGTATACCCGCCCCTCGCCATTGTTGGAGGTTTAAATAGGGAATATGGGGCTCAATGGCATATATTGACAATGTTTCACATGGTATCCCTAGCAGCGAGGGTATTAACAATCTCCATAACCGGATTGCCGCCTGCATTGTTGTCAATAACGGGGAGGTGGGTCCCATTTGAATTAACTCTGTCTCTAGCGCCAGACGCGTGGAACCCCGTCTAGAATAAAAATTTTCTATCCGCATCCATCTGTGGTTTCCATTCATCTGCCACCATTCTTTTAAACCCACTAATATTGAGGCTCTATGATATGCCATTAAATCCGGGACTCCCATCCCCCCTACTTCCATAGGTAGATATAGTGACGCCCTTGCTACGCGTGGTTTCTTATATGCCCATATATATTTACTAACTAGTAGTTGTAAATCATTAATATATTTTTTTGGTATATTTAGGGGGAGGGTCCTAAAATAATACAAAATCTTTGGTAAGGCTATCATTTTGAAAGCATTAATACGGGCTACCCAGGAAGTGGTGATTTTATGCATATCTTCTAATAAAATTTTAATTTGTGTATGTAGATTTGTAAAGTTTACTTTTATTATCTGATCTGTAGTTGTCAACATTATCCCTAAATAAGGAATTCCTTCTTTTAACCACTGAAATGAAAATAATTTCTTCATATCTTGTATGGACTCTATTGACATTGCCACTGGAAGAATTGATGATTTATTCAGGTTTAATTTATAAAATGATATCTCACTGAATTCCTTCAGCTCCTCTAAGACTGTCGATAAGGACTGTTTAATATTCAAACAAGAGATAATAATATCATCCGCATAAAGACTTATTTTATGAGCTTCCTTCCCTACCATTACCCCTGAAATTAAAGGCGAGATCCTAATCCTTTCCGCCAGTGGTTCCATACATAGAACAAAGATTATTGGGGACAGGGGGCAGCCCTGTCGCGTCCTGTTTGTTATATAAAAAGGTTCCGATAGAGCACCCGCCTTCCACACTCTTGCCGAAGGGGCCGCATATATGGC
The DNA here is from genome assembly GCF_051348905.1 of Ranitomeya variabilis. Classification (NCBI taxonomy): domain Eukaryota; kingdom Metazoa; phylum Chordata; class Amphibia; order Anura; family Dendrobatidae; genus Ranitomeya; species Ranitomeya variabilis. Next base: position 534,219,488 of record NC_135232.1, on the reverse strand, counting down.
TAAAATAGCTGCGAGAATTGATCCTCCCAACCCAAATTTTTCCAGAACTGCCCGGACATATCCCCAGTGCACCCTGTCAAAGGCCTTCTCTGCGTCCAATGACAGGAATGCACTGGGGAGGCCTGACAGCTCCGCAATCCGAACTAAATCTATCATTCGGCGTATTCCATCTTTCGCCTCTCTACCCCTCACAAACCCTACCTGGTCTGGTGAGACCAGATCTGGAATAATCTGATTTAAACGAGAGGCTAACATTTTGGTAAAAAATTTTATATCGGTGTTCAAGAGAGCTATAGGTCTAAAATTTTCTGGGGTTATGAGTGTTTTACCGGGTTTCGGTAAAGTGACAATGGTAGCCTCCAAGTTGACTTTAGCGATTGACCCCTCGTCCTTCCACCTCGAAAATATTCTCAATAAGAAAGGAACTAGCTCCTCCTGAAAAGTTTGATAATAATAATTAGGAAATCCATCCGGCCCAGGCGCGCTAGCCCTCTTAGATTGTTTTATGGTCGAAATAATCTCTTCTTTTGTAAAGGGGGCATTCAGATAGCTCAATTGCTCATCTGAAATCTTAGGGAGATTCACGGATCTAAGATAATTTTTTATTCCCTGCGCCGAGGGTTGTGGGATCCCCGGGTCACTCCCCAGATTATACAGCTTTGTGTAATATTTAACAAATTCCTCAGCTATTCCCATAGGGTTTCTCACATGAGACCCATCTGACTTCAAAATATATTCAATCCTATTCTTTATCTCTCTTTTTTTTTATTCTTCGAGCAAGGAGGGCCCCCCCTTTGTCCCCAGCGGAATACCACTTCATTTTTAATTTACGCATGTTATGCGCATGCGCAGACAGCATTGAATCTCGCAATTTAAATCTGATTGAAAATATTTCAGTAGTGATTGGAGGGGTAACCACCTTCTTGTTGATAGATTCTAAGGTTTGCAATCTGCCCAAAAGTTCTCTTTTTTCCTTCTCCTTTCCTTGTTTCAGGATAGACGCTTGTTGTAATAACACCCCCCTTATAACCGCTTTATGTGCCATCCACAAGGTTTCATCATTGATCTCCCCATTGTCATTTTTATCAAAATATTCCCTTACTGCAGAACCTACTATCGAAGATACCTTTTCATTCAGGAGTATTTCCTCATTCATGCGCCACCTGAATATGGGCGTATGTTGATAAGACAATGAAATCTTAAGATATATGGGGGCGTGATCCGACCATGTTATCAGACCAATCTTTGCTTCCATACTCCTTAAGGGCTGTCCCACACGTCCAGATAATTCCGGTACCGGAATAAATCGGTACCGGAGTTATCCGTGTCCGTGTGCCTGGGAACTCACGGAGGCCATACGTGTGGCACATGTGTGCCGCCCGTATGGCGAGTGGGTACCACACGGAGCGTGTGGTACCCACTCTGCATGGTGCTGAAGCTGCGATTCATATCCTCTCTGCAGTAGCGTTTGCTGCAGAGAAAATATGAAGAATAGTGTTAAAAATAAAGATTTAGGTGTCCGCCGCCCCCCACCCCCTGTGCGCCCCCCCGCTGGTCAGAAAATACTTACCCGCTCCCTCCTGGTCTGGCCGCGGCTTCTCCTGCATGCGGTCACGTGGGGCCGATCATTTACAGTCATGAATATGTGGCTCCACCTCCCATAGGGGCGGAGCCGACTATTCATGATTGTAAATAATCGGCCCCACGTGACCGCATACAGTAGGAGGCGCGGCCAGACCAGGAAGGAGCGAGGGAGCGGGTGAGTATTTTCTGATCAGCGGGGGGGCGCACAGGGGGTGGGGGGGCGGCGGACACATGGATCTTTATTTTTAACACTATTCTTCATATTTTCTCTATAGCAAACGCTGCTACAGGGAAGATATGAATACCGGCTTCAGCACCATGTGGGGGGGACAGCGCTTACTGTAGCGCTGTCTCCTGCACGCACACGGACCCCAGACGGAGAATGTCCGTGTGAGATCCGTGTTTTACGCGGACCCATTGACTCTATTGGGTCCGTGTAAAACGTGCGCTCCCACGAACACTGACATGTCTCCGTGTTTGGCACACGGAGACACGGTCCGCAAAAAATCAATGACATCTGAACAGATGCATTGATTTTTATGGGTCTACGTGTGTCAGTGGCTCCGGTACGTGAGGAAACTGTCACCTCACGTACCGGAGCCACTGACGTGTGAAACCGGCCTAATAAAATGTTATCATCTACCAGGAAATAATCTATTCTGCTGTATGTGTGGTGTCGGTGGGAGAAAAAAGTATAATCTCTTTCTCATGCTTGGACATATCTCCAATAATCATGATAATGAAATTCGAGAGCTAATGATCTCAACTCCCCTCGACTCCGCACTCCCCCTCGAGAACTATCCATCTCTCTGCTCATAGGAAGATTAAAATCCCCACACACTATTTTACCTCCTTTTCCAACTGCCTGTATTTTTTTAAATACCTTTCTAATGAATTTTCCTTGGCCTCTGTTCGGTGCATATATTGTTGCTAATGTATGTAATATCCCATTTAAAGTACAGGACAAAATCAAAAATCTCCCTTCTGAGTCTACATATGTCTGTAACACTTCACATGCCACTGTGTGTTTAATTATAATACAGACCCCACATTTTTTAACCGTATTATTAGAAAAAAAAATATGTGGAAACTGATTATGATGAAATCTCCCATTATCTATTTCAAGCAGATGTGTCTCCTGTAAACAAATTATTTCTGCTTGTGATTTTAACACCTCTGACCAAACCATGCTCCTTTTACTAGGGGAATTCATGCCTTTAACATTTAATGACATTATTTTTATACTCATTACAACATATATGTATCTTCTGCTATAAAATTCTCCACCTCCTTACCCTTTGAACTAATCCTATTAAATACACTGGTATCCAACACTATAAAACAAGCAGTTATCTCCGTCTCTTTCAGACCCAAAGCTGCACTGAAATATACAAAAAAAAAAGGCAAAAAATACAACACAAAAAAAAAAAAAAAAAACACGAAAATTAAAGCAACATATATTCAATGTCCTATGGTTGATCACAAATACCATAGGGGAGGCCCTGTACCTCGGGCAGCGGGCAGAAAAAAAAAACATCTGCCTTATTGGGGTCTGGAAAACAAGATTTGTCTCCAGATAATGTCTAGAGGTCCGGCCACGAGGCCTGCATTCTCGCTCCAATAGACTTTATACTTTAGACCATTCATTTGTTACTTTCTTCCCTTTTCCCACTTTAACAGGGGCACAGGCAATTTTCCACGCTGCTAATTTCTCCTCAGCTGATATAAGTGAGGTACAAGTCACTATATTACCTTCATATGTTATATGGAGTTTCACAGGATTAAACCCCCATTTATATCTAATGTTAGCGTCCCTCAAGGCCGCGCATACATGTGCATATTCTCTGCGCTTTGCCAGTGTTGCTGCTGATAAGTCTGAATACACCTGTAACCCTTGAAATTCCGTAGGGAGTGTAAGGGGCTTTCTTGTTTGTTGTATAAATGTTTCCTTGGTAGGAAAACGCAGCAATCTGGCCAAAGTGTCTCTAGGATATGTAGAATCCAGGTGTATTGGTCTTGGAATCCTGTGAACCCTTTCAATAAGCAATTCTGCAGGCGAAAAGTCAGGTAGCACCGCAGCCAAAAATCTTAACACAAAGGGGGCCAGCTGTTTATCTATTATGTCCTCCGGGATACCTCGAACTCTGATATTCTGCCTTCTGGATCTGTCTTCTAAATCATTTAATTTGTCATACACTTTAGACAACTCATTTTTTAAAATCTCATTTTCATCCACAAGAGCATTAATGGTTGTCGTGTATTCTCCCATTTTAGATTCTATATGGGCTGTTCTATCTCCCAGGGAATCCACATCTTTCCTCATCTCACTTAGCATTTCGTACAGATCTTCTTTCAGTGATGCCCGCACTTTAGCTATAAACTCATTCATATCCCCTTTTGTCAGTGGGGGTGAGCTGCTACTGCTGCTGCCCTCATTGTGCTGGGATGGTGCAGTGCTTCTCCCACTTCTCCCCCCTCCTCTCTGAGGGGAGCGTGGCTCACTAGGTGGAGTAGCTGGAATTACCTTTCCTCTCGCGTGTACTGTCTGGCCTCCGGGATAGAAGTCTGGCAGCCTTGGAGGTGATGTTTGTTTGCTCTTCCCCCGGGTCATCATGTAGCTGGAGATGATAAGCAGTAATCAGCAGTAATCAGATCCTCTGGCAGGAACAACTGGCACTCAGTACAGCTCTGTGAGAGAGATAAAGCAGCTTTGGTGTCTCTCAATGCAGCTTCAGCACGGGAAGCAGTTATAAGGCCATGTGCACACGTTAAGTATTTTTCGCGTTTTTTTCGCGTTTTTTCGCTATAAAAACGTGATAAAAACGCGAAAAAAACGCTTACATATGCCTCCTATTATTTTAAGTGTATTCCGCATTTTTTGTGCAAATGTAGCCTTTTTTTCCGCGAAAAAATCGCATCGCGGAAAAAAAAGCAACATGTTCATTAAAATGCGGAATTGCAGGGGATTCCGCACACCTAGGGGTCCATTGATCTGCTTACTTCCCGCACGGGGCTGTGCCCACGATGCGGGAAGTAAGCAGATCATATGCGGTTGGTACCCAGGGTGGAGGAGAGGAGACTCTCCTCCACGCACTGGGCACCATATAAGTGGTCATAAAAAAAGAATTAAAATAAAAAATAGTCCTATACTCACCCTCGATGTCTTCCCGCCTCCACTGCACGCTGTCGCTTCAGTTCCTGTAGCTGATGTGCGGCGAAGGACCTTGCCGATGACGTCACTGTCCTGTGATTGGTCGTGAGCGGTCATGTGACCGCTCACGTGACCGTGACGTCACGGAAGGTCCTGTGCGCACACGCCAGCTATAGAAAGAGGAACGGACGCTGCTGAGGAGATGTCTGGGTGAGTATAAGCATTTTTTTATTTTTTTTATTATTTTTAAACATTCTATCTTTTACTATAGATGCTGCATAAGCTGCATCTATAGTAAAAAGTTGGTCACACTTGTCAAACGCTATGTTTGACAAGTGTGACCAACCTGTCAGTCAGTTTTCCAAGCGATGCTACAGATCGCTTGGAAAACTTTAGCATTCTGCAAGCTAATTACGCTTGCAGAATGCTAAAAAAACACGAAAAAAACAGAAAAAAAACGCAAAAAAAAAAATGCGGATTTCTTGCAGAAAATTTCCGGTTTTCTTCAGGAAATTTCTGCAAGAAATCCACAACGTGTGCACATACCCTAATAGAAAAGTCCTTGGCAGCAAAGAAACTCTGTAAGCCGGCTTGAGCTGCTGACAGCCTCGTGGCTTGGAGCCTCACAGACTAGGCGTCGGTCACATCAGCATCCGGTCACGCCCCCAAGCCTCCCTGTTACCAATTTTGAACTGCATTTAGCCTACTTACTTATTTGGGCCTACTCACTGTGTCAGCCACTCCTTACAGTTGTCCTCCGCTGAACAAAGCAATGCCGCCTGGTTAGTCCTGTTACCAATTTTGAACTGCATTTAGCCCACTTTATTATTTGGGCCTATATCTGTGTTTACTCCTAATCCTGCCCATTGCCCAGCCACTGCTAGATGAGTCTGCTGGTACATTGACCCAGACCACTACATTCCCCTTGCACTCTACACAGCCAGAATCTGATCCTGCTGAGAGTCAGGTTCCCCTTCCCGCATACTATACCACCTTACACGTGGACAAACAGGAAGGTGTAGATGAAAGTGCAGGTCCCTTCATCAAGTGGGGGGGCATACTCGTTGGCGACGTCACTCACACAGGGCCCCTCATAGTACGCAAAAGTGTCTCTGCCGGTGGGAGGCGCCACCGCCGTCAAACACACCGCCGTACTTTGAGGGGCCCTGTGCCAGTGCCAATGCGAACAAGTGCCCCCCCCCTGCTTGCTCAGGATCACAGCACTTGCAAAGTTTAAATACTTACCTCTCCCTGCTCCACCGCCGTGACGTAGTCCGCGTTTCCTGGGCCCACGAAAAACTTGAGCCAGCCCTACCCCCCACAACTTTAGCCAAATGACCTCCAATTTTCAATGCCTAACTATTATTATAAGGTAGATTAAGATTGACAAATGACAAGCTTAAGTAACAAGAATTTATGTTTTTGGCATTAAAATGGGCACTGTACGTGTTTTCCTGTCTTCCACTCACTGCCGACTTTGATAACCCATTGACTTGCATTGGGTTTCGTGTTTCGGTCGGCCCCCGACTTTTCGCAATAATCGGCCGATTTCACCCGACCCAACTTTTGACAGTGGGGTTTCGCGAAACCCGACTCGATCCTAAAAAAGTAAGTCGCTCAACTCTAATCACTACTCCTTAAGGAAAAGACAACAGAGGAGTCCCGCTGTATCACCAAACTCATACCCTCACTATATTAGGAGGGAAGCACCACCCTCTTCTGATCCCTCCTCCTAAGAGGACACCGAGACTCAGAGCTTACTTGGGGAGATGGTTGAGCCTGGCCACTAATCCCTGGTAGCACCATAGCTGCCTCCACTGGAGAAGAAAGGGTAGGTTTGAGAAGGACGTCAGCTATTGTAATTCCCAGGCAACAGTCTGTCAAATATAGAATACAGTCTGTATAGAGTCTTGTGCTTGGGTGCGAGGAAACACAGAAGACACAGGCTTGCTTAAGTTGTTCTTATATTACTTCATACAAGTAAGCATACCGCTAGGGAAAGGTTTAACACAGTACAGGTACAGAGGCAGGAGACATGACAGGCAGGAATAAACCCTTAAATCCAGCATAACTCACAGAAATGAGTTCAAAATCTCTCTCTCTCTTACTTCCCTTGCAAATGCTGATGGTAAGTTGAGGGATTCCTGAGTCCAGACTTGTTCCAAGGATCCGAAGTAGGAGGTGGTGGAAATAATAAGTCCAAGACTTCCAGGAGCAGGTCACAGGTAAACTGCAGACATGATTTTGAAGCACTGATTAATCAGATGATTCTGCTTAAAAGGGCAAGTGGCAGAGAACAGGGCGGTAACATAGAAACTGAAAACTCCATGCTGATTAAGGGCAAGGTAGATGCAGCAGGACAGAAAGGACAATGGCCGACAGGGCAAAACTAGGTTCAATTTAAAAATAACAGCATATATGGCAAAGAGTCTGAGAACCTTACACAGTCTTTACAAGACTTGCCCCAACTAACTACTTCACTGGTCTGCCAATCAATGACCGGATTGTGTCTCATCAGCCAGAGAAGGCATAAGATGATAGGAGTTGGCAAACCCTCCAAGACGTAGCTCCATAGAAACTCTTCACTCTTCACTGGTCACCAATGACATCAGCTGACCAGCAGCAAAGTAGCTGCCAGCAAGGATACTTATATTAACCCCTTGCTGGCCCAAATAGGAAAAAAAGCTACATTTAAATTTTAGTAGAAACCAGAGCGGCCACAAATCCAAAAATGAATTTAGACAGTCTCAAACCGTGCAGTCGAACCTGCAGCTAAATGGACTTATTATATCCTGTGTTTTGTACCTGTTTGCCTGGAAACTATTTTCTAGTGGTGCAGTTTATGTTGAGTGAAATAAACCAGCAAGACTTGTAAATAGTGTTGAGCATTCCGATATCGCAAGTATCGGGTATCGGCCGATACTTAGCGGTATCGGAATTCCGATACCGAGATCCGATACTTGCCGAGTATCGGATACCGGAATCGGAAGTTCCCAGGATTCAAACTGCACAACTTTGTACAAACTCAGCCAATGAGACTGATTCCAAGTGTGGGCACATCCTGTTCAGCATGGAGGGCCTGAAACTACTGGCAAGGCTGTGATTGGCTGCTGAAATGATGTCATGATGCAGTTTAAAAGTCGCTGGCGCCATTTTGCGCTCACTCTGCTGTGAATTCAGTTAGTGACAGGACGCTGTTTGCTGACTGAGGGCCAGTTTAGAGATAGCGATTTGCTTCTTTGTGCTTTTCAAAGGCTAATTTAGCAACCGCTGTGTTCACCTACTAATCACCTTGCTTTTGCCTTGTAGCGCTGTTTTCACAGCGATCTGCAAGGTCTGTGTGTGTGTGTGTGAGTGCAGCCCACTCTCTAGTCTGAGTGCAGCCATAGGCCATCCATAGCTGGTTGTATTCAGTTCAGGGAGGGTGGTTCATTGCCTCATACTGTTCTTTTTTTTTTTTTTTTTTTCCAAGTAGTGTAGTCTGCTGTTAATTTTTTCCAAAAAATCCTATTAGTGTCTTTCCACCCGTCTCCAGCTAACTTGTGGAAAAACACTACATAGGATAACGTAGAGGAGGGTTTTTGGGCCTTACAGCGCCGTTTACGGCTGTCTGCACGGTCTCCGTGTGACTGCAGCTCGCCCTGTAGTCTGTGAGCAGCCATAGCCTGGTTGTGTCCAGCTCAGGGTTCTTCACTGCGTCATACCGCAAAATCAATTTTCCTTTTGTTTTAAGTAGTGCAGGCTGCTGCACATTTTTTCAAAAAATTCCTATTAGTGTCTTTCCACCCGTCTCCAGCTAACTTGTGGAAAAACACTACATAGGATAACGTAGAGGAGGGTTTTTGGCCCGTGCAGTGCCGTTTACGGCTGTCTGCACGGTCTCCGTGTGACTACAGCTCGCCCTGTAGTCTGTGAGCAGTCATAGCCTGGTTGTCTCCAGCTCAGGGTTCTTCACTGCGTCATACCATAAAATCAATTTTCCTTTTCTTTTAAGTAGTGCAGGCTGCTGCACATTTTTTCAAAAAATTCCTATTAGTGTCTTTCCACCCGTCTCCAGCTAACTTGTGGAAAAACACTACATAGGATAACGTAGAGGAGGGTTTTTGGGCCTTGCAGCGCCGTTTACGGCTGTCTGCACGGTCTCCGTGTGACTGCAGCTCTCTCTGTTGTCAGTTCAGCCCCCAAAAAATGAATAAATAATAAAGTTCACCAAACACACCAGTGAAACCACTTTACATTTGTGTAGGCCACATTAGCTCATATTAAAGTCTAGTCCACACTTTAGAAAATTAGTGTTTCTTATACCTGTTAGGAGTTGTTCAGGAATAAGCCCACAAAGCCGTTAGTACTTTTCTGCTTATCTTTATCAGTCAACCAAGATGAAGAAGGCAGTGAGTAAGGCACGTGGGCGTGGGCGCGGAGCAGGGAGAGGACGTGGGGATTCTGTGCCTGCTGCGGGCACCGGTGACTCATCAGCACCCACTTTCACCAGGGAACAGTCCTTCATGCGCAGCTTTGTCGCAGAGCGCCGTACACCGCTGCTGCGTGAAGACCAAATTGAAGCCGTTGTTGGATGGATGGCAGCTAATGCATCAACTTCAATTAGTGCCACATCCTCTCAGACACAGAGCACTGGAGAGCAGCCATCTGTCTCTTCACCACCTGCCAAATTGCCCAGGCAGACAGAGAGCCCAGGACAGGAGCCGTCTCTACTTCTGTTCTCTGAATCTCTTGGCTTGGAAACAGGGGGCCAGCCAAGCAGCATTGGAGAAATGGAAGAAGAGGCAGGGTGCAGTGATGCCCAACAGCTTTTTCTCTCTTCCTCTGAAGAGGCGGGTGGGCCAGTGCCTCCGGTCACCACATCGCAGGCCGCATCCGCTGATGATGACACTCAGGTGCCACTTTCTTGGTGCGTGCTCTGCTGCTGAGACTACCCAGGAGGAGCAGTTGGGGGAAGAGGGTAGTGTAGATGATGAGGTCCTTGACCCATCTTGGCGTGAGGGACAGGAAGGTGGTGGGAGCAGCTCTGAGGAAGAGATTCCCCGTACGGCCCAAAGAGGGAGAGGGAGGGGGAAGACTGTGGATCCTGCAGCCTCCGCTTTGGCACCCGTTAGGAGCATGTCTCTTCCAAAAGCCAAAAAGGGCGCTCCCAAGACTTGCAGTGCCTGGTCCTTTTTTGACACAGTTGCAGATGACATTTGCTATGTCAAATGCAAGGTGTGTCATCACAAAGTCAAAAGAGGTCGAAATGTCAGCAACCTCAATACCTCCAACATGTGGAAACATGTGCGCACCAGGCATGCGGCGGAGTTAGAAAAACACACTGAAGAGCTAGGCCAACCAACAGCGGCAGCTACCACCTCTTCAGCTCGTGTTGCCTCTTCCTCCAGCTCACACGCAGCTGGTTCGGCTTCCTCCCAGGATCGCCGTGGAAGAACCTCTGGCCTTGTTGTCCAGAGACCCGCTGTAATTCCACCCGCAGCACCACTTTCCCAGTCATCCACACACTCCCAGCCCAGTCTACAGCCATCGGTAGTACAGGCATGGGAGAAAAGGCGGCCTTTCTCGTCAAACCACCCACGAGCACAGGCTCTGACTGCAGGCATTGCCAAACTTCTGTCACTGGAAATGCTGTCATTCAGGCTGGTGGAGACTGACAGCTTCCGTGACTTGATGTCATTGGCAGTCCCACAGTACAATGTGCCCAGCCGCTTTTACTTCAGCAGGCAAGCCGTCCCTGCCCTGCACAAGCATGTGGAGGGACACATAAAACACGCGCTACTGAATGCCGTCAGTAACAAGGTCCACCTCACCACCGATGCGTGGACCAGTCAACATGGACAGGGGCGATACCTTTCCCTCACTGCCCATTGGGTTAATGTCATTGAGCCGGGTACAGACCGTGCGAGTGTCGCAGGACGTGTCCTGCCCACTCCAAGGATTGCAGGAATCCATTCTGTACGCATTGACTCCTCCTCTTACACCAGTTCCTCAGAATCATCGCTGCAGGAGCCGTCACAGTCCACCTCCACATGGACCCGTGATGAACGTTTACCTGTTACGACCGACATGAGCACAGCCGTGGCCAAACGTCAACAGGCCGTCTTGAAATTAATTTCTTTTGGGGAATCGAAGCCACACAGCGCAGGAGCTCTGGAATGCCATCAAGCAGGAGAGCGATGTGTGGTTTGTGCCAGCGAATCTCCAGCCAGGCATGGTAGTGTGTGATAATGGCCGAAATCTGGTGGCAGCTCTGGGCCTCGGCAACCTCACTCACATCCCATGTCTGGCACATGTGCTCAATTTGGTCGTGCAGAGTTTTTTGAGGGACTATCCGGATCTTGATGCACTGCTACACAAGGTCCGCCTAGAGTGTGCACACTTGCGGCGTTCCAGCACGGCAAAAGCGCGCATTGCGGCTCTGCAGCGCCTACACCACCTGCCGGAACATCGCATCATATGTGACCTACCTACCAGGTGGAATTCCACGTTACATATGTTGGTTGTTTGAGCAGCAGCAAGCTGTAATGGAGTACCAGCTGCATCAGGCGCAAAGAAGTCGCACTCCGCACCGTTCCGACTTCACAACCACAGAGTGGGCCACTATGAAGGACGTCTGCCAGGTTTTGCGTCCCTTCGATTATTCCACGCGGATGGCGAGTGCAGATGATGCACTAGTCAGCATGACTGTCCCCCTTATCTGCCTGCTTGAAAAATCACTGCAAGCGCTAAGGGATGATGTTGTGGAAGAGGTGGAGGATGAGGATTCACCATTTCCATCATCTTCTGGACAGTCAGCGCCACGTGGTTCCTCACAAACGCATAGGCAGGGGACAGTTTGTGAGGAGGATGAGGAGGAGTCAATGGAGGAGGAAGACATCCGTCCAGAGGAGGGAGTTACACAATTGTCCAGTACTCAGTGTGTACAGCGAGGGTGGGGTGATGACGAGTGGGCTGATATCACGCCTCCAGCAGGGGACAGCGTTTCTTGGCCAGTTGGCAGTCTGCAGCACATGGTGGATTACATGCTGCAGTGTCTGAGAAATGACCGCCGCATCGCCCACATTCTCAACATGTATGATTATTGGGTGTTCACCCTCCTCGATCCTCGCTACCGGGACAACGTAGAAAGCCTCATCACACCGTTGAACCGGGAGCGAAAAATGCGGGAGTACCAAGACACACTGGTGAATTCCATCATCTTCTCCATTCCAACTGAGAGAAGTGCTGCTAGTGCATTACAAAGCAGCTCAGTGCATCCAGGCAGTGGTGGAGGCTCTGCACAAAGAGGGAGCAGAAGCAGTGCCTCTGCCCAAGGCAAGACCAGTATGGCCCAACTGTGGCACAGTTTTCTGTGCCCGCCACAAAAGTCTACACCATCACAGACGGCTCCAGTCAGCAGGAGGCAACGGTTCCGTCAGATGGTGACAGACCACATGTCTTGCCCTCTTGCTGTACTCCCAGACGGCTCTTCACCTTTCAAGTTTTGGGTCTCAAATCTGGATACATGGCCAGAGCTAAGCCAGTATGCATTGGAGGTGCTGGCTTGCCCTGCGGCTAGTGTATTATCGGAACGTGTCTTTAGTGCTGCAGGTGGTGTACTAACTGACCGTGGCATGCGACTATCCTCCGATAACGTTGACCGGCTTACTTTCCTGAAAATGAACAAGGCCTGGATCTCGCAGGAATTTGCCACTCCTCTTCCTGATTAAATAATTAGGTCACTGTCTACGTTATCCAGGTCTCCTGTTGTGTTCATCTTTCTACCACCTGAACTTAAATTCCTGGGCTCCAACACCGCCAGTTGAGGCTCAGAAGTGCCGTCTGCACAGTCAAAACATACGACCCAGTGTTATTGGGTTTCAGTAACGTCAGCTGATCCCCAGCTGTGTAGCCGGCAATGTGTCCTGCGACCGCCACGCTGACACAACAACTGAAATGTAAGGGAACCTGTCCCCCCCCCAAGGCGTTTGTTACTGAAAGAGCCACCTTGTGCAGCAGTAATGCTGCACAAGGAAAAGGTAACTATTTTTGTTTAGCTCCTTGCACACGCAGAACTTAACACTTATAAAATGTGTCCACTGATACCGTAAAACCGTCCCGGAGGTGGGACTTTCCTTCGTAATATGACGCAGCACAGCCGTCATTCCTACCCCCTTGGCACCGTGCCCCGGCTCCTCAGTGTTGTTTGATTCTGTCCCGGAGCCTGCGCTGTTATGTTATCCCTTGGCCAGGCACACTTAGCGCTGCCCATCTTCTGACATCATTTGTGTCAGGCTGGCTGCGCCTGTGCGGCCGCGCTGGCCGAGAGCCCGCCTCGCAGTGTCTTCTGATTTAATCCCACTGGTTGCCTGAGATCCATGGACATGCGCAGTGCATATCTGAACCTCCACCTCTCACTCATCTCCCTACGGCTTCTTCAGACTGTGCGGTGTCAGCTGGTCCCTAATAGCATGCCACGGCCGTGACACCGCACAGTCTGAAGAAGCCGTAGGGAGGGGAGTGAGAGGCGAGGATATGCACTGCGCATGGCCATGGATCCCAGGCCCGCGGTGGGATTACATTAGACGACACTGCGAGGCGGGCCCTCGGCCAGCACAGCTGCACAGGCGCAGCCAGCCTGACACCAAATGATGTCAGAAGATGGGCAGCGCTAAGTGTGCCTGGCCAAGGGATATCATAACAGCGCAGGCTCCGGGAAGGAATCAAACAACGCTGAGGAGCCGGGGCACGGCACCAAGGGGGTAGGAATGACGGCTGTGCTGCATCATATTACGAAGGAAAGTCCCACCTCCGGGATGGTCTCACGGCATCAGGGGACACATTTTATAAGTGTTCAGTTCTGTGTTTGCAAGGAGCATAATGAAAAGAGCCACCTTTTCCTTTTGCATCCTTTGTGCTGCACAAGCTGGCTCTTTCAGCTACAAACGCCTTGGGGGGGGGTTAAAGGTTCCCTTTAGACTTTCTCCAATCAGGCTTCGGCCTACACTGTGTTCCTCTGCTCCTCCTGCTGTCCCTGGGCTCCAACACGGCTAGTTGTTGTCCAGAAGTGCTGTACGCACAGTCAACCGTCGCTCCTCTCTTATTGGGGTTCAGTAACGTCAGCTGTTCCCCAGCTATGTGTGTGGCAATCCCTCCTATCTCCTCCACCTCCTCCTCCTGTCACTGGGCTCCAACACCGCTAGTTGTTGCCTGGTAGTGCTGTACGCACAGTCCCAACAGTCCCTCCTCTGTTATTGGGGTTCAGTAACGTCAGCTGTTCCCCAGCTGTGTGTGTGGCAATCCCTCCTATCTCCTCCACCTCCTCCTCCTCCTCCTGTCCCTGGGCTCCAACACCGCTAATTGTTGTCCAGAAGTGCTGTACGCACAGTCAACAGTCGCTCCTCTGCTATCGGGGTTCAGTAACGTCAGCTGTTCCCCAGCTGTGTGTGTGGCAATCCCTCCTATCTCCTCCACCTCCTCCTCCTCCTCCTGTCCCTGGGCTCCAACACCGCTAGTTGTTGCCTGGTAGTGCTGTACGCACAGTCCCAACAGTCCCTCCTCTGTTATTGGGGTTCAGTAACGTCAGCTGTTCCCCAGCTGTGTGTGTGGCAATCCCTCCTATCTCCTCCACCTCCTCCTGTCCCTGGGCTCCAACACCGCTAGTTGTTGTCCAGAAGTGCTGTACGCACAGTCAACAGTCGCTCCTCTGTTATTGGGGTTCAGTAACGTCAGCTGTTCCCCAGCTGTGTGTGTGGCAATCCCTCCTATCTCCTCCACCTCCTTCTCCTCCTCCTGTCCCTGGGCTCCAACACCCCTAGTTGTTGCCTGGTAGTGCTGTACGCACAGTCCCAACAGTCCCTCCTCTGTTATTGGGGTTCAGTAACATCAGCTGTTCCCCAGCTGTGTGTGTGGCAATCCCTCCTTTCTCCTCCACCTCCTCCTCCTCCTCCTGTGCCTGGGCTCCAACACCGCTAGTTGTTGCCTGGTAGTGCTGTACGCACAGTCCCAACAGTCCCTCCTCTGTTATTGGGGTTCAGTAACGTCAGCTGTTCCCCAGCTGTGTGTGTGGCAATCCCTCCTATCTCCTCTACCACCTCCTCCTCCTGTCCCTGGGCTCCAACACCGCTAGTTGTTGCCTGGTAGTGCTGTACGCACAGTCCCAACAGTCCCTCCTCTGTTATTGGGGTTCAGTAACGTCAGCTGTTCCCCAGCTGTGTGTGTGGCAATCCCTCCTATCTCCTCTACCACCTCCTCCTCCTGTCCCTGGGCTCCAACACCGCTAGTTGTTGCCTGGTAGTGCTGTACGCACAGTCCCAACAGTCCCTCCTCTGTTATTGGGGTTCAGTAACGTCAGCTGTACCCCAGCTGTGTGTGTGGCAATCCCTCCTATCTCCTCCACCACCTCCTCCTCCTGTCCCTGGGCTCCAACACCGCTAGTTGTTGCCTGGTAGTGCTGTACGCACAGTCCCAACAGTACCTCCTCTGTTATTGGGGTTCAGTAACGTCAGCTGTTCCCCAGCTGTGTGTGTGGCAATCCCTCCTATCTCCTCCACCACCTCCTCCTCCTCCTGTCCCTGGGCTCCAACACCGCTAGTTGTTGCCTGGTAGTGCTGTACGCACAGTCCGAACAGTCCCTCCTCTGTTATTGGGGTTCAGTAACGTCAGCTGTTCCCCAGCTGTGTGTGTGGCAATCCCTCCTATCTCCTCCACCACCTCCTCCTCCTGTCCCTGGGCTCCAACACCGCTAGTTGTTGCCTGGTAGTGCTGTACGCACAGTCCCAACAGTCCCTCCTCTGTTATTGGGGTTCAGTAACGTCAGCTGTTCCCCAGCTGTGTGTGTGGCAATCCCCCCTATCTCCTCCACCTCCTCCTCCTCCTCCTGTCCCTGGGCTCCAACACCGCTAGTTGTTGCCTGGTTATGCTGTACGCACAGTCCCAACAGTCCCTCCTCTGTTATTGGGGTTCAGTAACGTCAGCTGTTCCCCAGCTGTGTGTGTGGCAATCCCTCCTATCTCCTCCACCACCTCCTCCTCCTCCTCCTCCTGTCCCTGGGCTCCAACACCGCTAGTTGCTGTCCAGAAGTGCTGTCCGCACAGAGCCAAACACCTCGCCAATGTGTTAGTGGGGTTCAGCACCGCCAGCTGTTCCCCTGCTGTGTATATGGCAACGTGTACTGCGACCGCCACGCAGACACAACAAGTTAAATTTAATGGAACCTGTCCCCCCCCCCCAGGCGTTTGTTACTGAAGGAGCCACCTTGTGCAGCAGTAATGATGCAAAGGGAAAAAGTGCCTCTTTTCGTGGTGCTCCTTGCACATGCTGAACCTAACACTTATGAAATGTGTCCCCTCCTACCGTGATACCGTCCGGTAGGTGGAACTTTCCTTTGTCATGTGGCGCAGCACAGCCGTCATTCTTACCCCCTTGGCGCCGTGCGCCGCCTCCTCAGCGTTGTTTGAATCAGTCCCGGAGCCTGCGCTGTTAGGTTAGCCCTTGGCCATGCACACATTTTGCGCTGCCCGTCTTCTGACATCATTTGGTGTCAGGCTGGCTGCGCCTGTGCGGCCGCGCTGGCCAAGATCCCGCCTCGCAGTGTCTTCTGATTTAATCCCACTGCGGACATGTGATCCATGGACATGCGCAGTGCATATCTGAACCTCCGCCTCTCACTCATCTCCCTACGGCTTCTTCAGACTGTGCGGTGTCAGCTGGTCCCTAATAGCATGCCACGGCCGTGACACCGCACAGTCTGAAGAAGCCGTAGGGAGGGGAGTGAGAGGTGAGGATATGCACTGCGCATGGCCACGGATCCCAGGCCCGCGGTGGGATTACATTAGATGACACTGCGAGGCGGGATCTCGGCCAGCGCAGCCGCACAGGCGCCGCACAGGCGCAGCCAGTCTGACACCAAATGATGTCAGAAGACGGGCAGCGCAAAATGTGTGCATGGCCAAGGGCTAACCTAACAGCGCAGGCTCCGGGACTGATTCAAACAACGCTGAGGAGGCGGCGCACGGCACCAAGGGGGTAAGAATGACAGCTGTGCTGCGTCACATGACAAAGGAAAGTTCCACCAACCGGACGGTATCACGGTAGGAGGGGACACATTTCATAAGTGTTAGGTTCAGCATGTGCAAGGACCATAATTAAAAGAGCTAAGTTTACCTTTTCCAGCATTAGTGATGTACACGATGGCTCTTTCAGCTACAAACGCCTGGGGGGGGGGGTTAAAGGTTCCCTTTCAACTTGCTCCAGTGCAGGCTTCGGCCTACACTCTGCTCCCTTTCCTCCTCCTGCTGACCCTGGGCTCTAACACCGCCAGTTGGGGCCCAGATGTGCTAGCTGCACAGAGCCAAACACCAGCCAATGTGTCAGTGGGGTTCAGCACCGCCAGCTGTTCCCCTGCTGTGTAGCCGGCAATGTGTCCTGCAACAGCCACGCAGACACAAGAACTGAAATTGAAGGAAACCTGTCCCCCCTCCCCCAGGTGTTTCTATGTTTTACAGCCACCTTGTACGGCAGTAATGCTGCATGTGTGCAAGGTGGCTCAGAAACTTATTCTCCTTGCCCATGTTGAACTGAACACGTCTAAAATGAGTCCTCTGCGACCATTAAAACGTCCCTCAGGTGTGATTTTCCTTTGTATTGACACGCAACAAGCTCCTTGGTAGCGCTGCCCGTCTTCTGGCATCATTGTTTGGCTGCCTGCGCCTCTGCGGCCGCCTTGCCCCACACAACGCCCCTCGGTGTCTTATTTATTTGGACTGCGAGGGTGTGATTGACGGGCATGAATGGTGCATTTCTTCACCTGTCCCTCATCTCCTTCCGCCTTCTTCGGACTGTGCGTCTTCATGGCCGTGGCATGCAATAAGGGATCAGCTGACGCCGCATAGTCTGAAGCGGGTGTAAGAACCCAAGCGAGAGGCGAACATATGTACTGCGCCAGGCCATGAATCCCAGCCCCGCAGTGTTTTAACAATGTTAAGACACTGCGGGGCTGGGATTCATGGTCATCGCAAACCGCACCGGCCGACATGAAATGATGTCAGAGGACGGGCAGCGCTAACAGCGCAAGGCCAAGGGATAACACAACAGCGCAGACACCTGTGCAACAAATAACGATGCTCAGGAGGCCGCGCAAAGCACCAAGGTGGCATTTTTGCCAGCTGTACTGCGTCTCTTTACGAAGGGAACTCACGCCTCAAAATCAGTTTGACTGTGTAAGGGCCTAAATGTTATACGTGTTCCTTTCAGCGTGTGCAAGGAGCAAAATTAAAAGAGCAACCTTTGACTTGTGCAGCATTACTGCTGCATAAGCTGTGGCTCTTCTAGTTTGTAACACCTGAAGGGGGGGTTAAAGGTTACCTTTGAAATTGGTTCAATTAGGCTTCGGCCTACACTCCGCTCCCTCTCCTCCTCCTGCTGACCCTGGGCTCTAACACCGCCAGTTGGGGCCCAGATGTGCTGGCTGCACAGAGCCAAACACCTCGCCAATGTGTCAGTGGGGTTCAGCACCGCCAGCTGTTCCCCTGCTGTGTAGCCGGCAACGTGTCCTGCAACAGCCACGCAGACACAAGAACTAAAAATGGAAGGAAACCTGTCCCCCCTCCCCCAGGTGTTTCTATGTTTTACAGCCACCTTGTACGGCAGTAATGCTGCATGTGTGCAAGGTGGCTCAGAAACTTATTCTCCTTGCCCATGTTGAACTGAACACGTCTAAAATGAGTCCTCTGCGACCATTAAAACGTCCCTCAGGTGTGATTTTCCTTTGTATTGACACGCAACAAGCTCCTTGGTAGCGCTGCCCGTCTTCTGGCATCATTGTTTGGCTGCCTGCACCTCTGCGGCCGCCTTGCCCCACACAACGCCCCTCGGTGTCTTATTTATTTGGACTGCGAGGGTGTGATTGACGGGCATGAACGGTGCATTTCTTCACCTGTCCCTCATCTCCTTCCGCCTTCTTCGGACTGTGCGTCTTCATGGCCGTGGCATGCAATAAGGGATCAGCTGACGCCGCATAGTCTGAAGCGGGTGTAAGAACCCAAGCGAGAGGCGAACATATGTACTGCGCCAGGCCATGAATCCCAGCCCCGCAGTGTTTTAACAATGTTAAGACACTGCGGGGCTGGGATTCATGGTCATCGCAAACCGCACCGGCCGACATGAAATGATGTCAGAGGACGGGCAGCGCTAACAGCGCAAGGCCAAGGGATAACACGACAGCGCAGACTCCTGTGCAACAAATAATGATGCACAGGTGGCCGCGCAAAGCACCAAGGTGGCATTTTTGCCAGCTGTACTGCGTCTCTTTACGAAGGGAACTCACGCCTCAAAATCAGTTTGACTGTGTAAGGGCCTACATGTTATACGTGTTCCTTTCAGCATGTGCAAGGAGCAAAATTAAAAGAGCAACCTTTGACTTGTGCAGCATTACTGCTGCATAAGCTGTGGCTCTTCTAGTTTGTAACACCTGAGGGGGGGTTAAAGGTTACCTTTGAAATTGGTTCAATTAGGCTTCGGCCTACACTCCGCTCCCTCTCCTCCTCCTGCTGACCCTGGGCTCTAACACCGCCAGTTGGGGCCCAGATGTGCTGGCTGCACAGAGCCAAACACCTCGCCAATGTGTCAGTGGGGTTCAGCACCGCCAGCTGTTCCCCTGCTGTGTAGCTGGCAACGTGTCCTGCAACAGCCACGCAGACACAACAGACCCAAAGCTGCCGCCAGTGCAGGCTTCGGCCTACACTCCGCTCCCTCTCCTCCTCCTGCTGACCCTGGGCTCTAACACCGCCAGTTGGGGCCCAGATGTGCTAGCTGCACAGAGAAAAACACCAGCCAATGTGTCAGTGGGGTTCAGCACCACCAGCTGTTCCCCTGCTGTGTAGCCGGCAACGTGTCCTGCAACAGCCACGCAGACACAATAACTGAAATTGAAGGGAACCTGTCCCCCCTCCCCCAGGCGTTTGTATGTTTTCCAGCCACCTTGTACAGCAGTAATGCTGCATGTGTGCAAGGTGGCTCATAAACTTATTCTCCTCGCACATGTGGAACTGAACACGTCTAAAATGTGTCCTCTGTGTGACCATTTAACCGTCCCGGAGGTGTGACTTTCCTTTGTAATGACACGCTGCAACCCCCTTGGTAGCACTGCCCGTCTTCTGGCATCATTGTTTGGCTGCCTGCGCCTCTGCAGCCGCCCTGACCCACACAACGCCCCTCGGTGTCTTATTTATTTGGACTGCGAGGGTGTGATTGATGGGCATGAGCAGTGCATAAGTTCGCCTGTCCCTCATCTCCTTCCGCCTTCTTCAGACTGTGCGGCTTCATGGCCGTGGCATGCGATAAGGGATCAGCTGATGCCGCACAGTCTGAGGCGGGTGTAAGGACCCGAGTGTGAGAGGCGAACATATGTACTGCGCCAGGCCATGAATCCCAGCCCTGCAGTGTTTTAACTATGTAAAGACACTGCGGGGCTGGGATTCATGGTCATCGCAAACCGCAACGGCCGACATTACATGATGTCAGAAGATGGGCAGCTGTTGTGAATTTGGTTTCTGGGCTCCCCCGGTGGTCACTGGTGGTACTGAACTTGTGTGTGTCATCTCCTCTGTTCACCTGTTTCCATCAGGATGTGGGAGTTTCTATTTAGCCTTGCTCCTCAGTCATTTCTATGCCGGCCAACAATGTTACCAGAAGCATTTCTGTTGAATGTTCCTGCTCCTAGACTACTTTCAGCTAAGTTGGATTTTTGTCCTAAGTTTGTTTGCATTTTTGTTCCAGTTCTCTGTGTTTGAATATTTCTGAGGCTGGAAGCTCTTGTGAACTGAAATTGCCACTCTGGTGTCATGAGTTGATATTGGAGTTTTAAAGTAATTTCAGGATGGAATTTTGAAAGGGTTTTCAGCTGGCCGTGAAGTTCCCTTTTCTGTCTTCCATCTATCTAGTAAGCGGACCTCAATTTTGCTAAACCTATCTTCATACTTCGTATGTCAATTTCCTCTGAAATCACCGACAATATATGTGGGGGCTACTGTCTGCCTTTTGGGGAAAATTTCTCTAGAGGTAAGCCAGGTCTGTATTTTCCTCTGCTAGGGTCAGTCAGTTCTCCGGCTGGCGCTGGGCGTCTAGGGATAAAACGTAGGCACGCTACCCGGCCACTTTTAGTTGTTGTGATAGGTTTAGCTCATGGTCAGCTCGAGTTCCCATCTTCCAAGAGCTAGTCCTTTTGTATGCTTTACTATGTTCTCTGTGTGTTGAGAACCATGACAGTTTGGCCGGCCGAGGGTTAAAATAATTGGCTGAAGAAAGGAGAGAATTAGAAGTCTGCAGAGAATTTTTAATTTTTTTTCCCTGAGTTTGCTTCTCTGCTTATACTGCAGCCTTCGTCTCTCTCTCTCTCCTTCTAATCCTTGAATGGCTCTGATCTCACCTGATTAAAATGGATCCTCAGAGTTTAGCTACTGGTTTGAGTAATCTCGCTAATAAGGTTCAGAGTTTACAGGATTTTGTTATTCATGCACCAATATCTGAACCTAGAATTCCTTTACCTGAATTTTTCTCCGGGGATAGATCTCGCTTTCAGAATTTCAAACATAATTGTAAATTGTTTTTGTCTCTGAGATCTCGCTCCGCTGGAGATCCTGCACAGCAGGTCAGGATTGTAATTTCCTTACTCCGGGGCGACCCTCAGGATTGGGCATTTGCTTTGGCACCAGGGGATCCTGCGTTGCTCAATGTGGATGCGTTTTTTCTAGCTTTGGGGTTGCTTTATGAGGAACCCCATTTAGAGATTCAGGCTGAAAAAGCCTTGATGGCCCTGTCCCAGGGTTCAGATGAGGCGGAAATATACTGCCAAAAATTTCGGAAGTGGTCTGTGCTTACTCAGTGGAATGAGTGCGCCCTGGCGGCGATTTTCAGAGAGGGTCTCTCTGATGCCATTAAGCATGTTATGGTGGGGTTCCCTGTGCCTGCAGGTCTGAATGAGTCCATGACAATGGCTATTCAGATTGATCGGCGTTTGCGGGAGCGCAAACCTGTGCACCATTTGGCGGTGTCTACTGAGAAGGCGCCAGAGAATATGCAATGTGATAGAGTTCTGTCTAGAAGCGAACGGCAGAACTTTAGGCGAAAAAATGGGTTATGCTTCTATTGTGGTGATGCTACTCATGTTATATCAGCATGCTCTAAACGTACTAAGAAGGTTGATAAGTCTGTTTCAATCAGCACTTTACAGTCTAAGTTTATTCTATCTGTGACCCTGATTTGCTCTTTATCGTCAATTACCGCGGACGCTTATGTCGACTCTGGCGCCGCTTTGAGTCTTATGGATTGGTCCTTTGCCAAACGCTGTGGTTATGATTTAGAGCCTTTGGAAGTTCCTATACCTCTGAAGGGTATTGACTCCACGCCATTGGCTAGTAATAAACCACAATACTGGACACAAGTGACTATGCGTATTAATCCGGATCACCAGGAGATTATTCGCTTTCTTGTATTGTATAATCTACATGATGTTTTGGTGCTTGGATTGCCATGGCTGTAATCTCATAACCCAGTCCTCGACTGGAAAGCAATGTCTGTGTTAAGCTGGGGATGTCAGGGGACTCATGGGGACGTACCTTTGGTTGCCATTTCGTCATCTGTTCCCTCTGAGATTCCGGAATTCTTATCTGATTATCGTGACGTTTTTGAGGAACCTAAACTTGGTTCACTGCCTCCGCACAGAGATTGCGATTGTACAATAGATCTGATTCCGGGCAGTAAGTTTCCAAAAGGTCGTTTATTTAATCTATCTGTGCCTGAACATGCTGCTATGTGTGAATATATTAAGGAGTCCTTGGAAAAGGGACATATTCGTCCTTCGTCATCTCCTTTAGGAGCCGGCTTTTTCTTTGTATCTAAAAAGGATGGCTCTTTGAGGCCGTGTATTGATTATCGGCTTTTGAATAAAATCACGATTAAATATCAGTACCCTTTGCCATTGCTTACTGATTTGTTTGCTCGCATAAAGGGAGCCAAGTGGTTCTCTAAGATTGATCTTCGTGGGGCGTATAATTTAGTGCGAATTAAGCAGGGGGACGAGTGGAAAACCGCATTTAATACGCCTGAGGGTCATTTTGAGTATTTAGTAATGCCTTTTGGTCTTTCAAATGCCCCTTCAGTCTTTCAGTCCTTTATGCATGACATTTTCCGTGAATATTTGGATAAATTTATGATTGTATATTTGGATGATATTTTGATTTTTTCGGATGACTGGGACTCTCATGTCCAGCAGGTCAGGAAGGTTTTTCAGGTTTTGCGCTCTAATTCCTTGTGTGTAAAGGGTTCTAAGTGCATTTTTGGGGTTCAAAAGATTTCTTTTTTGGGGTATATTTTTTCCCCCTCTTCCATTGAGATGGATCCTGTCAAGGTTCAGGCTATTTGTGATTGGACGCAACCCTCTTCTCTTAAGAGCCTTCAGAAATTCTTGGGCTTTGCTAATTTCTATCGTCGATTTATAACTGGGTTTTCTGATGTTGCTAAACCACTGACTGATTTGACTAAGAAGGGTGCTGATGTTGCTGATTGGTCCCCTGCTGCTGTGGAGGCCTTTCGGGAGCTTAAGCGCCGCTTTTCTTCCGCCCCTGTATTGCGTCAGCCTGATGTTACTCTTCCTTTTCAGGTTGAGGTCGACGCTTCAGAAATTGGAGCTGGGGCGGTTTTGTCGCAGAAAAGTTCCGACTGCTCCGTGATGAGACCTTGCGCGTTCTTTTTTCGTAAATTTTCGCCCGCGGAGCGAAATTATGATATTGGTAATCGTGAACTCTTGGCTATGAAGTGGGCTTTTGAGGAATGGCGTCATTGGCTTGAGGGGGCTAGACATCAGGTGGTGGTATTGACCGACCACAAGAATTTGATTTATCTTGAGTCTGCCAGGCGCCTGAATCCTAGACAGGCGCGCTGGTCATTATTTTTCTCTCGGTTTAATTTTGTGGTTTCATACCTACCAGGTTCTAAAAATGTGAAGGCGGATGCCCTTTCTAGGAGTTTTGAGCCTGATTCTCCTGGTAATTCTGAACCTACGGGTATCCTTAAGGATGGAGTGATTTTATCTGCTGTTTCCCCAGACCTGCGACGTGCCTTGCAGGAGTTTCAGGCGGATAGACCTGATCGTTGCCCGCCTGGTAGAATGTTTGTTCCTGATGATTGGACCAGTAGAGTCATCTCGGAAGTCCATTCTTCTGCGTTGGCAGGGCATCCTGGAATCTTTGGTACCAGGGAGTTGGTGGCTAGGTCCTTCTGGTGGCCTTCCCTGTCACGAGATGTGCGAGGTTTTGTGCAGTCTTGTGATGTTTGTGCTCGGGCCAAGCCTTGTTGTTCTCGGGCTAGTGGATTGTTGTTATCCTTGCCTATTCCGACGAGGCCTTGGACTCACATCTCGATGGATTTTATTTCTGATCTCCCTGTTTCTCAGAAGATGTCTGTCATCTGGGTGGTGTGTGACCGTTTCTCTAAGATGGTCCATTTGGTTCCCTTGCCTAAGTTGCCTTCCTCATCCGAGTTGGTTCCTCTGTTTTTTCAAAATGTGGTTCGCTTGCATGGTATTCCGGAGAATATCGTTTCTGACAGGGGGACCCAATTCGTGTCTAGATTTTGGCGAGCGTTCTGCGCTAGGATGGGCATTGATTTGTCTTTTTCGTCTGCTTTCCATCCTCAGACTAATGGCCAGACCGAGCGAACTAATCAGACCTTGGAGACTTATTTGAGGTGTTTTGTCTCTGCGGATCAGGATGATTGGGTTGCCTTCTTGCCCTTGGCGGAGTTTGCCCTCAATAATCGGGCTAGTTCTGCCACTTTGGTTTCTCCTTTCTTCTGTAATTCGGGGTTTCATCCTCGTTTCTCTTCTGGTCAGGTGGAGCCTTCGGATTGTCCTGGAGTGGATGCTGTGGTGGAGAGGTTGCATCAGATTTGGGGGCAGGTGGTGGACAATTTGAAGTTGTCCCAGGAGAAGACTCAGCATTTTGCCAACCGCCGTCGTCGTGTTGGTCCTCGTCTTTGTGTTGGGGATTTGGTGTGGTTATCTTCTCGGTTTGTCCCTATGAAGGTTTCTTCTCCTAAGTTTAAGCCTCGGTTCATCGGCCCGTACAAGATATTGGAGATTCTTAACCCTGTGTCCTTTCGTTTGGACCTCCCTGCATCTTTTTCTATTCATAATGTCTTCCATCGGTCATTGTTGCGCAGGTATGAGGTACCGGTTGTGCCTTCCGTTGAGCCTCCTGCTCCGGTGTTGGTTGAGGGTGAGTTGGAGTACGTTGTGGAGAAGATCTTGGACTCCCGTGTTTCCAGATGGAGACTTCAGTATTTGGTCAAGTGGAAGGGCTACGGTCAGGAGGATAATTCTTGGGTGACAGCCTCTGATGTTCATGCCTCCGATTTGGTCCGTGCCTTTCATAGGGCTCATCCTGATCGCCCTGGTGGTTCTGGTGAGGGTTCGGTGCCCCCTCCTTGAGGGGGGGGGTACTGTTGTGAATTTGGTTTCTGGGCTCCCCCGGTGGTCACTGGTGGTACTGAACTTGTGTGTGTCATCTCCTCTGTTCACCTGTTTCCATCAGGATGTGGGAGTTTCTATTTAGCCTTGCTCCTCAGTCATTTCTATGCCGGCCAACAATGTTACCAGAAGCATTTCTGTTGCATGTTCCTGCTCCTAGACTACTTTCAGCTAAGTTGGATTTTTGTCCTAAGTTTGTTTGCATTTTTGTTCCAGTTCTCTGTGTTTGAATATTTCTGAGGCTGGAAGCTCTTGTGAACTGAAATTGCCACTCTGGTGTCATGAGTTGATATTGGAGTTTTAAAGTAATTTCAGGATGGAATTTTGAAAGGGTTTTCAGCTGGCCGTGAAGTTCCCTTTTCTGTCTTCCATCTATCTAGTAAGCGGACCTCAATTTTGCTAAACCTATCTTCATACTTCGTATGTCAATTTCCTCTGAAATAACCGACAATATATGTGGGGGCTACTGTCTGCCTTTTGGGGAAAATTTCTCTAGAGGTAAGCCAGGTCTGTATTTTCCTCTGCTAGGGTCAGTCAGTTCTCCGGCTGGCGCTGGGCGTCTAGGGATAAAACGTAGGCACGCTACCCGGCCACTTTTAGTTGTTGTGATAGGTTTAGCTCACGGTCAGCTCGAGTTCCCATCTTCCAAGAGCTAGTCCTTTTGTATGCTTTACTATGTTCTCTGTGTGTTGAGAACCATGACAGGCAGCACTAACAGCGCAAGGCCAAGGGATAACACGACAGCGCAGACTCCTGTACAGCAAATAACAACGCTCAGGAGGCTGCGCCCAGCACCAAGGTGGGATTCTTGACATCTGTGCTGCGTCTCATTACGAAGGGAACTCTCGCCTCCAACACAGTTTGACTGTATAAAGGGCTAAATGTTATACGTGTTTCATTTAGCGTGTGCAAGGAGAAAAATTAAAAGAGCAACCTTTGACTTGTGCAGCATTACTGCTGCATAAGCTGTGGCTCTTCTAGTTTGTAACACCTGAGGGGGGGTTAAAGGTTACCTTTGAAATTGGTTCAATTAGGCTTCGGCCTACACTCCGCTCCCTCTCCTCCTTTTGCTGACCCTGGGCTCTAACACCGCCAGTTTGGGCCCAGATGTGCTGGCTGCACAGAGCCAAACACCTCGCCAATGTGTCAGTGGGGTTCAGCACCGCCAGCTGTTCCCCTGCTGTGTAGCCGGCAACGTGTCCTGCAACAGCCACGCAGACACAACAGACCCAAAGCTGCCGCCAGTGCAGGCTTCGGCCTACACTCCGCTCCCCCTGCTGACCCTTTGCTCCAACACTGCTAGTTGGGGCTCTAGGAAGACAAGCTTGAATAGGTCCCCATCCTGGTTCCAGCACCGTCAGCTGGTTACGGGCAGAACCTTTGGCTTAGGTGCCTCCTTCTGGGTATCCGAGTTCCACCAATGTCAGGTGGTCCTTGGTAGTGCTTTCAGGCACGGTTACCTCCTGCTTAGTAACCGGGTTCCAGTAACGTCAGCTGGTCCTCGGTAGTTCCATTGGCTCTTGGACCTTCGGCTACCCATCCTGGTTCCAGTACCGTCAGCTGGTTCTCGGCAGTGTCTTTTGCTCTTGTACCTTCTGCTCCCCATCCTGGTTCCAGTACCGTCAGCTGGTTCCGGGCAGAGCCTTTGGCTTAGGTGCCTCCCTCTGGGTATCCGAGTTCCACCAACGTCAGGTGGTCCTTGGTAGTGCTTTCAGGCATGGGTACCTCCTGCTTAGTAACCGGGTTCCAGTAACGTCAGCTGGTCCTCGGTAGTTCCATTGGCTCTTGGACCTTCGGGTAGCCATCCGAGTTCCAGTTCCATCAGCTGTTTCTCGGCATTTTCTCAGCCTTCTTGTACCTTCTGCTACATTCCCAAGTTCAAGACCCTAAAGATGATGACCCGGAAGACCACCCCTAAGATGATGACAACACCAGAGACGACAACCACCGAGATGACGACGACCCTGGAGACGATGACCCTGATGACGACCCCGATGACGACGACCCCGGAGACGACGACCATGGAGACGTCGACGACCTGGAAGACCGAGAAGCAGAAGAACAAGAGGCTGCAGAACAAAGAGCAGAAGAACATTAAGCATAAGACTAAATATCAGAGCAAAAGATATTATCTAAATTATAAGCAGAAGAAGACTAAGCAGTGTATGGGGGTGAGTCCGTTCCTCCTCGTGGTGCCCCTGGAAAAAGCCTGATGCTGCAGGCCAAACTGAACGCGGACAAATGTAACTCTTTTGTGACAGGCAGAACGGAAGGTGTAATCTTCAAACTTTTATAGATAACAACTACGGGAATGCCTGTCACAAATAAGAATATGATGAAGAAGTTGAATACGAAGAAGATAATAGTTAAATAAAAAGAATATGAACAATGTAAGAAAAAAAATAATAGGTAGAAGATGAAGAAGAAGATGAATAAGGTGAAGAAGTTGATGTCAAAGAAGCTGATGATGAGGATAATGAAGAAGAAAGTGTGGGAGAAGTAAAAAAGAAGGTGAAGGGCGTGGAAGAAGTAGTGAAACATCAATATCTGTCAAAATAAATAAAAAATTAACATAGTAAAAATCTTTCTAACGCCGAACGTCATAAAAAAATATAAAAATCCTGCTATTCTATTTGATTGGGCTAAACCTCTGTGCCTTTAATGTCTCCGCCACCTCCCCCAATACATCCTACATTACTCTTAGTTGTTTTCCTTCATGTAGAATTAACCTACAAGGAAAGAAAGGGTTTATTTTAATTCCGATATTTTCGTCCCATTGACTTGCATTGGGATCGGGGATCGGTATCGGATTAGATCCGATACTTTGACGGTATCGGCCGATACTTTCCGATACCGATACTTTCCGATATCGGAAGGTATCGCTCAACACTACTTGTAAATGAAAATAGTTCCTGTCATACCTCATCCCAAATCCAAGTTAGTGCAACATTTGGTGGAGAATGTGGCTGTGTTCTGCTTCAGAAGTGTTGCATGTCTTGAGTGAAGGCAGCTATAAGACAAGAAGTGAGGTCAGACAGCATGGAGGACCTGATTTAAATACAGTTATATGAAAAAGTTTGGGCACCCCTATTAATCTTAAGCTTAATGTTTTACAAAAATTGTTTTTTTTTGCAACAGCTATTTCAGTTTCATATATCTAATAACTGTTGAACACAGTAATGTTTCTGCCTTGAAATAAGGTTTATTGTACTAACAGAAAATGTGCAATCTGCATTCAAACAAAATTTGACAGGTGCATAAGTATGGGAACCCTTATCATTTTCTTGTTTTAAATACTCCTACCTACTTTTTACTGACTTACTAAAGCACTTTTTTTGGTTTTGTAACCTCATTGAGCTTTGAACTTCATAGCCAGGTGAAAGCAATCACGAGAAAAGCTACTTAAAGTGGCCACTTGCAAGTTGTTCTCCTGTTTGAATCTCCTCTGAAGAGTGGCATCATGGGCTCCTCAAAACAACTGTAAAATGATCTGAAAACAAAGATTATTCAACATAGTTGTTCAGGGGAAGGATACAAAAACCTGTCTAAGAGATTTCCACTGTGAGGAACATAGTAAGGAAATGGAAGAACACAGGTACAGTTCTTGTTAAGGCCAGAAGTGGCAGGCCAAGAAAAACATCAGAAAGGCAGAGAAGAAGAATTGTGAGATCAGTCAAGGACAATCCTCAGACCACCTACAGAGAGCTGCAGCATCAACTTGCTGCAGATGGTGTCACTGTGCATCGGTCAACTATACAACGCACTTTGCACAAGGAGAAGCTATATGGGAGAGTGATGCAAAAGAAGCCATTTCTGCAAGCACGCCACAAACAGAGTCAGCTGAGGTATGCAAAAGCACATTTGGAGAAGCCAATTTACTTTTGGAAGAAGGTCCTGTGGACTGATGAAACCAAGATTGAGTTGTTTGGTCATACAAAAAGGCGTTTTGCATGGTGGCCAAAAAACACAGCATTCCAAGAAAAACACTTGCTACCCACAGTAAAATTTGGTAGAGGTTCCATCATGCTTTGGGGCTGTGTGGCCAATGCCGACACCGGGAATCTTGTTAAAGTTGAGGGACGCATGGATTCCTCTCAGTGTCAGCAGATTCTTAACAATAATGTTCATGAATCAGTGACAAAGTTGAAGTTACGCAGGGGATGGATCTTTCAGCAAGACAATGATCCAAAACACTGCTCCAAATCTACTCAGGCAATCATGCAGAGGAACAATTACACTGTTCTGGAATGGCCATCCCAGTCCCCAGACCTGAATATCATTGAACATCTGTGGGATCATTTGAAGAGGGCTGTCCATGCTCGGCGACCATCAAACTTAACTGAACTGGAATTGTTTTGTAAAGAGGAATGGTCAAAAATACCTTCATCCAGGATAAAGGAACTCATTAAAAGCTACAGGAAGCGACTAGAGGCTGTTATTTTTGCAAAAGGAGGATCTACTAAATATTAATGTCACTTTTCTGGTGAGGTGCCCATACTTATGCACCTGTCAAATTTTGTTTGAATGCAGATTGCACATTTTTTGTTAGTACAATAAACCTCATTTCAAGGCAGAAACATTACTGTGTCCAACAGTTATTAGATATATGAAACTGAAATAGCTGTTGCAAAAAAACCTATTTTTATAAAACATTAAGCTTAAGATTAATAGGGGTGCCCAAACTTTTTCATATAACTGTATCTTGTGCATACCTAGCAGGAAGCAAACTGTTTTTGTAACAGATCCAGAAGCAGCACAGGTAACAACAGCAGATTGAACTACTCACAGAGGCAATTCGTGGCACAGTGGCAACTCCAAATCCAAGCTCAGCTAATGATTTTTCTGTTCTGAAGGTGGTGAGGAGTTGAGATGAGCGAAAATGTTTGGAAAATGATTGTCAAATATAAATTCGGCATGAATATGGCACATTCGGATTTGTGATAGGAAACACGAGCAAATTTTCTGAAAATCGGCTAGCCAATCAGTGTGCAGGAAACATTCACTATGTCCAGACACAATGGCTTGTGCCATTGGATGCTGATATCACATGTCCCTCTCTATATAAAGAGCGGACATCTTGGTTTAGCGCCATTTTGTCACTATAACAGCACACAGAGGCTGCTCTTGATGCTGTTCCTGAATGCTGATAGATTTTAGCTATTTAGCTAGGCAGGTGTTTCTAAGTCAGATAGTTTATAAAGCTTGTTTCCTGTGCAGCTGTGAAATCGACCTTTCAGCAGTTTTTTTTTCTTGTGCCATTAGTGAGGTCCACAGTCAAAAACAGCAGGGCACATTTAATAGTGTGTTGTGCACTGCTTCTATTCTGCTACATGCTTGAGTAGACCTTTCAAAATATTTTTTTTTCAGTTTCTAAACGTGATTCAGCAAGGCATACAGTATGTCACCTTGTCATGTAGTGCTGCAGAACTTAATCTATGTGCAGAGGCGTTGCATAGTAATAAAATACAACTATTTTTTCAGTTAAAAACATGATATAGCCATATTTTCCTTCTCATTTTGTGATTGTGAAATTCATTTTTCTCCAAAACTGTTGCACAGTAAAAAAAAAAAAAAATTGTTACAAAGGTGATACAGCCCACCTTCTCATTTTATGGCGGTGAAATGCCGCTGTGTGCATAGCTCATGCAGAGTAAAAAAAAAAATCTGTGACAAACATGATAAAGCAGGCTAGATCTGAGTTTGAAATTGTTTTAGAACATATATTATATTGTATACAGGCCTCATCCACACAAAAAAATACTTTCTTGTGTTACTAACGTGATTCAGCACGCTATATTTCACTTTGTCATTTACTGCCACTGAAATTAAGCTGTGTGCAGAGTAAAAAAATCTAAATTTTTGTTGCTAATAGTGTGCTCTTACTACACTATCAGAGCAACATGACTTGGAAGGTTGTGGTGAAAGGAGGAATAGGCTTGGTGTTCAAGGTGTACAGGGTGTAGATGGTAATGTTAGTGAAAGCACTGGTGAACCAATACCGTGACATCCTATCCAAACACAATTGACAACTTCTGATACTGGATGAGCTACTCTATTACCTTTCTTTGGCAGCTGCACAGTGGTATGCCTTGTTGATGAGGGCCAGAAAGAGCATGTGCTCCCGTGAATAGAGAGCGCAGCTTCAATTGGCCTCTCCTCCACTTCCTACACCTTAACATCACACACAGAACAGTCCACAGACAAGGTGATCCTGATTAGACTCATATATCTGAGGCTTGCGCAGACTGTACAGTGCTGTCAGGGCAGGAAGAGGAGGATGACTGTCAGGGAAAGGAATGGGATAATGCAGAGGATGATGATGAGGTTGTACATGCCACTTGGTGTGAACACAGAGGCAAGCATCTGAGTAGGTGTCTGAGGAGGTGTAGAAGGAGGAAGGTGAGGAGGTCACGTTGCATCATACGGCGCAGATGTGGCGTGATGCAACCACGATGAGCACTGCATCCACAGCAACAACTGTGGCCAGCAGCGTTTCCGGGTCTGCAGCTCGCAGGGCTGGCAAGGGTTACCTAGCCTGAGTCTTTTTTGACACTGCAAAGGATGAGCCAACTCACCTTGTCTGCCAACTTTGCAAAAAAAACTGATTAGAGGGAAAAATTGCAATCATTTGACTACTACATGCATGAACCTCCTTTTTGGAAGTGCATTGAACAGCAAGGTTGATTGCTGCTGAGGGAATTCTTTAAATCTTCAGCTTAGGGAGTGTGACCTGAGCGTAAATGTGAACGGCGGTAAGTATGACTTGTGATTCAGTGAAGAGGTATTTGGAAAGCCTTTAACAAATACCTGTGTGAATTGGTGTGAATTGCTGAATTGGGAGTAGCTATATTCACAGGGGGTTAACTTAGGGTGAGGGCTCATAATTAAGGGTTTATAAGGGGCAGCTGTTTGGGGCTCAAGTCCTTTTTGGAAGTGCATTGAACAGCAAGGTGGATTGCTGCTGAGGGGAAGAAAAATAAATCTTTAAATCTTCAGCTTAGCGAGTGTGAGCGAGCTGAGTGTGACCTGAGCGTAAGTGTGAACGGCGGTAAGTGTGACTTGTGATTCATTGACTTTGGATTCAGGGAGTTTCCAAGGGAGGAATTACTGAATTGCTGTCTGTATCTTAATAATTTATATACAGTACAGACCAAAAGTTTGGACACACTTTCTCATTTAAAGATTTTTCTGTATTTTCATGACTATGAAAATTGTACATTCACACTGGAGGCTAGTCCTGATCTGGCACACGCCAATAAGTTTGCTAAGTTGGCAAATGAGGGGGGTGCCATTACAGGGGTAGCACTGCTGCAGCCTGGCATGTCTTCTGAAAGCCGGAGAAGTGACTGCTACAGTAAGGAGGGAAATAGGAGAGCAGGGCAGGCCAGACAGGTGCTGGTAGTGGGGGACTCAATTATTAGGGGAACAGATAGGGCAATCTGTCACAAAGACAGGGATCGTCGAACGGTGTGCTGCCTACCTGGCGCTCGAGTCTGACACATCGCTGATCGGGTGGACAGATTACTGGGAGGGGCTGGTGAAGACCCAGCGGTCATGGTGTACATTGGCACAAATGACAAAGTTAGAGGTAGGTAGAAGGTCCTTAAAGATGATTTCAGGGAATTAGGCTGCAAGCTGAAAGCAAGGACCTCCAACGTGGTATTTTCCAAAATACTGCCTGTACCACGTGCCACGCAAGAGAGGCAACGGGAGATTAGAGAGGTTAATAAGTGGCTCAAGAATTGGTGTAGGAAGGAGGGGTTTGGGTTCCTGCAGAACTGGGCCGACTTCTCAGTTGGCTACAGGTTCTACGCTAGGGACGGGCTGCACCTCAATGGGGACGGTGCAGCTGTGTTGGGGGAGAAAATGGCTAGAAGGTTGGAGGAGTGTTTAAACTAGGGATTGGGGGGAGGGTATTCATTTTATAGGAGGGGAAGATAGTGCAGATAGAGACCTGGGCACAAATAAGGAAGTTGGGGGTGGCGGTGGCATGGGGGGTGGGGTTAGAACAGTTAATAATTTAAGAAAGACTAGAGGTACAGAGAGGAACATCAAGTGCATGTATACTGATGCCAGAAGCCTCGCCAACAAAATGGACGAATTAGAACTAATGTTGTTGGAGCATAATTATGACATGGTTGGGATATCTGAGACATGGCTGGACGAGAGCCATGACTGGGCTGTTAACTTGCAGGGTTATAGTCTGTTCAGAAATGACCGAATGGATAGGTGAGGGGGAGGGGTGTGTCTATATGTAAAATCGTCCTTAAAACCCACCCGGCGTGATAATATAGGTGAATCTAATAAAAATGTAGAGTCCCTGTGGGTGGAGATAAGGGGAGGGGGAAAAAATAATAAATTACTGATAGGGGTTTGTTATAAATCTCCAAAAATAATGGAAGCAATGGAGAATATCCTCGTAAAGCAAATAGATGAAGCTGCGACTCAAGGAGAAGTCATTATTATGGGGGACTTCAACTACCCTGAAATAGATTGGGGAGCGGAAACCTGCAGTTCCAGCAAAGGTAATTGGTTTTTGACAACTATGAGAGACAATTACCATATATACTCGAGTATAAGCCGACCCGAGTATAAGCCGAACCCCCTAATTTTGCCACAAAAAACTGGGAAAACTTATTGACTCGAGTATAAGCCTAGGGTGGAAAATGCAGCAGCTACCGGTGAATTTAAAAAATAAAAATAGATGCTCCATACCGTTCATTATGGCCCCATAGCTGTGCCATATAGTGCTCTGCACCATTCATTATTGCCCCATAGCTGTACCATAGAAAGCTGTGCCATATAGTGCTCTGCACCGTTCATTATTGCCCCATAGCTGTGCCATATAGTGCTCTGCACCGTTCATAATTGCCCCATAGCTGTGCCATATAGTGCTCTGCACCGTTCATAATTGCCCCATAGCTGTGCCATATAGTGCTCTGCGCCGTTCATTATTTCCCCATAGCTGTGCCATATAGTGCTCTGCGCCGTTCATTTTTTCCCCATAGCTGTGCCATATAGTGCTCTGCACCGTTCATTATTGCCCGCATAGCTGTGCCATATAGTGCTCTGCACCGTTCATTATTGCCCCATAGCTGTGCCATATAGTGCTCTGCACCGTTCAGAATTGCCCCATAGCTGTGCCATAGAAAGCTGTGCTGCTGCTGCAATAAAAATAATAAAAGACATACTCACCTCTCTTGCTTGCAGCTCCTCAGCGTCCTGTCCCGGCGTCTCTCCGCACTGACTGATCAGGCAGAGGGCGGCGTGCACACTATATGCGTCATCGCGCCCTCTGACCTGCACAGTCAATGCGGAGAGAGAGACGCCGGGAAGATGGATTGGCGACCGGCGTGTGGAACGCGGACAGGTGAATATGACATACTTACCTGCTCCCGGCGTCCCGCTCCTTCCCCCGGACAGCTGGTCTCCGGGTGCCGCAGCCTCTTCCTCTGTCAGCGGTCACCGGCACTCCCTATGGGAGTGGAGTCCATAGTCATTTCTCTAATGAGCGGTCCCACGTGACCGCTGAACAGGGGAAGAGCTGCGGCACCCGGAGACTGTGGGACGGGCAGGGGGAGCGCCAGGAGCGCCGGAAGCAGGTAAGTATACCTCAGCGCCCTCTCCCCCTCACCCACCGACCGTGACTCGAGTATAAACCGAGAGGGGCACTTTCAGCCCAAAAATTTGGGCTGAAAATCTCGGCTTATACTCGAGTATATACGGTACCTTTCACAACTGGTTCAGAACCCAACAAGAAGGGGGGCACTGCTAGACCTAATATTAACCAACAGGCCAGACCGCATATCAAATATAAGGGTTGGGGGTCACTTGGGGAATAGTGATCACAAAATAATAAGTTTTCATGTATCCTTTAATAAGATGTGTAGTAGGGGGGTTACAAGGATACTAAACTTCAGGAGGGCAAATTTCCAATGGATGAGAGAGGATCTTGGTGCAATTAACTAGGACGATATCCTGAGACATAAAAATACACAAAGAAAATGGGAGACGTTTATTATCATCCTGGATAGGACCTGTGCACAGTATATACCGTATGGGAATAAAAATACTAGAAATAGGAGGAAACCAATATGGCTAAATAGAGCTGTAAGGTGCGCAATAAGTGACAAAAAGAAAGCATTTAGAGAATTAAAGGAAGTAGGTAGTGATGAGGCATTAAATAAATACAAAAAATTAAATAAATTCTGTAAAAAGCAAATCAAGGCAGCAAAGATTGAGACAGAGAGACTGATTGCCAGAGAGAGTAAAAATAATCCCAAAATATTCTTTAACTACGTAAATAGTAAGAAACTAAAAAATGATAGTGTTGGCCCCCTTAAAAATAGTCTGGGTGAAATGGTGGTCGAGGATGAGGAAAAAGCCAATATGCTAAATGACTTTTTTTCATCAGTATTTACACAAGAAAATCCCATGGCAGACAAAATGACTAGTGATAAAAATTCCCCATTAAATGTCACCTGCTTAACCAGCAGGAAGTACGGTGGCGTCTAAAAATCACTAAAATTTACAAATCTCCGGGCCCGGATAGGATACACCCCCGAGTACTGCAGGAATTAAGTACAGTCATTGATAGACCATTATTTTTAATTTTTAAAGAGTCCATAATAACAGAGTCTGTACCACAGGACTGGCGTATAGCAAATGTGGTGCGAATATTCAAAAAGGGGACAAAAACTGAACTCGGTAATTATAGGCCAGTAAGCTTAACCTCTACTGTGGGCAAAATCCTGGAGGGCATTCTAAGGGATGCTATACTGGAGTATCTGAAGAGGAATAACCTCATGACCCAATACCAACATGGGTTTACTAGGGACCGTTCCTGTCAGACTAATCTGATCAATTTCTATGAGGAGGTAAGTGTTAGGTTAGGGCTAGCGGAACGCACCAAATGAATATATGATTTTATTATGATAGATGCGTTCGCAGCCCGGGGTCCATCGTGCAGGAGAACCTGCTGCTAGCAATTAGCGGAACTAATTGACGGTGTTAGCTAACTCTGTTACTTCACAGAGCAGCCGTGAACTCAAAGCACTGCGCCCTGTTAGACTCCACAGAGGCACAGGCTACTGCCTAAACAAGAGCAGTCAGTGGTCATGCATGCACACGAAACTCCTCGCCGGAGGTGCCAGCATTCTAAGGGCTTATTTCGGCCTGGTCCCTGAATACCCAAGCATACAAACTCCTCACCGGAGGTGCTAGCATTCTAGGGGCTTATTTCAGCCGGGTCCCTGAACACACTTATACTAGACCACACTGGCGCAAAGTACATAATTAAAGAGCAATACTAGCGCATGGCCGTACGGCCATGCGAACCTTAAATAGTTGCAGCACGTTCAGGACCTTCCTGGAAGGACCAATGAGAGGCTGCCACAGAGCGTGAGCACAAACAGGACCTTAGCTGCAGTGTCTGATCATGTGACCCTCGATCTCCACTGAGAGATCTTACACTGGGCATGCTCAGAATGAGAAAAGCAGGACTTAGTCCCAGAAGTGTCTGCTCGCCGCTGCCCAGCACTGACTTCAATGGCAGAAGCAGGAAAAGCAGCAGTAACTCTCTGTACAGAGCCAGACTGAGCGAGCCGCTGGGACCGACGTCTCCGCTGAGCCGACTCCACTGCGGCAGGAGAAGAATGGGAGACCGCAGCGGAGATGGCCCGAGATTCCGCCTGTGCAGAGACGGGAACTCGACCCCTAACATTACCTTCCTTGGACCTCGCTATGCTCGAAGGCAGCAATGAGCTGCGGAGCCCGAATGCGCTCAGCAGGCTCGCAGGACCTATCCTCAGGACCGTAACCCTTCTAGTCCACCAAATAAAATTTTTTGCCACGAACCACCTTCCACCCCAAAATAGTGTTCACCTTGTAATCGTCCGTAGACGAACCCGATGTCCCAGCAGATGACTCGGAAAACCGGGACATGTATACAGGTTTCAAAAGGGACACATGAAAGTTGTCGGTGATACCCAGGCGTGGCGGAAGGGCTAAACGGTAGACCACAGGGTTAACCTGTTCGAGGACCTTGAAAGGACCCAAGTAGCGAGGTGCAAACTTAGTAGACTCAACACGCAGCCTGATGTTATGGGCGGAGAGCCACACTAACTCGCCAGGAGCATAGTTCGGAGCGGGGCGCCGATGTGCATCAGCAGAGGACCTCATTCTCTCCTTGGAGGCCTGAATGGCATCCTGAGTGCGGTCCCAAATATCCCGTGCCTCCACAGCCCAGTCTGCCACCCAGGAGTCGGCAGAAGGGCATAGGCACAGGTACCCGCGGATGCTGACCATAGTTGAGGAGGAATGGGGTTTGTCCAGTAGAGTCGGCTACCGCATTGTATAGCGCAAACTCTGCCCACGGTAGCAAGGATGCCCAGTCATCCTGCCTGGCTGAGACAAAATGTCACAGATATGTGACCAAGGTCTGATTGTCCCTCTCTACCAATCCATTCATCTCGGGATGATATGCGGAAGAGAGATTTAACTCATTGCTGAGAAGACGACAAAGCTCTCTCCAGAACCGAGACGCAAACTGGGGACCCCGGTCACTGACAATTTTATCTGGCATACCATGCAGGCAGAAGATGTGCTTTATGAACAACTCTGCCAAGGCCCGTGCCGAAGGTAACCGTGGAAGCGGCACCAAATGCACCATTTTAGAAAAATGATCAGTGATAACCCAAATGATGGTACAGCCCTGAGACTTGGGCAAACCCACCACAAAGTCCATCCCGACCATCTCCCAGGGCCTGTCTGCCACCGGCAATGGATAGAGTAACCCAGCTGGCTGTCGTCAAGGAGACTTATTTTTGGCGCAGGAGACACACGCCTGAATATAATCCCTGACATCACGGACCATATGTGGCCACCAGTACGTCCTCGCCAACAGCTCAGATGTCCTTTTTGTCCCAAAATGTCCACCCACCCTGGACGAATGAGCCCACGAGAGAACCTCCGGTCGCAAACTGGATGGTACAAAAGTCTTGCCCGGAGGCACAGACTCTAGCGAAACCGGAGCTACGGTTATCAGACTCTCATTGGGGACAATAAGCCGAGGCTCCTCTTCCTCCTCCACAGATGACACAACGGATCGAGAAAGAGCATCGGCACGAATGTTCTTCTCCCCCGAAAGAAAATGGAGGGTGAAATGGAACCGGGAGAAGAACAAGGACCATGTAGCCTGGCGAGAATTTAACCGCTGGACTGTCTGCAGGTACACCAAATTTTTATGGTCTGTGAAGACTTGGAAAGGAAAACGAGCTCCCTCCAAGAGATATCTCCACTCCGAGAAAGCCAATTTCATGGCCAGCAACTCCCTGTCCCCGACGGAATAATTCCTCCCTGCTGGTGAGAAGGTCTTAGAAAAGAAGAAGCAAGGATGCTTCCGACCTTGAGCATCTTTTTGGAAAAGGACCGCTCCAGCACCAACAGATGAGGCATCCACCTCCATGATAAATGGTTTGTCTACATCGGGGCGATGTAGGATGGGAGCGCTAGCGAAGTGTGACTTTATGGATTTAATGGCCTTGGAGACCTCCTCAGACCACAATTTGGGATTTGCTCCCTTCTTGGTAAGGGCAACCAAGGGAGCTACCAAAGTTGAGAAGTGTGGAATGAACTGTCGATAGTAGTTAATGAACCCCATAAAGCGCTGCACCGCTTTAAGAGAATGGGGTTCCTGCCAGTCCATTCACAGCCTGTAGCTTGGCAGGATCCATAGCCAAACCCTGGGCAGAGATGATATAACAAAGAAATGGCAAGGACTCCTGCTCAAACACACACTTCTCCAACTTGGCGTAGAGGGAGTTTGCCCATAAGAGGTCAAAGAATTTGCGAACATCTCCCTGATGGGAGTCAATATCTGGATAGTAGATGAGAATATCATCCAGACAGACTACGACCGAGGTGGTGAGCATATCTCAGAAGATGTCGTTCACAAAGTCTTGGAAAACGGCTGGGGCATTACAGAGCCCGAAGGGCATCACCAGATACTCATAGTGCCCATCCCTGGTGTTAAAAGCCGTCTTCCATTCGTCCCCCTCACGGATGCGAATCAGGTTGTAAGCACCCCGCAGATCTAATTTTGTAAATACCCTTGCTCCCCGTAGCCTATCAAAAAGCTCAGATATCAGGGGTAATGGGTATTTGTTCTTAACGGTGATGGCGTTAAGACCCCTGTAATCAATACATGGACGCAGTTCTCCATTCTTCTTCTGAACAAAGAAGAACCCAGCCCCAGCAGGCGACACTGACTTCCTGATGAGCCCTCTTGCCAGATTCTCTTGGATGTACTGAGACATAGCCTCCGTCTCCGGGAGAGATAACGGATAAACTCGACCCCAGGGAGGCTCAGCACCAGGCAAGAGGTCAATAGGACAGTCATAGGGGCGGTGAGGCGGAAGGGTCTCCGCCACCTTTTTGGAGAACACATCCGCATGAGACCAGTATTGCTTGGGGAGAGAGGATAGATCTGCGGGTACCTCTGTAGTAGCAACCTGAACACACTCCCTTTGACACCTACCCTCACAAGACTCACCCCATCCCAAAATTCTGCCTGAGGACCACTCGATATGTGGAGAGTGGTACCGTAACCAAGGTATTCCCAACAGGACCTCATCAATTCCCTCAGGTATGACGAGCAGATATATTGTCTCCTGATGGGATGGCGACATGGACAGAGAAAAAGGAATGGTCTGGTGAGTTATCTGTGAGGGCAGTGTCGACCCATACACCACTCGTACTGTTGTAATCGAGTGCAGGGTTGTGTATGTCACCACGGAACAGACAGACCAACTGTTGAAGGGGATTTATTAACAGGGGTAAAATTCTCCTTGCAGGGAGTAAACAGGGGGTTAATAGAGTCAAATAGTAAACAGTTAAGCAGAATCAAAAGGGTTAACGAGTGTTCTTGTAACTTATCAGCCCAGGGAGGTCCTGACTGGAGGGTCCTTTTTCCAACGTGGATGCAGTCACCAGCAGGGCTTGAGATCCTGAAGTCTCTTCTGTGTCTCCTGGAAAGTCCGGGGTTAAGTCTCTGCAGCCTGCTCTTCTCAAAGTGAAACTGGAACCAGGAAATAGCAGTCTCTCGTCACTGCTGCAGGAGTCTCCGTAAGCCTGGCAGCTTCTAGGTAGTAACGATGTCACACACACACTGGGCAGTTACTTATCACACTAGGGATCTTTGGCTTGTCACTGCGGTCACCGGGGCTGCACTGAGTCACTGTCTCTGCACTGTCAGGGGAAGAGTCTTCTCAGAT
Source organism: Ranitomeya variabilis (assembly GCF_051348905.1). Lineage (NCBI taxonomy): Eukaryota > Metazoa > Chordata > Amphibia > Anura > Dendrobatidae > Ranitomeya > Ranitomeya variabilis. The sequence goes on along the minus strand of NC_135232.1, from coordinate 534,178,975 downwards.
TATGGAGGCTTCCAAGTCCCCACTCTCACTCCAGCCTTAGTGCCCTCACGGGGAGCACTCTGTCATGGGGAGCGCGGTGCTGCAGCCTGCTTTCTCTCTGGCACGCTGTCCCCTCTCTGGCGCGCTCTCTCTCCCGCACTTTTCTGACCACTCCCCTCTCTTTTCCCAGCAGTCACCACGTCCCCTCTGTCCAGGGCAGAAAGTCTTCCCCCCAACAACCCAGCTGTCTGACTAAGTGGTTCCAGGCAAGGAGCAGGGAAAGCAACCTCCTTACATTCCCCCTCTCTTAAAGCTCGCCATTCCACGGGCGAGGACTCTTCGTGCTTCTCTTTGTTCTTTGGAGAGGAGTCAGATACCTGCGATTCTCGCATCTCCTTCTGCCTTTCTTCTTGTACATACTCCCAGACTAAATGGTTTAGGAGCTGCTCATCAGTCAGGATGAGATATGCTTTCTCTGCTTCATCAACAACTGCTGTCTTCTTCTTTTTCTTCTTCTTCTTCTTAGCTTTGCCGCTAGCAGATGTCTGCGTAGATGATTCATCCTCCTCCTTGTCGTTATCGGAAACTTTAGGGACTTCTTGTTCGGGCTCCTCAGTTTGGGGGCTTAGTACAAGCAATTCTTCTCCATAGCTCCCCCTCTCTTTGACAGGAGCATTCTCGTCAAAGCTTGAGTCAGATGAATTAAGACCATGCAGGCCGGACTCTTTGTCACCTGCACCGGGCTCTGCGGGCATCATTTCCCAGGGCTTCTCAACCACACGCCCTGTCTCACACAGCTGTTCCATTTCCCCTGTCCGATCAGGAACTGGTGAGCTGACAGCCAGCACATTCTTCACCTCAGGGGATGACATCAGTGGTTTCTCCTTCTCATTGGCTCAGACCTTGAAAAGGAGTGTCGCAGGAACACTTGGCACTTTCTCTCCTTCTTCGGGAACTCATGCTGGACAGGGTAGTAAAGCACTTTGGTGGTCTTCTCGAGTGAACGTTACTTTCTTCCCGCTGGACTGAGTCTCACCAACAAAACCTTCAGACCCAGGCTGTAGATTCACCAGGTTCGCCTTTACGTGTTGGGATAGCGCAGTCATTTCACCAGAGATGCCTGACACCTTCTCCACCTCTCCTTGGCGTCCGACATTGTGATACTGTCTTGCCCTTGGTGGAACTCTTCTCTTCCTGCCGTACCATTCCCTCCAGGGACGACGTTCCCTCCAGTTAGCAGGACCCTCAGAGGGGTGAGCGGATCTCTGCCACCGCTCTTCTCGGGTAGGGCAATTTCTGGACATGTGTCCCACCTTTCTGCACGTCCAGCACTCACGTCTGCGTCTGTCTGGAGGGCGCTTCAGTCTGGATCGTTGACCTCGGCGGGGAACACCTCTCGTCTGCGGTTGCTCTTCACCCCAGGATACAGAGTTACACTCTGGGGCCACCACCGAAGCCTTCTTCATGCTGCGCACCTCTCCTCTAACTCTTTCTGGCGGCTCCTGCACGTTACCTCGGGGTATGCCACTGGTCCCCAAAACGGCAGTAAGGGCTTTCCCCAGACTCTCAATCTCCTCCCAGATTCTTCTTATCTTCAGCTGGGAATCTCGGGTCCACATCGCTTCCTCTCCATTTTGACTGGGTGCTCCGCAGTTGTAGCATCTAGGCAGTCTTCTTCGCCGAGCAGCACTAGTCTCACTTTGGAGGGCGGTCTCTCTTTCTCGCACCGGAGGGCTGTACTCTGCAGCAGGGATCATCTTATATTCAGCCACCTCCTCACGGACTCGCTTAACCTCCTTCTTCAAGTCTTCTACCCATTGAGGGGCTGTTACCTCCCTGCTCCATACCTTTCCCACTGGCCCTACCACCCCTTGCTCTTGCTCGCGCATGCGTGCCTCACTCCCGACCTCAGAGAAAGTCATATCTAGCTTTACGCGCATGCGCTCTCGCAGGGCCTGTTTCATCAACACATCTCGCAAGCCTGTCACCAGTTGGTCTTGCAGCACAACGTCAACTGTCCCCACACCTACGTCGTCCTTCCGTATAATGGCAGTATGAAGCTCTTGCAGTGCGTTCATATATTGAGTCACGGTCTCCCCCTCTCTTTGTACCCGGCGGAACAGTCGCATGCACAGCTCCCCTACGTCAGTGGGGTCCCCATGCGTCTCCTCAAGTATACGTAATACTTTGTCCAGGGTATCTCTCGCCTGAGGGGGTCTGAGCATAACAGAGTCCCGTGCATCCCCCTCTAGGGCCATCACAGCTATTTCCGCCTGCAGAGCCGGTGTCATAGGATACATCAGCATCATCCCTCGGATGCGCTCCGTCCAACCCCACAACATGACATTACTCCCTGAAAATCTTGGCAGGTTAGCTAACATGGCTCCCAGGGAGATGCTAGACCTGGGACCTCCATCAACTGCTTGGTCTGCCCCTTCCGCGCTACCGTGTGACATCCTGCCGACTACGCCAAGTGTAATCGAGTGCAGGGTTGTGTATGTCACCACGGAACAGACAGACCAACTGTTGAAGGGGATTTATTAACAGGGGTAAAATTCTCCTCGCAGGGAGTAAACAGGGGGTTAATAGAGTCAAACAGTAAACAGTTAAGCAGAATCAAAAGGGTTAATGAGTGTTCTTGTAACTTATCAGCCCAGGGAGGTCCTGACTGGAGGGTCCTTTTTCCAACGTGGATGCAGTCACCAGCAGGGCTTGAGATCCTGAAGTCTCTTCTGTGTCTCCTGGAAAGTCCGGGGTTAAGTCTCTGCAGCCTGCTCTTCTCAAAGTGAAACTGGAACCAGGAAATAGCAGTCTCTCGTCACTGCTGCAGGAGTCTCCGTAAGCCTGGCAGCTTCTAGGTAGTAACGATGTCACACACACACTGGGCAGTTACTTATCACACTAGGGATCTTTGGCTTGTCACTGCGGTCACCAGGGCTGCACTGAGTCACTGTCTCTGCACTGTCAGGGGAAAAGTCTTCTCAGATTATGGAGGCTTCCAAGTCCCCACTCTCACTCCAGCCTTAGTGCCCTCACGGGGAGCACTCTGTCATGGGGAGTGCGGCGCTGCAGCCTGCTTTCTCTCTGGCATGCTGTCCCCTCTCTGGCGCGCTCTCTCTCCCGCACTTTTCTGACCACTCCCCTCTCTTTTCCCAGCAGTCACCACGTCCCCTCTGTCCAGGGCAGAATGTCTTCCCCCCAACAACCCAGCTGTCTGACTAAGTGGTTCCAGGCAAGGAGCAGGGAAAGCAACCTCCTTACACTGTAACTGGTTGCGCTAGCATAACCAGGGGTATTGCGTGATGTTGGGCGAAGGCGGAAGACATAAAATTGCCCTCCGCCCCAGAATCCACGCAGAGCTCTACTGAGTGGGAAGATGAGCCAATAATAATTGTCCCCTTAAAGGACAATTTTGAGGCAAACGTCGCCGTATCTAGTGTACCTCCACCGACTACCACTAGAGACTGACATCTCCTCGACCGCTGGGAACATCTGGTGGCAAGATGTCCAGACTGCTGGCAAACATGACAGACATTGGGTGCCCAAGCGGTCCGGGACTTAGAACCCGCTCGAGACACCTCCCTGGACTCATGTGACTCAGGAACCTGGACCAGAGATTCCAGAGGCTTGGCGAAGGTGGGAGCCAGCCTAAACCTCTGCCTACACTGGGCTCGCTCTAACCTCCGCTCGTTAAAACGGAGGTCAATACGGGTAGAGACAGTTATTAACTCCTCCAGTGTGGCTGGAATCTCCCTAGTGGCCAGAGCATCCTTAACGTGATCAGCCAGCCCCCTCCAAAATATGGGGATAAGGGCTTTATCCGACCACTCCAACTCTGAAGCTAAAGTTCGGAAATGGATGGCAAATTGGCTGACCAAGGACTCACCCTGAGTTAATGCCAGCAGTTGGAGCGCTATATCATGGGTGACTTGAGGTCCGAGGAAGACCTGTTTCAAAGTACTCAGAAACAACGGAGCACTCTGCACCACACGATCGTCACGCTCCCACAGAGGCGTAGCCCATTCCAACGCCCTGTCCGACAAGAGGGACACAATAAATCCCACCTTAGCCTGCTCTGTGGGAAAACGTGCAGCCAGTAGCTCGAGGTGAATAGAGCACTGACTCACGAATCCCCTACAAGATCTGCTTTCTCCAGAAAATTTATCTGGCAGCGGGAGGCGCGAAAATGTCGGAACAGGGGTGGCAGTGGACAAGGTGGCTGCAGCCACGCTAGCAGCCTGTACAGCAACTGCGGAAATATCCACAGCTGAAGTTGAGCTCTCGAGAGCCGCCAACCTACCCTCCAGCTGCTGGATATACTGCAAAGATTGCTGTATGTCCGCCATTTACTAGCCAGACCCTGGCGCTAGTATTATGTTAGATTAGGGCTAGCGGAACGCACCAAATGAATATATGATTTTATTATGATAGATGCGTTCGCAGCCCAGGGTCCACCGTGCAGGAGAACCTGCTGCTAGCAATTAGCGGAACTAAATGACGGTGTTAGCTAACTCTGTTACTTTACAGAGCAGCCGTGAACTCAAAGCACTGCGCCCTGTTAGACTCCACAGAGGCACAGGCTACTGCCTAAACAAGAGCAGTCAGTGGTCATGCATGCACACGAAACTCCTCGCCGGAGGTGCCAGCATTTTAAGGGCTTATTTTGGCCTGGTCCCTGAATACCCAAGCATACAAACTCCTCACCGGAGGTGCCAGCATTCTAGGGGCTTATTTCAGCCGGGTCCCTGTACACACCTATACTAGACCACACTGGCGCAAAGTACATAATTAAAGAGCAATACTAGCGCATGGCCGTGCGGCCATGCAAACCTTAAATAGTTGCAGCACGTTCAGGACCTTCCTGGAAGGACCAATGAGAGGCTGCCACAGAGCGTGAGCACCTACAGGACCTTAGCTGCAGTGTCTGATCATGTGACCCTCGATCTCAACTGAGAGATCTTACACTGGGCATGCTCAGAATGAGAAAAGCAGGACTTAGTCCCAGAAGTGTCTGCTTGCCGCTGCCCAGCACTGACTTCAATGGCAGAAGCAGGAAAAGCAGCAGTAACTCTCTGTACAGAGCCAGACTGAGCGAGCCGCTGAGACGGACGTTTCCGCTGAGCAGACTCCACTGCGGCAGGAGAAAAGTGGGAGACCGCAGCGGAGATGGCCCGAGATTCCCCCTGTGCAGAGACGGGAACTTGACCCCTAACAGTAAGTTCCGGACTGGACCAAGGAAACCCAGTGGACGTAGTGTATATGGACTTTTCAAAAGCTTTTGATATGGTGCCACACAAAAGGTTGATACATAAAATGAGAATAATGGGGATAGGGGAAAAAATGTGTAAGTGGGTTAAGAGCTGGCTCAGGGATAGGAAACAAAGGGTGGTTATTAATGGAGCACACTCGGACTGGGTCACGGTTAGCAGTGGGGTACCACAGGGGTCAGTATTGGGCCCTCTTCTTTTTAACATATTTATTAATGACCTTGTAGGGGGCATACAGAGCAGAATTTCAATATTCGCAGATGACACAACTCTGCAGGGTAATCAATACAGAGGAGAACAATTTTATATTACAGGATGATTTATGTAAACTAGAAGCTTGGGCTGATAAATGGCAAATGAGCTTTAATGGGGATAAATGTAAAGTCATGCACTTGGGTAGAAGTAATAAGATGAATAACTATGTGCTTAATTCTAAAACTCTGGGCAAAACCGTCAATGAAAAAGACCTGGGTGTATGGGTGGATGACAAACTCATATTCAGTGGCCAGTGACAGGCAGCTGCTACAAAGGCAAATAAAATAATGGGATGCATTAAAAGAGGCTTAGATGCACATGAGGAGAACATAATTTTACCTCTATACAAGTCACTAGTTCGACCACACTTAGAATACTGTGCACAGTTCTGGTCTCCGGTGTATAAGAAAGACATAGCTGAACTAGAGCGGGTGCAGAGAAGAGCGACCAAGGTTATTAGAGGACTGGGGGGGTCTGCAATACCAAGATTGATTATTACACTTAGGGCTATTTAGTTTGGAAAAACGAAGGCTGAGAGGTGATCTTATTTTAATGTATAAATATATGAGGGGATAGTACAGAGACCTTTCTGATGATCTTTTTAATCATAGACCTGAGACAGGGACAAGGGGGCATCCTCTATGTCTGGAGGAAAGAAGGTTTAAGCATAATAACAGACGCGGGTTCTTTACTGTAAGAGCAGTGAGACTATGGAACTCTCTGCCTTATGATGTTGTAATGAGTCATTCATTACTTAAATTTAAGAGGGGACTGGATACCTTTCTGGAAAAGTATAATATTACAGGGTATATATACTAGATTCCTTGATAGGGTGTTGATCCAGGGTGTTGCCGTATGTGGAGTGGGGAAGGAATTTTTTTCCCCAAAGTGGAGCTTACTATTTGCCACATGGTTTTTTTTTGCCTTCCTCTGGATCAACATGTTAGGGCATGTTGGGTTAGGCTGCGGGTTGAACTAGATAGACTTAAAGTCTTCCTTCAACCTTAATAACTATGTTACTATATTACTATGTTACTATGAACCTTTTATATGTGCAATCAACATGTGTTACTCTGACAATTCCACTGTGAAAAAATGCGGACCTGCAGACTTCAGCAACCATCAGCCATCCCATCAACCGCATCTGCTGCTTCTTCCTCCTCCTCTGTTACCGTGCCGAGTATTGTCAAACAGGTCTCAGACTGCAGTACTTCGGGTTCTTTACCGAAGAGTCTGCCGTCAGCTGTAATGGATGCTGACATGCCTGCTGTTTTTGACTGATCTCAGAGATCGAGCACACCACAACTTTATCAATCCACATAACATCTCCGCCTGCACCTCACTACGGTCCAGCAGTTTGTCCGGTTCACGGTACTCCACCCTATCTCAGCTCAGAAGCCAGCCCTTGGTCCCACAGTTGTGGTCACATAAAAGATTATTTCCTCCTACACATGACAAAGCTAAGAGTTTGAACTTCACCATCTCCAATATTTTGACCAAAGATATGCTGCCTTTCCGCCTGGTAGATACAGACAGTTTTCGAAAGCTGATAGCTGTCACAGACTCCCCAGTACCAGTTGCCCAGTCTCCATTACTTCTTTAAGAAAGCTGTGCCTGTGCTACAGCAGCATGCTGCAGACAAAATAACTCCTTGACTAAATCTGTCTGTCAGGGTGCATTTCACCACAGACACTTGGATGAGTAAGCATGGCCAAGGGTGTTACATCTCGCTGACTGGGCACTGAGTGACTCTGGTAGCTGAGGGGACAGACAGGGAAGGGGCTGCTCCACAAGTCTTGGAATCACCAAGGCTTGCAGGACAAACCTCGATATTTCACACTTCCTCCACTGTTTCTGCCTCCTCCACCTCCTCTAATGACTAGTGTTGAGCGATACCTTCCGATATCGGAAAGTATCAGTATCGGAAAGTATCGGCCGATACCGGCAAAATATCGGATCTCGCCGATACCGATACCCGATACCAATGCAAGTCAATGGGACGAAAATATCGGAATTAAAATAAACCCTTTCTTTCCTTGTAGGTTCATTCTACATGAAGGAAAACAACTAAGAATAATGTAGGATGTATTGGGGGAGGTGGCGGAGACATTAAAGGCATAGAGGTTTAGCCCAATCAAATAGAATAGCAGGAATTTTAATTTTTTTTTAAGACGTTCGGAGTTACAAAGATATTGACTATGTTAAGATTTTTTTTATTTTGTCAGATATTGATGTTTCACTACTTCCACGCCCTTCACCCTCTTTTTTACTTCTCCCACACTTTCTTCTTCATCATCATCAGCATCTTTGACATCAAGTTCTTCTTCACCTTATTCATCTTCTTCTTCATCTTCTACCTATAATTTTATTTTGTTACATTGTTCATATTCTTTTTATTTAACTATTATTCTTCTTCATATTCAACTTCTTCATCATATTCTTATTTGTGACAGGCATTCCCGTAGTTGTTATCTATAAAAGTTTGAAGATTACATCTTCCATTCTGCCTGTCACAAAAGAGTTAGATTTGTCCGCGTTCAGTTTGGCCTGCAGCATCAGGCTTTATCCAGGGGCACCACGAGGAGGAACGGACTCACCCCCATACACTGCTTAGTCTTCTTCTGCTTATAATTTACATAATATTTTTTGCTCTGATATTTAGTGTTATGCTTAATGTTCTTCTGCTCTTTGTTCTGCAGCCTCTTGTTCTTCTGCTTCTCGGTCTCCCATGTTGTCGTCGTCGTCTCCAGCGTCGTCGTCATCTCAGTGGTTGTCATCTCTGGTGTCGTCGTCATCTTAGGGGTGGTCTTCCGGGTCATCGTCTTTAGGGTCTTGAACTTGGAAATGTAGCAGAAGGTACAAGAAGGCTGAGAAAATGCCGAGAAACAGCTGATGGAACTGGAACTCGGATAGCTACCCGAAGGTCCAAGAGCCAATGGAACTACCGAGGACCAGCTGACGTTACTGGAACCCGGTTACTAAGCAGGAGGTACCCGTGCCTGAAAGCACTACCAAGGACCACCTGACGTTGGTGGAACTCGGATACCCAGAGGGAGGCACCTAAGCCAAAGGCTCTGCCCAGAACCAGCTGACAGTACTGGAACCAGGATGGGGAGCAGAAGGTACAAGAGCAAAAGACACTGCCGAGAACCAGCTGACGGTACTGGAACCCGGATGGGTAGCCGAAGGTCCAAGAGCCAATGGAACTACCGAGGACCAGCTGACGTTACTGGAACCCGGTTACTAAGCAGGAGGCACCCGTGCCTGAAAGCACTACCAAGGACCACCTGATGTTGGTGGAACTCGGATACCCAGAGGGAGGCACCTAAGCCAAAGGCTCTGCCCGGAACCAGCTGATGGTACTGGAACCAGGATGGGGAGCAGAAGGTACAAGAGCAAAAGACACTGCCGAGAACCAGCTGATGGTACTGGAACCCGGATGGGTAGCCGAAGGTCCAAGAGCCAATGGAACTACCGAGGACCAGCTGATGTTACTGGAACCCGGTTACTAAGTAGGAGGTACCCGTGCCTGAAAGCACTACCAAGGACCACCTGATGTTGGTGGAACTTGGATACCCAGAGGGAGGCACCTAAGCCAAAGGCTCTGCCCGGAACCAGCTGACGGTACTGGAACCAGGATGGGGACCTATTCAAGCCTGTCTTCTTACAGCCCCAACTAGTGGGGTTGGAGCAAAGGGTCAGCAGGGGGAGCAGAGTGTAGGCCGAAGCCTGCACTGGAGGCATTTGGAGGTCTGTTGTATCTGCGTGGCATTTCTAGGACACGATGCCGGCTACACAGCAGGGGAACAGCTGGCGTTGCTGAACCCCACTGACACATTGGCGGGTGTTTTTCTCTGTGCAGCCAGCACTTCCGGGCACCAACTGGCGGTGTTAGAGCCCAGGCTCTGCGGGAGGAGCAGAGTGTAGGCCAAAGCCTAATTGAACCAATTTTAAAGGTAACCTTTAACCCCCCCCTCAGGTGTTACAAACTAGAAGAGCCACACCTTGGGCAGCAGTAATGCTGCCCAAGTCAAAGGTTGCTCTTTTAATTTTGTTCCTTGCACACGCTGAATGAAACACGTACCACATTTATCCCCTTATACAGTCAAAACTGTCTTGGAGGAGGGAGTTCCCTTCTTAATGAGACGCAGCACAGCTGTCAAAAATACCACCTTGGTGCTTGGCGCTTGGCGCGGCCTCTTGAGCATCTCATTTTGCTGTACAGGAGTCTGCGCTGTTGCGTTATCCCTTGGCCATGCGCTGTCCGTCTTCTGACATCATTTGATGTCGGCTGGTGCGGTTCGCGATGCCCATGAATCCCAGCCCAGCAGTGTCTTTACATTGTTTCACACTGCGGGGCTGGGATTCAACGGGGTTGCTGCATGTCATTACAAAGGAAAGTCACACCTGAGGGACGTTTTAATGGTCTCAGGGGACACATTTTAGACGTGTTCAGGTCCACGTGTGCAAGGAGAATAAGTTTATGAGCCACCTTGCACAAATGCAGCATGACTGCTGTACAAGGTGGCTGTAATACATACAAACGCCTGGGGGGGGGACAGGTTCCCTTCAATTTCAGTTCTTGTGTCTGCGTGGCTTTTGCAGGACACATTGCCGGCTACACAGCAGGGGAACAGCTTGCGTTACTGAACCCCACTGACACATTGGCTGGTGTTTTTCTCTGTGCAGCTAGCAGTTCCGGGCGCCAACTGGCGGTGTTAGAGCCCAGGGTCAGCAGGAGGAGCAGAGGGAGCAGAGTGTAGGCCGAAGCCTGCACTGGAGGCATGTAAATGTCTGTTAGTGTGCCAGCGTGGCGTTTGCAGGACACGTTGCAGGCTACACAGCAGGGGAACAGCTGGCGTTGCTGAACCCCACTGACACATTGGCTGGTGTTTTTCTCTGTGCAGCTAGCACTTCCGGGCGCCAACTAGCGGTGTTAGAGCCCAGGGTCAGCAGGAGGGGCAGATAGGAGGTATTGCAGCACACACAGCAGGGGAGCAGCTGACGTTACTGAACCCCAATAACACGGCAGCAAGTGTTAACTGTGCATCCAGCACTTCCAGGCACCAACTGGCGGTGTTAGAGCCCAGGGACAGCAGGAGGAGAGGGAGCAGGGTGTAGGCCGAAGCCTGCACTGGAGGCAGTTTTAGGTCTGTTGTGTCTGTGTGGCGTTTGCAGGACACGATGCCGGCTACACAGCAGGGGAACAGCTGGCGTTGCTGAACCCCACTGACACATTGGCTGGTGTTTTTCTCTGTGCAGCTAGCACTTCCGGGCGCCATCTGGCGGTGTTAGAGCCCAGGGTCAGCAGGGGGAGCAGAGTGTAGGCCAAAGCCTGCACTGGAGCAAGTTGAAAGGGAACCTTTAACCCCCACCCCAGGCGTTTGTTGCTGAAAGAGCCATCTTGTACAGTACTAATGATGCAAAAGGAAAAGGTGGCTCTTTTAATTATGCTCCTTTCAAAGGCTGAACTAGACACTTATGAAATGTGTCCCCTCACACCGTTAAACCGTCCCAGAGGTGGGACTTTCCTTTGTAATGTGACGCAGCCCAGCCGTCATTCCTACCCCCTTGGCGCCGTGCGCCGCCTCCTCAACGTTGTTTGATTCTGTCCCGGAGCCTGCGCTGTTATGTTATCCCTTGGCCAGGCACACTTAGCGCTGCCCATCTTCTGACATCATTTGGAGTCAGGCTGGCTGCGCCTGTGTGGCCGCGCTGGCCGAGATCCCGCCTCGCAGTGTCATCTAATGTAATCCCACCGCGGGCCTGGGATCCGTGGCCATGCGCAGTGCATATCCTCGCTTCTCACTCCCCTCCCTCCGGCTTCTTCAGACTGTGCGGTGTCACGGCCATGGCATGCTATTAGGGATCAGCTGACGGCGCACAGTCTGAAGAAGGTGGAGGGAGATGAGTGAGAGGCGGAGGTGAAGATATGCACTGCGCATGCCCATGGATCCCAGGCCCGCAGTGTGATTAAATCAGAAGACACTGCGAGGCGGGATCACGTCCAGCGCGGCTGCACAGGCGCAGCCAGCCTGACACCAAATGATGTCAGAAGACGGGAACCGCAAAGTGTGCCTGGCCAAGGGATAACATAACAGCGCAGGCTCCGGGACAGAATCAAACAACGCTGAGGAGGCAGCGCACGGCGCCAAGGGGGTAGGAATGATGGCTGGGCTGCGTCACATTACAAAGGAAAGTCCCACCTCCGGGATGGTTAAACGGTGTGAGGAGACACATTTCATAAGTGTGTAGTTCAGCCTTTGAAAGGAGCATAATTAAAAGAGCCACCTTTTCCTTCTGCAGCATTATTGCTGCACAAGGTGGCTCTTTCAGTAACAAACGCCTGGGGGGGTGGGGGTGGGCAGGTTCCCTTAAATTTGAGTTGTGCCAGCGTGGCGGTCGCATGACACGTTGCCGGATACTCAGCAGGGGAGCAGCTGACATTACTGAACCCCACTAACACATTGGCGAGGTGTTTGGCTCTGTGCAAACAGCACTTCCGGGCAGCAACCAGCAGTGTTGGAGCCCAGGGAAAGCAGGAGGAGCAGATAGGAGGTATTGCAGCACACACAGCAGGGGAGCAGCTGATGTTACTGAACCCCAATAACAGAGGAGCGACTGTTGACTGTGCGGACAGCACTTCCAGGCACCAACTAGCGGTGTTTGAGCCCAGGGACAGCAGGAGGAGCAAATAGGAGGTATTGCAGCACACACAGCAGGGGAGCAGCTGAAGTTACTGAACCCCAATACCAGAGGAGCGACTGTTGACTGTGCGGACAGCACTTACGGGCACCAACTAGCGGTGTTAGAGCCCAGGGACAGCAGGAGGAGCAGATAGGAGGTATTGCAGCACACACAGCAGGGGAGCAGTTGACGTTACTGAACCCCAATAACATGGCAGCAAGTGTTAACTGTGCATCCAGCACTTCCAGGCACCAACTAGCGGTGTTACAGCCCAGGGACAGCAGGAGGAGCAGATAGGTGGTATTGCAGCACACACAGCAGGGGAGCAGCTGACGTTACTGAACCCCAATAACAGAGGAGCGACTGTTGACTGTGCGTACAGCACTTCCAGGCACCAACTAGCGGTGTTAGAGCCCAGGGACAGCAGGAGGAGCAGATAGGAGGTATTGCAGCACACACAGCAGGGGAGCAGCTGACGTTACTGAACCCCAATAACAGAGGAGCGACTGTTGACTGTGCGGACAGCACTTCCAGGCACCAACTAGCAGTGTTGGAGCCCAGGGACAGCAGGAGGTGCAGAGGAACACCGTTTAGGCCGAAGCCTGATTGGAGCAAGTCGAAAGGTAACCTTTAACCCCCCCAAAAAAAGGCGTTTGTAGCTGAAAGAGCCAGCTTTTGCATCACAAAGGATGCCAAAGGAAAAGGTGGCTCTTTTCATTATGCTCCTTGCAAACACAGAATTAAACACTTTTAAAGTGTGTCCACTGATACATTAAAACCATTCCGGAGGTGGGACTTTCCTTTGTAATGTGACGCAGCCCAGCCGTCATTCCTACCCCCTTGGTGCCATGCACCGCCTCCTCAGCATTGTTTGATTCCGTCCCGGAGCCTGTGCTGTTATGTTATCCCTTGGCCAGGCGCACTTTGCAGTGCCCGTCTTCTGACATCATTTGGTATCAGGCTGGCTGCGCCTGTGCGGCCGCGCTGGCCGAGATCCCGCCTCGCAGTGTCGTCTAATGTAATCCCACCACGGGCCTAGGATCCATGGCCATGCACAGTGCATATCCTTGCCTCTCACTCCCCTCCCTCCTGCTTCTTCAGACTGTGCGGTGTCACGCCCGTGGCATGCTATTAGGGATCAGCTGATGGCGCACAGTCTGAAGAAGGTGGAGGGAGATGTTAGAGGCAGAGGTGAAGATATGCACTGCGCATGCACATGGATCCCAGGCCCGCAGTGTGATTAAATCAGAAGACACTGCGAGGCGGGATCTCGTCCAGCGCGGCTGCACAGGCGCAGCCAGCCTGACGCCAAATGATGTCAGAAGACGGGCACCGCAAAGTGTGCCTGGCCAAGGGATAACATAACAGCGCTGGCTCTGGGACAGAATTAATCAACGCAGAGGAGGCGGTGCACGTCGCCAAGGGGGTAGGAATGACAGGTGTGCTGCATCACATTACAAAGGAAAGTCCCACCTCTGGGATGGTTTTACGGTATCAGTGGACACACTTTAAAAGTGTTAAGTTCTGCGTGTGCAAGGAGCTAAAAAAAATAGTTACCTTTTCCTTGTGCAGCATTACTGCTGCACAAGGTGGCTATTTCAGTAACAAACGCCTGGGGGGGGGCAGGTTCCCCTACATTTCAGTTGTTGTGTCAGCGTGGCAGTCGCAGGACACATTGCCGGCTACACAGCTGGGGATCAGCTGACGTTACTGACACCCAATAACACTGGGTCGTATGTTTTGACTGTGCAGACGGCACTTCTGAGCCTCAACTGGCGGTGTTGGAGCCAAGGAATTACAGTTCAGGTGGTAGAAAGATGAACACAACAGGAGACCTGGATACTGTAGACAGTCACCCAATTATTTAATCAGGAAGAGGAGTGGCAAATTCCTGCGAGATCCAGGCCTGGTTCATTTTCAGGAAAGTAAGCCGGTCAATGTTATAGGAGGATAGTCGCATGCGACGGTCAGTTAGTACACCACCTGCAGCACTAAAGACGTGTTCCGATAATACACTAGCCGCAGGGCAAGCCAGCACCTCCAATGCATACTGGCTTAGCTCTGGCCATGTATCCAGCTTAGAGACCCAAAACTTGAAAGGGGAAGAGCCGTCTGGGAGTACAGTAAGAGGGCAAGACATGTAGTCTGTCACCATCTGACGGAACCGTTGCCTCCTGCTGACTGGAGCCGTCTGTGATGGTGTAGACTTTTGTGGGGGGCACAGAAAACTGTGCCACAGTTGGGCCATACTGGTCTTGCCTTGGGCAGAGGCACTGCTTCTGCTCCCTCTTTGTGCAGAGCCTCCACCACTGCCTGGACGCACTGAGCTGCTTTGGAATGCACTAGCAGCACTTCTCTCAGTTGGAAAGGAGAACATGATGGAATTGACCAGTGTGTCTTGGTACTCCCGCATTTTTCGCTCCCGGTTCAACGGTGTGATGAGGCTTTCTACGTTGTCCCGGTAGCGAGGATCGAGGAGGGTCAACACCCAATAATCAGACATGTTGAGAATGTGGGCGATGCGGCGGTCGTTTCTCAGGCACTGCAGCATGTAATCCACCATGTGCTGCAGACTGCCAACTGCCCAAGAAACGCTGTCCCCTGCTGGAGGCGTGATCTCTGCCCGCTCGTCATCACCCCACCCTCGCTGTACACACTGAGTACTGGACAATTATGTAACTCCCTCCTCTGGACGGATGTCTTCCTCCTCCATTGACTCCATTGACTCCTCCTCATCCTCCTCACAAAGTGTCCCCTGCCTACGCGTTTGTGAGGAACCACGTGGCGCTGACTGTCCAGAAGATGATGGAAATGGTGAATCCTCATCCTTCACCTCTTCCACAACATCATCCCTTAGCGCTTGCAGTGATTTTTCAAGCAGGCAGATAAGGGGGACAGTCATGCTGACTAGTGCATCATCTGCACTCGCCATCCGCGTGGAATAATCGAAGGGATGCAAAACCTGGCAGACGTCCTTCATAGTGGCCCACTCTGTGGTTGTGAAGTCTGAACGGCGCGGAGTGCGACTTCATTGCGCCTGATGCAGCTGGTACTCCATTACTGCTTGCTACTGCTCACACAACCGCTCCAACATATGTAACGTGGAATTCCACCTGGTAGGTAGGTCACATATAATGCGATGTTCCGGAAGGCGGAATCGGCGCTGCAGAGAAGCAATGCGCGATTTTGCCGTGCTGGAACGCCGCAAATGAGCACACTCTAGGCGGACCTCATGCAGCAGTGCATCAAGATCTGGATAGTCCCTCAAAAAACTGCATGACCAAGTTGAGCACATGTGCCAGACATGGGATGTGAGTGAGGTTGCCGAGGCCCAGAGCTGCCATTATCACACACTATCATGCCTGGCTGGAGATTCGCTGCCACAAACCACACATCGCTCTCCTGCTTAATGGCATTCCAGAGCTCCTGCGCTGTGTGGCTTCGATTCCCCAAAGAAATTAATTTCAAGACAGCCTGTTGACGTTTGGCCACGGCTGTGCTCATGTTGGTCATAACAGGTAAACGTTCACGGGTCCATGTGGAGGTGGACTGTGACGGCTCCTGCAGCGATGATTCTGAGGAACTTGTGTAAGAGGAGGAGTTAATGCGTACAGACTGGATTCCTGAAATCCTTGGAGTGGGCAGGACATGTCCTGCGCCACTCGCACGATCTGTACCCGGCTCAACAACATTAACCCAATGGGCAGTGAGGGATAGGTATCGCCCCTGTCCATGTTGACTGGTCCATGCATTGGTGGTGAGGTGGACCTTGCTACTGACAGCGTTCAGTAGCGCGTGTTTTATGTGTCCCTCCACATGCTTGTGCAGGGCAGGGACGGCTTGCCTGCTGAAATAAAAGTGGCTGGGCACATTGTACTGTGGGACTGCCAATGACATCAAGTCACGGAAGCTGTCAGTCTCCACCAGCCTGAATGACAGCATTTCCAGTGACAGAAGTTTGGCAATGCCTACAGTCAGAGCCTGTGCTCCTGGGTGGTTTGCCGAGAAAGGCCGCCTTTTCTCCCATGCCTGTACTACCGATGGCTGTAGACTGGGCTGGGAGCGTGAGGATGACTGGGAACGTGGTGCTGCGGGTGGAATTACAGTGGGTCTCTGGACAACAGTGCCAGAGGTTCTTCCATGGCGATCCTGGGAGGAAGCCGAACCAGCTGTGTGTGAGCTGGAGGAAGAGGCAACACGAGCTGAAGAGGTTGTAGCTGCCGCTGTTGGTTGGCCTAGCTCTTCAGTGTGTTTTTGTAACTCCGCCGCATGCCTGGTCCGCACAAGCACATGTTGGAGGTATTGAGGTTGCTGACATTTCTCCCTCTTTTGACTTTGTGATGACACACCTTGCATTTGACATAGCAAATGTCATCTGCAACTGTGTCAAAAAAGGACCAGGCACTGCAAGTCTTGGGAGCACCCTTTTTGGCTTTTGGAAGAGACATGCTCCCAACGGGTGCCAAAGTGGAGGCTACAGGATCCGCAGTCTTCCCCCTCCCTCTCCCTCTTTGGCCCATTCGGGGAATCTCTTCCTCAGAGCTGCTCCCACCACCTTCCTGTCCCTCACGCCACGATGGGTCAAGGACCTCATCATCTACACTACCCTCTGCCACCAACTGCTCCTCCTGGGTAGTCTCAGCAGCAGAGCACACACCAGAAAGTGGCACCTGAGTGTCATCAGCGGATGTGTTGTGTAGTGTGGTGACCGGAGGCACTGGCCCACCCGCCTCTTCAGACTCAGAGAGAAAAAGCTGTTGGGCATCACTGCACACTGCCTCTTCTTCCATTTCTCCAATGCTGCTTGGCTGGCCCCCTGTTTCCAAGCCAAGAGATTCAGAGAACAGAAGTAGAGACGGCTCCTGTCCTGGGCTCTCTGTCTGCCTGGGCAATTTGGCAGGTGGTGAAGAGACAGATGGGTGCTCTCCAGTGCTCTGTGTCTGAGAGGATGTGGCACTAATTGAAGTCGATGCGTTAGCTGTAATGCATCCGACAAAGGCTTCAATTTGGTCTTCACGCAGCAGCGGTGTACGGCGCTCTCCGACAAAGCTGCGCATGAAGGACTGTTCCCTGCTGAAACTGGGTGATGACGAGTCACCGATGCCCGCAGCAGGCACAGAATCCCCACATCCTCTCCCTGCTCCGTGCCCACGCCCACGTGCCTTACTCCCTGCCTTCTTCATCTTGGTTGACTGATAATGATAAGCAGAAAAGTACTAACGGCTTAGTGTGCTTATTCCTGAACAGCTCCTAACAGGTATAAGAAACACTAATTTTCTAAAGTGTGGACTAGACTTTAATATGAGCTAATGTGGCCTACACAACTGTAAAGTGGTGTGTTTGGTGAACTTTATTATTTATTTATTTTTTTGGGGCTGAACTGACAACAGGGAGAGCTGCACTCACACGGAGATTGTGCAGACAGCCATATACGGTGCTGCAAGGCCCCAAAAACCTCCTCTACGTTATCCTATGTAGTGTTTTTCCACAATTTAGCTGGATACGGGTGGAAAGCCACTAATAGGAATTATTTGAAAAAATATGCAGCGGGCTGCACTATTTGCAAAAAAGGACAATGGAATGGATAGAACTGTATGAGTCAGTGAACCACCCTGAGCTGGATACAACCGGCTGTGGCTGCACACAGACTACAGGGCGAGCTGCACTCACACGGAGACCATGCAGACAGCCGTAAACGGCGCTGCAAGGCCCCAAAAACCTCCTCTACGTTATCCTATGTAGTGTTTTTCCACAATTTAGCTGGATACGGGTGGAAAGCCACTAATAGAAATTATTTGAAAAAATGTGCAGCGGGCTACACTATTTGCAAAAAAGGACAATGGAATGGATAGAACTGTATGAGTCAGTGAACCACCCTGAGCTGGATACAACCGGCTGTGGCTGCACACAGACTACAGGGCGAGCTGCACTCACACGGAGACCGTGCAGACAGCCGTAAACGGTGCTGCAAGGCCCAAAAAAACTACTCTAGGTTATCCTATGTAGTGTTTTTCCACAATTTAGCTGGATACGGGTGGAAAGTCACTAATAGGAATTTTTTGAAAAAAATGTGCAGCAGCCTGCATTACTTGCAAAAAAGGACAATGGAATGGATAGAACAGTATGAGGCAGTGAACCACCCTGACCTGAATACAACTAGCTATGGCTGCACACAGACTAGAGAGTGGGCTGCACTCACACACACACACACACACACACACAGAGACCTTGCAGATCGCTGTGAAAACAGCGCTGCAAGGCAAAAGCAAGGTGAACACACAGCGGTTGCTAAATTAGCCTGGGAAAAGCACAAAGAAGCAAATCGCAATCTCAACTGGCCCTCAGTCAGAACCCAGCGTCCTGTCACTAACTGAATTCACAGCAGAGTGAGCGCAAAATGGCGCCAGCGACTTTTAAACTGCAGCATGACATCATTTCAGCAGCCAATCACAGCCTTGCCAGTAGTTTCATGCCCGCCATACTGAACAGGATGTGCCCACACTTGTAATCATTCCTCATTGGCTGAATTCGTGCTGTTTGAATTGAGAACTTCAGATTCCGGTATCCGATATGCGGCAAGTATCGGATCTCGGTATCGGAATTCCGATACCGCAAATATCGGCCGATACCCGATACTTGCGGTATCGGAATGCTCAACACTACTAATGACTCTTCCTTTGCCTTCAACCTCTGCCTTAGGCTGGTTTCACATTTGCGTTTAGGAGGACTGCAGATGACTGCGTACTTCCTCCCTGAAGCTCCGTCTATGCTCTGCCTACTTCTGCATGCATCCTGCATTTCCCTGCATATCTATCTTTAACATTGATCACACAGGGACATGCGTTGTATGCGGATGCATCCGCATGCGGCTATTTGACGTGTGCGGCGACAGCATGAAAATGCAAAATTTTGGAGTGGTGTGTGCAGGGGCAGAGGTATGTCAGTACTGGTTGGTATTGGTGGTATTTTCTTTTATATTGATTGACTGGCATTCACCTTTCACTTGAATATATATTTTTTTATTTCCTTTTTGGAAGTGCATCTGAACCTTTTTGGAAGTGCATCTGAACAGCAAGGTGGATTGCTGTTGAGGGGAGATAGAGAGAGAAAAAAAAAATCTATAAATCTTCAGCACAGCGAGTGTGAACGAGCTGAGTGTGACCTGAGCGTAAGTGTGAACGGCGGTAAGTGTGTGACTTGTGATTCAGGGACTTTGGAATCAGGGAGTTTCCAAGGGAGGAATTGCTTCTGTTTTTTTTTTTTTTTGGTTTAATTAATACTTTTTATTTATTTTTAATTAACGTTTCTGTGTGGTGCAATCCCCATTAGGAAATGTGCTCCACAATTGTTAATGCCATCCAGTGCACATCTTGCCACATGTATGCAGTCCTTGACCAGCTGGTCGAGGGTGCATACTGCTGTGCGAGATGTGAGCACATTGTGCATTTGGAAACCCAGATACTGGATCTAAATGTGCAGCTGGCAACACTGAGATCCATAGACAATATGGAGAGGAGTCTTCTGCTCACAGAGCAGACGCTCAATGGGATAGATGAGGAGGGGGATGGTAGGATGGAGCTTCAGGACAGTGTGGCAGTTAGCTGGGTGACAGATAGAAGGCGGGGTAGCGGGAAGAGTGCCAGGGAGGCTAGTCCTGATCTGGCACACCCCAATAAGTTTGCTAAGTTGGCAGATGAGGGGGGTGCCAGTACAGGGGTAGCACTGCTGCAGCCAGGCATGTCCTCTGAAAGCCGGAGGAGTGACTGCTCCAGCAAGGAGGGAAAAAGGATAGCCGGGCAGGCCAGACAGGTGCTGGTAGTGTGGGGACTCAATTAT
The DNA here is from genome assembly GCF_051348905.1 of Ranitomeya variabilis. Lineage (NCBI taxonomy): Eukaryota > Metazoa > Chordata > Amphibia > Anura > Dendrobatidae > Ranitomeya > Ranitomeya variabilis. The sequence continues at coordinate 534,158,951 of NC_135232.1, read as the reverse complement.
TAGGGGAACAGATAGGGCAATCTGTCACAAAGACAGGGATCGTCGGATGGTGTGCTGCCTACCTGGCGCTCGAGTCCGACACATCGCTGATCGGGTGGACAGATTACTGGGGGGGCTGGTGAGGACCCAGCGGTCATGGTGCACATTGGCACAAATGACAAAGTTAGAGGTAGGTGGAAGGTCCTTAAAGATGATTTCGAATATGCTAGGGATGGGCTGCACCTCAATGGGGAAGGTGCAGCTGTGCTGGAGGAGAAAATGGTTAGAAGGTTGGAGGAGTGTTTAAACTAGGGATTGGGGGGGAGGGTATTCATTTTATAGGAGGGGAAGATAGTGCAGATAGAGACCTGGGCACAAATAAGGAAGTTGGGGGTGGCGGTGGCATGGGGGGTGGGGTTAGAACAGTTAGTAATTTAAGAAAGAATAGAGGTACAGAGAGTAACATCAAGTGCATGTATACTAATGCCAGAAGCCTCGCCAACAAAATGGATGAATTAGAACTAATGTTGTTGGAGCATAATTATGACATGGTGGGGATATCTGAGACGTGGCTGGATGAGAGCCATGACTGGGCTGTTAACTTGCAGGGCTATAGCCTGTTCAGAAATGACCGTACAGATAAGCGAGGGGGAGGGGTGTGTCTATATGTAAAATCTTCCTTAAAACCCATCCTGCGTGATAATATAGGTGAATTTAATGAAAATGTAGAGTCCCTGTGGGTGGAGATAAGGGGAGGGGGAAAAAATAATAAATTAGTGATAGGGGTTTGTTATAAATCTCCAAAACTAATGGAAGCAATGGAGATTATCCTCGTAAAGCAAATAGATGAAGCTGCGACTCAAGGAGAAGTCATTATTATGGGGGACTTCAACTACCCTGAAATAGATTGGGGAACAGAAACCTGCAGTTCCAGCAAAGGTAATCGGTTTTTGACAACTATGAGAGACAATTACCTTTCACAACTGGTTCAGGACCCAACAAGGAGGGGGGCACTGCTAGACCTAATATTAACCAATAGGCCAGACCGCATATGAAATATAAGGGTTGGGGGTCACTTGGGGAATAGTGATCACAAAATAATAAGTTTTCATGTAACCTTTAATAAGATGGGTAGTAGGGGGGTGACAAGGACACTAAACTTCAGGAGGGCAAATTTCCAACGGATGAGAGAGGATCTTGGTGCAATTAACTGGGACGATATCCTGAGACACAAAAATACACAAAGAAAATGGGAGACATTTATTAGCATCCTGGATAGGACCTGTGCACAATATATACTGTATGGGAATAAACATACTAGAAATAAGAGGAAACCAATATGGCTAAATAGAGCTGTAAGGGGCGCAATAAGGGACAAAAAGAAAGCATTTAGAGAATTAAAGGAAGTAGGTAGTGAGGAGGCATTAAATAAATACAGAAAATTAAATAAATTCTGTAAAAAGCAAATCAAGGCAGCAAAGATTGAGACAGAGAGACTCATTGCCAGAGAGAGTAAAAATAATCCCAAAATATTCTTTAACTATATAAATAGTAAGAAACTAAAAAATGATAGTGTTGGCCCCCTTAAAAATAGTCTGGGTGAAATGGTGGATGAGGATGAGGAAAAAGCCAATATGCTAAATGACTTTTTTTCATCAGTATTTACAAAAGAAAATCCCATGGCAGACAAAATGACTAGTGATAAAAATTCCCCATTAAATGTCACCTGCTTAACCCAGCAGGAAGTACAGCGGCGTCTAAAAATAACTAAAATTGACAAATCTCCGGGCCCGGATGGGATACACCCCCGAGTACTGCAGGAACTAAGTACAGTCATTGATAGACCATTATTTTTAATCTTTAAAGACTCCATAATAACAGGGTCTGTACCACAGGACTGGCGTATAGCAAATGTGGTGCCAATATTCAAAAAAGGGGCAAAAACTGAACTCGGTAATTATAGGCCAGTAAGCTTAACCTCTACTGTGGGTAAAATCCTGGAGGGCATTCTAAGGGATGCTATGCTGGAGTATCTGAAGAGGAATAACCTCATGACCCAGTATCAGCACGGGTTTACTAGGGACCGTTCATGTCAGACTAATTTGATCAGCTTCTATGAAGAGGTAAGTTCCGGACTGGACCAAGGGAACCCAGTGGACGTAGTATATATGGACTTTTCCAAAGCTTTTGATACGGTGCCACACAAAAGGTTGTTACATAAAATGAGAGTAATGGGGATAGGGGAAAATATGTGTAAGTGGGTTGAGAGCTGGCTCAGGGATAGGAAACAAAGGGTGGTTATTAATGGAGCACACTCAGACTGGGTCACGGTTAGCAGTGGCGTACCACAGGGGTCAGTATTGGGCCCTCTTCTTTTTAACATATTTATTAATGACCTTGTAGGGGGCATACAGAGTAGAATTTCAATATTTGCAGATGACACTAAACTCTGCAGGGTAATCAATACAGGGGAGGACAATTTTATATTACAGGATGATTTATGTAAACTAGAAGCTTGGGCTGATAAATGGCAAATGAGCTTTAATGGGGATAAATGTAAGGTCATGCACTTGGGTAGAAGTAATAAGATGTATAACTATGTGCTTAATTCTAAAACTCTGGGCAAAACCGTCAATGAAAAAGACCTGGGTGTATGGGTGGATGACAAACTCATATTCAGTGGCCAGTGTCAGGCAGCTGCTACAAAGGCAAATAAAATAATGGGATGTATTAAAAGAGGCATAGATGCTCATGAGGAGAACATAATTTTACCTCTATACAAGTCACTAGTTCGACCACACTTAGAATACTGTGCACAGTTCTGGTCTCCGGTGTATAAGAAAGACATAGCTGAACTGGAGCGGGTGCAGAGAAGAGCGACCAAGGTTATTAGAGGACTGGGGGGTCTGCAATACCAAGATAGGTTATTACACTTGGGGCTATTTAGTTTGGAAAAATGAAGACTAAGGGGTGATCTTATTTTAATGTATAAATATATGAGGGGACAGTACAAAGACCTTTCTGGTGATCTTTTTAATCATAGACCTGAGACAGGGACAAGGGGGCATCCTCTACGTCTGGAGGAAAGACGGTTTAAGCATAATAACAGACGCGGATTCTTTACTGTAAGAGCAGTGAGACTATGGAACTCTCTGCCGTATGATGTTGGAATGAGTGATTCATTAATTAAATTTAAGAGGGGACTGGATACCTTTCTGGAAAAGTATAATGTTACAGGGTATATACACTAGATTCCTTGATAAGGCGTTGATCCAGGGAACTAGTCTGATTGCCGTATGTGGAGTCGGGAAGGAATTTTTTTCCCCATGGTGGAGTTACTCTTTGCCACATGGGTTTTTTTTGCCTTCCCCTGGATCAACATGTTAGGGCATGTTAGGTTAGGCTATGGGTTGAACTAGATGGACTTACAGTCTTCCTTCAACCTTAATAACTATGTAACTATGTAACTATGTAACTATGAATATATTTTTTTTGCCACTTGACTGTTGGTCACATATTTTTACTCAATCACTTGCTATTTTTAATTGTTCTTAATTACATATATTTATATATGTTCTTTTGGCATGCACTTTAAGTATTGTGATTATGGCGATTTTTTATGAACACATTATTTATAGTTTTTTCTTAACAATGCTCAGTTATTATATACATATATACAGTATTATTAATTTAATTCACAGTGATGTTATCATTATAGTAATAATAATATTTGTATTGGATACCACTATCAATTATATATTTTATTATATGTTTTATTAATTAATTTTTACCAATCAATTTGACATACACTGCCCTGCACAGACTTGCTATCTATTGAAAATACACTGCTCAAAAAAATAAACGGAACACTAAAATCCCACATCCTAGATATCACTGGATGAACTATTCCAGTTGTAAATCTTTATTCATTACATAGTGAAATGTGTTGAGAACAATAAAACCTAAAAATTATCAAGGTAAATCACAACTACTATCCAACGGAGGTCTGCAGTTGGAATGATGCTCAAAATGAAAGTGGAAAATGAAGTTACAGGCTGATCCATCTTCAGTGGAAATGCCTCAAGACAAGGAAATGATGCTCAGTAATGTGTGGCCTCCACATGCCTGTATGACCTCCCTACAACAACTGGGCATGCTCCTGATGAGCATGGATGTTCTCCTGAGGGATCTCCCTCCAGACCTGGACTAAAGCATCCGCCAACTCCTGGACAGTCTGTGGTGCAATGTGACGTTGGTGGATGGTGCAAGACATGATGTTCCAGATGTGTTCAATCGGATTCAGGTCTGGGAAATGGGCGGGCCAGTCCATAGCTTCAATGCCTTCATCTTGCAGGAACTGCTGACACACTCCAGCCACATGAGGTCTGGCATTGTCCTGCATTAGGATGAACCCAGGGCCAACCGTACCAGCATATGGTCTCACAAGGGGTCTGAGGATCTCATCTCTGTACCTATTGGCAGTCAGGCTACCTCTGACAAGCACATGTGCGGCCCTCCAAAGAAATGCCACCCCACACCATTACTGACCCACTGCCAAACCGGTCATGCTGAAGGATGTTGAAGGCAGCAGATCGCTCTCCATGGCGTCTCCAGAATCTGTCATGTCTGTCAATGTGCTCAGTGTGAACCTACTTTCATCTGTGAAGAGCACAGGGCGTCAGTGGTGAATTTGCCAATCCTGGTGTTCTGTGACAAATGCCAAGGATCCTGTACGGTGTTGGGCTGTGAGCACAACCCCCAGCTGTGGACGTCAGGCACTCAGACCATCCTCATGGAGACAGTTTCTAACAGTTTGTGCAGACACATGCACACTTGTGGCCAGCTGGAGGTAATTTTGCAGGGCTCTGGCAGTGCTCCTCCTGTTCCTCCTTGCACAAAGGCAGAGGTAGCGGTTCTGTTCCTGGGTTGTTGCCCTCCTACAGCCCCCTCCACATCTCCTGGTATACTGGCCTGTCTCCTGGTGGCACCTCCAGCCTCTGGACACTACGCTGACAGACACAGCAAACCTTGCCACAGCTCTCATTGATGTGCCATTGTGGATGAGCTGCACTACCTGAGACACTTGTGTGGGTTGTAGAGTCCGTCTCATGCTACCACAAGTGTGAAAGCACAACCAACATTCAAAAGTGACCAAAATATCAGCCAGAAAGCATTAGTACTGAGATGTGGTCTGTGGTCTGTCTTGATAATTGCCAATAATTTCCATCTGTTGTCTATTCCATTTGCACAACAGCATAAGAAATTGATTGTCAAACAGTGTTGATTCCTATGTGGACAATTTGATTTCACAGAAGTTTGATTTACGTGGAGTTATACAGTATTCTGTTGTTTAAGTGTTCCCTTTATTTTTTTGAGCAGTGTATATACATATTATTTTCTATTGTCTCATTTTTTAATTCTTTTAAATAAAGTCTCTTGTGTTTAATAAAAAACTTTTTTGTGCAATCATTTTTTTATACAAACAAATTTAATAATTGTTGGATATCTATTTTTTTATGATTATTTCTTTGGGGTTATATTCGCTCACACACGTGCCTTGCATGACTCACTGTTATGACCCCAATGGCGAGGGTCTCAGAGATATCAGCCAGTCTGCGAAGTACAAAAATCCAGCTCATAGGGCAGTGGTAACTGGGTTAACCATATATCTACTCCTAACGCCAACACTAGAAGTAGCCGGGGAACATGCCTACGTTGGTCGCTAGATGTCTCGCGCCAGCCGGAGAGCTAACTACCCCTAGAAGAGGAAAACAAAGACCTCTCTAACCCCCGAACCGTCTAACGGCCCGGGGGGAGAACACCAGCCACCCTAGAGCTTCCAGCAAGGTCAGGATACAGATTATATACAAGCTGGACAAAAATGCAAACAAAAACAAATAGCAAAATGCAAGAAAGCAGACTTAGCTTAATCAAACAGGAACCAGGATCAGAAGACAAGAGCACTACAGATTAGCTCTGATATCAACGTTGCCAGGCATTGAACTGAAGGTCCAGGGAGCTTATATAGCAACACCCCTGACCTAACGACCCAGGTGAGCATACAAGGGATGAATGACATACCCAGAGTCAAATCACTAGTAGCCACTAGAGGGAGCCAAAAGGTAAATTCACAACAGTACCCCCCCCTTAGTGAGGGGTCACCGAACCCTCACCAAGACCACCAGGGCGATCAGGATGAGCGGCGTGAAAGGCACAAACTAAATCGGCCGCATGCACATCAGAGGCGACCACCCAGGAATTATCCTCCTGACCATAGCCCTTCCACTTGACCAGGTACTGAAGCCTCCGCCTGGAGAGACGAGAATCTAAGATCTTCTCCACCACGTACTCCAACTCGCCCTCAACCAACACAGGAGCAGGAGGCTCAGCAGAAGGAACCACAGGCACAACGTACCGCCGCAACAAGGACCTATGAAATACGTTGTGAATGGCAAACGACACCGGAAGATCCAGGCGAAAGGATACAGGATTAAGGATCTCCAATATCTTGTAAGGACCAATGAATCGAGGCTTAAAATTGGGAGAGGAGACCTTCATAGGAACAAATCGAGAAGACAGCCATACCAAATCCCCAACACGAAGTCGGGGACCCACACCGCGGCGGCGGTTGGCAAAACGCTGAGCCTTCTCCTGTGACAACTTCAAGTTGTCCACCACATGATTCCAGATCCGCTGCAACCTATCACCACAGAATCCACTCCAGGACAGTCAGAAGGCTCCACATGTCCCGAGGAAAAACGAGGATGGAAACCGGAGTTGCAGAAAAATGGCGAAACCAAGGTGGCAGAACTAGCCCGATTATTAAGGGCAAATTCAGCCAACGGCAAGAAGGTCACCCAATCATCCTGATCAGAAGGGACAAAACACCTCAAATACGCCTCCAGAGTCTGATTAGTTCGTTCCGTTTGTCCGTTAGTCTGGGGATGAAAAGCGGACGAAAACGACAATTCAATGCCCATCCTACCACAAAAGGATCGCCAGAACCTGGAAACAAACTGGGATCCTCTGTCCGACACAATATTCTCAGGAATGCCGTGCAAACGAACCACGTTCTGGAAGAACACAGGAACCAGATCAGAAGAGGAAGGCAGCTTAGGCAAAGGAACCAGATGGACCATCTTGGAGAAACGATCACATATCACCCAGATGACAGACATGCCCTGAGACACCGGAAGATCCGAAATGAAATCCATAGAGATGTGTGTCCAAGGTCTCTTCGGGACAGGCAAGGGCAAGAGCAACCCGCTGGCACGTGAACAGCAAGGCTTAGCTCGAGCACAAGTACCACAGGACTGCACAAATGACCGCACATCCCTTGACAAGGAAGGCCACCAAAAGGACCTGGCCACCAGATCTCTGGTGCCAAAAATTCCCGGGTGCCCTGCCAACACTGAGGAATGAACCTCGGAAATGACTCTGTTGGTCCATTTAGCAGGCACAAACAATCTGTCAGGTGGACAAGAGTCAGGCCTACCAGCCTGAAATCTCTGCAACACACGTCGCAGATCTGGAGAAATAGCTGACAAGATAACTCCTTCCTTAAGAATACCCACAGGTTCAGCGACTCCAGGAGCATCAGGCACAAAGCTCCTAGACAGAGCATCAGCCTTCACATTCTTAGAACCTGGTAAATACGAGACCACAAAGTCAAAACGGGAGAAAAACAATGACCAGCGGGCCTGTCTAGGATTCAGGCGTTTAGCAGACTCGAGATACATCAGATTTTTGTGATCAGTCAATACCACCACACGATGCTTAGCACCCTCGAGCCAATGACGCCACTCCTCAAATGCCCACTTCATGGCCAACAACTCCCGATTGCCCACATCATAATTTCGCTCTGCCGGCGAAAACTTCCTAGAGAAAAAGGCACAAGGTCTCATAGTAGAGCAACCAGGGCCTCTCTGCGACAAAACGGCCCCTGCCCCAATCTCCGAAGCATCCACCTCAACCTGAAAGGGAAGTGAGATGTCAGGCTGGCACAAAACAGGCACCGAAGTAAACCGGCGTTTCAACTCCTGGAAAGCCTCCACGGCAGCAGGAGCCCAGTTAGCCACATCAGAGCCTTTCTTGGTCATATCCGTCAACGGTTTAACAACGCTAGAAAAATTAGCGATAAAACGACGGTAGAAGTTAGCAAAACCCAAGAACTTCTGAAGACTCTTAACTGACGAGGGTTGAGTCCAATCATGAATAGCTCGGACCTTGACTGGGTCCATCTCCACAGCAGAAGGGGAAAAAATGAACCCTAAAAAGGGAACCTTCTGTACACCAAAGAGACACTTTGAGCCTTTAACAAACAAAGAATTTTCACGCAAAATCTTGAAAACCATCCTGACCTGCTCCAGATGCGAGTCCCAATCATCAGAAAAAAACAGAATATCATCCAGATAAACGATCAAAAATTTATCCAGATACTTCCGGAAGATGTCATGCATAAAGAACTGAAAAACTGAAGGTGCATTAGAGAGCCCAAATGGCATCACCAAGTACTCAAAATGACCTTCGGGCGTATTGAATGCGGTTTTCCATTCATCTCCTTGCTTAATGCGCACAAGGTTGTACGCACCACGAAGGTCTATCTTGGTGAACCACTTGGCACCTTTAATCCGGGCAAACAAGTCTGACAACAGCGGCAAAGGATACTGAAATTTGACAGTGATCTTATTTAAAAGCCGATAGTCAATACAAGGCCTCAAAGATCCGTCCTTTTTGGCCACAAAAAAGAATCCCGCACCAAGAGGGGAAGAAGAAGGACGGATATGCCCCTTCTCCAGAGACTCCTTGATATATGAACGCATCGCGGTATGTTCAGGTACCGACAGATTAAACAGTCTTCCCTTAGGAAACTTACTGCCTGGAATCAAATCTATTGCACAGTCACATTCCCTATGAGGAGGCAATGCACTTGACCTAGACTCGCTGAAGACATCCTGATAATCAGACAAATACGCCAGAACTTCCGAAGGCGTAGAAGTAGCAATAGACACGGGCAGGGAATCTCCATGAATTCCATGACAGCCCCAACTTGACACTGACATTGCCTTCCAGTCCAAGACTGGATTATGGGTCTGTAACCATGGCAAACCCAAAACAACCAAATCATGCATCTTATGCAGAACAAGAAAACGTATCACCTCCCGATGTTCAGGAGTCATGCACATGGTAACCTGTGTCCAAAACTGCGGTTTATTTTCTGCCAATGGCGTAGCATCAATACCCCTAAGAGGGATAGGATTTTCTAATGGCTCAAGAACAAAACCGCAGCGCTTGGCAAATGACAGATCCATAAGACTCAGGGCAGCACCTGAATCCACAAACGCCATGACAGGATACGATGACAGTGAGCAAATCAAAGTTACAGATAGAATAAACTTAGGTTGCAAATTACCAATGGCGACAGGACTAACAACCTTAGTAGGACGCTTAGAGCATGCTGAGATAACATGTGTAAAATCACCACAGTAGTAACACATAGAATAGAATCCTGACTAGAAATGAGCGGAAAATTCATAGACGCCAGAATGGCTTATTCTGGCGTCTATGAATTTTCCGCTCATTTCTAGTCAGGATTCTATCACATTGCATTAAATCAGGTGCCTGTTCAGATAGCACCATGAGGGAATTTGCGGTTTTGCGCTCCCGCAACCGCCGGTCAATTTGAATTGCCAGGGCCATGGAATCATTCAGACCTGTGGGAATGGGAAAACCCACCATCACATTCTTAATGGCTTCAGAAAGGCCATTTCTAAAATTTGCAGCCAATGCACACTCGTTCCACTGGGTCAGCACGGACCATTTCCGAAATTTTTGGCAATACACTTCAGCCTCGTCCTGGCCCTGAGACATAGCCAGCAAGGCTTTTTCTGCCTGAATCTCAAGATTGGGTTCCTCATAAAGCAAACCGAGCGCCAGAAAAAACGCATCAATATCAGCCAATGCCGGATCTCCTGGCGCCAGCGAGAAAGCCCAATCCTGAGGGTCGCCCCGTAAAAAAGAAATAACAATTTTCACTTGCTGAGCGGAGTCTCCAGAGGAACAGGGTCTCAGGGACAAAAACAATTTACAATTATTCCTGAAATTTCTAAACTTAAATCGGTCTCCGGAAAACAGTTCAGGAATCGGTATCTTAGGTTCTGACATAGGATTTCTGGTAACATAATCTTGTATGCCCTGCACACGAGCAGCAAGCTGGTCAACACTTGTAATCAAGGTCTGGACATTCATGTCTGCAGCAATCACAAGCCACTCAGAGGTAAAGGGGAAAAGAAAAAAAAATGAGAGAAAGAAAAAAAAAAAACTCAGAACTTTCTTTCTTATAATCCCGCTTCTGCAATGCATTTAACATTTAATACTGGCCTGGCAAACTGTTATGACCCCAATGGCGAGGGTCTCAGAGATATCAGCCAGTCTGCGAAGTACAAAAATCCAGCTCATAGGGCAGTGGTAACTGGGTTAACCATATATCTACTCCTAACGCCAACACTAGAAGTAGCCGGGGAACATGCCTACGTTGGTCGCTAGATGTCTCGCGCCAGCCGGAGAGCTAACTACCCCTAGAAGAGGAAAACAAAGACCTCTCTAACCCCCGAACCGTCTAACGGCCCGGGGGGAGAACACCAGCCACCCTAGAGCTTCCAGCAAGGTCAAGATACAGATTATATACAAGCTGGACAAAAATGCAAACAAAAACAAATAGCAAAAAGCAAGAAAGCAGACTTAGCTTAATCAAACAGGAACCAGGATCAGAAGACAAGAGCACTACAGATTAGCTCTGATATCAACGTTGCCAGGCATTGAACTGAAGGTCCAGGGAGCTTATATAGCAACACCCCTGACCTAACGACCCAGGTGAGCTTACAAGGGATGAATGACATACCCAGAGTCAAATCACTAGTAGCCACTAGAGGGAGCCAAAAGGTAAATTCACAACAACTCACTTCCTCAACCTGGTGATAGAGCGATTTCTCTGCTAATATCCTGGCCTGAGTGAGCTGCTGCAGAAAGCACAGAAGATATATGCTCACTTCCCCCATTTGCACCCCTCAGGTCATTGATTTGCACCAATACAGAGGTCTTTGTCCATGCCAGTTAACAGATTGATATGCGATGTGCCAACATGGTGGCATTCCACTCTGTACATGTTGCAACAACTGTAGCCACAGCAACAAACCCAGATGCAGTATGTCATGTTGTATACGTTTATGGAGTGGGCACAGTTTAAGGACCTCTGCACTCTTCTGCACAGTTTCAAAATGGCTACTAAGATGGTTACCGCTGATGTTGCCATCATCAGCATCACTATTTTGGTCATCTACATGTTGGAGCAGACTTTGAATATACTGCGGGAGGAGGTGGTGGTCTCTGAGGAATAGAAGGATGCAGAAGAGGATACGGAAGGGATAACATTGTATCAAAGTTCCAGACTGTTGTCACACAGGCAGGCGCCAAGGGAGGTTGGATTCTCCATTTGAGGGGGACTGGTAATACAAGACAAATTGTTAGTGAAGGTGCAAGAGTCGATCAACAAATTGAGGAGGACGAGGTGATGGATGCACAACAGTCAGGAGATGAAGATGATAATGAAATGCTCTCTGTAGTCCGTGGTTGGCGGTAGGAAGCAACCTTGAGTGTTACGTCACTACCAACACAGCATGGGATTGGACCTCATGGAAGAGCCCAACATATTAGTGCCTTCTTGCTGCAACTTGATCCCAGTGTAGTTATGATTTGAAATAGTGCTGGATTGCCACTCTATTAGATCCACATTATAAGACAAAATTTTGCCAGATGCTTCTTACCCTGGAAAGGGACCTGCGAATGCTGGAGTATCAAAACACGATTTTACACAACCTCAGCAGAGATTTTCCACAAGACAGGAGTGAGGCACACAGTGTATGCATCGCAGCTCTAGACTTCCAACCTTCGGCACGTCAAGAACAAAACATTAGCAGTAGAGTAGGAGGCAGAAGCATTTTCTGTGAATTCTTTGACACATTTTTTAGACCAGCTCATGCACCAGCACAGCAGAATACAAGTCTGACATGTGGTTAACGACTGGAGAGGATGGTGCAGGAGTATTTAGAACTCAATATCAATACCATCATGAATGGTTTGGACCCTTTCATATTGTGGTCTTCAAAAATGGATGAGCAAAACAGATCGGCACTTTTCAAAAGTCGCCGACTTTCAGCAAAGTCAGGTTTCGTGAAACCCGACCCGATCCCACTCTGGGATCGGGTCGGCGGTACACGATCTGTAATCCAAAGTCGGGTTTCGTTTTTGTTTTTTTTATATATATATATATATATATATATATATATATATATATATATATATATATGTCATAGAGAGACACATATATATATATATATTTATATTTACTTCAGCGCGATAATGTTGAAAAGCCGGTAATTCAATTGCCGGCTTTTCATTTCTCCTGCCTAAACCCGACATGATATGAGACATGGTTTACATACAGTAAACCATCTCATATCCCCCTTTTTTTTGCATATTCCACACTACTAATGTTAGTAGTGTGTATGTGCAAAATTCCCCATTGAAATGCATTGGGTTTCGTGTTTTGGCCGATCCCCGACCCCGACTTTTCAATAAGATCGGCCGATTTCACTCGACCCGACTTTTGAGAAAGTCGGGTTTCGTGAAACCCGACTCGATCTCAAAAAATGAAAAGTCGCTCAACCCTAGTGTCTGCCATTAATTTTTGGAAATGTGAATAATCTTGATTGAGTCTCTCCATCTGCTGGGTTGGCTGTAGGGGAAGAGATTTTGCCCCTTATTATTTTAAATTTGAAGACTCCTGATTGGGTCTCCATCTGCTTGGTTGGCTGTAGTGGAAGACATGTCGGTCCCTATTATGCTATTTCTACTCTTGTGAAATTGATGTCACTTTGGTGGTGTCTGCCACTAATTTTTGGAATTGTGTATACGCCTTCTTGTGTTTTGCCTGTAGCTGTAGGCCTCTGAGAGTTGCATCTTATCCTTTGCATATTCAAGTTGCGCTGTTCCTCTCTTGTTATGTGAATAGCCCCACCAGGTCCAGTTGGCATTACCGTCACCAGACCGTATACAGCCGCCTTTATTCCCATAATTTCATATGACATCCAGTTTTCTCCAATAAGGATATTCTGATGAAGGTCCTATGAAGGTCCTATGATGGACCGAAAACGTTTAATTTAATTTATTTGGTCTGGATGTACAATAAAGAAGGAATCAATTTTTTTCAAATATTGAGTGCCAAGTAATTTTTTTTGCATACTGCAGGACTTTGTTATGTTTTGGGACTTGTGGGGGAAGGAAAAACGTCTTGGTTGCTTGGATAAGAGATGGGAAGCCACAGAAGGAGTCTCACCACACCCAGAGTCTGATGGGTTTCCCTTCAGTGTACTTGAGGGGAATGAGGAGGTAGTATCCCCTGAGGCCGACAATCCAAAGCTAGGGGTGACCGGGGAAAATTTTAGGTCCACTCAACATAGGGACCCAACTCTAAAAGAGGCGTTCAATAACACTGGTCAACAGCATTTTTGGTGCCAAAGATATTTCATCGAATTTAGGGTATTTTTGGGGTGCTGATTCTGAATATGTCATCAGTTTTGCCAGATTGGCTCACGTTTTTGAGATTTTTGGTATCTTATTTATAGCACTTGTTGGTAAATGCGACGCATCATCTCATTAACTTCTTTGGATTAGTACTTGAACTGAGCAGTTCTCAATATAGTTTTGTGTTAATTAGTGTTCTAAAAGTTTGTTCATAGCTTGATTTTTGCACTAACTTTATGTTGTTGTCTGTTTTCCAGTGAAAAGCATGAACTCATCAAGAAGAAGTTGTCTTAACGATCCAGACTCATTCTGTTACATTTGTGGTGAATACACACTGCCAAAACATAGAAGAAACATAACAGACTTCGTAAAAAAAAGTGTATTTTGCCTATTTTGGGGTTATGCTTGGGGACCAAGACAAGTTTTGGGCACCACACATAGTGTGCAAAGCATGTATCGAATTATTACGAAAATGGAGCAAAGGACAAAGAAAAAGCTTCAAATTTGGTGTTCCAATGGTGTGGAGAGAGCCAAAAAATCATCATGATGACTGTTATTTATGGTAAACACAGGTACAGGCACATCTTCACAATGAGGAACAGGCCTTCTTGCAGATGCCATGTTACTCCCATTTTCGTTTCTTATGCTTATTGAATCCTTGCACTTGCACTGCACAGAAATAACAGTAATCATGATGATTTTTTGGCTCTCTCCACACCATTGGAACACCAAATTTGAAGCTTTTTCTTTGTCCTTTGCTCCATTTTCGTAATAATTCGATACATGCTTTGCATACTATGTGTGGTGCCCAAAACTTGTCTTGGTCCCCAAGCATAACCCCAAAATAGGCAAAATACACTTTTTTTACGAAGTCTGTTATGTTTCTTCTATGTTTTGGCAGTGTGTATTCACCACAAATGTAACAGAATGAGTCTGGATCATTAAGACAACTTCTTATTGATGAATTCATGCTTTTCACTGGAAAACAGACAACAACATAAAGTTAGTGCAAAAATCAAGCTATGAACAAACTTTTAGAACACTAATTAACACAAAACTATATTGAGAACTGCTCAGTTCAAGTACTAATCCAAAGAAATTAATGAGATGATGCGTCGCATTTACCAACAAGTGCTATAAATAAGATACCAAAAATGTCAAAAACTTGAGCCAATCTGGCAAAACTGATAGCATATTCAGAATCAGCACCCCAAAAATACCCCAAATTCATTAAAATATTTTGGACACCAGAAATTTTTTTTTTTTTTGTTGACCTGTATAATGTAACTATTATAAACACCATTGCACAGGAGGCACGGGCTGACACCAGGTTTCCTTATTTAATGATATGTGAGAACATATTGTACTAGGTTACCAATATGAGAGAGGAAATAGTGGAACAATTGTTGGTACCAGGACCCTATGCACGGAGAGTATTGAACATGGCCCATTCACATGTCTTTGGTGACCATCTGGATGTGAACAAGACACAAGAACTGGTGATTTGGAGGTTCTATTGGTCCGAATGTCACTGGTAAATCTTAAGTTATTGCAGGTCCTGTACCACCTGCCAGCTAACCGCTCCCACATCTCACTTACAAAGTCTTCTCATGCCGTTCCCCTCATAAAGATGCCATTTGAGTGAATTGTCATTGAATTGGTTGTCCCCCTTCTTAAATCTGCTCATGTGCATCAATATATATTGATCTTCCTCGACCATGCTATGCAGTACTAAGAAGTGGTTCCCCTGAGAAACTCCTCCTCGAGAAGAATAGCCCTCTAATTGATCCACATTTTTGCCCAGACAAGACTACCAAGGGAGAACCTGACCAACTAAGGAACACCCTTTATGAGTAAGTTGATGAGGGAACCGTAAGGCCCTGCAAATTACATAGCTGAAGACAACAGTTTACCATTCACAGATGGAGAGCCTTGTGGAAAGGTTTAACGCAACCTTAGAGTATGCTTAGGAAGGTCATAGAAAAAGAAGTCGAGACTGGGACTGTCTCTGTCATGGGGATACCACAACAGAGAAGGGGCCAGAAGATCATGGTGTCTGATTTCACTCACTACTGCACTGATTAAAAGTACTTTGTCATCGTATTAAACAGTGCAGATTTTTCCTTGCTAGCAGAGCAAGGGATAATCTGTCCAGTGGAAGCTCCTGGAGCTTTCCTACTTGGAATGTCTCAGCTGTTCAGTGTTGGCCACTCCACTCTGCCATATATGCTGGCCTCTGACACTTAGTGCCAGTGTTAGTTCTTACTGCGAGGTTCTGGAGTTGGAGGTGTAGTTCATGTTTTCAGTTAGTGTTTGGAGATTTTTCAGGAGACTGTGGATTGGAGTTTTGTCTGTGTGCACATCCTCATCCTGTCCTATTTAGATTCACTGGGGAACAATTTGAAAAAAAAATTCTGTTGAGTTAGGTTTTTGAGCTGATTTATACTAAAATTGGCTTGCTGATTCCAAAAATGTAGTCAGTTTTTTTCTAGCACGTCAAGTGTTTCCTCCACAACTTACCTGCGCTTGGTTGCAACATGAGTATTAAACTACATTTCCTGCATTGCCATCTTGCCAACTTTCCGGAAAATCTTGGTGCTGTTAGTGATGAGCAAGGTGAACAATTTCACCAAGATTTGAAGGTTATGGAAGACCGTTACCAGGGTAGATGGGATGTACATATGATGGCTGACTATTGCTGGACCATCAAACGTGATTGTCCTCAAGTTAAACACTCCAGAAAAAGCTATAAATGTACATTTTTACCTTAAATACTTGCATATATATATATATATATATATATATATATATATATATATATATATATATATATATATATATATATATATATATATATCCTTTGTAAAAAAAAAAACATGATAGTGTTAAAAAACATATTTGTCATGCCTATTTCTTATATATTTCATTTTTGTTCATATTTATACTATTTAAAAAAACAACAACACTTTTTAGGTACAGTAGTTTACATATTTTTGAGAAGACAAAAGTCCTATAGTTCAAAAACTTGACGAGATAGAGAAAAACTGAGATCATTTCTGGATTCAGCATCCAAAAATTAATTAAGAACAGTTGTCTGACCTAACTCTTAAAAAATTGTGTTCCCCAGTGTTATTCTTCCTTTAACTCCCCTGTGTCTGTTGTTTTTTGCGAGTATTTTAAATGGTTGACATTTTCATTTACCCCTGTTCATGTTCCCTTGTTTGCCTAGTTAGTGTGTTCCTATACACTTAAGTGTCAGTATTCTGGGTTTTCTAAGTCACCTTGTGAATGATTTTGCCCTTTGTTAAGATGGAGTTTGCTGTTTTTGTCTGCCCTACTTCCTGTTTGTTTGTTTAAAACCCGGGTCAGGTGGCAGCGTCTTTGCTGGAGTATTCTGTTCTCCTTCAGCTCAGCTGCTGGTTCTGAATGTGTCTCTACTTCTGGCTCTGGACATTTCCTGCATTTGTAAGCTATACTCTCTAGGTTATCATTAGTCTGCTGACTTGGAACTTAACCCTCGGTTCACTCCTTCTGGTAAGAACTGTGTTTTTGGAACTTTGTTTCAGGACTTGTTTCGGGACTGAGTGTTGCTACTTAATCCTTCATTTACTCCCCCTGCTGAAAGCTGTTGGAAACAACACCAGTATAATACTTTAATGTGAACCTGTTTCTGAACTTACCCGTGTTTATGCCACATTTGGGATCAACTTGAGAACTTGTTTCTGGACTTACCCGTATTCATGCCACACCTGGGATGAACTTGTGGACTTGTTCTGGACTTCCCTGTGTTTACTTCATACCTGGATTTGACTCTTTCTGTGCCAACAGTGTTTGGATCTGCACCACGTCACCCATCACACTCACCTTGCTGAGGACTCTGCCTTAAGAACTCCGCCGATTTGCTGTATATATTTCAAGGACTCGTTTCATTTCAGGACTCTGTGGGTTATCAGTATATTGTTTTGGGTGTTATTGCTGTTGTACAAATACACTATTTGCATGAAAGAAACCCGTCTCTGTCTGTTCATTGCCCCATGCTATCAGAATCCTTGAGTTCCTACAATAGTATTACAGGATACTCCAGCCCGAAAAAAAAAAAGGATTCTGCTGGGGCAATGACAGAGACATGGGTAGACAAGATGTTTGCTATGATTAACTCCTTGCAGCAGGAGGTGGCGGCTATGCAAAATAAGATTAGAGACATGGACTCCCGGGCTAACCACAATGCGCAGGTGTTTGGTCAGGCTCTCCAAGATTTACGTACCTTGGTAGAAGCTCAGCATACACCACCTGCTCAGCATACACCACCTGTTCAGCATACACCACCCACCACTATGCCTAAATTGCCTCCTTTCCGGTTTAATGGTGACCGAAGTCAATTCCGTGGGTTTGTTAATCAATGCATATTATTTTTTGATGTACATGCCTCCTACTATCAGTCAGATAGATCTAAGGTACTATGTATTATTATGTTGTTGACATCACGGGCACTGGCTTGGGCAAATCCTATGGTTGAAAGTCGCGATGTCCGTCTAAATGATTTGGATGATTTCCTGGCAGCTATGGCGCAAATGTTTGATGATCCCAACCGCCGTGCCTCCGCTGAAAAATCCTTGCTTTCCTTAAGCCAGGGGAAATGTTCAGTCATAGAGTATATTACTGAATTTAAGAGGTTAGTAGTGGATACCAACTGGGATAACAATGCCTTATTGCCAATTTTTAGGAAAGGGTTGTCCAGTACAATCAAGGATGAGCTAGCTCGCTCAGAGTCTCCACAGGAGTTTGAGTTATTTTTACAACACTGTGTGCGTATTGATATCCGCCTAACTGAACGCAGACAAGAAAAATGGGCGGATTCAAATCGCATCACTAATTTTACTCTTCCGTCTAGGAAAACTACCAGCAAGAACCCGTGGGAAGCTGAGGAGGTGCCTATGCAAGTGGACTCACTACAAAAACATGAGAGTATCAAACGCCGTTAATATCGGTTTCGTGAGCGCTTATGTTTTTACTGCGGTCAATCGGATCATTTCCTCATTAATTGTCCTAAATGTCCCAGGCGACCTAACAAAGTGTTGGCAGCAGTAGGGGACTATGACAATACGGACACTGAGTCAGAAGTTTCAGAAACCAGTTTACATACAGATGCTGTGGTTCCCCTAACAGTGATGCTGACCTCCCCTAAAGATCAAGGGGAGAAATACTCACATTGTTCTCTTCCTATTCAGATTCGGTGGGAGGGACAGTGGATACCAAGTTCTGCTATGATAGACTCTGGAGCAGGTGGAAATTCTTCTTTTGCCAGGGAACATGGTATTAAGACACAACTAAGAGCCTCACCAGTCACCATGGAAACAGTGGATGGTTCTCCATTAGTTTCCGGACCAGTAGATCAGGAGACGGTGCTTCTGAAGTGTAAGATGGAACCAGACCATCAGGAAACACTTTCCTTTATGTTAATATCTTCTCATTTTCCTGTTATTTTAGGAATTCCCTGGTTGCGGTCACAGAATCCAAACATCAATTGGGAAACCAAGGAGATATCCTTCCTTCCGAAGTGCAGCCCTACCAACAGTCCACTGGTAATGGCTCCAGTTACCCAGAACTTGGAGGAAACGAAACAGTTATCTACTCTTCCTCTGGTTTACCAGGAATTCTCGGACATTTGTGACAAGAGGAAGGCAGACCAACTCCCTCCACATAGACCTTATGACTGCCCCATAGAGCTGCTTCCTGGGGCAGCGATTCCTTTCGGCCATGTTTACCCATTGTAGCTCCAGAATTAAAGACATTACGTGAATACATAGATGAGAATTTAGCCAAGGGGTTTATCCGACCATCCTCTTCACCAGCGGGAGCCCCCATATTCTTTGTAAAGAAAAAAGATGGCACTCTAAGACCTTGTATTGACTACCGGGAGCTAAACAAGGTAATCATTCGTAACAGGTACCCGTTGCCTTTAATTCCTGAATTGTTGGAGAGAGCTCGCCAAGCTAAAATATTTACCAAATTAGATCTTCGCGGGGCATATAATTTACTCCGTATACGTCCCGGAGACGAATGGAAGACAGCTTTCAGATGTTGGTATGGACATTTTGAATATTTAGTGATGCCATTCGGACTCTGTAACGCTCCTGCTGCTTTCCAACACTTAGCCAACGATATCTTCAGGGATTTACTGGATCATTATGTAGTAATTTACCTGGATGACATCTTGATTTTCTCTGATTCACTACAGGAACATCAGGAACATGTCAAGACCGTGCTCAGACGTTTGAGAGATAATCATTTGTACATCAAACTCGAAAAGTGTGAATTTCATTGCTCCAAGATTAAATTTTTAGGCTATTTTATTTCTTTTCAGGGATTGAATATGGAGTCCAGCAAGATCCAGGTGATCATAGATTGGCTGGTACCAGGAAACATCAAAGAGGTACAACGATTCATTGGTTTTGCCAACTTTTATAGACGTTTTATCCGGAATTTTTCAGAAATTGTCCGTCCCATCACTCTCCTCACTAAGAAGGGGAAGAAGTTTGTATGGTCTTCGCAAGCCCAGGAAGCCTTTGATCGCCTCAAGGTTTGTTTTACCACGGCTCCGATATTGATGCACCCAGATCCTGCACTGCCTTTTGTCATGGAGGTGGATGCTTCTGACTGTGCACTGGGAGCAATCCTCTCACAACGAACCGGAGACAAAAGTTTGTTGCACCCGTGTGCCTTCTTTTCTCGCAGGTTATCATCTGCTGAACTGAACTATGATATTGCAGATAAGGAACTTTTGGCAATCATTTCCGCCTTTAAGGAATGGAGACACCATTTGCAGGGAGCAACTCAACAGGTAGTGGTGCTCACAGATCACCCTAATCTGGAATTCCTTCTTAAGTCCGCCAGATGCCTTTCTCCTCAACAAGCTAGGTGGAGTTTGTTCTTGAACCAGTATGATTTTATCATCTCGTACCACCCAGGTTCACGTAATGGGAAAGCCGATGCACTATCCCGAATCCACATGATGGACTCCGTGCCTGGGACTCCGTCTAAGACCATCTTGTCCAATGCCAATTTCATAGGAGTACTCCAGGACCAGGACTTGTGGGAGGAGATCAAGCTGGCCTATGATGGTGACGTATTTCTTGCTGCCCCACCTGACAATGTGAATCTTGTCTTTCAGAATGGTGTATGGCTTAGAGAGCACTGTATTTATGTCCCTGAGGCTGTGAGACTTCGAATTCTCAAATAGGTCCATGACTCCGTATTGGCTGGTCATCGGGGGGTACAGAAGATGCAGGAATTTTTAAGTCGATTTTTCTGGTGGCCTACCTGCTTGAAGGATGTGAATGACTATGTCCGCTCTTGTGAGGTTTGTGCCCGGTACAAAGTTCCTCGTGTTTCACCTACTGGCCTTCTTAAGCCACTACCCGTACCATCTCACCCTTGGGGGTCTATTTCGATGGACTTTATTGCAGAATTACCCACCTCTGGTGGTAAAAATGCTATTTTGGTGGTAGTGGACCGTTTAACGAAGGCTGCTCATTTTATTCCTTGCACCGGTCTTCCCTCAGCTACAGAGACAGTGGATCTGGTTATCCAGAACGTTTTCCGGCTGCATGGGGTACCAGATGAGATCATCTCTGACCGGGGAATACAATTTACCTCTAGGTTTTGGAAAGGATTTTGTTCTGCGCTCCACATTAATGTTTGCTTGTCTTCTGCATACCACCCTCAGACCAACGGGCCGACTGAACGGACCAATCAAACTTTGGAGCAATATCTACGCTGTTACGTCAGTCATTTGCAGGATGATTGGCTGAAGCTACTTCCACTAGCAGAATTTTCGTATAACAACTCACAGAGCAGTTCCACGAAGGTAACGCCTTTTTTCGCCAATCTGGGATATCATCCAAATATTTTGCCTAGGTCTCCAGTTGCTACTTCGGTACCGGCAGTTTAAGACAGAGTGGCGGTGTTGCAACGTAATCTTAAAGTTTTGAAAGACTCCCTGACCGCAGCACAGGAGCGTTACAAGAAGTCGGCCGATAGATTCCAGAAACCGGCACCCATGTATAAGGTAGGAGACTCGTTTTGGTTGTCCACCAAGAATCTAAAATTGGGTGTTCCTTCGCAGAAACTGGGACAGAAGTTCATCGGTCCATTCAAGATCACCGGGATTGTGAGCTCTGTTGCTTGTCGGCTGAGGCTGCCACGAACTCTAAAGGTACACCCAGTATTTCATGTTTCTTTATTAAAACCGGTCTCTCTTAACACATTTCAGGGATGTATCGTACCTCCTCCTCCACCAGTTTTGGTTGATGGCGAAGAACAATTTGTGGTACCGGACATTATCGATTCAAGACTTCATAGGAACCAGCTTCAGTATCTAGTTAGATGGCAGGGTTACTCTCCTGAAAATGATTCTTGGGAACCAGTAAGTAACATCAATGCTCCCCTGAAGGTTGCTCATTTTCATAGTAGATACCCAGACAAGCCTGGTCCAGGTTCGTCCTGAGGCCGTTTCTAGGGGGGGAGTAATGTCAGTATTCCTGGTTTTCTAAGTCACCTTGTGAATGATTTTGCCCTTCGTTAAGATGGAGTTTGCTGTTTTTGTCTGCCCTACTTCCTGTTCGTTTGTTTAAAACCCGGGTCAGGTGTCAGCGTCTTTGCTGGAGCATTCTGATTCTGTTCTCTTTCAGCTCAGCTGCTGGTTCTGAGTGTGTCTCTACTTCTGGCTCTGGATATTTCCGGCATTTGTAAGCTACACTCTCTAGGTTATCATTAGTCTGCTGACTTGGAACTTAACCCTCGGTTCACTCCTTCTGGTAAGAACTGTGTTTTTGGAACTTTGTTTCAGGACTTGTTTCGGGACTGAGTGTTGCAACTTAATCCTTCATTTACTCCCCCCTCTAGGAGCTGTTGGAAACAACACCAGTATAATACTTTAATGTGAACCTGTTTCTGAACTTACCCGTGTTTATGCCACATTTGGGATCCACTTGAGAACTAGTTTCTGGACTTACCTGTGTTCATGCCACACCTGGGATGAACTTGTGGACTTGTTATGACTTCCCTGTGTTTACTTCATACCTGGATTTGACTCTTTCTGTGCCGACAGTGTTTGGATCTGCACCACGTCACCCGTAACACTCACCTTGCTGAGGACTCTGCCTTAAGAACTCCGCCGATTTGCTGTATATATTTCAAGGACTCGTTTCATTTCAGGACACTGTGGGTTATCAGTATATTGTTTTGGGTGTTATTGCTGTTGTACAAATACACTATTTGCACGAAAGAAACCCGTCTCTGTCTGTTCATTGCCCCATGCTATTAGAATCCTTGAGTTCCTACAATAGTATTACATTAAGCTTCCTCCTACCCTGGGTGGGGAAGGGGACAAATCAGGGTACAGATAAGAGCATAGCAAGGCACTAGAACCTAACTTCTCCACCTTTAGGAGTAATCCAGGTGAGAGTGAGACACAAGGGTGCCCCTAGTTCTAGGGACCTGGCTAACGCCCAAAGTCCCAACACCATTGTTACAGTCTCCTCCCTTATCTGTTATTTTCTATATGGGAGGTTCTACAAGCCTCTACTGGATTTTCTCTGTTCAACTTCTGTATGGCCGACATCCGCGGAGTCTCCTTTATATATCGAAGGAAACCTGAGAAGCTGAAGTCATTCCCCAATACAGCATCATTGAGCATGTCACCCAGATGCAGGAGAGGGATGCAAAGATAATGCTAATTGTAAAGGGGCATCTCCTCCAGCAATAAGAGGCTGAAGCCAGTGTCTACAACTGGTCAGTCAGGGTGAGGAAGAGCAGCCATGGGGACCGAGTCCTCCTGCTTATTCCCATGGTAGAGAGTACATTTTTGGCCAAATGACAAGGTCCCTATGAGATGGTACAGAAACTTGGTGACGTGAACTACAAGTTTCACCAACCAGGAAGATGTAAACCATACCACGCCTACTATGTCAATCTCATCAAGCCATGTCAAGACCAGGAGCCTATTGAAACTCTTTGTTTGCTGGTCAAGCCAGAAGTGGATATTGAAGATTTCACAGTAGAGGAGATGCTGTTGAAGGCCCAAAAGCAGCAGTGTCAGGAATTGCTGCAGCAGAACAGGGCCCTGTTCTCAGATTTTCCAGGGTGTACAAATGTCATAGAACATGATGTTCTGAAGGTGAAATTGAACCCCTATCGAATTCCTGAGGCCCGGCGAGGGTTGATCTCCAAGGAAGTAAAGTGCATGCTTAATCTCGGAGTCATTGAGAATTCCAAGAGTGCATGGTGTAGCCCAATTGTCAAGATTGCCTTGTGCAGGCATGTACTACGGAGGACAGAGAATGCACTTCAATCCAATATTGCAGCCAGCATGCAGCCAGCGGGTAAGGAAAGGGTGAATCAAACACCAGAAAACCCCGCCTCTGTGGCTGAAGATTGTTCCCTCCAAATTCAGGTGACAGAGTCCCTTTAAGAAGTAATTTGTGCTCCAGCTGGATACCTGAGAGGTTGGAATAGGAGCTGTCCTTTCTCAGGAGATACACGGAGAAGAGCAGGCTGTTCTCTACCTGAGTAGGAAACTGTCAGCATGTGAGAAAAATTATTCTACTGTAGAAAAAGAATGCTTGGCCATAAAAAGGGCAGTGGTCACATTGCGATACTATCTGTTAGGCCGGTTTCACACATACTGATATTTCTGGTACGGATAAACACGGTACCGGAGAGATCAGTGTCCGTGTGTCTGTTTGATACATCTGTATGGCACACGTGTGGCAGCCGTGTACCACCCATGTGCTGCATCAGGACCACACGGACAGCCGCCGGGAAGCAGCGCTACAATATGCGCTATCCCCTGCTTGTGGTGTTGAAGCCAGCTGTCATCAATTCTCCACTGCTCAGCCAGCGATCAGCGCAAGCCGAGGACAATGAATAAAAGAAAACCCGACGTGGGGTCCCCCTATATTTCACAACCAACCCGGCAAAACTCACAAGTGCGGGCTGTTATTCTCAGGCTGGTAAGTGACCATGGATATGGACCTCCCCAGCCTAAAAAAATCACCCCGCAGCTGCCCAAAAAAGGCGCATCTATTAGATGCGCCAATTCTGGAACTTTGCCTGTTTTTTACCACTGCCCTGTAGCGTTGGCATATGGGGTAATGAGGGGTTAATGTCACCTTCCTATTGTAAGGTGATATTAAGCCAGCTTAGTAATGGAGAGGTGTCAATAAGACACCTATCCATTACTAATCCCACAGTTGTTAAAGGGTTAATAAAGCACACACACAGTAAGAAAAAAGTATTTTAATGAAATAAAACAATACACGTAGTTTTTCCATCTTTATTCTTCTGCCATTCCAAGCAAAGCCCTTGATCTCCTGGAAAAAAAATCAAAATAAAAAAACCAACAATGTACAATACCTGTCCGCCATACAGTCAAGTCACACACCGTAATCCATATCTGGGGGCATTTAGATTTTTCAACTGGGAGCGCTGCTAATGCGGCCGCTCCTGGCTGTAAATGACTGGGGAATGAATGAAATGCAGGGAGCGGAGATTCAGTTACTAGCGGTGACGTCACTAAAGCTGTGCCCCCTGGCGGCATGAACTCAGATGAACTCTTCAGCATAGCAAAATCAGCTGGAATTTTCTCAGGCTGAAGACTTCATCTTAGTTCATGCTTCACCCCTGCATTTCATTTATTCCCCAGTCGTTTACAGCCTGGAGCGGCCGCATCAGCTGACATCTGCATAGACCCATTCATTTGAATGGGTCTACGTGTGTTAGTGTCTCCGGTACATAAGAAAACTGTCACTACATGTATTGGAGGCACTGGCATGTTAAACACTAGCGTGTCACATTTGATGCGAGCGGGAGCCAAGTGTCAGTGCTCCGATCTTCTCGCTTGAGAGAATTGCAAAATAGCTGAGGAGTAGTGTTGAGCGATAACTTCCGATATTTGAAAGTATCGGAATCGGATTGGATCGGCCAATATCCAAACTCTCCTTTAGGCCCTGGGATCCATATTCATGTAAAAAATAAATAATAAAAATAAAAAATATGGATATACTCACCCCTCCGCCGGACCCTGGACCTCACCGCTGCAAGCGTCTGCCTCCGTTCCTAAGAATGCAGAGTGAAGGACCTTCGATGACGTCGCGGCTTGTGATTGGTTACGTGACCGCTCATGTGACCGCTCACGTGACCAATCACAAGCCGCGACGTCATCGCAGGTCCTACACTCACTGCAGTCTTAGGAACGGAGGCAGACGCTTGCACCGGTGAGAGCCAGGGCCCGTCCGAGGGTGAGTATATCCATATTTTTTATTTTTATTAGTTATTTTTTACATGAATATGGATCCCAGGGCCTGAAGGAGAGTCTCCTCTCCTCCAGACCCTGGGAACCATACGCACCGCACACGCCTGAGAACTTCTAGGAACTTCTGATTCCGATTTCCGATATCACAAAAATATTGGAACTCGGTATCGGAATTCCGATACAGCGAATATCGGCCGATACCCGATATTTGCAGTATCGGAATGCTCAACACTACTGCGGAGGAGACAGCAAAATGAATTTCTCCATTTCTCTGCTGTCAACGTTGGTGGTAATCCAAGTGCAGTGCAATGTTTCACATACATTCATAGACTTTTAAGGATGGATGCAATCTGAATTTTGCAGGTAATCAAAGCATGCAATTGCAGCATGCTGTGTTTTTTCCCGTCTGACTGGAGCAGGGAAAAAAAACAGCATTTAGAGCAGAAGCATAGGATTAAATTAGTACGAATGCAATCCGATTTTTTTAATCGGATTGCATTTGTCCGATTTAATCACAAGAGGGAGTGATCCCTTAGGGTGAAAATTTAGATTATTATCAGACCATGCCCCACTCAGATGGATGAGAGAGAAAAATTAGAGAAATGCCCGCTGGTTTCTAGCCCTGCAGGATTTCCATTTCCATATGGAACGGAGAGCCAGGAATCTACATAGTAATGCCAATGCTCTTTCAAGAATCCCATGTCTGGTAGTAGAAGGTGCCAAGTCCAACAGCTTTACGCAGAGGGTGAGGTATGCAAGGTAGCTATCGGACGCATAGTTGATTGGAGGTATTTATCACGGACGTAGTTGTCCTCTGTGATTTAAACCTGGAATAGTGATCTAGTACACTATGTACTAAGAGGCCTGTTAGGGCATCTGGGCCAAGTTTACGGGCAGCCAATGAGATGGGCGGCTCTAGCTACCCACATATCCCATCCCTATTGTTGTAAAATTGGGCTTGTTTGTCTCACACATGGTCTGTTTGTGGACACTGCTACACCTCCAGTGGGGACAACTGCATGGACAGAAAAGTGTCTCAAATTGAGCAGGAAAGCCATAGCTAAATGGACTTATTATATCCTGTGTTTTGTATCTTTATGCTGTGAAAGGGCTGTATTTAAATTTTCCTGTGGTGCAGTTTATGTGGAGTGAAATAAACAAGCCAGATTTGTAAATAAAAATGGTTCACATGATCCCACACACAAGTGAGTAGCATTGCCACACTGCCATCCTGTTACACTGACAGAAACCTGTCCTAGATTGTTAAGACAGGAGCCCATGGGCAGTAGCGTAGCTACCGGGGGGGCAGAGCGGGCAGTTGCCCAGGGCCCCATGCTCTGAGGGAGCCCACCCGGAGCTATGCTACTATAACTGTATCAGTGCACGCAGCACGTTGATACAGTTACATTCTGTGGCAGAGCAGGAAGAATCAATCTCCCTGCTGCTGCTTCTCCCATCATCCCCCTCTCAATGTCTGACGTCACCGATGCAGACAGACAGGGGCGTGATGATGTCGCTAGCCGGCATCTGCTGTCAGGAGATGAGCGGGCACTCAGAGCTGCAGAGGAAGAGAGGTGAGTATTTATTTATTTGTTTTTTACTGGTGCTGCCTTATACTACAGGGTCTGCTTATGGGGTGCTGCCTTATACTACAGAGTTTGCCTATAGGGGTGCTGCCTTATACTACAGAATCTGCCTATGGGGGTTCTGTCTTATACTACAGGGTCTGCCTATAGGGGTGCTGACATATATTACAGGGTCTGCCTATAGGGGTGCTGACTTATATTACAGGGTCTGCCTATAGGGGTGCTGCCTTATACTACTGGATCTGCCTATGGGGGTTCTGCCTTATACTACAGGGTCTGCCTATAGGGATGCTGCCTTATATTACAGGGTCTGCCTATAGGGGTGCTGCCTTATATTACAGTGTCTACTTGTAGGGGTGCTGCCTTATACTACAGGGTCTGCCTATGGAGACGTTGCCTTAGATTACAGAATCTGTCTATGGAGAGCTGTCTAATACTACAGGGTCTGCCTATACGGGTGCTGATATGGAAATTTGGTTTGGATAAATTTATCCCTGTGTGTGTGCTGCGGCCGTTCCCAATAAGACTGAGTATTTTGAGCGCTCAAGGAATGAGACTGCACACCATTGTTGTGTCAATAACATTCCACCAATACTGATACTTTATTGTACATACATAGTTTTATAATTGCATATAGAAAGGAGTGGTTAGGGGTGGTTAGTTAATTACCATATTGTCTAGCCCCTCTGTCATTGGTTATCTAAACATATATGGAATATTGTGATTAATGCACATATGAATGCTGATTAAGCAACTAAAATTGAGCTCTCTGCATCTTTCTGCATCTAGGACAGAGTTGAGACATCTGATCAGCACTTAATACATCTGGCGTTGTTCCGCTTTTGCATGGAAAACCCATACAATCTGTCTGGCTTATATCAGTTTGTCAGCCACTTTAAACCATTGATTATAAACTAGCTGAGTATATATATATATATATATATATATATATATATATATATATATATATATATATTTGTCTTTATGTAAGTATATATCATTTAAAGGAGTATACATGCAAGTGAGATCTATATGATATATATTTCTATCACAAGCCCCCCTTAGATATCACTTGCCCTAATCCTAGCCTCCTGTCCCAAAGCGCTGCAACTCTTTTGTGCTGCCGGTGAACTGACGCAAGCCTAACGCCTATGCCCCACTCCGTACAGACTTTTCGCAAATGGGCGGTCAGGAGATCTGTCCCTAACGGGGGTTCGTTGCAATCAGTCTCTTAGTCAACAGCATGTGTAGTGAGCGGTGTGTATTCTTTATCAGGTAGGTCATCTATTTGGTCAGGCATGGCATCCACAACATCATTCTGGCTTGGGTGTCATCTTCTGGTAGGGGAGCTTTCTTGCAATGTGATGAGTGGATCCAAGTGGGTCTTCCCTCCAGTTTCACAGAGGTTGGTGTCATCAGCAGCACTTGAACGGGACCATCAAATCTAGGATCGAGTGGTGTTCTCCTTACAAACTTTTTCACCAACTCCCAGTCTCCTGGCTTCAAGGAGTACGTACCAGACACTGATTCTGGATCTGGCAATGAAGAAAAAAACTCGAGAATGGATGTTAGCAAGTTTCTTGGTGAGTTCAATTACATAAGCAGACAAAGGATCATATTGCATAGTCAGCGGCTGAGGGAAAGGATACCGCTAACCTGGGACTAGACCCAAACAAAATTTCATATGGTGACAGCTATTCTGGGCCTCTGGAAGTGTGCCTTACACTAGGTAATGTGATTGGGAATGTCTCCTGCAATGGTTTGCGTGTCTCTTGGGCAACTTTCAACATCCTGTTCTTAAGTGTCCCATTCAGTCTTTCCACTTTCTTGCTACTCTGGGGATTGTAGGGAGTGTGTAGGCCTAAGTCTGACCCTACTGCTGACCAGATCTCTCGTGTGAGATTTGCTGTGAATGTGGGTCCCTGGTCACTCTATCACTTCTGGGACCCCATAGCTGCATATCTCGTCTCTGAGAGTAGCTTCTTTGCAGTGGTCTTTGCTGGCTGGTTCCTCACTGGGAAAGCTTCTGGCCATCCTGAGAACATGTCCACGACCACAAGGGCATATTCGAATCCTCCACTTGGCGGCATTTGGATGTGGTCTATCTGGATCCTCTGGAAGGGGTACAGTGGTCTGGCAAGACGATGTGTGGGAACTTTCTCCATTCTTCCAGGGTTGCATTTGCCGCAGGTCAGACAGCTGCTAGTGAACTTGACTGTTAGGGTGGAGATCCCTGGAGCGAACCAGTAAGCATCAATCAGATCATTCATCTGTGTCTTTGATCTGTGTGTGGGTCCATGTGCCCACTGGACCACCATAGGATACATGCTTCGGGGTAAACAGGGTTTGTAAGGTAGTATACCCTTCCTTCTTCATGCGTTGCTCCCTTCCGCATCCAGCATTCCTTCTTGTCCTTTGGGGCTTGCTCCTGCAGCTTTGTGAACTGTTTCCAGGACGTCATTTGGTCAGGTTTCTTGTCTTCAGTTGTCATGTAGTAGCCGTCCGGCTCTACGACCTCTCCCACTTCTCCATATTGTCTTCCTTTGACTGCTTCTTTGGCTGCCATATCCGCCATGTTGTTGCCTCATGCCTCTACTGTGTTTAGTTTTCCATGCGCTTTGACTTTTAGTACTGCCACCACTTTTGGAAGTTGAAGAGCGTTCAGCAGGTCCTTAATGGCTCCATGGTGCTTCACGGTTGTTCCGCTTGCTGTGATGAAGTCCCTTGCAGCCCAGATGGGCCCAAAGTCATGTGCTATGCCATGCGAGTACCTCGAATCGGTATACAATTTCGCATTCTTGTCTTCTGCCATCTGGTAGGCCTTCGTCAGCGCTATCAGTTCTGCTTCCTGGGCTGACAGACTAGGCAGCAGACTTCTGGACCCTGGATCTCTTGATTGCTGGTCACTGCACATCCCGTGTGGAATCTTCCTTCATCATCTGCAAATCTGGAGCCATCCACATAGAGGATCAACTCTGGGTTGGTCAGTGGCTCTTCTGCTACCTTGGGTAGTCCTGCTGTTTTCTTGTTTCATGATGCTGAAGCAATCATGGTCATCCGTCCAGAGCAAATTCAGATCCCTGCGGAAGGTATCATGCAGATTTTGATCAGAATTTTTATCTGAGCGTCCATATCTGTATCCCCCCTTGGGAGTGGGAGTAGAGTGGACGGATTGAGGACTGTGCATCTGCAGATGCTGACATTGTCGGGCAGGAGTAGAGAGCACTGGAGGCGAAGATGCCTGGCGCTGGAGAGATGTTTTGTCTGGGTTTGGTTGAGGATTGCTGAGATGTCATGCCGAGCCAGGATTTCCAATGGGTTTTCCAATGATGTCAGCAGTCCTGTCCATGAGGGCGTGTACTGCAACTGCTGCTCTCACGCAGGAGGAAGAGGCTCCCCTTGCAACTGGATCCAGGTGAGCTGAAAAGTAGTCCAAAGTTCACTGCTTTCCCCCCTGAAGCTGCGTCAGGACTCCAGTAGCAAGGCCTTCTTTTTCCATCAAGTAGAGACGGAATGGATTCTCTAAGTCAGGTAGGCCTAGTGCTGGGGCTGAGACTACAGAGCCTTTTAACTTGTTGAACGAGCTGAAGGCTGCATCTGTCAGGAGGAATGGGGTCACGCTAATGTATTCACACAGAGGCTGCAATAGGACTGAAGCATCAGGGATCCAGGCTCTGCAATACAAAACTAGACCAAGGAAGGCCTGTAGCACTTTTGGAGTTGTTGGAGGAACCATCTTCTCCACTGTGGTCTTCCGGTCATCTGTCAGGCGTTTCACCTGGTGAGCAATACAGTGTCTCTGGAACTTAACTTGCTTCAGACACCACTGGACTTTGTTCTTTGAGACTTTGCAATGCTTCTCTGCCAGGTAGAGTAGGAGATACAAGAATTGGGCCAAAGCCAACTGCACAAAGGAGTAGATCGTCCACGTATTGTAGCAGGGTTACTTCTACATGTTCTGTGACCCAGTTGGTGAGGACTGTGGACATTGCTTTGGTGAACTGTGAAGGGCTGTTCTGGGCCCACTGTGGCATCACTGTCCATGTGTGGTGTCCAACCTGGTGCGTTAAGGCAAACAGGTACTGGTCATCCGGGTGAAGGGGAACACTGAGGAAAACATTAGCCAGGTCGGTCACTGTGAACACTTTTGCTGTGGCAGGCACTTTTGAGAGCAGAGTGTGCGAATTCGGCATAATTGCAGTCTCAAACACCATGGCCTCATTCACGGCTCTCAGGTCATGTACTATTCTGAACTTGGCTGGCTCTCATTTTACAGTCTTTTTCTTGACCAGGAAAAGCTGGGTATTGCAAGGCGATGTGCAAGGAACAATGATTCCTATTTCCAGGTAGACCTTCAGTTGGTCAGAGGCAGCATGACTCTAGGCCTGGCCTGGGCCTTACGAGGGAACGGGGTAGCTGTCATGAGTGACACCCGTACTGGGGCAACTTGAGGTTTTCTCACGTCCTGGGGTCCCTTAGACCATAGACTTTCTGGTACTACATCCAGTACCTCCTTGGGTAGGCCTCATCGGTTGTTTAAGGTTCTTGTAGGGCCGCCAGCATGACTCTTCTTGGGTCAGGGATGAAGAAAGTGTCACGAACCCATTTTCCTGGAACACTGTGGTTGCCTTCAGCTTCTGCAGTAGGTCCGCTCCCAGCAGGTTGAGTGGCAGGTCCTTGACACCACAAACTGGGACAGGATAGAGTGTCCTGGCTGAGTGCACACGCTCAGTGGCTTTGTAAGCTGAGAATATCTGACTTGACCATCAATGCCCATGCGAGACATAGAGGATTCTGATAGGCAGGTGGGATCAGCGAGTTCCACAGGTCTCATCACACTTCTGTCTGCACCAGTGTGCAGAAGAAAAGATCTGACAATGCCATCCACTTTAAGGGTAATTTGATGTATTGGTCCTGCAGATGGGGTTTTACATGTCAGGAGCGTAGTGTCTTGCGGACCTGGCTTGCTTGCCTCTGTCTATGGAAGGGGTACTTCACTGCTTTCTGCACTTCTTCCTTGACCTGTTTTTCTGGACCAACTCTTGGGTTACATGGGTGCTCTGTACTGGTTCCGGAAATGGCCAAACTTGCCACAGTTGCAACACTTAACACTTCTTCTGTCTTTGTAGGGTGGTTGCGCTTCCAGGTCAGTGGTCACCATTAGTGTTGAGCATTCCGATACCGCAAGTATCGGGTATCGGCCGATACTTGCGGGTATCGGAATTCCGATACCGAGATCCGATACTTTGTGGTATCGGGTATCGGTATCGAAACAACATTAATGTGTAAAAGAAAGAATTAAAATAAAAAATATTGCTATACTCACCTCTCCGACACAGCCTGCACCTTACCGAGGGAACCGGCAGCGTTGTTTGCTTAAAATTCGCGCTTTAACTTCCTTACGTGAAGTTCCGGCTTGTGGTTGGTCGCGCGCCGCCCATGTGGCCGCGACGCGACCAATCACAGCAAGCCGTGACGTAATTTCAGGTCCTTCAGGATTTTAAAATTACGTTCCGGCGTTGTGATTGGTAGCGTCGCGGTCACATGGGCGACGCAACCAATCACAAGCCGTGACGTCACGGGAGGCAGGAGACGCGCGCATTTTAAAATGCGCGCGTGTCCAGCCTCCCGTGACGTCACGGCTTGTGAATGGTCGCGTCGCCCATGTGGCCGCGACGCAACCAATCACAGCAAGCCGTGACGTAATTTCAGGTCCTTCAGGATTTTAAAATTACGTTCCGGCGTTGTGATTGGTCGCGTCGCGGTCACATGGGCGACGCGACCAATCACAAGCCGTGACGTCTCGGGAGGCTGGACACGCGCACATTTTAAAATGCACGCGTCTCCTGCCTCCCGTGACGTCACGGCTTGTGATTGGTCGCGTCGCCCATGTGACCGCGACGCTACCAATCACAACGCCGGAACGTAATTTTAAAATCCTGAAGGACCTGAAATTACGTCACGGCTTGCTGTGATTGGTCGCGTCGCGGCCACATGGGCGGCGCGCGACCAATCACAAGCCGGGACTTCACGTAAGGAAGTTAAAGCGCGAATTTTAAGCAAACAACGCTGCCGGTTCCCTCGGTAAGGTGCAGGCTGCGTCGGAGAGGTGAGTATAGCAATATTTTTTATTTTAATTCTTTATTTTACACATTAATATGGTTCCCAGGGCCTGAAGGAGAGTTTCCTCTCCTTCAGACCCTGGGAACCATCAGGAATACCGTCCGATACATGAGTCCCATTGACTTGTATTGGTATCGGGTATCGGTATCGGATTAGATCCAATACTTTGCCGGTATCGGCCGATACTTTCCGATACCGATACTTTCAAGTATCGGACGGTATCGCTCAACACTAGTCACCATGAGAGGGGCTGTCTTCTGCACCCCTGGTTGGGACTCAATCCCTTTGGCTACTGTGGACAATGGCATGATGGGTACTGTAGTGGCAGCGGGGTCCGGCCTGTTGATTGAAGCTGCAGTGGTAAGATGGGGCCTGCAGGTGCGTCTTTGGCGAGGCCTGGAGGTGCCATGAGACTGGCGGCTGCATCCAACCCAAGGTCTTGGGGCATTACAGGGGCTGTGGCTGCATCTGCCATCACTTCTTCCCCCTTTGCTAACCTTATTGAGGTCAGTGTCTCCTCTCTGGAGTATGCAGCGGTTCTTCCGGTGTGTCGCTCGTCACTTTGCAGCATCTTCACCTCTGGCTCCCCTTCTGGCGTTCTCAGCAGCTTGGCACCCATTTCCTTCTTCGCGCTCCTTGTGGTGCTATAATGGCCGCAGTTTTGGCAACAATTGGCAATAAACAGTCTCCTAGGCGTACATAAACCATTTTGCTGGGTCAGTCAACTGCCATTGACCTGTTCTCAGGCCTAACCACTATCAGTGTTTTCCTGATTGGCTGTCTCAGTCCATGCACAAAGGCCTGTGCCAACATTTGCCTGTTTATCTGGTCATGAATGTGGAGCGCCCCCACACCGCCGCAGGGCCGAGGGGTACCCGGAGCCGGGTCTCAGTTCTGGGGTTGTCACGGTGGCTAGACCCGGTCTGTGGCCCTGTCTGTCAGTGGGGGACGTCCGGTGCAATAGGTGGTGTTGTAACGGTGCAGTTGTGGGGTGCAGGTCGCGGTAAATAACGAGGACACCAGGTTGCAGTCTCTTTACCTCTTTACTGAAGATCTCTGGGTCCTCAGTCCGGAGCACGGTTCACCAGGCTGCGCAAGTCCGGCCGGTCCAATGGCACCTCCAGAGCTCTCCTCACAGGTGGAAATCGGTGCCTTCCTTCTTAGCGCTATGTGTTGTAGTCCTTCCCTGCTGTGCTTACGGAAAGTACCCCACAACCGTTGTGTCTGTTTCTTAAGTTCCCTCACAACTCGATTAAATGATGTTCTTCTAATCTTCCGTCCCTTCCTGATGTTACAGTTAGAACGGCACCCGTTTGTCGGGTAGGCCTGGAGTTCTTCCGGGACCCTAGAGACGCCCCTCTCCCGCAATTGCCTCCCAAGACTTCATATGTGATATGTGTTAGACAACCCGCCTGAGACTGACTGTCCTGCCGCTGTTTAGAGTATTGCTTGAAGCTGAATGTTATAATACTCCCTCGGCGTTCTGGCCACCGGTAGTGCGCCTCAGTAGGGTGTTGCTCCGGTCTTACAGCACGACCCCTACTGGAATTCTCCTATCGCTTGATCTCGTTTCTCACTCAGCACAATCTATCTCGCTTCTAGTCCTTTCTTGGGCCCCGCCGCTTCCCGGAGCTGGCGCGGACCCGTTACGTTCTTTCCAATGCCAAGCCTCTGTCAGGATCCCACCCCTGACAGAGACCCTACTGTCTCTTCCTCCACAACACCCTCTGCCACCAGGTGTTGCTTCGTCCAATCCAGTCAGCTTTCTGATCTAACTTCCTGCCTGACCCCCAGTTTACCCACTATGGTGGGGAGTGGCCTAATGAATAGCACCCTTAGCTCCCCCCGGAGGCCCGGCTGTGAAATGTATTGGTGTCTGTGATAGCTGATCAGATGAACTCCTTCAGTGCCATCGGACGCACCGTAGCTCCCCATAGTGGTGGAGCCACAGTACTGCAACGACCAGGACTCTGGGGCGCTGCACTCCCCCCTGGTTAAACACAGTACTCCGGGACTGGGAAGAAAACAACAATACAAGTTAGCAAAAAGACATACAGTTTTGTTGAGTGCAATAACAATAAGCATATTTGAACAGAGCTTCCCTTTATGGGAGGTGAGGACACTTGAACGTTACCAACATGATCAACATTATAAATTACAGGCTATAAATAACTCCTGTTACCCAACCGGGTATTCTACTAAGTGCAAAATTGCTGAACAATAATTTAACATTGCCTTTAAGGACATACACTCTTAATCCACTAAAGACCTTCCTATAATCACATTATAAGGTAATTTAACTTTTACATTCTCCTTCTTTAAATCTGCAGGACCGCCTGTCCTATCGGCACCAGACCTACTGCCTCTCCTTTCAGTTACAGGACCGCCCCGTTCAGCCAGGGCCTACTGCCTTTTCAACTACTATACACAGTATAGAACATAACATTACTTTCAGTTTTAGAGCACTGAGCCATCTCTTCTTGGCTCCTAAGAGGACCTTCCACTTAACCCCTACGGGCCCACTGCATCCTTCTTCTATCTTTCACCTTTTACTTTTCAGAGCACATTATCAGTATTTCTTCACATTTAACTAGTTAAACACATATAACTTTTCTCATATAAACATTATCATCATTTCCTTTGGTCAAGACATTATTGCTACTCATCTTAAGCAATATTACTATCGAAGCGTGACAAATAGTGTTGAGCGATACTTTCCGATATCGGAAAGTATCGGTATCGGAAAGTATCGGCCGATACCGTCACAGTATCGGAATCCAATCCGATACCGATACCCGATCCCAATGCAAGTCAATGGGACGAAAATATCGGAATTAAAATAAACCCTTTATACACTTGTAGGTTCATTCTACATGAAGGAAAACAACTAAGAATATTGTAGGATGTATTGGGGGACGTGGCGGAGATATTAAAGGGACAGAGGTTTAGCCCAATGTAATAGAATAGCAGGATTTTTTATTTTTTTTTATGAAGTTCGGCGTTAGAAAGAATTTGACTATGTTTTTTTTTTTTTTTTTATGTCAGATATTGATGTTTCACTACTTCCACGCCCTTCACCTTCTTTTTTACTTCTCCCACGCTTTCTTCTTAATTATCCTCATCATCAGCTTCTTTGACATCAACTTCTTCACCTTATTCATCTTCTTCTTCATCTTCTACCTATTATTTTTTGGGTTACATTGTTCATATTCTTTTTATTTTACTATTATCTTCATCATATTCAACTTCTTCATCATATTCTTATTTGTGACAGGCATTCCCGTAGTTGTTATCTATAAAAGTTTGAAGATTACACCTTCCGTTCTGCCTGTCACAAAACAGTTACATTTGTCCGCGTTCAGTTTGGCCTGCAGCATCAGGCTTTATCCAGGGGCACCACGAGGAGGAACGGACTCACCCCCATACACTGCTTAGTCTTCTTCTGCTTATAATTTACATAATATTTTTTGCTCTGATATTTTGTGTTATGCTTAATGTCCTTCTGCTCTTTGTTCTGCAGCCTCTTGTTCTTCTGCTTCTCGGTCTTCCAGGTCGTCGTCGTCTCCAGGGTCGTCGTCTCCGGGGTCGTCGTCATCGGGGTGGTCTTCAGGGTCGTCGTCTCCGGGGTCGTCGTCATCGGGGTGGTCTTCGGGGTCATCGTCTCCAGGGTCGTCGTCATCACGGTGGTTGTCGTCTCTGGTGTCGTCGTCATCTTAGGGGTGGTCTTCTGGGTCATTGTGTTTAGTCTCTTGAACTTGGAAATGTAGCAGAAGGTACAAGAAGGCTGAGAAAATGCCGAGAACCAGCTGATGGAACTGGAACTCGGATGGCTACCCGAAGGTCCAAGAGCCAATGGAACTACCGAGGACCAGCTGACGTTACTGGAACCCGGTTACTAAGCAGGAGGTACCTGTGCTGAAAGCACTACCAAGGACCACCTGACGTTGGTGGAACTCGGATACCCAGAGGGAGGCACCTAAGCCAAAGGCTCTGCCCGGAACCAGCTGACGGTACTGGAACCAGGATGGGGAGCAGAAGGTACAAGAGCAAAAGACACTGCCGAGAACCAGCTGACGGTGCTGGAACCCGGATGGGTAGCCGAAGGTCCAAGAGCCAATGGAACTACCGAGGACCAGCTGACGTTACTGGAACCCGGTTACTAAGCAGGAGGTACCCGTGCCTGAAAGCACTACCAAGGACCACCTGACGTTGGTGGAACTCGGATACCAAAGGGAGGCACCTAAGCCAAAGGCTCTGCCCGGAAACAGCTGACGGTACTGGAACCAGGATGGGGAGCAGAAGGTACAAGAGCAAGTGTCTGCGTGGCTTTTGCAGGACACGATGCCGGCTGCACAGCAGGGGAACAGCTGGCGGTGCTGGACCCCACTGACACATTGGCGAGGTGTTTTTCTCTGTGCAGCTAGCACATCTGGGCCCCAACTGGCGGTTTGTTAGAGCCCAGGGTCAGCAGGAGGAGGAGCAGGAGGAGGAGGAGCAGGGGGAGGGGAGTGTAGGCCGAAGCCTGCACTGGCGGCAGCTTTGGGTCTGTTGTGTCTGCGTGGCTTTTGCAGGACACGTTGCCGGCTACACAGCAGGGGAACAGCTGGCGGTGCTGGACCCCACTGACACATTGGCGAGGTGTTTGGCTCTGTGCAGCCAGCACTTCCGGACAGCAACGATCGGTGTTGGAGCCCGGGCTCTGCAGGGGGAGCAGAGTGTAGGCCGAAGCCTACTTGAACCGATTTCAAAGGTCACCTTTAACCCCCCCTCAGGGGTTAGAAAGTAGAAGAGCCACAGCTTATGCAGCAGTAGTGCTGCACAAGTCAAAGGTTGCTCTTTTAATTTTTCTCCTTGCACACGCTGAATGAAACACGTATAACATTTAGCCCTTTATACAGTCAAACTGTGTTGGAGGCGCGAGTTCCCTTTGTAATGAGACGCAGCACAGATGTCAAGAA
Organism: Ranitomeya variabilis; assembly: GCF_051348905.1. NCBI lineage: Eukaryota > Metazoa > Chordata > Amphibia > Anura > Dendrobatidae > Ranitomeya > Ranitomeya variabilis. Next base: position 534,120,411 of record NC_135232.1, on the reverse strand, counting down.
TCCCACCTTGGTGCTGGGTGCAGCCTCCCGAGCGTTGTTATTTGCTGTACAGGAGTCTGCGCTGTCGTGTTATCCCCTGGCCTAGCGCCGTTAGCGCTGCCCATCTTCTGGCATCATGTAATGTCGGCCGGTGCGGTTCGCGATGACCATGAATCCCAGCCCCGCAGTGTCTTAACATTGTTAAAACACTGCGGGGCTGGGATTCAGGGCCTGGCGCAGCACATATGTTGGCCTCTCACACTCGGGTCCTTACACCCGCTTCAGACTGTGCGGCGTCATCTGATCCCTTATCGCATGCCACGGCCATGAAGCCGCACAGTCCGAAGAAGGCGGAAGGAGAGGAGGGACAGGCGAACTGATGCACTGATCCTGCCCATGAATCACACCCTCGCAGTCACAATAAATAAGACACCGAGGGGCGTTGTGTGGGTCAGGGCGGCTGCAGAGGCGCAGCCAGCCAAACAATGATGCCAGAAGACGGGCAGCGCTACCAAGGGGGTTGCAGCGTGTCATTACAAAGGAAAGTCACACCACCGGGACGGTTAAATGGTCACACAGAGGACACATTTCAGACGTGTTTTCAGTTCCACATGTGCGAGGAGAATACGTTTCTGAGCCACCTTGCACACATGCAGCATTACCGCTGTACAAGGTGGCTGGATAACGTAAAAACGCCTGGGGGAGGGGGGACAGGTTCCCTTCAATTTCAGTTCTTGTGTCTGCGTGGCTTTTGCAGGACACGTTGCCGGCTGCACAGCAGGGGAACAGCTGGCGGTGCTGGACCCCACTGACACATTGGCTGGTGTTTTTCTCTGTGCAGCTAGCACATCTGGGCCCCAACTGGCGGTGTGTTAGAGCCCAGGGACAGCAGGAGGAGGAGCAGGAGGAGGAGGAGCAGGGGGAGGGGAGTGTAGGCCGAAGCCTGCACTGGCGGCAGCTTTGGGTCTGTTGTGTCTGCGTGGCTTTTGCAGGACACGTTGCCGGCTACACAGCAGGGGAACAGCTGGCTGTGCTGGACCCCACTGACACATTGGCGAGGTGTTTGGCTCTGTGCAGCCAGCACTTCCGGACAGCAACTAGCGTTGTTGGAGCCCGGGCTCTGCAGGTGGAGCAGAGTGTAGGCCGAAGCCTAATTGAACCGATTTCAAAAGTCACCTTTAACCCCCCCTCAGGGGTTACAAAGTAGAAGAGCCACAGCTTATGCAGCAGCAGTGCTGCGCAAGTCAAAGGTTGCTCTTGTAATTTTTCTCCTTGCACACGCTGAATGAAACACGTATAACATTTAGCCCTTTATACAGTCAAACTGTGTTGGAGGCGCGAGTTCCCTTTGTAATGAGACGCAGCACAGATGTCAAGAATCCCACCTTGGTGCTGGGTGCAGCCTCCCGAGCGTTGTTATTTGCTGTACAGGAGTCTGCGCTGTCGTGTTATCCCCTGGCCTAGCGCCGTTAGCGCTGCCCATCTTCTGGCATCATGTAATGTCGGCCGGTGCGGTTCGCGATGACCATGAATCCCAGCCCCGCAGTGTCTTAACATTGTTAAAACACTGCGGGGCTGGGATTCAGGGCCTGGCGCAGCACATATGTTGGCCTCTCACACTCGGGTCCTTACACCCGCTTCAGACTGTGCGGCGTCATCTGATCCCTTATCGCATGCCACGGCCATGAAGCCGCACAGTCCGAAGAAGGCGGAAGGAGAGGAGGGACAGGCGAACTGATGCACTGATCCTGCCCATGAATCACACCCTCGCAGTCCCAATAAATAAGACACCGAGGGCCGTTGTGTGGGTCAGGGCGGCCGCAGAGGCGCAGCCAGCCAAACAATGATGCCAGAAGACGGGCAGCGCTACCAAGGGGGTTGCAGCGTGTCATTACAAAGGAAAGTCACACCACCGGGACGGTTAAATGGTCACACAGAGGACACATTTCAGACGTGTTTTCAGTTCCACATGTGCGAGGAGAATACGTTTCTGAGCCACCTTGCACACAAGCAGCATTACCGCTGTACAAGGTGGCTGGATAACGTAAAAACGCCTGGGGGAGGGGGGACAGGTTCCCTTCAATTTCAGTTCTTGTGTCTGCGTGGCTTTTGCAGGACACGTTGCCGGCTGCACAGCAGGGGAACAGCTGGCGGTGCTGGACCCCACTGACACATTGGCTGGTGTTTTTCTCTGTGCAGCTAGCACATCTGGGCCCCAACTGGCGGTGTGTTAGAGCCCAGGGACAGCAGGAGGAGGAGCAGGAGGAGGAGGAGCAGGGGGAGGGGAGTGTAGGCCGAAGCCTGCACTGGCGGCAGCTTTGGGTCTGTTGTGTCTGCGTGGCTTTTGCAGGACACGTTGCCGGCTACACAGCAGGGGAACAGCTGGCGGTGCTGGACCCCACTGACACATTGGCGAGGTGTTTGGCTCTGTGCAGCCAGCACTTCCGGACAGCAACTAGCGTTGTTGGAGCCCGGGCTCTGCAGGTGGAGCAGAGTGTAGGCCGAAGCCTAATTGAACCGATTTCAAAAGTCACCTTTAACCCCCCCTCAGGGGTTACAAAGTAGAAGAGCCACAGCTTATGCAGCAGCAGTGCTGCGCAAGTCAAATGTTGCTCTTGTAATTTTTCTCCTTGCACACGCTGAATGGAACACGTATAACATTCAGCCCTTTATACAGTCAAACTGTGTAATGGAGGCGAGAGTTCCCTTTGTAATGAGACGCAGCACAGGTGTCAAGAATCCCACCTTGGTGCTGGGTGCAGCCTCCCGAGCGTTGTTATTTGCTGTACAGGAGTCTGCGCTGTCGTGTTATCCCCTGGCCTAGCGCCGTTAGCGCTGCCCATCTTCTGGCATCATGTAATGTCGGCCGGTGCGGTTCGCGATGCCCAGGAATCCCAGCCCCGCAGTGTCTTAACATTGTTAAAACACTGCGGGGCTGGGATTCAGGGCCTGGCGCAGCACATATGTTCGCCTCTCACACTCGGGTCCTTACACCCGCTTCAGACTGTGCGGCGTCATCTGATCCCTTATCGCATGCCACGGCCATGAAGCCGCACAGTCCGAAGAAGGCGGAAGGAGAGGAGGGACAGGCGAACTGATGCACTGATCCTGCCCATCAATCACACCCTCGCAGTCCCATTAAATAAGACAACGAGGGGCGTTGTGTGGGTCAGGGCGGCCGCAGAGGCGCAGCCAGCCAAACAATGATGCCAGAAGACGGGCAGCGTTACCAAGGAGCTTGTTGCGTGTGTCAATACAAAGTCAAATCACACCTGAGGGACGTTTTAATGGTCACAGAGGACACATTTTAGACGTGTTCACTTCAACATGGGCAAGGAGAATAAGTTTCTGAGCCACCTTGAACACATGCAGCATTACTGCTGTTCAAGGTAGCTGTAAAACATAGAAACACCTGGGGGAGGGGGGACAGGTTCCCTTCAATTTCAGTTCTTGTGTCTGCGTGGCGGTCGCAGGACACGTTGCCGGCTACACAGCAGGGGAACAGCTGGCGGTGCTGAACCCCACTGACACATTGGCTGGTGTTTTTCTCTGTGCAGCTAGCACATCTGGGCAAAAACTGGCGGTGTTAGAGCCCAGGGTCAGCAGGAGGAGCAGGGGGAGCGGAGTGTAGGCCGAAGCCTGCACTCGAGCAAGTTGAAAGGAAACCTTTAACCCCCCCCCCCCCCCCAGGCGTTTGTAGCTGAAAGAGCCATTGTGTACAGCACTAATGCTGGAAAAGGTAAACTTAGCTCTTTTAATTATGGTCCTTGTACATGCGGAGCCTAACATTTATGAAATGTGTCTCCTCACAGCGTTAAACCGTCCGGTAGGTGGAACTTTCCTTTGTCGTGTGACGCAGCACAGCCATCATTTTTACCCCCTTGGCGCCGTGCGCCGCCTCCTCAGCGTTGTTTGAATCTGTCCCGGAGCCTGCGCTGTTAGGTTAGCCCTTGGCCATGCACACATGTTGCGCTGCCCGTCTTCTGACCTCATTTGGTGTCAGGCTGGCTGCGCCTGTGCGGGTGCGCTGGCCGAGATCCCGCCTCGCAGTGTCGTCTAATGTAATCCCACCGCGGGCCTGTGATCCGTGCCCGTGCGCAGTGCATATCCTCTCCTCTCACTCCCCTCCCTACGGCTTTTTCAGACTGTGCGGTGTCACGGCCGTGGCATGCTATTAGGGACCAGCTGACATCGCACAGTCTGAAGAAGCCGTAGGGAGGGGAGTGAGAGGAGAGGATATGCACTGCGCACGGGCACGGATCACAGGCCCGCGGTGGGATTACATTAGACGACACTGCGAGGCGGGATCTCGGCCAGCGCACCCGCACAGGCGCAGCCAGCCTGACACCAAATGAGGTCAGAAGACGGGCAGCGCAACATGTGTGCATGGCCAAGGGCTAACCTAACAGCGCAGGCTCCGGGACAGATTCAAACAACGCTGAGGAGGGGGCGCACGGCGCCAAGGGGGTAAAAATGATGGCTGTGCTGCGTCACACGACAAAGGAAAGTTCCACCTACCGGACGGTTTAACGCTGTGTGGGGACACATTTCATAAGTGTTAGGTTCAGCATGTGCAAGGAGCATCACGAAAAGAGGCACTTTTTCCCTTTGCATCATTACTGCTGCACAAGGTGGCTCCTTCAGTAACAAACGCCTGGGGGGGGGGTCAGGTTCCCTTACATTTAACTTGTTGTGTCTGCGTGGCGGTCGCAGTACACGTTGCCGTTAGTGTTGAGCATTCCGATACCGCAAGTATCGGGTATCGGCCGATACTTGCGGTATCGGAATTCCGATACCGGGATTCCGATACTTGCCGCGTATCGGATACCGGAATCGGAAGTTCTAAGATTCAAAAAGCAGAAATTCAGCCAATGAGATTGATTCCAAGTGTGGGCACATCCTGTTTAGCATGGAGGGCATGAAACTACTGGCAAGGCTGTGATTGGCTGGTGTAATGATGTCATGATGCAGTTTAAAAGTCGCTGGCGCCATTTTGCGATCACTCTGCTGTGAATTCAGTTAGTGACAGGACGCTGTTTGCTGACTGAGGGACAGTTTAGAGATAGCGATTTGCTTCTTTGTGCTTTCCAAAGGCTAATTTAGCAACCGCTGTGTTCACCTACTATTCACCTTGCTTTTGCCTTGTAGCGCTGTTTTCACAGCGATCTGCAGGGTCTGTGTGTGTGTGTGTGTGAGTGCAGCCCAGTCTCCAGTCTGAGTGCAGCCACATAGGCCATCCATAGTTGGTTGTATTCAGTTCAGGGAGGGTGGTTCATTGCCTCATACTGTTCCTTTTTTTTTTTTTTTTCCCAAGTAGTGTAGTCTGCTGCTAATTTATTCAAAAAAATCCTATTAGTGTCTTTCCACCCGTCTCCAGCTAATTTGTGGAAAAACACTACATAGGATAAAGTAGAGGAGGGTTTTTGGGCCTTGCAGCGCCGTTTACGGCTGTCTGCACGGTCTCCGTGTGACTGCAGCTCGCCCTGTAATCTGTGAGCAGCTGTAGCCTGGTTGTCTCCAGCTCAGGGTTTTTCACTGCGTCATACCGCCAAATCAATTTTCTTTTTTTTCAAAGTAGTGTAGTCTGCTGCTAATTAATTTAAAAAAATCCTATTAGTGTCTTTCCACCCGTCTCCAGCTAATTTGTGGAAAAACACTACATAGGATAAAGTAGAGGAGGGTTTTTGGGCCTTGCAGCGCCGTTTACGGCTGTCTGCACGGTCTCCGTGTGACTGCAGCTCGCCCTGTAATCTGTGAGCAGCTGTAGCCTGGTTGTCTCCAGCTCAGGGTTTTTCACTGCGTCATACCGCCAAATCAATTTTCTTTTTTTTCAAAGTAGTGTAGTCTGCTGCTAATTAATTTAAAAAAATCCTATTAGTGTCTTTCCACCCGTCTCCAGCTAATTTGTGGAAAAACACTACATAGGATAAAGTAGAGGAGGGTTTTTGGGCCTTGCAGCGCCGTTTACGGCTGTCTGCACGGTCTCCGTGTGACTGCAGCTCGCCCTGTAATCTGTGAGCAGCTATAGCCTGGTTGTCTCCAGCTCAGGGTTTTTCACTGCGTCATACCGCCAAATCAATTTTCTTTTTTTTCAAAGTAGTGTAGTCTGCTGCTAATTAATTTAAAAAAATCCTATTAGTGTCTTTCCACCCGTCTCCAGCTAATTTGTGGAAAAACACTACATAGGATAAAGTAGAGGAGGGTTTTTGGGCCTTGCAGCGCCGTTTACGGCTGTCTGCACGGTCTCCGTGTGACTGCAGCTCGCCCTGTAATCTGTGAGCAGCTATAGCCTGGTTGTCTCCAGCTCAGGGTTTTTCACTGCGTCATACCGCCAAATCAATTTTCTTTTTTTTCAAAATAGTGTAGTCTGCTGCTAATTTATTCAAAAAAATCCTATTAGTGTCTTTCCACCCGTCTCCAGCTAATTTGTGGAAAAACACTACATAGGATAAAGTAGAGGAGGGTTTTTGGGCCTTGTAGCGCCGTTTACGTCTGTCTGCACGGTCTCCGTGTGACTGCAGCTCTATCTGTTGTCAGTTCAGCCCCAAAAAAATAAATAAATAATAAAGTTCACCAAACACACCAGTTACACCACTTTACATTTCTGTAGGCCACATTAGCTCATATTTGTGTCTAGTCCACACTTTAGATAATTAGTGCTTCTTATACCTGTTAGGAGGAGTTGCTCAGGAATAAGCACACAAAGCCGTTAGTACTTTTCTGCTTATCTTTATCAGTCAACCAAGATGAAGAAGGCAGTGAGTAAGGCACGGGGGCGTGGGAGCCGTCGCGGAGCAGGGAGGGGACGTGGGGATTCTGTGCCTGCTGCGGGCACCGGTGACTCATCAGCACCCACTTTCACCAGGCAACAGTCGTTCATGCGAAGCTTTGTGTCCGAGCGCCGTACACCGCTGCTGCGTGAAGAACAAATTGAAGCTGTTGTCGGATGGATGGCAGCTAATGCATCAACTTCCATTAGTGCCACATCCTCTCAGACACAGAGCACTGGAGAGCAGCCATCTGTCTCTTCACCACCTGCCAAATTGCCCAGGCAGACAGAGAGCCCAGGACAGGAGCCGTCTCTACTTCTGTTCTCTGAATCTCTTGGCTTGGAAACAGGGGGCCAGCCAAGCAGCATTGGAGAAATGGAAGAAGAGGCAGGGTGCAGTGATGCCCAACAGCTTTTTCTGTCTTCCTCTGAAGAGGCGGGTGGGCCAGTGGCTCCGGTCACCACATCGCAGGCCGCATCAGCTGATGATGACACTCAGGTGCCACTTACTGGTGCGTGCTCTGCTGCTGAGACTACCCAGGAGGAGCAGTTGGGGGCAGAGGGTAGTGTAGATGATGAGGTCCTCGACCCATCTTGGCGTGAGGGACAGGAAGGTGGTGGGAGCAGCTCTGAGGAAGAGATTCCCCGTACGGCCCAAAGAGGGAGAGGGAGGGGGAAGACTGCGGATCCTGCAGCCTCCGCTTTGGCACCCGTTAGGAGCATGTCTCTTCCAAAAGCCAAAAAGGGCGCTCCCAAGACTTGCAGTGCCTGGTCCTTTTTTGACACAGTTGCAGATGACATTTGCTATGTCAGATGCAACGTGTGTCATCAAAAAGTCAAAAGAGGTCGAAATGTCAGCAACCTCAATACCTCCAACATGTGGAAACATGTGCGCAACAGGCACCCGGCGGAGTTAGAAAAACACACTGAAGAGGTAGGCCAACCAACAGCGGCAGCTACCACCTCTTCAGCTCGTGTTGCCTCTTCCTCTACCTCACACGCAGCTGGTTCGGCGTCCTCCCAGGATCGCCGTGGAAGAACCTCTGCCCCTGTTGTCCAGAGACCCGCTGTAATTCCACCCGCAGCGCCACTTTCCCAGTCATCCACACACTCCCAGCCCAGTCTACAGCCATCGGTAGTACAGGCATGGGAGAAAAGGCGGCCTTTCTCGTCAAACCACCCACGAGCACAGGCTCTGACTGCAGGCATTGCCAAACTTCTGTCACTGGAAATGCTGTCATTCAGGCTGGTGGAGACTGACAGCTTCCGTGACTTCATGTCATTGGCAGTCCCACAGTACAAAGTGCCCAGCCGCTTTTACTTCAGCAGGCAAGCCGTCCCTGCCCTGCAGAAGCATGTGGAGGGACACATAAAACACGCGCTACTGAACGCCGTCAGTAGCAAGGTCCACCTCACCACCGATGCGTGGACCAGTCAACATGGACAGGGGCGATACCTTTCCCTCACTGCCCATTGGGTTAATGTCGTTGAGCCGGGTACAGACCGTGCGAGTGGCGCAGGACGTGTCCTGCCCACTCCAAGGATTGCAGGAATCCATTCTGTACGCATTGACTCCTCCTCTTACACCAGTTCCTCAGAATCATCGCTGCAGGAGCCGTCACAGTCCACCTCCACATGGACCCGTGATGAACGTGTACCTGTTACGACCGACATGAGCACAGCCGTGGCCAAACGTCAACAGGCCGTCTTGAAATTAATTTTCTTGGGGAATCGTAGCCACACAGCGCAGGAGCTCTGGAATGCCATCAAGCAGGAGAGCGATGTGTGGTTTGTGCCAGCGAATCTCCAGCCAGGCATGGTAGTGTGTGATAATGGCCGAAATCTGGTGGCAGCTCTGGGCCTCGGCAACCTCACTCACATCCCATGTCTGGCACATGTGCTCAATTTGGTCGTGCAGAGCTTTTTGAGGGACTATCCGGATCTTGATGCACTGCTGCACAAGGTCCGCCTAGAGTGTGCTCACTTGCGGCGTTCCAGCACGGCAAAAGCGCGCATTGCGGCTCTGCAGCGCCGACACCGCCTGCCGGAACATCGCATCATATGTGACCTACCTACCAGGTGGAATTCCACGTTACATATGTTGGAGCGGTTGTGTGAGCAGCAGCAAGCTGTAATGGAGTACCAGCTGCTTCAGGCGCAAAAAAGTCGCAGTCAGCGCCGTACAGACTTCACAACCACAGAGTGGGCCACTATGAATGACGTCTGCCAGGTTTTGCGTCCCTTTGATTATTCCACGCGGATGGCGAGTGCAGATGATGCACTAGTCAGCATGACTGTCCCCCTTATCTGCCTGCTTGAAAAATCACTGCAAGCGCTAAGGGATGATGTTGTGGAAGAGGTGGAGGATGAGGATTCACCATTTCCATCATCTTCTGGACAGTCAGCGCCACGTGGTTCCTCACAAACGCGTAGGCAGGGGACCGTTTGTGAGGAGGATGAGGAGGAGTCAATGGAGGAGGAAGACATCCGTCCAGAGGAGGGAGTTACACAATTGTCCAGTACTCAGTGTGTACAGCGAGGGTGGGGTGATGACGAGCGGGCAGAGATCACGCCTCCAGCAGGGGACAGCGTTTCTTGGGCAGTTGGCAGTCTGCAGCACATGGTGGATTACATGCTGCAGTGCCTGAGAAACGACCGCCGCATCGCCCACATTCTCAACATGTCTGATTATTGGGTGTTCACCCTCCTCGATCCTCGCTACCGGGACAACGTAGAAAGCCTCATCACACCGTTGAACCGGGAGCGAAAAATGCGGGAGTACCAAGACACACTGGTCAATTCCATCATCTTCTCCATTCCAACTGAGAGAAGTGCTGCTAGTGCATTCCAAAGCAGCTCAGTGCGTCCAGGCCGTGGTGGAGGCTCTGCACAAAGAGGGAGCAGAAGCAGTGCCTCTGCCCAAGGCAAGACCAGTATGGCCGAACTGTGGCACAGTTTTCTGTGCCCGCCACAAAAGTCTACACCATCACAGACGGCTCCAGTCAGCAGGAGGCAACGGTTCCGTCAGATGGTGACAGACTACATGTCTTGCCCTCTTGCTGTACTCCCAGACGGCTCTTCCCCTTTCAAGTTTTGGGTCTCAAAGCTGGATACATGGCCAGAGCTAAGCCAGTATGCATTGGAGGTGCTGTCTTGCCCTGCGGCCAGTGTATTATCGGAACGTGTCTTTAGTGCTGCAGGTGGTGTACTAACTGACCGTCGCATGCGACTATCCTCCGATAACGTTGACCGGCTTACTTTCCTGAAAATGAACAAGGCCTGGATCTCGCCGGAATTTGCCACTCCTCCTCCTGATTGAATAATTAGGTCACTGTATACGTTATCCAGGTCTCCTGTTGTGTTCATCTTTCTACCACCTGAACTTAAATTCCTGGGCTCCAACACCGCCAGTTGAGGCTCAGACGTGCCGTCTGCACAGTCAAAACATACGACCCAGTGTTATTGGGTTTCAGTAATGTCAGCTGATCCCCAGCTGTGTAGCCGGCAATGTGTCATGCGACCGCCACGCTGACACAACAACTGAAATGTAAGGGAATCTGTCCCCCCCCCCCCAAGGCGTTTGTTACTGAAAGAGCCACCTTGTGCAGCAGTAATGCTGCCCAAGGAAAAGGTAGCTATTTTTGTTTAGCTCCTTGCACACGCAGAACTTAACACTTATAAAATGTGTCCACTGATACCGTAAAACCGTCCCGGAGGTGGGACTTTACTTCGTAATGTGACGCAGCCCAGCCGTCATTCCTACCCCCCCGGCGCCGCGCACCGGCTCCTCAGCGTTGTTTTATTCCGTCCTGGAGCCTGCGCTGTTATGTTATCCCGTGGCCAGGCACACTTAGCGCTGCCCGTCTTCTGGCATCATTTGGTGTCTGGATGGCTGCGCCTGTGCGGCCGCGCTGGCAGAGAGCCCGCCTCGCAGTGTCTTCTGATTTAATCCCACTGGGGGCCTGGGATCCATGGACATGCGCAGTGCATATCTGAACCTCCACCTCTCACTCATTTCCCTATGGCTTCTTCAGACTGTTTGGTGTCAGCTGGTCCCTAACAGCATGCCACGGCCGTGACACCGCACAGTCTGAAGAAGCCATAGGGAGATGAGTGAGAGGTGGAGGTTCAGATATGCACTGCGCATGTCCATGGATCCCAGGCCCCCAGTGGGATTAAATCAGAAGACACTGCGAGGCGGGCTCTCTGCCAGCGCGGCCGCACAGGCGCAGCCATCCAGACACCAAATGATGCCAGAAGACGGGCAGCGCTAAGTGTGCCTGGCCACGGGATAACATAACAGCGCAGGCTCCTTGACGGAATAAAACAACGCTGAGGAGCCGGTGCGCGGCGCCGGGGGGGTAGGAATGACGGCTGGGCTGCGTCACATTACGAAGGAAAGTCCCACCTCCGGGACGGTTTTACGGTTGCAGGGGACACATTTTATAAGTGTTTAGTTCTGTGTTTGCAAGGAGCATGATGAAAAGAGCCACCTTTTCCTTTTGCATCTTTTGTGCTGCACAAGCTGGCTCTTTCAGCTACAAACGCCTTGGGGGGGGGTTAAAGGTTCCCTTTCGACTTTCTCAGGCTTCGGCCTACATTGTGTTCCTCTGCTTTTCCACCTGTCCCTGGGCTCCAACACCGCCAGTTGCCGTCCAGAAGTGCTGTACGCACAGTCAACAGTCCCTCCTCTGTTATTGGGGTTCAGTAACGTCAGCTGTTCCCCTGCTGTGTGTGTGGCAATCCCTCCTACCTCCTCCAACCTCCTCCTCCTCCACCCGTCCCTGGGCTCCAACACCGCCAGTTGCCGTCCAGAAGTGCTGTACGCACAGTCAACAGTCCCTCCTCTGTTATTGGGGTTCAGTAACGTCAGCTGTTCCCCTGCTGTGTGTGTGGCAATCCCTCCTACCTCCTCCAACCTCCTCCAACCTCCTCCAACTCCACCCGTCCCTGGGCTCCAACACCGCCAGTTGCCGTCCAGAAGTGCTGTACGCACAGTCAACAGTCCCTCCTCTGTTATTGGGGTTCAGTAACGTCAGCTGTTCCCCTGCTGTGTGTGTGGCAATCCCTCCTACCTCCTCCAACCTCCTCCAACCTCCTCCTCCTCCACCTGTCCCTGGGCTCCAACACCGCCAGTTGCCGTCCAGAAGTGCTGTACGCACAGTCAACAGTCCCTCCTCTGTTATTGGGGTTCAGTAACGTCAGCTGTTCCCCTGCTGTGTGTGTGGCAATCCCTCCTACCTCCTCCAACCTCCTCCAACCTCCTCCTCCTCCACCTGTCCCTGGGCTCCAACACCGCCAGTTGCCGTCCAGAAGTGCTGTACGCACAGTCAACAGTCCCTCCTCTGTTATTGGGGTTCAGTAACGTCAGCTGTTCCCCTGCTGTGTGTGTGGCAATCCCTCCTACCTCCTCCAACCTCCTCCAACCTCCTCCTCCTCCACCTGTCCCTGGGCTCCAACACCGCCAGTTGCCGTCCAGAAGTGCTGTACGCACAGTCAACAGTCCCTCCTCTGTTATTGGGGTTCAGTAACGTCAGCTGTTCCCCTGCTGTGTGTGTGGCAATCCCTCCTACCTCCTCCAACCTCCTCCAACCTCCTCCAACTCCACCCGTCCCTGGGCTCCAACACCGCCAGTTGCCGTCCAGAAGTGCTGTACGCACAGTCAACAGTCCCTCCTCTGTTATTGGGGTTCAGTAACGTCAGCTGTTCCCCTGCTGTGTGTGTGGCAATCCCTCCTACCTCCTCCAACCTCCTCCAACCTCCTCCTCCTCCACCTGTCCCTGGGCTCCAACACCGCCAGTTGCCGTCCAGAAGTGCTGTACGCACAGTCAACAGTCCCTCCTCTGTTATTGGGGTTCAGTAACGTCAGCTGTTCCCCTGCTGTGTGTGTGGCAATCCCTCCTACCTCCTCCAACCTCCTCCAACCTCCTCCTCCTCCACCTGTCCCTGGGCTCCAACACCGCCAGTTGCCGTCCAGAAGTGCTGTACGCACAGTCAACAGTCCCTCCTCTGTTATTGGGGTTCAGTAACGTCAGCTGTTCCCCTGCTGTGTGTGTGGCAATCCCTCCTACCTCCTCCAACCTCCTCCAACCTCCTCCTCCTCCACCTGTCCCTGGGCTCCAACACCGCCAGTTGCCGTCCAGAAGTGCTGTACGCACAGTCAACAGTCCCTCCTCTGTTATTGGGGTTCAGTAACGTCAGCTGTTCCCCTGCTGTGTGTGTGGCAATCCCTCCTACCTCCTCCAACCTCCTCCAACCTCCTCCTCCTCCACCTGTCCCTGGGCTCCAACACCGCCAGTTGCCGTCCAGAAGTGCTGTACGCACAGTCAACAGTCCCTCCTCTGTTATTGGGGTTCAGTAACGTCAGCTGTTCCCCTGCTGTGTGTGTGGCAATCCCTCCTACCTCCTCCAACCTCCTCCAACCTCCTCCTCCTCCACCTGTCCCTGGGCTCCAACACCGCCAGTTGCCGTCCAGAAGTGCTGTACGCACAGTCAACAGTCCCTCCTCTGTTATTGGGGTTCAGTAACGTCAGCTGTTCCCCTGCTGTGTGTGTGGCAATCCCTCCTACCTCCTCCAACCTCCTCCTCCTCCACCCGTCCCTGGGCTCCAACACCGCCAGTTGCCGTCCAGAAGTGCTGTACGCACAGTCAACAGTCCCTCCTCTGTTATTGGGGTTCAGTAACGTCAGCTGTTCCCCTGCTGTGTGTGTGGCAATCCCTCCTACCTCCTCCAACCTCCTCCTCCTCCACCCGTCCCTGGGCTCCAACACCGCCAGTTGCCGTCCAGAAGTGCTGTACGCACAGAGCCAAACACCTCGCCAATGTGTTAGTGGGGTTCAGCACCGCCAGCTGTTCCCCTGCTGTGTATACGGCAACGTGTACTGCGACCGCCACGCAGGCACAACAAGTTAAATGTAAGGGAACCTGACCCCCCCCCCCCCCCCAGGCGTTTGTTACTGAAGGAGCCACCTTGTGCAGCAGTAATGATGCAAAGGGAAAAAGTGCCTCTTTTCGTGATGCTCCTTGCACATGCTGAACCAAACACTTATGAAATGTGTCCCCACACAGCGTTAAACCGTCCGGTAGGTGGAACTTTCCTTTGTCGTGTGACGCAGCACAGCCATCATTTTTACCCCCTTGGCGCCGTGCGCCGCCTCCTCAGCGTTGTTTTAATCTGTCCCGGAGCCTGCGCTGTTAGGTTAGCCCTTGGCCATGCACACATGTTGCGCTGCCCGTCTTCTGACCTCATTTGGTGTCAGGCTGGCTGCGCCTGTGCGGGTGCGCTGGCCGAGATCCCGCCTCGCAGTGTCGTCTAATGTAATCCCACCGCGGGCCTGTGATCCGTGCCCGTGCGCAGTGCATATCCTCTCCTCTCACTCCCCTCCCTACGGCTTCTTCAGACTGTGCGATGTCAGCTGGTCCCTAATAGCATGCCACGGCCGTGACACCGCACAGTCTGAAAAAGCCGTAGGGAGGGGAGTGAGAGGAGAGGATATGCACTGCGCACGGGCACGGATCACAGGCCCGCGGTGGGATTACATTAGACGACACTGCGAGGCGGGATCTCGGCCAGCGCACCCGCACAGGCGCAGCCAGCCTGACACCAAATGATGTCAGAAGACGGGCAGCGCAAAATGTGTGCATGGCCAAGGGCTAACCTAACAGCGCAGGCTCCGGGACAGATTAAAACAACGCTGAGGAGGCGGCGCACGGCGCCAAGGGGGTAAAAATGATGGCTGTGCTGCGTCACACGACAAAGGAAAGTTCCACCTACCGGACGGTTTAACGCTGTGAGGGGACACATTTCATAACTGTTAGGTTCCGCATGTGCAAGGACCATAATTAAAAGAGCTAAGTTTACCTTTTCCAGCATTAGTGCTGTACACAATGGCTCTTTCAGCTACAAACGCCTGGGGGGGGGGGGGTTAAAGGTTTCCTTTCAACTTGCTCGAGTGCAGGCTTCGGCCTACACTCCGCTCCCCCTGCTCCTCCTGCTGACCCTGGGCTCCAACACCGCCAGTTGGGGCCCGGTACTGCTAGCTGCACAGAGAAAAACACCTCGCCAATGTGTCAGTGGGGTCCAGCACCGCCAGCTGTTCCCCTGCTGTGTAGCCGGCAACGTGTCCTGCAAAAGTCACGCAGACACAACACACCCAAAGCTGCCGCCTGTGCAGGCTTCGGCCTACACTCCCCTCCCCCTGCTCCTCCTCCTCCTGCTCCTCCTCCTGCTGTCCCTGGGCTCTAACACACCGCCAGTTTTTGCCCAGATGTGCTAGCTGCACAGAGAAAAACACCAGCCAATGTGTCAGTGGGGTCCAGCACCGCCAGCTGTTCCCCTGCTGTGCAGCCGGCAACGTGTCCTGCAAAAGCCACGCAGACACAAGAACTGAAATTGAAGGGAACCTGTCCCCCCTCCCCCAGGCGTTTTTACGTTATCCAGCCACCTTGTACAGCGGTAATGCTGCATGTGTGCAAGGTGGCTCAGAAACGTATTCTCCTCGCACATGTGGAACTGAAAACACGTCTGCAATGTGTCCTCTGTGTGACCATTTAACCGTCCCGGTGGTGTGACTTTCCTTTGTAATGACACGCTGCAACCCCCTTGGTAGCGCTGCCCGTCTTCTGGCATCATGGTTTGGCTGCCTGCGCCTCTGCGGCCGCCCTGACCCACACAACGCCCCTCGGTGTCTTATTTATTGGGACTGCGAGGGTGTGATTGATGGGCAGGATCAGTGCATCAGTTCGCCTGTCCCTCCTCTCCTTCCGCCTTCTTCGGACTGTGCGGCTTCATGGCCGTGGCATGCGATAAGGGATCAGATGACGCCGCACAGTCTGAAGCGGGTGTAAGGACCCGAGTGTGAGAGGCGAACATATGTGCTGCGCCAGGCCCTGAATCCCAGCCCCGCAGTGTTTTAACAATGTTAAGACACTGCGGGGCTGGGATTCATGGGCATCGCGAACCGCACCGGCCGACATTACATGATGCCAGAAGATGGGCAGCGCTAACGGCGCTAGGCCAGGGGATAACACGACAGCGCAGACTCCTGTACAGCAAATAACAACGCTCGGGAGGCTGCACCCAGCACCAAGGTGGGATTCTTGACACCTGTGCTGCGTCTCATTACAAAGGGAACTCTCGCCTCCATTACACAGTTTGACTGTCTAAAGGGCTGAATGTTATACGTGTTCCATTCAGCGTGTGCAAGGAGAAAAATTACAAGAGCAACCTTTGACTTGCGCAGCACTGCTGCTGCATAAGCTGTGGCTCTTCTACTTTGTAACCCCTGAGGGGGGGTTAAAGGTGACTTTTGAAATCGGTTCAATTAGGCTTCGGCCTACACTCTGCTCCACCTGCAGAGCCCGGGCTCCAACAACGCTAGTTGCTGTCCGGAAGTGCTGGCTGCACAGAGCCAAACACCTCGCCAATGTGTCAGTGGGGTCCAGCACCGCCAGCTGTTCCCCTGCTGTGTAGCCGGCAACGTGTCCTGCAAAAGTCACGCAGACACAACACACCCAAAGCTGCCGCCTGTGCAGGCTTCGGCCTACACTCCCCTCCCCCTGCTCCTCCTCCTCCTGCTCCTCCTCCTGCTGTCCCTGGGCTCTAACACACCGCCAGTTTTTGCCCAGATGTGCTAGCTGCACAGAGAAAAACACCAGCCAATGTGTCAGTGGGGTCCAGCACCGCCAGCTGTTCCCCTGCTGTGCAGCCGGCAACGTGTCCTGCAAAAGCCACGCAGACACAAGAACTGAAATTGAAGGGAACCTGTCCCCCCTCCCCCAGGCGTTTTTACGTTATCCAGCCACCTTGTACAGCGGTAATGCTGCATGTGTGCAAGGTGGCTCAGAAACGTATTCTCCTCGCACATGTGGAACTGAAAACACGTCTGCAATGTGTCCTCTGTGTGACCATTTAACCGTCCCGGTGGTGTGACTTTCCTTTGTAATGACACGCTGCAACCCCCTTGGTAGCGCTGCCCGTCTTCTGGCATCATGGTTTGGCTGCCTGCGCCTCTGCGGCCGCCCTGACCCACACAACGCCCCTCGGTGTCTTATTTATTGGGACTGCGAGGGTGTGATTGATGGGCAGGATCAGTGCATCAGTTCGCCTGTCCCTCCTCTCCTTCCGCCTTCTTCGGACTGTGCGGCTTCATGGCCGTGGCATGCGATAAGGGATCAGATGACGCCGCACAGTCTGAAGCGGGTGTAAGGACCCGAGTGTGAGAGGCGAACATATGTGCTGCGCCAGGCCCTGAATCCCAGCCCCGCAGTGTTTTAACAATGTTAAGACACTGCGGGGCTGGGATTCATGGGCATCGCGAACCGCACCGGCCGACATTACATGATGCCAGAAGATGGGCAGCGCTAACGGCGCTAGGCCAGGGGATAACACGACAGCGCAGACTCCTGTACAGCAAATAACAACGCTCGGGAGGCTGCACCCAGCACCAAGGTGGGATTCTTGACACCTGTGCTGCGTCTCATTACAAAGGGAACTCTCGCCTCCATTACACAGTTTGACTGTCTAAAGGGCTGAATGTTATACGTGTTCCATTCAGCGTGTGCAAGGAGAAAAATTACAAGAGCAACCTTTGACTTGCGCAGCACTGCTGCTGCATAAGCTGTGGCTCTTCTACTTTGTAACCCCTGAGGGGGGGTTAAAGGTGACTTTTGAAATCGGTTCAATTAGGCTTCGGCCTACACTCTGCTCCACCTGCAGAGCCCGGGCTCCAACAACGCTAGTTGCTGTCCGGAAGTGCTGGCTGCACAGAGCCAAACACCTCGCCAATGTGTCAGTGGGGTCCAGCACCGCCAGCTGTTCCCCTGCTGTGTAGCCGGCAACGTGTCCTGCAAAAGTCACGCAGACACAACACACCCAAAGCTGCCGCCTGTGCAGGCTTCGGCCTACACTCCCCTCCCCCTGCTCCTCCTCCTCCTGCTCCTCCTCCTGCTGTCCCTGGGCTCTAACACACCGCCAGTTTTTGCCCAGATGTGCTAGCTGCACAGAGAAAAACACCAGCCAATGTGTCAGTGGGGTCCAGCACCGCCAGCTGTTCCCCTGCTGTGCAGCCGGCAACGTGTCCTGCAAAAGCCACGCAGACACAAGAACTGAAATTGAAGGGAACCTGTCCCCCCTCCCCCAGGCGTTTTTACGTTATCCAGCCACCTTGTACAGCGGTAATGCTGCATGTGTGCAAGGTGGCTCAGAAACGTATTCTCCTCGCACATGTGGAACTGAAAACACGTCTGCAATGTGTCCTCTGTGTGACCATTTAACCGTCCCGGTGGTGTGACTTTCCTTTGTAATGACACGCTGCAACCCCCTTGGTAGCGCTGCCCGTCTTCTGGCATCATGGTTTGGCTGCCTGCGCCTCTGCGGCCGCCCTGACCCACACAACGCCCCTCGGTGTCTTATTTATTGGGACTGCGAGGGTGTGATTGATGGGCAGGATCAGTGCATCAGTTCGCCTGTCCCTCCTCTCCTTCCGCCTTCTTCGGACTGTGCGGCTTCATGGCCGTGGCATGCGATAAGGGATCAGATGACGCCGCACAGTCTGAAGCGGGTGTAAGGACCCGAGTGTGAGAGGCGAACATATGTGCTGCGCCAGGCCCTGAATCCCAGCCCCGCAGTGTTTTAACAATGTTAAGACACTGCGGGGCTGGGATTCATGGGCATCGCGAACCGCACCGGCCGACATTACATGATGCCAGAAGATGGGCAGCGCTAACGGCGCTAGGCCAGGGGATAACACGACAGCGCAGACTCCTGTACAGCAAATAACAACGCTCGGGAGGCTGCACCCAGCACCAAGGTGGGATTCTTGACACCTGTGCTGCGTCTCATTACAAAGGGAACTCTCGCCTCCATTACACAGTTTGACTGTCTAAAGGGCTGAATGTTATACGTGTTCCATTCAGCGTGTGCAAGGAGAAAAATTACAAGAGCAACCTTTGACTTGCGCAGCACTGCTGCTGCATAAGCTGTGGCTCTTCTACTTTGTAACCCCTGAGGGGGGGTTAAAGGTGACTTTTGAAATCGGTTCAATTAGGCTTCGGCCTACACTCTGCTCCACCTGCAGAGCCCGGGCTCCAACAACGCTAGTTGCTGTCCGGAAGTGCTGGCTGCACAGAGCCAAACACCTCGCCAATGTGTCAGTGGGGTCCAGCACCGCCAGCTGTTCCCCTGCTGTGTAGCCGGCAACGTGTCCTGCAAAAGTCACGCAGACACAACACACCCAAAGCTGCCGCCTGTGCAGGCTTCGGCCTACACTCCCCTCCCCCTGCTCCTCCTCCTCCTGCTCCTCCTCCTGCTGTCCCTGGGCTCTAACACACCGCCAGTTTTTGCCCAGATGTGCTAGCTGCACAGAGAAAAACACCAGCCAATGTGTCAGTGGGGTCCAGCACCGCCAGCTGTTCCCCTGCTGTGCAGCCGGCAACGTGTCCTGCAAAAGCCACGCAGACACAAGAACTGAAATTGAAGGGAACCTGTCCCCCCTCCCCCAGGCGTTTTTACGTTATCCAGCCACCTTGTACAGCGGTAATGCTGCATGTGTGCAAGGTGGCTCAGAAACGTATTCTCCTCGCACATGTGGAACTGAAAACACGTCTGCAATGTGTCCTCTGTGTGACCATTTAACCGTCCCGGTGGTGTGACTTTCCTTTGTAATGACACGCTGCAACCCCCTTGGTAGCGCTGCCCGTCTTCTGGCATCATGGTTTGGCTGCCTGCGCCTCTGCGGCCGCCCTGACCCACACAACGCCCCTCGGTGTCTTATTTATTGGGACTGCGAGGGTGTGATTGATGGGCAGGATCAGTGCATCAGTTCGCCTGTCCCTCCTCTCCTTCCGCCTTCTTCAGACTGTGCGGCTTCATGGCCGTGGCATGCGATAAGGGATCAGATGACGCCGCATAGTCTGAAGCGGGTGTAAGAACCCAAGCGAGAGGCGAACATATGTACTGCGCCAGGCCATGAATCCCAGCCCCGCAGTGTTTAAACTATGTCAATACACTGCGGGGCTGTGATTCATGGGCATCGCGAACCGCACCGGCCAACATTAAATGAGGTCAGAAGATGGGCAGCGCTAACGGCGCTAGGCCAGGGGATAACACGACAGCGCAGACTCCTGTACAGCAAATAACAACGCTCAGGAGGCTGCACCCAGCACCAAGGTGGGATTCTTGACATCTGTGCTGCGTCTCATTACAAAGGGAACTCGCGCCTCCAACACAGTTTGACTGTATAAAGGGCTAAATGTTATACGTGTTTCATTCAGCGTGTGCAAGGAGCGAAATTAAAAGAGCAACCTTTGACTTGTGCAGCACTACTGCTGCATAAGCTGTGGCTCTTCTACTTTCTAACCCCTGAGGGGGGGTTAAAGGTTACCTTTGAAATTGGTTCAAGTAGGCTTCGGCCTACACTCTGCTCCCCCTGCAGAGCCCGGGCTACAACACCGCTCGTTGCTGTCCGGAAGTGCTGGCTGCACAGAGCCAAACACCTCGCCAATGTGTCAGTGGGGTCCAGCACCGCCAGCTGTTCCCCTGCTGTGTAGCCGGCAACGTGTCCTGCAAAAGTCACGCAGACACAACACACCCAAAGCTGCCGCCTGTGCAGGCTTCGGCCTACACTCCCCTCCCCCTGCTCCTCCTCCTCCTGCTCCTCCTCCTGCTGTCCCTGGGCTCTAACACACCGCCAGTTTTTGCCCAGATGTGCTAGCTGCACAGAGAAAAACACCAGCCAATGTGTCAGTGGGGTCCAGCACCGCCAGCTGTTCCCCTGCTGTGCAGCCGGCAACGTGTCCTGCAAAAGCCACGCAGACACAAGAACTGAAATTGAAGGGAACCTGTCCCCCCTCCCCCAGGCGTTTTTACGTTATCCAGCCACCTTGTACAGCGGTAATGCTGCATGTGTGCAAGGTGGCTCAGAAACGTATTCTCCTCGCACATGTGGAACTGAAAACACGTCTGCAATGTGTCCTCTGTGTGACCATTTAACCGTCCCGGTGGTGTGACTTTCCTTTGTAATGACACGCTGCAACCCCCTTGGTAGCGCTGCCCGTCTTCTGGCATCATGGTTTGGCTGCCTGCGCCTCTGCGGCCGCCCTGACCCACACAACGCCCCTCGGTGTCTTATTTATTGGGACTGCGAGGGTGTGATTGATGGGCAGGATCAGTGCATCAGTTCGCCTGTCCCTCCTCTCCTTCCGCCTTCTTCAGACTGTGCGGCTTCATGGCCGTGGCATGCGATAAGGGATCAGATGACGCCGCATAGTCTGAAGCGGGTGTAAGAACCCAAGCGAGAGGCGAACATATGTACTGCGCCAGGCCATGAATCCCAGCCCCGCAGTGTTTAAACTATGTCAATACACTGCGGGGCTGTGATTCATGGGCATCGCGAACCGCACCGGCCAACATTAAATGAGGTCAGAAGATGGGCAGCGCTAACGGCGCTAGGCCAGGGGATAACACGACAGCGCAGACTCCTGTACAGCAAATAACAACGCTCAGGAGGCTGCACCCAGCACCAAGGTGGGATTCTTGACATCTGTGCTGCGTCTCATTACAAAGGGAACTCGCGCCTCCAACACAGTTTGACTGTATAAAGGGCTAAATGTTATACGTGTTTCATTCAGCGTGTGCAAGGAGCGAAATTAAAAGAGCAACCTTTGACTTGTGCAGCACTACTGCTGCATAAGCTGTGGCTCTTCTACTTTCTAACCCCTGAGGGGGGGTTAAAGGTTACCTTTGAAATTGGTTCAAGTAGGCTTCGGCCTACACTCTGCTCCCCCTGCAGAGCCCGGGCTACAACACCGCTCGTTGCTGTCCGGAAGTGCTGGCTGCACAGAGCCAAACACCTCGCCAATGTGTCAGTGGGGTCCAGCACCGCCAGCTGTTCCCCTGCTGTGTAGCCGGCAACGTGTCCTGCAAAAGTCACGCAGACACAACACACCCAAAGCTGCCGCCTGTGCAGGCTTCGGCCTACACTCCCCTCCCCCTGCTCCTCCTCCTCCTGCTCCTCCTCCTGCTGTCCCTGGGCTCTAACACACCGCCAGTTTTTGCCCAGATGTGCTAGCTGCACAGAGAAAAACACCAGCCAATGTGTCAGTGGGGTCCAGCACCGCCAGCTGTTCCCCTGCTGTGCAGCCGGCAACGTGTCCTGCAAAAGCCACGCAGACACAAGAACTGAAATTGAAGGGAACCTGTCCCCCCTCCCCCAGGCGTTTTTACGTTATCCAGCCACCTTGTACAGCGGTAATGCTGCATGTGTGCAAGGTGGCTCAGAAACGTATTCTCCTCGCACATGTGGAACTGAAAACACGTCTGCAATGTGTCCTCTGTGTGACCATTTAACCGTCCCGGTGGTGTGACTTTCCTTTGTAATGACACGCTGCAACCCCCTTGGTAGCGCTGCCCGTCTTCTGGCATCATGGTTTGGCTGCCTGCGCCTCTGCGGCCGCCCTGACCCACACAACGCCCCTCGGTGTCTTATTTATTGGGACTGCGAGGGTGTGATTGATGGGCAGGATCAGTGCATCAGTTCGCCTGTCCCTCCTCTCCTTCCGCCTTCTTCGGACTGTGCGGCTTCATGGCCGTGGCATGCGATAAGGGATCAGATGACGCCGCACAGTCTGAAGCGGGTGTAAGGACCCGAGTGTGAGAGGCGAACATATGTGCTGCGCCAGGCCCTGAATCCCAGCCCCGCAGTGTTTTAACAATGTTAAGACACTGCGGGGCTGGGATTCATGGGCATCGCGAACCGCACCGGCCGACATTACATGATGCCAGAAGATGGGCAGCGCTAACGGCGCTAGGCCAGGGGATAACACGACAGCGCAGACTCCTGTACAGCAAATAACAACGCTCGGGAGGCTGCACCCAGCACCAAGGTGGGATTCTTGACACCTGTGCTGCGTCTCATTACAAAGGGAACTCTCGCCTCCATTACACAGTTTGACTGTCTAAAGGGCTGAATGTTATACGTGTTCCATTCAGCGTGTGCAAGGAGAAAAATTACAAGAGCAACCTTTGACTTGCGCAGCACTGCTGCTGCATAAGCTGTGGCTCTTCTACTTTGTAACCCCTGAGGGGGGGTTAAAGGTGACTTTTGAAATCGGTTCAATTAGGCTTCGGCCTACACTCTGCTCCACCTGCAGAGCCCGGGCTCCAACAACGCTAGTTGCTGTCCGGAAGTGCTGGCTGCACAGAGCCAAACACCTCGCCAATGTGTCAGTGGGGTCCAGCACCGCCAGCTGTTCCCCTGCTGTGTAGCCGGCAACGTGTCCTGCAAAAGTCACGCAGACACAACACACCCAAAGCTGCCGCCTGTGCAGGCTTCGGCCTACACTCCCCTCCCCCTGCTCCTCCTCCTCCTGCTCCTCCTCCTGCTGTCCCTGGGCTCTAACACACCGCCAGTTTTTGCCCAGATGTGCTAGCTGCACAGAGAAAAACACCAGCCAATGTGTCAGTGGGGTCCAGCACCGCCAGCTGTTCCCCTGCTGTGCAGCCGGCAACGTGTCCTGCAAAAGCCACGCAGACACAAGAACTGAAATTGAAGGGAACCTGTCCCCCCTCCCCCAGGCGTTTTTACGTTATCCAGCCACCTTGTACAGCGGTAATGCTGCATGTGTGCAAGGTGGCTCAGAAACGTATTCTCCTCGCACATGTGGAACTGAAAACACGTCTGCAATTTGTCCTCTGTGTGACCATTTAACCGTCCCGGTGGTGTGACTTTCCTTTGTAATGACACGCTGCAACCCCCTTGGTAGCGCTGCCCGTCTTCTGGCATCATGGTTTGGCTGCCTGCGCCTCTGCGGCCGCCCTGACCCACACAACGCCCCTCGGTGTCTTATTTATTGGGACTGCGAGGGTGTGATTGATGGGCAGGATCAGTGCATCAGTTCGCCTGTCCCTCCTCTCCTTCCGCCTTCTTCGGACTGTGCGGCTTCATGGCCGTGGCATGCGATAAGGGATCAGATGACGCCGCATAGTCTGAAGCGGGTGTAAGAACCCAAGCGAGAGGCGAACATATGTACTGCGCCAGGCCATGAATCCCAGCCCCGCAGTGTTTAAACTATGTCAATACACTGCGGGGCTGTGATTCATGGGCATCGCGAACCGCACCGGCCAACATTAAATGAGGTCAGAAGATGGGCAGCGCTAACGGCGCTAGGCCAGGGGATAACACGACAGCGCAGACTCCTGTACAGCAAATAACAACGCTCAGGAGGCTGCACCCAGCACCAAGGTGGGATTCTTGACATCTGTGCTGCGTCTCATTACAAAGGGAACTCGCGCCTCCAACACAGTTTGACTGTATAAAGGGCTAAATGTTATACGTGTTTCATTCAGCGTGTGCAAGGAGCGAAATTAAAAGAGCAACCTTTGACTTGTGCAGCACTACTGCTGCATAAGCTGTGGCTCTTCTACTTTCTAACCCCTGAGGGGGGGTTAAAGGTTACCTTTGAAATTGGTTCAAGTAGGCTTCGGCCTACACTCTGCTCCCCCTGCAGAGCCCGGGCTACAACACCGCTCGTTGCTGTCCGGAAGTGCTGGCTGCACAGAGCCAAACACCTCGCCAATGTGTCAGTGGGGTCCAGCACCGCCAGCTGTTCCCCTGCTGTGCAGCCGGCAACGTGTCCTGCAAAAGCCACGCAGACACTTGCTCTTGTACCTTCTGCTCCCCATCCTGGTTCCAGTACCGTCAGCTGGTTCCGGGCAGAGCCTTTGGCTTAGGTGCCTCCCTCTGGGTATCCGAGTTCCACCAACGTCAGGTGGTCCTTGGTAGTGCTTTCAGGCACGGGTACCTCCTGCTTAGTAACCGGGTTCCAGTAACGTCAGCTGGTCCTCGGTAGTTCCATTGGCTCTTGGACCTTCGGGTAGCCATCCGAGTTCCAGTTCCATCAGCTGGTTCTCGGCATTTTCTCAGCCTTCTTGTACCTTCTGCTACATTTCCAAGTTCAAGAGACTAAACACGATGACCCGGAAGAACACCCCTAAGATGACGACGACACCAGAGACGACAACCACCGTGATGACGACGACCCTGGAGACGATGACCCTGAAGACCACCCCGATGACGACGACCCCGGAGACCACCCCGATGACGACGACCCCGGAGACGACGACCCTGGAGACGACGACGACCTGGAAGACCGAGAAGCAGAAGAACAAGAGGCTGCAGAACAAAGAGCAGAAGGACATTAAGCATAACACAAAATATCAGAGCAAAAAAATATTATGTAAATTATAAGCAGAAGAAGACTAAGCAGTGTATGGGGGTGAGTCCGTTCCTCCTCGTGGTGCCCCTGGATAAAGCCTGATGCTGCAGGCCAAACTGAACGCGGACAAATGTAACTGGTTTGTGACAGGCAGAACGGAAGGTGTAATCTTCAAACTTTTATAGATAACAACTACGGGAATGCCTGTCACAAATAAGAATATGATGAAGAAGTTGAATATGATGAAGATAATAGTAAAATAAAAAGAATATGAACAATGTAACCCAAAAAATAATAGGTAGAAGATGAAGAAGAAGATGAATAAGGTGAAGAAGTTGATGTCAAAGAAGCTGATGATGAGGATAATTAAGAAGAAAGCGTGGGAGAAGTAAAAAAGAAGGTGAAGGGCGTGGAAGTAGTGAAACATCAATATCTGACATAAAAAAAAAAAAAAATAACATAGTCACATTCTTTCTAACGCCGAACTTCATAAAAAAAAATTAAAAATCCTGCTATTCTATTACATTGGGCTAAACCTCTGTCCCTTTAATATCTCCGCCACGTCCCCCAATACATCCTACATTATTCTTAGTTGTTTTCCTTCATGTAGAATGAACCTACAAGTTTATAAAGGGTTTATTTTAATTCCGATATTTTCGTCCCATTGACTTGCATTGGGATCGGGTATCGGTATCGGATTGGATCCGATATTTTGACGGTATCGGCCGATACTTTCCGATACCGATACTTTCCGATATCGGAAAGTATCGCTCAACACTAGTTGCCGTATACACAGCAGGGGAACAGCTGGCGGTGCTGAACCCCACTAACACATTGGCGAGGTGTTTGGCTCTGTGCGTACAGCACTTCTGGACGGCAACTAGCGGTGTTGGAGCCCAGGGACACGTGGAGGAGGAGGAGGTTGGAGGAGGTTGGAGGAGGTAGGAGGGATTGCCACACACACAGCAGGGGAACAGCTGACGTTACTGAACCCCAATAACAGAGGAGGGACTGTTGACTGTGCGTACAGCACTTCTGGACGGCAACTGGCGGTGTTGGAGCCCAGGGACAGGTGGAGGAGGAGGAGGTTGGAGGAGGTTGGAGGAGGTAGGAGGGATTGCCACACACACAGCAGGGGAACAGCTGACGTTACTGAACCCCAATAACAGAGGAGGGACTGTTGACTGTGCGTACAGCACTTCTGGACGGCAACTGGCGGTGTTGGAGCCCAGGGACAGGTGGAGGAGGAGGAGGTTGGAGGAGGTTGGAGGAGGTAGGAGGGATTGCCACACACACAGCAGGGGAACAGCTGACGTTACTGAACCCCAATAACAGAGGAGGGACTGTTGACTGTGCGTACAGCACTTCTGGACGGCAACTGGCGGTGTTGGAGCCCAGGGACAGGTGGAGGAGGAGGAGGTTGGAGGAGGTAGGAGGGATTGCCACACACACAGCAGGGGAACAGCTGACGTTACTGAACCCCAATAACAGAGGAGGGACTGTTGACTGTGCGTACAGCACTTCTGGACGGCAACTGGCGGTGTTGGAGCCCAGGGACAGGTGGAGGAGGAGGAGGTTGGAGGAGGTTGGAGGAGGTAGGAGGGATTGCCACACACACAGCAGGGGAACAGCTGACGTTACTGAACCCCAATAACAGAGGAGGGACTGTTGACTGTGCGTACAGCACTTCTGGACGGCAACTGGCGGTGTTGGAGCCCAGGGACAGGTGGAGGAGGAGGAGGTTGGAGGAGGTTGGAGGGATTGCCACACACACAGCAGGGGAACAGCTGACGTTACTGAACCCCAATAACAGAGGAGGGACTGTTGACTGTGCGTACAGCACTTCTGGACGGCAACTGGCGGTGTTGGAGCCCAGGGACAGGTGGAGGAGGAGGAGGTTGGAGGAGGTTGGAGGAGGTAGGAGGGATTGCCACACACACAGCAGGGGAACAGCTGACGTTACTGAACCCCAATAACAGAGGAGGGACTGTTGACTGTGCGTACAGCACTTCTGGACGGCAACTGGCGGTGTTGGAGCCCAGGGACAGGTGGAGGAGGAGGAGGTTGGAGGAGGTTGGAGGAGGTAGGAGGGATTGCCACACACACAGCAGGGGAACAGCTGACGTTACTGAACCCCAATAACAGAGGAGGGACTGTTGACTGTGCGTACAGCACTTCTGGACGGCAACTGGCGGTGTTGGAGCCCAGGGACAGGTGGAGGAGGAGGAGGTTGGAGGAGGTTGGAGGAGGTAGGAGGGATTGCCACACACACAGCAGGGGAACAGCTGACGTTACTGAACCCCAATAACAGAGGAGGGACTGTTGACTGTGCGTACAGCACTTCTGGACGGCAACTGGCGGTGTTGGAGCCCAGGGACAGGTGGAGGAGGAGGAGGTTGGAGGAGGTAGGAGGGATTGCCACACACACAGCAGGGGAACAGCTGACGTTACTGAACCCCAATAACAGAGGAGGGACTGTTGACTGTGCGTACAGCACTTCTGGACGGCAACTGGCGGTGTTGGAGCCCAGGGACAGGTGGAGGAGGAGGAGGTTGGAGGAGGTTGGAGGAGGTAGGAGGGATTGCCACACACACAGCAGGGGAACAGCTGACGTTACTGAACCCCAATAACAGAGGAGGGACTGTTGACTGTGCGTACAGCACTTCTGGACGGCAACTGGCGGTGTTGGAGCCCAGGGACAGGTGGAGGAGGAGGAGGTTGGAGGAGGTAGGAGGGATTGCCACACACACAGCAGGGGAACAGCTGACGTTACTGAACCCCAATAACAGAGGAGGGACTGTTGACTGTGCGTACAGCACTTCTGGACGGCAACTGGCGGTGTTGGAGCCCAGGGACAGGTGGAGGAGGAGGAGGTTGGAGGAGGTAGGAGGGATTGCCACACACACAGCAGGGGAACAGCTGACGTTACTGAACCCCAATAACAGAGGAGGGACTGTTGACTGTGCGTACAGCACTTCTGGACGGCAACTGGCGGTGTTGGAGCCCAGGGACAGGTGGAGGAGGAGGAGGTTGGAGGAGGTTGGAGGAGGTAGGAGGGATTGCCACACACACAGCAGGGGAACAGCTGACGTTACTGAACCCCAATAACAGAGGAGGGACTGTTGACTGTGCGTACAGCACTTCTGGACGGCAACTGGCGGTGTTGGAGCCCAGGGACAGGTGGAGGAGGAGGAGGTTGGAGGAGGTAGGAGGGATTGCCACACACACAGCAGGGGAACAGCTGACGTTACTGAACCCCAATAACAGAGGAGGGACTGTTGACTGTGCGTACAGCACTTCTGGACGGCAACTGGCGGTGTTGGAGCCCAGGGACAGGTGGAGGAGGAGGAGGTTGGAGGAGGTAGGAGGGATTGCCACACACACAGCAGGGGAACAGCTGACGTTACTGAACCCCAATAACAGAGGAGCGACTGTTGACTGTGCGTACAGCACTTCTGGACGGCAACTAGCGGTGTTGGAGCCCAGGGGCAGGTGGAAAAGCAGAGGAACACAATGTAGGCCGAAGCCTGAGAAAGTCGAAAGGGAACCTTTAACCCCCCCCCCAAGGCGTTTGTAGCTGAAAGAGCCAGCTTGTGCAGCACAAAAGATGCAAAAGGAAAAGGTGGCTCTTTTCATCATGCTCCTTGCAAACACAGAACTAAACACTTATGAAATGTGTCCCCTGAAGCCGTGAAACCGTCCCGGAGGTGGGACTTTCCTTCGTAATATGACGCAGCACAGCCATCATTACTACCCCCCCGCCGCCGTGCCCCGGCTCCTCAGCGTTGTTTGATTCCGTCCCGGAGCCTGCGCTGTTATGTTATCCCGTGGCCAGGCACACTTAGCGCTGCCCATCTTCTGACATCATTTGGTGTCAGGCTGGCTGCGCCTGTGCGGCCGCGCTGGCCGAGAGCCCGCCTCGCAGTGTCTTCTGATGTAATCCCACTGGGGGCCTGGGATCCATGGCCATGCGCAGTGCATATCCTCGCCTCTCACTCCCCTCCCTACGGCTTCTTTTTCAGACTGTGCGGTGTCACGGCCGTGGCATGCTATTAGGGACCAGCTGACACCGAACAGTCTGAAGAAGCCATAGGGAGATGAGTGAGAGGTGGAGGTTCAGATATGCACTGCGCATGTCCATAGATCCCAGGCCCCCAGTGGGATTAAATCAGAAGACACTGCGAGGCGGGCTCTCGGCCAGCGTGGCCGCACAGGCGCAGCCAGCCTGACACCAAATGATGCCAGAAGACGGGCAGCGCTAAGTGTGCCTGGCCACGGGATAACATAACAGCGCAGGCTCCGGGACGGAATCAAACAACGCTGAGGAGCCGGGGCGCGGCGCCGGGGGGGTAGGAATGACGGCTGTGCTGCGTCACATTACGAAGGAAAGTCCCACCTCCGGGACGGTTTTACGGTATCAGTGGACACATTTTATAAGTGTTACGTTTTGCGTGTGCAAGGAGCAAAACCAAAATAGCTACCTTTTTCCTTGTGCAGCATTACTGCTGCACAAGGTGGCTCTTTCAGTAACAAACGCCTTGGGGGGGGGGGACAGATTCCCTTACATTTCAGTTGTTGTGTCAGCGTGGCGGTCGCATGACACATTGCCGGCTACACAGCTGGGGATCAGCTGACGTTACTGAAACCCAATAACACTGGGTCGTATGTTTTGACTGTGCAGACGGCACGTCTGAGCCTCAACTGGCGGTGTTGGAGCCCAGGAATTTAAGTTCAGGTGGTAGAAAGATGAACACAACAGGAGACCTGGATAACGTATACAGTGACCTAATTATTTAATCAGGAGGAGGAGTGGCAAATTCCTGCGAGATCCAGGCCTTGTTCATTTTCAGGAAAGTAAGCCGGTCAACGTTATCGGAGGATAGTCGCATGCGACGGTCAGTTAGTACACCACCTGCAGCACTAAAGACACGTTCCGATAATACACTGGCCGCAGGGCAAGACAGCACCTCCAATGCATACTGGCTTAGCTCTGGCCATGTATCCAGCTTTGAGACCCAAAACTTGAAAGGGGAAGAGCCGTCTGGGAGTACAGCAAGAGGGCAAGACATGTAGTCTGTCACCATCTGACGGAACCGTTGCCTCCTGCTGACTGGAGCCGTCTGTGATGGTGTAGACTTTTGTGGGGGGCACACAAAACTGTGCCACAGTTGGGCCATACTGGTCTTGCCTTGGGCAGAGGCACTGCTTCTGCTCCCTCTTTGTGCAGAGCCTCCACCACTGCCTGGACGCACTGAGCTGCTTTGGAATGCAGTAGCAGCACTTCTCTCAGTTGGAATGGAGAAGATGATGGAACTGACCAGTGTGTCTTGGTACTCCCGCATTTTTCGCTCCCGGTTCAACGGTGTGATGAGGCTTTCTACGTTGTCCCGGTAGCGAGGATCGAGGAGGGTGAACACCCAATAATCAGACATGTTGAGAATGTGGTCGATGCGGCGGTCGTTTCTCAGGCACTGCAGCATGTAATCCACCATGTGCTGCAGACTGCCAACTGCCCAAGAAACGCTGTCCCCAGCTGGAGGCGTGATCTCTGCCCGCTCGTCATCACCCCACCCTCGCTGTACACACTGAGTACTGGACAATTGTGTAACTCCCTCCTCTGGACGGATGTCTTCCTCCTCCATTGACTCCTCCTCATCCTCCTCACAAACTGTCCCCTGCCTACGCGTTTGTGAGGAACCACGTGGCGCTGACTGTCCAGAAGATGATGGAAGTGGTGAATCCTCATCCTCCACCTCTTCCACAACATCATCCCTTAGCGCTTGCAGTGATTTTTCAAGCAGGCAGATAAGGGGGACAGTCATGCTGACTAGTGCATCATCTGCACTCGCCATCCGCGTGGAATAATCAAAGGGACGCAAAACCTGGCAGACATCCTTCATAGTGGCCCACTCTGTGGTTGTGAAGTCTGTACGGCGCTGACTGCGACTTTTTTGCGCCTGATACAGCTGGTACTCCATTACAGCTTGCTGCTGCTCACACAACCGCTCCAACATATGTAACGTGGAATTCCACCTGGTAGGTAGGTCACATATGATGCGATGTTCCGGCAGGCGGTGTCGGCGCTGCAGAGCCGCAATGCGCGCTTTTGCCGTGCTGGAACGCCGCAAGTGAGCACACTCTAGGCGGACCTTGTGCAGCAGTGCATCAAGATCCGGATAGTCCCTCAAAAAACTCTGCACGACCAAATTGAGCACATGTGCCAGACATGGGATGTGAGTGAGGTTGCCGAGGCCCAGGGCTGCCACCAGATTTCGGCCATTATCACACACTACCATGCCTGGCTGGAGATTCGCTGGCTCAAACCACACATCGCTCTCCTGCTTGATGGCATTCCAGAGCTCCTGCGCTGTGTGGCTACGATTCCCCCAAAAAATTAATTTCAAGACGGCCTGTTGACGTTTGGCCACGGCTGTGCTCATGTCGGTCGTAACAGGTACACGTTCATCACGGGTCCATGTGGAGGTGGACTGTGACGGCTCCTGCAGCGATGATTCTGAGGAACTGGTGTAAGAGGAGGAGTCAATGCGTACAGAATGGATTCCTGCAATCCTTGGAGTGGGCAGGACACGTCCTGCGCCACTCGCACGGTCTGTACCCGGCTCAACTACATTAACCCAATGGGCAGTGAGGGAAAGGTATCGCCCCTGTCCATGTTGACTGGTCCACGCATCGGTGGTGAGGTGGACCTTGCTACTGACGGCGTTCAGTAGCGCGTGTTTTATGTGTCCCTCAACATGCTTGTGCAGGGCAGGGACGGCTTGCCTGCTGAAGTAAAAGCGGCTGGGCACACTGTACTGTGGGACTGCCAATGACATCAAGTCACGGAAGCTGTCAGTCTCCACCAGCCTGAATGACAGCATTTCCAGTGACAGAAGTTTGGCAATGCCTGCAGTCAGAGCCTGTGCTCGTGGGTGGTTTGACGATAAAGGCCGCCTTTTCTCCCATGCCTGTACTACCGATGGCTGTAGACTGGGCTGGGAGTGTGTGGTTGACTGGGAAAGTGGTGCTGCGGGTGGAATGACAGCGGGTCTCTGGACAACAGGGCCAGAGGTTCTTCCACGGCGATCCTGGGAGGAAGCCGAACCAGCTGCGTGTGAGCTAGAGGAAGAGGCAACACGAGCTGAAGAGGTGGTAGCTGCCGCTGTTGGTTGGCCTAGCTCTTCAGTGTGTTTGTCTAACTCCGCCGGGTGCCTGTTGCGCACATGTTTCCACATGTTGGAGGTATTGAGGTTGGCGACTTTTTGACCTCTTTTGATTTTTTGATGACACACCTTGCATCTGACATAGCAAATGTCATCTGCAACTGTGTCAAAAAAGGACCAGGCACTGCAAGTCTTGGGAGCCCCCCTTTTGACTTTTGGAAGAGACATGCTCCTTACGGGTGCCAAAGCGGAGGCTGCAGGATCCGCAGTCTTCCCCCTCCCTCTCCCTCTTTGGGCCGTACGGGGAATATCTTCCTCAGAGCTGCTCCCACCACCTTCCTGTCCCTGACGCCAAGATGGGTCAAGGACCTCATCATCTACACTACCCTCTGCCCCCAACTGCTCCTCCTGGGTAGTCTCAGCAGCAGAGCACGCACCAGTAAGTGGCACCTGAGTGTCATCATCAGCTGATGCGGCCTGCGAGGTGGTGACCGGAGCCACTGGCCCACCCGCCTCTTCAGAGGAAGACAGAAAAAGCGGTTGGGCATCACTGCACCCTGCCTCTTCTTCCATTTCTCCAATGCTGCTTGGCTGGCCCCCTGTTTCCAAGCCAAGAGATGATTCAGAGAACAGAAGTAGAGACTGCTCCTGTCCTGGGATCTCTGTCTGCCTGGGCAATTTTGCAGGTGGTGAAGAGACAGATGGCTGCTCTCCAGTGCTCTGTGTCTGAGAGGATGTGGCACTAATGGAAGTTGATGCATTAGCTGCCATCCATCCCACAACGGCTTCAATTTGGTCTTCACGCAGCAGCGGTGTACGGCGCTCGGCGACAAAGCTGCGCATGAACGACTGTTCCCTTGTGAAAGTGGGTGCTGATGACTCACCGGTGCCCGCAGCAGGCACAGAATCCCCACGTCCCCTCCCTGCTCCGCGCCCACGCCCACGCCCACGTGCCTTACTCACTGCCTTCTAAATCTTGGTTGACTGATAAAGATAAGCAGAAAAGTACTAACGGCTTTGTGTGCTTATTCCTGAGCAACTCCTCCTAACAGGTATAAGACACACTAATTTTCTAAAGTGTGGACTAGACTTGAATATGAGCTAATGTGGCCTACACAAATGTAAAGTGGTGTAACTGGTGTGTTTGGTGAACTTTATTATTTATTTATTTTTTTGGGGCTGAACTGACAACGGATAGAGCTGCAGTCACACGGAGACCGTGCAGACAGACGTAAACGGCGCTGCAAGGCCCAAAAACCCTCCTCTACTTTATCCTATGTAGTGTTTTTCCACAAATTAGCTGGAGACGGGTGGAAAGACACTAATAGGATTTTTTTAAATTAATTAGCAGCAGACTACACTACTTGAAAACAAAATGAAAATTGATTTGGCGGTATGACGCAGTGAACAACCCTGAGCTGGAGACAACCAAGCTACGGCTGCTCACAGACTACAGGGCGAGCTGCAGTCACACGGAGACCGTGCAGACAGCCGTAAACGGCGCTGCAAGGCCCAAAAACCCTCCTCTACTTTATCCTATGTAGTGTTTTTCCACAAATTAGCTGGAAACGGGTGGAAAGACACTAATAGGATTTTTTTAAATTAATTAGCAGCAGACTACACTACTTGAAAACAAAATGAAAATTGATTTGGCGGTATGACGCAGTGAACAACCCTGAGCTGGAGACAACCAAGCTACGGCTGCTCACAGACTACAGGGCGAGCTGCAGTCACACGGAGACCGTGCAGACAGCCGTAAACGGCGCTGCAAGGCCCAAAAACCCTCCTCTACTTTATCCTATGTAGTGTTTTTCCACAAATTAGCTGGAGACGGGTGGAAAGACACTAATAGGAATTTTTGGAAAAAATGTGCAGCAGCCTGCACTACTTCAAAAAAAAAAAAAAAAAGGACAGTATGAGGCAATGAACCACCCTCCCTGAACTGAATACAACCAGCTATGGATGGCCTATGTGGCTGCACTCAGACTAGAGAGTGGGCTGCACTCACACACACACACAGAGAGACCTTGCAGATCGCTGTGAAAACAGCGCTACAAGGCAAAAGGAAGGTGATTAGTAGGTGAACACAGCGGTTGCTAAATAAGCCTTTGGAAAGCACAAAGAAGCAAATCGCTATCTCTAAACTGTCCCTCAGTCAGCAAACAGCGTCCTGTCACTAACTGAATTCACAGCAGAGTGATCGCAAAATGGCGCCAGCGACTTTTAAACTGCATCATGACATCATTTAAGCAGCCAATCACAGCCTTGCCAGTAGTTTCATGCCCTCCATGCTAAACAGGATGTGCCCACACTTGGAATCTTTCTCATTGGCTGAATTTCTGAATTTTGAATCATGGAACTTCCGATTCCGGTATCCGATACGCGCCAAGTATCGGAATCCCGGTATCGGAATTCCGATACCGCAAGTATCGGCCGATACCCGATACTTGCGGTATCGGAATGCTCAACACTAGTGACAAATGAACATCCCCTTTAAGAGAGGACCAATTCTCTGTGAGGTAGCGTATCTTCTTAGGCTACCAGTCCATACTCAGTAAAGGTTCCAGTGCGGTATCTTCGCAAAGAGTCCTTCTTTAAGTAAAACCAGTAGGGAGCACCTTTAATAAGGTGCAAACTATGTACAAAGAAGTTCTGATCATGCACTGTTCATGATTTCTCAGTTTTTGAAGAACATAGGAAAAATAGGGAATAACCAGAAACAATAGGGATCCCGGGTCAACAAAGGGATCCCTTTTAGAGTTTACCCTGAACGGGTTTTAGCAGCCAAACAGGAAACAGTAACTATTTACATATTCATGGTATCGAGGTTTATTCTCTTAGTAGGTTGCCAGACATCAGCTGATGGTGGACACCTCCCGACCGTGCAAGCTTCAGCCCTTGGTCCACGGCTGATGCGGCGGTAGTTTGCTCCCTCTCTTTCCAGTCCTTCCATTGTAGGATCAAGTACCGCTTATATTGTTCCCAATTCAGCACGGCAACGGTGTGACCTTCTCGCCGGACTCCATCCGGCCCAATTCGGGGGGCCTCCCACCGGAGGATAACCCCCTCCGGGCTCACATCTACGAACTCCCCCGTCTGGGTCGGTGGTAGAGGTATCAGCCTCCCCGTTGCGCCGGGGGATAATACCCCTAGCCCCGCCAAGAGGAAACGGTTATTGTGGGGGCGGGAATCGGTCGCAGGATCGGGGTCGGTCGGGGGAGCAGGGACGCTTTCTATACCTGCGCCTGATGTGATTCCACCGATGCCGGTCCGTTCCATTAACGAGGACGCTGGAGTCGGCTGCAGCCCGGACCGCGGCTCCTCCCCGGTAGTCTCCGGATACGGCTCCGCTCCCCATAGCTCCTCTTCGGCTAGTTCCGAGATCGGGATAGGTAGGCTCAGCTCCGCTTCCGGCTCCGAAGAACTCAGGTCCTCCTGCTGCGGCGGACGCGGGTCCTCTTCTGATGGATGAGGACAAGCCAGGTTCACCTCGCCGTTGTTCGGGCCCCCGCTGTTCATCGTCACTGTCCGGCATTCGAGGGCAGGGCATGTATCGGACTCTGCCATTTCTCCAAGGTCGAGCTCCTCCTTCACCTCGTTCCCGCCATCGCAAGTCAGGGGGCGGTCCTCTGCTTTGAGGCAGGTCATCGCTTTGCAACAAGAGGCGCAGGGGGCGATCACCGCTTCTGGCGCCACTTTGGTAATCACCTCCCATGGCACGCCCTCCTGCTTCTCTGGCGTAGCAATGGCGGCAGTTTTTGGCGGGAACTTTTGGCGGTAAATGGCGCAGCACAGTCTTTGCAATATAATACAGTCCTAGCACAACAAATCACAGTTCCAAGGCACACATGACCTGATTCTTCAGGCTTAAGTAGATCCTGTTCGTGACGCCAAGTTGGAGCGCCCCCACACCGCCGCAGGGCCGAGGGGTACCCGGAGCCGGGTCTCAGTTCTGGGGTTGTCACGGTGGCTAGACCCGGTCTGTGGCCCTGTCTGTCAGTGGGGGACGTCCGGTGCAATAGGTGGTGTTGTAACGGTGCAGTTGTGGGGTGCAGGTCGCGGTAAATAACGAGGACACCAGGTTGCAGTCTCTTTACCTCTTTACTGAAGATCTCTGGGTCCTCAGTCCGGAGCACGGTTCACCAGGCTGCGCAAGTCCGGCCGGTCCAATGGCACCTCCAGAGCTCTCCTCACAGGTGGAAATCGGTGCCTTCCTTCTTAGCGCTATGTGTTGTAGTCCTTCCCTGCTGTGCTTACGGAAAGTACCCCACAACCGTTGTGTCTGTTTCTTAAGTTCCCTCACAACTCGATTAAATGATGTTCTTCTAATCTTCCGTCCCTTCCTGATGTTACAGTTAGAACGGCACCCGTTTGTCGGGTAGGCCTGGAGTTCTTCCGGGACCCTAGAGACACCCCTCTCCCGCAATTGCCTCCCAAGACTTCATAGGTGATATGTGTTAGACAGCCCGCCTGAGACTGACTGTCCTGCCGCTGTTTAAAGTATTGCTTGAAGCTGAATGTTATAATACTCCCTCGGCGTTCCGGCCACCGGTAGTGCGCCTCAGTAGGGTGTTGCTCCGGTCTTACAGCATGACCCCTACTGGAATTCTCCTATCGCTTGATCTCGTTTCTCACTCAGCACAATCTATCTCGCTTCTAGTCCTTTCTTGGGCCCCGCCGCTTCCCGGAGCTGGCGCGGACCCGTTACATTCTTTCCAATGCCAAGCCTCTGTCAGGATCCCACCCCTGACAGAGACCCTACTGTCTCTTCCTCCACAACACCCTCTGCCACCAGGTGTTGCTTCGTCCAATCCAGTCAGCTTTCTGATCTAACTTCCTGCCTGACCCCCAGTTTACCCACTATGGTGGGGAGTGGCCTAATGAATAGCACCCTTAGCTCCCCCCGGAGGCCCGGCTGTGAAATGTATTGGTGTCTGTGATACCTGATCAGATGAACTCCTTCAGTGCCATCGGACGCACCGTAGCTCCCCATAGTGGCGGAGCCACAGTACTGCAACGACCAGGACTCTGGGGCGCTGCAAATGGTGAAGCCCAAGTCTTGGAATACTTGCATTACTCTGCCATGAAACTTCTTTACAGACTCTGTCTTGTCTTGGCTCATGTCATGTAAGCTGAGGGCTTATCCTGCCAATCTGCCTTTGGCACACTCTCTGAGCTGTTCAATTAGCTGTGGCCCTGACTCCCAAGTGTGTACATCTAATTCTGCTGGAAGTTTGAATTGTTCCTTCATGATTGGCCAAAGTGCATCACCTGCTTCTATTTCCATTCATGGCCCAGAGATAATTCCAGGTGGCTGCATATGTTCGCTAGTTCTGCTACATTCTCTGGTAAAATGGCATGGGATGCATCCCTGGGTCTGGAAGATTGTCATCTGACTTGAAATGCAGTGCACATAGTGTAATGGTGGTGCCTCTATCTGCCCCTGCATTGTTGGTGCCTGTGGGTTTCTTTTCCTAGTACTGGACAGCATGTATGATGTTCCCTCTTCATCTTCATCATAGGAATAGGTGTGATAGCGTGTACTGGGGTCATACACTGACTGATTTTGGACTTAGAAGTTGCTTTTTCAAAAGAACAGAAAACCATCAAAAACCTGGTACACGATCAAAAACTCAAAATTTTGATGCAAAAGGAAAGAAAACATTTTTTTTAAAGTAAAAGGTAAAGAGATTGAAGGAAAACTTTGGAAAACTTAATAATAAAAAAAACTTAAAAAACTTAAAAAATATAAAAAACCAGAATAAAGACCTTCAAAAGAGTAAAGGGTTAAAATAAACAGCTATTTTTTTTCCTCTGCGCTCAATGCAGTCAGACACACACTTCCTCTTTTCTTATGCCGCTGTATCCAATGTCTAAAATCACGTATCTGACAACAATTATGTCACAGCAAAAATGATAGATAGCACTTAGTTTAATTTCTTCACAAATAGCTACACCATAGTCTGCATTGCAGAAACAGCCAGGAAAAAAAACAGATGTGACAGTGTGATGGATATATCTTTGCTACAGCAGAAGGGGAAGTAAAAAGAAAAAAAAAAGAAGAAAAACTTCTCTATACAATTGTATGCACTTGAAGCAGCAATAAGTGACACAAGCAGAAACAGATACAGACGTCCGGGAGATGCCCCTTTATTATTCTGTGACATGTGCAGGTTGCGCTGGGAACAGACTACTGCCAATAGCACTGGGCACACCTGTGCCCGGGCCGCCTGAGTGAGAAACACAACAAGTGGGAAATCTACCACCCCGGTCCGGTCGTCCTGACTGGATCGCCAGCACTACGGGAATCTGCAGTAGCCCTCTAAGTTATCACTACCCGAGCCTGGAACATGGGACTACCTGCCCCGGGACCACCTGTCCCTCCTATGCACGGGAATCCTGCAATAACTTATCAAGTGATTTGAGC
The DNA here is from genome assembly GCF_051348905.1 of Ranitomeya variabilis. Classification (NCBI taxonomy): domain Eukaryota; kingdom Metazoa; phylum Chordata; class Amphibia; order Anura; family Dendrobatidae; genus Ranitomeya; species Ranitomeya variabilis. The sequence continues at coordinate 534,081,860 of NC_135232.1, read as the reverse complement.
TCCTTCGGTCTGTTACCCAGCAACCACAAACAAAACAGTCACCGTTCCAGCTTTTCTCCCGGATCTCACACAAACATGGAACACATACACGGCACACAGCAGACACCTTGACTTATATCCCAGGGTTTATTGGATACAGGCTTTGGACTTTTTACACTACCTGGGAATGCGGTGGTGACCACACCTGACCGGCAAGAGGCATAGACCCGGACTGGGCACAGGGGACTTTCAGGTAAGATGATAACATTTTCTTACCTTACTTATGGAGCTGCGCAGTCTCCATCCCGTGAACCAAGGCCATGACCAACACCTCCGTCTCTCCGGTCAGCAGGGTCCCGTGTGTTTTGTCCACGCCTCGCGGTAGGCGCCATTTGATATGGAAATTTGGTTTGGATAAATTTCTCCCTGTGTGTGTGCTGCGGCCGTTCCCAATAAGACTGAGTATTTTGAGCGCTCAAGGAATGAGACTGCACACCATTGTTGTGTCAATAACATTCCACCAATACTGATACTTTATTGTACATACATAGTTTTATAATTGCATATAGAAAGGAGTGGTTAGGGGTGGTTAGTTAATTATCATATTGTCTAGCTCCTCTGTCATTGGTTATCTAAACATATATGGAATATTGTGATTAATGCACATATGAATGCTGATTAAGCAACTAAAATTGAGCTCTCTGCATCTTTCTGCATCTAGGACAGAGTTGAGACATCTGATCAGCACTTAATACATCTGGCGTTGTTCCGCTTTTGCATGCAAAACCCATACAATCTGTCTGGCTTATATCAGTTTATGTCAGCCACTTTAAACCATTGATTATAAACTAGCTGAGTATTTAGATATATATATATAATTGTCTTTATGTAGGTATATATGATTTAAAGGAGTATACATGCAAGTGAGATCTATATGATATATATATATATATATATATATATATATATATATATATATATATATATATATATATATTTCTATCACACCTAACACTACAGGGTCTGCCTATGGTGGTGCTGTCTTATACTACAGGGTCTGCCTATGGGGTGCTGCCTTATATTACAGGGTCTGCCTATCGGGATGCTGTCTTAAACTACAGGGTCTGCCTATGGGGATGCTGCTTTATACTACAGAGTCTGACTATGGGGTGCTGCCTGATACTACAGAGTCTGCCTGTGGGTGCAGCCTTGTGCTAAAGTGTGTGCCTATAGGTGTGGCCTTGTGCAATAGAGTCTGCCTATGGGGGATGCATTATACAGTATAGAGTTTGCCAATAGGGGCTGCCTTTTGCCTATGGGTGGTGCATTATACAATATATAGTAGGCTTATGGGGAGTGCATTATACTATATGGAGGCTTATGGGGAGTGCATTATACTACATTTAGGACTATCTGGTGAAATATACTATATGGAGGATATATAGGGGGCCATCATACAGTGTGGAGATTGCAGTGAGGGGGCCATCATACAGTGTGGTGATTACAGTGAAGGGGCCGTCATACAGTGTTGGAGCCATCAAACAGTTTGGAGGCTACTAAGGGGTCAGTATACTGTGTGGGTGGTACTATACAGTGAGGGGCATTATACTGTGCATAAGATAGCAGCATACTGTGTATAGGGGAGCTGTACAGGGGGAGACTTGGGACATTATTAAATGTAAAGTGGGCACTTATTGTTATAGGGGAACTCAGGTTATTGTGACTATCAAAGGGGCACACAGAGGACATTATTACTTTCTAGGGGCAAAATATGGGCACTGTTTTCTAGGGCACTTGCACCCGGCATTACTATATTATAAAGAGTTGCTTTAGAATTTAGAGGGTACAGAGAACCACGCAGCAGGTGCAGTAATAGGGACACATACGGCAGCAGCGGCTCAGTATTGGGGTATCAGCAGGATGAGGAGTTTGTGCAGGTTGGGAATAGATGGTGATGGCTGGAATATGAGAAGTGAAACGTGTCTTGATTGTATTCTCTGCAGCTGAGTCGTGGCTGGAAGGTAGTTGTCATGTCGGTCTGGGCCAGATGGAAAAGACGGGAAAAATGATCGTCAGCAGTAAGTCACTATCTGTAACTGTGCTGTGATCTCTTATATGTTCTGTAGGACTGGTACCTACCACTGACCATATGGCGGTAATATCCATGTTGATCTTTATATAGAGATTATCTTCAATAACAGCGCGATTATCTGCTGAGATTCTCCTACATCCACTATTAAGGTGCGTCACCCAGTTGTAATCAAGGTTACCTGGTTAGGGGTCAGAAGCTTCGCCCCCCTGAACCAAAACCCTAGCTACGCCTCTGGGCAAATGCAGTAGAAGCTCCTCTCTCCTTCCATATGTAGAAAGATGTGCTCCACTAATATTACTGTACTGGAGATATCTTTGGTCCGAGGGAAGAAGAGGCCATTCAAACTTATGAGCGCCCTGTCTTTCTGAATAACAATATACAGTAAGTATATGCAGATCACAGAGGAGGATATCACTACTGCACATGTTCACAGGCACCTGTGCTAAAATTCTAGGACAGGTTTATCTCAGTGTAACAGGATGGCGGCCATTTTAATTCTATAGAGATTACTTCCCCAGACAAAGCGAGTGTGTATTTAGGAATTTATTTATAATTGAATTTCCTTTAAATTATTATTTTATTTTTCTATTTCCAGAGAATCCCTTTAAACAAAAATTACATAAGATTACATGTTCTGCTCTACTGATTAAAGTTATGCATATTTAAAGTAAGATTGAATACATACAGGTGCATCTCACACAATTGGAATATCATCAAAAAGTTAATTTCAGTTCTTCAATACAAAAAGTGAAACTCATATATTATGCAGTCATTGCAAACAGTGATCTATTTCAAGTGATTATTTCTGTTAATGTGGATGATTATGGCTTACAATCAATGAAAACCCAGAAGTCATTTTCTCAGTAAGCTGGAATAATCAACAAAAAACACCTGCAAAAGCTTCCTATGTGTTCAAAAAGGTCACTTAGTCTGTTTCAGTAGGCTCCACAATTATGGGGAAAACTGCTGACTTGACAGAAGACCAGAAGGCAGTCATTGACACACTCCACAAGGAAAGTAAATTTGTATTTCATTTGGAAATCAAGGTCCCAGAATCTGGATGAAGAGTGGAGAGGCACACAAACCAAGCTGCTTGAGGTCTAATGTGAAGTTTCCACAATCAGTGATTTTTTTTGGAAACCATGTCATCTGCTGGTGTAGGTACACTGTGTGTTATCAAGACCATAGTCAGCGCAGCCATCTACCAGGAAATTTTAGAGCACTTCATTGCTTCCCTCTGCAGACCAGCTTTTTGGAGATGGAAATGTAATTCTCCAGCAAGACTTGACACCTGTCCACACTGCCAAAAGTACTAATACCTGGTTTAAAAACAACAGTGCTTGCTTGGCCAGCAAACTCTCCTGACCTTAACCCCATTGAGAATCTATGGGATATTGTCAAGAGAAAGATGAGACACCAGACTTAACAATGCAGATGAGCTGAAGGCTGCTATCAAAGAAGCCTGGGCTTCCAAAACTCTTCAGCAGTGCCACAGGTTTATCGCCTCCATGCCATGCCACATTGATGCATTAATAGATGCAAAAGGAGCACCGACCAAGAATTAAATGCATTTACTGAACATACATTTCAGTAGGCCAACGTTTCGGATTTAAATAAATTTTTCAAGCTGATTTATAAAGTATTCTAATTTACTGAGATAATGAATTTTGGGTTTTCATTGGCTGTAAGCTATAATCATCAACATTAACAGAAAAAAAAACACTTCAAATAGATCACTCTGTTTGTAATGACTCTATATAATATATGTTTCACTTTTTAGTTCATTTCATTAATCCAGCTCAAATAAAATAAAACCTTAAAAATTGTAAAATTAAAATGTTCTCAAAAATTATTAGAACATAAACATACCTCCCAACTTTGATTCCCCTATGGACACACCCACACTTCAGACATTTAATACTTTATTGTCACATCCCTGCTTTCTCCTCTTGGGTAACTGAACTGGTCTTTGCCAGGTCCTCTGCCTTCAGGCTATATGACATTTTTGAAGATCATTGAAGGACTTTCCAGCTCTACCTAAACAGTATGGTAAAACAAGGACCTGTTGGTTTTGAAAGTAGCACAGCTATCCAAATTTGGTTCTGTCTTGCTGGATCCAATACAGTTGGGAGGTATGAAATACCGTAAATCCTTGAATCAATGGCCTACTTTCAGCAATCTAGATATACAGTACAACCAAGGTGATGATAAATATATGCAATTATTTAGGAATTCTGATTCTCTATTTCTGATTATTTTATGAATGCATAATTGAGTAAAGTATTCAATGTTTTACAGCATAACAGCAACAGCAGCAAGCATTGGGGCTGCAGGAATACCACAGTCTGGACTGGTCACCATGGTGATTGTGCTCACATCAGTTGGTCTACCTACTGATGACATAACACTGATCGTTGCTGTCGATTGGGCTTTGTAAGTTATTCTCATAAGATGATGTTCAAATATCGCATTTAGCAATAGTTAAACCCTCATCTTGCATTATTAACCCCTTTCTTCCAAATCTTGTTTTAAAGTTCCTGGCATTTTAAATATTGTCATTTGTCACTTTATGTATTTGTAACTTTGGAAAGTTTTTCCAGTCAAAGCGATTCTTAGACTGTTTGTTTTTTCATGACACAATGTATTTTATGTTAATGGTAATTTTTAGGGTTGAGCGACTTTCATTTTTTTAAGATCGAGTCGGGTTTTGTGAAACCCGACTTTGTCCAGAGTCGAGTCGAGTGCAGTCGGCCGATTATCGCTAAAAGTCGGGGATCGACCGAAACACGAAACCCAATGCAAGTCAATGGGGAATCATAGTCGGCAGTGAGTGGAGGCCAGGAAAACACCTACAGTGCCCATTTTAATGCCAAAAACATCCATTCTTGTTTCTGAAGCTTGTCAATCTTAATTAACTTTATAATAATAGTTGGGCATAGGAAATTGGGGGTCATTTGGCAAAAGTTGTGGGGGGTAGGGCTGGTTCAAGGCTTTAGTGGGCCCAGGAAACGTGGACTACGTCACGGCGGTGGAGCAGGGAGAGGTAAGTATTTCAACGTTGCAAGTGCTGTGATCCTGAGCAAGCAGGGGGGCACACTTGTTCGCATTGGCACTGGCACAGGGCCCCTCAAAGTACAGCGGTGTGTTAGCACGGCGGGGGCGCCTCCCACCTGCAGTGACACTTTTGTGTACTCTGAGGGGCCCTGTGCCAGTGACGTCGCCAGCGAGTATGCCCCCCCACCTGAAGGAACCTGCACTTTCATCTGCACCTTCCTCTTTGTCCCTGTGTAAGGTGGTATAACATGCGGGAAGGGGACCCTTACTTTCAGCAGGGTCAGATTCTGGCTGTGTAGAGTGCAAGGGGAATGTAGTGGTCTAGGTCAATGTACCAGCAGACTCATCTAGCAGTGGCTGGGCAATGGGCAGGATGAGGAGGAAACAGATATAGGGCCAAAGAATAAAGTAGGCTAAATGCAGCTCAAAATTGGTAACAGGACAGGACTAAACAGGCGGCATTGCTTTGTTCAGTGGAGTAGCAAACCCAGGAGCAGCAGACACTGTTTTAAGGGCCCAACCACACTAGTAGGCCAAATGCAGTTTAATATCTGATATTATAGGCCGAAAGCCAGAAGGTTGAAGCTCAGCTTTATTTAGTTGAGGAAAAACACCAGGGAGGGGCAGACACCGTTAGTATGCCCTAACCACCAATTTTTAAAATAACAGCACTTAATGAGAGCCAGAAGGTTAAAGCTCAGCTTTATTCAGTTGAGGAAAAACACCAGAGAGGGGCAGACACCGTTAGTAGACCCTAACCACCAATTTTTGAAAACATAGCACTTAATGAGAGCCAGAAGGTTGAAGCTCAGCTTTATTCAGTTGAGGAAAAACACCAGGGAGGGGCAGACACCGTTAGTATGCCCTAACCACCAATTTTTAAAATAACAGCACTTAATGAGAGCCAGAAGGTTGAAGCTCAGCTTTATTCAGTTGAGGAAAAACACCTGGGAGGGGCAGACACCGTTAGTAGGCCGTAACCAAAGTTGAAGGCCAAATGCAGTTTAATATCTGATATTATAGGCCAAAAGCCAGAAGGTTGAAGCTCAGCTTTATTCAGTTGAGGAAAAACACCAGGGAGGGGCAGACACCGTTAGTAGGCCCTAACCACCAATTTTTAAAAACACAGCACTTAATGAGAGCCAGAAGGTTGAAGCTCAGCTTTATTCAGTTGAGGAAAAACACCAGGGAGGGGCAGACACCGTTAGTAGGCTGTAACCAAAGTTGAAGGCCAAATGCAGTTTAATATCTGATACTATAGGCCGAAAGCCAGAAGGTTGAAGCTCAGCTTTATTCAGTTGAGGAAAAACACCAGGGAGGGGCAGACACCGTTAGTAGGCCGTAACCAAAGTTGAAGGCCAAATGCAGTTTAATATCTGATACTATAGGCCGAAAGCCAGAAGGTTGAAGCTCAGCTTTATTCAGTTGAGGAAAAACACCAGGGAGGTGCAGACACCGTTAGTAGGCCCTAACCACCAATTTTTGAAAACATAGCACTTAATGAGAGCCAGAAGGTTGAAGCTCAGCTTTATTCAGTTGAGGAAAACACCAGGGAGGGGCAGACACCGTTAGTATGCCCTAACCACCAATTTTTAAAATAACAGCACTTAATGAGAGCCAGAAGGTTGAAGCTCAGCTTTATTCAGTTGAGGAAAAACACCTGGGAGGGGCAGACACCGTTAGTAGGCCGTAACCAAAGTTGAAGGCCAAATGCAGTTTAATATCTGATACTATAGGCCGAAAGCCAGAAGGTTGAAGCTCAGCTTTATTCAGTTGAGGAAAAACACCAGGGAGGGGCAGACACCGTTAGTAGGCCCTAACCACCAATTTTTAAAAACACAGCACTTAATGAGAGCCAGAAGGTTGAAGCTCAGCTTTATTCAGTTGAGGAAAAACACCAGGGAGGGGCAGACACCGTTAGTAGGCCGTAACCAAAGTTGAAGGCCAAATGCAGTTTAATATCTGATACTATAGGCCGAAAGCCAGAAGGTTGAAGCTCAGCTTTATTCAGTTGAGGAAAAACACCAGGGAGGGGCAGACACCAGTAGTAGGCCGTAACCAAAGTTGAAGGCCAAATGCAGTTTAATATCTGATACTATAGGCCAAAAGCCAGAAGGTTGGAGCTCAGCTTTATTCAGTTGAGGAAAAACACCAGGGAGGGGCAGACACCGTTAGTAGGCCCTAACCACCAATTTTTAAAAACACAGCACTTAATGAGAGCCAGAAGGTTGAAGCTCAGCTTTATTCAGTTGAGGAAAAACACCAGGGAGGGGCAGACACCGTTAGTAGGCCGTAACCAAAGTTGAAGGCCAAATGCAGTTTAATATCTGATACTATAGGCCGAAAGCCAGAAGGTTGAAGCTCAGCTTTATTCAGTTGACGAAAAACACCTGGGAGGGGCAGACACTGTTAGTAGGTCGTAACCAAAGTTGAAGGCCAAATGCAGTTTAATATCTGATACTATAGGCCGAAAGCCAGAAGGTTGAAGCTCAGCTTTATTCAGTTGAGGAAAAACACCAGGGAAGGGCAGACACCGTTAGTATGCCCTAACCACCAATTTTTAAAATAACAGCACTTAATGAGAGCCAGAAGGTTGAAGCTCAGCTTTATTCAGTTGAGGAAAAACACCAGGGAGGGGCAGACACCGTTAGTAGGCCGTAACCAAAGTTGAAGGCCAAATGTAGTTTAATATCTGATACTATAGGCCGAAAGCAAGAAGGTTGAAGCTCAGCTTTATTCAGTTGAGGAAAAACACCAGGGAGGGGCAGACACCGTTAGTAGGCCGTAACCAAAGTTGAAGGCCAAATGCAGTTTAATATCTGATACTATAGGCCGAAAGCCAGAAGGTTGAAGCTCAGCTTTATTCAGTTGAGGAAAAACACCTGGGAGGGGCAGACACTGTTAGTAGGTCGTAACCAAAGTTGAAGGCCAAATGCAGTTTAATATCTGATACTATAGGCCGAAAGCCAGAAGGTTGAAGCTCAGCTTTATTCAGTTGAGGAAAAACACCAGGGAGGGGCAGACACCGTTAGTATGCCCTAACCACCAATTTTTAAAATAACAGCACTTAATGAGAGCCAGAAGGTTGAAGCTCAGCTTTATTCAGTTGAGGAAAAACACCAGGGAGGGGCAGACACCGTTAGTAGGCCGTAACCAAAGTTGAAGGCCAAATGTAGTTTAATATCTGATACTATAGGCCGAAAGCCAGAAGGTTGAAGCTCAGCTTTATTCAGTTGAGGAAAAACACCTGGGAGGGGCAGACACTGTTAGTAGGTCGTAACCAAAGTTGAAGGCCAAATGCAGTTTAATATCTGATACTATAGGCCGAAAGCCAGAAGGTTGAAGCTCAGCTTTATTCAGTTGAGGAAAAACACCAGGGAGGGGCAGACACCGTTAGTAGGCCGTAACCAAAGTTGAAGGCCAAATGCAGTTTAATTTCTGATACTATAGGCCGAAAGCCAGAAGGTGGAAGCTCCGATTTAGACAGTGGAGGACAATTTGAATTAGGGACTGCAGACAGACTTAGTAGGCTGTCCCCTGTGGACCATGCATCCAACACATTAACCCATTGCGCCGTAATGGACTCGTAATCTTCCGTGGCCATGCCTACAGGTCCATGCATCTGTTGTCAGGTGCACCTTTGTACTCACAGATTGCCAGAGTGCATGGACAATGCGGTCTTCTACATGCTGGTGGAGGGTTGGGATGGCTTTTCTCGCAAAAGAAGTGTCGACTGGTTAGCTTGTAGCGTGGTACAGCGTAGTCCATCATTGCCTTATTAATAGTAAATAAAATATATAACTAGGCTCTATGAACTTTTAAATAGGTTCCAGGGGTACACGGGCAGCATTGGTGTGGTCAGTGGAGGAGTATTGCAAGTAGGGGCTGCAGACAGGCTCACAAAGGCCTAAAATAACAAACAGTAGGCTCATGGCAGTTTTAGATCAGTTACATGGATACACAGGCAGGCAGCATTGTGGTCAGTGGAGGAGTAATGCAAGTAGGGACGGCAGACAGGCTATCAAAGGCCTAAAATAACCAACAATAGGCTCATGGCAGTTTTATATCGGTTACATGGATACACAGGCAGGCAGCATTGTGGTCAGTGGAGGAGTATTGCAAGTAGGGGCCGCAGACAGGCTCACAAAGGCCTAAAATAACAAACAGTAGGCTCATGGCAGTTTTATATCGGTTACATGGATACACAGGCAGGCAGCATTGTGGTCAGTGGAGGAGTAATGCAAGTAGGGGCCGCAGACAGGCTCACAAAGGCCTAACATAACAAACAGTAGGCAGTCATGGCAGTTTTATATCGGTTACATGGATACACAGGCAAGCAGCATTGTGGTCAGTGGAGGAGTATTGCAAGTAGGGGCCGCAGACAGGCTCACAAAGGCCTAACATAACAAACAGTAGGCAGTCATGGCAGATTTACATCGGTTACATGGATACACAGGCAGGCACTCCAGGCAGCATTGTGATCAGTGGAGGAGTATTGCAAGTAGGGGCCGCAGACAGGCTCACGAAGGCCTAAAATAACAAACAGTAGGCAGTCATGGCAGTTTTCCATCAGTTACATGGATACACAGGCAGGCACTCCAGGCAGCATTGTGGTCAGTGGAGGAGTATTGCAAGTAGGGGCCGCAGACAGGCTCACAAAGGCCTAAAATAACAAACAGTAGGCAGTCATGGCAGTTTTACATCGGTTACATGGATACACAGGCAGGCACTCCAGGCAGCATTGTGGTCAGTGGAGGAGTATTGCAAGTAGGGGCCGCAGACAGGCTCACAAAGGCCTAACATAACAAACAGTAGGCAGTCATGGCAGTTTTACATCGGTTACATGGATACACAGGCAGGCAGCATTGTGGTCAGTGGAGGAGTAATGCAAGTAGGGACGGCAGACAGGCTATCAAAGGCCTAAAATAACCAACAGTAGGCTCATGGCAGTTTTATATCGGTTACATGGATACACAGGCAGGCAGCATTGTGGTCAGTGGAGGAGTATTGCAAGTAGGGGCCGCAGACAGGCTCACAAAGGCCTAAAATAACAAACAGTAGGCAGTCATGGCAGTTTTACATCGGTTACATGGATACACAGGCAGGCACTCCAGGCAGCATTGTGGTCAGTGGAGGAGTATTGCAAGTAGGGGCCGCAGACAGGCTCACAAAGGCCTAAAATAACAAACAGTAGGCAGTCATGGCAGTTTTACATCGGTTACATGGATACACAGGCAGGCACTCCAGGCAGCATTGTGGTCAGTGGAGGAGTATTGCAAGTAGGGGCCGCAGACAGGCTCACAAAGGCCTAACATAACAAACAGTAGGCAGTCATGGCAGTTTGAAATCGGTTACATGGATACACAGGCAGGCAGCATTGTGGTCAGTGGAGGAGTAATGCAAGTAGGGACGGCAGACAGGCTATCAAAGGCCTAAAATAACCAACAATAGGCTCATGGCAGTTTTACATCGGTTACATGGATACACAGGCAGGCAGCATTGTGGTCAGTGGAGGAGTATTGCAAGGAGTGTCTGACACAGTTAGTACTCCAAAAAAATAAATAAATGTTAATGTCTCGCAAAACAACTATAAGTAAAAAAAGGGTGGCATGCTTAGGTACAGGGGTGGGCTCATCTGCAGAGTTTATGACAAAGTAATTTGGCAGTAAATTAGTATTTACTGGTGTCAATATAGGACACTGACCCAGACTACTTTCACTAGCATCATAGATGCAAACAAATTGGTATTGTTTGTCAGTGCCAGGCATTGAATGATGTCAGTGCATAGACTAAACATTGGTGGAGCTGTGCGAGATAATTTTGCACGTGGTACAGCACAGTTTGAGCTGGGAGGGGGAACTCTCTTGTGGCCGGCGGTACCGCCCCAGGGCCCCTCATGTTACAATGGTGTGTCTGACGTTGGGTGCGCACCACCACCGCCAGAGACACTACATTGTACTGTGAGGGACCCAGTGGCAATGCCGTCGATCAAAAGCGGGCACACCCGCCTCTTCAGACAATCAGCACTGTAACGGGTGCTTGCGCCAAGTGGCGAGACAACGGCCCCGTGGGGGGATTTTTCCCATTGGGGGAGGTGTAAACATGTCGTATGCTGGACAAACAGCTGCTGCAAATTAACAGATTGGAACACTCAGTAAGACCAGTCCACAAGCAAGACCTTTTTATAGGAAAGCTAGGTGTCTGCCGGGAAAGGTGGGGCAAAATAATTTGAAATCCAGGAGTGGTTCATTTTAATGAAGGTGAGATCATCCACATTTTGGGTAGCCAGACGAGTCCTTTTTTCGGTTAATATTGAACCAGCAGCACTGAATACTCTTTCTGATAGCACACTAGCTGCTGGGCAAGCAAGCTCCTGCAACGCATATTCTGCCAATTCAGGCCAGGTGTCTAATTTTGATGCCCAGTAATCAAATGGGAATGACGGTTGAGGGAGAACATCGATAAGGGAAGAAAAATAGTTAGTAACCATACTGGACAAATGTTGTCTCCTGTCACTTTGAATAGATGCTGCAGTACCTGTCCTGTCTGCGGTCATTGTGAAATCACTCCACAACCTGGTCAGAAAACCCCTCTGTCCAACGCCACTTCTGATCTGTGCACCCCTAACACCTCTGCCATGTAGCCCCCTGCAGCTTGTGTGAGAATCATCACCGGCGCTGTGTGCTGGGAATGCCTGAATCAAATGGTCTACAAGAGTAGCTTGTTTGGTTGCTAAGATTTGTTCGAGGTTCTCATGTGGCATAATATTTTGCAATTTGCCTTTATAGCGAGGGTCAAGGATGCAGGCCAACCAGTAATCGTCATCGCTCATCATTTTAGTAATGCGTGGGTCCTTTTTGAGGATACGTAAGGCATAATCCGCCATGTGGGCCAAAGTTCCTGTTTGCAAATCTGCGGTTGTGCTGGTTTGAGGGGCAGTTACAGGCAAATCTACGTCACTTGTCTCCCTTTAAAAAAACAGAACCCGGCCTTGCACCGCCACTAATTTCTGTTGGCCCAGGAGAAGCTTCCTCATTAAAAAAGTACTCATCCCCATCATCCTCCTCGTCCTCCTCCTCCTCTTCGCCCGCTACGGCGTCCTCTACACGGCCCTGACCAGACAATGGCTGACTGTTATCAAGGCTTTCCTCTTCCTCGGCTGCAGACGCCTGCTCCTTTATGTGCATCAAACTTTGCATCAGCAGACGCATTAGGGGGATGCTCATGCTTATTATGGTGTTGTCTGCACTAAACAGCCGTGTGCATTCCTCAAAACACTGAAGGACTTGACACAGGTCTTGTAGCTTCGACCACTGCACACCTGACAACTCCATGTCTGCCATCCAACTGCCTGCCCGTGTATGTGTATCCTCCCACAAAAACATAACAGCACGCCTCTGTTCGCACAGTCTCTGAAGCATGTGCAGTGTGGAGTTCCACCTTGTTGAAATGTCGATGATTAGGCGATGCTGGGGAAGGTTCAAAGACCGCTGATAGTTCTGCATACGGCTGGAGTGTACGGGCGAACGGCGGATATGCGAGCAAAGTCTGCGCACTTTGAGGAGCAGGTCGGGTAACCCCGGATAACTTTTTAGGAAGCACTGCACCACCAGGTTTAAGGTGTGAGCCAGGCAAGGAATGTGTTTCAGTTGGGAAAGGGCCATGGCAGCCATGAAATTCCTTCCGTTATCACTCACAACCTTCCCTGCATCAAGATGTTCAGTGCCCAGCCATGACTGAGTTTCATTCTGCAAGAACTCGGACAGAACTTCCGCGGTGTGTCTGTTGTCGCCCAAACACTTCATTGCCAATACAGCCTGCTGACGCTTGCCACTAGCTGTCCCATAATGGCACACCTGGTGTGCAACAGTGGCAGCTGCGGATGGAGTGGATGTGCGACTGGGGTGTGTGGACGAGCTCTCGCTTCTGCATGAGGAGGAGGAAGACAGCCTACAGCCAACTCTTTCCTTGACCGTGGACTAGGCAAAACTGTCCCAATATTGCTGTCCCCTGTGGACCCTGCATCCACCACATTCACCCAGTGTGCCGTGATGGACACGTAACGTCCCTGGCCATGCCTACTGGTCCATGCATCTGTCAGGTGCACCTTTGTAGTCACAGACTGCCTGAGTGCATGGACGATGCGGTCTTTAACATGCTGTTGGAGGGCTGATATAGCTTTTCTAGAAAAGAAGTGCCGACTGGGTAGCTCGTAGCGTGGTACAGCGTAGTCCATCAGCGCTTTGAAAGCTTTGCTTTCAACTAACCGGTAGGGCATCATCTCTATTGAGATTAGTCTAGCAATGTGGGCGTTCAAACCCTGTGTACGCGGATGCGAAGATGAGTACTTCCTTTTCCTAACAAGAGTCTCATGTAGGGTGAGCTGGACTGGAGAGCTGGAGATCGTGGAACTAGCGGTGGTGCCGGTGGACATGGGTGACTGAGAGAGGGTTGGAGATGGTATTCTTGCCGGTGCCCTACATGCAGTGTTTCCTACTACTAAACTGGTGATTCCCTGACTGCTTTGGCCTGGCGACGAAAGCTGCACAGATACTGCAGGTGGTGTGGGAAATGGTCGGCTTACAGGGAGGGAAGGGATGTAGCGTTGCTGACTAGCTTCATTGGCCGAGGGTGCTGCAATCTTTAGGGACGTTTGGTAGTTAGTCCAGGCTTGCAAATGCATGGTAGATAAATGTCTATGCATGCAACTTGTATTTAGACTTTTAAGATTCTGACCTCTGCTTAAGGCTGTTGAACATTTTTGACAGATGACTTTGCGCTGATCATTTGGATGTTGTTTAAAAAAAAAATGCCAGACTGCACTCTTTCTACTATCGGATACCTTTTCAGGCATTGCAGACTGAGCTTCTTTAACCGGATGGCCACGCTGTCCTCCAACTGGTTTTGGTTTTGCCACACGTTTTTGGCCAGATACGGGCCCGGTAGATGGAACCTGTTGTGATGTTGATGCCTGCTGCGGCTCCTCCTCCTCCGCTTCAGAACTACTGCCGCCTGCACCCTGTTCCCCCAATGGCTGCCAATCGGGGTCCACAACTGGGTCATCTATGACCTCCTCTTCTATGTCGTGTGCGATTTCGTCTGTGTCACCGTGTCAGTCGGTGGTATAGCGTCCGTGACGGGGCACCATAGTCTCCGCTGAGTTTGATTCTGCCTCAGTACACTGCGAGGGCAATGTTCTGGTCTGAGTCAAAGGAACAGCATAGTAATCTGGCTGTGGCTGTGCATCTGTGCACTCCATGTCCGATTCAACTTCTAATGGACATGGCCTGTTAACTGTTTCACTGTCTAACCCAGGAACGGTATGTGTAAAGAGCTCCATGGAGTAACCCGTTGTGTCTCCTGACGCATCCTTCTCTCTTGTTCTGGGTGAAAAAGACAAGGAAGCGACTTGTCCCTGACCGGGAGCATCCACTGACGATGCACTGCTCTGACATTTGGCACTTTCCGAGGAGGAGGCGAAAGAGCTAGAGGCAGAGTCAGCAATGAAAGCCAATACTTGTTCCTGCTGCTCCGGCTTCAAAAGTGGTTTTCCTACTCCCAGAAAAGAGAGCGTTCGAGGCCTTGTGTAGCCAGACAAGGAACCTGGCTCAACAACTCGAGACTTAGGTGCTGTACTGCTTTTACCACGACCACCTGATGCTCCACCACCACTACCATCATTACCAGCTGACAATGACCGCCCACGGCCACGACCTCTTCCACTAGACTTCCTCATTGCTTGCAAAACGTAACCAAAGTAACACTATTTGTTACTGTAAAACAACTTATAAGGTGAACTCAAACTTCTGTAGGAGTTATATATACCTTTATAGGTGCCTGACACTGAAAGGAAAATCAGGCCCAATGTTACACACTAGGTTTTCTGTGGCCCAATAATTTGAGACAGATGGCACACACAGGCCCAGCACTCAAGCAGAAATGCCAATCTTAATCCCCCACTATTTTTTTTTTTTTCTGGGACAATTTACCCCCCCCCCAAAAAAAAGGCCCAGTATTACACAGTGTTTTCGGTGCCACACAATGAGAGAGAGATGCCACACACAGCAATGGCACGGAGTCAGACTTGACAATATTTATCTCCCACTAATTTTTTTTTTGGAAAAGGGAGAATTTAGAAAAAAAAAAAAAAAAGGAGAAGTATTACACAGTGTTTTCGGTGCCACACAATGAGAGAGAGATGCCACACACAGCAATGGCACGGAGTCAGACTTGCCAATATTTATCTCCCACTAATTTTTTTTGGGGAAAAGGGAGAATTTAGAAGAAAAAAAAAAAAAAAAGGACAAGTATTACACAGTGTTTTCAGTGCCACACAATGAGAGAGAGATGCCACACACAGCAATGGCACGGAGGCAGACTTGCCAATATTTATCTCCCAATAATTTTTTTTTTTGAAAAGGGAGAATGTACCCCCCCAAAAAAAAATGGCCAAGTATTACACAGTGTTTTCAGTGGCACACAATGAGAGAGAGATGCCACACACAGCAATGGCACGGAGTCAGACTTGACAATATTTATCTCCCACTAATTTTTTTTGGGGAAAAGGGAGAATTTAGAAAAAAAAAAAAAAAAGGACAAGTATTACACAGTGTTTTCAGTGCCACACAATGAGAGAGAGATGCCACACACAGCAATGGCACGGAGGCAGACTTGCCAATATTTATCTCCCTGCAGTTATCTCAGAAAAGTATGGCAGGCAGCTGTAAAAGGACTGCTGCACACAAAAGTGTGGACAAACACACAAGATAGCTGTGGAGAAAGGAAGGAAAAACAGGATTTGTGCTTTGAAAAAAGCAGTTGGTTTACACAGCGGCGTACACACAAAGCAACGCAGCTATCAGGGCGCCTTCTAGGGCAGCCCAATGAGCTACAGCGCTGAGAAAAAAAAAATGTAGCTTCCACTGTCCTGCAAATAAAAGGTGGTATTGGACAGTGGAAATCGCTACAGCACAAGCGGTTTGTGGCTTTATGTACCCTGCCTATCACTATCCCTGCTTCCTGAGAAGCTGCAGCAACCTCTCCCTACGCTCAGATCAGCAGCAGTAAGATGGCGGTCGGCGGAAACGCCCCTTTATAGCCCCTGTGATGCCGCAGAAAGCAAGCCAATCACTGCAATGCCCTTCTCTAACATGGTGGGGACTGAGATCTATGTCATCACGCTGCCCACACTCTGCGTCCACCTTCATTGGCTGAGAAATGGCGCTTTTAGCGTCATTGAAACGCGACTTTGGCGCGAAAGTCGCGTACCGCATGGCAGACCCCACACAGGGATCGGCTCGGTTTCATGAGACGCCGACTTTGCCAAAAGTCGGCGACTTATGAAAATGAACGATCCGTTTCGCTCAACCCTAGTAATTTTGGGTTGATAAGATTTGTGTTTATTTATGAAAATATTTGCAATTTGTAAAGGACGTCGAAAAATAAGCAATCTTCAAGCTTTGACGTTTTATGCTCTTAAACCATAGTCACGCCACACAAAATAGTTAAAAAAAAACATTTATTTTATATCTACTTTTGCCTGCATCATTTTTCAATCTTACTTTTATTTTGTTAGGATTTTAGAAGGCTTAAATGTTTAGCAGTAATGTTTCAAACTTTCTATTTAGAAAACCTAATTTTCTAGGGATTCACTTTTGAAGTGACTTTAATTGGTCTAAATTTCAGAAAACCCCCAACCAAAACCTCCAAGTATTTATCATTGACTTTGGCAACTAAAGTGTGGTGGATTACCAGATGTGTTGTGGCACTGAATTCCAGATGATAGGGGATATTCGGAAGAATTCTTGAAGGCGATTGGGTGAAGAGTGAATAAGCGTGGAGGAGGGAAGGAGGTCTTGGGAGGGCCGGAGACTACGTGAGGAAAGATATTGAGAGATTAGTTCAGAAATGTACGGAGGAATAAGGTTATGGATGGCTTTGTAGGTCAGTGTTAGTAGTTTAAACTGGATATGCTGGGAAATTGGAAGCCAGTGAAGGGATTTGCAAAGCAGGGAAGCAGGAGTGTAGCAAGGATAGAGATTAATTAGTCGGGCAGCAGAGTTAAGGATGGACTGGAGAGGTGCGAGAGTGTTAGAAGGTAGGCCACAGAGGATGATGTTGCCATAGTCGAGGCGGGAGATGATTAAGGCATGCACAAGCATTTTGGTAGAGTGAGGTTGAGGAAAGGACGGATTCTGGAAATATTTTTGAGCTGGAGGAAACAGGAGGACAGGGCAGAGTCAAGGGTTACCGAGGCAGCGGATTACTGGGACAGGAAAGTGTGAATTTATTTATTGTGATTGATAGATCAGGTAGGGAGGGTATGCAAGATGGAGGAAAGATAATTAGTTCAGATTTGTCCACATTGAGTTTGAGGAAGCGAGAGGAGAAGAAGGAGGATATGGCTGATACACTCTTGGATTCTGGAGAGCAGAGAGGTGACATCTGGGCCAGAGAGGTAGATCTGAGTGTCATCAGAATATAGATGGTACTGGAAGCCATCGGACTTTATGAGTTGTCCCAGGCCAAGGGTATAGATTGAGAATGGGCCCTAGGACAGAGCCTTGAGGGACACCAACAGAGAGGGGGCGAGATGAAGAGGTAGCATGGGAGTAGGAAATGCTAAATGTGTGGTTGGTGAGGTATGAGGAGATCCAAGATAGGGCAAGGTTTTTGACACCAAAGTAAGAGAGGATCTGTATTAGGAGACAGTGGTCAACTGTGTCAAAAGCAGAGGACAGGTCTAGAAGGAAGAGTATAGAGAATTGTCTGTTAGCTTTGGCTGTAAGTAAGTCGCTCATAAGTTTGGTCAGGGCAGTCTCAGTGGAATCGTCGGGACCGAAGCCAGATTGTAGGTTGTCAACCAGCGAGTTAGATGCAAGGTGAGAGGAAAGTTCAGCATGGACGTGCTGCTCAATGAGTTTGGAAGCAAATGAGAGCAAAGATATGGGGCAATAGCCGAACATAGCGCTTGGGTCAAGGGAAGGCTTTTTGTGGATAGGCGTGATTGTGGCATGTTTTAAAGCAGAGGGGAAGGTACCAGAAGTTAGTGATAGATTGAAGAGATGGGTTAGGGATGGGATTATCGTAGTGGTGAGGTTGGGGAGGAGATGGGATGGGGTCGAGTGCACAAGTGGTGAGGTGTGATTTGGAGAGAAGATGAGCAAGATATCCTTCAGTGATTTTGGAGTGCGAGGTTATGGGGTTAGGGCATTGGTCTGGCATACAAAGGTATTGTGGTGGTCGGACAACAAAGACTTGCCTTGTTTGCCACGCACTTCAAAAATAAGATCGACCAAAGTCCTCAGCAGAGATGAGGGAGGTTGGAGGGGGCAGTGGTCTGCGGAGGAGGGAGTTAAAGGTGTTGAACAACTGTTTGGGGTTGTGGGATAAGGAAGATACAAGGGATGTTTAGTAAGCCTGTTTAGCAGAGGTGAGAGCTGATTTGAATGCGAGTGTTGCTTGTTTGAGTGCAGTGAAATCATCTTGAATGCGTTTTCTTCCAACACCATTTTGCAATTCTGGATACTTTCCAAAGCTTTTTAGTGATGTTATTGTGCCAGGGTTGTCTATTGATTTGTTGCACTCTGCTATGCATGACAGGGGCGACCGCGTTGATGGCTGATGCAAGAGTGGCTTTAGAAACTAATGGCCGTGTCTGTGTCTGAGTGAAGCTATGGAGGACAGTGACCGAAAAGAGTCAGAGAGTGTGCGAGTGTCTAGATGTGCGAGGTTTCTGCAGGGGTGCGCATGTTGCTGGACATGGGTGACAGGTGTGGAGGACAGTTATCAGAAAGTGAGTAGATGGTGGTCAGATAGAGGGAGCAGGGAGGTTGTGAAGTTAGATAGGGAGCAGAAATAGGAGAAGTCCATCTGTGTGGGTGGCTGAGGAGGACCACTGAGTAAGTCCAAAAGATGAAGTAAGGGACAGGAGTTTGGAGGCTGCTCACTGGTGGGTGTCAATGGGGATGTTGAAGTCACCCATGATGATGGTGGGAATGTCAGCAGAGAGAAGCAGAGAGAGAGTGAAGAAGCTAGGTGGAGAATTGGTCAATAAAGGCAGTGGTCGGGCCCGGAGGTCGGTATATGATGGCCATTTGGAGGATGGCGGGAGAGTAGATGCGGACAGAGTGGACTTCAAAAGAGGGGAGGATAAGTGAGGGAAAAGGTGGGATTGGGTTAAAGGTGCAGTTAGAAGAAAGGAGAAGGCCGACTTCTCCACCATGTCTGTTGCCAGGGTGAGGAGTGTGGGTGAAGTAGAGGCCACCGTAACATAGCGCAGCAGGGGAGGCTGTGTCAGAGGGTGTCAGCCATGTTTTGTTAAGGCCCAGGAAGGAAAGATTATGAGGGGTAAAGAGATCGAGAATCACGTGGAGTTTACTGCAGACTGAGCGGACATTCCAGAGTGATTCAGAGAGAGGGAGCAGGGTGGTGGGCACCAAGGGCACGGGTTTGAGGTGGGCAATATTTTGAGTGTTTATATTGGGTTGGTAGCGATAGAAGGGGATAATAATAGGACGTATGAGATGTGGTGGTCCAGGTGTGGACATATGTTGCCAGCAGTGAGGAGAAGCAGAGAGAGACAGAGCAGGTGGGAGAAGAAGAGTGGGCGGCTTATTTTGTGTTTTTAATTTGGAGAGATCTGAGGTTGAGGAGCAGGTCATCGGAGGAAGTCAGGTGGGGAGGTAAGAGGCAAGGAGAGATTATTACTTGGTTAGAGGGCACTGGGGTTTGGGGATGGCGAAGGAGAGTGAGGAGTAATGGAGCCAAAACTGTTAGAGTGTATGTCAGCATGATAAGAGTAAGTGTGGAGGAAAGAGACAGAAATTTAGTATATTTAGTAACCGTGGTTAGGCCTACCTTCTATTCACTTCTGGCTGATTTCCATCATATTTCTGCTGTATCCTTTTAGAGACAGACCATGGTCAAAACAGACCTGCGACTCTGAATTAATAACAATCTAAATGCACATGAAATACACCAGGTGTGATCAGGAGGGAGTGGCAGCAGGGAGACTGATCAGACACAGGAGGGGATTAATTAGAAGTCCGAAGGGAAAATGCAAAATGAAATAGTCAGATCCAAATGGAAAGCCAACTGTGTGTAAGCATCAAAGAATCTGCAAATGGAACAGATTCAGTTCCTGAGCCTGACCCATTCCTGCATAGTACATAGAGGGTGATTGTTGGAAAGGATAAAATATTAAGTTATGTAAAAAAAACAATTACTATGCATATTGACTGACAATAAAGTTGCTCAATAACAATATTAAATATTATTACTGTCAATACCAATGTCAAGTTAAATGAATACAGCACAATAGCAGTATTAGTATGTAGATTCTAGGACAGTGGTCCCCAACTGTCCTAGACCGGCCTCAAGAGCCACCAACAGGTCATGTTTTCAGGATTTCCTTAGTATTGCACAGGTGATGGAATTATTGTCTGTGCAGGTGATGCAATTATTACCTGTGCAATACTCGGAAAATCTTGAAAACATGACCTGTTGGTGGCTCTTGAGGACTGGAGCTGGGGACCACTGTTCTAGGGAATGGTCAGCAAATGAAACTTACTAACAAAAGTTTATAAAAATATTTTTGCATAAAATTAAATGAACAATAAAAAAATGAAAAAAATCTATAACAAGTAACACAGTACAATATTACAGCAAAGAAAGACATTAATTCTTCATGCTTCCAATCAACTCAGTGATAGTGATGAGCGGATACATTAAGCACTATTTGTTACTCGCACGAATAGTGCGGTATTCGGCCTATTCCTAGGTATTTGCCTTGGTTTATTTGATGGACCCGCCCAGCATGTTTGGCACTTTATTTGCAGCCAATTAACATGCTGGGCTAGCTTGCCACTCTCTGTAATGACTGCGCCATCTTTGGTGTGAGATTACTGTGATTGGCTGGCCTTCTAGCATCATAGGGACAATTTAAACATCTTGCGCACATTGCAGCCGGAAACAGCGTAGTGAAATGAGTGTATGGACAGTGATGGGAAGTTATAGTGAGCATTATTTATTCCAAAAAGCTCTTTTAAGAGCTGAAGGCTGTCTTGCTTACTTGTTTTTGTTTGTGGGGATTTAGTAGTGAGAGATTTAATGGGAGGGAAAGTGGGTAAAAGGCAGATGGACACATGGGTGTTCTGATCATTGCAAATACATGCTGCAACTCTCTATTTTCCATTTAAAATACTTAATATTTATTTAGCAGTTGTGCAACTGGCGCAGTCCAGGTAGAGATAATCATACGTGACAAATTAGCAAGGGCAATAATCTTCATTACTCCACATTTGCATTGTGTCTGTTAGGTGTCGAGTTCCCACCTCTGCACAGGGGGAATATCGAACCATCTCCGCTGCGGTCTCCCATTCTTCTCCAGCTGCAGTGGAGCCTGCTCAGTGGAGACGTCGATCCCAGTGTCTGGCTCAAGCTGATACTGTGCGACTGGTTACTGCTGCCCTTCCAGGCTCTGCCTTTGAAGCCAGCACTGATCAGCAGCGAGCAGGTCTTTCTGGAACTAAGTTCTGCTTTTCCCATACTGAGCATGCCCACGGGACAACCTCCCATTAGAGCTCGGGGGTCACATGCTCAGGTCCTGTTGCGGCTCCTATTGGACCATCTGGAGGTCCCGTAGCACTGCTGCTATAAAAGGTTTGCATGGCCGCTCGGCCATGCGCTAGTGTATACTTGAAAACGTGTGTGTGTAGATGTGTGACTGTCGCTCTTTAAGCATCCCCCTTCCTAGTGTTGTTAACTGCTTGCGAATGGTGGATGCTTGCTATCTAGCACCCGACAGTCCTACCTGCACCTAACACACAATACAGCGTCTGATTGCAGTGAACGCCAGTGCGGTGCCATGCGCTAACAGAGCGCTTTCCTTACCCAAGTCTGGGTGGTTAGTGGCATCCGCCAGAGCGGCACTGCACGCACTCTTGTGCATTTAATAATTGTTTCTGTTTAACTCTGACACCCCAGTAGCGGTGTGGAGCGCAAGAGGTCTAGAGGAACTCTTTCCCTGAGTCTTGGGATAGAGTTCTGTGACTCCTTGCTTGCGCTCTTTGTGTGGTAATGCGGCCCTGTGACGCAACAGGGTTCGCTTCCTTCATACCAGGTGAAGCTAACCCGTGTGTATCCACATTATACCACCATATAGTCTGTCATTACTCAGCAGCAGGTTCCATCTCTGCACGGTGGACCCCGGGCTGCAAACGTACCTTATATCATCTTCCTAATTATTTGGTGCGTTCCGCTAGCCCTACCAGTGTCAGCAAGTCGATTTAAAAATAGTCTTAATTTTCTATTGTTGTAAAAAATAGCACATCTTTATCTAGCAGTTGTGCGACTGGCGCAATCTGGGTAGAGATAATCATACGTGACAATTTATTACGGGCAATTATCGGCATTACTCTGCACTTGCGGTATGTCAGCAAGCTGACTTGAACAAAATCTTAATTTTCTATTGTTGTAAAAAGTAGCGTATATCTTTATCTAGCAGTTGTGCAACTGGCCCAATTCGGGTAGAGATAATCATACGTGACAACTTATCAGGGGCAATAATATTCCTTACTCCACACTTGGAGTTGTCTGCAAGACGATCTCCAAACAAATAGCCACACATTGCTAGATACATTTTTTTGTAAGGGCACTTGTGAAAATTAAAGCCAGTATTTTTTGGCTTCATAAGCATAACACATTCAAGATGCGAAAGGGTGATGTTAAGGGACGTGGATGTGGTGGTGCAGCCATGGCCGAAGTTGACTGTATCTCATTCAAGGTTTCTGTCAAAATTTGGTAACTGCGCTACACCACTAGCAAACCCTGACAAGTGCAAGGATATTGTGGGTTGGATGGCAGACAAAGGCTCCAGTGTGTTGACAAGCAGCACCACAAAGTCTTCCACACAGTCCAGTCTCAGTATCCAAGAGGTTGGGCCTCTGAATCCTCAACCTGGTCCTCCTTCCCCCCCACTATCAAGTGTCCCAGGAGATGTATGACCCCAATACTAGCCAGTCTGAGGAACTGTTTATGTTCCCTTGTATATTTGTCAGGCCTCTCAATGTGCACCATTAACCCCTTTACCCCCAAGGGTGGTTTGCACGTTAGTGACCGGGCCAATTTTTACAATTCTGACCACTGTCCCTTTATGAGTTTATAACTCTGGAACGCTTCAACGGATCTTAATGATTCTGACAGTGTTTTCTCATGACATATTGTACTTCATGACAGTGGTAACATTTCTTCGATATAACTTGCATTTATTTGTGAAAAAAACGGAAATTTGGCGAAAATTTTGAAAATTTCGCAATTTTCCAACTTTGAATTTTTATGCCCTTAAATCACAGAGATATGTCACACAAAACACAAAATTTTTGTTATGGAGTTATAAGGGTTAAAAGTTGACCAGCAATTTCTCATTTTTACAACACCATTTTTTTTTAGGGACCATATCTCATTTAAAGTCATTTTGAGGGGTCTATATGATAGAAAATACCAAAGTGTGACACCATTCTAACAACTGCACCCCTCAAGGTGCTCAAAACCACATTCAAGAAATTTATTAACCCTTCAGGTGTTTCACAGGAATTTTTGGAATGTTTAAATAAAAATTAACATTTAAAAATTTTTGACACAAAATTTTATTTCGGCTCCAATTTGTTTTATTTTACCAAGGGTAACAGGAGAAAATGGACCACAAAATTTGTTGTACAATTTGTGCTGAGTACGCTGATACCCCATATGTGGGGGTAAACCACTGTTTGGGCGCACCGCAGAGCTCGGAAGGGAAGGAGCGCCATTTGACTGTTCAATGCAAAATTGACTGGAATTGAGATGGAATGCCATGTTGCGTTTGGAGAGCCCCTGATGTGCCTAAACATTGAAACCCCCCACAAGTGACACCATTTTGGAAAGTAGACCCCCTGAGGAACTTATCTAGATGTGTGGTGAGCACTTTGACCCACCAAGTGCTTCACAGAAGTTTATAATGCAGAGCCGTAAAAATAAATAATCATATTTTTTCACAAAAATTATTTTTAGCCCCCAGTTTTGTATTTTCACAAGGGTAACAGGACAAATTGGACCCCAAAAGTTGTTGTCCAATTTGTCCTGAGTACGCTGATTCCCAATATGTGGGGGGGGAACCACTGTTTGGGCGCATGGCAGAGCTCGGGAGGGAAGGAGCGCAATTTTGAATGCAGACTTAGATGGATTGGTTTGCAGGCGTCACGTTGCATTTGCAGAGCCCCTGATGTACCCAAACAGTAGAAACCCACCACAAGTGACCCCATATTGGAAACTAGACCTCCCAAGGAACTTATCTAGATGTGTTGTGAGAACTTTGATCCCCCAAGTGTTTCACTACAGTTTATAACGCAGAGCCGTGAAAATAAAAAATATTTTTTTCCAGAAAAATGATTTTTAGCCCCCAGTTTTGTATTTTCCCAAGGGTAACAGGAGAAATTGGACCCCAATAGTTGTTGTCCAATTTGTCCTGAGAATGCTGATACCCCATATGTGGGAGGGAACCACTGTTTGGGCGCATGGCAGAGCTCGGAAGGGAAGGAGCGCCATTTGGAATGCAGACTTAGATGGATTGGTCTGCAGGAATCACGTTGCATTTGCAGAGCCCCTGATGTACCCAAACAGTAGAAACCCCCCACAAGTGACCCCATATTGGAAACTAGACCTCCCAAGGAACTTATCTAGATGTGTTGTGAGAACTTTGAACCCCCAAGTGTTTCACTACAGTTTATAACGCAGAACCGTGAAAATAAAAAAAAAAATTCCAACAAAAATTATTTTTAGCCCCCCAAATTTATATTTTCCCAAGGGTAACAAGAGAACGGGCCCTTAAAGTTGTTGTCCAATTTGTCCCGAGTACGCTGATGCCCCATATATTGGGGTAAACCCCTGTTTGGGCGCACGGGAAAGCTCGGAAGGGAAGGAGCACTGTTTGACTTTTTCAATGCAGAAGTGGCTGGAATTGAGATCGGACGCCATGTCGCGTTTGGAGAGCCCCTGATGTGCCTAAACAGTGGAAATTCCCCAATTCTAACTGAAACCCTAATCCAAACACACCCCTAACCCTAATCCCAAAGGTAACCCTAACCACACCCCTAACCCTGACATACCCCTAACTCTAATCCCAACCCTAATCCCAACCGTAAATGTAATCCAAACCCTAACCCTAACTTTAGCCCCAACCCTAACCCTAACTTTAGCTCCAACCCTAGCCCCAACCCTAACCCTAGCCCTAACCCTAACCCTAGCCCTAACCCTAGCCCTAACCCGAACCCTAATGGGAAAATGGAAATAAATACATTTTTTTTAATTTTATTATTTTTCCCTAACTAAAGGGGTGATGAAGGGGGGTTTGATTTACTTTTATAGCATTTTTTATAGCGGATTTTTATGATTGGCAGCCGTCACACACTAAAAGACGCTTTTTATAGCAAAAAAGTTTTGCATCTCCACATTTTGAGACCTATAATTTTTCCATATTTTGGTCCACAGAGTCATGTGTGGTCTTGTTTTTTGTGGGACGAGTTGACGTTTTTATTGGTAATATTTTTGGACACGTGACAGTTTTTGATTTCTTTTTATTCCGATTTTTGTGAGGCAGAATGACAAAAAAACAGCTATTCATGAATTTCTTTTGGGGGAACCGTTCCACGTTTGGTAAAATTGATAAAGCAGTTTTATTCTTCGGGTCACTACAATTACAGTGATACCTCATTTATATCATTTTTTTATGCTTTGGCGCTTTTATACGATAAAAACTATTTTATAGAATAAATAATTATTTTGGCATCGCTTTATTCTGAAGACTATAACTTTTTTATTTTTTCTTTGATGACACTGTATATGGTGGCTTGTTTTTTGCGGGACAAGATGACGTTTTCAGCGGTACCATGGTTATTTATATCCGTCTTTTTGATCGCGTGTTATTCCACTTTTTGTTCGGCGGTAAGATAATAAAAAAATTGTTTTTTGCCTCGTTTTTTTTTTCCCTACGGTGTTCACTGAAGGGGTTAACTAGTGATACAGTTTTATAGGTGGGGTCGTTACGGACGCGACAATACCAAATATGTGTACTTTTATTGTTTTTTTTTATTTAGATAAAGAAATGTATTTATGGGAATAATATATTTTTTTTTCTTTATTTAGGATTTTTTTTTTTTTTTTACACATGTGGAAATTTTTTTTTTAACTTTTTTACTTTGTCCCGGGGGGGACATCACAGGTCGCTGATCTTACAGTTTGCACAGCACTCTGTCAGATCACCGATCTGACTTACAGCACTGCAGGCTTACCAAGCGCCTGCTCTGAGCAGGCACTTGGTAAGCCACCTCCCTCCCTGCAGGACCCGGATGCCGCGGCCATCTTGGATCCGGGCACCTGCAGTGAGGAGGAGGTAAGAGACCCTCGCAGCAAAGTGATCACATCGTGTTGCTCCGGGGGTCTCAGGGAAGCACACAGGGAGCCCCCTCACGGCGCGATGCTTCCCTATACCGCCGGCACACCGCGATCATGTTTGATCGCGGTGTGCCGGGGGTTAATGTGCCGGGGGCGGTCCGTGACCACTCCTGGCACAGAGTACCGGATGTCAGCTGCGATAGTCAGCTGACACCTGGCCGCAATCGGCCACGCTCCCCCCGTGAGCGCTGCCGATCGCGCTGGATGTACTATCCCGTCGGTGGTCATACGGGCCCACCCCACCTCGACGGGATAGTACGTCCAATGTCAGAAAGGAGTTAAAGAGGGTCATGAGGAGGTGGAGTGCAGTAGTGCCCAAACATTTGGGCACCCATGGCCTGGAGAAAGGCATGCTTAGGAAGGTCAATTGATTTCTGAAGAGGTGGAGGATAGTCATGAGGCACATTATCCATTGGGTCAGTCTCAAATAACAGCTCTAATGGAGGTTCAGATTGAGAAATTGGAAGCCGACGTGGTCGATGATGAGGCCACTGATGCACCAAGGCATGGTGGTGTTGTAGCTGTTTGCATTCTGACCCAATGTCAGATATGCCAGCTCACCAGTGAGGCCAAATCAGGAGGTTACGCCTTTCATTGACAAGCATGCTTGGAGAAAAAGAAAACTGCACACAGGTTGTGAGCAAGTCACTTTATCTGATTTAATGGAGCAATAGGCAGTATTTTATACCATTTACAGCAAATGTAACTTGTTAGCCCCCACTGTTACCCCGGGTCATGCTGACCTTTATTTACTAGTAATGAGCGAACGTGCTCGCCACTACTCCTTACTCACCTAAGTATCACTATGCTCGGTGTACTCGGCAAGCACCGAGTATTTCCGGGTTTGTTCGGCGGGAGCTCGGGTCTCTGCCCTTCAATTCTGACACTCTTTAGAGTGCCAATGACAGTGCAGGGATTGTCAACCATGCACTGTAATGCCGCAGCCATCTTTGTTGTAGTATTACAGTGATTGGCTGGCCGCACAGCCTCATCAGGTCTATAAGAGACCTGATGCCGCCCTGCTCACCGCATTCTGCTCCTGACTTAGCGAGTGTAGGGAGAGCTGCTGCTGACATAGGGTCAGAATTGTGCTTTTAATAGTTTGTGTAGGTCTGCAACTGTTCAGTCCACAACTCCTGAGAAACCAAAAGTCCTTTTTAGGGCTAATTTGGGGGTCCCGAGATTGCAGCGCTAGGTTGGCGAGGGGTGTCTATGTGCGCATATCCACATTAGTGAAAGGCCTTCAGGCACTGTATGTGAGTACATAGCTTTCACTAGGGTTGAGCGACTTTCATTTTTTTAAGATCGAGTAGGGTTTTGGGAAACCCGATTTTGTCCAGAGTCGAGTCGAGTGCAGTCGGCCGATTATCGCTAAAAGTCGGGGATCGACCGAAACACGAAACCCAATGCAAGTCAATGGGGAAGCATAGTCGGCAGTGAGTGGAGGCCAGGAAAACACCTACAGTGCCCATTTTAATGCCAAAAACATCCATTCTTGTTTCTGAAGCTTGCCAATCTTAATTAACTGTATAATAATAGTTGGGCATAGGGAATTGGGGGAAAGTTGTGGGGGGAGTAGGGCTGGCTCAAGTTTTTCGTGGGCCCAGGAAATGCGGACTACGTCACGGCGGTGTTGCAGGGAAAGGTAAGTATTTAAAAGTTGCAAGTGCTGTGATCCTGAGCAAGCAGGGGGGGGGCCCACTCGTTCGCATTGCCACTGGCACAGGGCCCCTCAAAGTACGGCGGTGTGTTTGCATGGCGGGGGCGCCTCCCACCAGCAGCGACACTTTTGCGTACTCTGAGGGGCCCTGTGCCAGTGACGTCGCCAACGAGTATGCCCCCCCACCTGATGAAGGAACCTGCACTTTCATCTGCACCTTCCTCTTTGTCCCTGTGTAAGGTGGTATAACATGCGGGAAGGGGAACCTTACTTTCAGCAGGGACAGATTCTGGCTGTGTAGAGTACAAGGGGAATGTAGTGGTCTAGGTCAATGTACCAGCAGACTCATTTAGCAGTGGCTGGGCAATGGGCAGGATGAGGAGGAAACAGATATAGGGCCAAAGAATAAAGTAGGCTACATGCAGTTCAAAATTGGTAACAGGACTAAACAGGCGGCATTGCTTTGTTCAGTGGAGTAGCAAACCCAAGAGCAGCAGACACTGTTTCAAGGGCCTAACCACACTAGTAGGCCAAATGCAGTTTAATATCTGATAGTATAGGGCGAAAGCCAGAATGTGGAAGCTCAGCTTTGTTCAGTTGAGGACAACACCAGGGAGGGGCAGACACCTTTAGTAGGCCGGAAAAGCCTATTGCATTTTTTAAAATGGTAATTTGGAGCAGAAGGTTGAAGCTCAGCTTTATTTAGTTGAGGGCAACACCAGGCAGGGGCACACAGACAGACACCTTTAGTAGGCCGGAAAAGCCTATTGCATTTTTCAAAATGGTAATTTGGAGCAGAAGGTTGAAGCTCAGCTTTATTTAGTTGAGGGCAACACCAGGGAGGGGCAGAAGCCGTTAGTAGGCCCTAACCACCATTTTTTTTTTAAAACCACTTAATGAGAGCCGGAAGGTTGAAGCTCAGCTTTATTTAGTTGAGGACAACACCAGGGAGGGGCAGAAGCCGTTAGTAGGCCCTAACCACCATTTTTTTTTTTTAAAACCACTTAATGAGAGCCGGAAGGTTGAAGCTCAGCTTTATTTAGTTGAGGACAACACCGGGGAGGGGCAGAAGCCGTTAGTAGGCCCTAACCACCATTTTTTTTTTTAAAACCACATAATGAGAGCCGGAAGGTTGAAGCTCAGCTTTATTTAGTTGAGGACAACACCAGGGAGGGGCAGAAGCCGTTAGTAGGCCCTAACCACCATTTTTTTTTTTAAAACCACATAATGAGAGCCGGAAGGTTGAAGCTCAGCTTTATTTAGTTGAGGACAACACCAGGGAGGGGCACACAGACAGACACCTTTAGTAGGCCTGAAAAGCCTATTGCATTTTTCAAAATGGTAATTTGGAGCAGAAGGTTGAAGCTCAGCTTTATTTAGTTGAGGGCAACACCAGGGAGGGGCAGAAGCCGTTAGTAGGCCCTAACCACCATTTTTTTTTTTAAAACCACATAATGAGAGCCGGAAGGTTGAAGCTCAGCTTTATTTAGTTGAGGACAACACCAGGGAGGGGCAGAAGCCGTTAGTAGGCCCTAACCACCATTTTTTTTTTTAAAACCACATAATGAGAGCCGGAAGGTTGAAGCTCAGCTTTATTTAGTTGAGGACAACACCAGGGAGGGGCACACAGACAGACACCTTTAGTAGGCCTGAAAAGCCTATTGCATTTTTCAAAATGGTAATTTGGAGCAGAAGGTTGAAGCTCAGCTTTATTTAGTTGAGGGCAACACCAGGGAGGGGCAGAAGCCGTTAGTAGGCCCTAACCACCATTTTTTTTTTTAAAACCACATAATGAGAGCCGGAAGGTTGAAGCTCAGCTTTATTTAGTTGAGGACAACACCAGGGAGGGGCACACAGACAGACACCTTTAGTAGGCCTGAAAAGCCTATTGCATTTTTCAAAATGGTAATTTGGAGCAGAAGGTTGAAGCTCAGCTTTATTTAGTTGAGGGCAACACCAGGGAGGGGCAGAAGCCGTTAGTAGGCCCTAACCACCATTTTTTTTTTTAAAACCACATAATGAGAGCCGGAAGGTTGAAGCTCAGCTTTATTTAGTTGAGGACAACACCAGGGAGGGGCACACAGACAGACACCTTTAGTAGGCCTGAAAAGCCTATTGCATTTTTCAAAATGGTAATTTGGAGCAGAAGGTTGAAGCTCAGCTTTATTTAGTTGAGGGCAACACCAGGGAGGGGCAGAAGCCGTTAGTAGGCCCTAACCACCATTTTTTTTTTTAAAACCACATAATGAGAGCCGGAAGGTTGAAGCTCAGCTTTATTTAGTTGAGGACAACACCAGGGAGGGGCACACAGACAGACACCTTTAGTAGGCCTGAAAAGCCTATTGCATTTTTCAAAATGGTAATTTGGAGCAGAAGGTTGAAGCTCAGCTTTATTTAGTTGAGGGCAACACCAGGGAGGGGCAGAAGCCGTTAGTAGGCCCTAACCACCATTTTTTTTTTTAAAACCACATAATGAGAGCCGGAAGGTTGAAGCTCAGCTTTATTTAGTTGAGGACAACACCAGGGAGGGGCACACAGACAGACACCTTTAGTAGGCCTGAAAAGCCTATTGCATTTTTCAAAATGGTAATTTGGAGCAGAAGGTTGAAGCTCAGCTTTATTTAGTTGAGGGCAACACCAGGGAGGGGCAGAAGCCGTTAGTAGGCCCTAACCAAAGTTGAAGGCCAAATGCAGTTTAATTTCTGATACTATAGGCTGAAAGCCAGAAGGTGGAAGTTCCGATTTAGACAGTGGAGGACAATTTGAATTAGGGACTGCAGACAGACTTAGTAGGCTGTCCCCTGTGGACCATGCATCCACCACATTAACCCATTGCGCCGTAATGGACACGTAATCTTCCGTGGCCATGCCTACAGGTCCATGCGTCTGTTGTCAGGTGCACCTTTGTACTCACAGATTGCCAGAGTGCATGGACAATGCGGTCTTCTACATGCTGGTGGAGGGTTGGGATGGCTTTTCTCGCAAAAGAAGTGTCGACTGGTTAGCTTGTAGCGTGGTACAGCGTAGTCCATCATGGCCTTATTAATAGTAAATAAAATATATAACTAGGCTCTATGAACTTTTAAATAGGTTCCAGGGGTACACGGGCAGCATTGGTGTGGTCAGTGGAGGAGTATTGCAAGTAGGGGCTGCAGACAGGCTATCAAAGGCCTAAAATAACAAACAGTAGGCAGTCATGGCAGTTTTACATCGGTTACATGGATACACAGGCAGGCACTCCAGGCAGCATTGTGGTCAGTGGAGGAGTATTGCAAGTAGGGGCCGCAGACAGGCTATCAAAGGCCTAAAATAACAAACAATAGGCTCATGGCAGTTTTACAGCGGTTACATGGATACACGGGCAGGCAGCTTGGTGGTCAGTGGAGGAGTATTTAAAGTAGGGACCGCAGACAGGCTATCAAAGGCCTAAAATAACAAACAATAGGCTCATGGCAGTTTTACAGCGGTTACATGGATACACGGGCAGGCAGCTTGGTGGTCAGTGGAGGAGTATTTAAAGTAGGGACCGCAGACAGGCTTCAAAGGCCTAACATAAGAAAATGGGCTGGCTGTAGGCACTTTATAATTGGTTCCAGGGGTACACGGGCAGCAGTGGTCTGGTCAGTGGAGGAGTATTTAAAGTAGGGACCGCAGACAGGCTTCAAAGGCCTAACATAAGAAAATGGGCTGGCTGTAGGCACTTTATAATTGGTTCCAGGGGTACACGGGCAGCAGTGGTCTGGTCAGTGGAGGAGTATTTAAAGTAGGGACCGCAGACAGGCTATCAAAGGCCTAACATAACAAACAATAGGCTCATGGCAGTTTCACAGCGGTTACATGGATACATGGGCAGGCAGCTTGGTGGTCAGTGGAGGAGTATTTAAAGTAGGGACCGCAGACAGGCTATCAAAGGCCTAAAATAACAAACAATAGGCTCATGGC
Source organism: Ranitomeya variabilis (assembly GCF_051348905.1). Taxonomy (NCBI): domain Eukaryota; kingdom Metazoa; phylum Chordata; class Amphibia; order Anura; family Dendrobatidae; genus Ranitomeya; species Ranitomeya variabilis. Next base: position 534,049,647 of record NC_135232.1, on the reverse strand, counting down.
AGTTTTACAGCGGTTACATGGATACACGGGCAGGCAGCTTGGTGGTCAGTGGAGGAGTATTTAAAGTAGGGACCGCAGACAGGCTTCAAAGGCCTAACATAAGAAAATGGGCTGGCTGTAGGCACTTTATAATTGGTTCCAGGGGTACACGGGCAGCAGTGGTCTGGTCAGTGGAGGAGTATTTAAAGTAGGGACCGCAGACAGGCTATCAAAGGCCTAACATAACAAACAATAGGCTCATGGCAGTTTCACAGCGGTTACATGGATACACGGGCAGGCAGCTTGGTGGTCAGTGGAGGAGTATTTAAAGTAGGGACCGCAGACAGGCTATCAAAGGCCTAAAATAACAAACAATAGGCTCATGGCAGTTTTACAGCGGTTACATGGATACACGGGCAGGCAGCTTGGTGGTCAGTGGAGGAGTATTTAAAGTAGGGACCGCAGACAGGCTTCAAAGGCCTAACATAAGAAAATGGGCTGGCTGTAGGCACTTTATAATTGGTTCCAGGGGTACACGGGCAGCAGTGGTCTGGTCAGTGGAGGAGTATTTAAAGTAGGGACCGCAGACAGGCTATCAAAGGCCTAACATAACAAACAATAGGCTCATGGCAGTTTCACAGCGGTTACATGGATACACGGGCAGGCAGCTTGGTGGTCAGTGGAGGAGTATTTAAAGTAGGGACCGCAGACAGGCTATCAAAGGCCTAAAATAACAAACAATAGGCTCATGGCAGTTTTACAGCGGTTACATGGATACACGGGCAGGCAGCTTGGTGGTCAGTGGAGGAGTATTGCAAGTAGGGGCCGCAGACAGGCTATCAAAGGCCTAAAATAACAAACAATAGGCTCATGGCAGTTTTACAGCGGTTACATGGATACACAGGCAGCTTGGTGGTGAGTGGAGGAGTAGTGCAAGGAGTGTCTGTCCCAGTACTCCCAAAATATAAATAGATGTTAATGTCTCGCAAAACAACCAAAACAAAAAAAAAAGGTGGCATACTTAGGTACAGGGGTGGGCTCATCTACTGAGTTTCTGACATAGTAATTTGGCAGTAACTATTTAATGGTGCCAATATAGGACACAGACACAGACTACTTTAAGTTGCATCATAGATGTCTACAAATTTGTATTGTCAGTGCCAGACATTGAATGATGTCAGCGAATAGACTAAAGATTGGTGGAGCTGTGCGACATAATTTTGCACATGGTAGAGCACATTTTGAGCTGGGGTAGGGGGGAACTCTCTTGAGGCCGGCGGGACCGCCCCAGGGCCCCTCATGTTACAACGGTGTGTCTGACGTTGGGTGCGCACCACCACCGCCAGAGACACTACATTGTACTATGAGGGACCCAGTAGCAATGCCGTCAACCAAAAGCGAGCACACCCACCTCTTCAGACAAACAGCAGTCTCACGGGTGCTTGCGCCAAGTCGCGATACCACGGCCCCGTGTGGGGAGTTTTGCCATTTAGGGAGGTGTAAACATGTCGTATGCTGTACAATCAGCTGCAGCAAATTAGACATTAGAAAAGTAATTCACAGGCAAGAGCTTTTCATAGGAAAGCTAGGTGTCGGCCGGGCAAGGTGGGGCAAAAGATTTCGAAATCCAGTTGTGGTTCATTTTAATGAATGTTAGATCGTCAACATTTTGGGTAGCCAGACGAGTCCTTTTTTCGGTTAATATTGAACCTGCAGGACTGAATACTCTTTCTGATAGGACACTTGCTGCCGGGCAAGCAAGCTCCTGCAATGCATATTCTGCCAATTCTGGCCAGGTGTCTAATTTGGAGGCCCAGTAATCAAATGGGAATGACGGTTGAGGGAGAACATCGATAAGGGATGAAAAATAGTTAGTAACCATACTGGACAAATGTTGTCTCCTGTCACTTTCAATTGATGCAGCAGTACCTGTCCTGTCTGCGGTCATAGCAAAATCACTCCACAACCTGGTCAGAAAACCCCTCTGTCCAACGCCACTTCTGATGTGTGCACCCCTAACACTCCTAGTCTGCTGCCCCCTGGAGCTCGTGTGAGAACGATCACGTGCGCTGTGTGCTGGGAATGCCTGAAGCAAACGGTCAACAAGAGTTGATTGTTTGGTTGCTAATATTAGTTCCAAGTTCTCATGTGGCATAATATTTTGCAATTTGCCTTTATAGCGTGGATCAAGGAGGCAGGCCAACCAGTAATCGTCATCGTTCATCATTTTCGTAATGCGTGTGTCCCTTTTTAGGATACGTAAGGCATAATCCGCCATGTGGGCCAAAGTTCCAGTTGTCAAATCTCCGGTTGTGATTGGTTGAGGGGCAGTTGCAGGCAAATCTACGTCACTTGTGTCCCTCAAAAAACCAGAACCCGGCCGTGACACGCAACCAAATTCCTGTGCCCCCGGGAAAGGTTCGGCATTAAAAATATACTCATCCCCATCATCCTCCTCGTCCTCCACCTCCTCTTCGCCCGCTACCTCGTCCTGTACACTGCCCTGACCAGACAATGGCTGACTGTCATCAAGGCTTTCCTCTTCCTCTGGTGCAGACGCCTGCTCCTTTATGTGCGTCAAACTTTGCATCAGCAGACGCATTAGGGGGATGCTCATGCTTATTACGGCGTTGTCTGCACTAACCAGCCGTGTGCATTCCTCAAAGCACTGAAGGACTTGACACATGTCTTGTATCTTAGACCACTGCACACCTGACAACTCCATGTCTGCCATCCTACTGCCTGCCCGTGTATCCTCCCACAAATAAATAACAGCACGCCTCTGTTCGCACAGTCTCTGAAGCATGTGCAGTGTTGAGTTCCACCTTGTTGCAACGTCTATGATTAGGCGATGCTGGGGAAGGTTCAAAGACCGCTGATAGGTCTGCATACGGCTGGCGTGTACAGGCGAACGTCGGATATGTGAGCAAAGTGCACGCACTTTGAGGAGCAGGTCGGAGAACCCAGGATAAGTTTTCAATAAGCACTGCACCACCAGGTTTAAGGTGTGAGCCAGGCAAGGAATGTGTTTCAGTTGGGAAAGGGAGATGGCAGCCATGAAATTCCTTCCGTTATCACTCACTACCTTGCCTGCCTCAAGATCTACTGTGCCCAGCCACGACTGCGTTTCTTGTTGCAAGAACTCGGACAGAACTTCCGCGGTGTGTCTATTGTCGCCCAAGCACTTCATAGCCAATACAGCCTGCTGACGCTTGGCAGTAGCTGGCCCATAATGGGACAACTGGTGTGCAACAGTGTCATCTGCCGATGGAGTGGTTGGCAGACTGCGTTCTGTGGAAGAGCTGTAGCTTCTGCAGGAGGACGAGGAGGAGGAGGAGGAGGGGGTGCGAACGCCTACAGCCAACTGTTTCCTAGACCGTGGGCTAGGCACAACTGTCCCTAAATTGATGTCGCCTGTGGACCCTGCATCCATCACATTCACCCAGTGTGCCGTGATGGACACATAACGTCCCTGGCCATGCCTACTGGTCCATGCATCTGTAGTCAGGTGCACCTTTGTACTCACAGATTGCCTGAGTGCATGGACGATGCGCTGTTTAACATGCTGGTGCAGGGCTGGGATGGCTTTTCTGGAAAAAAAGTGTCGACTGGGTAGCTCGTATCGTGGTTCAGCGTACTCCATCAGGGCTTTGAAAGCTTCGCTTTCAACTAACCGGTAGGGCATCATCTCTAACGAGATTAGTCTAGCTATGTGGGCGTTAAAACCCTGTGTACGCGGATGCGAGGATAAGTACTTCCTTTTTCTAACCAGAGTCTCATGTAGGGTGAGCTGGACTGGAGAGCTGGAGATCGTGGAACTTTCGGGTGTGCCGGTGTACATGGCAGACTGAGAGACGGTTGGAGACGGTATTGTTTCCGCCGGTGCCCTAGATGCAATATTTCCTCCTACAAAACTGGTGATTCCCTGACCCTGACTGCTTTTGGCTGGCAAAGAAACCTGCACAGATACTGCCGGTGGTGCGGAAAATGGTGGCCTTACAGTGACGGAAGGGATGTTGCGTTGCTGACTAGCTTCATTGGCCGAGGGTGCTACAACCTTGAGGGACGTTTGGTAGTTAGTCCAGGCTTGAAAATGCATGGTGGTTAAGTGTCTATGCATGCAACTAGTATTTAGACTTTTCAGATTCTGACCTCTGCTTAAGCTAGTTGAACATTTTTGACAGATGACTTTGCGCTGATCAGTTGGATGTTGTTTAAAAAAATGCCAGACTGCACTCTTCCTAGACTCGGATCCCTTTTCAGGGATTGCAGACTGAGCTTTAACCGGATGGCAACGCTGTGCTCCAACAGGTTTTGGCTTTGACACGCGTTTTGGTCCAGATACGGGCCCGGCAGATGGAACCTGTTGCGATGTTGATGCCTGCTGCGGCCCCTCCTCCACCTCCGCTTCTGAACTACTGCCGCCTGCACCCTGTTCCCCCAATGGCTGCCAATCGGGGTCAATAACTGGGTCATCTATTACCTCCTCTTCGAGCTCGTGTGCAACTTCGTCTGTGTCACTGTGTCGGTCGGTGGTATAGCGTTCGTGGCGGGGCAACATAGTCTCATCAGGGTCTGATTGTGGATCTGTACCCTGAGAGGGCAATGTGGTGGTCTGAGTCAAAGGAGCAGCATAGTACTCTGGCTGTGGCTGTGCATCAGTGCACTCCATGTCAGAATATACTTGTAATGGGCATGGCCTGTTAAATGTTTCACTTTCTAAGCCAGGGACGGTATGTGTAAAGAGCTCCATGGAGTGACCCGTTGTGTCGCCTGCTGCATCCTTCTCTCTTGTTGTAGTTTTTGCTGAGGAGGACAAGGAAGCGACTTGTCCCTGACCGTGAACATCCACAAGCGACGCGCTGCTTTTACATTTACCAGTTTCGGAAGAGGAGGCAAAAGAGCTAGAGGCTGAGTCTGCAATGTAAGCCAAAACTTGCTGTTGCTGCTCCGCCTTTAAAAGCGGTTTTCCTACTCCCAGAAAAGAGAGCGTTCGAGGCCTTGTGTAGCCTGACGACGAAACTGGCTCCACAGCTCCAGACTTAGGTGGAATATTTTTATCCCCACGACCACCTGATGCTCCACTACCACTACCATCATTACCAGCTGACAATGAACGCCCACGACGACCTCTTGCACCAGACTTCCTCATTGTTTTAAAATCTTAACCAAAGTAACTTTATTTGTTGCTGTCAAACAACTTACACGGTGAGCTATAACTTCAGTATGATTTCAATATCCCTTAACAGGTTGGTGAGACCACAAGGAAAATCAGGCACAATGTTACACACTCTGTTTTCTGTGGCACAAAATCACAGAGATGACACACACGCAGGACTGTCACTCAAGCACTAATGTCAATATTAATCTCCCACCTAATTTATTTATTTTTTTTTCTCAGGGAGACTTTAGAAACCAAATAATATTAAAAAAAAAAAAAAAAAAAGGCTTTCTATGGCCCACAATTAGAGAGAGAGAGGTGGCACAACCAGGAGTCAAGACTGGTGCACAAGCTGAAAGGGCAATATTACTCTCCCACTGTTTTTTATGTTTTTTTTGTTTTTTTCAGGGAGACTTTAGAAACCAAATAATATTAAAAAAACCAAAAAAAAAAAAGGCTTTCTATGGCCCACTGAATGAGAGGGAGAGAGGTGGCACACCCAGGAGTCAAGACTGGCACACAAGCTGAAAGGGCAATATTACTCTCCCACTGTTTTTTTATGTATTTTTTGTTTTTTCAGGGAGACTTTAGAAACCCAATAATATTTAAAAAAAAAAATAAATAGGCTTTCTATGGCCCACTGAATGAGAGGGAGAGAGGTGGCACACCCAGGAGTCAAGACTGGCACACAAGCTGAAAGGGCAATATTATTCTCCCACTGTTTTTTTAGGTTTTTTTTTTTTTTTTCAGGGAGAATTAGAAACCAAATAATATTAAAAAAAAAAAATAAATAGGCTTTCTATGGCCCACTGAATGAGAGGGAGAGAGGTGGCACACCCAGGAGTCAAGACTGGCACACAAGCTGAAAGGGCAATATTACTCTCCCACTGTTTTTTTAGGTTTTTTTTTTTTTTTCAGGGAGACTTTAGAAACCAAATAATATTAAAAAAAAAAAAAAAAAAATAGGCTTGCTATAGCCCACTGAATGAGAGATAGCACACACAGCAGTGGCACACAAGCCCTGACTGAGGCCAATATTTTTCTCCCACTGATTGATGTAGTGTTTTTGTGTTGAGGTAGAATTTAGAACACAAATCACGGAAAAAATAAATAGGCTTTCTATGGCCCACTGAATGAAAGGGAGAGAGGTGGCACACCCAGGAGTCAAGACTGGCACACAAGCTGAAAGGGCAATATTACTCTCCCACTGTTTTTTTATGTATTTTTTGTTTTTTCAGGGAGACTTTAGAAACCCAATAATATTTAAAAAAAAAAATAAATAGGCTTTCTATGGCCCACTGAATGAGAGGGAGAGAGGTGGCACACCCAGGAGTCAAGACTGGCACACAAGCTGAAAGGGCAATATTATTCTCCCACTGTTTTTTTAGGGTTTTTTTTTTTTTTCAGGGAGAATTAGAAACCAAATAATATTAAAAAAAAAAAATAAATAGGCTTTCTATGGCCCACTGAATGAGAGGGAGAGAGGTGGCACACCCAGGAGTCAAGACTGGCACACAAGCTGAAAGGGCAATATTACTCTCCCACTGTTTTTTTAGGTTTTTTTTTTTTTTTCAGGGAGACTTTAGAAACCAAATAATATTAAAAAAAAAAAAAAAAAAATAGGCTTGCTATAGCCCACTGAATGAGAGATAGCACACACAGCAGTGGCACACAAGCCCTGACTGAGGCCAATATTTTTCTCCCACTGATTGATGTAGTGTTTTTGTGTTGAGGTAGAATTTAGAACACAAATCACGGAAAAAATAAATAGGCTTTCTATGGCCCACTGAATGAAAGGGAGAGAGGTGGCACACCCAGGAGTCAAGACTGGCACACAAGCTGAAAGGGCAATATTACTCTCCCACTGTTTTTTTATGTATTTTTTGTTTTTTCAGGGAGACTTTAGAAACCCAATAATATTTAAAAAAAAAAATAAATAGGCTTTCTATGGCCCACTGAATGAGAGGGAGAGAGGTGGCACACCCAGGAGTCAAGACTGGCACACAAGCTGAAAGGGCAATATTATTCTCCCACTGTTTTTTTAGGTTTTTTTTTTTTTTTTCAGGGAGAATTAGAAACCAAATAATATTAAAAAAAAAAAATAAATAGGCTTTCTATGGCCCACTGAATGAGAGGGAGAGAGGTGGCACACCCAGGAGTCAAGACTGGCACACAAGCTGAAAGGGCAATATTACTCTCCCACTGCTTTTTTAGGTTTTTTTTTTTTTTTCAGGGAGACTTTAGAAACCAAATAATATTAAAAAAAAAAAAAAAAATAGGCTTGCTATAGCCCACTGAATGAGAGATAGCACACACAGCAGTGGCACACAAGCCCTGACTGAGGCCAATATTTTTCTCCCACTGATTGATGTAGTGTTTTTGTGTTGAGGTAGAATTTAGAACACAAATCACGGAAAAAATAAATAGGCTTTCTATGGCCCACTGAATGAAAGGGAGAGAGGTGGCACACCCAGGAGTCAAGACTGGCACACAAGCTGAAAGGGCAATATTACTCTCCCACTGTTTTTTTATGTATTTTTTGTTTTTTCAGGGAGACTTTAGAAACCCAATAATATTTAAAAAAAAAAATAAATAGGCTTTCTATGGCCCACTGAATGAGAGGGAGAGAGGTGGCACACCCAGGAGTCAAGACTGGCACACAAGCTGAAAGGGCAATATTATTCTCCCACTGTTTTTTTAGTTTTTTTTTTTTTTTTTTCAGGGAGAATTAGAAACCAAATAATATAAAAAAAATAAATAGGCTTTCTATGGCCCACTGAATGAGAGGGAGAGAGGTGGCACACCCAGGAGTCAAGACTGGCACACAAGCTGAAAGGGCAATATTACTCTCCCACTGTTTTTTTAGGTTTTTTTTTTTTTTTCAGGGAGACTTTAGAAACCAAATAATATTAAAAAAAAAAAAAAAAAAAAAAATAGGCTTGCTATAGCCCACTGAATGAGAGATAGCACACACAGCAGTGGCACACAAGCCCTGACTGAGGCCAATATTTTTCTCCCACTGATTGATGTAGTGTTTTTGTGTTGAGGTAGAATTTAGAACACAAATCACGGAAAAAATAAATAGGCTTTCTATGGCCCACTGAATGAAAGGGAGAGAGGTGGCACACCCAGGAGTCAAGACTGGCACACAAGCTGAAAGGGCAATATTACTCTCCCACTGTTTTTTTATGTATTTTTTGTTTTTTCAGGGAGACTTTAGAAACCAAATAATATTAAAAAAAAAAAAAAAAAATAGGCTTGCTATAGCCCACTGAATGAGAGATAGCACACACAGCAGTGGCACACAAGCCCTGACTGAGGCCAATATTTTTCTCCCACTGATTGATGTAGTGTTTTTGTGTTGAGGTAGATTTTAGAACACAAATCACGGAAAAAATAAATAGGCTTTCTATGGCCCACTCAGTGAGAGATGGCACACACAGGGATGGCACTGTAGCAGAAATGCCAATCTTAATCTCCCACAAAAAAAAAACAAAAAAAAACAAAAAACTGTCCTACAATTACTATCTCCCTGCAGTAATGTAAGCCAGGTATGGCAGGCAGCAATAGGAGTGGACTGATGCACAAATTAAATAAAAAGTGTGGACAAACAAAAAAGATAGCTGTGCAGAAAGGAAGGAACAAGAGGATATGTGCTTTGAAAAAAGCAGTTGGTTTCCACAGTGGCGTACACACAGCAATACAGCTATCACGGAGCCTTCTAGGGCAGCCCAATGAGCTACAGCGCTGAGGGGAAAAAAAAAAAAAAATAGCTTCCACAGTCCCTGCACACCGAAGGTGGTGTTGGACAGTGGAAATCGCTGCAGCACAAGCGGTTTGGTGGTTAGTGGACCCTGCCTAACGCTCTCCCTGCTTCTGACGAAGCGGCAGCAACCTGTCCCTAAGCTCAGATCAGCAGCAGTAAGATGGCGGTCGGCGGGAACGCCCCTTTATAGCCCCTGTGACGCCGCAGACAGCAAGCCAATCACTGCAATGCCCTTCTCTAAGATGGTGGGGACCAGGATCTATGTCATCACGCTGCCCACACTCTGCGTTCACCTTCATTGGCTGAGAAATGGCGCTTTTCGCGTCATTGAAACGCGACTTTGGCGCGAAAGTCGCGTACCGCATGGCCGACAAGCACAGGGGTCGGATCGGGTTTCATGAGACGCCGACTTAGCCAAAAGTCGGCGACTTTTGAAAATGATCGACCCGTTTCGCTCAACCCTAGCTTTCACTGCATTCCTCCAAAAGCTCCATTACTGTCTGCTGCTGCTGCTTATTTAACATATATCTATTTGCATTTTTCTGGTGCTTTTTTTTCTTCACCTAATACCTGTTTCTTTTATTGTAAAGCAATCCATACCCCCTTGTTTTAACATTTATTTGCTTGTTCATGTTGCCTACTACAGAAAGGTTATTGAAATCTAAGAACATGCAAATCTACTTTTTTTTTTTTGTCCCAGACACCAGATGTGAGTGTGCCAAAATATCTTTTTTTGTGTGTCATAGCCAAGACAATTTAATTGTGCCCAAAAAAATCAAGGCCACATTTGCATCAGTCTGCTATCTGAGGGCTGTCCCACACGTCCAGATAATTCCGGTACCGGAATAAATCGGTACCGGAGTTATCCGTGTCCGTGTGCCTGGGAACTCACGTAGGCCATACGTGCGGCACACATGTGCCGCCCGTATGGCGAGTGGGTACCACACGGAGCGTGTGGTACCCACGCGTGTGGTACCCTGCATCCTGCTGAAGCCGCGATTCATATGTTCCCTGCAGCAGCGTTTGCTGCAGAGAAAATATGAATAACAGTGTTTAAAATAAAGATCTATGTGTCCGCCGCCCCCCCACCCCCTGTGCGCCCCCCCCCCCCGCTGTTCTGAAAATACTTACCCGCCTCCCTCGCTGCTTCCTGGTCTGGCCGCGGCTTCTAGTGTATGCGGTCACGTGGGGCCGATCATTTACAGTCATGAATATGTGGCTCCACCTCCCATAGGGGCGGAGCCAACTATTCATGATTGTAAATGAGCGGCCCCACGTGACCGCATACAGTAGGAGGCGCAGGGCAGAGAGGAAGGAGTGACAGCCAACGTGGGAGCGGGTGAGTATTTTCAGGACAGCGGGGGGGCGCACAGGGGGTGGGGGGGCGGCGGACACAGATCTTTATTTTAAACACTATTATTCATATTTTCTCTGCAGCAAACGCTGCTGCAGGGAACATATGAATCGCGGCTTCAGCACCATGTGGGGGGGACAGCGCTTACTGTAGCGCTGTCTCCTGCACGCACACGGACCCCAGACGGACAACGTCCGTGTGAGGTCCGTGTTTTACGCGGACCCATTGACTCTATTGGGTCTGTGTAAAACGTGCACTCCCACGAACACTGACATGTCTCCGTGTTTGGCACACGGAGACACGGTCCGCAAAAAATCAATGACATCTGAACAGATGCATTGATTTTTATGGGTCTACGTGTGTCAGTGTCTCCGGTACGTGAGGAAACTGTCACCTCACGTACCGGTGCCACTGACGTGTGAAACCGGCCTGAGGCTGACGGCTGTTATATCGGTGGTGGAAATATCGTAGCTTTGCAGGCATAAGTTTCATAGTTCTGTCTGCTAGCCTTGTTCCAATTTTTTTTTTTTTGTTAGGCCGGCGTCACACTCAGCGTAGGGAAATATGGTCCGTATCTTACAGGCGTAATACGCAGAAATGATCCCAAAACAGTGATCCGTATGTCATCCATAGGCAGGGTGTGGCTGCGTATTTTGCGCATGTAAACCTCCGTATGTAATCCGTATGGCATGCGTACTGCGAGATTTTCTCGCAGGCTTCCAAAATGGACATAGAATGGATCCATGGGCTCAAATATTTGTGAAAAGATATATACATATATACATATAACATATATACAGTCTATATATATATATATATATATATATATATGTATATATATATATATATATATATATATATATATATATATATGTCACTACAGGGGAGTGGGAAGAAAGAGGCCAAGTGCCAGAATAGGCGCATCTTACAGATGTGCCTTTTCTGGGGTGGCTGGGGGCAGATTTTTTTAGCCGGGGGGGGGGTGCAATATCCATGGTCCCTCTCTAGGCTATTAATATCTGCCCTCAGTCACTGGCTTTCCCACTCTGGCGGAGAAAATTGCGCAGGAGCCCACGCCAGTTTTTTCCTCGATTTAACCTTTTATTTTAACAGCTAGAGCCCCCAAATTTGGCACACACACACTACTAACATTAGTAGTGAGGAATATGCAAAAAAAAGGGGATATGAAATGGTTTACTGTATGTAAACCATGTCTCATATCATGTCGGGTTCGGGAAGGAGATAGCAAGAGCCGGTAATTGAATTACCGGCTTTTCTGCTATCTTGCACTGTATGAAATATAAATATATATATATATATATATATATATATATGCGTCTCACTGACATATATACGAGGGGTGATCCAAAAGTAATGATAATCAATACTAAACACAATGAATATAGTCAAAATTTTTTTTTATTTTTCTACATAGTCTCCTAGCAAGTCTATACATTTAGTCCATCTCTTTTCTAAACTTAGAATTCCCTTCTAAAAAAATTCTTGATCTTGACCCTCAAAAAAATCCCCAACAGCGGTTATCACGTCGCTATTGTCGTCAAATTTCTTGCCCTGGAGGTGTTCCTTGAGTCGAGGAAAGAGAAAGAAGTCACTGGGGGCTAGATCTGGCGAATAGGGGGGGTGTTCCACCAGTTCAAAGCCCACTTCTTGAATGGTAGCCATGGCAACTGCAGCTTTGTGAGCCGGCGTGTTATCTTGGTGAAACAGCACTGCAGCCCGCAGTTTCCCACGCCTTTTCTCCTTGATAGCCTCCTGCAATCATCTTATTTGTTCTGCGGAGTAGGAGCCCGTAATAGTGGCTCCCTTCTCCAAATAGTCCACCATAATAATTCCTTCAGCGTCCCAAAAAAACGGACGCCATAACCTTCCCTGCTGAGCTTGACACTTTGAATTTCTTTGGCGTCGGTTCGTCGGCTCGTTTCCATGTCATCGATTGTTGTTTAGTTTCGGGATCAAAGTGGTGGATCCAGGTCTCGTCCTTGGTCAAAAAACGTGACAAAAAATTTTCCTTGTCTGCTTGGAACTTTTCAAGATTTGCTATTGAAATGTCAACTCGTTTCTTCTTTTGCTCGTCGGTTAACATTTTTGGCACCCAACGCGCGGAGACCTTTCTCATATGCAATTCTTTTGCAAGGATTCTTTGAATACTGCCAAATGAGATCCCTGTGACCTCAGCTACATGCCTGATAGTCACACTTCAATCTGCCAATACAACTTCTTCAACTTTTTTCACGTTTTCTTCATTGAGGGACGTGGATGGGCGTCCTTCACGATGTTCATCTTCCGTCGATGCTCTTCCCAGCTTAAATTCCTTGGCCCAGCGTGCAACTGTGGAATATGGAGGAGAAGAGTCCCCCAATGTTTCCACCAAGTAACTGTGTATGTCTTTGGTAGCCATTTTTTTCAAGCAGAGGTATTTGTTGACAGCTCTGAGCTCGTTTTTTTCCATTTTGATGTTCACTCCTTGGCAGTTCATATTCAAATGAATGTAGCTCCCGGGAATCGTGGTCTATTTAAGGGTATGTTTCCACGGTCAGGAAACGCTGCTTTTTTGACGCTGCGCAGAGCTGCAGCGTCAAACAAGCAGCGTCCAGATGTTCCAGCATAGTGGAGGGGATTTTATGAAATCCCGTGTCCACTATGCGTGGAAACCCGCACGCGGCGGCCCTGCGACTCCGGACATGCTGCGCGTCTTTTCAGATCGCAGCATGTCCGTACACCTTGCGGGGACGCAGCGTCCCCGCAAGGCATATCACAGGGCCCTATGGGAGCGAGCGATCATCCCGGATGTGAAGAGTTAACACATCCGGCATGATCGCGTCCCAGAAAGGGGGCGGGGCTTAGCGACGAGCGGCTTCGCCGCTGCGGCGATACCGCCGGCCATCCTGACAGTGGAAACATACCCTAAGAGATTTTTTTTTCCTGGACTAGTGGGTACCTAAGAGAGAAGAAAACATTTTATTTTAATTTCTGTGTGCAATAGAAATAACCGATTATCATTACTTTTGGATCGCCCTCGTATATATATAGATTCGGAGAAAAAGGAACAGCACTCTGCTCACCAATGACGGGTGCCTGGCCCCCTGGATAAAATGGTCCAAACATCTATCCACCATGTATACCAAATAGCAAAAAATGAAGGCAGCACTCCCAGGTTTTCAAGTGAAATAAAGGTGAAGTTTAATCGACCCACATCACTGCGCAGTGATGTGGGTCGATTAAACTTCACCTTTATTTCACTTGAAAACCTGGGAGTGCTGCCTTCATTTTTTGCTATTTGGTATATATATATATATATATATATATATATATATATATATATATATATATGTATATCTCAGTATACTATACGTAGACATTTATTTTATCTATTCTATTCTATTCTGTCAGTGTGATTTTACTGTACACCGCACTGAATTGCCGGCTTTTCTCTAGGACACCGCTGCGTATTTCGCAAGTCACACTGATGGTCCGTGTGTAATCTGTATTTTTCTCGCCCCCATAGACTTTCATTGCTGAATTTTTTGCGCAATACGCTGACAAACGCAGCATGCTGCGATTTTCTACGCCCGTAAAATACAGCTGAGAAATGTACGGCAGATAGGAGCTGCACCATACAGAATCATTGGTCCGTGTGCAATGCATAGTTTTTGAGCCTCTCATAGCTCCGTAAAACTCTCTAGTGTGACGCCGGCCTTAAAAAAAATTATCAAAAAAACAAAAAATAAATAATTACACAGTCTGTTATGTCAGGCTGAGGCCTGTTGTATCTGTGGTGGAAAAATCGTAGGTTCGCAGGCTTAAGTTTCATAGTTCTGTCTGCTAGCCTTGTTCCAAATTCTTTTTTTAACCCCTTAGTGACGGAGCCAAATTTTTTTAATCTGTCAAGTTTCAATTTATGTGGTAATAACTCTGGAATGCTTCAACAAATTCCAGTAATTTTGAGACTACTTTTCCATGACACATTGTACTTTATGATAATGGTAAATTTAGGTCAATATGTTTTGTGCTTATTTATAAAAAAAATCAGAAATTTGAGAAAAATGTTCAAAAATTAGCAATTTGCAAACTATGAATGATTATCCCTTTAATCCAGATAGTGATATCACAGAAAAACATTAATGAATAACATTTCTCTCATGTCTGCTTTACATCAGCACCATTTTTGAAATGTTATTTTATTTTGTTAACATTTTAGAAGTGTGGCAGTAATTTTTTGTTTTTTTCATGGAAATTTACAAAATTATTTTTTTTAGGGACCTATCCAGGTTTGGAGTGACTTTAGGGGTCCTATATATTGAAAACCTGCAAAACTGATACCATTTTAAAAATATCATGCCCTGACATATTGAAAATTGCAGTCACATAGTTTATTAACCCTTCAGGTGAATTTCAGGAATTAATGCAATGTGGCATGACAGAAATGAAAATGTGTATTTTTACTAACCAAATGCCGCTAACTTCTGAACAGGTTACAACTTCCAGCAGACTCTAAGGCCGCTCTTTGGCCGTGGATTGCCATAGCAAACATCAGGACCACACAAGCATGATCTGAGGGCACCAATTGGGATAAAGAGGAAGCCCCCACACTGTGTTAACCATTTATAAGATGTAGTCACTATTGACAGCAGCATCTAAGGGGTTAAACGGATTTGGACGGTGCAAACACTGATTGTGGCTGATGCAGCAAGTTGTCAGCTTTAGTGTACAGCCGGCAGCTGCTGTATTGTCACCTGTATGGGGAAGCTATTCTCTTATATCTCAGGTCAGTTAAAAGATGTATTGGTGGTCATTAAGGGGTTAAATGATCCAAAAAAACAAAATTATACAGTCTGTTATGTCAGGCTGAGTCCTGTTGTATCTGTGGTGGAAAAATCGTAGCTTCACAGGCACAAGTTTCATAGTTCTGTCTGCTAGCCTTGTTCCACTCTTTTTTTGTTATTTTAAAAATTCTCCAAACCCCCCCCAAACATTATAGTCTGTTATGTCAGGCTGAGGCCTGTTGTATCTGTGGTGGAAAAATCGTAGCTTCGCAGGCATACATATCATAGTTCTATGTGCTAGCCTTGGTCTCCTTTTTTTTAAAAAAAAAAAAAAAAACACCCCCAAAAATATATATATTTTATACAGTCTTCTATGTCTGGCTGAGGCCTGGTGTATCTGTGGTGGAAAAATCATAGCTTAAAAGGTATACTGATCAGATATAATTTTGCTCCAAATAAATGCATTTCTGTTGAGCTTTTGAAATAGTTCAGTAGTCCATTTAAAATGGGCAAGGCTTATGGTGCATGCAGAGGACGAGGCCGTGGTCAAGCTGAAAGTGGGCACAACAAAGACCCACACCTTCTCGCTCGACCTTCCTGTCCCAGTTTCTAGGGGATAGCAGCACTCCACTATTGAAGCCAGAGCAGAGTGAAACAGTTGTTGGTTTGATTGCGGATAATGCTTCCAGTCACTTAGCCTCCACCACCACCATGTCTTCCACACGGTCAAGTCTGAGTAGCAGTGAGTGTGGCCAGGATATTCCTCACCCTGATCCTCCTTCCTCCCACCATGCCACGTGCCCTGAGACAACTGTTCCCACACTTCGACCCTCTGAAGAGCTGTTCAGTTTTACCTTTCAAGATTCCGTACTCTTGGCTGGTCAACTTGCAGTGGGGCCAGATGTGATCGCATATAGCAATGCCCAAAGCTTTGACCAGCCACGGTTACATGAAGGCGATGGTGGGAAAGTGTCACAAGAGGTGGATGATGATGAGACACAATTGCCAGAAAGTCAGGAGCAGGAGCAGGGTGCGGATGCGGAAGATAAGGTAGTGGATGACATAGAGAGTGACCCAACCTGGCAGGAGGACATGCAAAGTGAGGACAGCAGCACACATGGGGAAGGAGGCATATCACCCCAACAGGTAGGAAGAAGCAGTGTGGTGGCCAAAGACAGAAGGCGTGCATCCATTCCCTGTAACACCAGCATGATCGAAGCTGCCATTCCAACTGTTAGATCTTCCCGAGTCTGGTTATTTTTTAAATACTCTGGTGATAACCCCAAATAGGCCATTTGCAGAACCTGCCATGCCCACATCAGCATGGGTAGCAAAACTACCAGACTGACCACCACCTGCATGATCAGGCACATGGCAGAAAAGCACCAGACTTTGTGGGCCAACCTCCAGGCTCCTGGAACACTGTCTGCAGGGGACACCACTGCTTCTTCTACTGTTTTGCGTAGAAGCCAATCCCCAGTCCACCGTGCATGTGAAGATGCCTCTAGCCCTGCACCTGTTGTTGCCCACAGTCAATCATGAAGCCCGTCCATGTCCTTGTCCTGTACAGCCTTCAGTTGTCTATGCCCCAGTCATTGGAACGCAAGTAGAAATACCCAGCCAACGCCCCACAGGCCACAGTCATAAATTCTAACATTTCTCTTCTGCTTGCACTCAAAATGTTGCCTTTTAGGCTCATTGAGATGGAAGCTTTCCGCAACCTGATGGCAGCGGCCGTCCCAAGTTACTTGGTCTCCAGTCACCACTATTTGTCCAGGTGCGCCGTACTGGCATTACACCAGCACGTGTCCCACAACATTACCCGTGCCCTCAACAATGCTGTTACTGGGAAAGTCCACCTTAGCGCAGACACGTGGACAAGTGCTTGTGGCCAGGGACAGTACATCTCACTGACGGCACACATAGTGGAAGCTGGGACCCAGTCGCACCTTGGGATGGAACAATAATTCAAAGACATTTATATTATGTTTTTATTTATAGCCCTATCTCTGAGCTGTTGCTAGGGACAAACATATCTCGTTGGACACATTCTGGCTTCAAATTTATGAACCTGTGTTCACCCCTCTCTTTTGTTATTTACTTTCATCGGTGGACTCACATTTTTTATGTTTTGTTTTATTTCATTATGATTTATCTTTATGTCTCCTCTTTCTCCACCACTAGATCACCAGGCTTAACGTCTTCTGTGCTGCTACAGACAGTCAATTTTTGGGCAAGGGTGTCTATGATGCCCATAGTATATATTTTTTTAAATGTTACCCATATGGGGAAATGTTTGTCAACCCGTACACTTAGTGTATGGAAAATTACAAGTCTAGGTGACTCGCTCCTTTAAATTGGGCCTAGTTTTTAATAAGGCCTTCAGCAATGTCTCCTCATTCTCCAACACTAGATCACCAGGCTTAAAGTCTTTTGTGCTGCTACAAACAGTCAATTTTTTGGCAAGGGTGTCTATGATCACCATGAAATGTTTTTTTTAAATTTACCCCCCATGGGCAAATGCTTGTCAGGCCATGCTCTCCATTACAAGTCTCAAAGACCCACTATTAGGACTGGCGGAACGCATCGAGTAAATAGTGAGATGATATTTGGTGCGTTCGCAGTCCAGGGTCCAAATGGCGGCACTATATGGCTGTGGAAGCGAACTCTGTTAAGTCACAGAGCCGCGGTACCGCACAAAGAGCGCAAGCAAGAAGTCACAGAACTCAATTCCAAGAATCAGGATTGAGTTCGTCTAGACCACTTGCGCTCGACACCGCTACAGGGTTTCAGAATATAACTAAAACTAACGCACAAGAGTGTGAGCCATGCCGCACAGGCGGATGCTACTAACCACCCAGACTTGGGATAGGAAAGCGCTCTAATAACGCATGGCGCCGCACTGGCAGTCACAGCAAAAGACGCTGTAACGCATGTTTAATGCTGATGGCTCAGCCAGGCACTAGATAGCATACATCCACCTTTTGCGAACAGTCATACACAAGGGAGGGGATGTTTAAAGAACGACTTGCACTTATCAACATACACACGTTTTCAAATTTACACTAACTCATGGCCGTGCAGCCATGCAAACCTTTTATAGCTGCAGCAAGTACAGGACCTTCCTAGAAGGACCAATGGGAGGCAGCCACAGAAGTTGAGCACCTTCAGGACCTTCCTAAATGACCAATGGGATTTGCTGCAGTATCTAAGCATGTTACCCTTGATCTCCAACGAGTGATCTTGCCCTGGGCATGCTCAGAAGGGGAAAAGCAGGACTTAGTCTCAAATATGTCTGCTCGCCGCTGCCCAGTACTGGCTACGATGGCAGAAGTTGGAAAGGCAGCAGTAACCCTCTGCACAGAGTCAGACTGTGCGAGACATTGGGACCGACGTCTCCGCTGAGCAGCCTCCACTGCAGCAGGAGAAGAATGGGAGACCGCAGTTGAGATGGACCGAGATTCCCCCTGTGCAGAGGCGGGAACTCAACCCCTAACACCCACACCCCTACATTGAGCCTACTTCTTAACTCGGTTTCCTGCAATGTCTCTTCCTTATCTCCGACTACATGACCTGGGTGAACATGTTCTGTATGGTTATAGGCCACTGAACTTTGGACAAGGGGGGCTGTGATGGCAATAGTATATTTTTAAAAAAGATACCCCCCATTGCGGAATTGTTTGTCAGCTCATGCACTCCATTACAAGTATGAGACCCACACTCCTATATTGAGCCTACTTCTTAACTCAATGTCTCTTGCTTACCTTCCACTAGATGACCAGGGTGAACATGCTCTTTACTGTTATAGGCCAGTGTCATTTGGGCAAGAGGGGTTGTAACGGCACTAGTTTATTTATTAAAAAAGGTACCCCCCATTGGTGAAACCACATCCTAGTTGGCAAAGACTTTATAACATTTGTGTACCTTAAAGAGCTTACTTGAAAAGCTCCTTTTTTTATTGCCTGATTGCTCACATTGGACACAATACACTTCATATAAATTTGAATAAGCAATGCTGTTAGTTTGGCTTATTAGTTCATTACAAATATTTTTGTCCACTATATTAGTTTCTCTCCTTGAGAGCCATAACTTTGCCTGCATCAAATGGTAAGAGTTCAATACAAAAAAGGGATTGCTGAATGCTTGTAGATGCAGAGGACTTAATCAATTTTGGCTGAGATAACTTGTATGAGGGAGACTGTATTTTCCTTCTTTCTTTCTAGGATAATAAACAGGAATAATAATATTTTTTATCTGGAAAGTAATTATTTGAAGGTATGTCAGATCATCTATTGTATCTCCAATATTTACTACACAGCTGAACGAAACAGTTATGGAAAATTGAGCATGGTCACAGTTATTTTTTAGAACATCTTTACATTCTTGCAGTTTTCACTTTTATTTCCAGAATACATAGTAGCAGCTATTTTTAACATTACTTACCTATAGACACTGGTCAAGAAGATTGTCATGATTATCCAGAGTATTCAATCGGTTAAGCCTAAGTTTTTCTAGAAAGGCTGATTATACCTATGATTGCTGTTTATAGTGTAGTGCGAATAAGCAAATGGCGAATTAGAATCCAGATTGAAATATACCAATTGCATTCAGACAATTACATAGCTGCATTTCTTGTAAAACATTTACAGATGTGACAGACAATCTTGAGAAATGCTTGTTTATTCACTTCACAAACAGTTCTAAGCTTCTATGTGTCTGTTGTTTGTCATTGTAAAATGATAAAGGTTTACTGAACCTCTGCCTGTGGTGGTTTTATCGAAATCCTTGTGGCTCTTATATTCTAAGGGTTTATGGCCCCCGTCTGATGACTCCATGATATCTCAGTTTCATCTGACCTTGAAAGCTTGCCATTTAAGGCCTGGGTGAAACTAGAGTTACTACATAGTGTAAATCTCTATATAAGAAACATGACTAAGACAGATGCAAAAACTGTTTTACCTGTACATGTACAGTGTGCTGATACCTGCATAATTGGGGACGCCCATGCAGTGTAGTGAATCTCCCAGGGGTTCTCTGTCTTGGTGTTGCTTCTCTGATATTTCATACTGGTGATGTTTAAAAGCCTCTTGGTGATGATGTAAGTATACTACATGTAGTTAATCTTTATAAATATGTAATCATTATATGTATTTAATCCAAATATCTACTTAACCTTAGTATGTTAACATATACAAAAGTGTACGCACTCATACTATTCAATCATACTATTCCATGAATTTTGTACTTTGAAATAAAATTGCATTGTATTGCAAGTATTAGCCTTCTTTAAAGCCGTATCTGAACCTTAGTGTTAAAATTTGGCAAATAAAATTGTCAAATTGTCCTGTAAATAATTCTGCAAAGAGGGAACAATCATACCATAAAAAAATACAAAAACTTGATCGTCCTTCAATGTAGTGCATCATGCTCTCAACATATTGTTGGGATTCTATTACCATTTGAAAACCAAGAAAAGGTTTGACAGCTTGAGGTTTCATGGTACACAATTTTTTTTTTTCAAACTAACAGTCTTCTATCTCCAATCACGTCATTCAGACTGCATAGTTGGGTATTCTCAAAAGCTTAACTGAAAACAGACATCATTTTGTATCACATTAGTAAACTTTATAGTCTTGCAGGGATTTAAAATAAACTGTTTCACTCACTTTTGGACTAATTGGTGATATTTTTATCAGCCACAACTCTGAAGTGTTGGAAAGTTTTGGTGGAAGAGATACAGATTCTTTCCTTTTTTTTCCTTGCAGTCAGTTCTCCTTAACTCTGTGTGATTGTATATGTGAATTTTATTTGAACATTGAGAAATGGATTTGGTAGGGGAAGAACGCACTTTTCTGACATTTGAAAATAATCTTTTGGAACCATGCCTTGTTTAACGTTCACCATCTTGCTATGTACCATCTTTCCCTACAGTTTAACAGTTCACTGAATGCTTTTCTTTCCATCAGAAGACGATTTCAGGGAATCAACATTATTTTCTTTGTCTGAAACAATAACAGTGGAAAAAAAAAATAATGATCTTTAAGTGTTTCTGTGGAGAAAACACACAGTTTGCATGGAGGTTTAATTAATTTTTTGGGCGTGAAAATGCCATTTACATTTATATGTTGGAAATCTTGCACTGAAGCCTCATTAATAATAAATTGCGTAGATTAACTTAGACCTTTTATGTCTATGATTGGCGACTTATGGATGTAAAAAATGCATATTGTGAAGTGGATTTTCATGGGCCCATCCAGTATGTGGGTTCCAAGGCATAATGGGGTGCATATGACTATGCAGCAGGGCAGACATTTCTTTCACTGTGTAAGCAAAGGAGTACGAAAGTACAAAATACATATTGTGCAGTAGATTTTCATGGGCCCATCCAGTATGTGGGTTCCAAGTCATAATGGGGTGCATATGGCTATGCAGCAGGACTGGCCTTGCTGTGAATGTGTATCAAAAAGAGTACTGGAATACAAAATGCATATTGTGAAGTGGATTTTCATGGGCCCATCCAGTATGAGGGTTCCAAGGAGTAATGGGGTGCATATGACTATGCAGCAGGGCAGACATTGCTTTCACTGTGTAAACAAAGGAGTATGGGAATACAAAATGAATTTTGTGAAGTGGATTTTCAGGGGCCCATCCATTATGTGGGTTCAAAGGCGAAATGAGGTGCATGTACCTATGCAGCAGGGAAGACATTGCTGTCACTGTGTAAACAAAGGAGTACGGTAGTACAAAATGAATATTGTGAAGTGTTTTTTCAGGGGCCCATCCAGTATATGGATTCAAAGGCTTATTGGGGTGCATATGAATTGCTAGCAGGGCAGGCCTTGAATTCAATGCAACACTTTTAAGGAGTCCCCCCTGGACATCTTATGAAAGGGTATCCTACCAATTGCGGACTTACATTAACTCGGCTGCATGAAGAGACCCATATAAAACACAGAGAACAAAAAAAACCGAACTGATGTCCATATAATAATTAAATTTATTAAGACAAAATGACACTACATAAATAAATTGGTAGGGGGGGAGAAATAAACCAAAAAAGTATGGCACAAAAAGGAGATACAGCAGCATGAGATACACGGTCCCAAAATATAACAGTACTATATGAATAAATAAATAAATAAATAAATAGATAGATGCATACATGTCATTCAATAAAGGACTGGTAAATATTAATGTTACTCTGTTTGTAACAGCATAAAGTGCCACAAAAAATATATATATATATATATATAGCAAAAGTGCAAAAATAAGTGCAAAAATAAAGTGCACAGGTGCCAAAATTAATTAGGTGAGCTGCTCGGGTAACTAATTACTACAGGTAACTGCCATTTAGTATATTAGGCACTGATCCAGATATCACTCCAAGTACTCCCCATAAATGATTGAATGTTTACATGTGTAGAAATCATAGTAGAAGGGAAGGGAAGTGAAGCAAAGAAAAAGTGCCCGGGGCAAGTTTTTACCTGAAATGCTGCTGTCTCCAGGATGTGCCAGTCCCCGACGTGCATTTCGGCGCTAGCCTTCGTCAGGGGGTCAAGAGACCCATATAAGTATATTAAAAATTAATTCTTTATTTAACAACAAAATTAAAAAATCTAATAAGACCAAACATAAACAAACAAAGTGTCCATGGAATGGATAAAGCAGGCTCAAACCTATGTATATTGTTGATATATAGTCCAAATTGGATCAATGCCAATAACGCTGCCCTGGTATGGTATAATTAATAATTAATAATGTCCACTAGGAATCTCAAAATTTACAGGCTGTGATAAATTACACATACACTAGAGGATAATATATATTATATATTATATAACTATGCAGCACAAACAACCGCTAAATACCCCTGATATTACATCAATGAATAGTGTTGAGCGATACTTTCCGATATCGGAAAGTATCGGTATCGGAAAGTATCGGCCGATACCGTCAAAATATCGGATCCAATCCGATACCGATACCCGATCCCAATGCAAGTCAATGGGACGAAAATATCGGAATTAAAATAAACCCTTTATAAACTTGTAGGTTCATTCTACATGAAGGAAAACAACTAAGAATAATGTAGGATGTATTGGGGGACGTGGCGGAGATATTAAAGGGACAGAGGTTTAGCCCAATGTAATAGAATAGCAGGATTTTTAATTTTTTTTTATGAAGTTCGGCGTTAGAAAGAATTTGACTATGTTTTTTTTTTTTTTTTTTATGTCAGATATTGATGTTTCACTACTTCCACGCCCTTCACCTTCTTTTTTACTTCTCCCACGCTTTCTTCTTAATTATCCTCATCATCAGCTTCTTTGACATCAACTTCTTCACCTTATTCATCTTCTTCTTCATCTTCTACCTATTATTTTTTGGGTTACATTGTTCATATTCTTTTTATTTTACTATTATCTTCATCATATTCAACTTCTTCATCATATTCTTATTTGTGACAGGCATTCCCGTAGTTGTTATCTATAAAAGTTTGAAGATTACACCTTCCGTTCTGCCTGTCACAAACCAGTTACATTTGTCCGCGTTCAGTTTGGCCTGCAGCATCAGGCTTTATCCAGGGGCACCACGAGGAGGAACGGACTCACCCCCATACACTGCTTAGTCTTCTTCTGCTTATAATTTACATAATATTTTTTTGCTCTGATATTTTGTGTTATGCTTAATGTCCTTCTGCTCTTTGTTCTGCAGCCTCTTGTTCTTCTGCTTCTCGGTCTTCCAGGTCGTCGTCGTCTCCAGGGTCGTCGTCTCCGGGGTCGTCGTCATCGGGGTGGTCTCCGGGGTCGTCGTCATCGGGGTGGTCTTCAGGGTCATCGTCTCCAGGGTCGTCGTCATCACGGTGGTTGTCGTCTCTGGTGTCGTCGTCATCTTAGGGGTGTTCTTCCGGGTCATCGTGTTTAGTCTCTTGAACTTGGAAATGTAGCAGAAGGTACAAGAAGGCTGAGAAAATGCCGAGAACCAGCTGATGGAACTGGAACTCGGATGGCTACCCGAAGGTCCAAGAGCCAATGGAACTACCGAGGACCAGCTGACGTTACTGGAACCCGGTTACTAAGCAGGAGGTACCCGTGCCTGAAAGCACTACCAAGGACCACCTGACGTTGGTGGAACTCGGATACCCAGAGGGAGGCACCTAAGCCAAAGGCTCTGCCCGGAACCAGCTGACGGTACTGGAACCAGGATGGGGAGCAGAAGGTACAAGAGCAAAAGACACTGCCGAGAACCAGCTGACGGTGCTGGAACCCGGATGGGTAGCCGAAGGTCCAAGAGCCAATGGAACTACCGAGGACCAGCTGACGTTACTGGAACCCGGTTACTAAGCAGGAGGTACCCGTGCCTGAAAGCACTACCAAGGACCACCTGACGTTGGTGGAACTCGGATACCCAGAGGGAGGCACCTAAGCCAAAGGCTCTGCCCGGAACCAGCTGACGGTACTGGAACCAGGATGGGGAGCAGAAGGTACAAGAGCAAGTGTCTGCGTGGCTTTTGCAGGACACGTTGCCGGCTGCACAGCAGGGGAACAGCTGGCGGTGCTGGACCCCACTGACACATTGGCGAGGTGTTTGGCTCTGTGCAGCCAGCACTTCCGGACAGCAACGAGCGGTGTTGTAGCCCGGGCTCTGCAGGGGGAGCAGAGTGTAGGCCGAAGCCTACTTGAACCAATTTCAAAGGTAACCTTTAACCCCCCCTCAGGGGTTAGAAAGTAGAAGAGCCACAGCTTATGCAGCAGTAGTGCTGCACAAGTCAAAGGTTGCTCTTTTAATTTCGCTCCTTGCACACGCTGAATGAAACACGTATAACATTTAGCCCTTTATACAGTCAAACTGTGTAATGGAGGCGAGAGTTCCCTTTGTAATGAGACGCAGCACAGGTGTCAAGAATCCCACCTTGGTGCTGGGTGCAGCCTCCCGAGCGTTGTTATTTGCTGTACAGGAGTCTGCGCTGTCGTGTTATCCCCTGGCCTAGCGCCGTTAGCGCTGCCCATGTTCTGGCATCATGTAATGTCGGCCGGTGCGGTTCGCGATGACCATGAATCCCAGCCCCGCAGTGTCTTAACATTGTTAAAACACTGCGGGGCTGGGATTCAGGGCCTGGCGCAGCACATATGTTCGCCTCTCACACTCGGGTCCTTACACCCGCTTCAGACTGTGCGGCGTCATCTGATCCCTTATCGCATGCCACGGCCATGAAGCCGCACAGTCCGAAGAAGGCGGAAGGAGAGGAGGGACAGGCGAACTGATGCACTGATCCTGCCCATCAATCACACCCTCGCAGTCCCAATAATTAAGACACCGAGGGGCGTTGTGTGGGTCAGGGCGGCCGCAGAGGCGCAGCCAGCCAAACAATGATGCCAGAAGACGGGCAGCGCTACCAAGGGGGTTGCAGCGTGTCATTACAAAGGAAAGTCACACCACCGGGACGGTTAAATGGTCACACAGAGGACACATTGCAGACGTGTTTTCAGTTCCACATGTGCGAGGAGAATACGTTTCTGAGCCACCTTGCACACATGCAGCATTACCGCTGTACAAGGTGGCTGGATAACGTAAAAACGCCTGGGGGAGGGGGGACAGGTTCCCTTCAATTTCAGTTCTTGTGTCTGCGTGGCTTTTGCAGGACACGTTGCCGGCTGCACAGCAGGGGAACAGCTGGCGGTGCTGGACCCCACTGACACATTGGCTGGTGTTTTTCTCTGTGCAGCTAGCACATCTGGGCAAAAACTGGCGGTGTGTTAGAGCCCAGGGACAGCAGGAGGAGGAGCAGGAGGAGGAGGAGCAGGGGGAGGGGAGTGTAGGCCGAAGCCTGCACAGGCGGCAGCTTTGGGTGTGTTGTGTCTGCGTGGCTTTTGCAGGACACGTTGCCGGCTACACAGCAGGGGAACAGCTGGCGGTGCTGGACCCCACTGACACATTGGCGAGGTGTTTGGCTCTGTGCAGCCAGCACTTCCGGACAGCAACTAGCGTTGTTGGAGCCCGGGCTCTGCAGGTGGAGCAGAGTGTAGGCCGAAGCCTAATTGAACCGATTTCAAAAGTCACCTTTAACCCCCCCTCAGGGGTTACAAAGTAGAAGAGCCACAGCTTATGCAGCAGCAGTGCTGCGCAAGTCAAAGGTTGCTCTTGTAATTTTTCTCCTTGCACACGCTGAATGGAACACGTATAACATTTAGCCCTTTATACAGTCAAACTGTGTAATGGAGGCGAGAGTTCCCTTTGTAATGAGACGCAGCACAGGTGTCAAGAATCCCACCTTGGTGCTGGGTGCAGCCTCCCGAGCGTTGTTATTTGCTGTACAGGAGTCTGCGCTGTCGTGTTATCCCCTGGCCTAGCGCCGTTAGCGCTGCCCATGTTCTGGCATCATGTAATGTCGGCCGGTGCGGTTCGCGATGACCATGAATCCCAGCCCCGCAGTGTCTTAACATTGTTAAAACACTGCGGGGCTGGGATTCAGGGCCTGGCGCAGCACATATGTTCGCCTCTCACACTCGGGTCCTTACACCCGCTTCAGACTGTGCGGCGTCATCTGATCCCTTATCGCATGCCACGGCCATGAAGCCGCACAGTCCGAAGAAGGCGGAAGGAGAGGAGGGACAGGCGAACTGATGCACTGATCCTGCCCATCAATCACATCCTCGCAGTCCCAATAATTAAGACACCGAGGGGCGTTGTGTGGGTCAGGGCGGCCGCAGAGGCGCAGCCAGCCAAACAATGATGCCAGAAGACGGGCAGCGCTACCAAGGGGGTTGCAGCGTGTCATTACAAAGGAAAGTCACACCACCGGGACGGTTAAATGGTCACACAGAGGACACATTGCAGACGTGTTTTCAGTTCCACATGTGCGAGGAGAATACGTTTCTGAGCCACCTTGCACACATGCAGCATTACCGCTGTACAAGGTGGCTGGATAACGTAAAAACGCCTGGGGGAGGGGGGACAGGTTCCCTTCAATTTCAGTTCTTGTGTCTGCGTGGCTTTTGCAGGACACGTTGCCGGCTGCACAGCAGGGGAACAGCTGGCGGTGCTGGACCCCACTGACACATTGGCTGGTGTTTTTCTCTGTGCAGCTAGCACATCTGGGCAAAAACTGGCGGTGTGTTAGAGCCCAGGGACAGCAGGAGGAGGAGCAGGAGGAGGAGGAGCAGGGGGAGGGGAGTGTAGGCCGAAGCCTGCACAGGCGGCAGCTTTGGGTGTGTTGTGTCTGCGTGGCTTTTGCAGGACACGTTGCCGGCTACACAGCAGGGGAACAGCTGGCGGTGCTGGACCCCACTGACACATTGGCGAGGTGTTTGGCTCTGTGCAGCCAGCACTTCCGGACAGCAACTAGCGTTGTTGGAGCCCGGGCTCTGCAGGTGGAGCAGAGTGTAGGCCGAAGCCTAATTGAACCGATTTCAAAAGTCACCTTTAACCCCCCCTCAGGGGTTACAAAGTAGAAGAGCCACAGCTTATGCAGCAGCAGTGCTGCGCAAGTCAAAGGTTGCTCTTGTAATTTTTCTCCTTGCACACGCTGAATGGAACACGTATAACATTTAGCCCTTTATACAGTCAAACTGTGTAATGGAGGCGAGAGTTCCCTTTGTAATGAGACGCAGCACAGGTGTCAAGAATCCCACCTTGGTGCTGGGTGCAGCCTCCCGAGCGTTGTTATTTGCTGTACAGGAGTCTGCGCTGTCGTGTTATCCCCTGGCCTAGCGCCGTTAGCGCTGCCCATCTTCTGGCATCATGTAATGTCGGCCGGTGCGGTTCGCGATGACCATGAATCCCAGCCCCGCAGTGTCTTAACATTGTTAAAACACTGCGGGGCTGGGATTCAGGGCCTGGCGCAGCACATATGTTCGCCTCTCACACTCGGGTCCTTACACCCGCTTCAGACTGTGCGGCGTCATCTGATCCCTTATCGCATGCCACGGCCATGAAGCCGCACAGTCCGAAGAAGGCGGAAGGAGAGGAGGGACAGGCGAACTGATGCACTGATCCTGCCCATCAATCACACCCTCGCAGTCCCAATAAATAAGACAACGAGGGGCGTTGTGTGGGTCAGGGCGGCCGCAGAGGCGCAGGCAGCCAAACAATGATGCCAGAAGACGGGCAGCGCTACCAAGGGGGTTGCAGCGTGTCATTACAAAGGAAAGTCACACCACCGGGACGGTTAAATGGTCACACAGAGGACACATTGCAGACGTGTTTTCAGTTCCACATGTGCGAGGAGAATACGTTTCTGAGCCACCTTGCACACATGCAGCATTACCGCTGTACAAGGTGGCTGGATAACGTAAAAACGCCTGGGGGAGGGGGGACAGGTTCCCTTCAATTTCAGTTCTTGTGTCTGCGTGGCTTTTGCAGGACACGTTGCCGGCTGCACAGCAGGGGAACAGCTGGCGGTGCTGGACCCCACTGACACATTGGCTGGTGTTTTTCTCTGTGCAGCTAGCACATCTGGGCCCCAACTGGCGGTGTGTTAGAGCCCAGGGACAGCAGGAGGAGGAGCAGGAGGAGGAGGAGCAGGGGGAGGGGAGTGTAGGCCGAAGCCTGCACTGGCGGCAGCTTTGGGTGTGTTGTGTCTGCGTGGCTTTTGCAGGACACGTTGCCGGCTACACAGCAGGGGAACAGCTGGCGGTGCTGGACCCCCCTGACACATTGGCGAGGTGTTTGGCTCTGTGCAGCCAGCACTTCCGGACAGCAACTAGCGTTGTTGGAGCCCGGGCTCTGCAGGTGGAGCAGAGTGTAGGCCGAAGCCTAATTGAACCGATTTCAAAAGTCACCTTTAACCCCCCCTCAGGGGTTAGAAAGTAGAAGAGCCACAGCTTATGCAGCAGTAGTGCTGCACAAGTCAAAGGTTGCTCTTTTAATTTCGCTCCTTGCACACGCTGAATGAAACACGTATAACATTTAGCCCTTTATACAGTCAAACTGTGTAATGGAGGCGAGAGTTCCCTTTGTAATGAGACGCAGCACAGGTGTCAAGAATCCCACCTTGGTGCTGGGTGCAGCCTCCCGAGCGTTGTTATTTGCTGTACAGGAGTCTGCGCTGTCGTGTTATCCCCTGGCCTAGCGCCGTTAGCGCTGCCCATCTTCTGGCATCATGTAATGTCGGCCGGTGCGGTTCGCGATGACCATGAATCCCAGCCCCGCAGTGTCTTAACATTGTTAAAACACTGCGGGGCTGGGATTCAGGGCCTGGCGCAGCACATATGTTCGCCTCTCACACTCGGGTCCTTACACCCGCTTCAGACTGTGCGGCGTCATCTGATCCCTTATCGCATGCCACGGCCATGAAGCCGCACAGTCCGAAGAAGGCGGAAGGAGAGGAGGGACAGGCGAACTGATGCACTGATCCTGCCCATCAATCACACCCTCGCAGTCCCAATAATTAAGACACCGAGGGGCGTTGTGTGGGTCAGGGCGGCCGCAGAGGCGCAGCCAGCCAAACAATGATGCCAGAAGACGGGCAGCGCTACCAAGGGGGTTGCAGCGTGTCATTACAAAGGAAAGTCACACCACCGGGACGGTTAAATGGTCACACAGAGGACACATTGCAGACGTGTTTTCAGTTCCACATGTGCGAGGAGAATACGTTTCTGAGCCACCTTGCACACATGCAGCATTACCGCTGTACAAGGTGGCTGGATAACGTAAAAACGCCTGGGGGAGGGGGGACAGGTTCCCTTCAATTTCAGTTCTTGTGTCTGCGTGGCTTTTGCAGGACACGTTGCCGGCTGCACAGCAGGGGAACAGCTGGCGGTGCTGGACCCCACTGACACATTGGCTGGTGTTTTTCTCTGTGCAGCTAGCACATCTGGGCCCCAACTGGCGGTGTGTTAGAGCCCAGGGACAGCAGGAGGAGGAGCAGGAGGAGGAGGAGCAGGGGGAGGGGAGTGTAGGCCGAAGCCTGCACTGGCGGCAGCTTTGGGTGTGTTGTGTCTGCGTGGCTTTTGCAGGACACGTTGCCGGCTGCACAGCAGGGGAACAGCTGGCGGTGCTGGACCCCACTGACACATTGGCGAGGTGTTTGGCTCTGTGCAGCCAGCACTTCCGGACAGCAACGAGCGGTGTTGTAGCCCGGGCTCTGCAGGGGGAGCAGAGTGTAGGCCGAAGCCTACTTGAACCAATTTCAAAGGTAACCTTTAACCCCCCCTCAGGGGTTAGAAAGTAGAAGAGCCACAGCTTATGCAGCAGTAGTGCTGCACAAGTCAAAGGTTGCTCTTTTAATTTCGCTCCTTGCACACGCTGAATGAAACACGTATAACATTTAGCCCTTTATACAGTCAAACTGTGTAATGGAGGCGAGAGTTCCCTTTGTAATGAGACGCAGCACAGGTGTCAAGAATCCCACCTTGGTGCTGGGTGCAGCCTCCCGAGCGTTGTTATTTGCTGTACAGGAGTCTGCGCTGTCGTGTTATCCCCTGGCCTAGCGCCGTTAGCGCTGCCCATGTTCTGGCATCATGTAATGTCGGCCGGTGCGGTTCGCGATGACCATGAATCCCAGCCCCGCAGTGTCTTAACATTGTTAAAACACTGCGGGGCTGGGATTCAGGGCCTGGCGCAGCACATATGTTCGCCTCTCACACTCGGGTCCTTACACCCGCTTCAGACTGTGCGGCGTCATCTGATCCCTTATCGCATGCCACGGCCATGAAGCCGCACAGTCCGAAGAAGGCGGAAGGAGAGGAGGGACAGGCGAACTGATGCACTGATCCTGCCCATCAATCACACCCTCGCAGTCCCAATAATTAAGACACCGAGGGGCGTTGTGTGGGTCAGGGCGGCCGCAGAGGCGCAGCCAGCCAAACAATGATGCCAGAAGACGGGCAGCGCTACCAAGGGGGTTGCAGCGTGTCATTACAAAGGAAAGTCACACCACCGGGACGGTTAAATGGTCACACAGAGGACACATTGCAGACGTGTTTTCAGTTCCACATGTGCGAGGAGAATACGTTTCTGAGCCACCTTGCACACATGCAGCATTACCGCTGTACAAGGTGGCTGGATAACGTAAAAACGCCTGGGGGAGGGGGGACAGGTTCCCTTCAATTTCAGTTCTTGTGTCTGCGTGGCTTTTGCAGGACACGTTGCCGGCTGCACAGCAGGGGAACAGCTGGCGGTGCTGGACCCCACTGACACATTGGCTGGTGTTTTTCTCTGTGCAGCTAGCACATCTGGGCAAAAACTGGCGGTGTGTTAGAGCCCAGGGACAGCAGGAGGAGGAGCAGGAGGAGGAGGAGCAGGGGGAGGGGAGTGTAGGCCGAAGCCTGCACTGGCGGCAGCTTTGGGTGTGTTGTGTCTGCGTGGCTTTTGCAGGACACGTTGCCGGCTACACAGCAGGGGAACAGCTGGCGGTGCTGGACCCCCCTGACACATTGGCGAGGTGTTTGGCTCTGTGCAGCCAGCACTTCCGGACAGCAACTAGCGTTGTTGGAGCCCGGGCTCTGCAGGTGGAGCAGAGTGTAGGCCGAAGCCTAATTGAACCGATTTCAAAAGTCACCTTTAACCCCCCCTCAGGGGTTAGAAAGTAGAAGAGCCACAGCTTATGCAGCAGTAGTGCTGCACAAGTCAAAGGTTGCTCTTTTAATTTCGCTCCTTGCACACGCTGAATGAAACACGTATAACATTTAGCCCTTTATACAGTCAAACTGTGTAATGGAGGCGAGAGTTCCCTTTGTAATGAGACGCAGCACAGGTGTCAAGAATCCCACCTTGGTGCTGGGTGCAGCCTCCCGAGCGTTGTTATTTGCTGTACAGGAGTCTGCGCTGTCGTGTTATCCCCTGGCCTAGCGCCGTTAGCGCTGCCCATCTTCTGGCATCATGTAATGTCGGCCGGTGCGGTTCGCGATGACCATGAATCCCAGCCCCGCAGTGTCTTAACATTGTTAAAACACTGCGGGGCTGGGATTCAGGGCCTGGCGCAGCACATATGTTCGCCTCTCACACTCGGGTCCTTACACCCGCTTCAGACTGTGCGGCGTCATCTGATCCCTTATCGCATGCCACGGCCATGAAGCCGCACAGTCCGAAGAAGGCGGAAGGAGAGGAGGGACAGGCGAACTGATGCACTGATCCTGCCCATCAATCACACCCTCGCAGTCCCAATAAATAAGACACCGAGGGGCGTTGTGTGGGTCAGGGCGGCCGCAGAAGCGCAGCCAGCCAAACAATGATGCCAGAAGACGGGCAGCGTTACCAAGGAGCTTGTTGCGTGTGTCAATACAAAGTCAAATCACACCTGAGGGACGTTTTAATGGTCACAGAGGACACATTTTAGACGTGTTCACTTCAACATGGGCAAGGAGAATAAGTTTCTGAGCCACCTTGCACACATGCAGCATTACTGCTGTTCAAGGTAGCTGTAAAACATAGAAACACCTGGGGGAGGGGGGACAGGTTCCCTTCAATTTCAGTTCTTGTGTCTGCGTGGCGGTCGCAGGACACGTTGCCGGCTACACAGCAGGGGAACAGCTGGCGGTGCTGGACCCCACTGACACATTGGCTGGTGTTTTTCTCTGTGCAGCTAGCACATCTGGGCAAAAACTGGCGGTGTTAGAGCCCAGGGTCAGCAGGAGGAGCAGGGGGAGCGGAGTGTAGGCCGAAGCCTGCACTCGAGCAAGTTGAAAGGAAACCTTTAACCCCCCCCCCCCCCCAGGCGTTTGTAGCTGAAAGAGCCATTGTGTACAGCACTAATGCTGGAAAAGGTAAACTTAGCTCTTTTAATTATGGTCCTTGTACATGCGGAACCTAACATTTATGAAATGTGTCCCCACACAGCGTTAAACCGTCCGGTAGGTGGAACTTTCCTTTGTCGTGTGACGCAGCACAGCCATCATTTTTACCCCCTTGTCGCCGTTCGCCCCCTCCTCAGCGTTGTTTGAATCTGTCCCGGAGCCTGCGCTGTTAGGTTAGCCCATGGCTATGCACACATGTTGCGCTGCCCGTCTTCTGACCTCATTTGGTGTCAGGCTGGCTGCGCCTGTGCGGGTGCGTTGGCCGAGATCCCGCCTCGCAGTGTCGTCTCATGTAATCCCACCGCGGGCCTGTGATCCGTGCCCGTGCGCAGTGCATATCCTCTCCTCTCACTCCCCTCCCTACGGCTTTTTCAGACTGTGCGGTGTCACGGCCGTGGCATGCTATTAGGGACCAGCTGACATCGCACAGTCTGAAGAAGCCGTAGGGAGGGGAGTGAGAGGAGAGGATATGCACTGCGCACGGGCACGGATCACAGGCCCGCGGTGGGATTACATTAGACGACACTGCGAGGCGGGATCTCGGCCAGCGCACCCGCACAGGCGCAGCCAGCCTGACACCAAATGAGGTCAGAAGACGGGCAGCGCAACATGTGTGCATGGCCAAGGGCTAACCTAACAGCGCAGGCTCCGGGACAGATTCAAACAACGCTGAGGAGGGGGCGCACGGCGCCAAGGGGGTAAAAATGATGGCTGTGCTGCGTCACACGACAAAGGAAAGTTCCACCTACCGGACGGTGTAACGCTGTGTGGGGACACATTTCATAAGTGTTTGGTTCAGCATGTGCAAGGAGCATCACGAAAAGAGGCACTTTTTCCCTTTGCATCATCATTACTGCTGCACAAGGTGGCTCCTTCAGTAACAAACGCCTGGGGGGGGGGGGGGGTCAGGTTCCCTTACATTTAACTTGTTGTGTCTGCGTGGCGGTCGCAGTACACGTTGCCGTATACACAGCAGGGGAACAGCTGGCGGTGCTGAACCCCACTAACACATTGGCGAGGTGTTTGGCTCTGTGCGTACAGCACTTCTGGACGGCAACTAGCGGTGTTGGAGCCCAGGGACACGTGGAGGAGGAGGAGGTTGGAGGAGGTAGGAGGAGGTAGGAGGGATTGCCACACACACAGCAGGGGAACAGCTGACGTTACTGAACCCCAATAACAGAGGAGGGACTGTTGACTGTGCGTACAGCACTTCTGGACGGCAACTGGCGGTGTTGGAGCCCAGGGACAGGTGGAGGAGGAGGAGGTTGGAGGAGGTAGGAGGGATTGCCACACACACAGCAGGGGAACAGCTGACGTTACTGAACCCCAATAACAGAGGAGCGACTGTTGACTGTGCGTACAGCACTTCTGGACGGCAACTGGCGGTGTTGGAGCCCAGGGACAGGTGGAGGAGGAGGAGGTTGGAGGAGGTAGGAGGAGGTAGGAGGGATTGCCACACACACAGCAGGGGAACAGCTGACGTTACTGAACCCCAATAACAGAGGAGGGACTGTTGACTGTGCGTACAGCACTTCTGGACGGCAACTGGCGGTGTTGGAGCCCAGGGACAGGTGGAGGAGGAGGAGGTAGGAGGAGGTAGGAGGGATTGCCACACACACAGCAGGGGAACAGCTGACGTTACTGAACCCCAATAACAGAGGAGGGACTGTTGACTGTGCGTACAGCACTTCTGGACGGCAACTGGCGGTGTTGGAGCCCAGGGACAGGTGGAGGAGGAGGAGGTTGGAGGAGGTAGGAGGGATTGCCACACACACAGCAGGGGAACAGCTGACGTTACTGAACCCCAATAACAGAGGAGCGACTGTTGACTGTGCGTACAGCACTTCTGGACGGCAACTGGCGGTGTTGGAGCCCAGGGACAGGTGGAGGAGGAGGAGGTTGGAGGAGGTAGGAGGAGGTAGGAGGGATTGCCACACACACAGCAGGGGAACAGCTGACGTTACTGAACCCCAATAACAGAGGAGGGACTGTTGACTGTGCGTACAGCACTTCTGGACGGCAACTGGCGGTGTTGGAGCCCAGGGACAGGTGGAGGAGGAGGAGGTTGGAGGAGGTAGGAGGAGGTAGGAGGGATTGCCACACACACAGCAGGGGAACAGCTGACGTTACTGAACCCCAATAACAGAGGAGGGACTGTTGACTGTGCGTACAGCACTTCTGGACGGCAACTGGCGGTGTTGGAGCCCAGGGACAGGTGGAGGAGGAGGAGGTTGGAGGAGGTAGGAGGGATTGCCACACACACAGCAGGGGAACAGCTGACGTTACTGAACCCCAATAACAGAGGAGGGACTGTTGACTGTGCGTACAGCACTTCTGGACGGCAACTGGCGGTGTTGGAGCCCAGGGACAGGTGGAGGAGGAGGAGGTTGGAGGAGGTAGGAGGAGGTAGGAGGGATTGCCACACACACAGCAGGGGAACAGCTGACGTTACTGAACCCCAATAACAGAGGAGGGACTGTTGACTGTGCGTACAGCACTTCTGGACGGCAACTGGCGGTGTTGGAGCCCAGGGACAGGTGGAGGAGGAGGAGGTTGGAGGAGGAAGGAGGAGGTAGGAGGGATTGCCACACACACAGCAGGGGAACAGCTGACGTTACTGAACCCCAATAACAGAGGAGGGACTGTTGACTGTGCGTACAGCACTTCTGGACGGCAACTGGCGGTGTTGGAGCCCAGGGACAGGTGGAGGAGGAGGAGGTTGGAGGAGGTAGGAGGGATTGCCACACACACAGCAGGGGAACAGCTGACGTTACTGAACCCCAATAACAGAGGAGGGACTGTTGACTGTGCGTACAGCACTTCTGGACGGCAACTGGCGGTGTTGGAGCCCAGGGACAGGTGGAGGAGGAGGAGGTTGGAGGAGGTAGGAGGAGGTAGGAGGGATTGCCACACACACAGCAGGGGAACAGCTGACGTTACTGAACCCCAATAACAGAGGAGGGACTGTTGACTGTGCGTACAGCACTTCTGGACGGCAACTGGCGGTGTTGGAGCCCAGGGACAGGTGGAGGAGGAGGAGGTTGGAGGAGGTAGGAGGAGGTAGGAGGGATTGCCACACACACAGCAGGGGAACAGCTGACGTTACTGAACCCCAATAACAGAGGAGGGACTGTTGACTGTGCGTACAGCACTTCTGGACGGCAACTGGCGGTGTTGGAGCCCAGGGACAGGTGGAGGAGGAGGAGGTTGGAGGAGGTAGGAGGAGGTAGGAGGGATTGCCACACACACAGCAGGGGAACAGCTGACGTTACTGAACCCCAATAACAGAGGAGGGACTGTTGACTGTGCGTACAGCACTTCTGGACGGCAACTGGCGGTGTTGGAGCCCAGGGACAGGTGGAGGAGGAGGAGGTTGGAGGAGGTAGGAGGAGGTAGGAGGGATTGCCACACACACAGCAGGGGAACAGCTGACGTTACTGAACCCCAATAACAGAGGAGCGACTGTTGGGACTGTGCGTACAGCACTACCAGGCAACAACTAGCGGTGTTGGAGCCCAGGGACAGGTGGAAAAGCAGAGGAACACAATGTAGGCCGAAGCCTGAGAAAGTCGAAAGGGAACCTTTAACCCCCCCCCAAGGCGTTTGTAGCTGAAAGAGCCAGCTTGTGCAGCACAAAAGATGCAAAAGGAAAAGGTGGCTCTTTTCATCATGCTCCTTGCAAACACAGAACTAAACACTTATAAAATGTGTCCCCTGCAACCGTAAAACCGTCCCGGAGGTGGGACTTTCCTTCGTAATGTGACGCAGCCCAGCCGTCATTCCTACCCCCCCGGCGCCGCGCACCGGCTCTTCAGCGTTGTTTTATTCCGTCCAGGAGCCTGCGCTGTTATGTTATCCCGTGGCCAGGCACACTTAGCGCTGCCCGTCTTCTGGCATCATTTGGTGTCTGGATGGCTGCGCCTGTGCGGCCGCGCTGGCAGAGAGCCCGCCTCGCAGTGTCTTCTGAT
Organism: Ranitomeya variabilis; assembly: GCF_051348905.1. Classification (NCBI taxonomy): domain Eukaryota; kingdom Metazoa; phylum Chordata; class Amphibia; order Anura; family Dendrobatidae; genus Ranitomeya; species Ranitomeya variabilis. The sequence continues at coordinate 534,012,903 of NC_135232.1, read as the reverse complement.
TTAATCCCACTGGGGGCCTGGGATCCATGGACATGCGCAGTGCATATCTGAACCTCCACCTCTCACTCATCTCCCTATGGCTTCTTCAGACTGTGCGGTGTCACGGCCGTGGCATGCTGTTAGGGACCAGCTGACACCGAACAGTCTGAAGAAGCCATAGGGAAATGAGTGAGAGGTGGAGGTTCAGATATGCACTGCGCATGTCCATGGATCCCAGGCCCCCAGTGGGATTAAATCAGAAGACACTGCGAGGCGGGCTCTCTGCCAGCGCGGCCGCACAGGCACAGCCATCCAGACACCAAATGATGCCAGAAGACGGGCAGCGCTAAGTGTGCCTGGCCACGGGATAACATAACAGCGCAGGCTCCTGGACGGAATAAAACAACGCTGAGGAGCCGGTGCGCGGCGCCGGGGGGGTAGGAATGACGGCTGGGCTGCGTCACATTACGAAGGAAAGTCCCACCTCCGGGACGGTTTTACGGTATCAGTGGACACATTTTATAAGTGTTAAGTTCTGCGTGTGCAAGGAGCTAAACAAAAATAGCTACCTTTTCCTTGGGCAGCATTACTGCTGCACAAGGTGGCTCTTTCAGTAACAAACGCCTTGGGGGGGGGGGGACAGATTCCCTTACATTTCAGTTGTTGTGTCAGCGTGGCGGTCGCATGACACATTGCCGGCTACACAGCTGGGGATCAGCTGACGTTACTGAAACCCAATAACACTGGGTCGTATGTTTTGACTGTGCAGACGGCACGTCTGAGCCTCAACTGGCGGTGTTGGAGCCCAGGAATTTAAGTTCAGGTGGTAGAAAGATGAACACAACAGGAGACCTGGATAACGTATACAGTGACCTAATTATTCAATCAGGAGGAGGAGTGGCAAATTCCGGCGAGATCCAGGCCTTGTTCATTTTCAGGAAAGTAAGCCGGTCAACGTTATCGGAGGATAGTCGCATGCGACGGTCAGTTAGTACACCACCTGCAGCACTAAAGACACGTTCCGATAATACACTGGCCGCAGGGCAAGACAGCACCTCCAATGCATACTGGCTTAGCTCTGGCCATGTATCCAGCTTTGAGACCCAAAACTTGAAAGGGGAAGAGCCGTCTGGGAGTACAGCAAGAGGGCAAGACATGTAGTCTGTCACCATCTGACGGAACCGTTGCCTCCTGCTGACTGGAGCCGTCTGTGATGGTGTAGACTTTTGTGGCGGGCACAGAAAACTGTGCCACAGTTCGGCCATACTGGTCTTGCCTTGGGCAGAGGCACTGCTTCTGCTCCCTCTTTGTGCAGAGCCTCCACCACGGCCTGGACGCACTGAGCTGCTTTGGAATGCACTAGCAGCACTTCTCTCAGTTGGAATGGAGAAGATGATGGAATTGACCAGTGTGTCTTGGTACTCCCGCATTTTTCGCTCCCGGTTCAACGGTGTGATGAGGCTTTCTACGTTGTCCCGGTAGCGAGGATCGAGGAGGGTGAACACCCAATAATCAGACATGTTGAGAATGTGGGCGATGCGGCGGTCGTTTCTCAGGCACTGCAGCATGTAATCCACCATGTGCTGCAGACTGCCAACTGCCCAAGAAACGCTGTCCCCTGCTGGAGGCGTGATCTCTGCCCGCTCGTCATCACCCCACCCTCGCTGTACACACTGACTACTGGACAATTGTGTAACTCCCTCCTCTGGACGGATGTCTTCCTCCTCCATTGACTCCTCCTCATCCTCCTCACAAACGGTCCCCTGCCTACGCGTTTGTGAGGAACCACGTGGCGCTGACTGTCCAGAAGATGATGGAAATGGTGAATCCTCATCCTCCACCTCTTCCACAACATCATCCCTTAGCGCTTGCAGTGATTTTTCAAGCAGGCAGATAAGGGGGACAGTCATGCTGACTAGTGCATCATCTGCACTCGCCATCCGCGTGGAATAATCAAAGGGACGCAAAACCTGGCAGACGTCATTCATAGTGGCCCACTCTGTGGTTGTGAAGTCTGTACGGCGCTGACTGCGACTTTTTTGCGCCTGAAGCAGCTGGTACTCCATTACAGCTTGCTGCTGCTCACACAACCGCTCCAACATATGTAACGTGGAATTCCACCTGGTAGGTAGGTCACATATGATGCGATGTTCCGGCAGGCGGTGTCGGCGCTGCAGAGCCGCAATGCGCGCTTTTGCCGTGCTGGAACGCCGCAAGTGAGCACACTCTAGGCGGACCTTGTGCAGCAGTGCATCAAGATCCGGATAGTCCCTCAAAAAGCTCTGCACGACCAAATTGAGCACATGTGCCAGACATGGGATGTGAGTGAGGTTGCCGAGGCCCAGAGCTGCCACCAGATTTCGGCCATTATCACACACTACCATGCCTGGCTGGAGATTCGCTGGCACAAACCACACATCGCTCTCCTGCTTGATGGCATTCCAGAGCTCCTGCGCTGTGTGGCTACGATTCCCCAAGAAAATTAATTTCAAGACGGCCTGTTGACGTTTGGCCACGGCTGTGCTCATGTCGGTCGTAACAGGTACACGTTCATCACGGGTCCATGTGGAGGTGGACTGTGACGGCTCCTGCAGCGATGATTCTGAGGAACTGGTGTAAGAGGAGGAGTCAATGCGTACAGAATGGATTCCTGCAATCCTTGGAGTGGGCAGGACACGTCCTGCGCCACTCGCACGGTCTGTACCCGGCTCAACGACATTAACCCAATGGGCAGTGAGGGAAAGGTATCGCCCCTGTCCATGTTGACTGGTCCACGCATCGGTGGTGAGGTGGACCTTGCTACTGACGGCGTTCAGTAGCGCGTGTTTTATGTGTCCCTCCACATGCTTCTGCAGGGCAGGGACGGCTTGCCTGCTGAAGTAAAAGCGGCTGGGCACATTGTACTGTGGGACTGCCAATGACATCAAGTCACGGAAGCTGTCAGTCTCCACCAGCCTGAATGACAGCATTTCCAGTGACAGAAGTTTGGCAATGCCTGCAGTCAGAGCCTGTGCTCGTGGGTGGTTTGACGAGAAAGGCCGCCTTTTCTCCCATGCCTGTACTACCGATGGCTGTAGACTGGGCTGGGAGTGTGTGGATGACTGGGAAAGTGGCGCTGCGGGTGGAATGACAGCGGGTCTCTGGACAACAGGGGCAGAGGTTCTTCCACGGCGATCCTGGGAGGACGCCGAACCAGCTGCGTGTGAGGTAGAGGAAGAGGCAACACGAGCTGAAGAGGTGGTAGCTGCCGCTGTTGGTTGGCCTACCTCTTCAGTGTGTTTTTCTAACTCCGCCGGGTGCCTGTTGCGCACATGTTTCCACATGTTGGAGGTATTGAGGTTGCTGACATTTTTCCCTCTTTTGACTTTTTGATGACACACGTTGCATCTGACATAGCAAATGTCATCTGCAACTGTGTCAAAAAAGGACCAGGCACTGCAAGTCTTGGGAGCGCCCTTTTTGGCTTTTGGAAGAGACATGCTCCTAACGGGTGCCAAAGCGGAGGCTGCAGGATCCGCAGTCTTCCCCCTCCCTCTCCCTCTTTGGGCCGTACGGGGAATCTCTTCCTCAGAGCTGCTCCCACCACCTTCCTGTCCCTCACGCCAAGATGGGTCGAGGACCTCATCATCTACACTACCCTCTGCCCCCAACTGCTCCTCCTGGGTAGTCTCAGCAGCAGAGCACGCACCAGTAAGTGGCACCTGAGTGTCATCATCAGCTGATGCGGCCTGCGATGTGGTGACCGGAGCCACTGGCCCACCCGCCTCTTCAGAGGAAGACAGAAAAAGCTGTTGGGCATCACTGCACCCTGCCTCTTCTTCCATTTCTCCAATGCTGCTTGGCTGGCCCCCTGTTTCCAAGCCAAGAGATTCAGAGAACAGAAGTAGAGACGGCTCCTGTCCTGGGCTCTCTGTCTGCCTGGGCAATTTGGCAGGTGGTGAAGAGACAGATGGCTGCTCTCCAGTGCTCTGTGTCTGAGAGGATGTGGCACTAATGGAAGTTGATGCATTAGCTGCCATCCATCCGACAACAGCTTCAATTTGTTCTTCACGCAGCAGCGGTGTACGGCGCTCGGACACAAAGCTTCGCATGAACGACTGTTGCCTGGTGAAAGTGGGTGCTGATGAGTCACCGGTGCCCGCAGCAGGCACAGAATCCCCACGTCCCCTCCCTGCTCCGCGCCCACGCCCACGCCCACGTGCCTTACTCACTGCCTTCTTCATCTTGGTTGACTGATAAAGATAAGCAGAAAAGTACTAACGGATTTGTGTGCTTATTCCTGAGCAACTCCTCCTAACAGGTATAAGAAGCACTAATTATCTAAAGTGTGGACTAGACTTTAATATGAGCTAATGTGGCCTACAGAAATGTAAAGTGGTGTAACTGGTGTGTTTGGTGAACTTTATTATTTATTTATTTTTTGGGGGCTGAACTGACAACAGATAGAGCTGCAATCACACGGAGACCGTGCAGACAGACGTAAACGGCGCTACAAGGCCCAAAAACCCTCCTCTACTTTATCCTATGTAGTGTTTTTCCACAAATTAGCTGGAGACGGGTGGAAAGACACTAATAGGATTTTTTTGAATAAATTAGCAGCAGACTACACTATTTGGAAAAAAAAGAAAATTGATTTGGCGGTATGACGCAGTGAAAAACCCTGAGCTGGAGACAACCAGGCTATAGCTGCTCACAGATTACAGGGCGAGCTGCAGTCACACGGAGACCGTGCAGACAGCCGTAAACGGCGCTGCAAGGCCCAAAAACCCTCCTCTACTTTATCCTATGTAGTGTTTTTCCACAAATTAGCTGGAGACGGGTGGAAAGACACTAATAGGATTTTTTTAAATTAATTAGCAGCAGACTACACTACTTTGAAAAAAAAGAAAATTGATTTGGCAGTATGACGCAGTGAAAAACCCTGAGCTGGAGACAACCAGGCTATAGCTGCTCACAGATTACAGGGCGAGCTGCAGTCACACGGAGACCGTGCAGACAGCCGTAAACGGCGCTGCAAGGCCCAAAAACCCTCCTCTACTTTATCCTATGTAGTGTTTTTCCACAAATTAGCTGGAGACGGGTGGAAAGACACTAATAGGATTTTTTTAAATTAATTAGCAGCAGACTACACTACTTTGAAAAAAAAGAAAATTGATTTGGCGGTATGACGCAGTGAAAAACCCTGAGCTGGAGACAACCAGGCTACAGCTGCTCACAGATTACAGGGCGAGCTGCAGTCACACGGAGACCGTGCAGACAGCCGTAAACGGCGCTGCAAGGCCCAAAAACCCTCCTCTACTTTATCCTATGTAGTGTTTTTCCACAAATTAGCTGTAGACGGGTGGAAAGACACTAATAGGATTTTTTAAAATTAATTAGCAGCAGACTACACTACTTTGAAAAAAAAGAAAATTGATTTGGCGGTATGACGCAGTGAAAAACCCTGAGCTGGAGACAACCAGGCTACGGCTGCTCACAGACTACAGGGCGAGCTGCAGTCACACGGAGACCGTGCAGACAGCCGTAAACGGCGCTGCAAGGCCCAAAAACCCTCCTCTACTTTATCCTATGTAGTGTTTTTCCACAAATTAGCTGGAGACGGGTGGAAAGACACTAATAGGATTTTTTTGAATAAATTAGCAGCAGACTACACTACTTGGGAAAAAAAAAAAAAAAGGAACAGTATGAGGCAATGAACCACCCTCCCTGAACTGAATACAACCAACTATGGATGGCCTATGTGGCTGCACTCAGACTGGAGACTGGGCTGCACTCACACACACACACACACAGACCCTGCAGATCGCTGTGAAAACAGCGCTACAAGGCAAAAGCAAGGTGAATAGTAGGTGAACACAGCGGTTGCTAAATTAGCCTTTGGAAAGCACAAAGAAGCAAATCGCTATCTCTAAACTGTCCCTCAGTCAGCAAACAGCGTCCTGTCACTAACTGAATTCACAGCAGAGTGATCGCAAAATGGCGCCAGCGACTTTTAAACTGCATCATGACATCATTACACCAGCCAATCACAGCCTTGCCAGTAGTTTCATGCCCTCCATGCTAAACAGGATGTGCCCACACTTGGAATCAATCTCATTGGCTGAATTTCTGCTTTTTGAATCTTAGAACTTCCGATTCCGGTATCCGATACGCGGCAAGTATCGGAATCCCGGTATCGGAATTCCGATACCGCAAGTATCGGCCGATACCCGATACTTGCGGTATCGGAATGCTCAACACTATCAATGAATACTGTCTAAACACATATATCTAGGATGACAAACCTAGTGAGGCATATGCGGCCATAACAATGCAAAATCCATAGGTTACTTACAAATTAAAAGCACCCAAAACAGGCAGCGGTATGAGGTGAGAGCCCACCGATCCTTCCACGTGCGCCTCTACTATCTTATGGAAAGGGTATTGTGGTGCGTCATTCTTGGCAGCCCATCCACTCTCAGCATAGGCTACAACAGTTTAGGAGATCCACTCTTTAATTATGGCCCTTTAAGAAGATTAATGCTGCCTGATGCACCAGTACAAATAGGCTCTGTGACTTTTAGAGTCCCTCCTTCATAAATGAAACAAGATGCGTCTGCTTATGTGTCTTACACTACATGGCCAGCTAGGATTCTTAAATGTTACAATGACATTTCCCAGTAAATGCATTTGTAGTGGTTGAAAGCAATGTTAAAGTTGAAAAACGCTTCAAAAACGCTGCGTCTGAACAAAGCCCAAGTGGGGGAGGAGCACTTCGGTCTAGGGTTAATTATTTTGCCTTACAGGCAAGTCATTAACCTGCAAAGGATGTATTTTAAAATCATACCTCCCAACTTTTGAAGATGGGAAAGAGGGACAAAGTTTGCGGCGCGCAACGCGCGTCGTGGCAAATTTTAGCCCACGCCTCTAACCACACCCATTCATAATTAGTCACACCCATATCCACGTCCCAACCACACCCATTTAGCACTGCTGATCACACTGTTTCATATACAATAATTATAAACAAAAAAATATGGCCACACAGTGCTCCATACCGTATAATGGCCACACATGATGCTCCATATTGTATAATGACCGCACATGATGCTCCATACTGTATAATGGCCACACAGTGCTCCATACTCTATAATGACCGCACATGATGCTCCATACTGTATAATGACTGCACATGATGCTCCATACTGTATAATGACCGCACATGATACTCCATACTGTATAATGACCGCACATGATGCTCCATACTGTATAATGGCCACACATGATGCCCCATATTGTATAATGGCCACACAGTGCTCTATATTGTATAATGACCACACATGATGCTCCATACTGTATAATGACCGCACATGATGCTCCATACTGTATAATGACCGCACATGATGCTCCATACTGTATAATGACCGCACATGATGCTCCATACTTTATAATGGCCCCACATGATGTTCCATACTGTATAATGGCCACACAGTGCTCCATACTGTATAATGACCACACATGATGTTCCATACTGTATAATGACTGCACATGATGCTCCATACAGTATAATGACCGCACATGATGTTCCATACTGTATAATGGCCACACAGTGCTCCATACTGTATAATGACCACACATGATGTTTCATACTGTAAAATGACCGCACATGATGCTCCATACTGTATAATGACCGCACATGATGCTCCATACTGTATAATGACTGCACATGATGCTCCATACTGTATAATGACTGCACATGATGCCCCATACTGCATAATGTCCACACATGATGCTCCATACTGTATAATGGCCACACATGATGCTCCATATTGTATAATGACCCCACATGATATTCCATACTGTATAATGGCCACACAGTGCTCCATATTGTATAATGACCACACATGATGCCCATACTGTATAATGACCGCACATGATGCTCCATACTGTATAATGACCACACAATATTGCTCCATACTGTATAATGACCACACATGATGCTCCATACTGTATAATGGCCACATTATGCTCCATACTGTATAATGGCCCCACATGATGCTGCGTACAGTATACTTGCCCCACGTGATGGTCCATACAGTATAATGGCCCCACATGATGCTTTGTACAGTATAATGGCCCCACACGATGCTGGGTACAGTATAATGGCCACACATAATGCTGGGTACAGTACAATGGCCCCACACGATGCTCAATACAGTATAATGGCCCCACACAATGCTGGGTACAGGATAATGGCCACACATGGTTACCCCACCCCCATCATTGCCTTCTCCATCACTACACCCACACACCTTTCACCGCGCACCCTCGTGGCAGCCGGCAGCTTCCACGGCGCTGAATGCTGTCATCCAGCTGTGCCGCTGACTGCTCATGTCGAAGCAGCTGTGATACGCCACTGATAAAGACCTCTCCGTGTCTCCTGTGCCAGTCAGTGTCAGAGCGAGGAGCAATGTCTGTTCCAATCCGACACAGCCAGCGTCCACTCCGTACACCTCGTACACATGCGACTCTGCTCCATACACCTCGTACACACACGGCTCCGCTCCGTACACCTTGTACACATGCGACTCCACTCCATACACCTCGTACACACACAGCTCCGCTCCGTACACCTTGTACACATGCGACTCCGCTCCATACACCTCGTACACACACGGCTCCGCTCCGTACACCTCGTACACACGGCTCCGCTCCATACACATTGCACACACTGCTCTGCTTCGTATACCTTGCACACACACGGCTTCGCTCCGTACACCTCATACACACGGCTCCTCTCCATACATCTCGTACACACACGGCTCCGCTCTGTACACCTCGTACACACACGGCTCCGCTCCATACACCTCATACGCACACGGCTCCGCTCCGTACACCTCGTAAACATACGGCTCCGCTCCATACACCTTGTATGCACATGGCTCCGCTCCGTACACCTCGTACGCACATGGCTCCGCTCCATACACACACGGCTCTGCTCCATACACATTGCGCATGCTGCTCCGCTCCGTACACCTCGTACACACACGGCTCCTCTCCATACACCTCGTACACACACGGCTCCGCTCTGTACACCTCGCACACACGGCTCTGCTTCGTACACCTTGCACACACACGGCTCCGCTCTGTACACCTCGTACACACAGATCCTCTCCATACATCTCGTACACACACGGCTCCGCTCCGTACACCTCGCACACACGCAGATCTGCTCCGTACACCTCGCACACATACGGCTCTGCTCCATACACCTTGTATGCACACGGCTCTGCTCCGTACTCCTCGTACACACATGGCTCCGCTACGTACACCTCGTACACACGGCTCCGCTCCATACACCTCGTACACATGCTGCTCCGCTCTGTACACCTCGTACACATACGGCTCCGCTCCATACACCTCGTACGCACATGGCTCCGCTCCGTACACCTCGTAAACATACAGCTCCGCTCCATACACCTTGTACGCACATGGCTCCGCTCCGTACACCTCGTACGCACACGGCTCTGCTCCATACACACACTGCTCCGCTCTATACACATTGCACACGCTGCACCGCTCCGTACACCTCGTACATACACGGCTCCTCTCCATACACCTCGTACACACACGGCTCCGCTCCGTACACCTCGCACACATGTGGCTCTGCTCCGTACACCTTGCACACACACGGATCCGCTCCATACACCTCGTACACACGGATCCTCTCCATACATCTCGTACACACACGGCTCCGCTCCGTACACCTCGCACACACGCGGCTCTGCTCCGTACACCTCGCACACATACGGCTCCGCTCCATACACCTCATACGCACACGGCTCCCCTCTGTACACCTCGTACACACACGGCTCCGCTCCATACACATTGCACACGCTGCTCCGCACACCTCGTACACACACGGCTCCTCTCCATACACCTTGTACACACGGCTCCGCTCCGTGCACCTCGTACACACACGACTCTGCTGCGTACACCTCGTACACACACGGCTCCACTGCATACACCTCGTACACACGCGGCTTTGCTCCGTACTCCTTGTACACACACGGCTCCTCTCCATACACCTCGTATGCACACGGCTCCGCTCTGTACACCTCGTACACACACGGCTCTGCTCCATACACACTGAACATGCTGCTCCGCTCCGTACACCTCGTACACACACGGCTCCGCTCCGTACACCTCGTACACACACGGCTCTGCTCCGTACACCTTGTACACACACGGCTCCGCTCCGTACACCTCGTACACACACAGCTCCGCTCCATACACCTTTCACACGCTGCTCCGCTCCATACACCTCATACACACAGCTCTGCTACATCCACACTGCAAACACCTCCTGACCTCACACATACACTTACCCTTCTCCATCGCCATGACAACCAGCAGAGTCCTGTACACGGAGGTCCTCCCGATCATGTGACCCCCTGACTCCTCCCATCCTGTGACTTCATCACAGGTCCTGTGTGCACAGAGCAGCCAATATGCTGCTGTGTGGGTGCAGGAGATCAGGGAGCTGACCGGGTGATGTACACACCTCCCAACCAGTGCGGGACAACTAATGTCCCGCCCGGGATCGCGGGGCTGACTGTCAAGACCGGGACAGTCCCGCTGGATCCGGGATGGTTGGGAGGTATGCTTAACATATTTCCCAGCAAAATCCGGTTTGGTTTCGTTTTACTGTGTTTTTTGTTGCACCGGGAACAATGGCATGAATAACCCTTTCAAGACCTTGCCCTTTTCCATTTTTGCGTTCTTGTTTTTCACTTCCCTCCTTCCCAGAGCCATAACTTTTTTATTTTTCCGTTAATATGGCCATGTGAGGGCTTATTTTTTGTGGGACAAGTTGCACTTTTGAACAACATCATTGGTTTTAGCATGTCGTGTACTAGAAAACGGGAAAAAAATTCCAAGTGCGGTGAAATTTCAAAAAAAGTGCAATCCAACACTTGTTTTTTGTTTGGCTTTTTTGCTAGGTTCACTAAATGCTAAAAGTGACCTACCATTTTGATTCTCCAGGTCATTATGAGTTCATCGACACCAAACGTCTAGGTTATGTTTTATCTAAGTGGTAAAAAAAAATTCCAAAGTTTGCTAAAAAAAATTGGACAATTTTCCAATACCCGTAATGTCTCCATTTTTAGTCTAGGTTCACATTGCGTTAATGTGTGCACGCTAACTGACAGCGTTGCACGGCGAAAATGTCGCAATTAACGCCGTGCAATGGGTCCGTTAGCGCACCCATTGACAGCAATGTGAAGTTTCCCTGTAGCGCATCACTAGCGCGTGCCTTTTTCGGCTCGCGCTAGCGATGTGCCATTCTTCTGTGGCGCGCCTCGGACGCTGCTTGCAGCATCCGCGGCGCGCCCGAGGTCCATTCCCCGCTCTCGCAGATTGGGGATCTGCGAGAGCGGGGACATTAACGCGACCCCTAACGCGGCCCCTAAATAAACATTGCATTAGCGCAATCCGCTAGCGCTAAACGGATTGCCCTAACGCAATGTGAACCTAGCCTTAGTGATATTGGGTTGGGTGAGGGTTTATTTTTTGTGTGCCGAGCTGATGTTTTTAACAATACCATTTTGGTGCAGATACGTTCTTTTGATCGCCCGTTATTGCATTTTAAAGTAATGTCACGGCGACCAAAAAAACGTAATTCTGGAGTTTCAATTTTTTTTCTCGCTACGCTGTTTAGCAATCAGGTTAATGCTTTTTTTAGTTGATAGATCTGACGATTCTGAATGCGGCAATACCAAATATGTGTAGGTTTGGGTTTTTTTTCATTCTTTAATTTTGAATGGGGTGAAAGGGGGTGATTTAAACTTTTTATATTTTTTTATTTTTTTCATATATTTTTTTTTTTTAATTTTTTACTTTTGCCATGCTTCAATAGATCAGATCGATCCACTGTAGCTAAATTGCAGGCTTGCTATGAGCGCCGACCACAGGGTGGCGCTCACAGCAAGCCAGCGTCAATAACCATAGAGGTCTCAAGGAGACCTCTAGTTGCCAACACATCGCTGACCCCGATCATGTGACTGAGTCGGCGATGTGCGCATTTCCAGCCAGATGGCCGGAAGTGCTGTTTGAATGCTGCTGTCAGCATTTGACAGCGGCATTTAACTTTTTAATAGCGGCGGGTGAATCGCGATTTCACGCGCCGCTATTGCGGGCACAAGTCAGCTGTTCAAAACAACTGACATGTCCTGGCTTTGATGGGAGCTCAGCGCCGGAGCCCACATCAAAGCAGGGGATCCGACCTCTGCAGTAATAGTACGGCGGAGGTCTTTAAGGGGTTAAAAGGACCCACGGGGGGGATCACGGTAAAAATACTCGGGTTTCCCATAGACTTACATTGGGCTTGTTGCCCAAGTATTCCAATTTGCTCGACCCAAGCATTTTAGGGCTCGCTCATCACTAGTACCAAATGATGCATACACAGCTCTCATGTCTACTCAGCTTGAGATTGTTGAAAGATGATGTATTCCATTTTGTCCATGTCCACTTTTTGAAAACAATCAGAAAAGAAGGATGAAATAGCGGGAAGACGTGTGATTTGTGTCAGTAAAGAGGTAATGTCAGGTACGGATAGTTATATCTTTGTGTCACCGGTGTACTAATGATATTGCAAACCGTGCCATTACACGAGCTGTTCCTGTCTGAAGGTGTAGATGGAGACGAGTAGGGGGGCCTAGAACTTAGAAATGGGGAACACCGAAAGACAGAGGTCGAGGTGAGGAGGTGAAGACACTTAATGTCCCTGTAACAGTCTTGTTGTTTTTTAAAGACTCTGTGGATAACCCCAAAAAGGCAATTTGCACCGTCGGCAATGTCCGCATCAGCAAGAGTAGCAAAACTACCAGCCTAACCACCACCAGTATGATCAGGCACATGGCTGGAAAGCACCCGAGTTTGTTGGCCGAACAGGCTCCATCAACAGTGTCTCTGGGTGATACCACTGCTTCTTCCACTGTTGTGCGTGCAAGCCTATCCTCTGTCCATGGTGCATGCAAAGATGCCTCCTGCCCTGCATCTGTAGTTGTACAGAAACTCAACTAGCACCATCAAGAAACACTTCCATGTCCTTATCCCAGTGTAGCGTTCAGCTGTCCATACCCTAGTCCTTGGAACGCAAGCAGAAATATGCAGCCAACGCCACTCAGGCCACAGTACTAAATTCAAACATTTCTCATCTGCTTGCACTGGAAATGTTGCATTTTAGGCTCATGGGAGACGGAAGCTTTCCGCAACACGATGGCGGTGAGAGTCACAAGGTACTCGGTCCACAGCCGCCACTATCTCTCTCTGTGTGCTGTCCCCTCATTACAATAAATAGTGTCCCGCAACAGTACCTGGGCCCTACACAATGTTGTTACTGCGAAACTGCATCTAACCACGGACACATGGACAAGTGCTTGTGGGCAGGGATGGTATATCTCGCTGATGGCACACTGGGTTAGCATAGAGAAATGACCCAGTCGGACATTGGGAGACCATGTCACAGATGTATGGAGGAGACAAGCTGTAGAAAGCTTTGTATGTCATAGTTAGGGTTTTGAACTGTAGCCTCTGGGCAATAGGAAGTCAGTGAAGGGTCTGGCAGAGAGGAGAGGCTGGGGAATAATGGAGGGACAGTTGGATTACTCGGGCAGCAGAGTTTAGTATAGATTGGAGTGGTGCAAGAGTGCTAGAGGGGAGGCCACAGAGCAGGAGGTTAATATAGTAGAGGCGGGAGATGATGAGGGCGTGCACAAGTGTTTTTGCTATTTCTTGAAATGTACGGATCCATGAAATGTTTTAGAGTTGTAGTGGGCAGGAGGATGTAAGGGCTTGGATATGTAGCTTTAAATCGAGGGCATAGTCGAGGATCACCCCGAGGCCCCAAACATGCGGGACTATTTGTCCCGGTTTGCCATCATGGCATTACACAGGCACATATCCCACAACATTACACGTGCCCTCAAAAATGCTTTTACTGATAGTCCACCTAACCAAAGACATGTGATAAGTGCTTGTGGGCAGGGACGTTACTTCTCGGTGATGGCACACAGGGTTAAAATAGTGGAAGCCGGGACCCAGTCCTACCTTGGGATTGTGCACGTGTCACGGGGAGACTAGGTGAGCGAGAGCTAAAAACCCGGGCCCCTGCAGTTTCCCTCAGACTAGGGAAATCCTGACTGACCCTCTACCTGGAGTTTACACTGAAGGTGTGCATGTCCAGGCCTCGAACCTCACCCTGACTCCTGTTTTAACCCTAGGTTGATACCTCCGCCCTCCACCCAGTGAAGAGGTAATATTCCAATACCCACAGTTAGCACAGACAAGGATAAAGGAAAATATACACCACGCCGCAGTCACTCAGGAATACACTATAAATGTGCAGGGCAAAATAAATACAAATATAGGAAGGAGTAAATAAGACAGAGGAAAATACACCACCAGCAACGAATCTCCAACAACCAGCTCTCCACTCCAGACCGAGATAACAACGCACAAGACAGAAGCTATAATCGGCGACGCCCAATAAACAGGAGAACTATTTAAAGGCCATGGGAATGGCCCAGCTTCCAATCCGAGGATTAGGTAAATTAACCCCGGAACAGCTAGACAAAATCTAGCAGACACCAATGAGCAAATAGTGGTCAAAAGCGGAATTACCGCTGTCTGTCGGACGACCTAGTCTGAAAAGCATCCGACATGACAGCACGTGCTCCCAACCCCGAATATTGTGAGCCCAACATCAATCTGGGTTTCCCACACAGTCTAGAGCTCCTGCACCCCCTCTTCAGCCTCCATCTCTGAAATGAGCTGGAAGCACTGCACCACTGCCTCATCCAAGCGGCAACAGGCTGTGCTGAAGCTAATTTGCTTATGTGACGAAACGCACAATGCTGAAGATTTGTGGACAGCTCTGAAGAGCAGTCAGATCTGTGGCTGATACCGCTGAACCGACAGCCAGGCATGGTCTTGTGTGACAATGGTCCATACCTGGTGGCTGCTCTGAGGCAAGGCAAGGTAACACAGGTGCCATTCCTTGCCCATGTGCTTAACCTCATTGTTCAATGTTTTATGAAAAGCGACACGGAGCTCCCGGATCTGCTATGGAAAGTACTTCTGCCCTTGACATCAGTGGCGTAGGAAGGGGGGTGCGGGGGGGCGGGCCGCCCCGGGCGGCACAATGTCGGGGGCGGCTCCGACCCAGAGAGGAGGAGGAAGAAAACAAAAAAAAAAAGAGAGATGCGGGCCCTTTAAATCTTCGGGCGGCGCCGACCGCCGCCACGACCAGGACCCCCCTCCCGGTGCCAGCGCTGGCATTGGGCCCCCCGTTCTAATACTCACCTCTACTGGTTCCTGCGGCAGCTGCAGCGTCTTCAGCGCCCTCTGACTCTGCGACGTCTCAGGGCAGAGGGTACGATGACGTCATCCCTGCACGCTCAGCCTCTCTGTCCTGAGCGTTGCAGAGCCGGAGAGACGCTGAGTGCACGGGACCTGCGCTGGGACCGGGAGAGGTGAGGATTTTACTTTTTTTTTTTTTTTTTTCTTTATGTCTGACTCAGACAGACTGGGGGCAATATGCTGGAGACAGACTGGGGGGCAATATGCTGGAGACAGACTGGGGGCAATATGCTGGAGACAGACTGGGGGCAATATGCTGGAGACAGACTGGGGGTAATATGCTGGAGACAGACTGGGGGGCAATATGCTGGAGACAGACTGGGGGCAATATGCTGGAGACAGACTGGGGGCAATATGCTGGAGACAGACTGGGGGCAATATGCTGGAGTCAGACTGGGGGTAATATGCAGGAGACAGACTGGGGGTAATATGCTGGAGACAGACTGGGGGCAATATGCTGGAGACAGACTGGGGGGCAATATGCTGGAGATAGACTGGGGGGCAATATGCTGGAGACAGACTGGGGGTAATATGCTGGAGACAGACTGGGGGTAATATGCTGGAGACAGACTGGGGGCAATATGCTGGAGACAGACTGGGGGTAATATGCAGGAGACAGACTGGGGGCAATATGCTGGAGACAGACTGGGGGCAATATGCTGGAGACAGACTGGGGGCAATATGCTGGAGACAGACTGGGGGCAATATGCTGGAGACAGACTGGGGGCAATATGCTGGAGACAGACTGGGGGCAATATGCTGGAGACAGACTGGGGGTAATATGCTGGAGACAGACTGGGGGCAATATGCTGGAGACAGACTGGGGGCAATATGCTGGAGACAGACTGGGGGCAATATGCTGGAGACACACTGGGGGTAATATGCTGGAGACACACTGGGGGTAATATGCTGGAGACAGACTGGGGGCAGATTGCTGGAGACAGACTGGGGGGCAATATGCTGGAGACAGACTGGGGGGCAATATGCTGGAGACAGACTGGGGGCAATATGCTGGAGACAGACTGGGGGCAATATGCTGGAGACAGACTGGGGGCAATATGCTGGAGACAGACTGGGGGTAATATGCAGGAGACAGACTGGGGGCAATATGCTGGAGACAGACTGGGGGCAATATGCTGGAGACAGACTGGGGGCAATATGCTGGAGACAGACTGGGGGCAATATGCTGGAGACAGACTGGGGGTAATATGCTGGAGACAGACTGGGGGCAATATGCTGGAGACAGACTGGGGGCAATATGCTGGAGACACACTGGGGGTAATATGCTGGAGACAGACTGGGGGCAGATTGCTGGAGACAGACTGGGGGCAGATTGCTGGAGACAGACTGGGGGCAGATTGCTGGAGACAGACTGGGGGCAGATTGCTGGAGACAGACTGGGGGCAGATTGCTGGACGCACTGGGGGCAGATTGCTGGACGCACTGGGGGCAGATTGCTGGACGCACTGGGGGCACATTGCTGGACACACTGGGGCAATGCTGGACACACTGGGGGCAATGCTGGACACACTGGGGGCAATGCTGGACACACTGGGGGCAATGCTGGACACTGGGGCAGATTGCTGGACACACTGGGGGCAATGCTGGACACTGGGGCAGATTGCTGGACACACTGGGGGCAATGCTGGACACTGGGGCAGATTGCTGGACACACTGGGGGCAATGCTGGACATTGGGGGCAATGCTGGACACTGGGGCAGATTGCTGGACGCACTGGGGGCAGATTGCTGGACGCACTGGGGGCAGATTGCTGGACGCACTGGGGGCAGATTGCTGGACGCACTGGGGGCAGATTGCTGGACACACTGGGGGAAATGCTGGACACTGGGGCAGATTGCTGGACACACTGGGGGCAATGCTGGACAATGGGGGCAATGCTGGACACTGGGGCAGATTGCTGGACGCACTGGGGGCAGATTGCTGGACACACTGGGGGCAATGCTGGACACTGGGGCAGATTGCTGGACACACTGGGGGCAATGCTGGACACTGGGGCAGATTGCTGTACACACTGGGGGCAATGCTGGACACTGGGGCAGATTGCGACAAACTGGGGGCAATGCTGGACACTGGGGCAGATTGCTGGACACACTGGGGGCAATGCTGGACACTGGGGGCAATGCTGGACACTGGGACAGATTGCTGGACACACTAAGGCAATGCTGGCACTGGGGCAGATTGCTGGACACACTAAAGCAATGCTGGACACTGGGGCAGATTGCTGGACACACTGGGGGCAATGCTGGACACTGGGGGCAATGCTGGACACTGGGGCAGATTGCTGGACACACTGGGGGCAATGCTGGACACTGGGGCAGATTGCTGGACACACTGGGGGAAATGCTGGACACTGGGGCAGATTGCTGGACACACTGGGGGCAATGCTGGACATTGGGGGCAATGCTGGACAAAGGGGCAGATTTCTGGACGCACTGGGGGCAGATTGCTGTACGCACTGGGGGCAGATTGCTGGACACACTGGGGGCAATGCTGGACACTGGGGCAGATTGCTGGACACACTGGGGGCAATGCTGGACACTGGGGCAGATTGCTGGACACACTGGGGGCAATGCTGGACACTGGGGCAGATTGCTGGACACACTGGGGGCAATGCTGGACACTGGGGGCAATGCTGGACACTGTGGCAGATTGCTGGACACACTAAGGCAATGCTGGACACACTGGGGCAATGCTGGACACTGCGTCTGTGCGGCCGCCCTGCTTGTGAATCCCAGCCCCGCACTCTGCATAATGCATAACACACTGTGGGGCTGGGATTACCAAGGTGGGTGGCCGCACAGGCGCAGTCTGCAAGCCTGGCTGTGACGTCAGATGGCCAGAGCTCTCTGCGCCTGCACCAAACAGCGATACACAGCGCAGGCACCAGATTTCATGGGTAAACAGTGCTGAGGGGGCGGTGCCCGGCGTTGAGTGACGGCAATGGGGGGGGGGCCAAACTCGGAATCAGCCCCGGGCGGCAAAAGCTCTAGCTACGCCAGTGCTTGACATGCTTCATCAGCGTTTGCAGCTTTTGGCTCACCGACTGGTGTGTGATGTCTCCATGCATTGAAACTCTATACTGCAGATGTTGGAAAGGATTTGTGAGCAGAAGAGAGCAGTTAGTGACTACCACCATAAACAAGGCCATCGGTATTCAGTTCAGACTTCACACATAAGATCTCTGTAGTGGACATGGATGTCAGACGTGAGTACCATCCTCTAAAATTTTGAAGTATCCAACAAGATCGTGTTAGGTGTTGAGTTCCCGCCGCTGCACAGGGGGAATCTCAAACCAGCGTCTGGCTCAAGCTGATACTGTTCAACTAGTTACTGCTGTCCTTCCAGACTCAGTCATCATAACCAGTACTGATTAGGGTTGAGCGACTTTCACTTTTTTAGGATCGAGTTGGGTTTCGCGAAACCCGGCTTTGTCAAAAGTCGAGTCGAGTGAAATCGTCCGATTATCGCCAAAAGTCGGGGATCGACCGAAACATGAAACCCAATGCAAGTCAATGGGGAAGCATAGTCAGCAGTGAGTGGAGGCCAGGAAAACACCTACAGTGCCCATTTTAATGGCAAAAACATCCATTCTTGTTACTGAAGCTTGTCAATCTTAATTTACTTTATATTAATAGTTACAGGAAAGAAATATATCTTGGTACCATGTTAGCCAGTAGATAGAAAAATATTTAGAATTGAGAGTCCTCAGTGGTTGATACCTTTTAATGGCTAACTGAAAAGATGGTAACAAATTGCAAGCTTTCGAGACTACATACGTCTCTTCATCAGGCAAAGACTAAAATAAATTCTGAAGAATCACATATTTATGCACAACATAGTATAGAAAAAAAAAAAAAAAGGGAGAGGGTAAAAAAACCATGGATAAGCCAGGTGACATGAAGCAGAATTACCATGGGTGATAAACAGTTATGTCCATAAATATTGGGCCAATTCTTAGATAAGGATTGTTTTATTGTCCTGTGATTAGGGTCTCTGTTTGATGACCCCACATGGTCTGATGGGCAAGTTCCTTCACAGAGGTCTAGCGCATACCCTATACTAATCCTTACTTGACCCCTGCCTAGCTGTGGAGGTTGGCACCCTGTAAGAACGATTTTTTGGCACCCCCACTCAGCGTCGGCTGTCCCTCTCTGCCCTATCTCACCCTACTATGCAGGTGAGAAATCAATAGCATAAGAACAGAAATGAAAAAAGACAAAAAAATGGTCAAAAAAAATATAATAAACTGAATATAATAAACTTAGCAAAAAATAGGGTGAAAGGAAATTAGTAGGAATAAGATAGCGTTTCCTTATAAAACATATAGCAGAATAATTACATGCTATATTTTAATGGGTATGCCACCATTTTTTTACATAGATATTGTATTCAAGCTAAAACAACTTCTTTTGGACTAGCACCCATACCATAAAGAAGATGTGTCAGAAATAGAGGCCATCAACCATATATTTTGTATCCAATAACATTATTATATTTTTTTTGACCATTTTTTTGTCTTTTTTCATTTCTGTTCTTATGCTATTGTTTTCTCACCTGCATAGTAGGGTGAGATAGGGCAGAGAGGGACAGCCGACGCTGAGTGGGGGCGCCAAAAAATCGTTCTTACAGGGTGCCAACCTCCACAGCTAGGCAGGGGTCAAGTAAGGATTAGTATAGGGTATGCGCTAGACCTTGGTCTTATCATTAGGCAGTTTTTTTTGGCTGCCAACAAACACTGGGTGGTGTATTTTAAATATCTTGAAATAAAATTATTTTTTAAGGGGATGCATGTTCACTAATTTATTCAAAAAAATTCCCATTATGAGAAAGACTTTTTTGAAACACAAGTTCCTTCACATCAGGACTACAAGATACCAGGTACATTCAGCTGCGTCACTTCTAATGTGGTGTACCTAATTATTTGTACTAAATGTCCAACTGGGGGTCTGTATGTAGGGGAGACAGGGCAGAAACTGAGAACAAGGATGAACTCTCATCGCCATACAATAAGAGAAAAAAGAATGGATCTACCTGTGGCAATACATTTCTGTCTCCCAAATCATAACATTATGGACATGAAATTACTTGTTTTAAAGGGTAACTTCAAATCGCAAAAAGACAGGAGAGTCTGGGAATATAAACTGATGACGACCTTTGACACTCTTAATGCAGGAATGAATGTGTCACACGGATTTATGTCTTTTTACATCAACTAACTACAACTAAGGAACTTGCCCATCAGACCATGTGGGGTCATCAAACAGAGACCCTAATCACAGGACAATAAAACAATCCTTATCTAAGAATTGGCCCAATATTTATGGACGTAACTGTTTATCACCCACGGCAATTCTGCTTCATGTCACCTGGCTTATCCATGGTTTTTTTACCCTCTCCCTTTTTTTTTTTTTTTCTATACTATGTTGTGCATAAATATGTGATTCTTCAGAATTTGTTTTAGTCTTTGCCTGATGAAGAGACGTATGTAGTCTCAAAAGCTTGCAATTTGTTACCATCTTTTCAGTTAGCCATTAAAAGGTATCAACCACTGAGGACTCTCAATTCTAAATGTTTTTCTAATAATAGTTAGGCATTGGAAATTGGGGGTCATTTGGCTAAAGTTGTGGGGGGTAGGGCTGGTTCAAGTTTTTAGTGGGCCCAGGAAACGTGGACTACGTCACGGCGGTGGAGCAGTGAGAGGTAAGTATTTCAACTTTGCCAGTGCTGTGATCCTGAGCAAGCAGGGGGGCCCACTCATTCGCATTGACACTGGCACAGGGCCCCTCAAAGTACGGCGGCGTGTTTGCACGGCGGGGGCGCCTCCCACTTGCAGCGACACTTTTGCGTACTATGAGGGGCCCTGTGCCAGTGACGTCGCCAACGAGTATGCCCCCCCACCTGATGAAGGAACCTGCACTTTCATTTGCACCTTCCTCTTTGTCCCTGTGTAAGGTGGTATAGTATGCGGGAAGGGGAACCTGACTTTCAGCAGGGTCAGATTGTGGCTGTGTAGCGTGCAAGGGGAATGTAGTGGTCTGGGTCAATGTACCACAAGACTCATCTAGCACTGGCTGGGTAACAGGACTAACCAGGTGGCATTGCTTTGTTCAGTGGAGTAGAAAACCCAGGAGCGGCAGACACCGTTAGTAGGGCCCAACCACACTAGTAGGCCCAATACAGTTTAATATTAAAAATATAGGCCGAAAGCCTGAAGATTGAAGCTCAGGAAAATAACACAGGACAATACCAAAGTGCGGCAGACACCGTTAGTAGGCCCAACCAATGTAGTAGGCCAAATGCAGTTTAATATTTAAAATGTAGGCGGAAAGCCTGAAGATTGAAGCTCATGAAAACAACACAGGAGAAAACCCAGGAGCGGCAGACACCGTTTTAAGGGCCCAACCAGACTAGTAGGCCCAATGCAGTTTAATATTAAAAATATAGGCCGAAAGCCTGAAGATTGAAGCTCATGAAAACAACACAGGAGAAAACCCAGGAGCGGCAGACACCGTTTTAAGGGCCCAACCACCCTAGTAGGCCCAATGCAGTTTAATATTAAAAATATAGGCCGAAAGCCTGAAGATTGAAGCTCAGGAAAACAACACAGGTGAAAACCCAGGAGCGGCAGACACCGTTTTAAGGGCCCAACCACCCTAGTAGGCCCAATGCAGTTTAATATTAAAAATATAGGCCGAAAGCCTGAAGATTGAAGCTCAGGAAAACAACACAGGAGAAAACACAGGAGCGGCAGACACCGTTTTAAGGGCCCAACCACACTAGTAGGCCCAATGCAAGACCTTGGAAGAATCGAGGAGCCTTTCGGGTTACCGTAGACCCAGATGAAGTCTCGGCAAATGACCTGTGCAGCTGATTAAGCAGTCTGGTCACAGGTCAGAGTCACTACAACGAACTTGGTGAAATGGTCAGTCATCACCAGTGTTCATACCCGAGATGTGCCAGGCCTACAGTTAAGTAGTCAATCATCAATATTTCCAAGGGGGCCAAAGTCACTTTGGTCTCTGTCCGAGCTCTCTGTTCTGGAGGCTTAGCTAGCTCACAGCTCTGACATCTTTGACAGGCCTCCTCTACTGCAGTCTTCAATTGGGGATGATACACCAACTTCTGCAATCTCCGGAATGAAGTGAGCCCTTCTCTCAAGGGCCTCCATGGCCACCACATGGATCAACTTCTCTGGGAGCACCACTGCCAAGTGACCCCCAATTCTCTAAGCAGCTGCACTCTTCTTTGCAGCAACCCATCTTCCAATTGAAGCATCTCCCACTGTCTCAGATCTCGCAGAGCCCCTGGGGACAGAGCATGTCTCTCTTGCCGACAGAGAAGTTGCTTCAGAGCCACGCACTGTCTCAGCTGGGCAAGTTCTTTATCTGCTTGTTAAAGTTGCACAAAGTCATTCCAAGGGTGTTGCAGCACCCATTCTCCAGATTCCTCTCCAATCTGTCCCTGCGTCGCTAGCAAGGTCCTGAAAACCAGGAATCTCTTCTGCCTCTAACTCTTCATCTCGGCCACATTCGGGCCACTCATGAGTCACTCCCAAGAGAGCATCAGCGTGCATGTTCTGGCCCAGTAAGCGATCTTGTACCAATATTTTGCCATGCGGACCATCCAACATTGTTCCAAGGACCCCAACTTTTGTGAACTTTTTGGTCATTGCCCACACCAACGCTAGCTGTTCTAACTTGAAGGAGCTGTAATTGTCCGGGTTCTGTTCCGAGTCGTGAAAAGATCAGCTGGCATAGGCTATCACTTTCTCCTTTTCTCCCTGCATTTGTGATAGAACAGCCCCCAAACCATGTAGACTTCCAACAGTGTGAGAAATCCACATAGGCAAGTATTGGAGCTTGTAATGCTAGGGGAAGAAAACTTACTAGAGTGGACCCTCTGGGTCATGGTATCGAACCTCCCCTGGGTGAGCTAACCAGGTGACAGTGACCCCTCTATAGGCCTGGGGGACTCAAATACCTCAACAGCCAGTGCCAAGAGGGCGGCTTGTAGGGAACAGACAGGATGTGAGATTGCAACAACACACTGGGCTAGGGGAACAGGAAAAAAAAGGGGCGAAGAGGAATACAGGAGATCTGGAATAGGAGAGGGGTACGGACTGGAGAACTGGGTCAGGGATATCCACAAGGCGGAGCGGGAGCAGAGGAATACAGAAAGCCTGGAGAAGGAGAGGAGTATGGGCAGGAGGACAAAGTTGGCGGACAGGAATAACCACAAGGAAGAGCAGGAGCAGGGGACATCCAGATATGGAAGGAGAGGACGGGAGCTAAGGAGGAACGAAATGGAATCACCATGTGGAATGCGGGAGCATAGACATGCAAAAAGGGGCCTAATCACATATGCTGTTAAGCACACAATAATGAGGCGCCTCTTCAAGGAGAGGGTGGCCTGATATACACGATACCTCAGTTCCATTGGCTGGGAAAGGCTTTCGGGTCAGGACACCACAGAAGTAGATTGTCCAGGTGAGGCACATGATTGCACCCAAAGACACATGCGCAAACACAGGAGCACTGCTGCTGACCACGAGGCCGACAGAGCTGAAGAAACATGCCGTGATCCCATCCAGTAAGATGCCGTGATGCAGGAGTGGAAGGGAGAAGGTGAGTAATGGAGGTAGCGGGGGGTTGGGTGGCCATAGCCCTTACAGAACCTCTTCCTTTACATCCCGCTTTCTTGAGGTTAGACAAAAATCTCTTCAGAACACGGGGTGCATCGATGTTCTCACGTGGCTCCCAAGATATCTCCTCAGGTCCAAAACCCTTCCAATCTATTAATTTTTCATGGCCAGAATATCCTCTATCTCAAAGACATTGTCGGTACCAACCGGTGGCGGGGCAGAATTGGGTGAGGAATGGAACTGATAAAGTACCACGGGCTTAAGGACAAAGACCTGGAAGGTGTTGGGAATATGGAACGAGGCAGGCAACTTCACTTTATAGGCCACATCATTGATGCGTTTAAGGATCTCAAGAGAACCAATGTAACGGGGACCCAGTTTGTAAGAGGGAATCTTCAGTCTGACATATCTAGATGAGAGCCAAACCTTATCGCCATGGAGGCAAGGAGAAGAATCCAAACATCTTTTATCGGCATGCCTTTTCATCCAACCACTAGCTTTGTCAAGTGCTCGCTTGGTCTCATTCCAGATCTTAGAAAATTCCATAGATAAAGAGTTGGCTGCAGGCACACCAGAGGCTGGAGATACTGGAAGAGGTATACCAGGATGTTGCCCAAAGACAATGAAAAAAGGAGACCTGGAAGAAGATTCGCTACGGTGGTTATTATAAGAGTATTCTGCCCAGGGAAGACCCAGTCACCTTGATGAGCGCTGGAGAAGTGCCGTAGGTAGTATGTTAGAACTTGATTAGTTTGCTACACTTGACCATTGGTCTGAGGATGGTAAGCCAAGGAGAAACATGTCCAGAAGCCTGCAAAGAGCTCTCCAAAACCGGTAAGTGAACTGAACTCCTCGATCAGATACGATGTGACGAGGGAATCCACGAGTCTAAAGATGTGAAGAATAAAAATTTTTGCTAACTCAGAAGCAGAAGGCAGTCCAGGTAATGGAACAAAATGAGCCATCTTAGGGAAACGGTCCACGGCCACCAAAATTACAGTGCAACCAGAGAATCGAGGAATATCTGTGATAAAGTCCATGGCAATATGTTGCCATGGAATAGAAGGAACTGGAAGAGGAAGCAAAATACCAGTGGTTAATTGTCTTGAGACCTTATTCTTGTCACAGGAAGGACAGGAAGCAGTGAATTCCTCCATGTTTTGCCAAAGAGGGGGCCACCAGTAGTAGCGATAGATAAGGGAGAGGATCTTCTTGATCCCAACATAACCAGTGATTTTAGAGGAATTTCCCCAACATAGCACTCTTCCTCTGTCATCCTCAGACACGAAGGTCTTACCCGGTGGTGGATTAACAAGATTCAAGGGAGCCACAGTGATGATTTTGGTAGGATCAATAATGTGCAACGGCTCTTCACTAGTGTTGAGCATTCCGATACTGCAAATATCGGGTATCGGCCGATATTTGTGGTATCGGAATTCCGATACTGAGTTCCGATACTTTTTGCATATCGAATACCGGAACCGGAAGTTCCCATAATGCTATGAGCCAGTTTGATTTGATTCAGCCAATGAGGAATCCTAAGAAGTGTGGGCACATCCTGTTGGGCATGTAGGTATGTTAACTAATGGCATGGCTGTGATTGGTGTTGTGAATTTGGATTCTGGGCTCCCCCGGTGGCCGCTTGTGGAATTGGACTTGTCATCCTCTTTCCTGTTTCACCTGGTTCCATCAGTAGTGGGTGTCGCTATTTAAGCTCATTTCTCTGGTGGTTTCTTGCCGGTCAACAATGTTATCTGATGCCTCTCAGTGCTTGTTCCTGCTTCTAGACAACTACTAGATAAGTTGGACTTTTGTCCATGTTTCGTTTTGCCTATTTGTTCCAGTTCACAGCTGAAGTTTTGTTACTGTGTCTGGAAAGCTCTCGTTGATCAGGGATTGCTACTCTGGCGTTATGAGTTAATGCCAGAGTTTAAGGTAATCTCTGGATGGTGTTTTGTTAGTGTTTTTCTGCTGACCATGAAAGTATACTATCTGTCTTCTGCTATCTAGTAAGCGGACCTCAAATTTGCTAAGACTATTTTCCTGCTGCGTTTGTTGTTTCATCTGAACTCACCGTCATTATATGTGGGGGGCTACTGTCTTCTTTGGAATATTTCTCTAGAGGTGAGCCAGGTCTTATATTTCCCTCTGCTAGCTATTTAGGTCTTAGGCCAGAGCTGGGCATCTAGCGATAAATAGGAAATGCTACCTGGCTATTTCTAGTTGCGCGGCAGGCTTAGTTCATGGTCAGTATAGTTCCATCTTCCGAGAGCTTGTCCCTCTATAGGCTTGCTATGATCTCTGCCTGCAGAGATCATGACAGTTTGACCGGCCAGTAAAGTGTTTAAGACCCAGGTTGAGAAAGGAGAGTTATAAGAAGTCTGCTGGAATTTTTTTTTTTTTTTTCCTCCAGTTTGCCTTGCTGCAGTCTTTTTTCTCTCTCTCCTCCTAAACTCTGTATGACTCTGTGTGCACCTGACAATAATGGATCTTCAGAGTGTAACTGCGGGTTTGAATAATCTCATCGGCCCTTATAGAATATTGGAGATTCTTAATCCTGTTTCTTTCCGTTTGGACCTCCCTGCGTCCTTTTCCATTCATAACGTTTTTCATCGGTCGTTATTGCGCAGGTATGAGGTACCTGTTGTACCTTCAGTTGAGCCTCCTGCTCCGGTGTTGGTTGAGGGTGAGTTGGAGTACGTTGTGGAGAAAATTTTGGACTCTCGTGTTTCCAGACGGAGACTCCAGTATCTGGTCAACTGGAAGGGTTACGGCCAGGAGGATAATTCTTGGGTCAATGCATCTGATGTTCATGCTTCTGATCTTGTTCGTGCCTTCCATAGGGCTCATCCTGGTCGCCCTGGTGGATCTGGTGAGGGTTCGGTGCCCCCTCCTTGAGGGGGGGGTACTGTTGTGAATTTGGATTCTGGGCTCCCCCGGTGGCCGCTTGTGGAATTGGACTTGTCATCCTCTTTCCTGTTTCACCTGGTTCCATCAGTAGTGGGTGTCGCTATTTAAGCTCATTTCTCTGGTGGTTTCTTGCCGGTCAACAATGTTATCTGATGCCTCTCAGTGCTTGTTCCTGCTTCTAGACAACTACTAGATAAGTTGGACTTTTGTCCATGTTTCGTTTTGCCTATTTGTTCCAGTTCACAGCTGAAGTTTTGTTACTGTGTCTGGAAAGCTCTCGTTGATCAGGGATTGCTACTCTGGCGTTATGAGTTAATGCCAGAGTTTAAGGTAATCTCTGGATGGTGTTTTGTTAGTGTTTTTCTGCTGACCATGAAAGTATACTATCTGTCTTCTGCTATCTAGTAAGCGGACCTCAAATTTGCTAAGACTATTTTCCTGCTGCGTTTGTTGTTTCATCTGAACTCACCGTCATTATATGTGGGGGGCTACTGTCTTCTTTGGAATATTTCTCTAGAGGTGAGCCAGGTCTTATATTTCCCTCTGCTAGCTATTTAGGTCTTAGGCCAGAGCTGGGCATCTAGCGATAAATAGGAAATGCTACCTGGCTATTTCTAGTTGCGCGGCAGGCTTAGTTCATGGTCAGTATAGTTCCATCTTCCGAGAGCTTGTCCCTCTATAGGCTTGCTATGATCTCTGCCTGCAGAGATCATGACAGATTGGCTGCTGAAATGATGTTATGATGCACTATAAAAGCCGCCGCCGCCATTTTGGGTTCACTCTGCTGTGAATTCAGTTAGGGACAGGACGCTGCTGTTCTGACTCTGAGGGACAGTTTGAGATAGCGATTTGCTATATTGTGCTTTACCCAGGCTACTTTAGCAACCGCTGTGTGAAGCTTTCACAGCTGTTCACAGCTGTCTGCAAGGTCTGTGTGTGTGAGTGCAGCTCACGCTGTAGTCTGTTCTGCAGCCACCTCCGGTTGTAGTCCGCTCAGTGTGCGTCACTGCCTCATACATAGTCCTTTTTTTGTTTTATTGCTGCACATTTTTCCTGATTTCTCCTATTAGTGTGCTTCCATCCGTATCCATCTACATTGGTTGCAAACACTATATAGGAGTAGATAGCGGAGCCTTTCTGCAGCCTTTCAGTGCCAGTGCACAGTTCTCTGCACTGTTCATGACTGTCTGTGAGGTCCCTGTGTGTGAGTGCAGCTCACCCTGTAGTGTGCTCTGCAGCCACCTGTGGTTGTAGTCCGCTCAGCGTGCATCACTGCCTCATACATTGTCCTTTTTTGCTGTAGTGCTGCTTATTTTTCCTGAATTTCTCCTATTAGTGTGCTTCCATCCGTATCCAGCTAAATTGGTTGCAAACACTATATAGGAGTAGATAGAGGAGCCTTTCTGCTGGCTTGTGCCCTGCAGCCCCAGCCACATTAGTATTAGCCTATTTTTTGGAGACTCATCTATTGCGTTGTAGGTTACCTTCCTGCAATGTAATAGCTACAAAAAGTTTGTGATACTATCGCTTTTACATCTTTGGTCACATCCTTTTTTTTGTGAAAAAAAAATGTAAATAAAGTTCACCAAACACTACACTTTACAGAAGTGTGGGCCACATTAGCTCATATTAAAGTGTAGTCCACATTTTATAAAATTAGTGTTTCTTATACCTGTTAGCAGCTGGTCAGGAATAAGCACACTAAGCCCTTAGTACTTTTCTGCTTATCTTTATCAGTCTTCCAAGATGAAGAAGGCAGGGAGTAAGGGTACCGTCTCACAGTGGCACTTTGGTCGCTACGACGGCGCGATCCGTGACGCTCCAGCGTCGCTCCAATATCGCTCCAGCGTCGTAGACAGCGGTCACACTTCGCAATGCACGACGCTGGAGCGATAATTTCATGACGTATTTGCGATGTAAAAGCCGTTGGTTACTGTGCACACATCGTATACAACCTTTGTTACACGATGCGATCATGCCGCCACAGCGGAACACTTGACGACGAAAGAAAGTTTCAAACGATCTGCTACGACATACAATTCTCAGCGGGGTCCCTGATCGCAGTAGCGTGTCAGACACAGCAATGTCGTATGGATATCGCTGGAACGTCACGGATCGTGCCGTCGTAGCGACCAAAGTGCCACTGTGAGACAGTACCCTTAGGCACGTGGTCGTGGGCGTGGAGTTTCAGCAGGGAGAGGACGTGGGGATTCTGTGCCTGCTGCAGGCACCAGTGACTCAGCATCCCCCAGTTTTACCAGGGAACAGTCCTTTATGCTCAGCTTTGTAGG
Organism: Ranitomeya variabilis; assembly: GCF_051348905.1. NCBI lineage: Eukaryota > Metazoa > Chordata > Amphibia > Anura > Dendrobatidae > Ranitomeya > Ranitomeya variabilis. The sequence goes on along the minus strand of NC_135232.1, from coordinate 533,983,659 downwards.
AGCTCGCCGTACCCCACTGCTGCGGGAGGAACAAATTGAAGCCGTTGTCGGATGGATGGCAGCTAACGCATTGACTTTTATTATTATTATTATTATTATTCATTTTTATAGCGCCATTTATTCCATGGCGCTTTACATGTGAAATACGGGGCAAATATAGACAAATACATTAGACATGAGCAAAAAAAACAAGGCACACGGGTACATAAGGAGGGAGGACCCTGCCCGCGAGGGCTCACAATCTGCAGGGGATGGGTGATGATACACTAGGAGAGGGCAGAGCTGGTTGTGCGGCGGTTCAGTAGGACTTCAATTACTTCCACATCCTCTCAGGTCCAGAGCACTGAAGAGCAACCATCTGTCATTTCATCACCTGCCAAATTGCCCAGGCACTCAGAGAGCCCGGGACAGGAGCCATCTCTACTTCTGTTCTCTGAATCTCTTGGCTTGGAAAGAGGGGGCCACCCAAGCAGCATTCTAGAATGTGAAGAAGAGGGAGTATGCAGTGATGCGCAACAGCTTTGTCTTTCTGAATCTGAAGAGGCGGGTGGGCCAGTGCCTATGGTCAGCACACCTCAGTACGCATCTGATAATGAGACTCAGGTGCCACTTTCTGGTGCGTACTGTGCTGGCGAGACTACCCAGGAGAACCAGGTGTTCAAAGAGGGTAGTGTAGATGATGAGGTCCTTGACCCATCATGGCGTGAGGAACAGGAAGGTGGTGGGAGCAGCTCTGAGGAAGAGATTCCCCGAAAGGCCAAAATAGGAGAGGGAGGGGGCAGACTTGGTTGCCTGTAGCCTCCACGTCGGCACCCATTAGGAGCATTCCTCTTCCAAAACCCAAAATGGGCGCTCCCAGGACTTGCAGTGTGTGGTCCTTTTTTGACACAGTTGCAGATGACATTTGCTTTGTCAAATGCAAACTATGTAATCAGAAATTCAAAAGAGGGAAAAGTGTCAGCAACCTCAATACCACCAATATGTGGAAACATGTGCGGACCAAGCACGTGGTGGAGTTACAAAGACACACTGAAGACATAGGCCAACCTACAGCACCACCTACAATCTCTTCAGCTCGTGTTGTAGCCTCTTCCTCCTGCTCACACACAGCTGGTTTGGCTTCCTCACAGGATCGCCATGGAAGAACCTCTGGCACTGTTGTACAGAGAAACAGTGTAATTCTACCCACAGCACCACGTTCCCTGTCATCCTCACACTCCCAGGCCAGTCTACAGCCATCGGTAGCACAGGCATGGGAGAAAAGGTGGCCATACTCGGCAAACCACCCCCGAGCACAGGCTCTGAATGCTGGCATTGCATAACTACTGTCCCTTGAATTGCTCTCATTCAGGCTGGTGGAGACTGACACTTTCCGTAACTTCATGGCATTGGCAGTCCCACAATACAACATGCCCAGCCGCTTTTATTTCAGCAGGCAAGCTGTCCCTGCCCTGTAAAAGCATGTGGAGGGAAAAATTAAACATGCGCTACTAAACGCCGTCAGTTGCAAGGTCCACCTGACCACCGATGCGTGGACCAGTAACCATGGACAGGGACGATACCTTTCCTTCACTGCCCATTGGGTAAATGTTGTGGAGCTGGGTACAGATCTTGAGAGTGGCGCTGTACGTGTTCTGCCAACTCCAAGGATTGCAGGAATCCAGTCTGTACACATTGCCTCCTCCTCATACTCCAGTTCCTCTGAATCATCGCTGCAGGAGCCATCAGTCTACATCCACATGGACCCATGAACGCTTACCTGTCATGACCGACTGAAATTAATTTCTTTGGGGAATCGAAGCCACACAGCACAGGAGCTCTGGAATGCTATCAAGCAGGAGAGCGATGTGTGGTTTGTGCCAGCGAATCTCCAGCCAGGCATGGTAGTGTGTGACAATGGCCGAAATCTGGTGGCAGCTCTGGGCCTCGGCAACCTCACTGACATCCCATGCCTGGCACATGTGCTCAACTTTGTCGTGCAGAGTTTTGCTGAGGGACTATCCGGATCTTGATGCACTGCTGCACAAGGTCCACCTAGAGTGTGCTCACTTGCGGCGTTCCAGCATGGCAAGATCACGCATTGCAGCTCTGCAGCGCCGATTCCGCCTTCCGGAACATCGCATCATATGTGACCTACCTACCAGGTGGAATTCAACGTTACATATGTTGGAGCGGTTGTGTGAGCAGCAGGCAGCAGTAATGGAGTACCAGCTGCATCAGGCGCAAACAAGTCGCACTGCGCGCCGTTCACACTTCACCACCAGTGAGTGGGCCTCTATGAAGGACATCTGCCACGTTTTGCGTGCCTTCGATGATTCCACGCAGATGGCGAGTGCAGATGATGCACTAGTCAGCATGAATCTCCCCCTTATCTGTCTGCTTGAAAAAACACTGCAAGCAATAAGGGAGGAGGTTTCAGAAGAGATGGAGGAGGAGGAGTCAGAAATGCCATCTGCTTCTGGACAGTCTGCGCAATGTGGTTCCTCACAAAGGCCTAGGCTGGGAACACTTTGTGAGGAGGATGAGGAGGAGTCAATGGAGGAGGAGGAGGAAGACTTCTGTCCAGAGGAGGGAGGTACACAATGCTCTAGTAGTCAGTATGTAGAGCGAGGGTGGGGTGATGCAGAGCAGGCAGAGATGACGCCTCAAGCAGGGGACAGCGTTTCTTGGCCAGTTGGCAGTCTGCAGCACATGGTTGAGTTCATGCTGCAGTGCCTGAGATACGAGCGCCGCAGTGCCCACATTCGCAACACGGCTGATTATTGGGTGTACACCCTCCTAGATCCTCGTTACCAGGACAACTTACAAACCCTCATAACACCGTTGAACCGGGAGCGTAAAATGCGGGAGTACCAGGACGCACTAGTGCATTCCATCATGTTCTCCCTTCCACCCGAGAGCAGTGCTGCTAGTGCTTTACAAAGCAACTCAGTGCGTCGAGGCAGTGGAGGAAGCTTTGCAGAAAGAGGGAGCAGAAGCAGCGCCTCAGTACAAGGCAAGACCTGTATGGCCCAAATGTGGCAAGGTTTTGTGTGCCCGCCACAAATGTCTACACCATCACAGATGGCTCCAGTCACCAGGAGGCAACGTTTTCGTCAGATGGTGACAGACTACATGTCTTGCCCTCTCAGTGTACTCCCAGTCGGCTCTTCCCCCTTCAAATTTTGGGTCTCTAGGCTGGATACATGGCCAGAGCTTAGCCAGTATGCATTGGAGGTGCTGGCTTGCCCTGCTGCTAATGTATTATCGGAACGCATCTTTAGTGCCGCTGGTGGTGTACTAAAAGACCGTCGCACACCACTATCCTCCGATAACGTTGACCGGCTTACTTTTCTGAAAATGAACAAGGCCTGTATCTCGTAGGAATTTGCCACTCCTCCTCCAGATTAAATAATTGGTTGGCAACAGTATCCAGGTCTCCTATTTTTTTTCATGTTTCTACCACCTGAACTGTAATCCCTGGGCTCCAACACCGCCAGTTGCTGCTCAGAAGTGCCGTCTGCACAGTCAACACATGACCCAGTGTTATTGGGGTTCAGTAATGCCAGGTGATCCCCTGCTGTATATCTGGCAATTTCTCTTGCTGTGTCCACATTCACACTACTAGTGATTGTAAAGGGAACATGTCACCCCCAAAATCGATGGTGACGTAAGCTGACCGTCATCAGGGGCTTATCTGCAGCATTACAGAATGCTGTAGATAAGCCCCCGATGTTATCTGAAAAAGGAGAAAAAGACATTAGATTATACTCACCCGGGGCGTTCCCGCTGTTGTCCGGGTCCGATGGGTGTCTCAAGTCCGGTCTGGGGCCTCCCATCTTCATTCCATGATGTCCTCTTCTGGTCTTCACGCCACAGACCCGGTCAGGCGTACTTTGTTGGCCCTGTTGAGGACAGAGCAAAGTACTGCAGTGCGCATGCACTGGGAAAGGTCATACAGGCCTGGCGCTTGCTCAATGCAGTACTTTCCTCTGCCCTTAACACAGCAGACAAAGTACGGCTGCACCGGAGCTGCGGCGTGAAGACCAGAAGAGGACGTCATGGAATGAAAATGGGAGGCCCCAGACCGAACCTGAGACACCCATCGGACCCGGACCGCAGCGGGAAGGCCCCTGGGTGAGTATAATCTAACGTCTTTTTCTCTTCTTTCAGGTAACATCGGGGGCTTATCTACAGCATTACAGAATGCTGTAGATAAGCCCCCGATGTTACCTGAAAGAGGAGAAAAAGACGTTAGATTATACTCACCCAGGGGCCTTCCCGCTGCGGTCCGGGTCCGATGGGTGTCTCAGGTCCGGCATTCTGTAATGCTGTAGATAAGCCCCCGATGTTACCTGAAAGAAGAGAAAAAGACGTTAGAGTATACTCAGACAGGGGGCGTTCCCGCTGCGGTCCGGTTCCGATGGGTGTCTCAGGTCCGGTCCTGGGCCTCCCATCTTCATTCCATGACGTCCTCTTCTGGTCTTCACGCCGCAGGTCCGGCGCAGGCGTACTTTGTCTGCCCTTTTGAGGGCAGAGCAAAGTACGGCTGTGCATATGTGCTGGGAAAGGTCATAGACACCTGGGGCATGCGCAATGCAGTACTTTGCTCTGCCCTCAACACGGCAGACAAAGTACGGCTGCGCCGAAGCTGCAGCATGAAGACCAGAAGAGGACATCATGGAATGAGGATGGGAGGCCCTGGACTGGACCTGAGACACCCATCGGACCGCAGCGGGAACGCCCCTGGGTGAGTTTAATCTAACGTCTTTTTCTCCTCTTTCAGGTAACATCGGGGGCTTATCTACAGCATTACAGAATGCTGTAGATAAGCCTTTGATTTTGAGCTTACCTCACCATTGATTTTGGGGGTGACAGATTCCCTTTAAACTTGCTCCAATTACGCCTCTGCCTCCACTCTGTTTTGAGTATGTACCCTGGGCTCCATCACCGTCAGTTGCTGCTCGGAAGTGCCATCTGCACAGTCAACACTTGCTGCCGTGTTATTGGGTTTCAGTAACGTCAGCTGATCCCCTGCTGTGTGTCCTGCAATGTCTCCTGCTCTGTCCACATTCGAAAAACTACTGATATTAAACTTGACTCTGGGCTCCAACACTGCCAGTTGCTGCTCGGAAGTGCTGTCCATACAGTCAACACTTGCTCCGGTGTTATTGGGGTTCAGTATCGTCAGCTGATCCCCCAGTTGTCTGTACGGCCATGTCTCCTGCTCTGTCCACAGTCACACTACTAAGACAGATATTAAACTTGCTCCAATTAGGCCTCAGCCTGCACTAAATTTCTGTGATTGACCCTGGGCTTTAACACTGTTAGTTGCTGCTCGGAAGTGCTGTCCGCACAGTCAACACTTGCTGCCGTGTTATTGGGTTTCAGTAATGTCAGCTGATCCCCTGCTGTGTGTCCGGCAATGTCTCCTGCTCTGTCCACATTCGAAAAACTACTGATATTAAACTTGACCTTGGGCTCCAACACTGCCAGTTGCTGCTTGGAAGTGCTGTCCGCACAGTCAACACTTGCTGCCGTGTTATTGGGTTTCAGTAACGTCAGCTGATCTCCAGCTGTGTGTCCGGCAATGTCTCCTGCTCTGTTCACAGTCACACTACTAAGACAGATATTAAACTTGCTCCAATTAGGCCTCAGCCTGCACTAAATTTCTATGATTGACCCTGGGCTCCAAGACCGTCAGTTGCTGCTCGGAAGTGCTGTCTGCACAGTCAACACTTGCTGCCGTGTTATTGTGTTTCAGTAACGTCAGCTGATCCCCAGCTGTGTATCCGGCAATTGCTCCTGCTACCTCCACACTCACACTACTATAGATATGAAACTAGCTCCAATTGGGCCTCGGCCTACACTCAGTTTCTCCTGTAATCCCTGGGCTCCAACACCGCCAGTTGCTGCTCAGAAGTGCCGTCTGCACAGTCAACAGTTGCTCCTCTGTTATTGTGGTTCAGTAACGCCAGCTATTCCCCTGCTGTGTGTGTGCAGCAATTTCTCCACTCTGTTTCTAGCATTAACCCTGGGCTCCAACACCGCCAGTTGCTGCTCAGAAGTGCCATCTGCACAGTCAACACATGCTGCCGTGTTATTGGGGTTCAGTAACGTAAGCTGATACCCAGCTGTGTATCCGGCAATAGCTCCTGTTACCTCCACACTCACACTACTACAGATATGAAACTTGCACCAATTAGACCTCGGCCTACATTCAGTTTCTCCTGTAATCCCTGGGCTACAACACCGCCAGTTGCTGCTTGGAAGTGCCGTCTGCACAGTCAACAGTTGCTCCTCTGTTATTGGGGTTCAGTAACGCCAGCTGCTCCCCTGCTGTGTATGCAGCAATTTCTCCACTCTGTTTCTAGCATTAACCCTGGGCTCCAACACCTCTAGCTGCTGCTCGGAAGTGCTGTCCGCACAGTCAATACTTGCTGCCGTGTTATTGGGCTTCAGTAACGTCAGCTGATCCCCAGCTGTGTATCCGGAAATTGCTCCTGCTACCTCCACACTCACAATACTATAGATATGAAACTTGCTCCAATTGGGCCTCGGCCTACACTCAGTTTCTCCTGTAATCCCTGGGCTCCAACACTGCCAGTTGCTGCTCGGAAGTGCCATCTGCACAGTCAACAGTTGCTCCTCTGTTATTGGGGTTCAGTAACGCCAGCTGCTCCCCTGCTGATTGTGCAGCAATTTCTCCACTCTGTTTCTAGCATTAACCCTGGGCTCCAACACCGCCATTTGCTGCTCGGAAGTGCCATCTGCACAGTCAACACATGCTGCCGTGTTATTGGGGTTCAGTAACGTCAGCTGATCCCCAGCTGTGTATCCAGCAATTGCTCCTGCTACCTCCACACTCACACTACTACAGATATGAAACTTGCACCAATTAGACCTTGGCCTACATTCAGTTTCTCCTGTAATCCCTGGGCTACAACACTGCCAGTTGCTGCTTGGAAGTGCAATCTGCACAGTCAACAGATGCTCCTCTGTTATTGGGGTTCAGTAATGCAAGCTGCTCCACTGCTGTGTGTGCGGCAATTTCTAGTGCTGTGTCCACCTTCACAGTACTACTGATTTTAAAGGGAACCTGTCACCCCCTAAATCGATGGTGAGGTAAGCTCACCGTCATCAGGGGCTTATCTACATCATTACAGAATGCTGTAGATAAGCCCCCGATGTTACCTGAAAGGGGAGAAAAAGACGTTAGATTATACTCACCCAGGGGCAGAGCAAAGTACTGCAGTGCGCAGGTGCCGGGCCTCTCTGACCTTTCCCGTCGCCTGCGCACTGCTGTACTTTGCTCTACCCTCAACAGGGCAGACAAAGTACGCCTGTGCCAGAGCTGCGGCATGAAGACCAGAAGAGGACGTCATGGAATGAAGATTAGGGTTGAGCGACTTTCATTTTTTTAAGATCGAGTCTGGTTTTGTGAAACCCGATTTAGTCCAGAGTCGAGTCGAGTGAAGTCGGCCGATTATCGCTAAAAGTCGGGGATCGACCGAAACACGAAACCCAATGCAAGTCAATGGGGAAGCATAGCCGGCAGTGAGTGGAGGCCAGGAAAACACCTACAGTGCACATTTTACTGCCAAAAACATCCATTCTTGTTTTCTGAAGCTTGTCAATCTTAATTAACTTTATAATAATAGTTGGGCACTGGAAATTGGGGGTCATTTGGCAAAAGTTGTGGGGGTACGGCTGGTTCAAGGTTTTAGTGGGCCCAGGAAACATGGACTATGTCATGGCGGTGGAGCAGGGAGAGGTAAGTATTTCAACGTTGCAAGTGCTGTGATCCTGAGCAAGCAGGGGGGGCCCACTCGTTCGCATTGGCACTGGCACAGGGCCCCTCAAAGTACGGCGGTGTGTTTGCATGGCGGGGGCGCCTCCCACCAGCAGCGACACTTTTGCGTACTCTGAGTGGCCCTGTGCCAGTGACGTCACCAACGAGTATGCCCCCCCACCTGATGAAGGAACCTGCACTTTCATCTGCACCTTCCTCTTTGTCCCTGTGTAAGGTGGTATAATATGCGGGAAGGGGAACCTTACTTTCAGCAGGGTCAGATTCTGGCTGTGTAGAGTACAAGGGGAATGTAGTGGTCTAGGTCAATGTACCAGCAGACTCATCTAGCAGTGGCTGGGCAATGGGCAGGATGATGAGGAAACAGATATAGGGCCAAAGAATAAAGTAGGCTAAATGCAGATCAAAATTGGTAACAGGACTAAACAGGCGGCATTGCTTTGTTCAGTGGAGTAGCAAACCCAAGAGCAGCAGACACTGTTTCAAGGGCCTAACCACACTAGTAGGCCAAATGCAGTTTAATATCTGATAGTATAGGCCGAAAGCCAGAATGTGGAAGCTCAGCTTTGTTCAGTTGAGGACAACACCAGGGAGGGGCAGACACCGTTAGTAGGCCCTAACCACCATTTTGTTTTTTAAAAAACACTTAATGAGAGCCAGAAGGTTGAAGCTCAGCTTTATTCAGTTGAGGGCAACACCAGGGAGGGGCAGACACCGTTAGTAGGCCGGAACCACCAATGTGTTTAAAAACAGCAGTTAATCAGAGCCGGAAGGTAGAAGCTCAGCTTTATTCAGTTGAGGGCAACACCAGGGAGGGGCAGACACCGTTAGTAGGCCGGAACCACCAATGTGTTTAAAAACAGCAGTTAATCAGAGCCAGAAGGTAGAAGCTCAGCTTTATTCAGTTGAGGGCAACACCAGGGAGGGGCAGAAGCCGTTAGTAGGCCCTAACCACCATTTTGTTTTTTAAAAAACACTTAATGAGAGCCAGAAGGTTGAAGCTCAGCTTTATTCAGTTGAGGGCAACACCAGGCAGGGGCAGACACCGTTAGTAGGCCGGAACCACCAATGTGTTTAAAAACAGCAGTTAATCAGAGCCGGAAGGTAGAAGCTCAGCTTTATTCAGTTGAGGGCAACACCAGGGAGGGGCAGACACCGTTAGTAGGCCGGAACCACCAATGTGTTTAAAAACAGCAGTTAATCAGAGCCGGAAGGTAGAAGCTCAGCTTTATTCAGTTGAGGGCAACACCAGGGAGGGGCAGAAGCCGTTAGTAGGCCCTAACCACCATTTTGTTTTTTAAAAAACACTTAATGAGAGCCAGAAGGTTGAAGCTCAGCTTTATTCAGTTGAGGGCAACACCAGGCAGGGGCAGACACCGTTAGTAGGCCGGAACCACCAATGTGTTTAAAAACAGCAGTTAATCAGAGCCGGAAGGTAGAAGCTCAGCTTTATTCAGTTGAGGGCAACACCAGGGAGGGGCACAAGCCGTTAGTAGGCCCTAACCACCATTTTGTTTTTTAAAAAACACTTAATGAGAGCCAGAAGGTTGAAGCTCAGCTTTATTCAGTTGAGGGCAACACCAGGGAGGGGCAGACACCGTTAGTAGGCCCTAACCACCATTTTGTTTTTTAAAAAACACTTAATGAGAGCCAGAAGGCTGAAGCTCAGCTTTATTCAGTTGAGGGCAACACCAGGCAGGGGCAGACACCGTTAGTAGGCCGGAACCACCAATGTGTTTAAAAACAGCAGTTAATCAGAGCCGGAAGGTAGAAGCTCAGCTTTATTCAGTTGAGGGCAACACCAGGGAGGGGCAGAAGCCGTTAGTAGGCCCTAACCACCATTTTGTTTTTTAAAAAACACTTAATGAGAGCCAGAAGGTTGAAGCTCAGCTTTATTCAGTTGAGGGCAACACCAGGCAGGGGCAGACACTGTTAGTAGGCCGGAACCACCAATGTGTTTAAAAACAGCAGTTAATCAGAGCCGGAAGGTAGAAGCTCAGCTTTATTCAGTTGAGGGCAACACCAGGGAGGGGCACAAGCCGTTAGTAGGCCCTAACCACCATTTTGTTTTTTAAAAAACACTTAATGAGAGCCAGAAGGTTGAAGCTCAGCTTTATTCAGTTGAGGGCAACACCAGGCAGGGGCAGACACCGTTAGTAGGCCGGAACCACCAATGTGTTTAAAAACAGCAGTTAATCAGAGCCGGAAGGTAGAAGCTCAGCTTTATTCAGTTGAGGGCAACCCCAGGGAGGGGCACAAGCCGTTAGTAGGCCCTAACCACCATTTTGTTTTTTAAAAAACACTTAATGAGAGCCAGAAGGTTGAAGCTCAGCTTTATTCAGTTGAGGGCAACACCAGGGAGGGGCAGACACCGTTAGTAGGCCCTAACCACCATTTTGTTTTTTAAAAAACACTTAATGAGAGCCAGAAGGTTGAAGCTCAGCTTTATTCAGTTGAGGGCAACACCAGGCAGGGGCAGACACCGTTAGTAGGCCGGAACCACCAATGTGTTTAAAAACAGCAGTTAATCAGAGCCGGAAGGTAGAAGCTCAGCTTTATTCAGTTGAGGGCAACACCAGGGAGGGGCAGAAGCCGTTAGTAGGCCCTAACCACCATTTTGTTTTTTAAAAAACACTTAATGAGAGCCAGAAGGTTGAAGCTCAGCTTTATTCAGTTGAGGGCAACACCAGGCAGGGGCAGACACCGTTAGTAGGCCGGAACCACCAATGTGTTTAAAAACAGCAGTTAATCAGAGCCGGAAGGTAGAAGCTCAGCTTTATTCAGTTGAGGGCAACACCAGGGAGGGGCAAAAGCCGTTAGTAGGCCCTAACCACCATTTTGTTTTTTAAAAAACACTTAATGAGAGCCAGAAGGTTGAAGCTCAGCTTTATTCAGTTGAGGGCAACACCAGGGAGGGGCAGACACCGTTAGTAGGCCCTAACCACCATTTTGTTTTTTAAAAAACACTTAATGAGAGCCAGAAGGTTGAAGCTCAGCTTTATTCAGTTGAGGGCAACACCAGGCAGGGGCAGACACCGTTAGTAGGCCGGAACCACCAATGTGTTTAAAAACAGCAGTTAATCAGAGCCGGAAGGTAGAAGCTCAGCTTTATTCAGTTGAGGGCAACACCAGGGAGGGGCAGAAGCCGTTAGTAGGCCCTAACCACCATTTTGTTTTTTAAAAAACACTTAATGAGAGCCAGAAGGTTGAAGCTCAGCTTTATTCAGTTGAGGGCAACACCAGGCAGGGGCAGACACCGTTAGTAGGCCGGAACCACCAATGTGTTTAAAAACAGCAGTTAATCAGAGCCGGAAGGTAGAAGCTCAGCTTTATTCAGTTGAGGGCAACACCAGGGAGGGGCAGAAGCCGTTAGTAGGCCCTAACCACCATTTTGTTTTTTAAAAAACACTTAATGAGAGCCAGAAGGTTGAAGCTCAGCTTTATTCAGTTGAGGGCAAAACCAGGCAGGGGCAGACACCGTTAGTAGGCCGGAACCACCAATGTGTTTAAAAACAGCAGTTAATCAGAGCCGGAAGGTAGAAGCTCAGCTTTATTCAGTTGAGGGCAACACCAGGGAGGGGCAGAAGCCGTTAGTAGGCCCTAACCACCATTTTGTTTTTTAAAAAACACTTAATGAGAGCCAGAAGGTTGAAGCTCAGCTTTATTCAGTTGAGGGCAACACCAGGCAGGGGCAGACACCGTTAGTAGGCCGGAACCACCAATGTGTTTAAAAACAGCAGTTAATCAGAGCCGGAAGGTAGAAGCTCAGCTTTATTCAGTTGAGGACAACTTGAATTAGGGACTGCAGACAGACTTAGCAGGCTGTCCCCTGTGTGGACCATGCATCCAATACATTAACCCATTGAGCCACAAAGGACACGTAACCTTCCGTGGCCATGCCTACAGGTCCATGTGTCTGTTGTCAGGTGTACCTTTGTCAGTGTAGGCCTATTGGAAGGAGGGACCGCAGACAGGCTTCGAAGGCCTAACACAATAAAATGGGCTGGCTGTAGGCACTTTAAAATTGGTTCCAGGGGTACACGGGCAGCAGTGGTCTGGTCAGTGGAGGCCTAGTGGAAGGAGGGACCGCAGACAGGCTTCGAAGGCCTAACACAATAAAATGGGCTGGCTGTAGGCACTTTAAAATTGGTTCCAGGGGTACACGGGCAGCAGTGGTCTGGTCAGTGGAGGCCTATTGGAAGGAGGGACCGCAGACAGGCTTCGAAGGCCTAACACAATAAAATGTGCTGGCTGTAGGCACTTTAAAATTGGTTCCAGGGGTACACGGGCAGCAGTGGTCTGGTCAGTGGAGGCCTAGTGGAAGGAGGGACCGCAGACAGGCTTCGAAGGCCTAACACAATAAAATGGGCTGGCTGTAGGCACTTTAAAATTGGTTCCAGGGGTACACGGGCAGCAGTGGTCTGGTCAGTGGAGGCCTAGTGGAAGGAGGGACCGCAGACAGGCTTCGAAGGCCTAACACAATAAAATGGGCTGGCTGTAGGCACTTTAAAATTGGTTCCAGGGGTACACGGGCAGCAGTGGTCTGGTCAGTGGAGGCCTAGTGGAAGGAGGGACCGCAGACAGGCTTCGAAGGCCTAACACAATAAAATGGGCTGGCTGTAGGCACTTTAAAATTGGTTCCAGGGGTACACGGGCAGCAGTGGTCTGGTCAGTGGAGGCCTAGTGGAAGGAGGGACCGCAGACAGGCTTCGAAGGCCTAACACAATAAAATGGGCTGGCTGTAGGCACTTTAAAATTGGTTCCAGGGGTACACGGGCAGCAGTGGTCTGGTCAGTGGAGGCCTATTGGAAGGAGGGACCGCAGACAGGCTTCGAAGGCCTAACACAATAAAATGGGCTGGCTGTAGGCACTTTAAAATTGGTTCCAGGGGTACACGGGCAGCAGTGGTCTGGTCAGTGGAGGCCTAGTGGAAGGAGGGACCGCAGACAGGCTTCGAAGGCCTAACACAATAAAATGGGCTGGCTGTAGGCACTTTAAAATTGGTTCCAGGGGTACACGGGCAGCAGTGGTCTGGTCAGTGGAGGCCTAGTGGAAGGAGGGACCGCAGACAGGCTTCGAAGGCCTAACACAATAAAATGGGCTGGCTGTAGGCACTTTAAAATTGGTTCCAGGGGTACACGGGCAGCAGTGGTCTGGTCAGTGGAGGCCTAGTGGAAGGAGGGACCGCAGACAGGCTTCGAAGGCCTAACACAATAAAATGGGCTGGCTGTAGGCACTTTAAAATTGGTTCCAGGGGTACACGGGCAGCAGTGGTCTGGTCAGTGGAGGCCTAGTGGAAGGAGGGACCGCAGACAGGCTTCGAAGGCCTAACACAATAAAATGGGCTGGCTGTAGGCACTTTAAAATTGGTTCCAGGGGTACACGGGCAGCAGTGGTCTGGTCAGTGGAGGCCTAGTGGAAGGAGGGACCGCAGACAGGCTTCGAAGGCCTAACACAATAAAATGGGCTGGCTGTAGGCACTTTAAAATTGGTTCCAGGGGTACACGGGCAGCAGTGGTCTGGTCAGTGGAGGCCTAGAGGAAGGAGGGACCGCAGACAGGCTTCGAAGGCCTAACGCAATAAAATGGGCTGGCTGTAGGCACTTTAAAATTGGTTCCAGGGGTACACGGGCAGCAGTGGTCTGGTCAGTGGAGGCCTAGTGGAAGGAGGGACCGCAGACAGGCTTCGAAGGCCTAACACAATAAAATGGGCTGGCTGTAGGCACTTTAAAATTGGTTCCAGGGGTACACGGGCAGCAGTGGTCTGGTCAGTGGAGGCCTACTGGAAGGAGGGACCGCAGACAGGCTTCGAAGGCCTAAAATAACAAACAATAGGCTCATGGCAGTTTTACAGCGGTTACATGGATACACGGGCAGGCAGCTTGGTGGTGAGTGGAGGAGTATTTAAAGTAGGGACCGCAGACAGGCTACCAAAGGCCTAAAATAACAAACAATAGGCTCATGGCAGTTTTACAGCGGTTACATGGATACACAGGCAGCTTGGTGGTGAGTGGAGGAGTATTTAAAGTAGGGACCGCAGACAGGCTATCAAAGGCCTAAAATAACAAACAATAGGCTCATGGCAGTTTTACAGCGGTTACATGGATACACAGGCAGCTTGGTGGTGAGTGGAGGAGTATTTAAAGTAGGGACCGCAGACAGGCTATCAAAGGCCTAAAATAACAAACAATAGGCTCATGGCAGTTTTACAGCGGTTACATGGATACACGGGCAGGCAGCTTGGTGGTGAGTGGAGGAGTATTTAAAGTAGGGACCGCAGACAGGCTATCAAAGGCCTAAAATAACAAACAATAGGCTCATGGCAGTTTTACAGCGGTTACATGGATACACGGGCAGGCAGCTTGGTGGTGAGTGGAGGAGTATTTAAAGTAGGGACCGCAGACAGGCTATCAAAGGCCTAAAATAACAAACAATAGGCTCATGGCAGTTTTACAGCGGTTACATGGATACACAGGCAGCTTGGTGGTGAGTGGAGGAGTATTTAAAGTAGGGACCGCAGACAGGCTATCAAAGGCCTAAAATAACAAACAATAGGCTCATGGCAGTTTTACAGTGGTTACATGGATACACAGGCAGCTTGGTGGTGAGTGGAGGAGTAGTGCAAGGAGTGTCTGTCCCAGTACTCCCAAAATATAAATAGATGTTAATGTCTCGCAAAACAACCAAAACAAAAAAAAAGGTGGCATACTTAGGTACAGGGGTGGTCTCATCTACTGAGTTTCTGACATAGTAATTTGGCAGTAACTATTTAATGGTGCCAATATAGGACACAGACACAGACTACTTTAAGTTGCATCATAGATGTCTACAAATTTGTATTGTCAGTGCCAGACATTGAATGATGTCAGCGAATAGACTAAAGATTGGTGGAGCTGTGCGACATAATTTTGCACGTGGTAGAGCACATTTTGAGCTGGGGTAGGGGGGAACTCTCTTGAGGCCGGCGGGACCGCCCCAGGGCCCCTCATGTTACAACGGTGTGTCTGACGTTGGGTGCGCACCACCACCGCCAGAGACACTACATTGTACTATGAGGGACCCAGTAGAAATGCCGTCAACCAAAAGCGAGCACACCCACCTCTTCAGACAAACAGCAGTCTCACGGGTGCTTGCGCCAAGTCGCGATACCACGGCCCCGTGTGGGGAGTTTGGCCATTTAGGGAGGTGTAAACATGTCGTATGCTGTACAATCAGCTGCAGCAAATTAGACATTAGAAAAGTAATTCACAGGCAAGAGCTTTTCATAGGAAAGCTAGGTGTCGGCCGGGCAAGGTGGGGCAAAAGATTTCGAAATCCAGTTGTGGTTCATTTTAATGAATGTTAGATCGTCAACATTTTGGGTAGCCAGACGAGTCCTTTTTTCGGTTAATATTGAACCTGCAGCACTGAATACTCTTTCTGATAGGACACTTGCTGCCGGGCAAGCAAGCTCCTGCAATGCATATTCTGCCAATTCTGGCCAGGTGTCTAATTTGGAGGCCCAGTAATCAAATGGGAATGACGGTTGAGGGAGAACATCGATAAGGGATGAAAAATAGTTAGTAACCATACTGGACAAATGTTGTCTCCTGTCACTTTCAATTGATGCAGCAGTACCTGTCCTGTCTGCGGTCATAGCAAAATCACTCCACAACCTGGTCAGAAAACCCCTCTGTCCAACGCCACTTCTGATGTGTGCACCCCTAACACTCCTAGTCTGCTGCCCCCTGGAGCTCGTGTGAGAACGATCACGTGCGCTGTGTGCTGGGAATGCCTGAAGCAAACGGTCAACAAGAGTTGATTGTTTGGTTGCTAATATTAGTTCCAAGTTCTCATGTGGCATAATATTTTGCAATTTGCCTTTATAGCGTGGATCAAGGAGGCAGGCCAACCAGTAATCGTCATCGTTCATCATTTTCGTAATGCGTGTGTCCCTTTTTAGGATACGTAAGGCATAATCCGCCATGTGGGCCAAAGTTCCAGTTGTCAAATCTCCGGTTGTGATTGGTTGAGGGGCAGTTGCAGGAAAATCTACGTCACTTGTGTCCCTCAAAAAACCAGAACCCGGCCGTGACACGCAACCAATTTCCTGTGCCCCCGGGAAAGGTTCGGCATTAAAAATATACTCATCCCCATCATCCTCCTCGTCCTCCACCTCCTCTTCGCCCGCTACCTCGTCCTGTACACTGCCCTGACCAGACAATGGCTGACTGTCATCAAGGCTTTCCTCTTCCTCTGGTGCAGACGCCTGCTCCTTTATATGCGTCAAACTTTGCATCAGCAGACGCATTAGGGGGATGCTCATGCTTATTACGGCGTTGTCTGCACTAACCAGCCGTGTGCATTCCTCAAAACACTGAAGGACTTGACACATGTCTTGTATCTTAGACCACTGCACACCTGACAACTCCATGTCTGCCATCCTACTGCCTGCCCGTGTATCCTCCCACAAATAAATAACAGCACGCCTCTGTTCGCACAGTCTCTGAAGCATGTGCAGTGTTGAGTTCCACCTTGTTGCAACGTCTATGATTAGGCGATGCTGGGGAAGGTTCAAAGACCGCTGATAGGTCTGCATACGGCTGGCGTGTACAGGCGAACGTCGGATATGTGAGCAAAGTGCACGCACTTTGAGGAGCAGGTCGGAGAACCCAGGATAAGTTTTCAATAAGCACTGCACCACCAGGTTTAAGGTGTGAGCCAGGCAAGGAATGTGTTTCAGTTGGGAAAGGGAGATGGCAGCCATGAAATTCCTTCCGTTATCACTCACTACCTTGCCTGCCTCAAGATCTACTGTGCCCAGCCACGACTGCGTTTCTTGTTGCAAGAACTCGGACAGAACTTCCGCGGTGTGTCTGTTGTCGCCCAAACACTTCATAGCCAATACAGCCTGCTGACGCTTGGCAGTAGCTGGCCCATAATGGGACAACTGGTGTGCAACAGTGTCATCTGCCGATGGAGTGGTTGGCAGACTGCGTTCTGTGGAAGAGCTGTAGCTTCTGCAGGAGGACGAGGAGGAGGAGGAGGAGGGGGTGCGAACGCCTACAGCCAACTGTTTCCTAGACCGTGGGCTAGGCACAACTGTCCCTAAATTGATGTCGCCTGTGGACCCTGCATCCACCACATTCACCCAGTGTGCCGTGATGGACACATAACGTCCCTGGCCATGCCTACTGGTCCATGCATCTGTAGTCAGGTGCACCTTTGTACTCACAGATTGCCTGAGTGCATGGACAATGCGCTGTTTAACATGCTGGTGCAGGGCTGGGATGGCTTTTCTGGAAAAAAAGTGTCGACTGGGTAGCTCGTATCGTGGTTCAGCGTACTCCATCAGGGCTTTGAAAGCTTCGCTTTCAACTAACCGGTAGGGCATCATCTCTAACGAGATTAGTCTAGCTATGTGGGCGTTAAAACCCTGTGTACGCGGATGCGAGGATAAGTACTTCCTTTTTCTAACCAGAGTCTCATGTAGGGTGAGCTGGACTGGAGAGCTGGAGATCGTGGAACTTTCGGGTGTGCCGGTGTACATGGCAGACTGAGAGACGGTTGGAGACGGTATTGTTTCCGCCGGTGCCCTAGATGCAATATTTCCTCCTACAAAACTGGTGATTCCCTGACCCTGACTGCTTTTGGCTGGCAAAGAAACCTGCACAGATACTGCCGGTGGTGCGGAAAATGGTGGCCTTACAGTGACGGAAGGGATGTTGCGTTGCTGACTAGCTTCATTGGCCGAGGGTGCTACAACCTTAAGGGACGTTTGGTAGTTAGTCCAGGCTTGAAAATGCATGGTGGTTAAGTGTCTATGCATGCAACTAGTATTTAGACTTTTCAGATTCTGACCTCTGCTTAAGCTAGTTGAACATTTTTGACAGATGACTTTGCGCTGATCAGTTGGATGTTGTTTAAAAAAATGCCAGACTGCACTCTTCCTAGACTCGGATCCCTTTTCAGGGATTGCAGACTGAGCTTTAACCGGATGGCCACGCTGTCCTCCAACAGGTTTTGGCTTTGACACGCGTTTTGGGCCAGATACGGGCCCGGCAGATGGAACCTGTTGCGATGTTGATGCCTGCTGCGGCCCCTCCTCCACCTCCGCTTCTGAACTACTGCCGCCTGCACCCTGTTCCCCCAATGGCTGCCAATCTGGGTCAATAACTGGGTCATCTATTACCTCCTCTTCGAGCTCGTGTGCAACTTCGTCTGTGTCACTGTGTCGGTCGGTGGTATAGCGTTCGTGGCGGGGCAACATAGTCTCATCAGGGTCTGATTGTGGATCTGTACCCTGAGAGGGCAATGTGGTGGTCTGAATCAAAGGAGCAGCATAGTACTCTGGCTGTGGCTGTGCATCAGTGCACTCCATGTCAGAATCTACTTGTAATGGGCATGGCCTGTTAAATGTTTCACTTTCTAAGCCAGGGACGGTATGTGTAAAGAGCTCCATGGAGTGACCCGTTGTGTCGCCTGCTGCATCCTTCTCTCTTGTTGTAGTTTTTGCTGAGGAGGACAAGGAAGCGACTTGTCCCTGACCGTGAACATCCACAAGTGACGCGCTGCTTTTACATTTACCAGTTTCTGAAGAGGAGGCAAAAGAGCTAGAGGCTGAGTCTGCAATGTAAGCCAAAACTTGCTGTTGCTGCTCCGCCTTTAAAAGCGGTTTTCCTACTCCCAGAAAAGAGAGCGTTCGAGGCCTTGTGTAGCCTGACGACGAAACTGGCTCCACAGCTCCAGACTTACGTGGAGTATTTTTATCCCCATGACCACCTGATGCTCCACTACCACTACCATCATTAACAGCTGACAATGAACGCCCACGACGACCTCTTGCACCAGACTTCCTCATTGTTTTAAAATCTTAACCAAAGTAACTTTATTTGTTGCTGTCAAACAACTTACACGGTGAGCTATAACTTCAGTATGATTTCAATATCCCTTAACAGGTTGGTGAGACCACAAGGAAAATCAGGCACAATGTTACACACTCTGTTTTCTGTGGCACAAAATCACAGAGATGACACACACGCAGGACTGTCACTCAAGCACTAATGTCAATATTAATCTCCCACCTAATTTATTTTTTTTTTTTCTCAGGGAGACTTTAGAAACCAAATAATATAAAAAAAAAAACCAAAAAAAAAAGGCTTTCTATGGCCCACAATTAGAGAGAGAGAGAGGTGGCACACCCAGGAGTCAAGATTGGCGCACAAGCTGAAAGGGCAATATTACTCTCCCACTGTTTTTTTAAGTTTTTTTTTTATTATTTTCAGGGAGACTTTAGAAACCAAATAATATTAAAAAAACCAAAAAAATAAATAGCCTTTCTATGGCCCACTGAATGAGAGAGAGAGGTGGCACACCCAGGAGTCAAGACTGGCACACAAGCTGAAAGGGCAATATTACTCTCCCACTGTTTTTTTATGTTTTTTTTTTTTCAGGGAGACTTTAGAAACCAAATAATATTAAAAAAACCAAAAAAATAAATAGCCTTTCTATGGCCCACTGAATGAGAGGGAGAGAGGTGGCACACCCAGGAGTCAAGACTGGCACACAAGCTGAAAGGGCAATATTACTCTCCCACTGTTTTTTTATGTATTTTTTGTTTTTTCAGGGAGACTTTAGAAACCAAATAATATTAAAAAAACCAAAAAAATAAATAGCCTTTCTATGGCCCACTGAATGAGAGGGAGAGAGGTGGCACACCCAGGAGTCAAGACTGGCACACAAGCTGAAAGGGCAATATTACTCTCCCACTGTTTTTTTATGTTTTTTTTTTTTTCAGGGAGACTTTAGAAACCAAATAATATTAAAAAAAACAAAAAAATAAATAGCCTTTCTATGGCCCACTGAATGAGAGAGAGAGGTGGCACACCCAGGAGTCAAGACTGGCACACAAGCTGAAAGGGCAATATTACTCTCCCACTGTTTTTTTTTGTATGTTTTGTTTTTTAAGGGAGACTTTAGAAACCCAATAATATTTAAAAAAAAAAAAAATAGGCTTTCTATGGCCCACTGAATGAGAGGGAGAGAGGTGGCACACCCAGGAGTCAAGACTGGCACACAAGCTGAAAGGGCAATATTACTCTCCCACTGTTTTTTTATGTTTTTTTTTTTTTTCAGGGAGACTTTAGAAACCAAATAATATTAAAAAAACCAAAAAAATAAATAGCCTTTCTATGGCCCACTGAATGAGAGGGAGAGAGGTGGCACACCCAGGAGTCAAGACTGGCACACAAGCTGAAAGGGCAATATTACTCTCCCACTGTTTTTTTATGTATTTTTTGTTTTTTAAGGGAGACTTTAGAAACCCAATAATATTTTTTTAAAAAAATAAATAGGCTTTCTATGGCCCACTGAATGAGAGGGAGAGAGGTGGCACACCCAGGAGTCAAGACTGGCACACAAGCTGAAAGGGCAATATTACTCTCCCACTGTTTTTTTATGTATTTTTTGTTTTTTAAGGGAGACTTTAGAAACCCAATAATATTTTTTTAAAAAAATAAATAGGCTTTCTATGGCCCACTGAATGAGAGGGAGAGAGGTGGCACACCCAGGAGTCAAGACTGGCACACAAGCTGAAAGGGCAATATTACTCTCCCACTGTTTTTTTATGTATTTTTTGTTTTTTAAGGGAGACTTTAGAAACCCAATAATATTTTTTTAAAAAAATAAATAGGCTTTCTATGGCCCACTGAATGAGAGGGAGAGAGGTGGCACACCCAGGAGTCAAGACTGGCACACAAGCTGAAAGGGCAATATTACTCTCCCACTGTTTTTTTTATGTATTTTTTGTTTTTTAAGGGAGACTTTAGAAACCCAATAATATTTAAAAAAAAAATAAATAGGCTTTCTATGGCCCACTGAATGAGAGGGAGAGAGGTGGCACACCCAGGAGTCAAGACTGGCACACAAGCTGAAAGGGCAATATTACTCTCCCACTGTTTTTTTATGTATTTTTTGTTTTTTAAGGGAGACTTTAGAAACCCAATAATATTTTTTTAAAAAAATAAATAGGCTTTCTATGGCCCACTGAATGAGAGGGAGAGAGGTGGCACACCCAGGAGTCAAGACTGGCACACAAGCTGAAAGGGCAATATTACTCTCCCACTGTTTTTTTATGTATTTTTTGTTTTTTAAGGGAGACTTTAGAAACCCAATAATATTTTTTTTAAAAAATAAATAGGCTTTCTATGGCCCACTGAATGAGAGGGAGAGAGGTGGCACACCCAGGAGTCAAGACTGGCACACAAGCTGAAAGGGCAATATTACTCTCCCACTGTTTTTTTATGTATTTTTTGTTTTTTAAGGGAGACTTTAGAAACCCAATAATATTTTTTAAAAAAAATAAATAGGCTTTCTATGGCCCACTGAATGAGAGGGAGAGAGGTGGCACACCCAGGAGTCAAGACTGGCACACAAGCTGAAAGGGCAATATTACTCTCCCACTGTTTTTTTTATGTATTTTTTGTTTTTTAAGGGAGACTTTAGAAACCCAATAATATTTAAAAAAAAAATAAATAGGCTTTCTATGGCCCACTGAATGAGAGGGAGAGAGGTGGCACACCCAGGAGTCAAGACTGGCACACAAGCTGAAAGGGCAATATTACTCTCCCACTGTTTTTTTATGTTTTTTTTTTTTCAGGGAGACTTTAGAAACCAAATAATAT
The DNA here is from genome assembly GCF_051348905.1 of Ranitomeya variabilis. NCBI lineage: Eukaryota > Metazoa > Chordata > Amphibia > Anura > Dendrobatidae > Ranitomeya > Ranitomeya variabilis. The sequence goes on along the minus strand of NC_135232.1, from coordinate 533,962,210 downwards.
TAAAAAAAACAAAAAAATAAATAGCCTTTCTATGGCCCACTGAATGAGAGGGAGAGAGGTGGCACACCCAGGAGTCAAGACTGGCACACAAGCTGAAAGGGCAATATTACTCTCCCACTGTTTTTTTATGTATTTTTTGTTTTTTCAGGGAGACTTTAGAAACCAAATAATATTAAAAAAACCAAAAAAATAAATAGCCTTTCTATGGCCCACTGAATGAGAGGGAGAGAGGTGGCACACCCAGGAGTCAAGACTGGCACACAAGCTGAAAGGGCAATATTACTCTCCCACTGTTTTTTTATGTTTTTTTTTTTTTCAGGGAGACTTTAGAAACCAAATAATATTAAAAAAACCCAAAAAATAAATAGCCTTTCTATGGCCCACTGAATGAGAGAGAGAGGTGGAACACCCAGGAGTCAAGACTGGCACACAAGCTGAAAGGGCAATATTACTCTCCCACTGTTTTTTTATGTATGTTTTGTTTTTTAAGGGAGACTTTAGAAACCCAATAATATTAAAAAAAAAAAAAAAAAGGCTTTCTATGGCCCACAATTAGAGAGAGAGGTGGCACACCCAGGAGTCAAGACTGGCACACAAGCTGAAAGGGCAATATTACTCTCCCACTGTTTTTTTATTTATTTATTTTTTTTTCAGGGAGACTTTAGAAACCAAATAATATTAAAAAAACCAAAAAAATAAATAGCCTTTCTATGGCCCACTGAATGAGAGAGAGAGGTGGCACACCCAGGAGTCAAGACTGGCACACAAGCTGAAAGGGCAATATTACTCTCCCACTGTTTTTTTTATGTATTTTTTGTTTTTTAAGGGAGACTTTAGAAACCCAATAATATTTAAAAAAAAAATAAATAGGCTTTCTATGGCCCACTGAATGAGAGGGAGAGAGGTGGCACACCCAGGAGTCAAGACTGGCACACAAGCTGAAAGGGCAATATTACTCTCCCACTGTTTTTTTATGTTTTTTTTTTTTTTTCAGGGAGACTTTAGAAACCAAATAATATTAAAAAAAACAAAAAAATAAATAGCCTTTCTATGGCCCACTGAATGAGAGAGAGAGGTGGCACACCCAGGAGTCAAGACTGGCACACAAGCTGAAAGGGCAATATTACTCTCCCACTGCTTTTTTATGTATTTTTTGTTTTTTCAGGGAGACTTTAGAAACCAAATAATAAGAAAAAAAATAAATAAATAAATAGGCTTTCTATAGCCCACTGAATAAGAGATAGCACACACAGCAGTGGCACACAAGCCCTGACTGAGGCCAATATTTTTCTACCACTGATTGATGTAGTGTTTTTGTGTTGAGGTAGAATTTAGAACACAAATCACGGAAAAAATAAATAGGCTTTCTATGGCCCACTCAGTGAGAGATGGCACACACAGGGATGGCACTGTAGCAGAAATGCCAATCTTAATCTCCCACAAAAAAAAAACAAAAAAAAAACAGGGACTGTCCTACAATTACTATCTCCCTGCAGTAATCTAAGCCAGGTATGGCAGGCAGCAATAGGAGTGGACTGATGCACAAATTAAATAAAAAGTGTGGACAAACAAAAAAGATAGCTGTGCAGAAAGGAACAAGAGGATATGTGCTTTGAAAAAAGCAGTTGGTTTCCACAGTGGCGTACACACAGCAATACAGCTATCACGGAGCCTTCTAGGGCAGCCCAATGAGCTACAGCGCTGAGGAAAAAAAAAAAAAAATAGCTTCCACTGTTCCTGCACACCGAAGGTGGTGTTGGACAGTGGAAATCGCTACAGCACAAGCGGTTTGGTGGTTAGTGGACCCTGCCTAACGCTCTCCCTGCTTCTGACGAAGCGGCAGCAACCTCTCCCTAAGCTCAGATCAGCAGCAGTAAGATGGCGGTCGGCGGGAACGCCCCTTTATAGCCCCTGTGACGCCGCAGACAGCAAGCCAATCACTGCAATGCCCTTCTCTAAGATGGTGGGGACCAGGATCTATGTCATCATGCTGCCCACACTCTGCGTTCACCTTCATTGGCTGAGAAATGGCGCTTTTCGCGTCATTGAAACGCGACTTTGGCGCGAAAGTCGCGTACCGCATGGCCGACAAGCACAGGGGTCGGATCGGGTTTCATGAGACGCCGACTTAGCCAAAAGTCGGCGACTTTTGAAAATGATCGACCCGTTTCGCTCAACCCTAATGAAGATGGGAGGCCCCGGACCGGACCTGAGACACCCATCGGGCCCGGCCTGCAGCGGGAACACCCCTGGGTGAGTATAATCTAACGTCTTTTTCTCCTCTTTCAGGAAACATCAGGGGCTTATTCACAGCATTCTTTAATGCTGTAGATAAGCCCCCAATGTTACCTGAAAGAAGAGAAAAAGATGTTAGATTATACTCACCCAGGGGCCCTCCCCCTGCGGTCCGGGTCCAATGGGTGTCTCAGGTAAAGCATTCTGTAATGCTGTAGATAAGCCCATGATGACGGTGAGCTTACCTCACCATCGATTTAGGGGATGACCGGTTCCCTTTAAACTTGCTCCAATGACGCCTCTGCCTCCACTCTGTTTTGAGTATTTAGCCTGGGTTCCAGCACAGCCAGCTGTTTCCCAGCAGCGTCTTTGGCATGGGTACTCCCTCCTGCCCAGCCTGGTTCCAGCATGCCAGCTGTTTCCGAGTAGAGTCAACGTCACTTTGCCTCCAATACATTGTCCTGTCGTGTTGCGGTCGGGTTAGCCGACTCTATGGTGCCTGCAGTTTAGGTGCTTCCTATGTGGGCTGCGGGATCTGGCAATGAAGGCTGGTTCTGTAGTGCCAATAGGACACACACCTCCTGTAGGACTGTGGGTTTTGGTAACTGCGGCCGGCTAGCGGCCTTGCTACTTTTTTTCATGGTACCTTCTGCTACCCATTCGAGTTCCAGTACCGTCAGCTGGTTCTCGGCAGTGCCTTTGGCTTAGGTGCCTCCTTCTTGGTATCTGAGTTCCAGCAACGCCTTCTGGTCCTTGGTAGTGCTTTCTGGCACAGGTACCTCCTGCTTAGTAACCGGGTTCCAGTACCGTCAGCTGGTCCTCAGTAGTTCCATTGCCTCTTGCACCTTCTGCTACCCATCCGGGTTCCAGTACCATCAGCTGGTTCTCGGCAGAGCCTTTGGCTTTGGTGCCTCCTTCTCGGTATCCAAGTTCCAGTAACGTCTGCTGGTCCTTGGTAGTGCTTTCGGGCACAGGTACCTCATGCTTAGTATCCAGGTTCCAGTACAGTCAGCTGGTTCCCGGCAGTGTCTTTGGCACGGGTACTCCCTCCTGCCCAGCCTGGTTCCAGCACGCCAGCTGTTTCCGGGTAGTGTCAACGTAACTTTGCCTCCAATACATTGTCCTGTCGTGTTGCGGTTGGGTTAGCCGACTCTATGGTGCCTGCAGTTTAGGTGCTTCCTATGTGGGCTGTAGGATCTGGCAATGAAGGATGGTTCCGTAGTGCCAATAGGACACGCACCCCTGTAGGGCTGTGGGTTTTGGTAACTGTGGCCGGCTCGCAGCCTTGCTACTTTTTTTCATGGGTACCTTCTGGTACCCATCCGGGTTCCAGTACCGTCAGCTGGTTCTCGGCAGAGCCTTTGGCTTTGGTGCCTCCTTCTCGGTATCCAAGTTCCAGTAACGTCTGCTGGTCCTTGATAGTGCTTTCGGGCACAGGTTCCTCCTGCTTAGTAAACGGGTTCCATTACCGTTAGCTGGTCCTCGGTAGTTCCATTGGCTCTTGCAACTCCTGCTACCCATCCGGGTTCCAGTACCGTCAGCTGGTTCTCGGCAGAGCCTTTGGCTTAGGTGCCTCCTTCTCGGTATCCGAGTTCCAGCAATGCCTGCTGGTCCCTGGTAGTGCTTTCTGGCACGGGAACCTACTGCTTAGTAACCGGGTTCCAGTATCATCAGCTGGCCCTCGGTAGTGCAATTGGCTCTTGCTCCTTCTGCTACCCATCCGGGTTCCAACACCGATAGCTGGTTCTCGGCAGTGTCTTTGGCACGGGTACTCCCTCCTGCCCAGCCTGGTTCCAGCACGCCAGCTGTTTCCAGGCAGTATCAACATCACTTTGCCACAAATACGTTGACCTGTCGTGTTGCGGTCGGGTTAGCCGACTCTATGGTGCCTGTAGTTTAGGTGCTTCTTATGTGGGCTGCGGGATCTGGTAATGAAGGCTGGTTCCGTAGTGCCAATAGGACAAGCACTCCCTGTAGGACTGTGGGTTTCGGTAACTGCGGCCGTCTCGCGGCCTTGCAACTTTTTTTTTCATGGTTATCTTCAGCTACCCATCCGGCTTCCAGTACCGTCAGCTGGTTCTCGGCAGTGCCTTTTGCTTAGGTGCCTCCTTCTCAGTATCCGAGTTCCACCAACATCTGGTGGTCCTTGATAGTGCTTTCTGGCACAGGTACCTCCTGCTTAGTAACTGGGTTCCAGTACCGTCAGCTGGTCCACGGTAGTGCCATTGGATCTTGTTCCTTCTGCTGCCCTTCCGGGTTCCAGCACCATCAGCTGGTCCTCAGTAGTTCCATTGGCTCTTGTTCCTTCTGCTACCCATCTGGGTTCCAGTACCGTCAGCTGGTTCTCTGCAGTGCCTTTGGCTTAGGTACCCCCTTCTCGGTATCCGAGTTCCAACATCGTCTGCTGGTCTTTGGTTGTGTTTTCTAGCATGGGTACCTCCTGCTTAGTAACCGGGTTCCAGTACCATCAGCTGGTCCTCGGTAGTGCCATTGGCTCTTGTTCCTTCTGCTGCCTCTCCGGGTTCCAGCAACGTCAGCTGGTCCTCGGTAGTTCCATTGGCTCTTGTTCCTTCTGTTACCCATCCGGGTTCCAGTACCGTCAGCTGGTTCTCGGCAGTGCCTTTTGCTTAGGTTCCTCCTTCTCGGTATCCGAGTTCCACCAACGTCTGGTGGTCTTTGGTATTGCTTTCTGGCACTGGTACCTCCTGCTTAGTAACCGGGTTTCAGTACCATCAGCTGGTCCTCGGTAGTGCCATTGGCTCTTGTTCCTTCTGCTGCCCCTCTGGGTTGCAGCACCGTCAGCTGGTCCTCGGTAGTTCCATTGGCTCTTGTTCCTTCTGCTACCCATCGGGGTTCCTGTACCGTCAGCTGGCTGTCGGCAGTGCCTTTGGCTTAGGTGCCCCCTTCTCGGTATCCGAGTTCCAGCATCGTCTGCTTGTCCTTGGTAGTGCTTTCTAGCACAGGTACCTCCTGCTTAGTAACCGTGTTCCAGTAAAGTCAGCTGGTCCTTGGTAGTGCCATTGGCTCTTGTTCCTTCTGCTACCCATCCGGGTTCCAGTACCGTCAGCTGGTTCTTAGCAGTGCCTTTGGATTAGGTGCCTCCTTCTCGGTATCTGAGTTTCAGTAACATCTGCTGGTCCTTGGTAGTGCTTTCTGGCACAGGTACCTCCTGCTTAGTAACCGGGTTCCAGTACCGTCAGCTAGTCCTCGGTAGTTCCATTGGCTCTTGTACCTTCTGATACCCATACGGGTTCCAGTACCGTCAGCTGGTTCTCAGCAGTTCCTCAGCCTTCTTGTACCTTCTGCTACATTTCCATGTTCAAGCTTTTTGAAATGGTTTTTGGTAATCACTCTGGATCTCCCTGACGACGACCCTGAAGACAACGACCCTGAAGACCACCCCGAAGAAGACGACAACCCCGAAGACGACCCTGAAGACCACCCCGAAGAAGACGACGACCCTGAAGACGACGACCCTGAAGACCACCCCAAAGAAGACCAAGAAGATGACCCTGAAGAAGATGACCAAGAACAAAAAACAGAAGACCAAGAAGCAGAAGAACAAGAAGCTGCAGAACAAAAAGCAGAAGAACATTAAGCATAAGACTAAAAATCAGAGCAAAAGATATTTATATATTATATTTATATCTTAATTATAAGCAGAAGAAGACTAAGCAGTGTATGGGGGTGAGTCCATTCCTCCTCATGGTGCCCCTGGATAATACCTGCTGCTGCAGGCCATACTGAACGCAGACAAATCCTGTTGTAAATCTTTTGTGACAGGCAGAACGGAAGGTGTAATCTTCAAACTTCTATAGATAACAACTACAGGAATGCATGTCACAAATAAGAATATGATGAAGAAGAAGAATATGAAGAGAAATAATAGGTGAATAAGAAGAATATGAAGAATGTGAAAAAAAGAATAACAGGAAGAAGGTGAAGAAGAAGAACATGAATAAGGTGAAGAAGAAGTTGATGAAAAATATGCTGCTCCTGAGGATGATGAAGGAGAAAGTGTGGGAGAAGTAAAAAAGAAGGTGAAGAGCATAGAAGTAGTGAAACATAAATATCTGACAAAATATAAAAAAGCGTAACATAGTCAGTATCTATGTAACTCTGAACGTCTTAAAAAAAAATTAATTCCTGCAATTCCTTTTGATTTGGCTAAACCTCTATGCCTTTAATGTCTCCTCCACCTCCCCCAATACATTCTACATTATTCTTAGTTGTTTTCTTTTATGTAGAATTGACCTACAAGGAAAGAAAGGGTTTATTTTAATTCCGATATTTGTGTCTCATTGACTTGCATTGTTTTCCGGTATCGGCGATATCCGATATTTTTTGAATATCGGCCGATCCAATCCGATCCCGATTTTTCAAGATATCAGAAGGTATCGCTCAACACTACTCTTCACCCATATCGGATGGCTGGCGCATCAGCCTTGACAGTTTTACTGCCTGGCCGGAAATTAAGCTCAATGTCAAAATGGGCAAAGAACACGGACCATCTTGCTTGCCAAGGATTTAGCCTCTAAACGGACTGGATATATGCCAGATTTTTATTGGTCAGTAAAGATTATAAAGGGATGTACAGCTCCTTCGAGAAGGTATCGCCACTCCTCCAGGGCCAATTTAATGGCTAGTAACGCACAATCTCCGATAGAGTAGTTGCATTCCGATGCTGTAAATGCTTTAGAGAAAAAAATGCAGGTGACTAACAGACCAGAAGAAGATCTCTGGGATAGTACCGTGCTGGCTCCTGTGGAAGAAGCATCAACCTCAAGAATGAATGGTCTGCTGGCCTCTGGTCGATGTGGCACAAGAGCTGCCTCAAAATATTCCTTCAGGATCTGAAAGGCGTTCTCAGCCACTGAAGACCAGTTGTTGGGATTAGCCCCCTTTTGGATGAGAGCAGAGATAGACTCGGGTATTGAGGAAAAATGAGGAATAAACTGCCTGTAGTTATTTGCAAAGCCAAGGAATCGTTGAATGGACTTGACTCTCCAACGGTACGAGGCCATTTGAGAATGGCGGACAGTTTCTTGGGATCCATTTTTAAACCAGAGTCAGAGACAATATGTTAGGGTTGGCGGAATGCACCGAGTGTATTTATATGTATAAATAGGTGCGTTCGCAACCCGGGGTCCACCGTGCTGGAGAGGAACCTGCTGCTGGCAAATGGCTACGCTATATGGCGGTATAAGCAAACTCTGTTAACTCCACAGAGTCGCTAGAAACAAGATGCTGTGCCCTGTTAGCATAACACAGGGGAACACAGCTAACTGCTGAGCTGATGGCAGTCAGTGGTCACGCACCCAGAAAAGCACACAAACACTCCTCACCGGACGTGCCGGTATTCTAGGGGCTTATTTCAGCAGGGTCCCTGAATACATACATGCAAACTCCTCAATGGAGGTGCCGGTATTCTAGGGGCTTATTTCAGCAGGGTCCCTGAATACATACATGCAAACTCCTCAATGGAGGTGCCGGTATTCTAGGGGCTTATTTCAGCAGGGTCCCTGAATACATACATGCAAACTCCTCACTGGAGGTGTGTCATGCAGCGCTCGCCCCCGGCTTCTGCAGCTCGCCGGGTGCGCGCGCGCGGCGCATTCAGCTCTGCGCGTGCGCACATCTGATTCCTCTGTTGGCACTCCTTCCTGTCCTCTCCGTCATCCTGGAGGACTGTAACCCGGAAGTAGCTCTCACACTGGTATATAAGCTGCTTCCTGCTGCTCCTCTGTGCCTGATGATCATTTGTGTTTACAAGTGCTTCTGGTCACCTGTGGTCTCTGTGCGTTCCTAGCTTTCTGACCTTGGGACTCCTCCTTCCTCTGCAGTACCTGCCTGATTTTCCTGTGTTCCTGCTTTGTTCCTTCAGTTCCTGTTTCTCTGCGGTACCTGCCCGGCTCCTTTACCACACCTTGCTCCCGTCAGCCTCTGTGTCTCCATATTGTCTCGTCAACCTCCGTGTCTCTGTAGTATTCCCATCTTCTCCCTCGTCTCAGTAGTTCCTTGCCATTCCCTCTGTTTCCTCCGCTGTTTCCTTCGGTCCCTGTGTTCCTGCAGTGTACCCTTCTTATCTCAGTCGACCCTCCAGCTTCCGTGGCGATAGTCCCTCACGGGCCTGCCCCTAACGCTCCCTGTATAGGGGGCGGTCCACCTGGTCAGCTCGTCCGAGAGGGGTTCGTCGTCACGGTCCAGTGGGTCCACTCTCCGTTGTCCCTGTTAGAATCTACTCTCTCAAATGGGACTGCACTCGGATGACATCTGAGTGCAGCCTGATTCTTACAGCATCACAAGGTGCCAGTATTCTAGGGGCTTATTTCAGCCGGTTCCCTGAACACATACATGCAAACTCCTCACCAGAGGTGCCGGTATTCTAGGGGCTTATTTCAGCCGGGTCCCTGAATACACACATACAGGCGCGACCACAAATAACAAGCTCATGACATGAGGTGATACTAGCGCATGGCCATGTGGTCATGCAAACCTTTTATAGCTGCAGCAACTTCAGGACCTTCCCAGAAGGACCAATGGAAATCTGCCCCAGAACTTGAGCAGGTTCAGGACCTTCCTAGAGGACCAATGGGAGTTGCTGCGGTACCTGAGCATGTGACCCTTGATCTCCAATGAGAGATCTTACCCTGGGCATGCCCAGAAGGGGAAAAGCAAGACTTAGTCCCAAAGACGTCTGCTCGCTGCTGACCAGTACTGGCTACAATGGCAGAACCTGGAGAGGCAGCAGTAACCGTTTGCACAGTATCAGGCTGAGCTAGATGCTGGGACCAACATCTGCGCTGAGCAGGGTCCACTGCAGCAGGAGAAGAATGGGAGACCGCAGCGGAGATGGCTCGAGATTCCCCCTGTGCAGAGGCGGGAACTCGACTCCTAACACAATATATCCCAAAAAAGGTAGGGAAGTTTGTTCAAAAAGGCACTTCTCGATCTTGGCATATTCTCTCGCAGCCGCTGCAATACCAGACGAACATGGGAAGAGAGATCAGGAGAAAAGACGAGCATGTGGTCCAGGTACACCATGACACATGAATATAGTAGATCTCGGAAGATGTCATTAACAAACTCCTGAAACACCGCAGGAGCATTGCAGAGGCCGAAAGGCATGACTAAATATTCGTAATGTCCATCCCACGTATTAAAGGCAGTCTTCCACTCATCCCCAGAGCAAATACGGATTAGATTGTAAGAACCACGAAGATCTAGTTTGGAGAAAATTTGGGCTCCTTTAAAGCGATCAAAAATTTCCGGAATCAGCAGCAGGGATACATGTTCTTGACCGTGATATCATTCAGACCTCTGTAGTCTATACATGACCGAAGAGATCCATCCTTCTTTTTGAAAAAGGAGTATCCAGCACCTGCAGGAGAGGAAGACTTCTGTATAAACCCCTTGGCAAGATTCTCCTGGATATGTTCAGACATGGCCAGGTATTCCGCAGGAGACAGTGGGCAGATTCTACCCCTAGGAGGAGTGGTGTTGGGAATTAGCTCAATCGGGCACTCATATGGCCGATGAGGAGGAAGATTTCCAGCTTCCTTCTTGTCAAAAACATCAGGAAATGTCAATTAGGTGGAAGGCAGCCCAGTAGGAACAGAAGAAGGCCAAAGAAAACTTTTGGGATGGACAGACAGCAGATACAGAATGTCCCCAATGAAGCACTTCACCCAAATGCCAGCCGAGGACTGGCTCATGCGCCCTTAACCAAGGAAGACCAAGAAGTAGCACGTGAGATAGGTTAGGCAGCACGCAGGAGGCTATCTTCTCCTGATGCAGAATGCCCACTTGCAGCACAACTTCCTCAGCGACCATAGTGACTGACTCTTGCAAGGTCTTGCCATCCATCGAAGCAAGCATACAAGGTTTCTTCAGGGTAACAACAGGAATCCAATATTTATTAACCTCCTTGAGCCTAATAAAGTTCCCTGCCAAGCCCGAATCCACATAAATGATCTCGGAGCCACGTCTCTGACATAGGACAAGAAGAACAGACAGGGTAAGAGGCAGAGAGGAGTCACACACACCTAGGGAGGCCTCTCTTACCTGGCCTAGGTGGAAGAGTTTCCCAGCAGCTCAGAACAGGAATGGAGTAAATGAGAAGCTCCTCCGAAATAAAAGTACAAGTCCTGCGTTAGTCTCTCCCTCCGGCGTAACCTACATTGAGTCGGTCCACTTGCATAGGCTCAGATGCGGAGACAGAGGAAGCTACAGTTTGATGCGGACTGGAAGGACTGTGAAAGGAAGGAGATGTCTGAAAGATCTCCTCTCTATAGCCGACTCACGAGAGCGCTCCTGGAACCGCAGGTCAATGCGCGTGGCTAAAGAAAATTAAATCCTCCAAAGAAATTAAGGTATCACGGCCAGCAAGTTCATCCTTAATTTTTCCAGAAAACCCACTCCAAAAAGCTCCAACCAGCGCCTCATTGTTCCACCCCACTTTGGGTATGAAAAGGCATGGTGTACTGCCCAACCGTGAGGGAACCCTGATGAAAGTTAAAGAGAGACTCAGTAGTAGAAGCCACCCAGCCTGGTTCATCAAAAACCCTACGGAAGGTGTCTAAAAAAGTCAACAGACAAGAAACAGTGGGATCATCACGTTCCTATAAAGGGTTTACCCAAGCCAGGGCTCACCCTCCAAATGAGAAACAATGAACGCCACTTTAGCTCTATCAGTGGGGTACTGCTGGGGTAGTAACTCAAAATGGAGACGACACTGGTTCAAGAAACCTCTTCAAAGTTTGAAGTCCACAGAGGCCATGTAACTCAGCATGCGCAATTGCATATCATGCTGTTCCAAGAGCTCCTGCTGAAGAGTAGCTAGCTGGGTGGCATTTACCAGGTCTGAGACCTGAAGTGAAGATAGTCTAGTCTCCATAGACTGCATAAAAGACATTATGCGATATTGGTTTTCTCATAGGAAGGCCAATTCTGTCTGAGCTGAGAAACCTGCACTGGCGGGATCCATGGCCTGATTATTCTGTAACACTAGTTCCTAGAGTGAACCTCTAGGTCAAGGGATCAAACCTCCCCTGGGGGAGCTAACCAGGTGACACTGACCCCCTATACAGTGGTCATTAGGGGCAGGCCCAGGGAACTCAAATACCTCAACAGCTGGTGCCAAGAAGGCGGCTCGTAGGGAACAGACAGGATGTGAGATAGTGATAACACACTGGGCTAGGGGAACAGGAAAAACAGAGGAAAGGGGGCGAAGTGTAATACAGGAGGTCTGGAATAGGAGAGGGGTACAGACTGGAGAACTGGGTCTGTGGTCAGGGATAACCACGAGGCAGAGTGGGAGCAGAGGAATACAGAAAGCCTGGAGTAGGAGAGGAGTACTGGCAGGAGGACAGGGTTGGTGGACAGGGATAACCATGATTAAGAGCGGGAGCAGGGGACCTCCAGATACGGACAGAGAGGACGGGAGCTAAGGAGGAATGAAAAGGAATCACAATGAGGAATGCGGGAGCATAGAGAAAACATGCAAAAAGGGTCTATATGCTGTGAGCCACATATTAATCAGGCACCTCTACAAGGAGAGGGCGGCCTGATATACCCAGTACCTCAGTTCCATTGGCTGGGAGGTGCTTCCAGGTCACGACACCGCAGAAGCAGAAGGTCCGGGCAAGGCACGCGATCGCACCCTAAGGCGCATGCGCAAACACAGAAGTACCGCTTCTGACCACAAGGCCGACAGCGCAGAAGAAACACGCCACAAATCCCATCCAGCAAGATGCCATGATGCAGGAGTGGAAGAGAGAAGGTGATTAGCGGGGGTAGCGGGTGATCGGGTGGCCATAGCCCTAACAGAGCCTCTGTCAAGGCCATTTTCAATGCTCTGAAGGCTTCTCCTGACTGCTTGAATAGCTCGATTCTTTGAACCAGTTGGCACTCCTTTTAGTAGTTCCAACAGCAGATTAGCGAGGCAAGTGAAATTCTTCTCGAATCTTCGGTAGTACCCGGTGAGCCCTAAGAAGGCCCAAACATCCTTCATCGTTGTCGGGGTCGGCCATTTTTGCATGGCCGCTATCTTCTCACGGGCAGGGCTCAGTCTTTCACCAGATACAACATGTCCTAAATACTCAATTTGTTTACTGAAAATGTGACAGTTTAGGGGCTTCACCTTCAGGCCATGACTCTGTAGCCGACTCAGCACTTGCTTAAGCCACTGAATATGTTCTTCAAAGGTGGCCGCATAGACGATGATATTGTTGAGGTAGATAAGTGTTGCTTCAAAATTCAAGTCCCCCAAGCATCTCTCCATCAATCGCTGAAACATCCCCGGGGCATTAGTTAGGCCAAAGGGCATCCTTTTAAACTCAAACAATCCCATGGGCAGTATGAACGCCGTGTTCAGCCATGGGCACCTGCCAGTACCCGCTGGCCAGATCCAAGGACGAAAAGACAAGCACAGGGTTCCGTCCTTTTTCCAGACTAAAACAATAGGAGCCGCCCACGGGCTCTAACTCTCTCGTATGACTCCGCTCTGCAGCATGTGAGCCAGCATCTCCTTTACTTTCTTTTACATCTGAGGAGGTATCTGTCGATATTAGTGATGAGTGAGCACGCTCGCCACTACTTGGTGCTCGCCTGAGCATCTCACTACTTGTGATGCTTGGAGCTTGCAGAGTGTTTCCGGGGTTGCTCGGCAGGAGCTCATGTCCCTGCCCTGCATGATTGGCGCTCTTTAGAGAGCCAATGAATATGCAGGGATTGTCTGCCACACACTATAATACTGCAGCCATGTTGGTTGTGGCATTACAGTTATACGCTGTCCGCACAGTGTCTTCAGGTCTATATCAGACCTGGTGCCGCCATGCTTGTCACAGTCTGCTCTGGAATCAGGCATACAACCGAGATAAAGATGATACTGGGTCAAAAAAGTATCATATAAAAAATCAATACTTTATTTAACAAAGATTAAAAAATTGACATCAAGTTTATAGAGGTAAATTTTGAGCAAGGTCTTAAAGAGTGCTATATAGAGCATTGACAGAAGACATATAGCCAGGGGGTCATAAAATAAAGGTATAATTCAAGATGCAGAGGTATTATATACTTAGTCATAATATATTGATCAACATATCCAAGAGTCAGGGAGTAACCTCCTATGAATCATTGTTGCATTAAACCAACACGAGGTACCTGTTAACATAAAACGACTACAAGAAAACACTGCATCCCATCAACAGTGGAACCCAAAATAGCAGTTAGCCAATTCTGCTACACCTTTATTATAGTAGTATTGACAAGTGCACCGCATAATCATGCTACAATTAAACACTAATTAATAAGTACCCACCGCACTGTGAAGGGACCCGCCAGGAACACGCTTCCGCCCCAACGCGCGTTTTGGTAGAACAACCTTTGTCAGGGGGCATTAGAATAACACTGAGATGTCAGCCAAGAACCGGATCTGCATCTGCGCAGAGGAATAGGACTCCATAACCATAGGAAGATGTAAGTATTACAGCCATATAGGGACACCCGAATACCACTAGCCTAAAAGGCATGGCACGACACCACGAGCAGAACTCTTATCACTATAATCACAGCCCTTGCTAAGTACCGATCCCAAAATAGAATTAAGATGATCGCTTACAACTACAGCCACCACCAGGACAAAACAATGCGTACCAAAGTGTAATATCATGTTATTCAAAGAGTACACAGGTTAGATATGCCTACCAACATAACAAATTCAGCATAATAGTAGTAGTGGCTGTAATAATCGGCAAACCCCACATAATAAATACATAATACAGCAATATACCATGAATCTTACTATCCTTTATATGGGGGCAGTGTACAACACCCAATGTACCCAATATAAACATTCTATAACAAATTCTTCAGAATATTACACAAATAATTAAAGAACAATTTAATACAGGGCTAATCACAAGGATCATATCCATAATAGTGTTGAGCATTCCGATACCGCAAGTATCGGGTATCGGCCGATACTTGCAGTATCGGAATTCCGATACCGAGATCCGATACTTTTGTGGTATCGGGAATCGGTATCGGATCCATATTACTGTGTAAAATAAAGAATTAAAATAAAAAATATTGATATACTCACCTCTCCGGAGGCCCCTTGACATCATCGCTGGTAACCGGCAGCCTTCTTTGCTTAAAATGAGCGCATTTAGGGCCTTCCATGACGTCACGGCTTCTGATTGGTCGCGTGCCGCTCATGTGACCACCATGCAACCAATCACAAGCCGTGACGTCATTCTCAGGCCCTAAACTCCTCATTCTAGGAATTTAGGACTTGAGAATGACGTCGCGGCTTGTGATTGGTCGCGTGGCGGTCACATGAGTGGCACGCGACCAATCAGAAGCCGTGACATCATGGAAGGCCCTAAACGCGCTCATTTTAAGCAAAGAAGGCTGCCGGTTACCAGCGGTGATGTCCAGGGGCCTCCGGAGAGGTGAGTATATCAATATTTTTTATTTTAATTCTTTATTTTACACAGTAATATGGATCCCAGGGCCTGAAGGAGAGTTTCCTCTCCTTCAGACCCTGGGAACCATCAGGATACCTTCCGATACTTGGTGTCCCATTGACTTGTATTGGTATCGGGTATCGGTATCGGCGATATCCGATACTTTTCGGGTATCGGCCGATACTATCCGATACCGATACTTTCAAGTATCGGACGGTATCGCTCAACACTTCCATAACGCTGAATGTTGTTAGTCCATATTCATAAAGGGATAGGAGTCTTCTATGCAGAGATGTTATGTTTCCAACATCAGGCAGGTAGCTTCCATCACAACCCAAGTCACAAAGTGAAACCAAAAAAACGAAACTAGGAAAAGTGAAAAAATAAAAAGTTAAAAACATTAAAAACAAACAATGCAAGAATATAGCTGTTAGGGCTAGCGGAACGCACCAAATAATAGGAAAGATAGAGTAAGGTGCGTTCACAGCCCGGGGTCCACCGTGCAGAGATGGAACCTGCTGCCAAGTAATGACGGACTATATGGCGGTACAATGTGGATACACACATGGGTTAACTTCACCCTGTGTGAAGGAAGCGAACCCTGTTGCGTCACAGGGCCGCGGTACCACACCAAGAGCGCAAGCAAGGAGTCTCAGAACTCAATCCCAAGACACAGGATTTGAGTTCATATAGACCTCTTGCGCTCGACACCACAACTGGGGAGTCAGAGTGAAAGAAATAATAATAAAGATGCACGAGAGTGCGTGCGGTGCTGCACTGGCGGACGCCACTAACCACCCAGGCTTGGGTCAGGAAAGCTCTGTGAAAGCGCACGGCGCCGCACTGGCGGTCACAGCAATTAGACGCTGTCTTGTGTGTTACGTGCTGATGGCTAAGTCGGGCGCTAGATAGCAATCATCCACCTTACGCGAGCAGTCATACACAAGGGAGGGGATAATTAATGAACGACTTTCACAGATCAACACACACACGTTTACAAGTTTACACTAGCGCATGGCCGTGCGGTCATGCGAACATTTTATAGCTGCAGCATGAACAGGACCTTCCCAGAAGGACCAATGGGAGGCTGCCACAGAAGTTGAGAACCTTCAGGACCTTCCTGGAGGACCAATGGGATCTGCTGAAGTATCTGAGCATGTGACCCTCGATCTCCAACGGGAGATCTTGCCCTGGGCATGCTCAGAAGGGGAAAATCAGGACTTAGTCCCAAAAGCGTCTGCTCGCCGCTGCCCAGCACTGGGTTCAATGGCAGAAGCTGGAAAAGCAGCAGTAACCCTATGCACAGAGTGAGACTGAGCAAGACGCTGGGACCAATGTCTCCACTGAGCAGACTCCACTGCAGCTGGAGAAGAATGGGAGACCGCAGCAGACATGGTTCGAGATTCCCCCTGTGCAGCAGTGGGAACTCGACTCCTAACAATAGCATACTTCAGACCGCGCTCTGATATGCTGCAGGACACAGTGACTACAAAAAAGGACCATAACTGATATTCTCATTTAAACCTGCTGGGTGGACTGTTTTAAGATTCCAGATCCATCTCGACTCCATTTGAGATAAACGTTTAAGGGTACCACCACCCTGAATTCCCACTTCCAATAGATCAATGCCCCTTACTCTCAAGAGTGTTATGACCCCAATGGCAGAGGGTCTCAGGAATAAATACCAAGTCTGCAAACACAAAAAACCAGCTCATAGGGCAGTGGTAACTGGGCTGACCATATATCTAATCCTAGCACCACAAATAGAAGTAGCCGGGGAACGTGCCTACGTTGGTTCTAGACGTCTCGCGCCAGCCGGAGAACTAACTAACCCTAGAAGGGAAAAGAAAGACCTTTCTTGCCTCCAGAGAAAAGACCCCAAAAGTTGGATACAAGCCCCCAACAAATAATAACGGTGAGGTAAGAGGAAAAGACAAACATAAGAATGAGCTAGGTAATTAGCAAAGAGAGGCCAACTAGCTAATAGCAGAATATAGTAAGATGACATATGGTCAGCAAAAACCCTATTAAAATATCCACGCTGGATATTCAAGAACCCCCGAACCGTCTAACGGCCGGGGGGAGAACACCAGCACCCTAGAGCTTCCAGCAAGGTCAGAAATCACATTTAGTACAAGCTGGACAAAAATAGTAGCAAAGCAAGTAACTCAAAAACCAAAGAAGCAAGACTTAGCGTAATTTTGCAAGAGCCAGGACCAGCAGACAGGAGCAACAGAAGGATCTGATTACAACGATGCCAGGCACTGGACTAAGGATCCAGGAAGTTAATATAGCGACACCCCTGAACTAACAACCCAGGTGAGTGCCAAACAGAAAAAAGACAATCCCAGAGTCATACCACTATTGACCACAAGAGGGAGCCAAAAAGTCTAATTCACAACACAAGAGGCTAGCATCACACTTGTGGAATTTCTTAAAATGACGCCGCAGAGTCTTTAATAACGAGATGTCATCCACACTGACCGCTGTGTTAATGCCCAATACGTGTTCTCTAACCCGTATTTTAAGCTGTCTTGTTGTCATGCCAACGTAGATTTTATTGCATGGACAGACAGCATAATAGATGACGTTCTTGCTCTTGCAAGTTATCCGCTTCCTAATTGAATATTGGCGAGATCCATCAGAGTTAGAGAACACACCAGTCCGTTCGATATTGGGACACGCCACACAGCGGCCGCATGGGCTACAATCCTACATTTCCTGTCATTGAATCCAAAAAGGTGTTCACAGGCATCCCAGTATAGTGGCTATGCACCAGAATGTCACGTAGATTTTTAGAGCGTCTGACTGCAATACCAACATTTTTGGGAAGATACCGGGCCACTATAGGATCAGCCCTCAGTACATGCCATGATTTGGCCAGGATCTGTTTCATGAGGGGAAACTGAGAGTGACAGTCTGTCACAAATCGGACTATTTCATGGTCCTTGTTGTTTCTGGTTTCACATAGTAAAGAATGTCTAGACGTGTGACGTGCCCTATTAAATGCCTTTTTGATGCTACGCTTACTGTAACCCCTTGACAGTAGCCTCCCCTTAAGATCTTCAGCTTGTCAAAAGAAAGGCATTGTCTGTTGAGCACACTCTACGGAGGCGCAGGAATTGTCCTATAGGAATCGCTTGTATAACGTGACCTGGATGGGACGAGGAGGCATGCAATAATGAGTTAGAAGATGTTGGCTTGCGATAGATATCCGTTTGTAATTCTCCCCAGTCATCTCTTTTTATCAAAACATCCAGAAATGTGATGTCAATGTGATGTTGAAATTATTATTATTCAGCGTCGTCACAAAATTCTGAAGACTTAATGTAGATCCTTGCCAGATCATGAAAATGTCGTCAATGTACCGCGCCCAGAAAAGGATGCGGCCCATCGACGACTCATGATCAGGCAGGGGGAGGTCCCTCTTCCACAGCCCCAGTAACAAGTTGGCATAAGCCGGGGCAAAGGGAGCCCCCATGGCTGTGCCCTGAAGCTGCAGGAAGAAGGACTCCTTAAAAACAAAAAAATGATGCTTTAAGGAGAATTCTAATAGCCTATAAATCAGACTGGATAGATCTCTGGGTAAATTAGACATCCCCAGAAAGAAATCAATAGCCCGTAGGCCATCCTGATGTCTAATACTGGTGTACAGCGATTCAACATCAGCTGTCACCAGTATCTCATCCACCTCAAGATGTATGGTATCTATTCGCTTTAACAGGTCACCAGTATCTCTAAGGAAAGAGGGAAGACTCTCTACCAGGGGCTGTAGTTTGGAATCAATCCACTGGTTTACTTTTTCCAAGTAGTTATTTTTCCCGGAAATAATAGGACGACCAGGGAGACATCTGCATGTCCTTATGGATTTTTGGCAAGAGATAAAATGTAGGGATAGTTGGTTCAGCAATCATTAAGGCTGAAGACAGCTCACTAGTGATTGTCCCCTCCTCTCTAGCACCTTTTATGATATCATTTAGTTGACATAAGTAGGCGGACAAGGGGTTAAATGTTAATTTTCTATAGCATGTTGGATTATTCAATTGGCGGTAGGCCTCCTGTTGTGAATTTGCTTTTTGCTCCCTCTAGTGGTTACTAGTTTTTTGACTCTGGTTTTTCTGTCATTCCTTTTATCCACACCTGGGTCGTTAGTTAAGGGTGTTGCTATATAAGCTCCCTGGACCTTCAGTTCAATGCCTGGCAACGTAGTTATCAGAGCTAGTCTGCTGTGCTCTTGTCTACTGATCCTGGTTTCCAGTAATATCAGCTAAGTCTGCTTTTTGCTTTTTGCTATTTGTTTTGGTTTTGTATTTTTGTCCAGCTTGTTCCAAATATATATCCTGACCTTGCTGGAAGCTCTAGGGGGCTGGTGTTCTCCCCCCGGACCGTTAGACGGTTCGGGGGTTCTTGAATTTCCAGTGTGGATTTTGATAGGGTTTTTGTTGACCATATAAGTTACCTTTCTTTATTCTGCTATCAGTTAGCGGGCCTCTCTGTGCTAAACCTGGTTCATTTCTGTGTTTGTCATTTCCTCTTACCTCACCGTTATTATTTGTGGGGGGCTTCTATCCAGCTTTGGGGTCCCCTTCTCTGGAGGCAAGAAAGGTCTTTGTTTTCCTCTACTAGGGGTAGCTAGATTCTCCGGCTGGAGCGTGTCATCTAGAATCAACGTAGGAATGATCCCCGGCTACTTCTAGTGTTGGCGTTAGGAGTAGATATATGGTCAACCCAGTTACCACTGCCCTATGAGCTGGATTTTTGTATACTGCAGACTTCCACGTTCCTCTGAGACCCTCGCCATTGGGGTCATAACAGTTTGCCAGGCCAGTATTAAAGGTTTAATGCATTGCAGAAGAGGGATTATAAGAAAGAAGATTCTGAGTTTTTTTTTTTTTTTTTCTTCTTCCCCTTTACCTCAGAGTGGCTATGCTTGCTGCAGACATGAATGTCCAGACCTTGATTACAAGTGTGGACCAGCTGGCTACTCGTGTGCAGGGCATACAAGACTATGTTATCAGAAATCCTAGGTCAGAACCTAAAATACCGATTCCTGAACTGTTTTCCGGAGACAGGTTTAAGTTTAGGAATTTCGTGAATAATTGTAAATTGTTTTTGTCCCTGAGACCCTGTTCATCTGGAGACTCTGCTCAGCAAGTAAAAATTGTTATTTCGTTCTTACGGGGCGACCCTCAGGATTGGGCTTTTTCGCTGGCGCCAGGAGATCCGGCATTGGCTGATATTGATGCGTTTTTTCTGGCGCTCGGTTTACTTTATGAGGAACCCAATCTTGAGATTCAGGCAGAAAAGGCCTTGCTGGCTATGTCTCAGGGGCAGGACGAGGCTGAAGTGTACTGCCAAAAATTTCGGAAATGGTCCGTGCTGACACATTGGAACGAGTGTGCACTGGCCGCTAATTTTAGAAATGGCCTTTCTGAAGCCATTAAGAATGTTATGGTGGGTTTTCCCATTCCCACAGGTCTGAATGATACTATGGCACTGGCTATTCAAATTGACCGGCGGTTGCGGGAGCGCAAAACCGCAAATTCCCTCATGGTGTTGTCTGAACAGACACCTAATTCGGTGCAATGTGATAGAAAAACCGCAAATTCCCTCATGGTGTTGTCTGAACAGACACCTAATTCGGTGCAATGTGATAGAAAAATCGCAAATTCCCTCATGGTGTTGTCTGAACAGACACCTGATTTAATGCAATGTGATAGAATCCTGACTAGAAATGAGCGGAAAATTCATAGACGCCGGAATGGCTTGTGCTACTACTGTGGTGATTCTACACATGTTATCTCAGCATGCTCTAAACGTATAGCTAAGGTTGTTAGTCCTGTCACCGTTGGTAATTTGCAACCTAAATTTATTCTGTCTGTAACTTTGATTTGCTCACTGTCGTCTTATCCTGTCATGGCGTTTGTAGATTCAGGTGCTGCCCTGAGTCTTATGGATCTGTCATTTGCTAAGCACTGTGGTTTTACTCTTGAACCATTGGAAAATCCTATTCCTCTTAGGGGTATTGATGCTACGCCATTGGCAGCAAATAAACCGCAGTATTGGACACAGGTTACCATGTGCATGACTCCTGAACACCGCGAGGTGATACGTTTCCTGGTTTTACATAAAATGCATGATTTGGTTGTTTTAGGGCTGCCATGGTTACAGACCCATAATCCAGTCCTGGACTGGAAGGCTATGTCAGTCTCAAGTTGGGGCTGTCGGGGTATTCATGGGGATTCCTTGCCTGTGTCTATTGCTTCTTCTACGCCTTCGGAAGTTCCGGAGTATTTGTCTGATTATCAGGATGTCTTCAGTGAGTCTGAGTCCAGTGCACTGCCTCCTCATAGGGACTGTGACTGTGCTATAGATTTGATCCCAGGCAGTAAATTTCCTAAGGGAAGACTGTTTAATCTGTCGGTACCTGAACATACCGCTATGCGTTCATATATCAAAGAGTCTCTGGAGAAAGGACATATTCGTCCGTCTTCTTCCCCTCTTGGTGCGGGATTCTTTTTTGTGGCAAAAAAGGACGGATCTTTGAGACCTTGTATTGATTATCGGCTTTTAAATAAGATCACTGTCAAATTTCAGTATCCTTTACCGCTGTTGTCTGACTTGTTTGCCCGGATTAAAGGTGCCAAGTGGTTCACCAAGATAGACCTTCGTGGTGCGTACAACCTTGTGCGCATTAAGCAAGGTGATGAATGGAAAACCGCATTCAATACGCCCGAGGGTCATTTTGAGTACTTGGTGATGCCTTTTGGGCTCTCCAATGCGCCTTCAGTTTTTCAGTCCTTTATGCATGACATTTTCCGGAAGTATCTGGATAAATTTTTGATTGTTTATCTGGATGATATTTTGGTTTTTTCTGATAATTGGGATTCGCATGTGGAGCAGGTCAGGTTGGTCTTTAAAATTTTGCGTGAAAATTCTTTGTTTGTCAAGGGCTCAAAGTGTCTCTTTGGTGTACAGAAGGTTCCCTTTTTGGGGTTCATTTTTTCCCCTTCTGCTGTGGAGATGGACCCAGTCAAGGTCCGAGCTATTCTTGATTGGACTCAGCCCTCGTCAGTTAAGAGTCTTCAGAAGTTCTTGGGTTTCGCTAACTTCTACCGTCGTTTTATCGCTAATTTTTCTAGCATTGTGAAGCCTTTGACGGATATGACCAAGAAGGGCTCCGATGTGGCTAACTGGGCTCCTGCTGCCGTGGAGGCTTTCCAGGAGTTGAAACGCCGGTTTACTTCGGCGCCTGTTTTGTGCCAGCCCGATGTCTCACTTCCCTTTCAGGTTGAGGTGGATGCTTCAGAGATTGGAGCAGGGGCCGTTTTGTCGCAGAGAGGCCCTGGTTGCTCTGTTATGAAGCCTTGTGCCTTTTTCTCTAGGAAGTTTTCGCCTGCCGAGCGAAATTATGATGTGGGCAATCGGGAGTTGTTGGCCATGAAATGGGCATTTGAGGAGTGGCGTCATTGGCTCGAGGGTGCTAAGCATCGTGTGGTGGTCTTGACTGATCACAAAAATCTGATGTATCTCGAGTCTGCTAAACGCCTTAATCCGAGACAGGCCCGCTGGTCATTGTTTTTCTCCCGCTTTGATTTCGTTGTCTTGTATTTACCAGGTTCAAAGAATGTGAAGGCCGATGCTCTTTCTAGGAGCTTTGTGCCTGATGCTCCTGGAGTCGCTGATCCTGTTGGTATTCTTAAAGATGGAGTTATCTTGTCAGCTATTTCTCCGGATCTGCGACGTGTGTTGCAGAGATTTCAGGCTGATAGGCCTGAGTCTTGTCCACCTGACAGACTGTTTGTCCCGGATAAGTGGACCAGCAGAGTCATTTCCGAGGTTCATTCCTCGGTGTTGGCAGGTCACCCGGGAATTTTTGGCACCAGAGATCTGGTGGCCAGGTCCTTTTGGTGGCCTTCCTTGTCAAGGGATGTGCGGTCATTTGTGCAGTCCTGTGGGACTTGTGCTCGAGCTAAGCCTTGCTGTTCTCGTGCCAGCGGGTTGCTCTTGCCCTTGCCTGTCCCGAAGAGACCTTGGACACATATCTCCATGGATTTCATTTCTGATCTTCCACTATCTCAGGGCATGTCCGTTATCTGGGTGATATGTGATCGCTTCTCAAAGATGGTCCATTTGGTTCCTTTGCCTAAGCTGCCTTCCTCTTCCGATCTGGTTCCTGTGTTTTTCCAGAACGTGGTTCGTTTGCACGGCATCCCTGAGAATATTGTGTCAGACAGAGGATCCCAGTTCGTTTCCAGGTTCTGGCGATCCTTTTGTAGTAGGATGGGCATTGATTTGTCGTTTTCGTCTGCTTTCCATCCTCAGACTAATGGACAGACGGAGCGAACCAATCAGACTTTGGAGGCTTATTTGAGGTGTTTTGTCTCTGCTGATCAGGACGATTGGGTGACATTCTTGCCGTTGGCTGAGTTTGCCCTTAATAATCGGGCTAGTTCCGCCACCTTGGTTTCGCCTTTTTTCTGCAACTCTGGTTTCCATCCTCGCTTTTCTTCGGGTCATGTGGAGCCTTCTGACTGTCCTGGGGTGGATTCTGTGGTGGATAGGTTGCAGCGGATCTGGAATCATGTGGTGGACAACTTGAAGTTGTCACAGGAGAGGGCTCAGCGCTTTGCCAACCGCCGCCGCGGTGTGGGTCCCCGACTACGCGTTGGGGATTTGGTATGGCTTTCTTCCCGCTTTGTTCCTATGAAGGTCTCCTCTCCCAAATTTAAACCTCGTTTTATTGGGCCTTACAAGATATTGGAAATCCTTAATCCTGTATCTTTTCGTCTGGATCTTCCTGTGTCGTTTGCTATTCACAATGTATTTCATAGGTCCTTGTTGCGGCGGTACATTGTGCCTGTAGTTCCTTCTGCTGAGCCTCCTGCTCCGGTGTTGGTTGAGGGCGAGTTGGAGTACGTGGTGGAGAAGATCTTGGATTCTCGCCTCTCCAGGCGGAGGCTTCAGTACCTGGTCAAGTGGAAGGGCTATGGTCAAGAGGATAATTCCTGGGTGGTCGCCTCTGATGTTCATGCGGCCGATTTAGTTCGTGCCTTTCATGCCGCTCATCCTGATCGCCCTGGTGGTCGTGGTGAGGGTTCGGTGACCCCTCACTAAGGGGGGGGTACTGTTGTGAATTTGCTTTTTGCTCCCTCTAGTGGTTACTAGTTTTTTGACTCTGGTTTTTCTGTCATTCCTTTTATCCACACCTGGGTCGTTAGTTAAGGGTGTTGCTATATAAGCTCCCTGGACCTTCAGTTCAATGCCTGGCAACGTAGTTATCAGAGCTAGTCTGCTGTGCTCTTGTCTACTGATCCTGGTTTCCAGTAATATCAGCTAAGTCTGCTTTTTGCTTTTTGCTATTTGTTTTGGTTTTGTATTTTTGTCCAGCTTGTTCCAAATATATATCCTGACCTTGCTGGAAGCTCTAGGGGGCTGGTGTTCTCCCCCCGGACCGTTAGACGGTTCGGGGGTTCTTGAATTTCCAGTGTGGATTTTGATAGGGTTTTTGTTGACCATATAAGTTACCTTTCTTTATTCTGCTATCAGTTAGCGGGCCTCTCTGTGCTAAACCTGGTTCATTTCTGTGTTTGTCATTTCCTCTTACCTCACCGTTATTATTTGTGGGGGGCTTCTATCCAGCTTTGGGGTCCCCTTCTCTGGAGGCAAGAAAGGTCTTTGTTTTCCTCTACTAGGGGTAGCTAGATTCTCCGGCTGGAGCGTGTCATCTAGAATCAACGTAGGAATGATCCCCGGCTACTTCTAGTGTTGGCGTTAGGAGTAGATATATGGTCAACCCAGTTACCACTGCCCTATGAGCTGGATTTTTGTATACTGCAGACTTCCACGTTCCTCTGAGACCCTCGCCATTGGGGTCATAACAGCCTCCTTCTCATAGAGATTCTTTGGCCAGATCACCACATTTCCCCCCTTGTCCGCTGGTTTAAACACTATGTCTGGAATGCTCCGAAGGACATGCAGATGCCCCCTCTCCTCCCTTGTAAGGTTGTCCCTGTAAAAATGGCGAGGGATATCCAAAAACTCTTTTGTCACTAGTTGCACAAATAATTCCACATTTGGACAGGTGGAAAGAGGGGGAAATTTCTTAGATCTAGGGCGGATAGATATAGGGATCCTACCTCCTTCAGTGGTGCTGTGTTCAATAGCAAGTTCCTCCAAAGTACGTAGGACTATTTGTTGTTCCTCTGTGGGGAACAATGCAGCTAAATTACCATCAAAGAAATGTTTCTTGAACACTAGAGATCTAGCAAATAAGTGGAGATCCTTCACCGCACCAAAAGCATCAAACGGTGCTGCCGGGGAAAATGACAGGCCCTTATCTAGTAATACCAGATCTGTGTCAGTAAACTCATGGGAGCTCAGGTTAATTACCTTATTGTTACGTTTCCTTGACTCAGCCGAATAGTCATTACGTCTGTAGGGATGAAATATAAACTCTCTTTGATTGCGAGTAGTCATTCCTGATCTTGTAATTATTGATGAACTTGATTTATCAGAGGAGTCACTGATCGAGGAGATTGACGTCTGGGAGGGGGTACGTCTAATTTGCTCCCCCTGTTGTTTATTCCCCCTCCAAAGGTAAACCCTGTTATTCTCATAGTCCCGTCGATCTCTACCCAGCTTAGTAGTTTGGGTGTCCTGGATCTTTTTAACCACACCTTCTAAGATTTTATCAATGTGCCCACCAAGTCCACTCATTTGTTCAGGTGTGCCACATATCTTTAAATCATTCTCCATTGACTGAATGGAGGTATCCAACTGTTTGATAATTCTCCTGTTGTAATCATTTAATAATCTCATCAGTGTATTAGAACACACATTGCATGCCTCCTCCCAACCAGCCACCAGGGCGGCGTCATCAACTGGGAAGGTGGGGATCACCCGAACCCTTAATCCCCTCGGAATCATATTTTTAGCTAGATATTTGTCCAAAAAAGTACAGTTCCACCACAGCTTGGTTCTTTTGATAATCATATTTTGTAAAATCAACACTTGATCATTCCACTTGCGGTCACTGGTCTGTTGGGAGGTGGTCCCTTCACCTCCAAACACCTGGTCAATATGAGACAGCCAGGCAATTTCCTTGGCCTTGAAGTCCATACATATAAGAAATGCTGTGCAAAACACAGTAAGAAATGTGTAGCCACTTATAGCGTTTTTCCACATGGTACAATAATATTCAGTTATTAATACCCATGAATACGACTAACCTAAGACCTATCATCATATACATAGCATACAACCGAGAAACAGATGATACTGGGTCAAAAAAGTATCATATATAGTGTTGAGCATTCCGATACCGCAAGTATCGGGTATCGGCCGATACTTAGCGGTATCGGAATTCCGATACCGAGATCCGATACTTTTGTTGTATCGGGAATCGGTATCGGGATCGCTATAATGTGTAAAATAAAGAATTAAAATAAAAAATATTGCTATACTCACCTCTCCGACGCAGCCTACACCTTACCGAGGAAACCGGCAACCTTGTTTGCTTAAAATGCGCGCGTTTACTGCCTTCCGTGACGTCTCGGCTTCTGATTGGTCGCGTGCCGCCCATGTGACCGCGACGCGACCAATCACAACAAGCCGTGACGTAATTTTCAGGTCCTAAATGCCTAATTCTAGGCATTCAGGACCTGAAAATTACGTCACGGCTTGTGATTGGTCGCGTGCCGCCCATGTGACCGCGACGCGACCAATCACAAGCCGTGACGTAATTTTCAGGTCCTAAATGCCTAATTCTAGGCATTCAGGACCTGAAAATTACGTCACGGCTTGTTGTGATTGGTCGCGTCGCGGTCACATGGGCGGCACGCGACCAATCAGAAGCCGTGACGTCACGGAAGGCAGTAAACGCGTGCATTTTAAGCAAACAAGGCTGCCGGTTTCCTCGGTAAGGTGCAGGCTGCGTCGGAGAGGTGAGTATAGCAATATTTTTTATTTTAATTCTTTATTTTACACATTAATATGGATCCCAGTGCCTGAAGGAGAGTTTCCTCTCCTTCAGACCCTGGGAACCATCAGGGATACCGTCCGATACTTGAGTCCCATTGACTTGTATTGGTATCGGGTATCGGTATCGGATTAGATCCGATACTTTGCCGGTATCGGCCGATACTTTCCGATACCGATACTTTCAAGTATCGGACGGTATCGCTCAACACTGATCATATAGAATATCAATACTTTATTTAACAAAGATTAAAAAATTGACATCAAGTATATAGAGGTAAATTTTGAGCAAGGTCTTAAAGAGTGCTATATAGAGCATTGACAGAAGACGTATAGCCAGGGGGTCATAAAATAAAGGTATAATTCAAGATGCAGAGGTATTGTATACTTAGTCATAATATATTAATCAACATATCCAAGAGTCAGGGGGTAACCTCCTATGAATCATTGTTGCATTAAACCAACACGAGGTACCTGTTAATATAAAACGACTACAAGAAAACACTGCATCCCATCAACAGTGGAACCCAACATAGCAGTTAGCCAAATCTGCTACACCTTTATTATAGTAGTATTGACAAGTGCACTAATTAATAAGTACCCACCGCACTGTGAATGGACCCGCCAGGAACACACTTCCGCCCCAATGCGCATTTCGGTAGAACAACCTTCGTCAGGGGGCATTAGAATAACACTGAGATGTCTCTTAAAAAGGGTCGGACCCGGAAGTGCCTAACGCATGTATACCGGAACTAGAATGGCGCTGCCATGACAACCTTGGACGCTCGTGCATTCCGGAATACTACGGCCAGACAGAGGCAGTCACGGGGGCCCCACGTGACCGCCATCCCTTCAGCCGAGAACCAGATCTGCATCTGCGCAGAGGAATAGGAATCAGGCAGTGTAGGGAGAGTTGCTGCTGAGCTAGGGAGAGATTTGTTTGCTTCTTACTTAGTGTGGGCATACTATATATAATACACATATCCATCTCAACTAACAGTCCTTCTGAGGACTAATAAAGCTGCATAGATATCAGTGCTAGGCAGGCAGTGTATGTGCCAGACTTCAGTGCATATAGCAAGAAGGTCCATTCCAATTCTGTCTGCTGCTGCTGCCTAATACAGATATTTCTAGACATAGTCCCAGGTATCAGGGGCCAGGAATATTTTTTTTTTATATTAATCCGGATTATTTGCTTTAAAAGCAATCCAGAGAACACCGTTTTTCTGCTCCATTTGCTTGTTGGCAATGGAGAATGCAGCCAGATCATTTCCATATTAAAGCGCTAAAAATACAGCTATTTTAAACTGGGGCTTGTCCATCACATGGATCTCATGTCAGTGCACTCAAAATTGTGCCATTTCAGGCCTCCATTTAAATTTTGCACAAAATCTGCATCTCCTATCAGAAAGCGCAGCTGCGGTTTTGCCAACCTTTCCTGTGGATTTAATGCGTTTTTTGTGCGTTTTTTCAATGCAGTTTTCAGTGCATTTTTTGTGCGGATTTTGTGCTTTTTTATGCATTTTTAATGCGTTTTTTCATGCAGATTTGTCAGCGTACAAACTTCAAAAACAAACAAAAAAAATGTGATGTCATATCCTAGTCCAACCTCTTCTCAATCTCAATTTTGGAAAGCCTCATAGCACACTTTCTGATAGCCTTCATCACCATGAGTAGTAACCGTGCTAATGTACAGCGGAGCGAAGAACGGAGCCCACAGCATGGAGAAGAGCGTGAGGAAAGTAATTTACGTATACGCAGGCCACAACGCCTCCAGATGTTGGGAGTATTGCTCCATTATATGAATCAGCTTGCAGGTAAGCTACACTATGTGTAAAATAATATTTACATGTCTCATCTTTTTTAATGTGTTGTGCAGTAACCCATATTAGTATCTTAGTCGCAGACCAGAAGGAAAACCCGAAAAATGTAAGTCCACCCAATTGTTGCTGGAAAGGGTCATTTTCGTGTTCCATACCAAGATTTGAGGAGGTATTTTTTTCTTATGTGAAATGAGTTCCTGTAAACTTATCCATGTCTGACCAAACGTTACTCCTATTTTCCAGATATTCGGAGAAATTTTTGTCCTTTTAACATAATAACATAGTTATTAAGGTTGAAGAAAGACTTTAAGTCCATCTAGTTCAATCCATAGCCTAACCTAACATGCCCTAACATGTTGATCCAGAGGAAGGCAAAAAAAATCTGTGTGGCAAATAGTAAGCTCCACATTGGGGAAAAAAATTCCTTCCTGACTCTACATACGGCAATCAGACCAGTTCCCTGGATCAACGCCCTATCAAGGAATCTAGTATATATAACCTGTAACATTATACTCTTCAAGAAGGGCATCCAGTCCCCTCTTAAATTTAGATAATGAATCACTTATTACAACATCATACGGCAGAGAATTCCATAGTCTCACTGCTCTTACAGTAAAGAATCCACGTCTGTTATTATGCTTAAACCTTCTTTCCTCCAGACGCAGAGGATGCCCCCTTGTTCCTGTCTCAGGTCTATGATTAAAAAGAACATCAGAAAGGTCTTTGTACTGTCCCCTCATTTATTTATACATTAAAATAAGATCACCCCTTACCCTTCATTTTTCCAAACTAAATAGCCCCAAGTGTAATAACCTATCTTGGTATTGCAGACCCCCCAGTCCTCTAATAACCTTGGTTGCTCTTCTCTGCACCCGCTCTAGTTCAGCTATGTCTTTCTTATACACCAGAGAGCAGAACTGTACACAGTATTCTAAGTGTGGTCGAACTAGTGACTTGTATAGAGGTAAAATTATGTTCTTCTCATGAGCATCTATGCCTCTTTTAATGCATCCCATTATTTTATTTGCCTTTGTAGCAGCTGCCTGACACTGGCCACTAAATGTGAGTTTGTCATCCACCCAGGTCTTTTTCTTTGATGGTTTTGCCCAGAGTTTTAGAAATAAGCACATAGTTATACATCTTATTACTTCTACCCAAGTGCATGACCTTCCATTTATCCCCATTAAAGCCCATTTGCCATTTATCAGCCCAAGCTTCTAGTTTACATAAATCATCCTGTAATATAAAATTGTCCTCCTCTGTATTGATTACCCTGCAGAGTTGTGTCATCTGCAAATATTGAAATTCTGCTCTGTATGCCCCCTACAAGGTCATTAATAAATATGTTAAAAAGAAGAGGGCCCAATACTGACCTTTGTGGTATCCCACTGCTAACCGTGACCCAGTCCGAGTGTGCTCCATTAATAACCACCCTTTGTTCCCTATCCCTGAGCCAGCTCTTAACTCACTTACACATATTTTCCCCTATCCCCATTATTCTCATTTTATGTATCAACCTTTTGTGTAGCACCGTATCAAAAGCTTTTGAAAAGTCCATATACAATATGTCCACTGGGTTCCCTTGGTCCAGTCCGGAACTTACCTCTTCATAGAAACTGATCAGATTAGTCTGACAGGAACGGTCCCTAGTAAACCCATGTTGATATTGGGTCATGAGGTTATTCCTCTTCAGATACTCCAGCATAGCAGCCCTTAGAATGCCCTCCAGTATTTTAACCACAGTAGAGGTTAAGCTTACTGGCCTATAATTGCCAAGTTCAGTTTTTATCCCCTTTTTGAATATTGGCACCACATTTGCTATATGCCAGTCCTGTGGTACAGACCCTGTTATTATGGAGTCTTTAAAGATTAAAAATAATGGTCTATCAATGACTGTACTTAATTCCTGCAGTACTCGGGGGAGCATCCCATCTGGGCCAGTAGATTTGTCAATTTTAGTGATTTTTAGACTCCGCCGTACTTTCTGCTGGGTTAAGCAGGTGACATTTAATGGGGAATTTTTGTTATCACTTATCATATTGTCTGCCATGGAATTTTCTTGTGTAAATACTGATGAAAAAAAGTCATTTAGCATATTGGCTTTTTCCTCATCCTCATCCGCCATTTCGCCCAGACTATTTTTAAGGGGGCCAACAGTATCATTTTTTAGTTTCTTACTATTTACGTAGTTAAAGAATATTTTGGGATTATTTTTACTCTCTCTGGCAATGAGTCTCTCTGTCTCAATCTTTGCTGCCTTGATTTGCTCTTAACAGAATTTATTTAGTTTGTTGTATTTATTTAATGCCTCATCATTACCTACTTCTTTACAGTCCAAGCAAAAGGTAATATACTCGCACTGCTGTCCCTTGCGATCACCTATTAGCGTGCTACAATACGCTGTACCAGCTCCTATTCCCCCTACTCAGTGCATGGGCATATGGGGTGCTCAATCAAAAGAGGTAATAATGTAAAAGCAAGAGAAAAAAAAGTGATCAGCACTCACCATTCCCGATGCTACAAAAAAGTCTTTATTAGGACATGGACACGGACAGGGAGATCATGGTATGCAGGGATGACAGCTGTTTCGCGCTACATGCGCTTCCACAGATCCCGATCGGACTTCTTTAATTCTCTAAATGCTTTCTTTTTGTCACTTATTGCGCCCCTTACAGCTCTATTTAGCCATATTGGTTTCCTTCTCTTTCTAGTATGTTTATTCCCATACAGTATATACTGTACACAGGTCCTATCCAGGATGCTAAAAAACGTCTCCCATTTTCTTTGTGTATTTTTATGTCTCAGGATATCGTCCCAGTTAATTGCACCAAGATCATCTCTCATCCGTTGGAAATTTGCCCTCCTGAAGTTTAGTGTCCTTGTCACCCCTCTACTACACATCTTATTTAAGGATACATGAAAACTTATTATTTTGTGATCACTATTCCCCAAGTGACCCCCAATCCTTATATTTGCTATGCGGTCTGGCCTGTTGGTTAATATTAGGTCTAGCAGTGCCCCCCTCCTGAACCAGTTGTGAAAGGTAATTGTCTGTCATAGTTGTCAAAAACCAATTACCTTTGCTGGAACTGCAGGTTTCTGTTCCCCAATCTATTTCAGGGTAGTTGAAGTCCCTACATAATAATGACTTCTCCTTGAGTCGCAGCTTCATCTATTTGCTTTATGAGGATATTCTCCATTGCTTCCATTATTTTTGGAGACTTATAACAAACCCCTATCAGTAATTTATTATTTTTCCCCCTCCCCTTAGATTCACCTATATTATCATGCAAGATGGGTTTTGACCATCTTCTGACCAT
The DNA here is from genome assembly GCF_051348905.1 of Ranitomeya variabilis. Taxonomy (NCBI): domain Eukaryota; kingdom Metazoa; phylum Chordata; class Amphibia; order Anura; family Dendrobatidae; genus Ranitomeya; species Ranitomeya variabilis. The sequence goes on along the minus strand of NC_135232.1, from coordinate 533,930,383 downwards.
ACTGTGAGCAGAGCTGACTTACACGGACGCAGTGATGAGGAAGTCCATCTCTGCTGAGGAAGGCTGCTCATCACCTTGCGGTAAGTATTTTTTGGATTTTTTGTTTTGTATGTCATAAGTCCTCTTTGACACGTCAGTGTCTCTGGTACGTGTGGTGAAAGTTTTCCCATGTCCTGGAGACACTGACACACGACCATTTTTTTTTAAATATCCGGGCGCATGGTACTCAAACCGTTACACACACGTACACACATGGATGTCCTCCGTGTGACACACATTGGAGCGGTTACAAAAGCTCCACAGTAAGCACTGTTCCCCGGCGGAAGGTGATGAAGAGGATCTCATTATTCTCCCCGGCTCAGCACCCGAACTCTTTATCACCTGCTGCCGATGAACAGTGCTTTGCTTCTTCCATTTTGGCCATCCATGTGTTAATAATGCATCACACAGTTACACACCTGTAAACAGATATCACGGGAAAATTTTTCCTTACCGTTAATATTGTGACGTGTGAAACAAACCTGTCAGCCTTTTTGGCCGCTATATAACATGTGGAAAACGGGCTTATCTACTGCATTGTTAAATAGATTGTTTAGCCACCCAGCTCAAAGAACAAAGCATAGAATAATTATTTTTGTCATATTTACCTGTGGGGCCATATGCTCAGATGGGTGACGCAGGTGTGGCTCACGCGCCTCCTATTTTTTTGCGACGCAACCCTCCTGCTTGCTTCATTGTTGTAATGTGCATGCATACTTTTCTGCCCTGCTGAGGATAGAGCAAAGTACTGAGGTGTGCATGTGCTGGGACTCCAACATTTTCCCATTCCTGCGCCATGCCGGAATTTGCTCTGCCCTTCACAATGAAGAGAAGTATGGCTGCGCAGTAGAACCATGAAGATAGCAGGATGGCGTAGGTGAGGCGCTGGACAATTACCTGCAAAACCCATGTGACTGTGCAGTTCCCCTAAGGTAAGTCAGCTCTAAATTTTTTTGGTTATCTTTAATGTTTGATTGGGGACTTATCAACAGCATTCGAAAATGTTGTTGAAAAACAACAGAAAGGCGGTGGCATAGCGGCCCTAACTGCTGACAGGTTTCCTTTAATTTTAGGGGGACATTACTAATCATCTTTTCTTTTCCTTGCAGATTTCTGGCCACAAGAGAGAACTACACATCCCTACACCTCCAATTTAGAGTTGGTAAATAGTGTTGAGCATTCCGATACTGCAAGTATCGGGTATCGGCCGATACTTGCTGTATCGGAATTCCGATACCGAGATCCGATACTTTTGTGGTATCGGGTATCGGGTATCGAAACAACATTAATGTAATAATGTGTAAAAGAGAGAATTAAAATAAAAAATATTGCTATACTCACCTCTCCGACGCAGCCCGGACCTCAGCGAGGGAACCGGCAGCGTTGTTTGTTTAAAATTCGCGCGTTTACTTGGTTACGTGAAGTCCCGGCTTGTGATTGGTCGCGGCGGCCATGTTGCCGGGACGCGGACCAATCACAGCAAGCCGTGACGTAATTTCAGGTCCTTGCAGGATTTTAAAATTACGTTCCGGCGTTGTGATTGGGCGCGTCGTGGTCACATGGGCGACGTAACCAATCACAAGCCGGGACGTCACGGGAGGCTGGACACGCGCACATTTTAAAATGCGCGCGTGTCCAGCCTCCCGTGACGTCCCGGCTTGTGATTGGTCGCGGCGGCCATGTTGCCGGGACGCGGACTAATCACAACGCCGGAACGTAATTTTAAAATCCTGCAGGACCTGAAATTACGTCACGGCTTGCTGTGATTGGTCCGCGTCCCGGCAACATGGCCGCCGCGACCAATCACAAGCCGGGACGTCACGGGAGGCTGGACAAGCGCGCATTTTAAAATACGCGCGTCCAGCCTCCCGGCTTGTGATTGGTTGACCGCGATGCAACCAATCACAAGCCGGGACGTCACGGGAGGCTGGACAAGCGCGCATTTTAAAATACGCGCGTCCAGCCTCCCGGCTTGTGATTGGTTGACCGCGATGCAACCAATCACAAGCCGTGACGTCACGGGAGGCTGGACAAGCGCGCATTTTAAAATACGCGCGTCCAGCCTCCCGGCTTGTGATTGGTTGACCGCGATGCAACCAATCACAAGCCGTGACGTCACGGGAGGCTGGACAAGCGCGCATTTTAAAATACGCGCGTGTCCAGCCTCCCGTGACGTCACGGCTTGTGATTGGTTGCGTCGCCCATGTGACTGCGGCGCAACCAATCACAACGCCGGGACGTAATTTTAAAATCCTGCAGGACCTGAAATTACGTCACGGCTTGCTGTGATTGGTCCGCGTCCCGGCAACATGGCCGCCGCGACCAATCACAAGCCGGGAATTCACGTAACCAAGTAAACGCGCAAATTTTAAACAAAGAACGCTGCTGCTTCCCTCGGTAAGGTGCAGGCTGCGTCGGAGAGGTGAGTATAGCAATATTTTTTATTTTAATTCTTTCTTTTACACATTAATATGGTTCCCAGGGCCTGAAGGAGAGTTTCCTCTCCTTCAGACCCTGGGAACCATCAGGGATACCGTCCGATACATGAGTCCCATTGACTTGTATTGGTATCGGGTATCGGTATCGGATTGGATCCGATACTTTGCCGGTATCGGCCGATACTTTCCGATACCGATACTTTCAAGTATCGGACGGTATCGCTCAACACTATTGGTAAATCTACCATCTCTCAATTGTGAGGTGCACATGTAACGTGATCTGGCAGAAGTTGCAGCCCATCGTGATGCCTTCCCCAACTGAGGAGACTTGGCTGCAGGTTGCAGCAGGCTTTCCGTCTGTGGCCAATTTCCCAAACTGCTTAGGTGAAGTCGATGGTAAACATGTAAGGGTTCAGCAGCCACCACGATCCGGATCATGCTTCTTTAATTATAAGAAGTATTTTTCTTTGCTCCTGATGGCGATGGCTGATGCCCATTACAAATTTGTTGCATTGACATTGGTGCCTACGGTAGTACTCGAGATTCTCGGGTGTTGCGAACGTCACAGATTGGGATGCAAATTCTTCAAGATGGCGGAACGCTCCCAGCCCCACGACCTTTGCCGGGTTACACACATCCAGTGCTTTTTGTGATGGTATCAGATGAGGCCTTTGCTTTAACGACCAACCTACTGCGCCCATACCCACGAAGAAGACTGGATGCCCGACGGAGGATTTTTAGTTATCGGCTGAGTAGTGCATGAAGATATGTGGAATGCACCTTCGGGATCATGAATAGTCACTGGAAGATCTTTCACACACCCATCCAGTTGGATACTGACACCGTTGACACTGTGATTAATGCTCGCTGTGTACTCCACAACTATGTTCGTGACTACAACACTGACGTGGAGCACCAGCAGCCAGTATTAAATCCAGTGACCAACGTGTGTCAGGGAAGACCATCCAGCTCCGGTGCGTGTGTGAGAGAAACCTTTGCTGACTACTTTATGAGTCCAGAAGGTGCCGTGCACTGGCAATTCTCCTGTGTCGGTGATGTGCAGCCGGACCAGCAGAGGGAAAAAAAACTAAACCGAAGACCAAGATAAATAATTCCACTTTATTGGCCAAACATTTGTATTATATTTTCAATTATTAAAAAATATTACTCATCTTACTTTATTTTGTTTTTTTTTTAATTATACTGTTATTTTTCTCTTAGTATAATTATATATTATATACTATATAATTTTTTTGGGGGGGCTCAATTAATGGCACCGGATTGACAGATGTTTGTGTGTTTGGGGTGGCATCATTTTGGTCCGCAGAAGCAGATGCCGTCCCTGAAGATGCGGAACCTGAAGATAACGCAGCAGAAGTTCCAGCTACAACTGGAGTTGAGGCTGGTGCGCCAAATGAAGAGACATCACCTGCTGACTCTGATGTTCCTGATGTATCTTGGATGGCATCGTCTGCGGGATCAGGAGCAGAAATGTTCCCTTCACTGCTGTGTAAACAAATACAAGGAATTTTTCAGTTTGTTACAAAAAATTATATTCATGCTTACTACATTCACTTTATTTATAACAAATCACCTCCTCAAAGTCCTGCTGGTGACAAAAAAAGTAAAATCTTCATATAGACTAAAGTTCACTTTGGCCGGGGAAGATCGACTCTTCCCAAGGTTGTTATGGATTTTTTTAAAACGATCTCGAATCAACCTCCACCGTTGTTTGACATCTTTATCTAAAAGAATTTAAAAAATGATCATTACATTCTATTAAAAAATGATTGTTAGTAAAGGCCGTAAAAAACTAATTACTAATTTCAGCTGCAGGGCACTGTTGTAGCCATCATAATCAGTATATAGGTCCCGGAATATTCTTGTCCAGCAGTTATCCCTTGCAAATTTATCTTTGCAGGCCTCATAGGCCGGGTCCCAGATGGCTGACATGTCCCTTATCTAGAATGGATACCAATATGTAATAAAAACATACTCATATTTAATAGGTAGACATACAAAAAATATATTTATTATAAAAAAAATATCTAGACACACCTTATATATCTTATATATAGATATATAATATATATATATATTTTAAATACATATGTATACCCATAGAGAGAGTGATAGGTGAATGAGGGCAGATATTAGCCAAAAAAGGGAGCATGGTTTTGGAAAAACCCTGGACTCAAAACATTGGCACCCAGACAACACAGAAAAGGCGCAGCAGTAACATGGCCCTTGGCCGGGAAGACACATGTGAGAAACACAGCCAAGTCATGCATGTTAATACCCGGCCTTGGTGCATGCACTTCAGAGCGTAGTGTGCAGCTCCATGTATTGCTCTGCGGCCGCAAGCTCCAATCATGAGTAACGGTGGCAATGGCGGGTATTAACAAGCGAGAATTGGCTGTGTTTATCGCATGTGTGATCCTGGCCTAGTCCCTCTCTTCCCACTGCCTGGTAGCGGTGTCAAACATTGTAATAACTATTGCCATTGTAAGGTTACATTAAGCCTGGTTAATAATGGAGAGGCGTCAATAAGAAAAAAAAGCGTAGGCTCACTCCCAATTCTGATGTCCAGAAAGGGAAAGCCAGCGACTGCATTCTGATATTTTGTAGCCTGAGAAGGGGTTAATCTTCCCAGGCTATGACTATCAGCCCGCAGCTGTCTGCGTAGCCTTACTGTCTATTAAAATAGGAGGACCCCAGAAAAAAAATGACTTGGGGTCCCCCTATATTTTATAGCCAGAAAAGGCTATGCAGACAGCTACGGGCTGATATTCATAGCCTAAAGAGGGGCCATGGATATTGGCCCCCCCGACTACAAATACCAGCCCGCATCCGCCCCAGAAATGGCGCATCTGTAAGATGCACCAAATCTGGCGCTTAGCCTCTCTCTTCCCACTCCAGAGTAGCGGTGGGATATGGGGTAATAAGGGGTTAATGTCACCCTGCTAATGTAAGGTGACCTTAAGCCCAGTTAATAATAGAGAGACGTCAATAAGGCGCCTATCCATTATTAATCCAAAAAAAAGGGTAGCCTCTTGCCCAATTTTCATGTCCAAAAAGGGAAAGCCAGCAACTGCATCCTGATATTTTGTAACCTGGGAAGGGGTTAATCTTCCCAGGCTATGAATATCAGCCCGCAGCTGTCTGCGTAGCCTTACTGGCTATTAAAATAGGAGGACCCCAGAAAAAAAATGACGTGGGGTCCCCTATATTTTATAGACAGAAAAGGCAACGCAGACACCTACGGGCTGATATTCATAGCCTAGAGAGGGGCCATAGATATTGCCCCCCGGCTACAAATACAGCCCGCAGCCACCCCAGAAATGGTGCATCTGTAAGATGTGCCAAATCTGGCGCTTAGCTTCTCTTTTCCCACTCCCTAGTAATGGTGGGATATGGGGCAATAAGGGGTTAATGTCACCTTGCTAATGTAAGGTGACCTTAAGCCCTGTTAATAATTGAGAGGCGTCAATAAGAAGCCTATCCATTATTAATCCAAAAGTAGTGAAAGAGTTAAAAAATAAAAGACACAGAAAAAAGTATTTTCATCTTCTAAGTTTTACCAAACTTACAAATCACACGATCTGTTGTAGTCTTTTCCGACGTAGTCCATTAATATCGAGTGTCCCACGACGATCTGCCATGGAGAACAGTCACATCCGGAGATGTGTCTGCTCTCCACGGCTTCCAAAACACACTGACAGGAGCAAAAGCTCCTGCGGTGTGACTGCACATGCTCCAGAGTTTACCGGAGTTCAATGAACTCCGGGACTCTCACTTAACGACACTGTTGCATGAGAAAATTTTGCAGCAGGTCAAGTGCCATAAAGTGAGATCCCGGAGTTCATTGAACTCCAGTAAACGACCGAGCAGCTCCGATACACTGCAGGAGCGATTAACTCTTGCAGTGTGTCACCAGAGAACGTGGTGGGACAGCCTATTAATGGATTACGTCAGAAAATAAATTATTTTTTTTAATAGATGATCTAGGGTGGCCTTCGGGGACGTATGTGGTGAGTATGAGAACTACATGTTCTATGTTGTATGTAATGTATGTTAATGTGTTTGTGTTTTTAACCCATTGTAGTCAGTCGCCTGACGATGGGACAACTCTCCCATCATCATATTTGGATTGGAGAAGTAGTCCCATCTGACGAATGACTACAATGAGTCACTACTGACAGACAGACAGAAGCACAGAAAGACACACAGACACTATATTTACCATTTTGACGCCTCACATCTATCCCCATGCGACGGTACGATTCCATTTTTTCTACACTCCGCCACACACTTCTTCCACACTCATGACATCACTTCCTTCTGCATGGTTTTTACATCTGCGGTTTGACTGCGGATTTGACCCACACAATGGAAGTCAATGGGTGCAGAAATGCTGCAGAAATGCACAAAAGAAGTGACATGCTGCGGAAAAAAAACCGTTGCGTTTCAGTGCGGATTTTTCCGCAGCATGTGCACATCTAATGTGCGGTTCCCATTAACTAACATTACTTTAGCTCTACATTGCGGATTTAATGCAATTCCGCTCAGAAAAAAATGAGGCGTATCCGCAATTAAATCCGCAACGTGTGCACATAGCCTTAGCCAACTTATTGACACCAGTTTGATGAAAAAACAATAGTTACCTGCAGGCCAGCTATTTTAAACTGGGGTTTGTCCGTTACACAGATCCGATATCAGTGCACTAAAAATTGTGCCATTTCAGGCCTCCATTTAAATTCTGTTGCAGTGTCTTAGCCAAGTTATTGACATCAGTTTGATGAAAAAAATAGTTACCTACAGGCCAGATATTTTTAACTGGGGTTTTTCCATCACACAGATAACATATCAGTGCGCTCAAAATTGTGCCATTTCAGGCTTTCATTTAAATTTTGTTGCAGTGTCTTAGCCAAGTTATTAGAAAAATGATACAGCAGTACTCAGACAGATGCCAGGTTAACAGTTTAATTTTTGTGCAAAAAAATTACACCACAAAGTAATGCAGGTTTGGTGAACAATAGTGATGAGCGAACCTTCTCACCACTACTCGGTAGTGTTGAGCATTCCGATACCGCAAGTATCGGGTATCGGCCGATACTTGCGGGTATCGGAATTCTGATACCGAGATCCGATACTTACCGCGTATCGGATACCGGAATCGGAAGTTCCCAGGATTCAAACTGCACAAATTTGTACGAAATCAGCCAATGAGAATGATTCCAAGTGTGGGCACATCCTGTTCAGCATGGAGGGCCTGAAACTACTGGCAAGGCTGTGATTGGCTGCTAAAATGATGTCATGATGCAGTTTAAAAGTCGCTGGCGCCATTTTGCGCTCACTCTGCTGTGAATTCAGTTAGTGACAGGACGCTGTTTGCTGACTGAGGGCCAGTTTAGAGATAGCGATTTGCTTCTTTGTGCTTTTCAAAGGCTAATTTAGCAACCGCTGTGTTCACCTACTAATCACCTTGCTTTTGCCTTGTAGCGCTGTTTTCACAGCGATCTGCAAGGTCTGTGTGTGTGTGTGTGAGTGCAGCCCACTCTCTAGTCTGTGTGCAGCCATAGGCCATCCATAGCTGGTTGTATTCAGTTCAGGGAGGGTGGTTCATTGCCTCATACTGTTCTTTTTTTTTTTTTTCAAGTAGTGTAGTCTGCTGCTCATTTTTTCAAAAAAATCCTATTAGTGTCTTTCCACCCGTCTCCATCTAACTTGTGGAAAAACACTACATAGGATAACGTAGAGGAGGGTTTTTGGGCCTTGCAGTGCCGTTTACGGCTGTCTGCACGGTCTCCATGTGACTGCAGCTCGCCCTGTAGTCTGTGAGCAGCCATAGCCTGGTTGTCTCCAGCTCAGGGTTCTTCACTGCGTCATACCGTAAAAACAATTTTCCTTTTGTTTTAAGTAGTGCAGGCTGCTGCACATTTTTTCAAAAAATTCCTATTAGTGTCTTTCCACCCGTCTCCAGCTAACTTGTGGAAAAACACTACATAGGATAACGTAGAGGAGGGTTTTTGGGCCTTGCAGCGCCGTTTACGGCTGTCTGCACGGTCTCCGTGTGACTGCAGCTCGCCCTGTAGTCTGTGAGCAGCCATAGCCTGGTTGTCTCCAGCTCAGGGTTCTTCACTGCGTCATACCGTAAAATCAATTTTCCTTTTGTTTTAAGTAGTGCAGGCTGCTGCACATTTTTTCAAAAAATTCCTATTAGTGTCTTTCCACCTGTCTCCAGCTAACTTGTGGAAAAACACTACATAGGATAACGTAGAGGAGGGTTTTTGGGCCTTGCAGCGCCGTTTACGGCTTTCTGCACGGTCTCCGTGTGACTGCAGCTCTCTCTGTTGTCAGTTCAGCCCCCAAAAAATAAATAAATAATAAAGTTCACCAAACACACCAGTGACACCACTTTACATTTGTGTAGGCCACATTAGCTCATATTAAAGTCTAGTCCACACTTTAGAAAATTAGTGTTTCTTATACCTGTTAGGAGTTGTTCAGGAATAAGCACACAAAGCCGTTAGTATTTTTCTGCTTATCTTTATCAGTCAAACAAGATGAAGAAGGCAGTGAGTAAGGCACATGGGCGTGGGCGCGGAGCAGGGAGAGGACATGGGGATTCTGTGCCTGCTGCGGGCACCGGTGACTCATCAGTACCCACTTTCACCAGGGAACAGTCCTTCATGCGCAGCTTTGTCGCAGAGCGCCGTACACCGCTGCTGCGTGAAGAACAAATTGAAGCCGTTGTCGGATGGATGGCAGCTAATGCATCAACTTCAATTAGTGCCACATCCTCTCAGACACAGAGCACTGGAGAGCAGCCATCTGTCTCTTCACCACCTGCCAAATTGCCCAGGCAGACAGAGATCCCAGGACAGGAGCCGTCTCTACTTCTGTTCTCTGAATCTCTTGGCTTGGAAACAGGGGGCCAGCCAAGCAGCATTGGAGAAATGGAAGAAGAGGCAGGGTGCAGTGATGCCCAACCGCTTTTTCTCTCTTCCTCTGAAGAGGCGGGTGGGCCAGTGCCTCCGGTCACCACATCGCAGGACGCATCCACTGATGACACTCAGGTGCCACATTCTGGTGCTTGCTCTGCTGCTGAGACTACCCAGGAGGAGCAGTTGGGGGCAGAGGGTAGTGTAGATGATGAGGTCCTTGACCCATCTTGGCGTGAGGGACAGGAAGGTGGTGGGAGCAGCTCTGAGGAAGAGATTCCCCGTACGGCCCAAAGAGGGAGAGGGAGGGGGAAGACTGCGGATCCTGCAGCCTCCGCTTTGGCACCCGTTAGGAGCATGTCTCTTCCAAAAGCCAAAAAGGGCGCTCCCAAGACTTGCAGTGCCTGGTCCTTTTTTGACACAGTTGCAGATGACATTTGCTATGTCAAATGCAAGGTGTGTCATCACAAAGTCAAAAGAGGTCGAAATGTCAGCAAGTTCAATACCTCCAACATGTGGAAACATGTGCGCACCAGGCACGCGGCGGAGTTAGAAAAACACACTGAAGAGCTAGGCCAACCAACAGCGGCAGCTACCACCTCTTCAGCTCGTGTTGCCTCTTCCTCCAGCTCACACGCAGCTGGTTCGGCTTCCTCCCAGGATCACCGTGGAAGAACCTCTGGCCCTGTTGTCCAGAGACCCGCTGTAATTCCACTCGCAGCACCACTTTCCCAGTCATCCACACACTCCCAGCCCAGTGTACAGTCATCGGTAGTACAGGCATGGGAGAAAAGGCGGCCTTTCTCGTCAAACCACCCACGAGCACAGGCTCTGACTGCAGGCATTGCCAAACTTCTGTCACTGGAAATCCTGTCATTCAGGCTGGTGGAGACTGACAGCTTCCGTGACTTGATGTCATTGGCAGTCCCACAGTACAATGTGCCCAGCCGCTTTTACTTCAGCAGGCAAGCCGTCCCTGCCCTGCACAAGCATGTGGAGGGACACATAAAACACGCGCTACTGAATGCCGACAGTAGCAAGGTCCACCTCACCACCGATGCGTGGACCAGTCAACATGGACAGGGGTGATACCTTTCCCTCACTGCCCATTGGGTTAATGTCATTGAGCCGGGTACAGATCGTGCGAGTGGCGCCCACTCCAAGGATTGCAGGAATCCATTCTGTATGCATTGACTCCTCCTCAGAATCATCGCTGCAGGAGCCGTCACAGTCCACCTCCACATGGACCCGTGATGAACGTTTACCTGTTACGACCGACATGAGCACAGCCGTGGCCAAACGTCAACAGGCCGTCTTGAAATTAATTTCTTTGGGGAATCGAAGCCACACAGCGCAGGAGCTCTGGAATGCCATCAAGCAGGAGAGCGATGTGTGGTTTGTGCCAGCGAATCTCCAGCCAGGCATGGTAGTGTGTGATAATGGTGGCAGCTTTGGGCCTCGGCAACCTCACTCACATCCCATGTCTGGCACATGTGCTCAATTTGGTCGTGCAGAGTTTTTTGAGGGACTATCCGGATCTTGATGCACTGCTGTACAAGGTCCGCCTAGAGTGTGCTCACTTGCGGCGTTCCAGCACGGCAAAAGCGCGCATTGCGGCTCTGCAGCGCCGACACCACCTGCCGGAACATCGCATCATATGTGACCTACCTACCAGGTGGAATTCCACGTTACATATGTTGGAGCGGTTGTGTGAGCAGCAGCAAGCTGTAATGGAGTACCAGCTGCATCAGGCGCAAAGAAGTCGCACTCCGCGCCGTTCAGACTTCACAACCACAGAGTGGGCCACTATGAATGACGTCTGCCAGGTTTTGCGTCCCTTCGATTATTCCACGCGGATGGCGAGTGCAGATGATGCACTAGTCAGCATGACTGTCCCCCTTATCTGCCTGCTTGAAAAATCACTGCAAGCGCTAAGGGATAATGTTGTGGAAGAGGTGGAGGATGAGGATTCACCATTTCCATCATCTTCTGGACAGTCAGCGCCACGTGGTTCCTCACAAATGCGTAGGCAGGGGACAGTTTGTGAGGAGGATGAGGAGGAGTCAATGGAGGAGGAAGACATCCGTCCAGAGGAGGGAGTTACACAATTGTCCAGTACTCAGTGTGTACAGCGAGGGTGGGGTGATGACGAGCGGGCAGAGATCACGCCTCCAGCAGGGGACAGCGTTTCTTGGGCAGTTGGCAGTCTGCAGCACATGGTGAATTACATGCTGCAGTGCCTGAGAAACGACCGCCGCATCACCCACATTCTCAACATGTCTGATTATTGGGTGTTCACCCTCCTCGATCCTCGCTACCGGGACAACGTAGAAAGCCTCATCACACCGTTGAACCGGGAGCGAAAAATGCGGGAGTACCAAGACACACTGGTGAATTCCATCATCTTCTCCATTTCAAGTGAGAGAAGTGCTGCTAGTGCATTACAAAGCAGCTCAGTGCGTCCAGGCAGTGGTGGAGGCTCTGCACAAAGAGGGAGCAGAAGCAGTGCCTCTGCCCAAGGCAAGACCAGTATGGCCCAACTGTGGCACAGTTTTCTGTGCCCGCCACAAAAGTCTACACCATCACAAACGGCTCCAGTCAGCAGGAGGCAACGTTTCCGTCAGATGGTGACAGACTACATGTCTTGCCCTCTTGCTGTACTCCCAGAGGGCTCTTCACCTTTCAAGTTTTGGGTCTCAAAGCTGGATACATGGCCAGAGCTAAGCCAGTATGCATTGGAGGTGCTGGCTTGCCCTGCGGCTAGTGTATTATCGGAACGCGTCTTTAGTGCTGCAGGTGGTGTACTAATTGACCGTCGCATGCGACTATCCTCCGATAACGTTGACCGGCTTACTTTCCTGAAAATGAACAAGGCCTGGATCTCGCAGGAATTTGCCACTCCTCTTCCTGATTAAATAATTAGGTGACTGTCTACGTTAAAACCGTGAGACCGTCCCGGAGATGGGACTTTCCTTCGTAATATGACGCAGCACAGCTGTCATTCCTACCCCCTTGGCACCGTGCCCCGGCTCCTCAGCGTTGTTTGATTCCGTCCCGGAGCCTGCGCTGTTATGTTATCCCTTGGCCCGGCACACTTAGCACTGCCCATCTTCTGACATCATTTGGTGTCAGGCTGGCTGCGCCTGTGCGGCCGCGCTGGCCGAGAGCCCGCCTCACATTGTCTTCTGATTTAATCCCACTGGGGGCTTGAGATCCATGGACATGCGCAGTGCATATCTGAACCTCTGCCTCTCACTCATCTCCCTACGCCTTCTTCAGACTGTGCGCCATCAGCTGATCCCTAATAGCATGCCACAGCCGTGACGCCGCACAGTCTGAAGAAGCCGTAGGGAGGGGAGTGAGAGGCGAGGATATGCACTGCGCATGGCCACGGATCCCAGGCCCGCGGTGGGATTACATTAGATGACACTGCGAGGCGGGCTCTCGGCCAGCGCGGCCGCACAGGCGCAGCCAGCCTGACACCAAATGATGTCAGAAGATGGGCAGCGCTAAGTGTGCCTGGCCAAGGGATAACATAACAGCGCAGGCTCCTCCTATCTCCTCCACCTCCTCCTCCTGTCCCTGGGCTCCAACACCGCTAGTTGTCATCCAGAAGTGCTGTCCGCACAGTCCCAACAGTCGCTCCTCTGTTATTGGGGTTCAGTAACGTCAGCTGTTCCCCAGCTGTTTGTGTGGCAATCCCTCCTATCTCCTCCACCTCCTCCTCCTCCTGTCCCTGGGCTCCAACACCGCTAGTTGTCGTCCAGAAGTGCTGTCCGCACAGTCCCAACAGTCGCTCCTCTGTTATTGGGTTTCAGTAACGTCAGCTGTTCCCCAGCTGTGTGTGTGGCAATCCCTCCTATCTCCTCCACCTCCTCCTCCTCCTGTCCCTGGGCTCCAACACCACTAGTTGTCGTCCAGAAGTGCTGTCCGCACTGTCCCAACAGTCGCTCCTCTGTTATTGGGGTTCAGTAACGTCAGCTGTTCCCCAGCTGTGTGTGTGGCAATCCCTCCTATCTCCTCCACCTCCTCCTCCTGTCCCTGGGCTCCAACACCGCTAGTTGTCATCCAGAAGTGCTGTCCGCACAGTCCCAACAGTCGCTCCTCTGTTATTGGGGTTCAGTAACGTCAGCTGTTCCCCAGCTGTGTGTGTGGCAATCCCTCCTATCTCCTCCACCTCCTCCTCCTCCTGTCCCTGGGCTCCAACACCGCTAGTTGTCGTCCAGAAGTGCTGTCCGCACAGTCCCAACAGTTGCTCCTCTGTTATTGGGGTTCAGTAACGTCAGCTGTTCCCCAGCTGTGTGTGTGGCAATCCCTCCTATCTCCTCCACCTCCTCCTCCTCCTGTCCCTGGGCTCCAACACCGCTAGTTGTCGTCCAGAAGTGCTGTCCGCACAGTCCCAACAGTCGCTCCTCTGTTATTGGGGTTCAGTAACGTCAGCTGTTCCCCAGCTGTGTGTGTGGCAATCCCTCCTATCTCCTCCACCTCCTCCTCCTCCTGTCCCTGGGCTCCAATACTGCTAGTTGCTGTCCAGAAGTGCTGTCCGCACAGAGCCAAACACCTTGCCAATGTGTTAGTGGGGTTCAGTAAAGCCTGCTGCTCCCCTGCTGTGTGTGTGGCAATCCCTCCTGTCTCCTCCACCTCCTCCTCCTCCTGTCCCTGGGCTCCAACACCGCTAGTTGTCGTCCAGAAGTGCTGTCCGCACAGTCCCAACAGTCGCTCCTCTGTTATTGGGGTTCAGTAACGTCAGCTTTTCCCCAGCTGTGTGTGTGGCAATCCCTCCTATCTCCTCCACCTCCTCCTCCTCCTGACCCTGGGCTCCAACACCGCTAGTTGTCGTCCAGAAGTGCTGTCTGCACAGTCCCAACAGTCGCTCCTCTGTTATTGGGGTTCAGTAACGTCAGCTGTTCCCCAGCTGTGTGTGTGTCAATCCCTCCTATCTCCTCCATCTCCTCCTCCTCCTGTCCCTGGGCTCCAACACCGCTAGTTGTCGTCCAGAAGTGCTGTCCGCACAGTCCCAACAGTCGCTCCTCTGTTATTGGGGTTCAGTAATGTCAGCTGTTCCCCAGCTGTGTGTGTGGCAATCCCTCCTATCTCCTCCACCTCCTCCTCCTCCTGTCCCTGGGCTCCAACACCGCTAGTTGTCGTCCAGAAGTGCTGTCCGCACAGTCCCAACAGTCGCTCCTCTGTTATTGGGGTTCAGTAATGTCAGCTGTTCCCCAGCTGTGTGTGTGGCAATCCCTCCTATCTCCTCCACCTCCTCCTCCTCCTGTCCCTGGGCTCCAAAACCGCTAGTTGCTGTCCAGAAGTGCTGTCCGCACAGAGCCAAACACCTCGCCAATGTGTTAGTGGGGTTCAGCACCGCCAGCTGTTCCCCTGCTGTGTATACGGCAACGTGTCATGCGACCGCCACGCAGGCACAACAACTTAAATTTAAGGGAACCTGTCCCCCCTCCCCCCCAAGGCGTTTGTTACTGAAAGAGCCACCTTGTGCAGCAGTAATGATGCAAATGGAAAAAGTGCCTCTTTTCGTGGTGCTCCTTGCACATGCTGAACTTAACACTTATGAAATGTGTCCCCTCACACCGTTAAACCGTCCGGTAGGTGGAACTTTCCTTTGTCATGTGACGCAGCACAGCCGTCATTCTTACCCCCTTGGCGCCGTGCGCCGCCTCCTCAGCATTGTTTGAATCTGTCCTGGAGCCTGCGCTGTTAGGTTAGCCCTTGGCCATGCACACATTTTGCGCTGCCCGTCTTCTGACATCATTTGGTGTCAGGCTGGCTGCGCCTGTGCGGCCGCGCTGGCCAAGATCCCGCCTCGCAGTGTCTTCTGATTTAATCCCACTGGGGGTCTGAGATCCATGGACATGCGCAGTGCATATCTGAACCTCCACCTCTCACTCATCTCCCTACGGCTTCTTCAGACTGTGCGGTGTCAGCTGATCCCTAATAGCATGCCACGGCCGTGACGCCGCACAGTCTGAAGAAGCCGTAGGGAGGGGAGTGAAAGGCGAGGATATGCACTGCGCATGGCCACGGATCCCAGGCCCGCGGTGGGATTACATTAGACAACACTGCGAGGCGGGATCTCGGCCAGCGCGGCCGCACAGGCGCAGCCAGCCTGACACCAAATGATGTCAGAAGACGGGCAGCGCAAAATGTGTGTGCAGCGCCCCCACTGCCGCAGGGCCGAGGGGTACCCGGTACCGGGCCTCTGAGTCTCTGCTCTGGGGTTGTCACGGTGGCTAGACCCGGTCCGTGACCCTGCTGAGGGGCGTACAGTGATAGATGTAGATAGTGGTGGTGGTGCGGTGCAGTAAATAACGAGGACACCAGGTTGCAGTCTCTTTACCTCTTTACTGAAGGTCTCTGGGTCCTCAGTCCGGAATACGGTTCACCAGGCTGCGCAAGTCCGGCCGGTCCGATGGCATCTCCAGAGTTCTCCTTTGCAGGTGGAAATCTGTGCCTTCCTGCTAGCGCTATGTGTTGTGGTCCTCCCCTGCTGTGCTTACGGGATAGTCCCCACAACTGTTGTGTCTGTTTCTCATGTTCCCTCACAACAACTCGATTAGATGATCTCCTGCTAATCCTCCGTCCCTCCCGGTGTTATGGTTGGGACGCACCCGTATGACGGGTAGGCTCGGAGCTCTTCCGGGACCCTAGAGTCGCCCCTCTCCACAGGTTGCCCCCTATGTCTTCGTAGGTGATTTAGGTGAGACAGCCCGCCTATGACTGACTGTCCTGCCGTTGGTTTGAAGTATTGCTTGAAGCTAGATTTATGAATACTTCCTCGGCGTTCCGGCCGCCGGTTGTGCGCCTCAGTAGGGTGTTGCCTCGGTCTCACAGCACGACTCCTACTAGTATTCTCCTTGTTGCTTTGATCTCGTTTCTCACTCAGCACAATCTATCTCGCTTCTAAACCTTCCTTGGGCACCGCCGCTATGCTGAGCAGGCACGGTCCCTTGACGTTCTCTCAAGTTGCCAGGCCTCTGTCAGGATCCCACCCCCGACAGGGGCCCTACCGAATCTTCCCCCACAACACCCTCTGCCACAAGGTGTTGCCTGGTTCCAACCCAGTCAGCTTTCTGATCTGACTTCCTGCCTGACCCCCAGTTTTACCAGTATGTGAGGAGTGGCCTAATGAATAGAACCCTTAGCTCCCCCCGGAGGCCCGGCTGTGAAATGTATTGGTGTCTGTGATACCTGGTCAGATGAACTCCTTCAGTGCCATCAGACGTACCATAGCTCCCCTTAGTGGCGGAGCCACAGTACTGCAATGACCAGGACTCTGGGGCGCTGCACTCCCCCCCGGTTAAATCCAGTACTCCTGGACTGGGAAAAAAACAACAATACAGGTTAGCAAAAAGACATACAATTAACTCCTGTTACCCAACCGGGTATTCTACTCAGTACAAACTTTTGAATAACAAGTTGACATCGCCTTTAAGGACGTATACTCCCTATCCACTAAAGACTTTACTTATAAAACATTATAATATTAATTAACTCTTTCTCTTTCATTCTCCTTCGTTAAATCTGCAGGACCGCCTGTCCTAACTGCTCCAGGCCTACTGCCTCTCATTTCTTTACAGGACCGCCCCTTTCAGCCCGGGCCTACTGCCTTTTCAACTACTATACACAGTATAGAACATAACATTTACTTTCAGTTTGAAATCACTTAGCCATCCCCATATGGCTCCAAAGAGGACTCGCTGACTAACCCCGTACGGGTTCACTTTTCTGTCCTCATTCTTCTATCAACATTATCAAACATTTCTTACAATCAACTAATTGGATACATATAACGTTTTCATATCAGCATTATTACTTTCTTTCAAGACATCATTATCACTTTACTGTTTTAAGACAGTACTACTCATAAGTGCACAGGTAAACATCCCCTTTAAGAGGGGACCAAGTCTTTATGAGGTAGCGCAGCTTCTTCAGCTACCAGTCCGTACATCGTAAGGACTCCGGTACAAGTTCCAATAACCGTATCTTCGCAAAGAGTCCGTCTTTTATATAAAACCAGTAGGTAGCACCTTTAAGAAGGTGCAAACTATGTACAAGGAGTTTGTATCATGCATGGTTCATGATTCAGCAGTTTCTTAGTAACGGAGCAAAAAGTAGAAAAACAAACAAAGAGCAATAGGGATCCCGGGTCAACAAAGGGATCCCTTTAAGAATAACCCTAGACGGGTTTTAGCAGCAAAACAGCAGGAAACAAACAGTTAACTATTTACAGTTTCAGGTTTCCGAGGATTAGTTGGACGGCTTCCAGGGCTGCACCTGGCACTTAACCCCTCTTGGCCCGGGAAGGGTGAAGTCCAGGGTTGCACCCAGTGCTGGACAAACGCCGTTAATCCGTCTTTCATGTACGGTTAGGTCATGCACAGCGATGGAGTTCTGCGCAGCTTGAGTAGGGGCATTTGCTGCAGCAGAGGTAGCGGCTGCTGCAAGATCAGTCACCGGAACGGAGTCAGCAGCTGTGGCACTAGCAGTTGCGGGAGTGGTGTCAGTCATCAGGGCAGGGTCGTCCTTCATACCTGCTTCAGTTGCGGTCCCTCCGGTGCCGGTCTGCTCTGCCTCCGCTGGGGTCTGGAATGCTGGCTGCAGGGCCTCGTGCTGCGACGTTGTCATCTCTGCTCGCAGCATCTCGCTTTCCGGCAGGGCCTTGCTTTCTGGCTTCGGAGCGCTGGAACTTCTTTCTTGCTCCAGACCAGACGAGACTGCCGACAGATGTCTGGTGAGGCTCCCGATGATGGTCTTCTTCCACCCGGCCTCAGTGCTCAGCTGCGTCTCCGGGAGTTGGTGGATCAGCTCGTCCGCTCCGGTCTGCAGGAGGTTAGCGTCAACTGTGGAGGTCTGGCTGCGGTGCCTCTCCGGGTAGCTGGGGGAGTCCTCGGCTCCGACCCCATGCTCCGGCTCTGGGCGGCTGGCCATGGCGTCCTCCATGTCGCTGAATTCTTCTTCCTGGTCCTTTTCCCGCTCTCTCCTTCGTGGGCGGTTTCGCTTTCGTTGTCTCCGCCCCCCATTGAGGATCAGTAGGCGGATCTCGGCTGCTGATGGACACGTCCTCAAGGGGCAGAAATATTTAGACTGGGCGGCCATTGTCTTTCGCGCTCTCCAGCTTGTTCATGCCCACTTCCACGCCCTTCGTCTTCTCCTGCGCTCTCCTTAGCGCTGTAATGGCGGCGGTTTTGGCGGGAACTTTTGGCGGCAAGTGGCAATCCACAGTCTTTGCAATAAGTCACAGTTCAAGCAAAATAAATCACAATTCCAAGGCACACATGACCCGATTCCTCAGGCTTAAGTAGATCCTGTTCGTGACGCCAAGTTGCAGCGCCCCCACTGCCGCAGGGCCGAGGGGTACCCGGTACCGGGCCTCTGAGTCTCTGCTCTGGGGTTGTCACAGTGGCTAGACCCGGTCCGTGACCCTGCTGAGGGGCGTACAGTGATAGATGTAGATAGTGGTGGTGGTGCGGTGCAGTAAATAATGAGGACACCAGGTTGCAGTCTCTTTACCTCTTTACTGAAGGTCTCTGGGTCCTCAGTCCGGAATACGGTTCACCAGGCTGCGCAAGTCCGGCCGGTCCGATGGCACCTCCAGAGTTCTCCTTTGCAGGTGGAAATCTGTGCCTTCCTGCTAGCGCTATGTGTTGTGGTCCTCCCCTGCTGTGCTTACGGGATAGTCCCCACAACTGTTGTGTCTGTTTCTCGTGTTCCCTCACAACAACTCGATTAGATGATGTCCTGCTAATCCTCCGTCCCTCCCGGTGTTATGGTTGGGACGCACCCGTATGACGGGTAGGCTCGGATCTCTTCCGGGACCCTAGAGTCGCCCCTCTCCACAGGTTGCCCCCTATGTCTTCGTAGGTGATTTAGGTGAGACAGCCCGCCTATGACTGACTGTCCTGCCGTTGGTTTGAAGTATTGCTTGAAGCTAGATTTATGAATACTTCCTCGGCGTTCCTGCCGCCGGTTGTGCGCCTCAGTAGGATGTTGCCTCGGTCTCACAGCACGACTCCTACTGGTATTCTCCTTGTTGCTTTGATCTCGTTTCTCACTCAGCACAATCTATCTCACTTCTAATCCTTCCTTGGGCACCGCCGCTATGCTGAGCAGGCACGGTCCCTTGACGTTCTCTCAAGTTGCCAGGCCTCTGTCAGGATCCCACCCCCGACAGGGGCCCTACCGAATCTTCCCCCACAACACCCTCTGCCACAAGGTGTTGCCTGGTTCCAACCCAGTCAGCTTTCTGATCTGACTTCCTGCCTGACCCCCAGTTTTACCAGTATGTGAGGAGTGGCCTAATGAATAGAACCCTTAGCTCCCCCCGGAGGCCCGGCTGTGAAATGTATTGGTGTCTGTGATACCTGGTCAGATGAACTCCTTCAGTGCCATCAGACGTACCATAGCTCCCCTTAGTGGCGGAGCCACAGTACTGCAACAACCAGGACTCTGGGGTGCTGCATGTGCATGGCATAGGGCTAACCTAACAGCTCAGGCTCCGGGACAGATTCAAACAACGCTGAGGAGGCGGCGCACGGCGCCAAGGGGGTAAGAATGACGGCTGTGCTGCGTCACATGACAAAGGAAAGTTCCACCTACCGGACGGTTTAACGGTGTGAGAGGACACATTTCATAAGTGTTAGGTTCAGCATGTGCAAGGACCATAATTAAAAGAGCTAAGTTTACCTTTTCCAGCATTACTGCTGTACACGATGGCTGTTTCAGCTACAAATGCCTGGGGGGGGTTAAAGGTTCCCTTTCAACTTGCTCCAGTGCAGGCTTCGGCCTACACTCCGCTCCCCCTGCTCCTCCTGCTGACCCTGGGCTCCAACACCGCCAGTTGGGGCCCGGTACTGCTAGCTGCACAGAGAAAAACACCAGCCAATGTGTCAGTGGGGTTCAGCACCGCCAGCTGTTCCCCTGCTGTGTAGCCGTCATCGTGTCCTGCAACAGCCACGCAGACACAAAGCTGCCGCCAGTGCAGGCTTCGGCCTACACTCCGCTCCCTCTCCTCCTCCTGCTGACCCTGGGCTCTAACACCGCCAGTTGGGGCCCGGTACTGCTAGCTGCACAGAGAAAAACACCAGCCAATGTGTCAGTGGGGTTCAGCACCGCCAGCTGTTCCCCTGCTGTGTAGCCGGCAACGTGTCCTGCAACAGCCACGCAGACACAAAGCTGCCGCCAGTGCAGGCTTCGGCCTACACTTCACTCCCTCTCCTCCTCCTGCTGACCCTGGGCTCTAACACCGCCAGTTGGGGCCCGGTACTGCTAGCTGCACAGAGAAAAACACCAGCCAATGTGTCAGTGGGGTTCAGCACCGCCAGCTGTTCCCCTGCTGTGTAGCCGGCATCGTGTCCTGCAACAGCCACGCAGACACAAAGCTGCCGCCAGTGCAGGCTTCGGCCTACACTCCACTCCCTCTCCTCCTCCTGCTGACCCTGGGCTCTAACACCGCCAGTTGGGGCCCGGTACTGCTAGCTGCACAGAGAAAAACACCAGCCAATGTGTCAGTGGGGTTCAGCACCGCCAGCTGTTCCCCTGCTGTGTAGCCGGCAACGTGTGCTGCAACAGCCACGCAGACACAAGAACTGAAATTGAAGGGAACCTGTCCCCCCTCCCCCAGGTGTTTGTATGTTTTACAGCCACCTTGTACAGCAGTAATGCTGCATGTGTGCAAGGTGGCTCATAAACTTATTCTCCTTGCACACGTGGAACAGAACACGTCTACAATGTGTCCCCTGAGACCATTAAAACATCCCGGAGGTGTGACTTTCCTTTGTAATGACACGCAACAACCCCCTTGGTAGCACAGCCCTTCTTCTGACATCATTGTTTGGCTGGCTGCGCCTCTGCGGCCGCCCTGCCCGACACAACACCCCTCGGTGTCTTATTTATTTTGACTGCCAGGGTGTGATTGACGGGCATGAGCAGTGCATATCTTCGCCAGGCTGTCACTCAGCTCCTTCCGCCTTCTTCAGACTGTGCGGCTTCATGGCCGTGGCATGCGATAAGGGATCAGCTGACGCCGCACAGTCTGTAGCAGGTGTAAGGACACGAGCGAGAGGCGAACATATGTACTGCGCCAGGCCATGAATCCCAGCTCCGCAGTGTGAAACACTGTAAAGACACTGCGGGGCTGGGATTCATGGGCATCGCGAACCGCACCAGCCGACATGAAATGATGTCAGAAGACGGGCAGCGCATGGCCAAGGGATAACGCAACAATGCAGACTCCTGTACAGCAAAATGCGATGCTCAGGAGGCCGCGCCAAGCACCAAGTTGGTATTTTTGCCAGCTGTGCTGCGTCTCATTACAAAGGGAACTCCCGCCTCCAAGACAGATTGACTCTATAAGGGCCAAAATGTTGTACGTGTTTCATTCAGCTTATGCAAGGAACAAAATTAAAAGAGCAACCTTTGACTTGTGCAGCACTACTGCTGCATAAGGCGTGGCTCTTCTACTTTGTAACCCCTGAGAGGGGGTTAAAGGTTACCTTTAAAATCGGTTCAATTAGGCTTCGGCCTACACTCTGCTCCACCTGCAGAGCCCGGGCTCCAACACCGCTAGTTGCTGTCCGGAAGTGCTGGCTGCACAGAGCAAAACACACGCCACTCTGTCAGTGGGGTTCAGCACCGCCAGCTGTTCCCCTGCTGTGTAGCCGGCATCGTGTCCTGCAACAGCCACGCAGACACAAAGCTGCCGCCAGTGCAGGCTTCGGCCTACACTCCGCTCCCTCTCCTCCTCCTGCTGACCCTGGGCTGTAACACCGCCAGTTGGGGCCCGGTACTGCTAGCTGCACAGAGAAAAACACCAGCCAATGTGTCAGTGGGGTTCAGCACCGCCAGCTGTTCCCCTGCTGTGTAGCCGGCATCGTGTCCTGCAACAGCCACGCAGACACAAAGCTGCCGCCAGTGCAGGCTTTGGCCTACACTCCGCTCCCTCTCCTCCTCCTGCTGACCCTGGGCTCTAACACCGCCAGTTGGGGCCCGGTACTGCTAGCTGCACAGAGAAAAACACCAGCCAATGTGTCAGTGGGGTTCAGCACCGCCAGCTGTTCCCCTGCTGTGTAGCCGGCATCGTGTCCTGCAACAGCCACGCAGACACAAAGCTGCCGCCAGTGCAGGCTTCGGCCTACACTCCGCTCCCTCTCCTCCTCCTGCTGACCCTGGGCTCTAACACCGCCAGTTGGGGCCCGGTACTGCTAGCTGCACAGAGAAAAACACCAGCCAATGTTTCAGTGGGGTTCAGCACCGCCAGCTGTTCCCCTGCTGTGTAGCCGGCATCATGTCCTGCAACAGCCACGCAGACACAAAGCTGCCGCCAGTGCAGGCTTCGGCCTACACTCCGCTCCCTCTCCTCCTCCTGCTGACCCTGGGCTCTAACACTGCCAGTTGGGGCCCGGTACTGCTAGCTGCACAGAGAAAAACACCAGCCAATGTTTCAGTGGGGTTCAGCACCGCCAGCTGTTCCCCTGCTGTGTAGCCGGCAACGTGTCCTGCAACAGCCACGCAGACACAAAGCTGCCACCAGTGCAGGCTTCGGCCTACACTCCACTCCCTCTCCTCCTCCTGCTGACCCTGGGCTCTAACACCGCCAGTTGGGGCCCGGTACTGCTAGCTGCACAGAGAAAAACACCAGCCAATGTGTCAGTGGGGTTCAGCACCGCCAGCTGTTCCCCTGCTGTGTAGCCGGCAACGTGTGCTGCAACAGCCATGCAGACACAAGAACTGAAATTGAAGGGAACCTGTCCCCCCTCCCCCAGGTGTTTGTATGTTTTACAGCCACCTTGTACAGCAGTAATGCTGCATGTGTGCAAGGTGGCTCATAAACTTATTCTCCTTGCACACGTGGAACAGAACACGTCTACAATGTGTCCCCTGAGACCATTAAAACGTCCCGGAGGTGTGAATTTCCTTTGTAATGACACGCAACAACCCCCTTGGTAGCACAGCCCTTCTTCTGACATCATTGTTTGGCTGGCTGCGCCTCTGCGGCCGCCCTGCCCGACACAACGCCCCTCGGTGTCTTATTTATTTTGACTGCCAGGGTGTGATTGACGGGCATGAGCAGTGCATATCTTCGCCAGGCTGTCACTCAGCTCCTTCCGCCTTCTTCAGACTGTGCGGCTTCATGGCCGTGGCATGCGATAAGGGATCAGCTGACGCCGCACAGTCTGTAGCAGGTGTAAGGACACGAGCGAGAGGCGAACATATGTACTGTGCCAGGCCATGAATCCCAGCCCCGCAGTGTGAAACACTGTAAAGACACTGCGGGGCTGGGATTCATGGGCATCGCGAACCGCACCAGCCGACATGAAATGATGTCAGAAGACGGGCAGCGCATGGCCAAGGGATAACGCAACAACGCAGACTCCTGTACAGCAAAATGCGATGCTCAGGAGGCCGCGCCAAGCACCAAGTTGGTATTTTTGCCAGCTGTGCTGCGTCTCATTACAAAGGGAACTCCCGCCTCCAAGACAGATTGACTCTATAAGGGCCAAAATGTTGTACGTGTTTCATTCAGCTTATGCAAGGAACAAAATTAAAAGAGCAACCTTTGACTTGTGCAGCACTACTGCTGCATAAGGCGTGGCTCTTCTACTTTGTAACCCCTGAGGGGGGGTTAAAGGTTACCTTTAAAATCGGTTCAATTAGGCTTCGGCCTACACTCTGCTCCACCTGCAGAGCCCGGGCTCCAACACCGCTAGTTGCTGTCCGGAAGTGCTGGCTGCACAGAGCAAAACACACGCCACTCTGTCAGTGGGGTTCAGCACCGCCAGCTGTTCCCCTGCTGTGTAGCCAACATCGTGTCCTGCAACAGCCACGCAGACACAAAGCTGCCGCCAGTGCAGGCTTCGGCCTACACTCCGCTCCCTCTCCTCCTCCTGCTGACTCTGGGCTCTAACACCGCCAGTTGGGGCCCGGTACTGCTAGCTGCACAGAGAAAAACACCAGCCAATGTGTCAGTGGGGTTCAGCACCGCCAGCTGTTCCCCTGCTGTGTAGCCGGCATCGTGTCCTGCAACAGCCACGCAGACACAAAGCTGCCGCCAGTGCAGGCTTCGGCCTACACTCCGCTCCCTCTCCTCCTCCTGCTGACCCTGGGCTCTAACACCGCCAGTTGGGGCCCGGTACTGCTAGCTGCACAGAGAAAAACACCAGCCAATGTGTCAGTGGGGTTCAGCACCGCCAGCTGTTCCCCTGCTGTGTAGTCGGCAACGTGTCCTGCAACAGCCACGCAGACACAAGAACTGAAATTGAAGGGAACCTGTCCCCCCTCCCCCAGGTGTTTGTATGTTTTACAGCCACCTTGTACAGCAGTAATGCTGCATGTGTGCAAGGTGGCTCATAAACTTATTCTCCTTGCACAAGTGGAACAGAACACATCTACAATGTGTCCCCTGAGACCATTAAAACGTCCCGGAGGTGTGACTTTCCTTTGTAATGACACGCAACAACCCCCTTGGTAGCACAGCCCTTCTTCTGACATCATTGTTTGGCTGGCTGCGCCTCTGCGGCCGCCCTGCCCGACACAACGCCCCTCGGTGTCTTATTTATTTTGACTGCGAGGGTGTGATTGATGGCAATGAGCAGTGCATATCTTCGCCAGGCTGTCACTCAGCTCCTTCCGCCTTCTTCTGACTGTGCGGCTTCATGGCTGTGGCATGCGATAAGGGATCAGCTGACGCCGCACAGTCTGTAGCAGGTGTAAGGACACGAGCGAGAGGCGAACATATGTACTGCGCCAGGCCATGAATCCCAGCCCCGCAGTGTGAAACACTGTAAAGACACTGCGGGGCTGGGATTCATGGGCATCGCGAACCGCACCAGCCAACATGAAATTATGTCAGAAGATGGGCAGCGCATGGCCAAGGGATAACAGAACAACGCAGACTCCTGTACAGCAAAATGCGATGCTCAGGATGCCGCGCCAAGCACCAAGTTGGTATTTTTGCCAGCTGTGCTGCGTCTCATTACAAAGGGAACTCCCGCCTCCAAGACAGATTGACTTTATAAGGGCCAAAATGTTGTACGTGTTTCATTCAGCTTGTGCAAGGAACAAAATTAAAAGAGCAACCTTTGACTTGTGCAGCACTACTGCTGCATAAGGCGTGGCTCTTCTACTTTGTAAACCCTGAGGGGGGGTTAAAGGTTACCTTTAAAATCGGTTCAATTAGGCTTCGGCCTACACTCTGCTCCACCTGCAGAGCCCGGGCTCCAACACCGCTAGTTGCTGTCTGGAAGTGCTGGCTGCACAGAGCAAAACACACGCCACTCTGTCAGTGGGGTTCAGCACCGCCAGCTGTTCCCCTGCTGTGTAGCCGGCATCGTGTCTTGCAACAGCCACGCAGACACAAAGCTGCCGCCAGTGCAGGCTTCGGCCTACACTCCGCTCCCTCTCCTCCTCCTGCTGACCCTGGGCTCTAACACCGCCAGTTGGGGCCCGGTACTGCTAGCTGCACAGAGAAAAACACCAGCCAATGTGTCAGTGGGGTTCAGCACCGCCAGCTGTTCCCCTGCTGTGTAGCCGGCATCGTGTCCTGCAACAGCCACGCAGACACAAAGCTGCCGCCAGTGCAGGCTTCGGCCTACACTCCGCTCCCTCTCCTCCTCCTGCTGACCCTGGGCTCTAACACCGCCAGTTGGGGCCCGGTACTGCTAGCTGCACAGAGAAAAACACCAGCCAATGTGTCAGTGGGGTTCAGCACCGCCAGCTGTTCCCCTGCTGTGTAGCTGGCAACGTGTCCTGCAAATGTCACGCAGACACAACAGACCTACAAATGTCTCCAGTGCAGGCTTCGGCCTACACTCTGCTCCCCCTGCTGACCCTTTGCTCCAACACCGCTAGTTGGGGCTCTAGGAAGTCAAGCTTGAATAGGTCCCCATCCTGGTTCCAGCACCGCCAGCTGTTTCCGGGCAGAGCCTTTGGCTTAGGTGCCTCCCTCTGGGTATCCGAGTTCCACCAACGTCAGGTGGTCCTTGGTAGTGCTTTCAGGCACGGGTACCTCCTGCTTAGTAACCGGGTTCCAGTAACGTCAGCTGGTCCTCGATATTTCCATTGGCTCTTGGACCTTCGGCTACCCATCCGGGTTCCAGTACCGTCAGCTGGTTCTCGGCAGTTTCTTTTGCTCTTGTACCTTCTGCTCCCCATCCTGGTTCCAGTACCGTCAGCTGGTTCCGGGCAGAGCCTTTGGCTTAGGTGCCTCCCTCTGGGTATCCGAGTTCCACCAACGTCAGGTGGTCCTTGGTAGTGCTTTCAGGCACGGGTACCTCCTGCTTAGTAACCGGGTTCCAGTAACGTCAGCTGGTCCTCGGTATTTCCATTGGCTCTTGGACCTTCGGCTACCCATCCGGGTTCCAGTACCGTCAGCTGGTTCTCGGCAGTGTCTTTTGCGCTTGTACCCTCTGCTCCCCATCCTGGTTCCAGTACCGTCAGCTGGTTCCGGGCAGAGCCTTTGGCTTAGGTGCCTCCCTCTGGGTATCCGAGTTCCACCAACGTCAGGTGGTCCTTGGTAGTGCTTTCAGGCACGGGTACCTCCTGCTTAGTAACCGGGTTCCAGTAACGTCAGCTGGTCCTCGGTAGTTCCATTGGCTCTTGGACCTTCGGGTAGCCATCCGAGTTCCAGTTCCATCAGCTGTTTCTCTGCATTTTCTCAGCCTACTTGTACCTTCTGCTACATTTCCAAGTTCAAGACCCTAAAGACGACGACCCGGAAGACCACCCCTAAGATGACGACGACACCAGAGACGACAACCACTGAGATGACGACGACCCTGGAGACGATGACCCTGAAGACCACCCCGATGACGACGACCCCGGAGACGACGACCCTGGAGACGACGACGACCTGGAAGACCGAGAAGCAGAAGAACAAGAGGCTGCAGAACAAAGAGCAGAAGAACATTAAGCATAAGACTAAATATCAGAGCAAAAGATATTATCTAAATTATAAGCAGAAGAAGACTAAGCAGTGTATGGGGGTGAGTCCATTCCTCCTCGTGGTGCCCCTGGATAAAGCCTGATGCTGCAGGCCAAACTGAACGCAGACAAATGTAACTGTTTTGTGACAGGCAGAACGGAAGGTGTAATCTTCAAACTTTTATAGATAACAACTACGGGAATGCCTGTCACAAATAAGAATATGATGAAGTTGAATATGAAGAAGATAATAGTAAAATAAAAAGAATATGAACAATGTAAAAAAAAAATAATAGGTAGAAGATGAAGAAGAAGATGAATAAGGTGAAGAAGTTGATGTCAAAGAAGCTGATGATGAGGATAATGAAGAAGAAAGTGTGGGAGAAGTAAAAAAGAAAGTGAAGGGCGTGGAAGTAGTGAAACATCAATATCTGACAAAATTAAAAAAAAATTAACATAGTCAAAATCTTTTTAACGCCGAACGTCATAAAAAACAAAACAAAATCCTGCTATTCTATTAGATTGGGCTAAACCTCTGTGCCTTTAATGTCTCCGCCACGTCCCCCAATACATCCTACATTATTCTTAGTTGTTTTCCTTCATGTAGAATGAACCTACAAGTTAAGAAAGGGTTTATTTTAATTCCGATATTTTCATCCCATTGACTTGCATTGGGATCGGGTATCGGATTAGATCCGATACTTTGACGGTATCGGCCGATACTTTCCGATACCGATACTTTCCGATATCGGAAGGTATCGCTCAACACTACTACTCGGTACTCGCCCGAGAATCACTGTGCTCGGTGTACTCGGCGAGCATTTCCAGGATTATTCGGCGGGAGCTCAGGTCTCCACCCTGCAATTTTGGCGCTATTTAGATTGTCTGCCATGCACTGTAATGCCGCAGCCATCTTTGTTGTGGTATTATAGTGATTGGCTGGCCGCACAGTCATCAGGTCTATAAGAGACCTGGTGCCGCCCTGCTCGCCGCATTCTGCTCTGGACTTAGCTAATGTAGGGAGAGCTGCTGCTGAGATAGGGTCAGAATCGTTCTTTTAATAGTTATTGTGGGTCTGCTAGTGTTCAGTCCACAAATCCTGAGAAACCAACAGTCCTTTTTATGGCTAATTCTGGGGTACAGAGATTGCAGCGCTAGGTAGGCAGGAGGCAGGGGAGTCTATGTGCACTTATCCACATCAGTGCAAGGCCTGCAGGCACTGTATGTGAGTATATACTGTAGATTTCACCTCATACCTCAAAAAGCTCCATTACTGTCTGCTGCTGCTTATTTAATATCTACCTAGCTGCAGTCATCTGTGTCAATTTTTTTTTCTTATGCAGTTTATACCTGCTCATTTTATTCTAAAGCAATCCATAGCCTCCTTTTTTCAACATGTATTTGCTTGGTCACGCTGCAGACTACAGCCAAGTCATTGCAATAGAAGAGTGTGAAAATCTAAGAATTTAATTTTTTTGGTCCCAGGTATCAGATGTGAGTGCACCAAAAAATCTGTCCTTTTTTTTTTGGTAATTTCTAATATTTTGTAGTGTCTTAGAACATTTTTGTACACCATTTTGCTGCCCCAAAAATCAGTAGCTGGCCCAAAAATATTTAGCTACAGTTCTTATATTTAGCACTGTGAGTTGTATGCCACGCGCATCGCATATCATTGCGCTAAATATCTTAGAATTTTAGTACTCCATTTTAGGGTTGAGCGACTTTTTCTTTTTTGAGGTCGAGTCGGGTTTCACGAAACCCGACTTTCTCAAAAGTCGAGTTGAGTGAAATCGGCCGATCTTCTTGAAAAGTCGGGGTCGGGGATCGGCCGAAACACGAAACCCAATGCAAGGTAATGGAAAATCTATATATTTTTATATGTCCTCATATGACGTCGAGCGTGGGAAAAAGTTCCCAGGCTGCAGTTCATGAGGACATCCAGCAGAGGGCGCATCACTGCGACTGAAGGTAACTATAGGTCATTGACCTACATTTCCTTCATTCCCCGGGGTTTACAGGCACGAGCACAGCTGGATTAGCAGAGCTCCTGCCTATAAAATATTTTAACCCTTTCGGATGGATTTACATCGTGGGGCGTTACAGATCTACGGATGGTATGTATATTGTTGGTTTATTATGTTTCCTTTATTACAGAGCGAGGGTCTTCAGGTGGATTGAGAGAACAATAAAATATTATAACAACCTGTGTGTTTATTTCATTAAAATACTTTGCAATATTGTGTGTGTGTTTTTTTTAACCATTTCATACAATTGGATTAATAATGGATAGGTGTTATAATTGACGCCTCTCCATTATTAATCTGGCTTAATGTCACCTTACAATAGCAAGGTGGCATTAACCCTTCATTACCCCATATCCCACCGCTACACGGGAGTGGGAAGAGAGTGGCCAAGTGCCAGAATAGGCGCATCTTCCAGATGTGCCTTTTCTGGGGTGGCTGGGGGCAGATGTTTGTAGCCAGGGGGGGCCAATAACCATGGACCCTCTCTAGGCTATTAATATCTGCCCTCAGTCACTGGCTTTACCACTCTGGCGGAGAAAATTGCGCGGGAGCCCACGCCAATTTTTTCCGCGATTTAACCCTTAAATTTAATAGCTACAGCGCCGAAATTTTGCACATACACACTACTAACATTAGTAGTGTGGAATATGCAAAAAAAAGGGGGATATGACATGGTTTACTGTATGTAAACCATGTCTCATATCATGTCAGGTTTAGGCAGGAGAAATGAAAAGCCGGCAATTGAATTACCGGCTTTTCACATATATCGCGCTGAAGTAAATATAAATATATATATATATATATATATATATATATATATATATATATATAAATATATGTGTCTCAATGACATATATATATATATATAAAAACGAAACCCGACTTTGGAGCGAAGATCACCGACGGCCGACCCGATCCCACAGTGAGATCGGGTCGGGTTTCACGAAACCCGACTTTCCCAAAAGTCGGCGACTTTTGAAATTGGCCGATCTGTTTCGCTCAACCCTACTCCATTTATTTTAGTGTCATAGCCAACTTGTTGACACAATTTTGGTGTGCCCAAAAAAATCAAGGCCACATTTCGATCAGTCTGTTAGCTTAGGCTGATGCCTGGTATTTCTGTGGTGTAAAAATCTTTGCTTCGCAGGCATACGTTGCAGAGTTCTGTCTGCTAGCCTTGTTCTACTCATTATTTAGTGTTTTCAAAAATTACCAAAAAACATTTTCAAAAATGTATACAGTCTGTTATCTCCATCAGATGCTTGGTGTATGTGTGGTGGAAAAATCTTTGCTTCGCAGGCATACATTGCATAGTTCTGCCTGATAGCCTTGTTCTACACAGTATTTTTTGTTTAAAAAAAAAATTAACTGTCTATCTCCGTCAGATGCCTGGTGTATCTGTGGTGCAAAAATCTTGGCTTTGCAGGCATACTTTGCATAGTGCTGTCTGCTAGCCTTGTTCTACTCAGTATTTATTGTTTTCCAAAATTACCAAAAAAATGTAAAAAAATGTATACAGTCTTGTCACGGGGTCCTTCTCCGGTATCACACAATCAACAGAGCTAGAGTATAGTAAACAATTCCAAGACCTTTCTTTAGGCAAAAATATGAAAGGTCCATAAACAATCCACCACACAAAGGATAAAATAGTCCAGAACATGAATGCATTTTAGTAACAGGATAAAAGTCCGACAATCCAGCAGAGAGAGGATCACATAGTCCACATACTCTTCTTTATCTCTGAGATGCTGTGAACCCATCATCATTCCACACAGGACTTACTTCCCCGCTCATGTCCTCCCCAGCCCCCTCCTTATGTCCAGAGGTAGTCAGACAGGATGGGGTGGTTTTCAGGCCTCCCAGACCTGACAAAGGTGCCTTGAGGATTAAGGCACTACAGGGGGTCATTGTTTCAACAAGCTAGTTCAATATGTCATTAGCATATTAGCAAACAGGTTTATTCACTGACCCAGTGAGAAGACTGGGGGTTGATATCAGATTGCAACCTCAGCCATTCATCAATTAGCAAATAACTCATCCTACAAGAGAACACCATGAAAATAAGTAAAATAGAAATATACACAAAAATAATACCCACATAGCATATCACACCATCACAACCCTGTTATCGCCGTCAGATGCCTGGTGTATCTGTGGTGGAAAAATCTTGCCTTTGCGGGCATACATTGTATATAATTCTGTCTTCTAGCCTTGTTCTACTCAGTATTTTTTATTTCCAAAAGTACCAAAAAACATTAAAAAATGTACACAGTCTGTTATCTCCGTCAGACGCCTGGTATATCTGCGGTGGAAAAATCTTGGCTTCGCAGGCATACAGTACGTTGCATAGTTCTGTCTGCTAGCCTTGCTCTACTGAGTATTTATTGTTTTAAAAAATAAATAAAAAATTCAAAACAATTATACAGTCTGTCTTCTCTGTCAGATGCCGGTCATCATAGAATCATAGAACCATAGAATGATAAAGTTGGAAGGGACATCCTGGGTCATCTGGTCCAACCCCCTTCTCAAAGCAGGATTCACTAAATCATCCCAGACAGATGTCTGTCCAGCCTCTGTTTGAAAACTTCCATGGAAGGAGAACTCACCACTAGTGATGAGTGAATATACTCGTTACTCAAGATTTCTGGGGATTTATATGTGGGGATACCCTAGCAACCAGGCAACACCCACACGTACTTATGCTGGCTATCAGATGTAAATCATTCAGCTGCGGCAAGAGAAACTAAAAATCCAAGCAGTAAAAAATCACTCGGAGGACCCCCGAGCATGCTCGAGAAATCTCAAGTAACGAGTATATTCGCTCATCACTACTCACCACCTCTTGTGGCAGCCTGTTTCACTCATTGATCACCCTTACGGTCACAACATTTTTTCTAATATTTAATCAGTGTCTCCTCCCATTCAGTTTCATCCTATTGCTTCTAGTCTTTTCTTGTGCAAATGATAATAAAGATGATCCTTCTACAATGTGACAGCCCTTGAGATATTTGTAGACAGCTATTAAGTCTCCTCTCTGTCTTCTTTTTTGCAAGCTAAACATTCCCAAATCCTGCAACCATTCCTCATAGGACATGCAGACCGGTCACCATTCTGGACGCTCTTCTTTTAACTTGCTCCAGTTTGTTGATGTCTTTTTTAAAATGTGGTGCCCCAAATTGGACACAGTATTCCAGATGATTATATCTGTGGTCGAAACATCTTGGCTTCACAGGCATACGTTGCATTGTTCTGTCTGTTAGCCTTGTTCTACTCAGTATTTATTGTTTTCCAAAATTACCAAAAAACATTTAAAAAATGTGTACAGTCTGTTATCTCCATCAGATGCCTGGTGTATCTGTGGTGGAAAAATCTTGGCTTTGCAGGAATATGTTGCATAGTTCTGTCTGCTAGCCTTGTTCTACTCAGTATTTATTTTTTTCCAAAAGTACCAAAAAACATACAAAAAATTTATAGACTGTTAACTCTGTCAGATGCCTGCTGTATCAGTGGTGTCAAAATCCATGCTTTGCAGGCATACGTTGCATTATTCTGTCTGCTAGCCTTGGTCTACACAGTATTTATTGTTTTCAAAAATTTAAAAAAGGTTGTGAATGACATAGTGACTGACCCAACCTGGCAGGAGGACATGCAGAGCAAGGACAGCAGCACACATGGGGAAGGAGGCATAGCACCCCAACAGGCAGGAAGAAGCAGTGTGGTGGCCACAGACAGAAGGCGTGCATCCATTCACCGTAACAACAACATGAGGGAAGTTGCCTTTCCAACTGTTAGATCTTTCTGAGTCTGGTTATTTTTTAAAGACTCTGCTGATAACCCCAAAGAGGCCATTTGCAGCACCTGCCATACCCGCATCAGCAGGGGTAGCAAAACTACCTGCCTGACCACCAACAGCATGATCAGGAACATGGCAGCAAAGCACCCTACCAGGCATGGTCATGTGTGACAATGGCCGAAACCTGGTGACGGCTCTGAGGCAAGGTGAGCTCACACACATACCTTGCTTGGCCCATATGATTAACCTTGTGGTTCAACGTTTTCTCAAAAGCTACCCAGAGCTGCTAGATCTGCTAGTGAAAGTAGGCCATCTGTCTGCCCATTTTAGAAAGTCAGCTACCGCTTCAGCCTCCCTTGCCATGCTTCAGCAGCATTTGCAGCTTCCGGCTCACTGACTAGTGTGTGATGTCCCTACACATTGGAACTCTACACTGCTTATGTTGGAAAGGATTTCTGAGCAGAAGAGGGCAGTTATTGACTACCAGCATTAACAAGGCCATCAATATTCAGTTCAGACTCCACACATAAGACCTCAGGAGTGGACATGGATGTCAGACATAAATACCATCCTCCAAAATTTTGAACACTGCACCAAGATGATGAGCAGCGATGACGCCATAATTAGCGTCACATCCCGCTTCTCTGCATTTTGAAAACTTCTCTGCTCACAATTAAAGAAAATGCATTGCAGGCAGAGCACGAGGACATGGAGCAAGGAACCATACAGGGGGATTACACTCAGCCCAGCCTCATGTCTTCTCAACGTGGATTGGTAGTCAATGAGGAGGAGGAAGAACAGGAGCTATTTTCATGTGCTATAGATGGTACTACAAACAGCTGACATACCGTCTGTTAAGAGGGGATGGCCCGAGGACAGGGAGGAGGAGGATGAGGAGGAGGAGGACATCATGGTCAGTCGTCCTGTTGGTGAGGACACGGAAGACTTTCCTGTTAGCAGTCTGGCATGCATGGCTGACTTTATGTTGCGCTGCATTTCACGTGACCCTCGCATTATAAAAATTTTGGGTGACACTCATTACTGGTTGGTGACACTTCTAGACCCACGCTACAAGGAGAACTTTCAATCTCTTCTACCAGAGGCAGAGAGGTGTACTAAAATGTTGTAGTACCAGATGACCCTTGTAGCGGAATTACTTCGAAAATTCCGATGTGCGAACACTGGCAGCAGACGTCAGAGTTTGTTGTACAACCAAGGAGTCCAAGCAAGAGAGACAGAAGTACAATCCAGCTCAGGCAGGGGAACAATGGCAAAGTTCTGGGACAGTTTTCCCAGACCCTCACATCGTGACGACAGAGAGGCAAGGGGTGCTGTCACAAGAAGTGCAATGTTTGGGAAGATGGTGAGGGAGTATCTTGCAGATCGTACAAACGTCCTCTGTGATTCATCTGTGCCTTTTAATTATTGGGCATCCAAGCTGGACACGTGGCATTAACTGGATCTCTACATCTTGGAGGTCCTGGCCTGCCCTGCTGTTAGCGTTCTGTCAGAGCGGGTTTTTAGTGCCGCTGGTGGAATTATAACAGATAAGCGCATCCGCCTGTCAACTGAAAATGCTGACAGGCTGACTCTTATAAAAATGAGCAAGGGCTGGATTGGGAAAGACTTCTGTACACCACCAAGTGAAAACAGTGAAACATAA
This sequence comes from Ranitomeya variabilis, assembly GCF_051348905.1. Taxonomy (NCBI): domain Eukaryota; kingdom Metazoa; phylum Chordata; class Amphibia; order Anura; family Dendrobatidae; genus Ranitomeya; species Ranitomeya variabilis. Next base: position 533,895,551 of record NC_135232.1, on the reverse strand, counting down.
CCACAAATGCATTCTCTCTTTTGGGTAGGTGTATTCTCATACACCTCCTCACAACCACACATGGGTATACACTTCCAGATTTGTTCTGTTGTTGTTATCCTCCTCCTTATCCTCATCCTCATCATCCGGAACTACTAGATGACCAGGGTGAACGTGCTTTGTACTGTTATAGGCCGGTAAATTTTGGGCAAGGAGGCTGTGATGGCACTATTTTATTTATTAAAAAAGGACCCCACATTGGGGAATTGGGCATGACATTACATTGGACATACTTCTTAATTCTGTCTCCTGCAAATGTGTCCTTTAACTGCCACTAGATGACCAGGGTGAACGTGTTCTGTACGGTGCATTTTGAGTAAGTGTCATGTCGGACACTGTTCGTACTAGGGCGTTCAATAGACAGCGGTAATTCCGCTTTTGTCCACTATGCGCTCAGTGGCGTCGGCTAAATTTTATCTAGCTGGTCCGGGGTTAATTTAGCTGGTGCTCAGATTGGAGGCTGGGTCACACCCTCTGCCTTTAAATAGTTCTGCTGAACATTGGGCGTCGCCGATTATAGCTTCTGTCTTGTGCTTGGTTATCTCGGTCTGGAGTGGTGGTCTTGGAGAAGGAGTATCGTATCTGGTGGTGTATTTTCCTTTGTTATATTTTCTCCTTCCTATATTTGTATTTGTTTCGCCCTGTGCATTTATAGTGTATTCCTGTGTTCTGTGGCGTGGTGAATATTTTCCGTTATCCTTGTCTGTGCTTACTGTGGGTATTGGTGTGTGGTCTCCTCACTGGGTGGTGGGTGGTGGTTTCAGTCTAGGGTTGAAACAGGAGACAGGGTGAGGATGAAGGCCTAGACATGCACACCATCAGTGTAAACTCTAGGAGAGGGTCAGCCAGGGTTTCCCTAGTCTGAGGGAAATCGCAGGGGCCCGGGTTATTAGCTTTTGCCTACCTAGGCTTCCCGTGACATTATAATCAGCCCAAGAGAAAAAAAAAAAAGGGGGGGGGGGTTATGTTATGGATCCCATGACTTCCATAACCCGCCAGTTGGAGGCACTGACCCGGCAGGTCATTGAGCTTAAGGGGGCAGTTCAGCAACAGGGTCTAGTAGTATCTAAACTGCAAGCTGAATCTGCAGGCAGAGTTGCTGAGCCAAAGTTTCCTTTGCCTGAAAGGTTTGATGGGGAACGCAGTAAATTTGTTACTTTTCGTAAAGCTTGCAAACTTTACTTTCGTATGCGCCCGATCTTCTCAGGTAATGAGGCTCAGCGCGTGGGCCTGGTGTTGTCGTTACTGAACGGGGATCCTCAAGCATGGGCGTTTTCTTTACCTTCTGATTCTGCTGCATATAACTCAGTGGAGAGGTTTTTTTTTCTGTTCTTGGACTCATTTATGAGGATCCTGACAGAATGGGTCTATCAGAATCTAAAATTTGCAATATCCGCCAGGGGGAGCGTATGGCGGAGGATTACTGTTCTGAATTTCGCCGCTGGGCGGTAGATACACAGTGGAATGATCCTGCACTGCGGAGTCAGTTTGTTCATGGGGTTTCATGAAAGGTAAAAAAAGCCCTTCTGAGGTACGAGACTCCTGCTTCTCTAGAATCCGCTATGAGTCTCGTTATCCGCATTGATCGCCGTTTGCGTCAGGGGGTGCAAGAGACGCTGAATATGGGAGAGAGCGTAGGTACACGTAAGCTTGCTGCAGGTGAGCCCACCGAGCCTATGCAAATTGCAGTGGTGTCACATTTGAAGCATCGTGCCCCTTTGCTCAAGAAGCAGAGAGCCTGTTTTTGCTGTGGCAAAACTGGTCATTATGTCAATACTTGTCCTCTGCTATCTAAAAAAAGTGCAACGGCGGAAAAACTTTTAAGCTTGGAGGGTGCGGAGGTGGCCAATCTGAACTTATGTCTATCTTCCATTGTGGTTTCTCAATGCATGCTCCCTGCCAAAGTTATGGTCGCTGGCAGAGAGCTGCCAATCACTGTGTTTGTGGATAGTGGTTCTGCCTCTAATCTTATTGATGAGGAGTTTTGTTGTGGATTCTGTTTGTGGGCTCCCTCTGGTGGTTACGGCTGGTACTGGGTGACTTTGGTGGGTTGCGGTCTCGGGTTTTCCACCTGTCCATCTGAGGCTGGGTGTTTCCTATTTAGCCTGGCCTTTCTGTCACTTCCTTGCCGGCTATCAATGTATTCAGATGTGCTCAGTTTGGTTCCTGACTACCTGCTCCCAGAGCTTTCAGGATAAGCTAAGTGCTGATTCTCAGTTGTTTGGTTTTTTGTCCAGCTTGCTAATTATGTCTCTATGCTAGCTGGTAGCTCTAGTGGACTGAGGTTCTCCCCATGTGCCATGAGTTGGCACATGGGTTCTTGTAATCTCAGGATGGTTTTTTGATTAGGGTTTTTTGCTGACCGCTCAGACCCCCCTTTTGTATCCTTCTGCTTTCTAGTTACAGCGGGCCTCAATTTGCTGAACCTATATATACCATCTCTATGTGTGTGCCTTCCTCTCATTTCACCGTCAATACATGTGGGGGGCAACTATACCTTTTGGGGTTCATTCCTCTGGAGGCAAGTGAGGTCTTTATTTTCTCTGCAGTGCTAGTTAGCTCTTAGGCTGGTGCGTGGCGTCTAGAACCAACGTAGGCACGCTCCCTGGCTATCTCTAGTTGCGTTTGTCAGGCGTAGGGCAGCGGTCAGCCCAGGTTCCATCACCCTAGAGCTCGTCCGTTATTTATTTGTACTTTGCTTGTCCAGTGCTATCCCTAGCCATTGGGATTCATGACAGTATAGCCGGCCCACAAAGTGTTAATTGTTTGGGCTGAAGCAGGAGAAAAAGAAGTGTTCTGGGGAAATTTTTTTTTTTTTTTTTTTTCCTTTAGAAGTTTTGCTGCCTAGCCCTTAATTGCTGTCTAGCTGCTTCTTACCTCCTCTTAACCCTTGAATGGCTCTGACCTTAGCTGTTTAATATGGATGTCCAGAGTTTGGCTTCCAGCCTGAGTAATCTCGCTGTAAAGGTTCAAAACATACAGGATTTCGTTGTTCACACTCCCATGTCTGAACCTAGAATTCCTATTCCAGAGTTCTTCTCTGGAGATAGATCTACCTTCCTGAATTTCAGGAACAATTGTAAATTGTTTCTTTCTTTAAAATCTCGCTCCTCTGGAGACCCTGCTCAACAGGTCAAGATTGTTATATCTTTCCTGCGGGGAGACCCTCAGAATTGGGCATTTGCATTGGCACCAGGGGATCCTGCATTGCTCAGTGTGGATGCGTTTTTTCTGGCACTGGGATTGCTGTATGAGGAACCTAATCTGGAGATTCAGGCTGAAAAGGCTTTATTAGCCCTCTCTCAGGGGCATGATGAAGCAGAAATATATTGTCAAAAATTTCGGAAATGGTCGGTGCTTACTCAGTGGAATGAGTGCGCCCTGGCTGCTAACTTCAGAAATGGTCTTTCTGAGGCCATTAAGGATATTATGGTGGGGTTCCCTGCGCCTACAGGTCTGAATGAGTCTATGGCTATGGCCATTCAGATTGATCGGCGTTTACGGGAGCGCAAACCTGTGCACCAGTTGGCGGTGTCTTCTGAACAGGCACCTGAGACTATGCAATGTGATAGAATTCAGTCCAGAAGTGAACGGCAAAATTATAGGCGGAAAAATGGATTGTGTTTTTATTGTGGCGATTCAGCTCATGTTATATCAGCATGCTCTAAACGCACAAAAAAGGTTGATAAATCTTTTGCCATTGGTACTCTGCAGCCTAAGTTCATTTTGTCTGTGACTCTGATTTGTTCACTGTCTTCCATTTCCGTCGATGCTTATGTGGATTCGGGCGCTGCCCTGAGTCTGATGGATTGGTCATTTGCCAAACGCTGTGGTTTTAGTCTGGAGCCTCTGGAAGTTCCTATTCCTCTGAGGGGAATTGACTCTACACCATTGGCTATGAATAAACCGCAGTATTGGACACAAGTGACCATGCGCATGACTCCCGTTCATCAGGAGGTGATTCGCTTCCTTGTACTGTATAATTTACATGATGTACTAGTGCTTGGTCTGCCATGGTTACAAACTCATAATCCTGTCCTGGATTGGAAAACAATGTCTGTGTTAAGCTGGGGATGTCAGGGGGTTCATGATAATGCACCTCTGATTTCAATCGCTTCATCTACTCCTTCTGAGATCCCTGCGTTTTTGTCGGACTATCGGGATGTTTTTGAGGAGCCTAAGCTCAATTCGCTCCCCCCTCATAGGGAGTGCGACTGTGCTATAGAATTGATTCCTGGCAGTAAGTTCCCTAAGGGTCGTTTATTTAATTTGTCAGTGCCAGAGCATACTGCTATGCGGAATTATATTAAGGAGTCCTTGGAAAAGGGACATATTCGTCCATCTTCGTCCCCTCTGGGAGCAGGTTTTTTTTTTTGTGGCAAAAAAAGATGGTTCCCTGAGGCCTTGTATAGATTATCGCCTTCTGAATAAGATTACAATCAAATATCAGTATCCATTGCCATTATTGACTGATTTGTTTGCTCGCATTAAGGGAGCTAGGTGGTTCACTAAGATAGATATTCGCGGTGCGTATAATCTTGTGCGGATAAAACAGGGTGATGAGTGGAAAACCGCATTTAATACGCCTGAGGGCCATTTTGAGTATTTGGTAATGCCTTTTGGACTCTCCAATGCTCCGTCAGTCTTTCAGTCCTTTATGCACAATATTTTCCGTGAATATCTGGATAAATTTATGATTGTGTATTTGGATGATATTTTGGTGTTTTCTGATGACTGGGAGTCTCATGTTCTACAGGTCAGGAAGGTGTTTCAGGTTCTGCGGGCCAATTCTCTGTTTGTAAAGGGCTCAAAGTGTCTCTTTGGAGTCCAGAAGATTTCTTTTTTGGGATACATTTTTTCTCCTTCTACTATTGAGATGGATCCCGTCAAGGTTCAGGCGATTTGTGACTGGACACAACCTACATCTGTTAAGAGTCTTCAGAAGTTCTTGGGGTTTGCTAATTTTTATCGTCGGTTCATTGCTAATTTTTCCAGTATTGTTAAACCTTTGACTGATTTGACTAAAAAGGGTGCTGATGTTGCTAATTGGTCTCCTGCGGCTGTGGAGGCCTTTCAGGAACTTAAGCGCCGGTTTTCTTCTGCTCCTGTGTTGTGTCAACCAGATGTTTCACTTCCTTTTCAGGTTGAGGTTGATGCTTCCGAGATTGGAGCGGGGGCGGTTTTGTCACAGAGAAGTTCCAATGGCTCGGTGATGAAGCTATGTGCATTCTTCTCTAGAAAATTCTCGCCCGCCGAGCGCAATTATGATGTGGGTAATCGGGAGCTTTTGGCCATGAAGTGGGCATTTGAGGAGTGGCGTCATTGGCTTGAGGGTGCTAGACATCGTGTGGTGGTCTTGACTGATCACAAGAATCTCATTTACCTTGAGTCTGCCAGGCGTCTGAATCCTAGACAGGCTCGTTGGTCGTTGTTTTTTTCTCATTTCAATTTTGTAGTTTCATACCTGCCAGGTTCAAAGAATGTGAAGGCAGATGCTCTTTCCAGGAGTTTTGTGCCTGACTCTCCTGAAGACTCTGGGCCTACTGGTATCCTTAGGGATGGGGTAATATTGTCCGCCATATCCCCAGACTTGCGACGTGTATTGCAGGAGTTTCAGGCGGATAAACCTGATTGTTGTCCACCAGAGAGACTGTTTGTTCCGGATGATTGGACCAGTAGAGTCATCTCCGAGGTCCATTCTTCTGTGTTGGCTGGTCATCCTGGAATATTTGGTACTAGAGACTTGGTGGCCAGGTCTTTTTGGTGGCCTTCCTTGTCAAGCGATGTGCGCACCTTTGTGCAGTCTTGTGAGGTGTGCGCTCGGGCTAAGCCTTGCTGTTCTCGAGCCAGTGGGTTGTTGTTGTCCTTGCCCATCCCGAAGAGGCCTTGGACGCACATTTCCATGGATTTTATTTCTGATCTCCCTGTTTCACAGAAAATGTCCGTTATCTGGGTTGTGTGTGACCGCTTTTCTAAGATGGTTCATTTGGTGCCCTTGCCTAAGTTGCCTTCTTCCTCTGAGTTGGTCCCTTTATTTTTTCAGAACGTGGTTCGTTTGCATGGGATTCCGGAGAATATCGTTTCTGACAGGGGATCCCAGTTTGTGTCTAGATTTTGGCGGACGTTCTGTGCTAAAATGGGCATTGATTTGTCTTTCTCGTCTGCATTCCATCCCCAGACGAATGGCCAGACGGAGCGAACTAATCAGACCTTGGAAACTTATTTGAGGTGTTTTGTTTCTGCTGATCAGGATGACTGGGTTGCCTTTTTGCCATTGGCCGAATTTGCCCTGAATAATCGGGCTAGTTCTGCTACTTTAGTCTCTCCTTTTTTTTGTAATTCGGGGTTTCATCCTCGTTTTTCCTCTGGTCAGGTGGAGTCTTCGGATTGTCCTGGAGTGGACGTGGTGGTGGACAGGCTGCATCACATTTGGAATCAGGTGGTGGACAATTTGAAGTTATCTCAGGAGAAGACTCAGCAGTTTGCTAATCGCCGTCGCCGCGCGGGTCCCCGACTTCTTGTTGGGGACTTGGTGTGGTTGTCTTCTCGTTTTGTCCCTATGAAGGTTTCTTCTCCTAAGTTCAAGCCTCGGTTCATCAGTCCTTATAGGATCTCGGAGATTCTTAACCCTGTATCTTTTCGTTTGGATCTCCCAGCATCGTTTGCTATCCATAATGTGTTCCATCGGTCGTTATTGCGGAGGTATGAGGTGCCCGTTGTTCCTTCGGTTGAGCCTCCTGCTCCGGTGCTGGTGGAGGGAGAATTGGAGTATGTTGTTGAGAAGATCTTGGATTCTCGTTTTTCCAGACGTAAACTCCAGTATTTGGTTAAGTGGAAGGGTTATGGTCAGGAGGATAATTCCTGGGTGGTCGCCTCCGATGTTCATGCGACTGATTTGGTCCGCGCCTTCCATAGAGCTCATCCTGATCGCCCTGGGGGTTCTCGTGAGGGTTCGGTGACCCCTCCTCAAGGGGGGGGTACTGTTGTGGATTCTGTTTGTGGGCTCCCTCTGGTGGTTACGGCTGGTACTGGGTGACTTTGGTGGGTTGCGGTCTCGGGTTTTCCACCTGTCCATCTGAGGCTGGGTGTTTCCTATTTAGCCTGGCCTTTCTGTCACTTCCTTGCCGGCTATCAATGTATTCAGATGTGCTCAGTTTGGTTCCTGACTACCTGCTCCCAGATCTTTCAGGATAAGCTAAGTGCTGATTCTCAGTTGTTTGGTTTTTTGTCCAGCTTGCTAATTATGTCTCTATGCTAGCTGGTAGCTCTAGTGGACTGAGGTTCTCCCCATGTGCCATGAGTTGGCACATGGGTTCTTGTAATCTCAGGATGGTTTTTTGATTAGGGTTTTTTGCTGACCGCTCAGACCCCTTTTGTATCCTTCTGCTTTCTAGTTACAGCGGGCCTCAATTTGCTGAACCTATATATATCATCTCTATGTGTGTGCCTTCCTCTCATTTCACCGTCAATACATGTGGGGGGCAACTATACCTTTTGGGGTTCATTCCTCTGGAGGCAAGTGAGGTCTTTATTTTCTCTGCAGTGCTAGTTAGCTCTTAGGCTGGTGCGTGGCGTCTAGAACCAACGTAGGCACGCTCCCTGGCTATCTCTAGTTGCGTTTGTCAGGCGTAGGGCAGCGGTCAGCCCAGGTTCCATCACCCTAGAGCTCGTCCGTTATTTATTTGTACTTTGCTTGTCCAGTGCTATCCCTAGCCATTGGGATTCATGACAGAGTTTGCGTGCACAGCCGGTTTCAGGATCGAAAGACTGCCTCATCCTATCCGGGTGGTCACCATCAATGCCGCTCCTCTCCCACAGGGGGAAATTACTGAGTTTGTGGGTGAGGTTAAGCTCCACATTGGGGCCCTACATTCAGAGCAAGTGACATGTAGGGTGCTCAGTAATCTGCCTGCACAAGTGGTTCTGGGTTTTCCATGGTTGGCTAAGCACAACCCGGTGATTGACTGGAAAACCCAGGATATCATCCAGTGGAGTGGATTCTGCCAGGAGAATTGTCTGACCACGTGTGTTTCCGCTGTGACTCCTAGTTTTCCTGAGTCTCTGCTGGATTTCGCAGATGTGCTTTCTGAGAGGGGTTGTTCAGAAGTGCCCTGACCTGGGTCTAAGAACTCTAAGGCGGATGCTTTGTCCAGGTGTTTTCCGGGAGAAGAATCTCGGGAAGAACCGGTACCCATCCTCCCAAAAGGTGTAGTGGTCTCGGCTATCACGACAGAGGTTGAGGCTGAGGTTGCCGAGGCTCAAGAGGAAGTACCACCCGAACTTCCCGTTAACAAATCGTTTGTACTGCTCCATCATCGCCTAAAGATATTGGCTGAGCATCATGATGCTGTCCTGGCTGTTCACCCAGGGGTTAGGGGTACTTTGGAGTTGGTGTCGCGTCGGTTTTGGTGGCCCAAAATCTGACAGGATGTGGTTTCATACGTGTCGGCATGTACCACGTGCACTAGGGCTAAGACGCCCCGCTCCCGTCCTGCTGGCACACTATTTCCTCTCAAGGTATCCAGTAGGCCATGGACGGAGGTCTCCATGGAGGGGGACTTGTTAGGAGCACAACTGCCCTCTGTCTGGAGGAAAGTAAAACAGCGCCTGTTGAGCGTGGGTGCAAGGTACAAACGTGTGGATGACAGTAGACGTGTGTCAGGTCCAGACCTGAGTGTGGATGACTGGGTGTGGTTGTCCACAAAAAACATAAGACTCAAAATACCATCTCTTAAATTGGGTCCAAGGTTTATTGGTCCATTTAGGGTCGCTGCGGTCATTAACCCAGTAGCATACCGATTGGAGCTTCCTACGGTGTATAAAATACACAACGTGTTCCACAGATCATTGCTAAAAAAGGTGGTGGGTCTTGTGGACGCATCACCGATGCCTTATCCAGCCTTGGTGGATGGTAATTTGGAATTTGAAGTCTCCAAGGTGGTTGACTCTTGTGTAGTGCGCCGCACTTTACAGTACTTGGTACACTGGCGTGGTTATGGGCCTGAGGAGAGGTCTTGGGTACCAGCCTCGGACATTCATGCGGATCGGCTGGTCAGTATGTTTCACCGCCGCCATCCGGACAAGCCGGGTCCTATAAGTTGTGAGGGCCCTGGGGTCCCTCGTAGAAGGCGGGATACTGTCATGTCGGACACTGTTCATACTAGGGCGCTCGACAGACAGCGGTAATTCCGCTTTTGTCCACTATGCGCTCAGTGGCGTCGGCTAGATTTTATCTAGCTGGTCCGGGGTTAATTTAGCTGGTGCTCAGATTGGAGGCTGGGTCACGCCCTCTGCTTTTAAATAGTTCTGCTGAACATTGGGCGTCGCCGAATATAGCTTCTGTCTTGTGCTTGGTTTTCTTGGTCTGGAGTGGTGGTCTTGGAGAAGGAGTATCGTATCTGGTGGTGTATTTCCCTTTGTTATATTTTCTCCTTCCTATATTTGTATTTGTTTTGCCCTGTGCATTTATAGTGTATTCCTGTGTTCTGCAGCGTGGTGAATATTTTCCGTTATCCTTGTCTGTGCTTACTGTGGGTATTGGTGTGTGGTCTCCTCACTGGGTGGTGGGTGGTGGTTTCAGTCTAGGGTTGAAACAGGAGACAGAGTGAGGATGGAGGCCTAGACATGCACACCATCAGTGTAAACTCTAGGAGAGGGTCAGTCAAGGTTTCCCTAGTCTGAGGGAAATCGCAGGGGCCCAGGTTATTAGCTTTTGCCTACCTAGGCTTCCCGTGACAGTAAGGGGGCTGTGATGGCACTATTTTATTTTGTAAAAAAAGGACCCCACATTGGGAAATTGGGCATGACATTACATTGTGCCTACTTCTTAATTCTGTCTCCTGCAATGTGTCCTTTAACTGCCACTAGATCACCAGGGTGAATGTGCTCTGTACAGTGCATTTTGGGCAAGGGGGCTGTGATGGCACTATTGTATTTTGTAAAAAAAAAGAACACCACATTGGGGAATTGGGTAAGACAATAAATTGGGCCAACTTCTTATCTCTATCTCCTGCAATGTGTTCTTTAACTGCCACTAGATCACCAGGAAGAACGTGCTCTGTACGGTGCATTTTGGGCAAGGGGTCTGTGATTAGTGTTGAGCATTCCGATACCGCAAGTATCGGGTATCGGCCGATACTTGCGGGTATCGGAATTCCGATACCGAGATCCGATACTTTTGTGGTATCGGGTATCGGTATCGAAACAACATTAATGTGTAAAATAAAGAATTAAAATAAAAAATATTGCTATACTCACCTCTCCGACGCAGCCTGGACCTCACCGAGGGAACCGGCAGCGTTGTTTGCTTAAAATGCGCGCTTTTACTTCCTTCCGTGACGTCACGGCTTGTGATTGGTCCCGTGCCGCCCATGTGGCCGCGACGCGACCAATCACAGCAAGCCGTGACGTAATTTTCAGGTCCTCAATGCCTAATTCTAGGCATTCATGATTTTAAAATTACGTTCCGGCTTGTGATTGGTCGCGTCGCGGTCACATTGGCGACACGACCAATCACAAGCCGTGATGTCACGGGAGGCAGGAGACGCGCGCATTTTTAAAATTATGTCACAGCTTGTGATTGGTTGTGTGCCGCCCATGTGACCGCGACGCGACCAATCACAGCAAGCCGTGACGTAATTTCAGGTCCTCAATGCAGAAATAGGCATCAGGACCTGAAATTACGTCACGGCGTGCTGTGATTGGTCGCGTCGCGGTCACATGGGTGGCACGCAACCAATCACAAGCCGTGACGTAATTTTAAAAATGCGCGTGTCTCCTGCCTCTCGTGACGTCACGGCTTGTGATTGGTCGCGTCGCCCATGTGACCGCGACGCGACCAATCACAAGCCGGAACGTAATTTTAAATTCCTGAATGCCTAGAATTAGGCATTGAGGACCTGAAAATTACGTCACGGCTTGCTGTGATTGGTCGCGTCGCAGCCACATGGGCGGCACACGACCAATCACAAGCCGTGACGTCACGGAAGGAAGTAAAAGCGCGCATTTTAAGCAAAGAACGCTGCCAGTTCCCTCGGTAAGGTCCAGGCTGCGTCGGAGAGGTGAGTATAGCAATATTTTGTATTTGAATTCTTTATTTTACACATTAATATGGATCCCAGGGCCTGAAGGAGAGTTTCCTCTCCTTCAGACCCTGGGAACCATCAGGATACCGTCCGATACTTGAGTCCCATTGACTTGTATTGGTATCGGGTATCGGTATCGGATTAGATCCGATACTTTGCTGGTATCGGCCGATACTTTCCGATACCGATACTTTCAAGTATCGGACGGTATCGCTCAACACTAGCTGTGATGCCACTATTTTATTCTGTGAAAAAAGAACCCCACTTTGGGGAATTGGACATGACATTAAATTGGGCCTACTGCTTAACTCTATCTCCTGCAATGTTTTCCTTAACTGCCACTAGATCACCAAGGTGAACGTTCTCTGTATGGTTCATTTTAGGCAAGGGGGCTGTGATGTGATGGCACTATTTTATTTTGTAAAAAAAAGACACCACATTGGGGAATTGGCATGACATTACAGTGGGCCTACTTCTTAATACTGTCTCCTGCAATGTGTCCTTTAACTGTCACTAGATCACCAGGGTGAACGTGCTCTGTGTTAGGGCTAGCGGAATGCACCGAGTAAATATAGAGGTTTTATTATAATAGATGCGTTCGCAGCCCGGGGTCCACCGTGCAGGAGAACCTGCTGCTAGCAAACGGCGGAACTATATGGCGGTATGAGCTAACCCTGTTACTTCACAGAGTAGCCGAAACTCAAAGCACTGCGACCCTGTTTGACTTCACAGTGGCACAGGCTAACTACACAACTGAGAGCAGTCAGTGGTCATGCATGCACACAAACTCCTGTCGAAGGAGCCAGCATTCTAGGGGCTTATTTCAGCCGGGTCACTGAACACAAACTCACATGACCACACTGGCGCAAAGCACATAACAAAGAACAATACTAGCACATGGCCGTGCGGCCATGCGAGCCTTAAATAGTTGCAGCACATACAGGAGCTTCCTAGAAGGACCAGTGAGAGGCTGCCACAGAACGTGAGCACCTACAGGACCTTCCTGAAAGACCAATGGCCTTAGCTGCAGTATCTGATCATGTGACCCTCGATCTCCACTGAGAGATCTTACTCTGGGCATGCTCAGAATGAGAAAAGCAGGACTTAGTCCCAGAAGCATCTGCTCGCCGCGGCCCAGCACTGACTTCCATGGCAGAAGCAGGAAAAGCAACAGTAACTCTTTCTACAGAGTCAGACTTAGCGAGACGCTGGGACCGACGTCTCCGATGAGCAGGCTCCACTGCGGCAGAAGAAGAATGGGAGACTGCAGCAGAGATGGCCCGAGATTCCCCCTGTGCAGAGGCGGGAACTCGACCTCTAACATTACCGCCCCTCCTAGGGCCACCCCTCCTTGGGCCTCGCTACGTTCGAAGGCAGCAATGAGCTGCGGAGTCCGAATGTGCTCAGCAGGCTCCCAGGACCTATCCTCAGGACGGTAACCCTTCCAAGTCCACCAAATAAAATTTTTTGCCACGAACCACCTTGCACCCCAAAATAGCTTTCACCTCGTAATCGTCCGTAGACGAACCCGATGTCCCGGCAGACAACTCAGAAAACCGGGACATGTATACGGGCTTAAGGAGGGACACATGAAAGGTGTCGGTGATACTTAGGCATGGAGGAAGGGCCAGATGGTAGACCACAGGGTTAACCTGTTCGAGGACCTTGAAAGGACCCAAGTAGCGAGGTGCAAACTTAGTGGACTCTACATGCAGCGATATGTTACGAGCGGAGAGCCACACTAAGTCGCCAGGAGCAAAGGTCGGGGCAGTGCGCCGATGTGCATCGGTGGAGGACCTCATTCTCTCCTTGGAGGCCCGGATGGCATCCTGAGTGCAGTCCCAAATGTCTCATGCCTCCACTGCCCAGTTTGCCACCCTGGAGTCAGCAGAGGACACGGGCATAGGCACAGGAACCTGCCGATGTTGGCCGTAATTAAGGAGGAAAGGAGTCTGACCGGTGGAGTCGGCTACAGCGTTGTTAATGGCAAACTCAGCCCACGGTAACAAGGATGCCCAGTCATCCTGTCTGGCAGAAACAAAATGTCGTAAATAAGTGACCAGAGTCTGATTGGCCCTCTCAACCAACCCATTCGTCTCGGGATGATAAGCCGAGGAGAGATTTAACTCAATACTGAGTAGGCGACAAAGCTCCCTCCAGAATCGAGATGCAAACTGGGGACCCCGGTCACTGACAATCTTGTCCGGCATACCGTGTAAGAGAAAGATATGCTTGATGAACAAGGCTGCCAGAGCCCATGCAGAAGGTAGCCGTGGAAGAGGCACCAAATGAACCATTTTGGAAAAATGGTCGGTGATCACCCAGATAATGGTGCAGTTGCGAGACTTGGGTAAGCCCACCACAAAGTCCATCCCGACCATCTCCCAGGGCCTGTCTGCCACCGGCAGAGGGTAAAGCAACCCAGCTGGCCATTGCCGAGGGGACTTGTTCTTGGCACAAGAGACACACGCCCGAACATAGTCTGCGACATCACGAGCGATATGCGGCCACCAGTATGTCCTCGCCAGTAACTCTGATGTTCTTTTGGAACCAAAATGTCCACCCACCCTGGACGAGTGTGCCCAAGAGAGAACCTCCGGTCGCAAACTGGATGGTACAAAAGTCTTGCCCAGAGTCACCGACTCTAGCAAAACCGGGGCCACAGTCCTCAGGCTCTCAGTGGTGACAATACGCCGAGGCTTCTCTTCCTCCTCCACAGATGACACGGAGCGAGAGAGAGCATCGGTATGAATGTTCTTCTCCCCTGAAAGAAAATGGAGGGTGAAATGAAACCGGGAGAAGAACAAGGACCATCTGGCCTGGCAAGAATTTAACCGCTGGGCTGTCTGCAGGTACACCAAATTTTTATGATCTGTGAAGACTTGGAAGGGAAAATGAGCTCCCTCCAAGAGATGTCTCCACTCCGAGAAAGCCAACTTCATGGCTAGCAACTCCCTGTCCCCGATGGAATAATTCCTCTCTGCTGGTGAGAAGGTCTTAGAAAAGAAGAAGCAAGGATGCTTCCGACCTTGAGCATCCTTTTGGAAGAGGACTGCTCCAGCATCCACCTCCATGATAAAAGGCTTATCTACATCGGAGCGATGTAGGATGGGAGCGCTAGCAAAGTGTGACTTTAAGGAGTTAAAGGCCTTGGAGACCTCCTCAGACCACAATTTGGGATTTGCTCCCTTCTTGGTAAGGGCAACCAAGGGAGCTACCAAAGTTGAGAAGTGCGGAATGAACTGGCGATAATAATTAATGAACCCCATAAAGCACTGCACCGCTTTAAGAGAATGGGGTTCCTGCCAGTCCATCACAGCCTGTAGTTTGGCAGGATCCATAGCCAATCCCTGGGCGGAAATGATATAGCCTAGGAAAGGTAAGGACTCCTGCTCGAACATACACTTCTCCAACTTGACATAGAGGGAGTTTGCCAGTAGGAGGTCGAAGACTATGCAAACATCTCTCCGGTTGGGAGTCTATCTGGAGTGTAGATGAGAATGTCATCCAGATAGACTACGACTGAGGTGGAGAGCATATCCCGGAAGATGTCGTTCACAAAGTCTTGGAAAACGGCTGGGGCATTACAGAGCCCAAAGGGCATCACCAAAAATTCATAGTGCCCATCCCTGGTGTTAAAAGCCGTCTTCCATTCGTCCCCCTCACGGATGCGAATCAGGTTGTAAGCACCCCGCTGATCTAATTTAGTAAATACCCTTGCTCCCCGAAGCCTATCGAAGAGCTCAGATATCAAGGGCAAAGGATACTTATTCTTAATGGTGATGGCATTAAGTCCCCTGTAATCTATGCATGGACGCAGTTCCCCATTCTTCTTCTGCAAGAAGAAGAACCCAGCCCCAGCAGGTGACACTGACTTCCTGATGAACCCTCTTGCCAGATTCTCTTGAATGTACTGAGACATTGCCTCCGTCTCCGGGAGAGATAACGGATAGACTCGACCCCGGGGAGGCTCAGCACCAGGCAAGAGGTCAATAGGACAGTCATAGGGGTGATGGGGCGGAAGGGTCTCCACCGCCTTTTTGGAGAACACGTCCGCATAAGACCAATATTGCTTGGGGAGAGAGGATAGATCTGCGGGTACCTCTGTAGTAGCAACCTGAATGCACTCCCTCTGACATCCACCACCACAAGATTCACCCCATCCCAAAATTCTGCCAGAGGACCACTCGATATGAGGAGAGTGGTACCGTAGCCAAGGTATCCCCAACAGGACCTCATCAATTCCCTCAGGAATGACGAGCAGAGATATAATCTCCTGATGGGATGGCGACATGGACAGAGTAAAAGGGATGGTCTGGTGTGTTATCTGTGAGGGCAGTGTCGACCCTTTCACCACTCGTACCGTTACTGGTTGAGCTAGCATAACCAGGGGCATTGCGTGATGTTGGGCGAAGGCAGAAGACCTAAAATTGCCCTCCGCCCCTGAATCCACGCAGAGCTCTACCGAGTGGGAGAATGAGCCTATAATAATTGTCCGGGATAGTACATCCGAGGTCAGAAGCCCCGCTTTGATGCGGGCTCCGGCGGTGAGCCCGCATCAAAGCCGGGACATGTCAGCTGTTTTCAACAGCTGACATATGCCCGTAATAGGCGCGGGCAGAATCGCGATCTGCCCGCGCCTATTAACTAGTTAAATGCCGCTGTCAAACGCAGACAGCGGCATTTAACTACCGCATCCGGCCGTGCGGCCGGAAATGATGGCATCGCCGACCCCCGTCACATGATCGGAGGTCGGCGATGCTTCAGAATAGTAACCATAGAGGTCCTTGAGACCTCTATGGTTACTGATCCCCGGCAGCTGTGAGCGCCACCCTGTGTTCGGCGCTCATAGCACACCTGATTTTCTGCTACATAGCAGTGAACAGTAGATCGCTGCTATGTAGCAGAGGCGATTCAAAGGCTATTGAAGCATGGCAAAAGTAAAAAAAAAAGTTAAAAAAAATGTGAAAAAATAAAAAATATATAAAAGTTTAAATCACCCCCTTTTGCCCCAATCAAAATAAATCAATTAAAAAAAAAAATCAAACCTACACATATTTGTTATCGCCGCGTTCAGAATCGCCCGATCTATCAATAAAAAAAAGCATTAACCTGATCGCTAAAGAGCATAGCGAGAAAAAAATTTGAAACGCCAGAATTACGTTTTTTGGTCGCCGCGACATTGCATTAAAATGCAATAACAAGCGATCTGCACCAAAATGCTATCATTAAAAACGACAGCTCAGCACGCAAAAAATAAGCCCTCAACCGACCCCAGATCATGAAAAATGGAGACGCTATGAGTATTGAAAAATGGCGTGATTTTTTTTTTTTTTTAGCAAACTTTGGAATTTTTTTCACCACTTAGGTAAAAAATAACCTAGTCATGTTAGGTGTCTATGAACTCGAACTGACCTGGAGAATCATAATGGCAGGTCACTTTTAGCATTTAGTGAACCTAGCAAAAATGCCAACCAAAAGACAAGTGTGGGACTGCACTTTTTTTGCAATTTCACTGCACTTGGAATTTTTTTCCCATTTTCTAGTACACGACATGCTAAAACCAATGATGTCGTTCAAAAGTACAACTCGTCCCGCAAAAAATAAGCCCTCACATGGCCAAATTGACAGAAAAATAAAAAAGTTATGGCTCTGGGAAGTAGGGGAGTGAAAAACGAACACGGAAAAACTGAAAATCCCAAGGTCATGAAGGGGTTAAAGGACAATTTGGAGGCAAACATCGCCATGTCTAGTGTACCTCCACCTACTACCACTAGATGCTGACGTTTCCTCGACTGCTGGGGACATCTGGTGGCAAGATGTCCTGACTGCTGGCAAACAATACAGACCTTGAGTGCACAAGCGGTCCAGGACTTAGATCCCTCTGATGACACTTCCATGGCCTCATGTGACTCAGGAACCAGGACTCAAGATTCCAGAGGTTTGGCGAAGGTGGGAGCCAGCCGAAACCTCTGCCTACACTGGGCTTGCTCTAACCTCCGCTCGTTAAAACGGAGGTCAGTACGAGTAGAGACAGTTATTAACTCCTCCAGTGTGGCAGGAATCTCCCTAGTGGCCAGAGTGTCCTTCACATGATCAGCCAGCCCCCTCCAAAATATGGGGATAAGGGCTTTATCCGACCACTCCAGCTCAGAAGCTAAAGTACGGAAGTGGACGGCAAAATGGCTGACCAAGGATACACCCTGAGTTAATGCCAGCAGTTGGAGCGCCGTGTCATGGGTGACTCGAGGTCCTAAAAAGACCTGTTTCAGAGTGCTCAGGAACAGCGGAGCACTCTGCACCACATGAGCGCCATGCTCCCACAGTGGCGTAGCCCATTCCAACGCCTTGTCCAACAAGAGAGACACAATAAATCCCACCTTAGCCCGCTCTGTGGGAAAACGTGCAGCCAAGAGCTCGAGGTAAATAGAGCACTGAACTCACGAATCCCCTACAAGATTTGATATCTCCAGCAAATTTTTCTGGCAGCGGGAGGCGAGATAATGTCGGAACAGGGGTGGCAGTGGACAAGGTTGCTGCAGCCACGCTAGCAGCCTGTACAGCTACTGCGGTAACATCCACAGCTGAGGATGAGCTCTCGAGAGCGGCCAACCTACCCTCCAGCTGCTGGATATACTGCAAGGATTGCTGAATGTCCGCCATTTACTAGCCAGACCCTGGCGCTAGTATTATGTTAGTGCTAGCGGAACGCACCGAGTAAATACAGAGGTTTTATTATAATAGATGCATTCGCAGCCCGGGGTCCACCGTGCAGGAGAACCTGCTGCTAGCAAACGGCGGAACTATATGGCGGTATGAGCTAACCCTGTTACTTCACAGAGTAGCCAAAACTCAAAGCACTGCGCCCTGTTTGACTTCACAGTGGCACAGGCTAACTACTCAACTGAGAGCAGTCAGTGGTCATGCATGCACACAAACTCCTCGCCGGAGGTGCCAGCATTCTAGGGACTTATTTCAGCCAGGTCTGTTGTGAATTCTGCTCTTGGGCTCCCTCCGGTGGTTATAAGTGGTAGCGCTGCTGTCTCTGGATCGCAGCAATAATCAGGTGTTTCCACTGAATTGCAATTCTGACTGGGCTATTTAGTCTTGCTTGACCCTTTAGTCAGTGCCAGTTGTCCATTGTTCCTGGAGGATTCACATCTCTGCCTGGTCTCTCCTACTTTGCTGTTCATTTCAACAAAGATAAGTTCTGGCCTTGATTTTTGCTGTCCACATGCTGTGGGCCTTATTGTTCAGTTCTTTTCCATGTTTTTGTCTTGTCCAGCTTGGTCTGTATAAGGATTTGTTTAGCCAAGCTGGTATCTCTGGAGATGCAGATATACCCTCCATATCTTTAGTTAGATGTGGAGATTTTGTATTTTCTGTGGTGGATATTTTCTAGTGTTTTAATACTGACCGCATAGTACTCTGTCCTATCCTTTCTATTTAGCTAGAAGTGCCTCCTTTGCTAAATTCTGATTTCAGTCTGTGTATGTTTTTTCCCTCTCTGCTCACAGTCAATATTTGTGGGGGGCTGTCTTTCCTTTGGGGATTTTCTCTGAGGCAAGATAGTTTTCCCTTTTCTATCTCTAGGGGTAATTAGTCCTCCGGCTGTGTCGAGATGTCTAGGGAGTGAAAGGTACATTCCACGGCTACTTCTAGTTGCGGTGTTAAGTTCAGGGTCTGCGGTCAGTACAGGTTCCACCTTCTCCAGAGTACGTCCCATGCTGCTCCTAGGCCACCAGATCATAACAGTACAACTGGCCAACAATGAGTTAACCGCATCTCAGAAGAAGGGAAGGAAAGTGCTGAGCCATTTTTTTTCTGTAGTCTGTTGTGTTTTTTTTTTTTTTTTCCCTCTTTACCTCTGGGTGGCTCAGGAGTTTCGCGCTGGCATGGATGTTCAGGAATTGGCTTCTCGTGTGGATCAACTTGCTGCTAGAGTACAGGGTATTTCCGATTATATCGTTCAGACTCCGGTTTTAGAGCCTAGAATTCCAACTCCTGATTTGTTCTTTGGGGACAGGTCTAAATTTTCGAGCTTTAAAAATAATTGTAAACTGTTTTTTGCTCTGAAACCCCGTTCCTCTGGTGATCCCATCCAGCAGGTTACAATTGTTATATCTCTGCTGTGTGGTGACCCCCAGGATTGGGCATTTGCCCTGGAACCTGGGAATCCGGCTTTGCTTAATGTAGACACCTTTTTCCAGGCGCTTGGGTTATTGTATGATGAACCTAATTCAGTGGATCATGCTGAGAAGACCTTGTTGGTCCTGTGTCAGGGTCAAGAAGTGGCAGAATCATATTGCCAGAAATTTAGAAAATGGTCTGTGCTGACTAAATGGAATGAGGATGCCTTGGCGGCAATTTTCAGAAAGGGTCTTTCTGAATCCGTTAAGGATGTTATGGTGGGGTTCCCCACGCCTGCTGGTCTGAGTGATTCTATGTCTCTGGCCATTCAGATTGATCGGCGCTTGCGCGAGCGCAGAGTTGTGCACACTATGGCATTGTCTTCCGAGTGGAGTCCTGAGCCTATGCAGTGTGATAGGATTGTGTCTAGAGCTGAACGACAAGGATTCAGACGTCAGAATAGGTTGTGTTTTTACTGCGGCGATTCTGCTCATGTTATCTCTGATTGCCCTAAGCGTACCAAGAGAATCGCTAGTTCTGTTACCATCAGTACTGTACAACCTAAATTTCTGTTATCTGTTACCCTGATCTGCTCATTATCGTCATTAGGGTTGAGCGAAACGGGTCGTTCATTTTCAAAAGTCGCCGACTTTTGGCTAAGTCGGCGTCTCATGAAACCCGATCCGACCCCTGTGCTTGTCGGCCATGCGGTACGCGACTTTCGCGCCAAAGTCGCGTTTCAATGACGCGAAAAGCGCCATTTCTCAGCCAATGAAGGTGAACGCCGAGTGTGGGCAGCGTGATGACATAGGTCCTGGTCCCCACCATCTTAGAGAAGGGCATTGCAGTGATTGGCTTGCTGTCTGCGGCGTCACAGGGGCTATAAAGGGGCGTTCCCGCCGACCGCCATCTTACTGCTGCTGATCTGAGCTTAGGGAGAGGTTGCTGCCGCTTCGTCAGAAGCAGGGATAGCGTTAGGCAGGGTCCACTAACCACCAAACCGCTTGTGCTGTAGCGATTTCCACTGTCCAACACCACCTTCGGTGTGCAGGGACAGTGGAAGCTATTTTTTTTTTTTTTCCCTCAGCGCTGTAGCTCATTGGGCTGCCCTAGAAGGCTCCATGATAGCTGTATTGCTGTGTGTACGCCACTGTGGAAACCAACTGCTTTTTTCAAAGCACATATCCTCTTGTTCCTTCCTTTCTGCACAGCTATCTTTTTTGTTTGTCCACACTTTTTATTTAATTTGTGCATCAGTCCACTCCTATTGCTGCCTGCCATGCCTGGCTGAGATTACTGCAGGGGAGATAGTAATTGTAGGACAGTTTTTTTTTTTTTGTTTTTTTTTGTGGGAGATTAAGATTGGCATTTCTGCTACAGTGCCATCCCTGTGTGTGCCATCTCTCATTCAGTGGGCCATAGAAAGCCTATTTATTTTTTTGTTTTTTTTTTAATATTATTGGGTTTCCAAAGTCTCCCTGAAAAAAAAAAATACATAAAAAAACAGTGGTAGAGTAATATTGCCCTTTCAGCTTGTGTGCCAGTCTTGACTCCTGGGTGTGCCACCTCTCTCTCTCTCATTCAGTGGGCCATAGAAAGCCTATTTATTATTATTTTTATTTTTTTTTTAATATTATTGGGTTTCTAAAGTCTCCCTGAAAAAAAAAAAAAAAACATAAAAAAACAGTGGGAGAGTAATATTGCACTTTCAGCTTGTGTGCCAGTCTTGACTCCTGGGTGTGCCACCTCTCTCTCTCTCATTCAGTGGGCCATAGAAAGCCTATTTATTTTTTATTTTTTTTTTATATTATTGGGTTTCTAAAGTCTCCCTGAAAAAAAAAAAAAATACATAAAAAAACAGTGGGAGAGTAATATTGCCCTTTCAGCTTGTGTGCCAGTCTTGACTCCTGGGTGTGCCACCTCTCTCTCTCTCATTCAGTGGGCCATAGAAAGCCTATTTATTTATTTATTTTTTTTAATATTATTGGGTTTCTAAAGTCTCCCTGAAAAAAAAAAAAAAACATAAAAAAACAGTGGGAGAGTAATATTGCCCTTTCAGCTTGTGTGCCAGTCTTGACTCCTGGGTGTGCCACCTCTCTCTCTCTAATTGTGGGCCATAGAAAGCCTATTTTTTTTTGCTTTTTTTAATATTATTTGGTTTCTAAAGTCTCCCTGAAAAAAAAAATACATAAAAAAACAGTGGGAGAGTAATATTGCCCTTTCAGCTTGTGTGCCAGTCTTGACTCCTGGGTGTGCCACCTCTCTCTCTCTAATTGTGGGCCATAGAAAGCCTATTTTTTTTTTTTGCTTTTTTTAATATTATTTGGTTTCTAAAGTCTCCCTGAAAAAAAAAAATACATAAAAAAACAGTGGGAGAGTAATATTGCCCTTTCAGCTTGTGTGCCAGTCTTGACTCCTGGGTGTGCCACCTCTCTCTCTCTAATTGTGGGCCATAGAAAGCCTATTTTTTTTTTGCTTTTTTTAATAATATTTGGTTTCTAAAGTCTCCCTGAAAAAAAAAATACATAAAAAAACAGTGGGAGAGTAATATTGCCCTTTCAGCTTGTGTGCCAGTCTTGACTCCTGGGTGTGCCACCTCTCTCTCTCTCATTCAGTGGGCCATAGAAAGCCTATTTATTTTTTTCCTTGATTTGTGTTCTAAAATCTACCTCAACACAAAAACACTACATCAATCAGTGGGAGAAAAATATTGGCCTCAGTCAGGGCTTGTGTGCCACTCCTGTGTGTGCCATCTCTCATTCAGTGGGCCATAGAAAGCCTATTTATTTTTTTGTTTTTTTTTAATATTATTGGGTTTCTAAAGTCTCCCTGAAAAAAAAAAATACATAAAAAAACAGTGGGAGAGTAATATTGCCCTTTCAGCTTGTGTGCCAGTCTTGACTCCTGGGTGTGCCACCTCTCTCTCTCTAATTGTGGGCCATAGAAAGCCTATTTTTTTTTTTGCTTTTTTTAATATTATTTGGTTTCTAAAGTCTCCCTGAAAAAAAAAAATACATAAAAAAACAGTGGGAGAGTAATATTGCCCTTTCAGCTTGTGTGCCAGTCTTGACTCCTGGGTGTGCCACCTCTCTCTCTCTAATTGTGGGCCATAGAAAGCCTATTTTTTTTTCCTTGATTTGTGTTCTAAAATCTACCTCAACACAAAAACACTACATCAATCAGTGGGAGAAAAATATTGGCCTCAGTCAGGGCTTGTGTGCCACTCCTGTGTGTGCCATCTCTCATTCAGTGGGCCATAGAAAGCCTATTTATTTTTTTGTT
Organism: Ranitomeya variabilis; assembly: GCF_051348905.1. Taxonomy (NCBI): domain Eukaryota; kingdom Metazoa; phylum Chordata; class Amphibia; order Anura; family Dendrobatidae; genus Ranitomeya; species Ranitomeya variabilis. The sequence continues at coordinate 533,873,016 of NC_135232.1, read as the reverse complement.
TTTTTAATATTATTGGGTTTCTAAAGTCTCCCTGAAAAAAAAAAAAAACATAAAAAAACAGTGGGAGAGTAATATTGCCCTTTCAGCTTGTGTGCCAGTCTTGACTCCTGGGTGTGCCACCTCTCGCTCTCTAATTGTGGGCCATAGAAAGCCTTTTTTTTTTTTTGCTTTTTTTAATATTATTTGGTTTCTAAAGTCTCCCTGAAAAAAAAATACATAAAAAAACAGTGGGAGAGTAATATTGCCCTTTCAGCTTGTGTGCCAGTCTTGACTCCTGGGTGTGCCACCTCTCTCTCTCTCATTCAGTGGGCCATAGAAAGCCTATTTATTTTTTTTTTTATTTTTTTTGTTATTAGTATTTGGTTTCTAAATTGTCCCTGAAAAAACATTTTATCTTATTTGGTTTCTAAAGTCTCCCTGAGAAAAAAAAAAAAAAATTAGGTGGGAGAATAATATTGACATTAGTGCTTGAGTGACAGTCCTGCGTGTGTGTCATCTCTGTGATTTTGTGCCACAGAAAACAGAGTGTGTAACATTGTGCCTGATTTTCCTTGTGGTCTCACCAACCTGTTAAGGGATATAGAAATCATACTGAAGTTATAGCTCACCGTGTAAGTTGTTTGACAGCAACAAATAAAGTTACTTTGGTTAATTTTATAAAACAATGAGGAAGTCTGGTGCAAGAGGTCGTGGCCATGGGCGTTCATTGTCAGCTGGTAATGATGGTAGTGGTAGTGGAGCATCAGGTGGTCGTGGGGATAAAAATATTCCACCTAAGTCTGGAGCTGTGGAGCCAGTTTCGTCGTCTGGCTACACAAGGCCTCGAACGCTCTCTTTTCTGGGAGTAGGAAAAACGCTTTTAAAGCCGGAGCAGCAACAGCAAGTTTTGGCTTACATTGCAGACTCAGCCTCTAGCTCTTTTGCCTCCTCTTCTGAAACTGGTAAATGTAAAAGCAGCGCGTCGCTTGTGGATGTTCACGGTCAGGGACAAGTCGCTTCCTTGTCCTCCTCAGCAAAAACTACAACAAGAGAGAAGGATGCAGCAGGCGACACAACGGGTCACTCCATGGAGCTCTTTACACATACCGTCCCTGGCTTAGAAAGTGAAACACTTAACAGGCCATGCCCATTACAAGTAGAATCTGACATGGAGTGCACTGATGCACAGCCACAGCCAGAGTACTATGCTGCTCCTTTGACTCAGACCACCACATTGCCCTCTCAGGGTACAGATCCACAATCAGACCCTGATGAGACTATGTTGCCCCGCCACGAACGCTATACCACAGACCGACACAGTGACACAGACGAAGTTGCACACGAGCTCGAAGAGGAGGTAATAGATGACCCGGTTGTTGACCCCGATTGGCAGCCATTGGGGGAACAGGGTGCAGGCAGCAGTAGTTCAGAAGCGGAGGTGGAGGAGGGGCCGCAGCAGGCATCAACATCGCAACAGGTTCCATCTGCCGGGCCCCTATCTGGCCCAAAACGCGTGTCAAAGCCAAAACCTGTTGGAGCACAGCGTTGCCATCCGGTTAAAGCTCAGTCTGCAATCCCTGAAAAGGGATCCGATGCTAGGAAGAGTGCAGTCTGGCATTTTTTAAAACAACATCCAATTGATCAGCGCAAAGTCATCTGTCAAAAATGTTCAACTAGCTTAAGCAGAGGTCAGAATCTGAAAAGTCTCAATACTAGTTGCATGCATAGACACTTAACCACCATGCATTTTCAAGCCTGGACTAACTACCAAACGTCCCTTAAGGTTGTAGCACCCTCGGCCAATGAAGCTAGTCATCAACGCAACATCCCTTCCGTCACTGTAAGGCCACCATTTTCCGCACCACCGGCAGTATCTGTGCAGGTTTCTTTGACAGCCAAAAGCAGTCAGGGTCAGGGAATCACCAGTTTTGTAGGAGGAAATATTGCATCTAGGGCACCGGCGGAAACAATACCGTCTCCAACCGTCTCTCAGTCTGCCATGTCCACCGGCACACCCGCAAGTTCCACGATCTCCATCTCTCCAGTTCAGCTCACACTACATGAGACTCTGGTTAGAAAAAGGAAGTACTTATCCTCGCATCCGCATACACAGGCTTTTAACGCCCACATAGCTAGACTAATCTCGTTAGAGATGATGCCCTACCGGTTAGTTGAAAGCGAAGCTTTCAAAGCCCTGATGGAGTACGCTGAACCACGATACGAGCTACCCAGTCGACACTTTTTTTCCAGAAAAGCCATCCCAGCCCTGCACCAGCATGTTAAACAGCGCATCGTCCATGCACTCAGGCAATCTGTGAGTACAAAGGTGCACCTGACTACAGATGCATGGACCAGTAGGCATGGCCAGGGACGTTATGCGTCCATCACGGCACACTGGGTGAATGTGGTGGATGCAGGGTCCACAGGGGACATCAATTTCGGGACAGTTGTGCCTAGCCCACGGTCTAGGAAACAGTTGGCTGTAGGCGTTCGCACCCCCTCCTCCTCCTCCTCGTCCTCCTGCAGAAGCTACAGCTCTTCCACAGACCGCAGTCGGCCAACCACTCCATCGGCAGATGACACTGTTGCACACCAGTTGTCCCATTATGGGCCAGCTACTGGCAAGCGTCAGCAGGCTGTATTGGCTATGAAGTGTTTGGGCGACAACAGACACACCGCGGAAGTTCTGTCCGAGTTCTTGCAACAAGAAACGCAGTCGTGGCTGGGCACAGTAGATCTTGAGGCAGGCAAGGTAGTTAGTGATAACGGAAGGAATTTCATGGCTGCCATCTCCCTTTCCCAACTGAAACACATTCCTTGCCTGGCTCACACCTTAAACCTGGTGGTGCAGTGCTTATTGAAAACTTATCCTGGGTTCTCCGACCTGCTCCTCAAAGTGCGTGGACTTTGCTCACATATCCGACGTTCGCCTGTACACGCCAGCCGTATGCAGAACTATCAGCGGTCTTTGAACCTTCCCCAGCATCGCCTAATCATAGTCGTTGCAACAAGGTGGAACTCAACACTGCACATGCTTCAGAGACTGTGCCAACAGAGGCGGGCTGTTATGTTTTTGTGGGAGGATACACATACACAGGCAGGCAGTAGGATGGCAGACATGGAGTTGTCAGGTGTGCAGTGGTCGAAGATACAAGACATGTGTCAAGTCCTTCAGTGTTTTGAGGAATGCACACGGCTGGTTAGTGCAGACAACGCCGTAATAAGCATGAGCATCCCCCTAATGCGTCTGCTGATGCAAAGTTTGACGCACATAAAGGAGCAGGCGTCTGCACCAGAGGAAGAGGAAAGCCTTGATGACAGTCAGCCATTGTCTGGTCAGGGCAGTGTACAGGACGAGGTAGCGGGCGAAGAGGAGGTGGAGGACGAGGAGGATGATGGGGATGAGTATATTTTTAATGCGGAACCTTTCCCGGGGGCACTGGAAATTGGTTGCGTGTCAAGGCCGGGTTCTGGTTTTTTGAGGGACACAAGTGACGTAGATTTGCCTGCAACTGCCCCTCACCCAATCACAACCGGAGATTTGACAACTGGAACTTTGGCCCACATGGCGGATTATGCCTTACGTATCCTAAAAAGGGACACACGCATTACGAAAATGATGAACGATGACGATTACTGGTTGGCCTGCCTCCTTGATCCACGCTATAAAGGCAAATTGCAAAATATTATGCCACATGAGAACTTGGAACTAATATTAGCAACCAAACAATCAACTCTTGTTGACCATTTGCTTCAGGCATTCCCAGCACACAGCGCACGTGATCGTTCTCACACGAGCTCAAGGGGGCAGCAGACTAGGAGTGTTAGGGGTGCACACATCAGAAGTGGCGTTGGACAGAGGGGTTTTCTGACCAGGTTGTGGAGTGATTTTGCTATGACCGCAGACAGGACAGGTACTGCTGCATCAATTGAAAGTGACAGGAGACAACATTTGTCCAGTATGGTTACTAACTATTTTTCATCCCTTATCGATGTTCTCCCTCAACCGTCATTCCCATTTGATTACTGGGCATCAAAATTAGACACCTGGCCAGAATTGGCAGAATATGCATTGCAGGAGCTTGCTTGCCCGGCAGCAAGTGTCCTATCAGAAAAAGTATTCAGTGCTGCAGGTTCAATATTAACCGAAAAAAGGACTCGTCTGGCTACCCAAAATGTTGACGATCTAACATTCATTAAAATGAACCACAACTGGATTTCGAAATCTTTTGCCCCACCTTGCCTCCTATGAAAAGCTCTTGCCTGTGGACTACTGTGAATTACTTTTCTAATGTCTAATTTGCTGCAGCTGATTGTCCAGCATACGACATGTTTACACCTCCCTAAATGGCCAAACTCCCCACACGGTGGTATCGCGACTTGGCGCAAGCACCCGTGAGACTGCTGTTTGTCTGAAGAGGTGGGTGTACTCGCTTTTGGTCGACGGCATTGCTACTGGGTTCCTCATAGTACAATAAAGTGTCTCTGGCGGTGGTGGTGCGCACCCAACGTCAGACACACTGTTGTAACATGAGGGGCCTTGGGCCTGTAACGCCGGCCACAAGAGAGTTCACCCACCCCCAGGTCAAACATTGCTCTACCACTTCCACAGTTATCTCTCACACTTCCACCAATGTTAAGTCTATGCGCTGACATCCTTCCATACCTGCCACTGACAATACCATTGTGTTGACATGTATGATGGTACTTAACATAGTCAGGGGCAGTGTCCTCTATTTACCACAGTAAATACTTTGCGCAAAATTAGTATGTCTGAAACAACGCAGAGGATCCCACCCCTGAACCTAATGATTGCACCCTTTAGTGTTTTTGTTTTGTTTTAATGCGAGACATTCACATTTAGTTGTTGTTTTGGACTACTAACTGGCAGACACTCATTACAATCGGCCTCCGTTGACCAGACCACTGCTGCCCGTGTACCCCTGGAACCAATTATAAAGTGCCTACAGCCAGCCCTTTTTATTATGTTAGGCCTTCGAAGCCTGTCTGCGGTCCCTCCTTCCACTAGGCCTCCACTGACCAGACCACTGCTGCCCGTGTACCCCTGGAACCAATAATAAAGTGCCTACCGCCAGCCCATTTTATTATGTTAGGCCTTTGAAGCCTGTCTGCGGTCCCTCCTTCCACTAGGCCTCCACTGACCAGACCACTGCTGCCCGTGTTCCCCTGGAACCAATTATAAAGTGCCTACCGCCAGCCCATTTTTTTATGTTAGGCCTTTGAAGCCTGTCTGCGGTCCCTCCTTCCACTAGACCTCCACTGACCAGACCACTGCTGCCCGTGTACCCCTGGAACCAATAATAAAGTGCCTACCGCCAGCCCATTTTATTATGTTAGGCCTTTGAAGCCTGTCTGCGGTCCCTCCTTCCACTAGGCCTCCACTGACCAGACCACTGCTGCCCGTGTACCCCTGGAACCAATAATAAAGTGCCTACAGCCAGCCCATTTTTTTATGTTAGGCCTTCGAAGCCTGTCTAAGGTCCCTCCTTCCACTAGGCCTCCACTGACCAGACCACTGCTGCCCGTGTACCCCTGGAACCAATAATAAAGTGCCTACAGCCAGCCCATTTTATTATGTTAGGCCTTTGAAGCCTGTCTAAGGTCCCTCCTTCCACTAGGCCTCCACTGACCAGACCACTGCTGCCCGTGTACCCCTGGAACCAATAATAAAGTGCCTACAGCCAGCCCATTTTTTTATGTTAGGCCTTCGAAGCCTGTCTAAGGTCCCTCCTTCCACTAGGCCTCCACTGACCAGACCACTGCTGCCCGTGTACCCCTGGAACCAATAATAAAGTGCCTACAGCCAGCCCATTTTATTATGTTAGGCCTTTGAAGCCTGTCTAAGGTCCCTCCTTCCACTAGGCCTCCACTGACCAGACCACTGCTGCCCGTGTACCCCTGGAACCAATAATAAAGTGCCTACAGCCAGCCCATTTTTTCATGTTAGGCCTTCGAAGCCTGTCTAAGGTCCCTCCTTCCACTAGGCCTCCACTGACCAGACCACTGCTGCCCGTGTACCCCTGGAACCAATAATAAAGTGCCTACAGCCAGCCCATTTTATTATGTTAGGCCTTTGAAGCCTGTCTGCGGTCCCTCCTTCCACTAGGCCTCCACTGACCAGACCACTGCTGCCCGTGTTCCCCTGGAACCAATTATAAAGTGCCTACCGCCAGCCCATTTTATTATGTTAGGCCTTTGAAGCCTGTCTGCGGTCCCTCCTTCCACTAGGCCTCCACTGACCAGACCACTGCTGCCCGTGTTCCCCTGGTACCAATTATAAAGTGCCTACCGCCAGCCCATTTTATTATGTTAGGCCTTTGAAGCCTGTCTAAGGTCCCTCCTTCCACTAGGCCTCCACTGACCAGACCACTGCTGCCCGTGTACCCCTGGAACCAATAATAAAGTGCCTACAGCCAGCCCATTTTTTTATGTTAGGCCTTCGAAGCCTGTCTAAGGTCCCTCCTTCCACTAGGCCTCCACTGACCAGACCACTGCTGCCCGTGTACCCCTGGAACCAATAATAAAGTGCCTACAGCCAGCCCATTTTATTATGTTAGGCCTTTGAAGCCTGTCTGCGGTCCCTCCTTCCACTAGGCCTCCACTGACCAGACCACTGCTGCCCGTGTACCCCTGGAACCAATAATAAAGTGCCTACCGCCAGCCCATTTTATTATGTTAGGCCTTTGAAGCCTGTCTGCGGTCCCTCCTTCCACTAGGCCTCCACTGACCAGACCACTGCTGCCCGTGTACCCCTGGAACCAATAATAAAGTGCCTACAGCCAGCCCATTTTTTTATGTTAGGCCTTCGAAGCCTGTCTAAGGTCCCTCCTTCCACTAGGCCTCCACTGACCAGACCACTGCTGCCCGTGTACCCCTGGAACCAATAATAAAGTGCCTACAGCCAGCCCATTTTATTATGTTAGGCCTTTGAAGCCTGTCTAAGGTCCCTCCTTCCACTAGGCCTCCACTGACCAGACCACTGCTGCCCGTGTACCCCTGGAACCAATAATAAAGTGCCTACAGCCAGCCCATTTTTTTATGTTAGGCCTTCGAAGCCTGTCTAAGGTCCCTCCTTCCACTAGGCCTCCACTGACCAGACCACTGCTGCCCGTGTACCCCTGGAACCAATAATAAAGTGCCTACAGCCAGCCCATTTTATTATGTTAGGCCTTTGAAGCCTGTCTGCGGTCCCTCCTTCCACTAGGCCTCCACTGACCAGACCACTTCTGCCCGTGTACCCCTGGAACCAATTATAAAGTGCCTAGAGCCTATTTTTTTATTTAATTTAATATTAATAAAGCCAGGATGAACTACGATATACCACGCTATGAGCTACCCAGTTGACAATTCTTTTGCGAGAAAAGCCATCCCACCCCTCCACCTGCATGTTAAAGACCGCATTGTCCTTGCATTCTGTCAATTTGTCAGTCCAAAGGTATACCTGACAACAGACACATGGACCTGTAGGCCTGGCCACGGAAGGTTACGTGTCCTTTGTGGCTCAATGGGTTAATGTATTGGATGCATGGTCCACACAGGGGACAGCCTGCAAAGTCTGTCTGCAGTCCCTAATTCAAGTTGTCCTCAACTGAATAAAGCTGAGCTTCTACTTTCTGGCTCTGATTAACTGCTGCTTTTAAAAAAATTGGCTGTTCCGGCCTACTAAAGGTGTCTGTCTGCCCCTGCCTGGTGTTGTCCTCAACTGAATAAAGCTGAGCTTCAACCTTCAGTTCCAAACATACAACAAAAAACTGGTACAATACAAAAAGTGGCCTCCAGCTACAAAAACTTTCTCCTACAAGTAGTTAACTTTTTTTTCCAGTGAAAACACAGATATGGCATCCAACGAGTGTTGTCCTGTCTCGTCTTCTTTATATTATTGCCAAGAAGCTGCAACTGAATAAAGCTGTGCTTCAACCTTCTGTTCCAAATTACCATTTTTAAAAATGCAGTTGGCTGTTCCGGCCTACTAAAGGTGTCTGTCTGCCCCTGCCTGGTGTTGTCCTCAACTGAATAAAGCTGAGCTTCAACCTTCTGTTCCAAATTACTATTTTTAAAAATGCAATTGGCTGTTCCGGCCTACTAAAGGTGTCTGTCTGCCCCTGCCTGGTGTTGTCCTCAACTGAATAAAGCTGAGCTTCAACCTTCTGTTCCAAATTACCATTTTTAAAAATGCAATTGGCTGTTCCGGCCTACTAAAGGTGTCTGTCTGCCCCTGCCTGGTGTTGTCCTCAACTGAATAAAGCTGAGCTTCTACCTTCTGTTCCAAATTACCATTTTTAAAAAAGCAATTGGCTGTTCCGGCCTACTAAAGGTGTCTGTCTGCCCCTGCCTGGTGTTGTCCTCAACTGAATAAAGCTGAGCTTCAACCTTCTGTTCCAAATTACCATTTTTAAAAAAGCAATTGGCTGTTCCGGCCTACTAAAGGTGTCTGTCTGCCCCTGCCTGGTGTTGTCCTCAACTGAATAAAGCTGAGCTTCAACCTTCAGTTCCAAATTACCATTTTTAAAAATGCAATTGGCTGTTCCGGCCTACTAAAGGTGTCTGTCTGCCCCTGCCTGGTGTTGTCCTCAACTGAATAAAGCTGAGCTTCTACCTTCTGTTCCAAATTACCATTTTTAAAAAAGCAATTGGCTGTTCCGGCCTACTAAAGGTGTCTGTCTGCCCCTGCCTGGTGTTGTCCTCAACTGAATAAAGCTGAGCTTCAACCTTCAGTTCCAAACATACAACAAAAAACTGGTACAATACAAAAAGTGGCCTCCAGCTACAATAACTTTCTCCTACAAGTAGTTAACTGACAGTTTTTTTTCCAGTGAAAACACAGATATGGCATCCAACGAGTGTTGTCCTGTCTCGTCTTCTTTATATTATTGCCAAGAAGCTGCAACTGAATAAAGCTGTGCTTCAACCTTCTGTTCCAAATTACCATTTTTAAAAATGCAGTTGGCTGTTCCGGCCTACTAAAGGTGTCTGTCTGCCCCTGCCTGGTGTTGTCCTCAACTGAATAAAGCTGAGCTTCAACCTTCTGTTCCAAATTACCATTTTTAAAAATGCAATTGGCTGTTCCGGCCTACTAAAGGTGTCTGTCTGCCCCTGCCTGGTGTTGTCCTCAACTGAATAAAGCTGAGCTTCAACCTTCTGTTCCAAATTACCATTTTTAAAAATGCAATTGGCTGTTCCGGCCTACTAAAGGTGTCTGTCTGCCCCTGCCTGGTGTTGTCCTCAACTGAATAAAGCTGAGCTTCTACCTTCTGTTCCAAATTACCATTTTTAAAAAAGCAATTGGCTGTTCCGGCCTACTAAAGGTGTCTGTCTGCCCCTGCCTGGTGTTGTCCTCAACTGAATAAAGCTGAGCTTCAACCTTCTGTTCCAAATTACCATTTTTAAAAAAGCAATTGGCTGTTCCGGCCTACTAAAGGTGTCTGTCTGCCCCTGCCTGGTGTTGTCCTCAACTGAATAAAGCTGAGCTTCAACCTTCAGTTCCAAATTACCATTTTTAAAAATGCAATTGGCTGTTCCGGCCTACTAAAGGTGTCTGTCTGCCCCTGCCTGGTGTTGTCCTCAACTGAATAAAGCTGAGCTTCTACCTTCTGTTCCAAATTACCATTTTTAAAAAAGCAATTGGCTGTTCCGGCCTACTAAAGGTGTCTGTCTGCCCCTGCCTGGTGTTGTCCTCAACTGAATAAAGCTGAGCTTCAACCTTCAGTTCCAAACATACAACAAAAAACTGGTACAATACAAAAAGTGGCCTCCAGCTACAAATACTTTCTCCTACAAGTAGTTAACTGACAGTTTTTTTTCCAGTGAAAACACAGATATGGCATCCAACGAGTGTTGTCCTGTCTCGTCTTCTTTATATTATTGCCAAGAAGCTGCAACTGAATAAAGCTGTGCTTCAACCTTCTGTTCCAAATTACCATTTTTAAAAATGCAATTGGCTGTTCCGGCCTACTAAAGGTGTCTGTCTGCCCCTGCCTGGTGTTGTCCTCAACTGAATAAAGCTGAGCTTCAACCTTCTGTTCGAAATTACCATTTTTAAAAATGCAATTGGCTGTTCCGGCCTACTAAAGGTGTCTTTCTGCCCCTGCCTGGTGTTGTCCTCAACTGAATAAAGCTGAGCTTCAACCTTCTGTTCCAAATTACCATTTTTAAAAATGCAATTGGCTGTTCTGGCCTACTAAAGGTGTCTGTCTGCCCCTGCCTGGTGTTGTCCTCAACTGAATAAAGCTGAGCTTCTACCTTCAGTTCCAAATTACCATTTTTAAAAATACAATTGGCTGTTCCGGCCTACTAAAGGTGTCTGTCTGCCCCTGCCTGGTGTTGTCCTCAACTGAATAAAGCTGAGCTTCTACCTTCTGTTCCAAATTACCATTTTTAAAAAAGCAATTGGCTGTTCCGGCCTACTAAAGGTGTCTGTCTGCCCCTGCCTGGTGTTGTCCTCAACTGAATAAAGCTGAGCTTCAACCTTCAGTTCCAAACATACAACAAAAAACTGGTACAATACAAAAAGTGGCCTCCAGCTACAAAAACTTTCTCCTACAAGTAGTTAACTGACAGTTTTTTTTCCAGTGAAAACACAGATATGGCATCCAACGAGTGTTGTCCTGTCTCGTCTTCTTTATATTATTGCCAAGAAGCTGCAACTGAATAAAGCTGTGCTTCAACCTTCTGTTCCAAATTACCATTTTTAAAAATGCAATTGGCTGTTCCGGCCTACTAAAGGTGTCTGTCTGCCCCTGCCTGGTGTTGTCCTCAACTGAATAAAGCTGAGCTTCTACCTTCTGTTCCAAATTACCATTTTTAAAAAAGCAATTGGCTGTTCCGGCCTACTAAAGGTGTCTGTCTGCCCCTGCCTGGTGTTGTCCTCAACTGAATAAAGCTGAGCTTCAACCTTCTGTTCCAAATTACCATTTTTAAAAATGCAATTGGCTGTTCCGGCCTACTAAAGGTGTCTGTCTGCCCCTGCCTGGTGTTGTCCTCAACTGAATAAAGCTGAGCTTCTACCTTCTGTTCCAAATTACCATTTTTAAAAATGCAATTGGCTGTTCCGGCCTACTAAAGGTGTCTGTCTGCCCCAGCCTGTTGTTGTCCTCAACTGAATAAAGCTGAGCTTCTACCTTCTGTTCCAAATTACCATTTTTAAAAATGCAATTGGCTGTTCCGGCCTACTAAAGGTGTCTGTCTGCCCCTGCCTGGTGTTGTCCTCAACTGAATAAAGCTGAGCTTCAACCTTCTGTTCCAAATTACCATTTTTAAAAATGCAATTGGCTGTTCCGGCCTACTAAAGGGGTCTGCCCCTGCCTGGTGTTGTCCTCAACTGAATAAAGCTGAGCTTCTACCTTCTGCCTCTTATTAACTGCTGTTTTTTAAAAAAATTGGCTGTTGCGGCCTACTAAAGGTGTCTGCCCCTCCCTGGTGTTGTCCTCAACTGAACAAAGCTGAGCTTCCACATTCTGGCTTTCGCCCTATACTATCAGATATTAAACTGCATTTGGCCTACTAGTGTGGTTAGGCCCTTGAAACAGTGTCTGCTGCTCTTGGGTTTGCTACTCCACTGAACAAAGCAATGCCGCCTGTTTAGTCCTGTTACCAATTTTGAACTGCATTTAGCCTACTTTATTCTTTGGCCCTATATCTGTTTCCTCCTCATCCTGCCCATTGCCCAGCCACTGCTAGATGATTCTGCTGGTACATTGACCTAGACCACTACATTCCCCTTATACTCTACACAGCCAGAATCTGACCCTGCTGAAAGTAAGGTTCCCCTTCCCGCATGTTATACCACCTTACACAGGGACAAAGAGGAAGGTGCAGATGAAAGTGCAGGTTCCTTCATCAGGTGGGGGGGCATACTCATTGGCGACGTCACTGGCACAGGGCCCCTCAGAGTACGCAAAAGTGTCGCTGCTGGTGGGAGGCGCCTCCGCCATGCAAACACACCGCCGTACTTTGAGGGGCCCTGTGCCAGTGCCAGTGCCAACGAGTGGGCCCTGGCTGCTTGCTTAGGATCACAGCACTTGCAAACTTTACATACTTACCTCTCACTGCTCCACTGCCGTGACGTAGTTCACGTTTCCTGGGCCCACTAAAACCTTGAACGAGCCCTACCCCCCACAACTTTTGCCAAATGACCCCCAATTTCCAATGCCCAACTATTATTATAAAGTTAATTATGATTGACAAGCTTCAGAAACAAGAATGGATGTTTTTGGCATTAAAATGGGCACTGTAGGTGTTTTCCTGGCCTCCACTCACTGCCGACTATGCTTCCCCATTGACTTGCATTGGGTTTCGTGTTTCGGTCGATCCCCGACTTTTAGCGATAATCGGCCGACTGCACTCGACTCGACTCTGGACAAAATCGGGTTTCACAAAACCCGACTCGATCTTAAAAAAATGAAAGTCGCTCAACTCTAATCGTAATTTTCTGTCATGGCATTTGTGGATTCAGGCGCCGCTCTAAACTTAATGGACTTAGAATTTGCCAGACATTGTGGTTTCCCCTTGCAGCCTTTGCAGAGTCCTATTCCTTTGAGGGGCATTGATGCTACACCGTTGGCTAAAAATAAACCTCAGTTTTGGACACAGCTGACCATGTGCATTGTTATGATTGAACTGGTGCTTAGGAGCACTAGAAATGACCAGATGAGCAAACTAGTAATACAGGACGAGCTCTGGGAAGTGGGAGCTCTGCTGACCGCAACCCCTAATCCTATCACAACAACTAGAAATAGCCGTGGAGCGTTCCTGACTCTGCCTAGACGCCTCTTCACAGCTCAACTACCCCTAAAGATAGAAAATACAGCCTACCTTGCCTCAGAGAAATTCCCCAAAGAAATAGGCAGCACCCCACATATATTGACTGTGAGTTAAGATGGAAGTCACAAACACAGAAATGAAATAGGTTTCAGCAAACGAGGCCAGACTTAACTAAATAGACTGAGGATAGAAAAGGTATCTTTGCGGTCAGCATAAAAAACTAACAAAAAACCACGCAGAGTGTGCAAAAGAGGGCACCGCACTGACTCACGGCGCGGTGGTGCCACTCTGCATCCCAGAGCTTCCAGCTAACAAGACAAAATCATAATAGCAAGCTGGACAAAAACACAATGGTAACAAATAAGCTAGCAGGGACTTAGCTTTTGCTGAAGTAGACAGGTCATCTGAAAGATCCAAGAAAACTGAACCAGTACTAGGACATTGACAGCTGGCATCAGGTAACGATCTGACTGGAGTTAAATAGAGCAGCCAGCCAAGGCCTAAACGAGATCAGCTGGAGAAGGAACCTCAGAACCAGCAGCTCCACTCACAGCCACCAGAGGGAGTCCATGGACAGAACTCGCCGAAGTACCATTCATAACCACAGGAGGGAGCTCGAGAACAGAATTCACAACAGTGCATGGCGCCAGCCCATCAGGAAGATTGACGTTTTCTGGTGTTGCACAATTTGCATGATGCTATTGTGCTGGGTTTCCCATGGTTACAGGTGCATAATCCGGTATTAGATTGGAAATCTATGTCTGTGACTAGTTGGGGTTGTCAGGGGGTTCATGGTGACGTTCCTTTGATGTCAATTGCGTCCTCCCCCCTTCTGAAATTCCTGAGTTTTTGTCAGATTTCCAGGATGTATTCAATGAGCCCAAGTCCAGTTCCCTTCCACCGCATAGGGACTGTGATTGTGCTATTGACTTGATTCCAGGCTGTAAGTTCCCTAAGGGCCGACTTTTCAACCTGTCTGTGCCAGAACATACCGCCATGCGGAGCTATGTAAAGGAGTCTTTGGAGAAGGGGCATATTCGGCCATCTTCTTCACCATTGGGAGCAGGTTTTTTTTTTTGTTGCCAAGAAGGATGGCTCCTTGAGACCCTGTATTGATTATCGCCTCTTGAATAAAATCACGGTCAAATTCCAATACCCTTTGCCTTTGCTTTCTGATCTGTTTGCTAGGATTAAGGGGGCTAGTTGGTTTACTAAGATTGACCTTCGAGGAGCATATAATCTTGTTCGTATTAAGCAGGGTGATGAATGGAAAACTGCGTTTAATACGCCCGAAGGCCATTTTGAATACCTTGTTATGCCATTCGGACTCTCTAATGCTCCATCTGTGTTTCAGTCCTTCATGCATGATATATTTCGGAACTATCTTGATAAATTCATGATTGTATATTTGGATGATATTTAGATTTTTTAATGCCTTGTTTGTGAAGGGGTCTAAGTGCCTCTTTGGAGTACAGAAGATTTCTTTTTTGGGCTTCATTTTTTCTCCCTCATCTATAGAAATGGATCCGGTTAAGGTTCAGGCCATTCATGATTGGATCCAGCCCACATCCGTGAAGAGCCTTCATAAATTTTTGGGCTTTGCTAATTTTTATCGCCGTTTCATTGCCAACTTCTCCAGTGTGGTTAAACCCCTGACCGATTTGACAAAGAAAGGCGCTGATGTGACGAATTGGTCCTCTGTGGCTGTTTCTGCCTTTCAGGAGCTTAAACGCCGATTTACTTCTGCCCCTGTGTTGCATCAGCCGGATGTTTCTCTTCCTTTTCAGGTTGAGGTTGACGCTTCTGAGATTGGGGCAGGGGCCGTTTTGTCTCAGAGGAATTCTGATGGTTCCTTGATGAAACTGTGTGCCTTCTTTTCTCAAAAATTTTCACCTGCGGAACGCAATTATGATGTCGGCAATCGTGAGTTGTTGGCTATGAAGTGGGCATTTGAGGAGTGGCGACATTGGCTTGAGGGGGCCAAGCAACGTATTGTGGTCTTGACCGATCATAAGAATCTGATTTACCTCGAGTCTGCCAAACGGCTGAATCCTAGACAGGCCCGATAGTCCCTGTTTTTCTCCCGTTTTGATTTTGTGGTCTCGTATCTTCCGGGTTCTAAGAATGTTAAGGCTGATGCCCTCTCTAGGAGCTTTTTGCCTGATTCTCCTGGGGTCCTTGAGCCGGTCGGCATTCTGAAGGAAGGTGTGATTCTTTCTGCCATCTCCCCTGATTTACGACGGGTTCTTCAGGAATTTCAGGCTGATAAACCTGACCGCTGTCCAGTGGGGAAACTGTTTGTTCCTGACAGATGGACTAGTAAAGTGATTTCTGAGGTTCATTGTTCTGTGCTGGCTGGTCATCCTGGGATCTTTGGTACCAGAGATTTGGTTGGTAGGTCCTTTTGGTGGCCTTCTTTGTCATGGGATGTGCGTTCTTTTGTGCAGTCCTGTGGGACTTGTGCACGGGCCAAGCCTTGCTGTTCCCGCGCTAGTGGGTTGCTTTTGCCTTTGCCGGTCCCTGAGAGGCCTTGGACGCATATTTCTATGGATTTTATTTCGGATCTTCCGGTTTCCCAGAGGATGTCGTTTATCTGGGTGGTTTGTGACCGGTTTTCTAAGATGGTTCATTTGGTACCTTTGCCTAAATTGCCTTCCTCTTCTGATTTGGTTCCTTTGTTTTTTCAGCATGTGGTTCGTTTGCATGGCATTCCGGAGAATATTGTGTCCGATAGAGGTTCCCAGTTTGTTTCTAGGTTTTGGCGGGCCTTTTGTGCTAGGCTGGGCATTGATTTGTCTTTTTCTTCCGCATTTCATCCTCAGACAAATGGCCAAACCGAGCGAACTAATCAGATTTTGGAAACTTATTTAAAATGCTTTGTGTCTGCTGATCAGGATGATTGGGTGGCTTTCTTGCCATTGGCCGAGTTTGCCCTTAATAATCGGGCTAGTTCTGCTACCTTGGTTTCACCTTTCTTTTGTAACTCTGGTTTTCATCCTCGTTTTTCTTCAGGGCAGGTTGAGCCTTCTGACTGTCCTGGGGTGGACTCTGTGGTTGACAGGTTGCAGCAAATTTGGGCTCATGTTGTTGACAATTTGGTGTTGTCTCAGGAGGGGGCTCAGCGTTTTGCTAACCGTCGTCGGTGTGTTGGTTCCCGGCTTCGGGTTGGGGATTTGGTCTGGTTGTCTCACCGTCATGTTCCTATGAAGGTTTCTTCCCCTTAGTTTAAGCCTCGGTTTATTGGCCCTTATAGGATTGCTGAGATTATTAATCCAGTGTCTTTTCGTTTGGCCCTTCCAGCCTCTTTTTCCATCCATAATGTTTTTCATAGATCTTTGTTGTGGAAATATGTGGTGCCCGTTGTTCCCTCTGTTGATCCTCCTGCCCCTGTGTTGATTGATGGGGAGTTGGAGTATGTGGTTGAGAAGATTTTGGATTTTCGAGGCGGAAGCTGCAGTATCTTGTCAAATGGAAGGGTTATGGCCAGGAGGATAATTCTTGGGTTGTTGCCTCCGATGTTCATGCTGAGGATTTGGTTCGTGCCTTTCATTTGGCTCGTCCGGATCGGCCTGGGGGCTCTGGTGAGGGTTCGGTGACCCCTCCTCAGGGGGGGGGGGGGTACTGTTGTGAATTCTGCTCTTGGGCTCCCTCCGGTGGTTATAAGTGGTAGCGCTGCTATCTCTGGATCGCAGCAATTATCAGGTGTTTCCACTGAATTGCAATTCTGACTGGGCTGTTTAGTCTTGCTTGACCCTTTAGTCAGTGCCAGTTGTCCATTGTTCCTGGAGGATTCACATCTCTGCCTGGTCTCTCCTTCTTTGCTGTTCATTTCAACAAAGATAAGTTCTGGCCTTGATTTTTGCTGTCCACATGCTGTGGGCCTTATTGTTCAGTTCTTTTCCATGTTTTTGTCTTGTCCAGCTTGGTCTGTATAAGGATTTGTTTAGCCAAGCTGGTATCTCTGGAGATGCAGATATACCCTCCATATCTTTAGTTAGATGTGGAGATTTTGTATTTTCTGTGGTGGATATTTTCTAGTATTTTAATACTGACCGCATAGTACTCTGTCCTATCCTTTCTATTTAGCTACAAGTGCCTCATTTGCTAAATTCTGATTTCAGTCTGTGTATGTTTTTTCACTCTCCGCTCACAGTCAATATTTGTGGGGGGCTGTCTTTCCTTTGGGGATTTTCTCTGAGGCAAGACAGTTTTCCCTTTTCTATCTCTAGGGGTAATTAGTCCTCCGGCTGTGTCGAGATGTCTAGGGAGTGAAAGGTACATTCCACGGCTACTTCAAGTTTCGGTGTTAAGTTCAGGGTCTGCGGTCAGTACAGGTTCCACCTTCTCCAGAGTACGTCCCATGCTGCTCCTAGGCCCCCAGATCATAACACAGGTCCCTGAATACATTCACACAAAATCTCCTCGCCGGAGGTGCCAGCATTCTAGTAGCTTATTTCAGCCGGGTCCCTGAACACAAACTCACATGACCACACTGGCGCAAAGCACCACGTACTTAAATAGTTGCAGCACATACAGGACCTTCCTAGAAGGACCAATGAGAGGCTGCCACAGAGCATGAGCACCTACAGGACCTTCCTGAAGGACCAATGGCTTTAGCTGCAGTATCTGACCATGTGACCCTCCATCTCCAGTGAGAGATCTTACTCTGGGCATGCTCAGAACGAGAAAAGCAGGATGTAGTCCCAGAAGCGTATGCTCGCCGCTGCCCAGCACTGACTTCCATGGCAGAAGCAGGAAAAGCAGCAGTAACTCTTTGTACAGAGTCAGACTGAGCGAGACACTGGGACCGTCGTCTCTGCTGAGCAGGCTCCACTGCGGCAGAAGAAGAATGGGAGACCGCAGCAGAGATGACCTGAGATTCCCCCTGTGCAGAGGTTGGAACTCGACCCCTAACACTCTGTACGGTGCATTTTGGGCAAGGGGGCTGTGATGGCACTATTTTATTTTGTAAATAAAGGACCCCACATTGGTGAATTGGGCATGACTTTACATTGGATCTACTTCTTAATTCTGTCTCCTGCAATGTGTCCTTTAACTGCCACTAGATCAATAGGGTGAACGTGCTCTGAACGGTGCATTTTGAGCATGGGTGCTGTGATGGCACTATTTTATTTAGTAAAGAAAGGACCCGACAAATGGGGAATTGGGCATGACATTACATTGGGTCTACTTTCTAATTCTGTCCCCTGCAATGTTTCCTTTAACTGCCACTAGATCCCCAGGGTTAATGTGCTCTGTACCATGCATTTTGGTCAAGGGGGCTGTGATGTGATGGCACTATTTTATTTTGTAAAAAAAAAGACACCACATTGGGGAATTGGCATGACATTACATTTGGCCTACTTCTTAATACTGTCTCCTGCAATGTGTCCTTTAACTGTGACTAGATCACCAAGTTGAACGTGCTCTGTGAGGTGCATTTTGGGCAAAGGGTCTGTGATGGCACTATTTTATTTTGTAAAGAAAGGACCCCACATTGGTGAATTGGGCATGACGTTACATTGGACCTACTTCTTAATTCTGTCTCCTGCAATGTGTCCTTTAACTGCCACTAGATCACCAGGGTGAATGTGCTCTGTACAGTGCATTTTGGGTAAGGGGGCTGTGATGGCACTATTGTATTTTGTAAAAAAAAGAACACCACATTGGGGAATTGGGTATGACAATAAATTGGGCCTACTTCTATCTCTATCTTCTGCAATGTGTTCTTTAACTGCCACTAGATCACCAGGATGAACGTGCTCTGTACGGTGCAATTTGGGCAAGGGGGCTGTGATGGCACTATTTTATTTTGTAAAAAAAGGACCCCACATTGGGAATTAGGCGTGACATTACATTGGGCCTACTACTTAACTCTGTCTTCTGCAATGTTTTATTTAACTGCCACTAGATCACCAAGGTGAATGTTCTCTGTGCGGTTCATTTTTGGCAAGGGGGCTGTGATGGCACTATTTTATTTTGTAAAAAAAAGACCCCACTTTGGGGAATTGGGCATGACATTACATTGGCCTACTTGTTAACTCTGTCTCCTGCAATGTGTTCTTTAACTGCGACCAGATCACCAAGGTGAACATGCTCTGTGCGGTGCATTTTAGGCAAGGGAGCTGTGATGGCACTATTTTATTTTGTAAAACAAGTACGCCACATTGAGGAATTGGGCATGACATTAAATTGGGCCTACATCTTAACTCTTTATCCTGCAATCTGTCCTGCACCTGCCACTAGATCACCAGGGTGAACGTGCTCTGTACGGTGCATTTTGGGCAAGGGGGCTGTGATGGCACTATTTTATTTTGTAAAAAATGGACCCCACATTGGGGAATTGTGCATGACATTACATTGGCCTACTTCTTAACTCTGTCTCCTGCAATGTGTTCTTTAACTGCGACTAGATCACAAGTGTGAACAGGCTCTGTACGGTGCATTTTAGGCAAGGGAGCTGTGATGGCACTATTTTATTTTGTAAAACAAGAACCCCACATTGGGGAATTGGGCATGACATTACATCGGGCCAATTTCTTAATTCTGTCTCCTGCAATGTGTTCTTTAACTGCCACTAGATCACCAGGGTGAACATGCTCTGTACCGTGCATTTTGGGCAAGGGGACTGTGATGGCACTATTTTATTTAGTAAAAAAAGTACCCCACTGTGGTAAATTGGACATGACATTAAATTGGGCCTACTGCTTAACTCTGTCTCCTGCAATGTTTTCTTTAACTGCCACTAGATCACCAAGGTGAACGTTCTCTGTACGGTTCATTTTGGGCAAGGGGGCTGTGATGTGATGGCACTATTTTATTTTGTAAAAAAAAAGTCACCACATTGGGGAATTGGCATGACATTACATTGGGCCTACTTCTTAATACTGTCTCCTGCAATGTGTCCTTTAACTGTCACTAGATCACCAGGGTGAACGTGCTCTGTGTTAGGGCTAGTGGAATGCACCGAGTAAATATAGAGGTTTTATTATAATAGATGCGTTCGCAGACTGGGGTCCACCGTGCAGGAGAACCTGCTGCTAGCAAACGGCAGAACTATATGGCGGTATGAGCTAACCCTGTTACTTCACAGAGTAGCCAAAACTCAAAGCACTGCGCCCTGTTTGACTTCACAGTGGCACAGGCTAACTACTCAACTGAGAGCAGTCAGTGGTCATGCATGCACACAAACTCCTCGCCGGAGGAGCCAGCATTCTAGGGGTTTATTTCAGCCAGGTCCCTGAATACATTCACACAAAATCTCCTTGCCGGAGGTGCCAGCATTCTAGGGGCTTATTTTAGCCGTGTCCCTGAACACAAACTCACATGACCACACTGGCGCAAAACACATAACAAAGAACAATACTAGAGCATGGCCGTGCAGCCATGCGAGCCTTAAATAGTGGCAGCACGTACAGGAGCTTCCTAGAAGGACCAATGAGAGGCTGCCACAGAGCGTGAGCACCTACAGGACCTTCCTGAAGGACCAACGGCCTTAGCTGCAGTATCTGATCATGTGACCCTCGATCTCCACTGAGAGATCTTACTCTGGGAATGCTCAGAACAAGAAAAGCAGGACATAGTTCCAGAAGCGTCTGCTCGCCGCTGCCCAGCACTGACTTCCATGGCAGAAGCAGGAAAAGCAGCAGTAACTCTTTGTACAGAGTCAGACTGAGCGAGACGCTGGGACCAATGTCTCCCCTGAGCAGGCTCCACTGCGGCAGAAGAATAATGGGAGACCACAGCGGAGATGGCCCGAGATTCCCCCTGTGCAGAGGCAGGAACTCGACCCCTAACACTCTGTGTGGCGCATTTTGGGCAAGGGGGCTGTGATGGCACTATTTTATTTTGTAAAAAAAGAACCCCACTTTGGGGAATTGGACATGACATTAAATTGGGCCTACTGCTTAACTCTGTCTCCTGCAATGTTTTCCTTAACTGCCACTAGATCACCAAGGTGAACGTTCTCTGTATGGTTCAATTTAGGCAAGGGGGCTGTGATGTGATGGCACTATTTTATTTTGTAAAAAAAAGACACCACATTGGGGAATTAGCATGACATTACAGTGGGCCTACTTCTTAATACTGTCTCCTGCAATGTGTCCTTTAACTGTCACTAGATCACCAGGGTGAACTTGCTCTGTGTTAGGGCTAGCGGAACTCACCGAGTAAATATAGAGGTTTTATTATAATAGATGCGTTCGCAGCCCGGGGTCCACCGTGCAGGAGAACCTGCTGCTAGCAAACGGCGGAACTATATGGCGGTATGAGCTAACCCTGTTACTTCACAGAGTAGCCAAAACTCAAAGCACTGCGCCCTGTTTGACTTCACAGTGGCACAGGCTAACTACTCAACTGAGAGCAGTCAGTGGTCATGCATGCACACAAACTCCTCCCGGAGGAGCCAGCATTCTAGGGGCTTATTTCAGCCGGGTCCCTGAACACAAACTCACATGACCACACTGGCGCAAAGCACATAACAAAGAACAATACTAGCGCATGGCCGTGCGGCCATGCGAGCCTTAAATAGTTGCAGCACATACAGGAGCTTCCTAGAAGGACCAATGAGAGGCTGCCACAGAGCGTGAGCACCTACAGGACCTTCCTGAAAGACCAATGGCCTTAGCTGCAGTATCTGATCATGTGACCCTCGATCTCCACTGAGAGATCTTACTCTGGGCATGCTCAGAATGAGAAAAGCAGGACTTAGTCCCAGAAGCATCTGCTCTCCGCTGCCCAGCACTCCATGGCAGAAGCAGGAAAAGCAGCAGTAACTCTTTCTACAGAGTCAGACTGAGTGAGACGCTGGGACCGACGTCTCCGCTGAGCAGGCTCCACTGCGGCAGAAGAAGAATGGGAGACTGCAGCAGAGATGGCCCGAGATTCCCCCTGTGCAGAGGCGGGAACTCGACCTCTAACATTACCGCCCCTCCTAGGGCCTCCTTGGGCCTCGCTACGTTCGAAGGCAGCAATGAGCTGCGGAGTCCGAATGTGCTCAGCAGGCTCCCAGGACCTATCCTCAGGACCGTAACCCTTCCAGTCCACCAAATAAATTTTTTTTGCCACGAACCACCTTGCACCCCAAAATAGCGTTCACCTCGTAATCGTCCGTAGAAGAACCCGATGTCCCGGCAGACAACTCAGAAAACTGGGACATGTATACGGGCTTAAGGAGGGACACATGAAAGGAGTCGGTGATACTTAGACATGGAGGAAGGGCCAGACGGTAGACCACAGGGTTAACCTGTTCGAGGATCTTGAAAGGACCCAAGGTGCAAACTTAGTGGACTCAACATGCAGCCTGATATTACGAGCGGAGAGCCACACTAAGTCGCCAGGAGCAAAGGTCGGGGCAGTGTGCCAATTTGCATCGGTGGAGGACCTCATTCTCTCCTTGGAGGCCCGGATGGCATCCTGAGTGCAGTCCCAAATGTCTCATGCCTCAACTGCCCAGTCTGCCACCCTGGAGTCAGCAGAGGACACGGGCATAGGCACAGGAACCTGCCGATGTTGGCCGTAATTAAGGAGGAAAAGAGTCTGACCGGTGGAGTCGGCTGCAGCGTTGTTAAGGGCAAACTCAGCCCATGGTAACAAGGATGCCCAGTCATCCGGCCTGGCAGAAACAAAATGTCGTAAATAAGTGACCAGAGTCTGATTGGCCCTCTCAACCAACCCATTCGTCTCGGGATGATAAGCCGAGGAGAGATTTAACTCTATACTGAGCAGGCGACAAAGCTCCCTCCAGAATCGAGATGCAAACTGGGGACCCCGGTCACTGACAATCTTGTCCGGCATACCGTGTAAGAGAAAGATATGCTTGATGAACAAGGCTGCCAGAGCCCATGCAGAAGGTAGCCGTGGAAGAGGCACCAAATGAACCATTTTAGAAAAATGGTCGGTGATCACCCAGATAATGGTGCAGTTGCGAGACTTGGGTAAGCCCACCACAAAGTCCATCCCGACCATCTCCCAGGGCCTGTCTGCCACCGGCAGAGGGTAAAGCAACCCAGCTGGCCGTTGCCGAGGGGACTTGTTCTTGGCGCAAGAGACACACGCCCGAACATAGTCTGCGACATCACGAGCGATATGTGGCCACCAGTATGTCCTCGCCAGTAACTCCGATGTTCTTTTGGAACCAAAATGTCCACCCACCCTGGACGAGTGTGCCCAAGAGAGAACCTCCGGTCGCAAACTGGATGGTACAAAAGTCTTGCCCAGAGGCACCGACTCTAGCAAAACCGGGGCCACAGTCCTCAGGCTCTCAGTGGGGACAATAAGCCGAGGCTTCTCTTCCTCCTCCACAGATGACACAACGGAGCGAGAGAGAGCGTCGGCACGAATGTTCTTCTCCCCAGAAAGAAAATGGAGGGTGAAATGAAACCGGGAGAAGAACAAGGACCATCTGGCTTGGCAAGAATTTAACCGCTGGGCTGTCTGCAGGTACACCAAATTTTTATGATCTGTGAAGACTTGGAAGGGAAAACGAGCTCCCTCCAAGAGATGTCTCCACTCCGAGAAAGCCAACTTCATGGCTAGCAACTCCCTGTCCCCGATGGAATAATTCCTCTCTGCTGGTGAGAAGGTCTTAGAAAAGAAGAAGAAAGGATGCTTCCGACCTTGAGCATCCTTTTGGAAGAGGACTGCTCCAGCACCAACAGATGAGGCATCCACCTCCATGATAAAAGGCTTATCTACATTGGGGCGATGTAGGATGGGAGCGCTAGCAAAGTGTGACTTTATGGAGTTAAAGGCCTTGGAGACCTCCCCAGACCACAATTTGGGATTTGCTCCCTTCTTGGTAAGGGCAACCAAGGGAGCTACCAAAGTTGAGAAGTGCAGAATGAACTGGCGATAATAATTAATGAACCCCATAAAGCACTGCACCGCTTTAAGAGAATGGGGTTCCTGCCAGTCCATCACAGCCTGTAGTTTGGCAGGATCCATAGCCAATCCCTGGGTGGAGATGATATAACCAAGGAAAGGCAAGGAATCCTGCTCGAACATACACTTCTCCAACTTGACATAGAGGGAGTTTGCCAGTAGGAGGTCGAAGACTATGCAAACATCTCTCCGGTGGGAGTCTATCTGGAGTGTAGATGAGAATATCATCCAGATAGACTACGACCGAGGTGGAGAGCATATCCCGGAAGATGTCGTTCACAAAGTCTTGGAAAACGGCTGGGGCATTACAGAGCCCAAAAGGCATCACCAGAAATTCATAGTGCCCATCCCTGGTGTTAAAAGCCGTCTTCCATTCGTCCCCCTCACGGATGCGAATCAGGTTGCAAGCACCCCGCAGATCTAATTTAGTAAATACCCTTGCTCCCCGAAGCCTATCGAAGAGCTCAGATATCAAGGGCAAAGGATACTTATTCTTAATGGTGATGGCATTAAGTCCCCTGTAATCTATGCATGGACGCAGTTCCCCATTCTTCTTCTGCACGAAGAAGAACCCAGCCCCAGCAGGTGACACTGACTTCCTGATGAACCCTCTTGCCAGATTCTCTTGAATGTACTGAGACATTGCCTCCATCTCCGGGAGAGATAACGGATAGACTCGACCCCGGGGAGGCTCAGCACCAGGCAAGAGGTCAATAGGACAGTCATAGGGGTGATGGGGCGGAAGGGTCTCCGCCGCCTTTTTGGAGAACACGTCCGCATAAGACAAATATTGCTTGGGGAGAGAGGATAGATCTGCGGTTACCTCTGTAGTAGCAACCTGAATGCACTCCCTCTGACACCTACCACCACAAGATTCACCCCATCCCAAAATTCTGCCAGAGGACCACTCGATATGAGGAGAGTGGTACCGTAGCCAAGGTATCCCCAACAGGACCTCATCAATTCCCTCAGGAATGACGAGCAGAGATATAATCTCCTGATGGGATGGCGACATGGACAGAGTAAAAGGGATGGTCTGGTGTGTATTCTGTGAGGGCAGTGTGGACCCATTCACCACTCGTACCGTTACTGGTTGAGCTAGCATAACCAGGGGTATAGCGTGACATTGGGCGAAGGCAGAAGACATAAAATTGCCCTCCGCCCCTGAATCCACGCAGAGCTCTACCAAGTGGGAGGATGAGCCTATAATAATTGTCCCCTTAACCCCTTTCTGACCTCGGACGGGATAGTACGTCCGAGGTCAGAAGCCCCGCTTTGATGCGGGCTCCGGCGGTGAGCCCGCATCAAAGCCGGGACATGTCAGCTGTTTTGAACAGCTGACATATGCCCGTAATAGGCGCGGGCAGAATCGCGATCTGCCTGCGCCTATTAACTAGTTACATGCCGCTGTCAAACGCAGACAGCGGCATTTAACTACCGCATCCGGCCGGGCGGCCGGAAATGATGGCATCGCCGACCCCGTCACATGATCGGAGGTCGGCGATGCTTCAGAATAGTAACCATAGAGGTCCTTGAGACCTCTATGGTTACTGATCCCCGGCAGCTGTGAGCGCCACCCTGTGTTCGGCGCTCATAGCACACCTGATTTTCTGCTACATAGCAGTGAACAGTAGATCGCTGCTATGTAGCAGAGGCGATTCAGAGGCTATTGAAGCATGGCAAAAGTAAAAAAAAAAAGTTTAAAAAAATGTGAAAAAAAAAAAATATATAAAAGTTTAAATCACCCCCCTTTTGCCCCAATCAAAATAAATCAATAAAAAAAAAAATCAAACCTACACATATTTGCTATCGCCACGTTCAGAAGCGCCCGATCTATCAATAAAAAAAAGCATTAACCTGATCGCTAAAGAGCATAGCGAGAAAAAAATTTGAAACGCCAGAATTACGTTTTTTGGTCGCCGCGACATTGCATTAAAATGCAATAACAAGCGATCAAAAGAACGTATCTGCACCAAAATGCTATCATTAAAAACGACAGCTCAGCACACAAAAAATAAGCCCTCAACCGACCCCAGATCATGAAAAATGGAGACGCTACGAGTATTAAAAATGGCGCGATTTTTTTTTTTTTTTTTTTTTTTTTTTTTTTTTTTTTCGCAAACTTTGGAATTTTTTTTCACCACTTAGGTAAAAAATAACCTAGTCGTGTTAGGTGTCTATGAACTCGAACTGACCTGGAGAATCATAATGGCAGTTTTAGCATTTAGTGAACCTAGCAAAAAAGCCAACCAAAAAACAAGTGTGGGACTGCACTCTTTTTGCAATTTCACTGCACTTGGAATTTTTTTCCCATTTTCTAGTACTCGACATGCTAAAACCAATGATGTCGTTCAAAAGTACAACTCGTCCCGCAAAAAATAAGCCCTCACATGGCCAAATTGACAGAAAAATAAAAAAGTTATGGCTCTGGGAAGGAGGGGAGTGAAAAACGAACACGGAAAAACGGAAAATCCCAAGGTCATGAAGGGGTTAAAGGACAATTTGGAGGCAAACATCACCATGTCTAGTGTACTTCCACCTACTACCACTAGATGCTGACGTTTCCTCGACCTCTGGGGACATCTGGTGGCAAGATGTCCTGACTGCTGGCAAACATGACAGACCTTGAGTGCACAAGCGGTCTGGGGACTTAGATCCCTCTAATGACACTTCCATGGCCTCATGTGACTCAGGAACCAGGACTCAAGATTCCAGAGGTTTGGCGAAGGTGGGAGACAGCCGAAACTTCTGCCTACACTGGGCTTGCTCTAACCTCCGCTCGTTAAAACGGAGGTCAGTACGAGTAGAGACAGTTATTAACTCCTCCAGTGTGGCAGGAATCTCCCTAGTGGCCAGAGCGTCCTTTACGTGATCAGCCAGCCCCCTCCAAAATATGGGGATAAGGGCTTTATCTGACCACTCCAGCTCAGAAGCTAAAGTACGGAAGTGGACGGCAAAATGGCTGACCAAGGACTCACCCTGAGTTAATGCCAGCAGTTGGAGCGCCGTGTCATGGGTGACTCGAGGTCCTAAAAAGACCTGTTTCAGAGTGCTCAGGAACAGCGGAGCACTCTGCACCACATGAGTGCCATGCTCCCACAGCGGCGTAGCCCATTCCAACGCCCTGTCCAACAACAGAGACACAATAAATTTCACCTTAGCCCGCTCTGTGGGAAAACGTGCAGCCAGGAGCTCGAGGTAAATAGAGCACTGACTCACGAATCCCCTACAAGATTTGCTATCTCCATAAAATTTTTCTGGCAGCGGGAGGCGAGATAATGTTGGAACAGGGGTGGCAGTGGACAAGGTTGCTGCAGCCACGCTAGCAACCTGTACAGCTACTGCGGTAACATCCACAGCTGAGGTTGAGCTCTCGAGAGCGGCCAACCTACACTCCAGCTGTTGGATATACTGCAAGGATTGCTGAATGTCCACCATTTACTAGCCAGACCCAGGCGCTAGTATTATGTTAGTGCTAGCGGAACGCACCGAGTAAATATAGAGGTTTTATTATAATAGATGCATTCGCAGCCCGGGGTCCACCGTGCAGGAGAACCTGCTGCTAGCAAACGGCGGAACTATATGGCGGTATGAGCTAACCCTGTTACTTCACAGAGTAGCCAAAACTCAAAGCACTGCACCCTGTTTGACTTCACAGTGGCACAGGCTAAATACTCAACTGAGAGCAGTCAGTGGTCATGCATGCACACAAACTCCTCGCCGGAGGTGCCAGCATTCTAGGGACTTATTTCAGCCAGGTCCCTGAATACATTCACACAAAATCTCCTCGCCGGAGGTGCCAGCATTCTAATGGCTTATTTCAGCCGGGTCCCTGAACACAAACTCACATGACCACACTGGCGCAAAGCACCACGTACTTAAATAGTTCCAGCACGTACAGGACCTTCCTAGAAGGACCAATGAGAGGCTGCCACAGAGCATGAGCACCTACAGGACCTTCCTGAAGGACCAATGGCTTTAGCTGCAGTATCTGACCATGTGACCCCCCATCTCCAGTGAGAGATCTTACTCTGGGCATGCTCAGAACGAGAAAAGCAGGACGTAGTCCCAGAAGCGTCTGCTCGTCGCTGCCCAGCACTGACTTCCATGGCAGAAGCAGGAAAAGCAGCAGTAACTCTTTGTACAGAGTCAGACTGAGCGAGACACTGGGACCGACGTCTCTGCTGAGCAGGCTCCACTGCGGCAGAAGAAGAATGGGAGTCCGCAGCAGAGATGGCCTGAGATTCCCTCTGTGCAGAGGTGGGAACTCGACCCCTAACACTCTGTACGGTGCATTTTGGGCAAGGGGGCTGTGATGGCACTATTTTATTTTGTAAATAAAGGACCCCACATTGGTGAATTGGGCATGACTTTACATTGGATCTACTTCTTAATTCTGTCTCCTGCAATGTGTCCTTTAACTGCCACAAGATCAATAGGGTGAACGTGCTCTGAACGGTGCATTTTGGGCATGGGTGCTGTGATGGCACTATTTTATTTAGTAAAGAAAGGACCCGACAAATGGGGAATTGGGCATGACATTACATTGGGTCTACTTTCTAATTCTGTCCCCTACAATGTTTCCTTTAACTGCCACTAGATCCCCAGGATGAACGTGCTCTGTACCATGCATTTTGGTCAAGGGGGCTGTGATGTGATGGCACTATTTTATTTTGTAAAAAAAAAGACACCACATTGGGGAATTGGCATGACATTACATTGGGCCTACTTCTTAATACTGTCTCCTGCAATGTGTCCTTTAACTGTGACTAGATCACCAAGTTGAACGTGCTCTGTGAGGTGCATTTTGGGCAAAGGGACTGTGATGGCACTATTTTATTTTGTAAAGAAAGGACCCCACATTGGTGAATTGGGCATGACGTTACATTGGACCTACTTCTTAATTCTGTCTCCTGCAATGTGTCCTTTAACTGCCACTAGATCACCAGGGAGAACGTGCTCTGAACGGTGCATTTTGGGCATGGGTGCTGTGATGGCACTGTTTTATTTTGTAAAAAAAGGACACCACATTGGGGAATTGGACATGACATTACATTGGGCCTACTTCTTAATACTGTCTCCTGCAATGTGTCCTTTAACTATCACTAGATCACCAGTGTGAACGTGCTCTGTACGGTGCATTTTGGGCAAGGGGGCTGTGATGGCACTATTTTTTTTTGTAAAAAAAAGGACACCACATTGGGGAATTGGACATGACATTACATTGGGCCTACTTCTTAATACTGTCTCCTGCAATGTGTCCTTTAACTGTCACTAGATCACCAGGGTGAACGTGCTCTGCACGGTGCATTTTGGGCAAGGGGGCTGTGAAGGCACTATTTTATTTTGTAAAGAAAGGACCCCACATTGGAGAATTGGGTATGACGTTACATTGGACCTACTTCTTAATTCTGTCCCCTGCAATGTGTCCTTTAACTGCCACTAGATCACCAGGGTGAACGTGCTCTGAACGGTGCATTTTGGGCAAGGAGGCTGTGATGGCACTTTTTTATTTTGTAAAGAAAGGACCCCACAATGGGGAATTGGGCATGACATTACATTAGGCCTACTTCCTAATTCTGTCTCCTGCAATGTTTCCTTTAACTGCCAGTAGATCACCAGAGTGAACGTGCTCTGTATGGTGCATTTTGGGCAAGGGGGCTGTGATGGCACTATTTTATTTAGTGAAGAATGGACCCCACATTGGGGAATTGGTCATGATATTACATTGGGCCTACTTCTTAACTCTGTTTCCTGCAATGTTTCCTCCTTATCTATATACACAAAAGAGTACAGGCACCACCGCCAGGGATCACCTCTAGCATACTACAGAACAACACAGTAGAATGAACAAAGAAAAGAGTAGTATGCAAACAAAAGGGATCACCAAAAGCGTTTACCAAAATATAACAATTTTATTAAACCACACTCTTACACTACACTACACACAATAATTAAAAACACTTAAAATTTGCAAAAAACATAGCAAATACACATCATAAAGACCAGACCTATGATAAGGTCAAACCACAGTGCCACCCTGAAAGCTACCTAAAGGATCAAAATGATCAAAATGAAAATTCCCCCATGGCTTGGAGATAGTCAGACCATAGGGCCTCCTATACTACCTGACGAAATGTGCCAGGCCTCGCAGGTAGCATCCCTATAAGATGGATCAGGGATATAGATGCTGGAAAAGTGAGCGAGTGGCACCGGGCACAGGTGCCCAACGCGTATCGCCAGTAGACTGGCTTCCTCAGGGGCAATAGCAGTATTGTCCATAGCCAGTGGTTAAGTACCTTTCAAGTAATTGTCAGACTGGAGTCAGCTGGAGACAGGAGGTATCCGGACTTTGGGCTGGATAATGTGTGTGCGTCCGAAGGCCGGAAGTGGCCCATAACACCAGCAGCTGCGCAGTAGAGGAAAAGTAGATTGGAGTTAATGCTCCGGATAGACCGCCCTGGTGCAAGTGCGCACGCGCTGGGGTGCGCACGCGCAATGCACACAACGCGGGCACATCACGGTGGGGGATACAGGAGCCAATGTCGGCATGCAGGCGCATGCGCGGTTAGGCACATGAGGTTGGCGGTCCCCCGTCCCAAGATGTCCGCCCCGGGCCCAGCGCGCACGCGCTGTGGGCCGAGGGCGGACACCAAAAAGACAGAGGACCGAAAAAATCCAAAATGGCCATCACAGCTAAAAATCCGGTGTGTAATGGATTAGGGGAAAAACAGATGCAAAGGCGCCCGTATCAGATCCTAATACCCAGGCGTTTGCACAATGTAAATAGAAGGAGTCCATCTCATACAGCACATACAATAAAACACCTAGAGAGGAATATTTTCTGGGCAATAGAAAAAATACATTTATACATACAAATGAATATACGGATAAACAAGCTCAAATCCCTACATGAATGGTAGCATCCCAAGATACCCTAAAAACATTCACAAAGCAAAAGGATGTGCACACACACATATACATAGTGCCAAAGATGAAATAACACTAAGGTTGTACAAGCAAAATAACTACCCAAACCTGGCATAGTGAAAAATATAGCACGATATACCAAGTAAGGCTCATATTCGTAAATTATTAAAGAAAACCATGGCTTTCGACGGATAGAAACTAGTTCATCCGTAAAAAAAAAAAAAAAGATTTATTATTAAATATATATTTTCTAATATGTGGATACTATATATAAATAGGTACCACAATACTCAGGACCTGAAAAAAAGGGGGAGTTAGGTCGGCATAATGCACATCCGTGTTTAATCATTGTTTTCCCAACACTGCATATTTTTTATAGTTGTTTATAATATCCAGTAAAAAGCCATTCCTCATTTAGTCCATGTGGAACCAAAGTATTTAGATTATGAATCCATTTTGATTCACATCTTGGCAGTTTCCGGGCGACATCGCCACCTCGAATATTACGTGAGATAGCCTCAAGTCCCATGACCTTAAGTCCCCTAGTCCGTCCATCATAAAAGTCCAAGAAGTGTGCAGCAACGGATGAAATACCCTTGCCCTTTTGGCGATCCCTAGATGCCGTGGAGATGTTTGACAGGTGTTGCTGTGTTCTTCTACGCAATTCCTGCGTGGTCTGTCCCACGTAGACTTTCGGGCAGTCGCAAATCAAGGCATAAACAAGCAAACGTGTCTTGCAATTGAAGAAGGCTTTTTTGGGGTGATCTGTAAGGGAGAGATAGTGAGCGAAAGACCATCCTGCGCCACCATATATTGGCAAACATTGCAGCCCCCACATGGAAACGTTCCAAAAATCCTAGATCCCCTGTTTAATCTAGCTACAGGACGTGTAAAGTGACTGTGGCAGAGCATATCCTTCAGATTCTTAGCCCGTCGGGCTATTAACTTAGGGGTCGATGAAATATGTGGTGCCAGCCTGGGTTCACTCAATAGGGTGCCCCAGCTACGACCCAAGATCTTATAAATGCCTTGCCACTGGTTATTAAAGGTGGTCACAATACCGAGTGGTGTGTCCAACTCACGTGTTTGTCTCCGAAGTAGGTCTGAGCGTGAACTGTTCCGGGCTCTCTGATAGGCAGAGGAGATGATCTTCTTGGGATAGCCACGGTGTCTAAAACGATCCGTAAGTGACATTGCTTCATCCTGAAAGTCTAAGGTCAAACTGCAGTTTCTCTTCAAGTGCAGGAACTGGCCAGTTGGGATGCCATTCTTGAGGTGCCTAGGATGGAAGTTTGAATAGTGTAACAAACTATTCGTCGCTGTCGGCTTGCGATAAAGAGTAGTGACAACATTTGAGTCTACCAAGCTTACTTTAAGATCCAGGAATTCCACCGAGGTAGATGAAATATGTGATGGAAGCCTGATATTGAAAGGGTTCTCATTTAGATCAGCAATGAACTGGTTACAATCATCTTCAGTGCCTGTCCAAAACATCAAAATGTCATCAATATAACGAAGCCATTTAGGACACTATTCTCTAAATGCTTTGTGTTTGTACACTACTAGCTCCTCCCACCATCCTAAAAATAAATTTGCATAGGAAGGTGCGCACCGTGCCAACATAGCAGTCCCCTTTACTTGCCTGTAGAAACTCCTATCAAAAACGAAATAGTTTTTGTCGAGGATGAAGAACAAAAGGTCAAGTAGAAATTGGTCGTGCTCCCTGTCTCCCGTGGTGTACGAATCTAGGAAAAACGAGGTCGCTTTTAAACCAACATCATGACTGATGTTGGTGTAAAGGGACTCAACATCTAAAGTAATCAAGATCGTGCCTGATGGTAGACAAAGATCTTGAAGAAGTTGTATAAGGTGTGTTGAGTCCCTAAGAAATGATGTAAGTTTCATGGCTAGTGGTTGTAAAAAGAAGTCTACATATGTACATGGCTTCTCGAATAAGCCATTGATGCCGGACACTATTGGCCTACCTGGGGGGTTGACCAATGACTTGTGCACCTTCGGAAGAAGGTAGAAGGTCGGCACAATGGGAAAATCAGTTGTAAGGAAGTCCACCTCTTTTTTACTCAGTATGCCCCGACCTGCTGCTTGTCCAATAAGTTGATCCAATTTTCCTTTGAAAAAACCTGTAGGGTCCGCTGGAAGACGTGAATAACAGGTAGAGTCCCCATGTTGTTGTTTGACCTCCTGTAAGTAGAGGGAATAAGTCCACAGAACAATATTACCCCCCTTATCCACCTCACGAACAAGGAACTCTCTATTGCTCTGCAAATCCCTAGGTGCCCTACGTTCAGACAAGTTTAAATTATTATTCCGATTACCATCCATGTGTAGGGCCTGGATCTCTCTGCACGTTTGGTTGAAGAAAATTTGGACCGCCGGAAAAAGGGAAAAGGAAGGGGTAGACTACGAGGGTAATCTTCCACCAAAACGTTTCCTCGTGGGTGCCATTTCGTTTTCATGAAGGAGGTCCATGAGGTCTCGAAGCACCTGCCGCTCGTCATTCGGAAGCTGATCTAGTGAGGAAGGATGATGGTACAAAAGCTTAAATGTTAATTGGCGGCAGAATAGATAGACATCCTTGACCAGGGTGAACTTATCCAGGACATTCATTGGAGCAAATGAGAGACCCTTCTCCAAAACATGTTTTTCAACTGTAGTCAATATATGTGTAGACAAGTTGATGATCTGTACATTACCTGAATCATCATGCAGATTTAATTGCTCTAGAGCAGACCGAGGAGTTGGGTCTACCGTTTCCTGTAGTTGTATCTTGTTTCCCGTTTGTATCCCGGGGACGAGTTCTTGAACCCCCGGTGCGTTTTTTTGTAGTTCCTCCTGGCTTTACGTCTGCCCCGCCTGCAGCCCCTTCTAGATCGCTTGGATCTGACGATAAAAAATCGCTAGAGGAAACTTCCAATCTAGTATGTACGTGCTGGTATGCCTATTTGTCTCAGAGGGTGTAATGTCATGGTTCTCAATGACAAGAGAACTACAGAAACGCATAAATCAGGACTAGCTCTTGGATGATGGAAGCTAGAGCTGACCGTGAGCTAAACCTACCGCACAACTAACAGTGGCCGGGTAGCGTGCCTACGTAATCCCTAGACGCCCAGCGCCAGCCGGAGGACTAACTAACCCTGGCAGAGGAAAAACAGGCCTGGCTTACCTCAAGTGGAAATTCCCCAAAAAGGTGACAGAAGCCCCCCACATGTATTGACGGTGAGTTCAGAGGGAAAAGACATACGTAGTATGAAGGCAGGTTCAGCAAAGCGAGGTCCACTTACTAGATAGTAGGAAAATAAGAAAGGGAACTTCACGGTCAGCTGAAAACCCTATTTACAAAACCATCCTGAAATTACTTTAAACTCAAGTCTCAACTCATGAGACTGGAGTGGTAATTTCAGCTCACAAGAGCTTCCAGCTACAGCAATATACCATAACTGTGAACTGGAACAAAAATGCAAAATAATACTCAGGACAAAAGTCCAACTTAGCTGATCAGAAGACTAGGAGCAGGAACATGCAACAGAAAGCTCTGGTTACATTGATGACCGGCAAGGCAATGACTGAGCAGCAAGGTTAAATAGGGAACTCCCATATCCTGGAGGAAACAGGTGAACAGAGAAAGTGAAGACAAGTCCAGTACCACCAGTGACCACCGGGGGAGCCCAAAACCAAATTCACAACAGTGTAACTCTTCTATTGCCCCGATGGCCCCATTTGTAGGCCCGACCACACGTATAGTCCGTTTTATCCCTATGAAATTTGCATCGTTTACCCTCAATAATTTCTTTTTCAAATTTATCAATGCTATTTTTAAGTTGTTGTTTAAACGTAGCAACTAAAGATGCTTCAAAGGTGGCAAGTAGAGCCTCTCTATCCTTAATATCCTCCTTAAGTTTGATCAAGAGAGCCTGGTCATGCGCTATTAACATATCCATTAATATGGATGAGCACTTCATTAAACCAGCCTCCCAAGAATTCTGAAAAGATGAACTAGTTTCTATCCGTCGAAAACCATGGTTTTCTTTAATAATTTACGAATATGGGCCTTACTTGGTATATCGTGCTATATTTTTCACTATGCCAGGTTTGGGTAGTTATTTTGCTTGTACAACCTTAGTGTTATTTCATCTTTGGCACGATGTATATGTGTGTGTGCACATCCTTTTGCTTTGTGAATGTTTTTAGGGTATCTTGGGATGCTACCATTCATGTAGGGATTCGAGCTTGTTTATCCGTATATTCATTTGTATGTGTTTTTTCTATTGCCCAGAAAATATTCCTCTCTAGGTGTTTTATTGTATGTGCTGTATGAGATGGACTCCTTCTATTTACATTGTGCAAACGCCTGGGTATTAGGATCTGATACGGGCGCCTTTGCATCTGTTTTTCCCCTAATCCATTACACACCGGATTTTTAGCTGTGATGGCCATTTTGGATTTTTTCGGTCCTCTGTCTTTTTGGTGTCCGCCCTCGGCCCACAGCGCGTGCGCGCTGGGCCCGGGGCGGACATCTTGGGACGGGGGACCGCCAACCTCATGTGCCTAACCGCGCATGCGCCTGCATGCCGACATTGGCTCCTGTATCCCCCACCGTGATGTGCCCGCGTTGTGTGCATTGCGCGTGCGCACCCCAGCGCGTGCGCACTTGCACCAGGGCAGTCTATCCGGAGCATTAACTCCAATCTACTTTTCCTCTACTGCGCAGCCGCTGGCGTTATGGGTCACTTCCAGCCTTCGGACGCACGCACATTATCCAGCCCAAAGTCCGGATACCTCCTGTCTCCAGCTGACTCCAGTCTGACAATTACTTGAAAGGTACTTAACCACTGGCTATGGACACTACTGCTATTGCCCCTGAGGAAGCCAGTCTACTGGCGATACGCGTTGGGCACCTGTGCCCAGTGCCACCCGCTCACTTTTCCAGCGTCTATATCCCTGATCCATCTTATAGGGATGCTACCTGCGAGGCCTGGCACATTTCATCAGGTAGTATAGGAGGCCCTATGGTCTGAATATCTCCAAGCCATGGGGGAAT
This sequence comes from Ranitomeya variabilis, assembly GCF_051348905.1. Lineage (NCBI taxonomy): Eukaryota > Metazoa > Chordata > Amphibia > Anura > Dendrobatidae > Ranitomeya > Ranitomeya variabilis. The sequence continues at coordinate 533,837,387 of NC_135232.1, read as the reverse complement.
TTTCATTTTGATCATTTTGATCCTTTAGGTAGCTTTCAGGGTGTGTTTGAAAGACCTTAGATGACGTCACGGCTTGTGATTGGTCGCGTTGCGGTCACGTGACCGCTCCGCGACCAATCACAGGCCGCGACGTCATCTAAGGACTTTCAAGCGCTCATTCTTATGAACGGAGGCTGGCGGTTACAACCAGGGCGCGTCAGAGCGTGAGTATATCAATATTTTTTATTTTTAGTCTTTATTTTACACATTAATATCGATCCCGATACCGATTCCCGATACCACAAAAGTATCGGATCTCGGTATCGGAATTCTGATACAGCAAATATCGGCCGATACCCGATACTTGCGGTATCGGAATGCTCAACACTACATACTACTCTTTTCTTTGTTCATTTTACTGTTTCTTCCTTATCTATGACGACATGACCAGGGTTAACGTGTTATGTACTTTTATAGGCCCCAGAATTTTGAGCAAGGGGATCTGTGATGGCAATAGTATATTTTTAAAAATGGTACCCCCATTGGTGAAACCACATCCTTGTTGGCAAAGACGTCAAAACATGTGTGTACCTTAAAGAGCTCACTTGAAAAGCTCCTTTTTGTGTTGCCTGGTTGCTCACATTGAACACAATACACTTCATATAAATTTGATAAAGCAATGCTGTTAGTTTGACTCAGCAGTTCATTACAAATATTTCTTTGTCGACTTTATTAGTTTCTCTCCTTGAGAGCGATAACTTTGGCTGCCTCAAGTGTACAAATGGCAAATATACAAATGGCGATTTGGAATCCAGATGAAAATACTGTATACCAAATGCATTCAGACAATCACATAGCTGTATTTCTTGTAAAATATATACAGATGTGACAGACAATGATCATAGTGACACAATCTTGAGAAATGTTTGTTTATTCACTTTACAAACAGTTCTAAGTCTCTATATGTTTGCTGTTTGTCATTGTAAAACATTAAGGTTTACTGAAACTCTCCCTGTGGTGGTTTGATCTAAATTCTTGTGGCTTTTATATTCTAGGGGTTTATGGCCCCTCGTCTAATGACTCCATTATCTTTCAGTTTCATACAACCTTGAAAGCTGACCATTTGAAGTTCTGGGTGAAATTAGAGTTACTACATAGTGTAAATCACTATATAAGATCAGAGAAAGATGACTAAGACAGATGCCAAAACTGGGGTACCTGTACATGTACAGTGGGCTGATACCTGAATAATTGGGGATGCCCATTCAATGTAAGTAATATCCCAGGGGTTCTCTGTCTTGGTGTTGCTTCAATGATATTCCAGACGGATGATGTTTAAACCCTCTTGTGGATGATGTAAGTATACTATATGTAGTTAATCTTCATATATACATAATCACTATATGTATTTAATCCTTATATGTACTTATTAACCTTTGTATGTTAACATATACAAAAGTGTACACACTCACACTATTCAATCATACTATTCTTTGAATTTTGTAGTTTGCAGTAAAATTGCATTGTATTGCAAGTATTAGCCTTTTTTAAAGCCGTATCTGAACCTTAGTGTTAAAAACATGGCAAATAAAATTGCCAAATTCTCCTGTAAATAATTTTGCAAAGAGGGAACCATCATACCATTAAAAAATACGAGTGGATTTTCATGGGCCCATCCAGTATGTGGGTTCCAAGGCATAATGGGGTGCATATGACTGACTATGCAGCAGGGCTGGCTTTACAGCCAATGTGTAAAACAAAGGAGTACAGAGTACAAAATGCATATTGTGAAGTGGATTTTCAGGGGCCCATCCAGTATGTGGGTTCAAAGGTTTATTGTGGTGCATCTGAATTGGTAGCAGGGCAGGCCTTGAATTCAAAGCAACACTTTTTCAGGAGTCCCCCATGGACATCTTATGAAAGGGGTATTGTGGTGCGTCGTAATTCTTGGCAGCCCATCCACTCACAGCATAGGCTACAACAGCTTAGGAGACCCATTGTTTAATAATGGCCCTTTTAAAAGATTGATGCGGCCTGATGCACCAGTAAAAATAGGCCCTGTGAATTTAAGAGTCCCTCCTTCATAAATAAAACAAGATGGGTCTGCTTGTGTGTCACACACCACATGACCAGCTAGGGTTGTTAAATGTTACAATGACATTTCCCAGTGAACGCATTTGTAGTGATTGAAAGCAATGTTAAAGTTGAAAAACGCTTCAAAAACACTGCGTCTGAACTAAGCCTAAGTGGGGGAGGAAATTTGCAGTCTCAGGTTAAATATTTGGCCTTACATGCAAGTCATTAACCCCTTCCCGACCCATGACGCCACGTAGGCGTCATGAAAACCCGTGCCAATCCGACCCATGACGCCTATGTGGCGTCATGGAATGATCGCGTCCCTGCAGATCGGGTGAAGGGGTTAACTCCTATTTTACCCGATCTGCAGGGAGAGGGGGAGTGGTACTTCAGCCCAGGGGGGGTGGCTTCACCCCCCCGTGGCTACGATCGCTCTGATTGGCTGTTGAAAGTGAAACTGCCAATCAGAGCGATTTGTAATATTTCACCTAAAAAACTGGTGAAATATTACAATCCAGCCATGGCCGATGCTGCAATATCATCGGCCATGGCTGGAAATACTGAAGTGCCCCCCCCACACCCACCGATCGCCCCCCCCGTCCTCCGTTATGGGGTCCGGTCCCCTCCGTCCGCCTGCCGGCTCCACCGTCCTCCTGTCCGCTCCCTCCTTGCTCAGACCCACCCCCCCTGTGCTCCGTTCCCCCCCCCGTGCTCCGATCCACCCCCCCACCACCCCTTCATACTTACCGATCCTCCCGGTGTCCGGCCGTCTCCTCGCTGGGCGCCGCCATCTTGGAAAATGGCGGGCGCATGCTCAGTGCGCCCGCCGAATCTGCCAGTCGGCAGATTCCTTACAGGTACATTTTGATCGCTGTGGTAGGTTCTATCACAGCGATCAAAATAAAAAAAATAATAAATATCACCCCCATAGGGACAATAATAAAATAAAGAATTTTTTTTTTTTTTTCCACTAGGGTTAGGGTTAGAACTAGGGTTAGAACTAGGGGTAGGGTTAGGGGTAGGGTTAGGGTTACGGGTAGGGTTAGGGGTAGGGTTATGGCATGTGCACACAGAGCGGATCGGCCGCGGATCCACAGCGGATCGGCAGCGGATCGGCAGCGGATCGGCAGCGGATCGGCCGAGGATCCGCAGCGGATCGGCCGCGGATCCACAGCGGATCGGCCGCGGATCCGCAGCGGATCGGCAGCGGATCCGCAGCGGATCGGCAGCGGATCCGCAGTGGATTGGCAGCGGATCCGCAGCGGATTGGCCGCTGCGAATTCGAAGCAGTTTTCCATCAGGTTTACAGTACCATGTACACCTAAGGAAAACCAAATCCGCTGTGCCCATGGTGCGGAAAATTCCGTGCAGAAACGCTGCGTTGTATTTTCCGCAGCATGTCAATTCTTTGTGCGGATTCCGCAGCGTTTTACACCTGTTCCTCAATAGGAATCCGTAGGTGAAATCCGCACAAAAAAACCCTGGAAATCTGCTGTAAATCCGCAGGTAAAACGCAGTGCCTTTTACCTGCAGATTTTTCAAAAATCGTGCGGAAAAATCTCACACGAATCCGCAACGTGGGCACATAGCCTTAGGGTTAGGGTTGGAATTAGAGTTAGGGTTGGAATTAGGGCTAGGGTTTGAAATAGGGTTAAGATTAGGCTTGTGGTTAGGGTTACGGATAGGGTAAGGGGTGTGTTGGGGTTACAGTTGTGGTTAGGGTTGGGATTAGGGCTACGGTTGGGATTAGGGTTAGGATTAGGGTTGGAATTAGGGTTACGGGTGTGTTGCGGTTAGGGTTGTGGTTAGGGGTGTGTTGGGGTTAGGGTTGTGATTAGGGTTATGGCTACAGTTGGGATTAGGATTAGGGGTGTGTTGGGGTTAGTGTTGAAGTTAGAATTGAGGGGTTTCCACTGTTTAGGCACATCAGGGGTCTCCAAACGCAACATGGCGCCACCATTGATTCCAGCCAATCTTGCATTCAAAAAGTCAAATGGTGCTCCCTCCCTTCCAAGCCCCGACGTGCGCCCAAACAGTGGTTTACCCCCACATTTGGGGTACCAGCGTACTCAGGACAAACTGGGCAACAACTGCTGGGGTCCAATTTCTCCTGTTACCCTTGCAAAAATAAAAAATTACTTGCTAAAACATAATTTTTGAGGAAAGAACAATTATATTTTATTTTCAGGGCTCTGCGTTATAAACTTCTGTGAAGCACTTGGGGGTTGAAAGTGCTCACCACACATCTAGATAAGTTCCTTCGGGGGTCTAGTTTCCAAAATGGGGTCACTTGTGGGGTGTTTCTACTGTTTAGGCACATCAGGGGCTCTGCAAATGCAATGTGACGCCCGCAGACCATTCCATCAAAGTCTGCATTTCAAATGTCACTACTTCCCTTCCGAGCCCTGACGTGTGCCCAAACAGTGGTTTACCACCACATATGGGGTATCAGCATACTCACAACAAACTGGGCAACAAATATTGGGGTCCAAATTCTCCTGTTACCCTTGAGAAAATAAAAAATTGCTTGCTAAAACATCTTTTTTGAGGAAAGAAAAATGATTTTTTATTTTCACGGCTCTGCGTTGTAAACTTCTGTGAAGCACTTGGGGGTTGAACGTGCTCACCACACATCTAGATAAGTTCCTTGGTGGGTCTAGTTTCCAAAATGGGGTCACTTGTGGGGGGTTTCTACTGTTTAGGCATATCAGGGGCTCTGCAAACGTAACATGATGCCCGCAGACCATTCCATCAAAGTCTGCATTCCAAAACGTCACTACTTCCCTTCCGAGCCCCGGCATGTGCCCAAACAGTGGTTTACCCCCACATATGGGGTATCAGCATACTCAGGAGAAACTGGACAACAACTTTTGGGGTCCAATTTCTCCTGTTACCCTTGCAAAAATAAAAAATTCTGGGCTAAAAAAATATTTTTGAGGAAAGGAAACACATTTATTATTTTCACGGCTCTGCGTTATAAACTTCTGTGAAGCATTTGGGGGTTCAAAGTGCTCACCACACATCTAGATTAGTTCCTTGGGAGGTCTAGTTTCCAAAATGGGGTCACTTGTGTGGGAGCTCTAATGTTTAGGCACACAGGGGCTCTCCAAACGCAACATGGTGTCCGCTAATGATTGGAGCTAATTTTCCATTCAAAAAGCCAAATGGCGTGCCTTCCCTTCCGAGCCCTGCCGTGTGCCCAAACAGTGGTTTACCCCCACATATGGGGTATCACCGTACTCAGGACAAACTGGACAACAAAATTTGGGGTCCAATTTCTCCTATTACCCTTGGGAAAATAAAAAATTCTGGGCTAAAATTCATTTTTGAGGAAAGAAAAATTATTTTTTTATTTTCACGGCTCTGCGTTATAAACTTCTGTGAAGCACCTGGGGGTTATAAGTGCTCACTATGCATCTAGATAAGTTCCTTGGGGGGTCTAGTTTCCAAAATGGGGTCACTTGTAGGGGAGCTCCAATGTTTAGGCACACAGGGGCTCTCCAAACGCGACATGGTGTCCGCTAACGATTGGAGCTAATTTTCCATTCAAAAAGTCAAATGGCACGCCTCCCCTTCCGAGCCTTGCCGTGCACCCAAACAGTGGTTTACCCCCACATATGAGGTATCGGCATACTCAGGAGAAATTGCCCAACAAATTTTAGGATCCATTTTATCCTGATGCCCATGTGAAAATGAAAGAATTGAGGCTAAAATAAATTTTGTGTGAAAAAAAAGTACTTTTTCATTTTTGCGGATCAATTTGTGAAGCACCTGGGGGTTTAAAGTGCTCACTATGCCTCTAGATGAGTTCCTTGGGGGGTCTAGTTTCCAAAATGGGGTCACTTGTGGAGGAGCTCCAATGTTTAGGCACACAGGGGCTTTCCAAACGCGACATGGTGTCCGCTAACGATGGAGATAATTTTTCATTCAAAAAGTCAAATGGCGCTCCTTCCCTTCCGAGCCTTACCATGTGCCCAAACAGTGGTTTACCCCCACATGTGAGGTATTGGTGTACTCAGGAGAAATTGGCCAACAAAATTTAGGATCCATTTTATCCTGTTGCCCATGTGAAAATGAAAAAATTGAGGCTAAAATAATTTTTTTGTGAAAAAAAAGTACTTTTTCATTTTTACGGATCAATTTGTGAAGCACCTGGGGGTTTAAAGTGCTCACTATGCTTCTAGATAAGTTCCTTGGGGGGTCTAGTTTCCAAAATGGGGTCACTTGTGGGGGAGCTCCAATGTTTAGGCACACGGGGGCTCTCCAAACGTGACATGGTGTCCGCTAAAGATTGGAGCCAATTTTTCATTCAAAAAGTCAAATGGCGCTCCTTCCCTTCCGAGCCCTGCCGTGCGCCCAAACAGTGGTTTACCCCCACATGTGAGGTATCAGCGTACTCAGGACAAATTGGACAACAACGTCCGTGGTCCAGTTTCTCCTTTTACCGCTGGGAAAATAAAAAAATTGTTGCTAAAAATCATTTTTGTGACTAAAAAGTTAAATGTTCATTTTTTACTTCCATGTTGCTTCTGCTGCTGTGAAACACCTGAAGGGTTAATAAACTTCTTGAATGTGGTTTTGAGCACCTTGAGGGGTGCAGTTTTTAGAATGGTGTCACTTTTGGGTATTTTCAGCCATATAGAACCCTCAAAATGACTTCAAATGTGAGGTGGTCCCTAAAAAAAATGGTTTTGTAAATTTTGTTGTAAAAATGAGAAATCACTGGTCAAATTTTAACCCTTATAACTTCCTAGCAAAAAAAAAAATTGTTTCCAAAATTGTGCTGATGTAAAGTAGACATGTGGGAAACGTTATTTATTAACTATTTTGTGTCACATAACTCTCTGGTTTAACAGAATAAAAATTCAAAATGTGAAAATTGCGAAATTTTCAAATTTTTTGCCAAATTTCCGTTTTTTTCACAAATAAACTCCGAAATTATCGACCTAAATTTACCACTAACATGAAGCCCAATATGTCACGAAAAAACAATCTCAGAATCGCTAGGATCCGTTGAAGCGTTCGTGAGTTATTACCTCATAAAGGGACACTGGTCAGAATTTCAAAAAACGGCAAGGTCATTAAGGCCAAAATAGGCTGGGTCATGAAGGGGTTAACCTGCAAAGGATGTACCTTCACATATTTCCCAGCAAAAGCAGTTTTGTTTTCATTTTATTGTGTTTTTTGTGGCACCGGGAAAAATGGCATGAATCTCGGAAAAAAAAGTTTACAGCTGTCAATTAGGAGTCAGGAATGCTTCCAGGGGCGATCCCCATGATGTCCCCGTGTCATTTGAGCAGTGTTTCCATCATCTTCAGACGACATGCAGCGTCCAGATGTTACAGTATCGTGGAGGGGATTTTATCAAATCCCGTCTCCACTATGTGTGGTAACATGCATCCATCGGCCCTGCGATTCTGGACATGCTGCGCATCTTTTAAGAACGCAGCATGTCCGTGTACCTTGAGGCGACGCTGCGCCGCCGCAAGTTATATCACAGGGCCCTATGTGTGGGGCGCGATGATGCCGGATGTGTGCAATGAACACATCCGGCATCATTGCATCACAGAAGGGGGCGGGGCTTAGGGCGGAGCGGGTTTGCCGCTCCGTCCAAACCGCCGGCCATCCTGAAGGTGGAAACATACCCTTAAAGGACCCCCGGGAGATACCGGTAAAAATACTCTCCCATAGACTTACATTGGGCTCGTTCTGACCGAGTACCCGAGCATTCCAATCTGCTCGACCCGAGTAACGAGCACCCGAGAATTTTAGTGCTCGCTCATCACTATTCAGGTGTCAAAGAACCTCAGGAAATTTGTGTAGATTTATTTCCGTGAAATGTTTGAATTTAAATTTGTATGTATAAATATATACTAAATATAATATTTTTGTTGAGATTGGATTGTAATTGCATTTTAATAATGTATTTTTATTACACAGAGATCGATTTAGAACAATGACCAATGTCCTTGGAGATGCTTTGGCTGCTGGAATTGTAGCTCATGTGTGTCGGCAAGATTTTGCTTCTAATCCTGAAATGGTAAGGAAATATCATAGACTTTACAAATAATGCAAACGCATGTGTGACAAAAAAAATGGGTAGTACAAAAACAAGTTATCATCTAATGTATCTATCCAAAACATGGATTCACACCTTTCCACAAACTGACGTAACTGTATATCTGGATTGCAGATGCTTTCCTGCAGTTCAACATACAGTTATAATTAAAGAAAGGCATGGATACAGGAGTTGCGCTCAAATCATTCACAGCAGAAGCCAGCTGTTTTACACAGCTGAATTCCTGCTGTGTGTGCTGGGGCTGCACCTAGCTCCGATCACAGCACTTTAAAGGGAACCTGTCAGCAGATTGTGCTGAGTAACCTACACACAGTATCAGGTTGTTGCCGTTATACTGATTAAGATGATACCATATATCATTTTGTCAGTATAACAGCGCCAACCAGACACTGTGTGTAGGTTACTCAGCACAATCTGCTGACAGGTTCCCTTTTAACTCCTCAAATACTGCTGTCAATAATAAGTTGTGCAGTGTGTTATCAATGTGGTCAAAGGATTGCATGTTCAAGTCCTCTTATTGGACTAGTAAAAAATTAAAGAACATTTTTTTTTAAGTGCTAAAGATACAAAAAAAAATCACAATTGCTTTTGTGGGGGATTGTTAAAAAAAAATTACAAACCTCTGTAAAAAATCACACAAAACTACAGGGTGGCCATTTATATGATACACCTAAATAAAATGGGAATGGTTGGTGATATCAACTTCCTGTTTGTGGCACATTAGTATATGAGAAAACTTTTCAAGATGGGTGGTGACCATGGCGGCCATTTTAAAGAAGGCCATTTTGGATCCAATTTTATTTTTTTCAATGGGAAGAGGGTCATGTGACACATCAAACTTATTGAGAATTTCACAAGAAAAACAATGGTGTGCTTGGTTTTAATGTAGCTTTATTCTACCATGAGTTATTTGCAAGTTTATGACCACTTATAAAATGTGTTCAAAGTGCTGCCCATTGTGTTGGATTGTCAATGCAACCCTCTTCTCCCACTCTTGACACATTGATAGCAACATCACAGAAGAAATGTTAGCACAGGCTCCCAGTATTCGTTGTTTCAGATGCTGCACATCTCTTATCTTAAAAGCGTAGACAATTGGCTTTAGATGACCCCAAAGATAAAAGTCTAAATGTGTCAGATCGGGAGACCTTGGTGGCCATTCAACTGGCCCAGGATGACCCATCCACTTTTCCAGGAAACTGTTCATGTAGGAATGCTCGGACCTGACACACAAGATGGTGCACCACCACATTACACTGGTCAACTCAATTTTTCTGGCAAAAGGTTTTAAAACACATTTCAAGTCAATTTTGGCTGCTGATTGTGAATATGAACTCCGTTTTTGGCTATCACATCAGGATTTCGAGATATTTTCAATTTTTGATGAAAATTACTCCTAATGTTTCATGATAAAAACACATGATTTTCGGTACTACATTTTGTATATTTTTAATCAAGGAATAACAAAGATTACAAAGTCTATGTATAGCAAATCAAATATACTTACAGAATTAAACTGCAAAATATAAAAACACATATATATGGCACACAGGTGAATGACAAATGGCAGTTATTTGAACTATCTTTTCTTGGCTGATCTGTGATGTACAGCTTCTGGGTTGTCTCTCATCAAGCTCCAGCAATAGTCAGCCATCATATGTGAGTCCCACCGGCCTTGATACCGTTCTTCCATTGTTTTAATGTCCTGATGAAAACGCTCCCTTTGTTCCTCGCTCACATCCCCAAGGTTCTCTGGAAAAAAGTCCAAATGGCTGTGTAAATAGTGAATCTTGATACTCATTCTACATCCAAGATTTTGCAGACTCATTAGTAGCTCTTCCACAATCTCTTCATAGTTGTCTGCTTTCTTATTCCCTAGAAAATTCTGCACCACATTACAAAATGCATTCCAAGCTCTTTTTTCTGTCTCATTCATTGATGTGATAAAATTTTGGGTCTCTCATAAGTATACTTATTTGAGGTCCATCAAATATTCCAGCCTTTTTCTTCTCTTCACTAAGACCAGGAAAAGTTGAACATATATAGTTAAAGCATTCTCCACTGTGATTGAGAGCTTTGACGAACTGCTTCATCAATCCAAGTTTTATGTGTAAGGGAGGAAAGACAATGTCCTTTCTATCCACTAGAGGATCATGGATGACATTCTTATTGCCAGATGCCAAACTCTGTCGCTGAGGCCATTCAGTTTTCACCCAATGCTCTGCTGTAGCTCTACTGTCCCAGTAGCACAGAAAGGTGTTATCATAACAAATGAGAATTATGCATGTTCAAAGAAAACAAAGATATTCTCACATTTATTGGGAGACTAAATGAAAACTAAATTTACCTTATTGAACCGTATAAACCTGCACTTTTCATACACTACTTATATTTATCATGGAATTCATGGAAATTGGCTATATACCTATAGCGCAAAAACGTGATGTGATATAGAAATTATAAGATCAGATTTGAATTCAGCACCCTCAAATTAGTCTAAAACTGTTCTTAAAGTCCATGCCAGAATTTTTTTTTTGTAGACCAGTGTTATGCTTCTGTGCCATTATAAAATGTTCTACTGTGGGTCAATTGATCAGTCAACAACCTGTGTTACTTTCCTTACATTTTTCTACCAACAGTATTCTATGAAAATTATGTTTGTGCCATCTGAGTGTGGCTGGGAAAAAAACTGTTGCATGAGGTATCAGGGCTCCCAGCAAAGAAGGCTTACACTGCTCCCTTAACAACCATATCTTCATTGAAACTTCAATTCCTAGCTGTAAATGCTGGGACAGACCCTTATACCTCATGCCATTAGCACATTTTTACTGTGGGTGAGGCAATGGTGTCTGCCCCTACTTTTAGCTGTTTGGGAAGCTTTTTGTCACCCCTTAAGGTGTTATATATATGTTTGGTTTGGCCTCCCATTGAATTTAATGGTGTTCGTGTACATTTGTCGGGCTAACATCAGGAAGTTTGGTGAACCAAACCTTGAAAGGTTTACTGATCTCTATTTATTGAGAATACTTTTGGCCAGACTTCAACAGGAGAAGGGTTTAGCTGGTCCAACTGGTTTCTTCCAGTTTTAAGCTAATAGCACTGATGGACATCTTTCAGTTATCAAGAGAAGTAAAGACTGTTGAACTATGTTTCCTTGGCCAACCACGGCATTTACACTCCTAAATGTTGCTGACCTCTTTTTTCAAATGATCTTCAAGATCACATCTTGAAACCCCATTGTGCTTTAAGATCTTTGCCTGGAATTAGAGATCTTAACCCCTTTCTGACATTAGACGTACTATCCCATCGAGGTGGGGTGGGCCCGTATGACCACTGATGGGATAGTACATCATGGGCGATCGGCCACGCTCACGGGGGGAGCGCGGCCAATCGAGGCCGGATGTCAGCTGACTATCGCAGCTGACATCCGGCACTATGTGCCAGGAGCGGTCATGGACCACTCCTGGCACATTAACCCCCGAAACACTGCGATCAAACATGATTGCAGCGTTCCGGGGGCATAGGGAAGTATCGCGCAGGGAGGGGGCTCCCTGCGTGCTTCCCGGAGACCCTCGGAGCAACGCGATGTGATCGCGTTGCTCCGAGCATCTCCTCTGTCCTCCTCCCTGCAGGCCCGGATCCAAGATGGCCGCAGGGGGCCTTCCGGGTCCTGCAGGGAGGTGGCTTGCAAGCGCCTGCTCAGAGCAAGCACTTGCAAGCCTCCAGCAGTGCACGACAGATCGCTGATCTGACACAGTGCATTGCAAAGTGTCAGAATCAGTGATCTGACACTCTAATGTGATGTCAGTTCCTGGGCGATGTAAAACAGTAAAAAAAAAAAATTACATGTGTAAAAAAAAAAAAAAAAATCCTAAATAAATAAATAAAAAAAATATTGTTCCAATACATACATTTTTTTAAGTAAATAAATAAAAAAACAATAAAAGTACACATATTTAGTATCTCCGCATCTGTAATGACCCGACCTATAAAACTGTCCCACTAGTTAACCCCTTCAGTGAACACCGTAAAAAAAAAACCGAGGCAAAAAATAATGCTTTATCATCATACCGCCGAACAAAAAGTGGAATAACCCGCGATCAAAAAGATGAATATAAATAAACATTATACCTCCGAAAAGTCATCTTGTCCCACAAAAAACGAGCCACCATAAAGCATCATCAGTGAAAAAATAAAAGAGTTATAGCCCTCAGAATAAAGCGATGCAAAAATAATTATTTTTTCTATAAAATAGTTTTTATTGTATAAAAGCGACAAAACATAAAAAAATGATATAAATGAGATATCGCTGTAATCGTACTGACCCGAATAATAAAACTGCTTTATCAATTTTACCAAACACAGACCGGTATAAACGCCCCCCCAAAATAAATTCATGAATAGCATTTTTTTGTTCATTCTGCCTAACATAAATCAGAATAAAAAGTGATCAAAAAATGTCACATGCCCAAAAATGATACCAATAAAAACGACAACTCGACCCGCAAAAAATAAGACCTCACATGACTCTGTGGACCAAAATATGGAAAAATTATAGCTCTCAGAATGTGGTATCGCAAAAACTATTTTTTACAATAAAAAGCGCCTCTTAGTGTGTGACACCTACCAATCATAAAAACCCACAATAAATAGTAAATCAAATCCCCCATTATCAATGCCTTAGTTAGGGAAAAATAATAAAGTAAAAATGTATTTATTTCCATTTTCCCATTAGGGTTAGTGTTAGGGTTGGTGCTAGGGTTAGGGTTGGGGCTAGGGTTAGGGCTAGGGTTAGGGTTGGGGCTAGGGTTACGACTAGGGTTAGGGTTGGGGTTAGGGCTAGGGTTAGGGCTAGGGTTAGGGTTGGGGTTAGGGCTAGGGTTAGGGTTGGGGCTAGGGTTAGGGTTAGGGTTAGGGTTGAGGTTAGGGCTAGGGTTGGGGCTAGGGTTAGGGTTGGGGCTAGGGTTAGGGCTAGGGTTAGGGTTGGGGTTAGGGCTAGGGTTAGGGTTGGGGCTAGGGTTATGGTTGGGGCTAGGGTTAGGGTTGGGGCTAGGGTTAGGGTTGGGGTTGGGTTAAGGTTGGGGCTAGGGTGAGGTTTAGGGTTGAGGTTAGGGCTAGGGTTAGGGTTGGGGCTAAAGTTAGGGTTGGGGCTAGAGTTGAGGTTAAGGTTTGGTTTACGTTTACGGTTGGGTTAGGGCTGTGTCAGGGTTAGGGGTGTGGTTAGGGTTGGGATTAAACTTAGGGGTGTATTGGGGTTAGGGTTGGAGTTAGAATTGGGAGGTTTCCACTGTTTAGGCACACCAGGGGCTCTGCAAACGCAACATGACGTCCGATCTCAATCCATACATTTCTGCGTTGAAAAAGTAAAATGGCGCTCCTTCCATTCCGAGCTCTGCCGTGCGCCCAAACAGTGGTTTACTTCCACATATGGGGTATCAGCGTACTCAGGACAAATTGGTCAACAACTTTTGGGGTCTAATTTCTCCTGTTAACCTAGGGAAAATAAAAAAATGGGGGCGAATAATCATTTTTGTGGAAAAAATAAGATATTTTTATTTTTACGGCTCTACATTATAAGCTTCTGTGAACCACTTGGGGGTTCAAAGTGCTCACCACACATCTAGATAAGTTCCTTAGTGGGTCCTCTTTCCAAAATGGTGTCACTTTTGGGGGGTTTCCACTGTTTAGGCAAATCAAGGGTCTCCAAACGTGACATGGCGTCCTATCTCAATTCCAGCTAATTTTGCATTGAAAAGTCAAATGGCGCTCCTTCCCTTCCAAGCTCTGCCATGTGCTCAAACAGTGTTTTACCCCCACATATGGGGTATCGGCGTACTCAGGACAAATTGTACAACAACTTTTTGGGTCCATTTTCTCCTGTTGCCCTTGCTAAAATAAAACAAATTGGAGCTGAAATAAATTTTTTGTGAAAAAAAAGTTAAATGTTCATTTTTTTTTAAACATTCCAAAAATTCCTGTGAAACACCTGAAGGGTTAATAAACTTTTTGAATGTGGTTTTAAACACCTTGAGGGGTGCAGTTTTTAGAATGGTGTCACACTTGGTTATTTTTTATCACATAGACCCCTCAAAATGACTTCAAATGAGATGTGGTCCCTAAAAAAAATGGTGTTGTAAAAATGAGAAATTGCTGGTCAAATTTTAACCCTTATAACCTACCTAACAAAAAAAATTTGGTTCCAAAATTCTGCTGATGTAAAGTAGACATGTGGGAAATGTTACTTATTAAGTATTTTGTGTGACATATCTCTGTGATTTAAGGGCATAAAAATTCAAAGTTGAAAAATTGCAAAATTTTCAAAATTTGTGCCAAATTTCCGCTTTTTTTCACAAATAAACGCAGGTAATATCAAAGAAATTTTAGCACTATCATGAAGTACAATATGTCTTGAGAAAACATTGTCAGAATCACCGGGATCCGTTGAAGCATTCCAGAGTTATAACCTCTGACAGTGGTCAGAATTGTAAAAATTGGCCCGGTCATTAACGTGCAAACCACCCTTGAGGCTTAAGGGGTTAATATGCAAACCGCTCTTGGGGTAAATTCTTGACATGACCAGATCAGGAAAAACAGGACTCAAAACCCAGTCTGGATCATGACAGTACCATCCTCTCAAGGGGGGGGGGGGGCACCAGACCCCTAGGTTTCCCAGGATACTGCGCTTGAAATGCCCTAACCAATCAATCGGCGTGAACCGATCATGCTGGGACCCTGGTTCGATCTTCAGACCGTAACCCCTCTAATGGACCAAATACTGCAGCGAATTTCCGACATGCGTGAATCCACAATCTGTTCTATCTCCTACTCCATCTGCCCATCCACAGAAACTGGAGGCAGAGGGAATGGACACCCATCAGAGGAAGGTACAAATGGCTTCAGGAGAGATTTATGGAACACATTTGGGATCCAAAGCGATGGATGTAGACGTAAGCGAAAGGCAACTAGATTGATAACTTCCATTACCTCATAAGGACCTATAAACCTGGGACCTACCTTAGTGGAAGGAACTTTCATCTGAATGTTCTTGGTAGACAACCATACTTTATCTCTCACCTGGAATATGGATCCTGTATATCGTCGCTTATCCGCAAACTGTTTATATTTGCCTTGAGCTTCGCCAATGTTCCTGTGAACCTCGCCTCATACCTCCTTCAGTCTCTGAATGGCCGAATCAGACCCTGGACACCCTGAGTCCATCCTGGAAAACTCACCAAAATGGGGTTGAAAGCCATAATTACAAAAGAACGGAGAGGTGCCCGTGGACTGATTAATACGATTATTAAAGGCAAACAGCCACTGGTAACAAAGAATACCAATCGTCCTGCTGGGATGTTGCAAGACCCCACAAAATTTGTTCAAGACACAGATTGGTCCTCTCCGTGCTTCAGCATTAGGCAGTCCCGCCAAAGGTACAAAATGCGCTTGTTTTCTGAATCAGTTTGGAGCGGCCCCCAAACGCAGGGCAGCGGGGTACTCGGTACCGGGTTTCTCGGTCCTGGGGATGTCACGGTGGCCTGACCCGGTCCGTGGCCCTGCTAAGGGGCGCCCAATAAAAGGGTGTTTGTGATGGTGTAGGTCGCAGTAAATAATGAGGACAGAGGGTTGCAGTCTCTTTACCTTTTTACTGAAGGCTTCAGCCTGTCCGAAAGCACATCCAGAGTTCCCTTTGCAGGTGGAAATCAGTAGCCTTCCTACCAGCGCCTGTGTGTTGTAGTACCTCCCTGCTGAGCACCACGGGATAGTCCTCACAACTGTCATGTTTGTTTCTGTTCTTTCTCTCCGTCCCCCAGATGATATGGATAGGGCTAGTGATGATCTGTCTGGGCTAGGCCGCTGTCAGGATCCCACCCCTGACAGGTCCACTCCCGAACTCTCCCAGGCTGCTTTCTCTCTGACTTCCTATCCAACCCCCAGTTTTACCTGTGTGTGAGGAGTGGCCTAGTAAATAGCACCTTTTGCTCCCCCTGGCGGCCGGAGTGTGAAGTGTAATGTGCGACTGTGATACCTGGCAAGGTGAACTCTTTTAGTGCAATCAGACGTACCACCACTCCCCCTGGTGGAAGAGCGACGCCACTGCAACGACCAGACTCTGGGGCGCTGCACTCCCCCCCATTAAATCCAGTACTCCTGGACTGGGAAAAGAAGAACAACAATACATGTTAGCAAAAGACATACAAAATTTTGAAATGCTATGAACAAGTAAATGCTATAAACAAGTAAATACAACAGTGCTTCCCTTTATGGGAGGTGAGGACACTTGAACATTGCGAAAGTCTTGGTCATGCACAGTTCATGACTCCCAGTTCAGTGGGTGCAACTTTGAAACAGCAGGGATCCTGGGTAAACAAAGGGATCCCTTTTGAAAGCTTTGGAGCAATTCACTGTCCATTACCCCATTGTCCATTTTTTTTTTTTTTTTTTTTAAACCTGTAACAAAGATATTTACACCAACATTTTCAACCAAATAGCAACTATCGTTAATATTTCCAAGTTTTGTATCGGAGTGGAGTTTGATTCTTGGTGCTACGTGCAGACCTCCGCAGTGCAGGGGTTGCTATTGGCCTAACAGGGCCCGTTGCGCTTGTTATCGCTGGTGTAGTGCACTGTCTTCTAGCTACACTTCTAGTGAGTCTGGGTAGCACTGGCATGCTGGAGCTCTCAGGGCTGCTGCTACTAATGGTGGGTATGGCAGATTCATCGATAGCAGAGAGAGGACTTGCCGGTTCAACGGTTGGCATGGCATCCTCTGGTGGGGTCTGCTGTGATTGCGGGTCTGGATGATCTGGCACCACATTTAGTTCTGGTGGTTTCAGTTGACGAAACGTTAAGACAGGTACCACGATGGCCTGATTTATTTGAGTCCAGAACTGGGGAAAATCGCCAAGAACAGTGTGTATCATCTTCTCCTCTTCTACAGGTGGAAAGGTTCTTGGATCTGTTTCCCTCTCTCTCAACTTATCAGGGCATATTTTAAGGTGGTCTCTGGATTTTGCCGTTGAGGTTTCCCCTCCATCTTTGCTGATGAGACAGACCTTCGTATTGTCAAAATCGGATGGCAGGATGGTATACGGTTCCGCTTCCCATTGGTCGTCAAGCTTGTGTAATCTCCTCTTCCGTTTGAGTACTCGCTCACCGGGTGACAAGGGAATCGCAGGAGCATGCTGGTTATAGTCCCTTCCTTGTTTTTGTCTGACTTGGGCTAGACTTCTTTCCACGCATTCCTGTATTTTGCGGTACCTTTGCTGCCTTTCTGTATCCCAATCGGCATCTGGCGAGGTATCTTCGGGGGTTAGGACCCCAATGTCTAGATCAACAGGTATTTTGCTAGATCTTCCTCGCATCAGGTACGCTGGAGTGCAGTTGGTGGAATTCACTGGGATGTGGTTGTACATATCTACCAAGTCAGGCAACTTTGTTGGCCACAAGTTCCCTTCCTCCACGGGCAAGTTCTTCAGTAATATACCAATAGAGAGCAAACGAAGGTACACATGTATAAATTAATATATAAATTTATTAAATGCAAAAAAGTATATAAACATACAACATATGAAAAAACAATACCCTATACCTAGGGGAGGGAATGGGATCGGCCGTGTGCTATACAGAGAGCCAATGGGGCCACAAAACATCTCCCAAATATCAAACACCACTTACATAGGTAAGGCACTGAAACACCTAGACCTGCCGCAGGGGCATGCAGTAAATGTCTAATGACATAGTGTAAAAGGGTGTAGCATCCAAAATGGAGACCCACATATAGTGTATCTGCAAATAGCAGTGTGAAATGTCTCCAATAGTAATATGCTTATAAGCACAGTGTACTACCGAACAGGTGCACCGTCTTTAGAACACAGAAGCTGACCCTGCCATCTAAAGTGCTATGTGCCTAATACCAAGATAATAATAGTGCCCACAAGTAGAAATGAACATAGTAGGCGAATATCATGATATGTATATAATACCTGTAGCCATGGTGGAGGATGGGCGATGTGAGTGAACCCGTAGCGCACCTCGACGCGCGTTTCACTGCCCCTGCAGTTTCGTCAGGAGGTTTTGGATGCTACACCCTTTTACACTATGTCATTAGACATTTACTGCATGACCCTGCGGCAGGTCTAGGTGTTTCAGTGCCTTACCTATGTAAGTGGTGTTTGATATTTGGGAGATGTTTTGTGGCCCCATTGGCTCTCTGTATAGCACACGGCCGATCCCATTCCCTCCCCTAGGTATAGGGTATTGTTTTTTCATATGTTGTATGTTTATATACTTTTTTGCATTTAATAAATTTATATATTAATTTATACATGTGTACCTTCGTTTGCTCTCTATTGGTATATTGGTTTAGTTGAAGGGATCACTCAGTGATCACATGTGGGCTTTTCGCTGGTAGTGGTTAAGTTCTTCAGTAAGTCGATTACCACTTGGTTCATCTTCTCACACATCCCGTTGGTTTGTGGATGGTACGGTGTGGTTCTGATCTTTTTACACCCGTACAGATTGCAGAACTCCTGGAACACCTCCGCTTCAAATGCTGGCCCCTGATCGGTCAGTACCTTCTCCGGGTACCCATGTGGTCTACAGAAGTACTGCTGGAAGATTTTGGCGGCCGTCCTGGCTGTTAGATCTTTGACAGGCACAACTACCAGGAATCTAGAGTAGTGATCCACGATGGTAAGAGCGTAGACATAGCCTGACCGGCTAGGTGTTAGCTTCACATGATCTAGCGCGACCAGTTCGAGCGGCCGTTTGGTGATGATAGGCTGCAAGGGAGCCCATTGGCTGTCACAGTCCTTCCTGCATAGGCTACATGGGCCACACTCTCGACACCACTTCTCGATGGCTTTCTTCATGCCAATCCAGTAGAACCTTCCACAGAGTAGCCTCTCCAACTTCCTCCATCCGAAGTGTCCTGCCCCATCGTGGTATGCTCCCAGAACCATTGGCACATCTTGCCTTGGGACCACTATCTGCCATACCAATTCATGGGTGCGTGGGTTGATGCTTCTCCGGCACAGCTTACCATTGTGAATAAACAGTTTGCTTCTCCCCTTCCACAGCTGTTGTGTCTCTTGTGGATCATCTGGGCCGGGATGTAAACCTGCCTGCGTCAGGAGTTCTTTCACCCGACGGACTGCGGGGTCACCATCCTGGGTCTCTGCCCATCCGTGGTGGGGCAGAGGATTCAGCGTGGCATCCTGCTTATTCTTGCGCCTGTTCTCCACATGATGGGAACACTGGGTGGCCTTGGGGCGATGGAAAGCGGGCAGCTCTACCTCTTCAAGTGCCTCCGGGTCTTCCCCCGTTTCTGGCAAGTTGGGCATCCGGGACAATGCATCGGCATCCGCATTCTTGTGCCCTGCCCGGTACTTGATGGTGAAGTTGTAATTGGACAGCCGGGCCATCCACCACTGTTCCAAGGCACCGAGTTTTGCTGTGTCCAAATGCATTAGTGGATTATTATCCGTGAAGACGGTGAATTTTGCTGAGGTCAGGTAGTGCTTGAACCTCTCCGTCACTGCCCAAACGATGGCGAGGAATTCCAGCTTAAAGGAACTGTAGTTGTCAGGGTTCCTTTCAGTGGGACAAAGTTTCCTGCTGGCGTAAGCGATCACCCTCTCCTTGCCTTTCTGGACCTGGGACAACACGCCTCCCAGTCCCACGTTGCTGGCATCCGTATACAGCACAAACGGTTGGTCATATTCAGGGTAGGCCAGTACCTCTTTTCCCGTCAGCGCTAACTTTAAGCAAGTGAACAATCCTTCCAGTCCATCGTTCCAATCAAATGGGGTATTCTTACCCTTGGTTTTCTTGGATTGGCCCACCAACAGGTCTTGCAATGGCACGGCCTTCTTGGTGAAGTCCTTGATAAACCTCCTGTAGTAGCCTACCAACCCAAGGAACTGCCGGACTTCATGGAGGTTGCCGGGCTTCGACCAGTCCTTGATCACAGTGACCTTGTCAGGGTCTGGGGCCACTCCTTCGGCACTCACTACATGGCCCAGGTACTGCACCTTGGGTTTTAGCAGATGGCATTTGGACAGTTTTACCTTTAGGCCAAAGTTGGACAGGGCTTCGAACACCTCGGCCAGGTGCTTCAGATGGTCCTCATAAGTCTTAGAGAAGACGATGACGTCGTCCAGGTATAGCAACACGGTTTCAAAGTTCTTGTGCCCTAGACAGCACTCCATCATCCTCTGGAACGTTCCTGGGGCATTGCACAATCCGAAGGGCATGTAGTTGAATTCGCAGAGACCCATCGGCGTTGTGAAGGCCGTCTTTTCCTTATCCCCTTTGCTACGAGAACCTGCCAGTACCCACTGGTGAGATCCAAGGTAGAGAAGTAGTTAGCAGATTTTAAAGCAGCCAAGGACTCCTCTATCCTGGGCAGTGGGTATGCATCCTTATGTGTAATGCGATTTAGCTGCCTATAATCAACACACATCCTCATTGTGCCCTCTTTCTTCCTAACGAGGACTAATGGAGCTGCCCAGGGGCTACAACTGTCTCTCACTACCCCAGCCTCTTTCATCTCCCGCAACATGTCTTTGGCACACTGATAATGAGCTGGGGGTACAGGTAGGTATCTCTCTTTTATGGGTGGATGATCTCCTGTGGGGATATGATGTTGAATCCCTTTTACCTGCCCGAAATCTAGGGGGTGCTTGCTGAATACCCGCTCATACTCATAAACCACCCTGTAGGCTCCCTGTTTCTGGTGGGGTGGGGTAGAGTGAGTGCCCACGTGCAATTCCCGACACCAATCTTTCAGTTGCTCTGCAGAACCGTTGTTCTCCTCCGTATTGGATGGGACCAAGGGTCCGGGTGCCTGTATCACACTATTATTAACAGTAAACAGTTTGGCAAGTGTGGCATATTTGGTTAGGTGGACTTCTTCCTCCCCACAGTTAAGAACATGTACTGGCACCCTCCCCTTGCGGACGTCAATCACCCCTCTGGCTGTCAGGAGGGTAGGCATATTATCTGAATATACAGGTTCTACCAGGGCCTGATAGTCTTTACCCCTGAGGCCTATGGCTGCCCGACACCATATTAACATTTCACTCCTGGGGGGTATCGCAATGGGGTTTGAATCACTCACTGTGACACGGCCAATTTTACCACCAGTCAACTCCACCTGCTGTCTCTGCATCAGAGCTCTGATTTCTTTCTGCAGGGCACGTTGTTCACTGTAACCAGCTGTTTCTGCTACTTGCTGTAACAAGACAATAACATCTGCAAGACAATTTTCTATGACATTAGTACCAATGGTCATCATGGGATTACATTCACGTCGGTCAATATCAACAATTACAATCCCTTGGGCCTCCAATTCCACCCGCCCCACTTTAATGGTGACTTCTTTATACCCCACTTGTGGCAATGGCTGACCATTACTGGCTATTATGGTGAAATCATCATCGAGGCCATGAGTAATGTCGGTGTCCTCCCAATAATGTTTATAAAGGATGTAAGGCATAGTCGTCACCTGAGAACCGGTGTCCAGCAAAGTGTTCATGGGGATACCGTCGATCACGATGGGAAGAACTGGTTGCCCTCCAATGTATTTGGTTCTCCAATTTTGCGGGCCTGATCGTCCTACACCTGGGGGTTGGCCCTCTGCCCCAGGGGTTGCTCGTTTAAATGACAGTACCTTGCAAGGTGGCCCACCTGGTGGCAGCGGCAGCAGATAGGTCGTCCGTCCCGATGGAAGCGATCATCGTCCCTGCCTCTGGTCGCCGGAATCCTCCTCTGTCTCTGCCAGGGGACATCCTCCGGTTTGGTAGCCAGCTGGATCTTCTCCTTGGGGGCCTCCTGTAGGGACTGTACGGTCCGGGCTAGGGCAGCAATGCTCTTGGTCAGCTCCTGCATCTGGAGGCTTAGTCCTGCAGGGGAATCGTCTTACAGGATCTGGGCATCGGCCTCAGCGGAAACTGGAGCATCGGGCACCACATCCTGGTGGTACGTGAGAGCTTGACGCCTGGGAAGTACTGCACGGCTGGGCTGTCGCTCCTGTAGTGCCTGGATGGCTTTATCTTTGAATTGCGCGAAAGTCAGGTCTGGAATCTGCATGGCCAGGAAGTGCAGTTGGGCCCTTTGGTGACTGCACAGGAGCCCCTCGATGAACCGCTCCTTCATGAGTTTATCCTCATCTTGCATGCTGTTTGGGTCATTCTGCTTGATGGCCCACAGTGCCTCCTGGAGATTAAGGGCATTGTCCCGTAAGCTATCCTGTGGCCTCTGCTTGCACCCATAAAACGTCAATTTAATTTCTGTAGCGGTGCGGGTGTCAAAGGTGGTTTTAAGCTTTGCAAAGACCTGCTGCGCAGTCCTCTTATCCGCGGCGGGCCAGGACTTCACTTCTCTCAGAGCCGCTCCAAAGAGTTGGCCTGTTATCATATGAACTTTCTGAGGCTCTGTCAGGGGATAAAACTCAAGCAGGCTGCAGATCCCTTCTTTAAAGTCAGTTAATGTATGTGATTCTCCAGAATATCGCGGGAGCCAGGCTGCTCCTGGTAGGTACGGCATAGAGAAGGGCATTTTGGCTGCTGTAGCTGCGGCAGTATCCGACTGGCTGCTGGGGGCGGCAAGCTCTGTGGAACCCGGCGGTGGTACAAGGCCTGCGGCTGCGCCTACGGCAAGGCTCGGAGGTGCCTCTGAGTCTGCGTCGGCGACTGCTGCCTCTGCTCCTCCGGGATCAGACATGGCCGCTCCTCCCCTCTGCTAACCTGGTGGAAGTCAGGGTTCCTCTTCCGGAATCGGTACCTCACCGCGTCTTCTTGCTCCGCGTTCTTTTCAGCCGGCTCCGCCCACGAAGCTATTGCTCCTCCCCTCGTGCCCCACACGGCGCGGCGGTGGTGGATTTTGGCGGCAAACAGCAAAACACAGTCTTTGCAAAAAATCACGATTCAGCACAATTCAGTCACAGTTCCAAGGCACACATGACCTGATTCTTCAGGCTTAAGTAGATCCTGTTCATGACGCCAAGTTTGGAGCGGCCCCCAAATGCAGGGCAGCGGGGTACTCGGTACCGGATCTCTCGGTCCTGGGGATGTCACGGTGGCCTGACCCAGTCCGTGGCCCTGCTAAGGGGCGCCCAATAAAAGGGTGTTTGTGATGGTGTAGGTCGCTGTAAATAACGAGGACACAGGGTTGCAGTCTCTTTACCTTTTTACTGAAGGCTTCGGCATCCGCAATCCAGAGCACTGCTAACAGGGCTGGCTGAGACCGGCCGGTCCGAAGGCACATCCAGAGTTCCCTTTGCAGGTGGAAATCAGTAGCCTTCCTACCAGCGCCTGTGTGTTGTAGTACCTCCCTGCTGAGCACCACAGGTTAGTCCTCACAACTGTCGTGTTTGTTTCTGTTCTTTCTCTCCGTCCCCCAGATGATATGGATAGGATGCACCCGTATGACGGGGTAGGCCTGGAGTTATTTTATAGGGAACCTAGAGATGCCCCTCTCCCACAATTGCCTCCGTTGTCTTCATTAGGTGTAAAAGGTGAGACAGCCAACCTAAAGTTAACTGCCCTGCCGTAGTTCAAAGTAATGCGTAGAGCCTATTACTTCCTCGGTGCTCCGGCCACCGGCTATGTGCCTCAGAAGGATGCTGCCGATCTTGGGGCACGACTCCTTCTGGTTCTATCGCCTTTGTGCTGTGATCTTGTTTCTCACTTCTCCACAATATACTTCGCTTCGTGTCCTTTCTTAGGAGACTGCCGCTATAAGGTACAGGCATGGCTCTGTGACGATCTATCTGTGCTAGGCCGCTGTCAGGATCCCACCCCTGACAGGTCCTCTCCAGAACTCTCCCAGGCTGCTTTCTCTCTGACTTCCTATCCAACCCCCAGTTTTACCCATGTGTGAGAGGTGGCCTAGTAAATAGGACCTTTTGCCCCCCCTGGCGGCCGGAGTGTGAAGTGTAATGTGCGACTGTGATACCTGGCAAGGTGAACTCTTTTAGTGCAATCAGACGTACCATCACTCCCCCTGGTGGAAGAGCGACGCCACTGCAACGACCAGTCTCTGGGGCGCTGCATATCCACCACCACCTAGACCACAGATCAAGGATAAAGTACATAGGCAAATGAGTCCAAGGTCTATTCGGAATTGGCAATGGCACCACAAGAATCATAGGAAGACACAAACTCGGTGACATCAGAAGCCAAAGAGGACCACCAAAACAGCCTAGCAATAGCTCTATAAGTGGCCGAGATTCTAGGATGCCCACTAAGGCTAGGCACACATTAGTGTTTCTATGCGCATCGTTTTATCTGCATACACTAACGCATGCCAAAACGCATGCAAATGCATGCTTACGCCTCTACATCATGCATGTGTTTAACCCCTTCACGACATGTGCAGTACTAGTACGGCGCATGTAGAGTCTCCCCCTTTGATGTGGGCTCCGGCGGTGAGCCCACATCAAAGTCGCGACATGTCAGCTGTTTTGTACAGCTGACATGTGCGTGCAATAGCGGCGGGTGAAATCGTGATTCACCCGCCGCTATTAACCTGTTAAATGCCGCTGTCAAACGCTGACAGTGGCATTTAACTACCGCTTCCGTCCGCGCGGACGGAAATGAGCTCATCGCTAAACCCCATTCACATGATCGGGGGTCGGCGATGCGTCAGGATGGTAACATAGAGGTCCTTGAGACCTCTATGGTTACTGATGCTGGCTTGCTGTGAGCGCCACCCTGTGGTCGGCGCTCATGGCAAGCCTGCATTTCAGCTACATAGCAGCGATCTGATGATCGCTGCTATGTAGCTGAGCCGATCGAGTGGTGCCAGCTTCAAGCCTACCATGGCGGCTATTGAAGCATGGCAAAAGTAAAAAAAAATGTTTTTAAAAATATGAAAAAAATAAAAAAATATATAAAAGTTTAAATCACCCCCCTTTCGCCCCATCCAAAATAAAATAAAAAAAAATCAAACATACACACATCTGGTATCACCACGTTCAGAATCGCCTGATCTATCAATAAGAAAAAAAGCATTAACCTGAACGCTAAACAGCGTAGCGAGAAAAAAATTTGAAACGCCAGAATTACGTTTTTTTGGTCACCGCGACATTGCATTAAAATGCAATAACGGGTGATCAAAAGAACGTATCTGCACAAAAGTGGTATCTTTAAAAACGTCAGCTCGGCATGCAAAAAATAAGCTCTCACCCGACCTCAGATCACGAAAAATGGAGACGCTACGGGTATCAGAAAATGGTGCACTTTTTTTTTTTTTTGCAAAGTGTTGAATTTATTTTCACCACTTAGATAAAAAATAACCTAGACATGTTAGGTGTCTAAACTCGTAATGACCTGGAGAATCATAATATCAGGTCAGTTTTAGCACTTAGTGAACCTAGCAAAAAAGCCAAACAAAATTGGGATTGCACTTTTTTTGCAATTTCAACACACTTGGAATTTTTTTCCCATTTTCTAGTACAAGACATGGTAAAACCAATTGTGCCGTTCAAAAGTACAACTCATCCCACAAAAAATAAGCCATGACCATATTGATGGAAAAATAAAAAAGTTATGGCTCTGGGAAGGAGGGGAGCGAAAAACGAAAATGCAAAAATGAAAAAGGGTCACAGCGTGAAGGGGTAAAATGCATTTTGGTATGTGTTTGCATTTTTTATGCGCATGGTGAAGTTGGTGACATCATTTCCTGGACATGCACAGCCTAAAGTACACATGAGTTTCCATAGACAGTAATGCAGTTTTCTCCGCACTCATCTGCAATCATCCGCATGTGCATGATGCACAATATTTGATGCCTCAAAAAATGCAACACGTTACGTTCACCGGAAACCGCCGCACACCGTGAAACAAAGCATGTGCGATGCCTGCTAGGGCCGTGGGGTACTTGGAACCGGGTCAGACGGTTCTTAAAGGGGTGGATTCTCTTGCTCTTCTGCTGGTGTAGCATCTGCTGCTTGAGCCCACTGGCCTTCAGGCTGGTCTTGAGTCACATCTCTTTCTGGCATTACTCGCTGGGGAAAGGTCAAAACAGGCACGACTATGGCCTCGTTCACTCTTGTCCAATTTGGAGGGAACTAGCCGAGTACTGTACTGATCTTTTCCTCCACTTCTTCTATTGGCTGAGGAATGTCTTGGTCTTCAATCCTCTCCTTCAGTTCGTCAGGGCATGGTTTAGGTAATCCCTCGACACTGCCGCTGAGGTTTCTCCTCCATCTTTACTGATGAGACACACCTTGGTGTTATAAAAGTCTGAAGGTAAAACAGTGTATGGCTCAACCTCCCACTGATCATCTAGTTTGTGAAATAATCTCTTCCTTTTGAATACTTGTTCACCGATCGACAAGGGAACTGCAGGGGTGTGCTGATTATAATTTCTTTCCTGCCTCTCTCTTGCTTGGGACAAACTTTTCTCTACGCATTCTTGCACTTTGCGGTATTGCTGCTGCTGCTCTGTATCCCAGTCTGCATCTGGTGATGTCGGTTCAGGTGTTACGACTCCCATGTCCAAGTCAATGGGTAACTTGCCAGGTCTCGCTCTCATCAAAGTAGGCCGGAGTGCAGTTGGTGGAATTTACCGGGATATGGTTGTATAGATCTACCAAATCTGGCAACTTCTCTGGCCACTGGTTTTGCTCTTCCAGGGGCAAAGTCTTCATCAGGTCAATTACCACCTGGTTCATTTTATCGCAGATTCCATTTGTCTGCAGATGGTATGGCGTTGTCCCGATATTCTTGTAGCTGTACAGGTTTCAGGACTCCTGGAACACTTCTGCCTCAAAGGCTGGGCCTTGGTCGGTGAGCACTTGTTCAGGGTAACCGTGCGGTCGACAAAAATGTTCTTGGAACACCTTGGCTGCCATCTTTGCTGTTTGGTTCTTGACAGGCACGACTACCAGGAACCTTGAGTAATGGTCCACTGGCTCACATCGCAAACCCTATTTCTCCAGCGATGCTCTAGGTGTGCTGAACGCTTAAGGAGGAAAACTTGCACACCAGAAGACTTCATACACTTCAAATTTATGTTAAGGACCTATAACTCTGCCCTTCACCTTGCCAAAAAGACCTACTTCACCACTCTGATCTCCTCACTATCCAACAACCCCAAGAAACTCTTTGACACCTTTCACTCCCTCCTTAGGCCAAAAGCACAAGCCCCTATCACAGACATTTGTGCTGATGACCTGGCCTCCGACTTTATAGAGAAAACAGATAATATCTGTCAGGAAATCCACTCCCAGACACCAAGTGCAGTGACTCCCATCCCTCCCTGCATCTCCCCTGGCTCACTCTCCACATTCGATCCCATCACAGAAGAAGAAGTCTCCAAGCTCCTCTCTTCTTCTCGTCTGACTACATGCACCACCAGCCCTATTCCCTCACATCTCCTCCAGTCTCTCTCTCCAGTCATCACAACTCACCTAACTCCAATCTTTAATCTCTCCCTCTCCTTTGGCATGTTCCCCTCCTCCTTCAAACACACTATCATTACTCCATTACTAAAGAAACCCGCCCTCGACCCATCCTGCACAAATAACTACAGACCGGTCTCCAATCTCCCCTTCATCTCTAAACTCTTGGAGCACCTGGTCTACTCACGCCTTACCTGTTACCTCTCCACTCATTCCCTCCTAGACCCTTCACAGTCCGGTTTCTGCCCTCTACATTCGACAGAAACTGCACTCATCAAGGTGACCAATGACCTTCTGACAGCAAAATGTAACTGTGACCACTCTCTGCTCATTCTTCTCGACCTTTCTGAGGCCTTTGACACTGGTGACCACCCTCTCCTACTCTCTAGGCTCCAGTCACTAGACATTAAGGACACTGCTCTCTCCTGGTTCTCTTCCTATCTTTCTGACCACTCCTTCAGTGTTCTATTCTCTGGATCCACTTCATCTTCTCTTCCTCTCACTGTCCTGGGCCCCCTTCTCTTCTCGCTCTACACAGCCCCAATTGGACAGACCATCAGCAGATTTGGCTTTCAGTATCATCTTTATGCTGATGACACACAACCATACACATCATCCCCTGACCTTACACCTGCTGTACTACAGAACGCCACTGACTGTCTGTCCGCAGTCTCCAACATCATGTCCGCTCTCTATCTGAAACTCAAGGTCTCCAAAACTGAACTACTTCTGCTCCCGCCATCTACAAACCTCCCTAAATCTGACATTTCCCTCTCCGTTGGTGGCACCATAATAATACCCCGGCAGCAGGCGCGCTGTCTGGGTGTTATGTTTGACTCCGATCTCTCTTTCACCTCCCATATACAATCTCTTGCCCGCTCGTGCCGCTTTTCTCACCATGGAAACAACAAAAACCCTCACTGTCGCCCTGATCCACTCCTGCCTGGACTACTGTAAAGCTCCATTAATTGTCCTCCCCCTTACTCGACTTTCCCCTCTCCAGTCTATCCTTAATGCAGCAGCCAGGGTTGTCCATCTAGCCAATCATTACTCAGATGCGGCTGCTCTTCGCCAGTCATTACACTGGCTGCCCATTCATTACAGGATACAATTCAAAGTACTTGTTCTCACCCACAAAGCTCTCCACAGTGCGGCACCCCCATACATCTCCTCACTCATTTTGGTCTATCGGCCTAACCGACCGCTGCACTCTGCAAATTACTTTGACTAACCTCTGCACTAATCCGTACCTCCCACTCCCGACTCCAAGACTTCTCCCGCGCTGCGCCAATGCTCTGGAATGCTCTACCCCAAGATATTAGGATCATCCACAATTTGCATAGGTGCTCCCACAAAACTAATTTGTTCAGAGCGGCCTACCACGTTCACTAATCAGTCATTTTATGTTTGCGTGGGTAGCCCATTCACTATCTTCATCTATCCCCCATCCCCTGAAGATGGTTGGACCATCTTTATAAATACATCATTGTAAATACACACCTGTACTTTATATCTCCCCCACCTCATTGTAGATTGTAAGCTCTTGTGAGCAGGGTCATCTTATTTTGCTTTAATCATTGTATTGTTAATGTTGTTACTTATGACTGTTGTGTTTGAAACTGTTAAACTGTAAAGCGCTGTGGAATATGTTGGCGCTATATAAATAAAGATTTTTATTATTATTATGGTCAGAGCGTAGGTGTAGCCAGTCCTACTCGGGGTTAACTTCACGTGATCCAAAGCTACCAGTTTAAGCGGCTGTTTGGTGACTATGGGCTGTAGGGGAGTCCTCTGGCTGTTACGGTCTTTCCTGCACAGGTTGCATGGGCCACATTCTCGGCACCACTTCTCAATGGCTTTCCTCATGCCAATCAAGTAGAATCTTTCACAAAGTAGGACCTCCAGCTTCTTCCACTCGAAGTGTCCTGATGTATTGTGGTACAAGACCATTGGTGCATCCTGCTTCGGGACTACCACCTGCCAGACCAGTTCGTGTGTGCGCAAGTTGATGTTCTTCTGATACAACTTACCCTCATAGATGAACAGCTTGCCCTTCTCCTTCCACCGCTATTGGGCCTCTTGTGGAGTATCAGGACCAGGGTGCGAATAAGCTTGTGCCAGCATTTCCTTTACCAGGCTGACCGCCGGTTCGCTATCCTGCGTTTGTGCTCTTACATGGTGGGGCAATGGGTTAAACGTGGCCTCTTCCACATAGCGCTTGTTCCTCATGCAATGGGAGCACTGGGCCGCCTCGGGGCGGTGGAAGGCTGGTAACTCGATTTCTTCTAGCTCTTCCTGGTCTTCTCCCTCGTCTGGTAAATTGGGCATCCTGGACAGCGCATCAGCATTAGCGTTCTTATGTCCCACTCGGTACTTGATGGTAAACTCATAGTTTGGACAGCCGGTCCATCCATCGCTGTTCCAGTGCACCTAGCTTTGTGGTTTCCAGGTGAGTCAGCGGATTATTGTCCGTGAAGACGATAAACTTTGCTGAAGTCAGGTAGTGTTTGAATCGCTCGGTCACAGCCCAGACTATGGTGGGAAACTCCAATTTGAAGGAACTATAGTTGTCTGGGTTCCTTTCAGTGGGTTGAAGTTTCCTGCTGGCTTAGACAATCACTCGCTCTCTGCCTTTCTGTACTTGTGACAGCACTGCTCCCAATCCCACGTTGCTGGCATCAGTGTAAAGTATGAATGGTTGGTCATAGTCAGGGTAGGCCAGGACTTCATCTCCCATGAGAGCAAGCTTCAACTGAGTGAAGGATTCTTTTAAACTGTCTTTCCACTCGAACGGAGGATTCTTATTGTTAGCCTTCTAGGACTGGTGCAGCAGAAGGTCTTGCAGGGGTGAGGCTATCTTGGTGAAGCCCTTGATGAATCTCCGGTAGTAGCCTTCCAATCCGAGGAACTGCCGTACTTCATGAATGGTGATAGGTTTTGGCCAGTCCCTGATCAGGGTCTGGTGCCATGCCATCTGCATTACTACGTGGCATAGGTACTCTACATTGGGCTTCAGCAGGTAGCATTTGGACAGCTTTCAGGCCAACGATAGACAGGACTTTCACCTCGGCAAGGTGCTTCAAGTGGTCTTCATAGGTTTTGGAGTAGACGATGACGTCATCCAGGTACAACAGAATGGTTTCAAAGTTCTTGTGCCCGAGGCAACACTTCATAATCCTGTGGAACGTCCCAGATGCATTGCAAAGTCCGAACTGCATGAAGTTGAACTCGGAGAGGTCCATTGGTGTCGTGAAGGTGGTCTTCTCTTTATCTGCCTCTGCCACGGAAACCTGCCAATACCCAATAGTGAGATCTAAGGTGGAAAAATAGCTAGCGGATTTCAGTGCAGCTAATGATTCCTCAATTCTGGGTAATGGGTAGACATCCTTATGTGTAATGCATTTAATCTGCCTGTAGTCAACACTAGTAGGGTTGAGCGAAACGGATCGTTCATTTTCATAAGTCGCCGACTTTTGGCAAAGTCGGCGTCTCATGAAACCGAGCCGATCCCTGTGTGGGGTCTGCCATGCGGTACGCGACTTTCGCGCCAAAGTCGCGTTTCAATGATGCTAAAAGCGCCATTTCTCAGCCAATGAAGGTGGACGCAGAGTGTGGGCAGCGTGATGACATAGATCTCAGTCCCCACCATCTTAGAGAAGGGCATTGCAGTGATTGGCTTGCTTTCTGCGGCGTCACAGGGGCTATAAAGGGGCGTTCCCGCCGACCGCCATCTTACTGCTGCTGATCTGAGCATAGGGAGAGGTTGCTGCAGCTTCTTCGGAAGCAGGGATAGTGATAGGCAGGGTACATAAAGCTACAAACCGCTTGTGCTGTAGCGATTTCCTCTGTCCAACACCACCTTTTGATTGCAGGGACAGTGGAAGCTACATTTTTTTTCCTCAGCGCTGTAGCTCATTGGGCTGCACTAGAAGGCTCCCTGACCCTGATAGCTGCGTTGCTGTGCCTGTGTGTACGCCGCTGTGCAAACCAACTGCTTTTTTCAAAGCACAAATCCTGTTTTTCCTTCCTTTCTGCACAGCTATCTTGTGTGTTTGTCCACACTTTTGTGTGCAGCAGTCCTTTTTATAGCTGCCTGCCATACTTTTCTGAGATAACTGCAGGGAGATAAATATTGGCAAGTCTGCCTCCATGCCATTGCTGTGTGTGGTTTCTGTCTCTCATTGTGTGCCACCGAAAACACTGTGTAATACTTGGCCATTTTTTGGGGGGGGGTAAATTCTCCCTTTTCCCAAAAAAAAATTAGTGGGAGATAAATATTGGCAAGTCTGCCTCCGTGCCATTGCTGTGTGTGGTATCTGTCTCTCATTGTGTGCCACCAAAAACACTGTGTAATACTTGGCCATTTTTTTTTTTTTTTTGCTAAACTCTCCCTTTTCCAAAAAAAAAATTAGTGGGAGATAAATATTGGCAAGTCTGCCTCCGTGCCATTGCTGTGTGTGGCATCTGTCTCTCATTGTGTGGCACCGAAAACACTGTGTAATACTTGGCCATTTTTTTTTTTGGGGGGGTACATTCTCCCTTTTCCCCCAAAAAAATTAGTGGGAGATAAATATTGGCAAGTCTGCCTCCGTGAAATTGCTGTGTGTGGCATCTGTCTGTCATTGTGTGGCACCGAAAACACTGTGTAATACTTGGCCCTTTATTTTTTTTTTTTTTGCTACATTCTCCCTTTTCCCCCAAAAAAATTAGTGGGAGATAAATATTGGCAAGTCTGCCTCCGTGCCATTGCTGTGTGTGGTATCTGTCTCTCATTGTGTGCCACCAAAAACACTGTGTAATACTTGGCCCTTTTTTTTTTTTTTTTGCTACATTCTCCCTTTTCCAAAAAAAAAATTAGTGGGAGATAAATATTGGCAAGTCTGCCTCCGTGCCATTGCTGTGTGTGGCATCTGTCTCTCATTGTGTGGCACCGAAAACACTGTGTAATACTTGGCCTTTTTTTGGGGGGGGGGTACATTCTCCCTTTTCCCCAAAAAAAATTAGTGGGAGATAAATATTGGCAAGTCTGCCTCCGTGCCATTGCTGTGTGTGGTATCTGTCTCTCATTGTGTGGCACCGAAAACACTGTGTAATACTTGGCCTTTTTTTTTTGGGGGGGGGGGTACATTCTCCCTTTTTAAAAAAAAAAAATTAGTGGGAGATAAATATTGGCAAGTCTGCCTCCGTGCCATTGCTGTGTGTGGTATCTGGCTCTCATTGTGTGCCACCGAAAACACTGTGTAATACTTGGCCATTTTTTTTTTTTTTTGCTAAATTCTCCCTTTTCCAAAAAACAAATTAGTGGGAGATAAATATTGGCAAGTCTGCCTCCGTGCCATTGCTGTGTGTGGCATCTGTCTCTCATTGTGTGGCACCGAAAACACTGTGTAATACTTGGCCATTTTTTTTTTTTAGGGTAAATTCTCCCAGAAAAAAGAAAAAAAATAGTGGGAGATTAAGATTGGCATTTCTGCTTGAGTGCTGGTCCTGTGTGTGCCATCTGTCTCAAATTATTGGGGCACAGAAAACCTAGTGTGTAACATTGGGCCTGATTTTCCTTTCAGTGTCAGGCACCTATAAAGGTATATATAAATCCTACAGAAGTTTGAGTTCACCTGATAAGTTGTTTTACAGTAACAAATAGCGTTACTTTGGTTACGTTTTGCAAACAATGAGGAAGTCTAGTGGAAGAGGTCGTGGCCGTGGGCGGTCATTGTCAGCTGGTAATGATGGTAGTGGTGGTGGAGCATCAGGTGGTCATGGTAAAAGCAGTACAGCACCTAAGTCTCGAGTTGTTGAGCCAGGTTCGTTGTCTGGCTACACAAGGCCTCGAACGCTCTCTTTTCTGGGAGTAGGAAAACCACTTTTGAAGCCGGAGCAGGAGGAACAAGTATTGGCTTTCATTGCTGACTCTGCCTCTAACTCTTTCGCCTCCTCCTCGGAAAGTGCCAAATGTCAGAGCAGTGCATCGTCAGTGGATGCTCCCGGTCAGGAACAAGTCGCTTCCTTGTGTCCTTCACTAAAAACAACAGTGAAGGATGCATCAGTCGACACAACAGGTTACTCCATGGAGCTCTTTACACATACCGTTCCTGGGTTACACAGTGAAACAGTTAACAGGCCATGCCCATTAGAAGTTGAATCGGACATGGAGTGCACAGATGCACAGCCACAGCCAGATTACTATGCTGTTCCTTTGACTCAGACCAGAACATTGCCCTCGCAGTGTACTGAGGCAGAATCAAAACCAGCGGAGACTATGGTGCTCCGTCACGAACGCAATGCCACCGGCTTACACGGACGAAGTTGCACACAACATAGAAGAGGAGGTCATAGATGACCCAGTTGTGGACCCCGATTGGCAGCCATTGGGGGAACAGGGTGCAGGCGGCAGTAGTTCTGAAGCGGAGGAGGAGGAGCCGCAGCAGGCATCAACATCACAACAGGTTCCATCTACCGGGCCCGTATCTGGCCAAAAACGCGTGGCAAAACCAAAACCAGTTGGAGGACAGCGTGGCCATCCGGTTAAAGAAGCTCAGTCTGCAATGCCTGAAAAGGTATCCGATAGTAGAAAGAGTGCAGTCTGGCATTTTTTTAAACAACATCCAAATGATCAGCGCAAAGTCATCTGTCAAAAATGTTCAACTACCTTAAGCAGAGGTCAGAATCTTAAAAGTCTAAATACAAGTTGCATGCATAGACATTTATCCACCATGCATTTGCAAGCCTGGACTAACTACCAAACGTCCCTAAAGGTTGCAGCACCCTCGGCCAATGAAGCTAGTCAGCAACGCAACATAACGCCCGCAGACAATTTTAATGATGGCAATAAAGAGGCAATATATGAATGAACAACAACCAATCACAACACTATTAAAATTACATATGTAAATTGTTTAAAAAACAGCTTGCACACAATATAGCTATAAGCAATTATTGCAAAGATTTAAAAACCTGCAAGGTTAAAGATAATAGAAACCTATCACAAAAAATAATAAAAACAACACAGGATAAAAAATAATCAAAAAACTGAAAACAATAATAAAAACTCAACATAAGAAAGAAATATAAAAAAATAAGCAGAAAAAAACAATATCTATTCACTTTATCAATCATGAGGTTCAATCCTTCAGGAGTTAGTGTACCGATCTTAAATATCCAGAAGCTTTCCCTTTTAATTAAACTACTAAAACGTTCTGCCACAGTGTCGGGTATATGATCAATAATTGTTAATTTTAAAGAGTTCCAATTTTTTCCTATTGACTGTTAAGCTGCATTTAGTATTTGCACCAAGTGTTGTGGACTTGAGTTTCTCTCTGCACCTGCTTGAATCACCGTGTGATAATATAAACTTTACCACTTATAAAACTGTGTCCTGTTGTCTTGTTCCACGCAAAGAGTCTCCTGAATTATCCCATATAATTATTACAGCTGACATGGCACAGTCTGAAGAAGGCGGAAGGAGATGAGTAAGAGGCGAAGAGATGCACTGCGCATGCCCATGAATCCCAGCCCCGCAGTGTCTTCATATTTATTCACACTGCGGGGCTGGGATTCATGGGCATGCGCAGTGCATATCTTCGCCTCTCACTCATTTCCTTCTGCCTTCTTCAGACTATGCCATGTCATGGCCATGGCATGCGATTAGGGATCAGTTGACGCCGCACAGTCTGAAGAAGGCGGAAGGAGATGAGTGAGAGGTGAAGATATGCACTGCGCATGCCCATGAATCCCAGCCCCGCAGTGTGAATAAATCAGAAGACACTGCGTGGCGGGATCTCTGGCAGGGCGGCCGCACAGGCGCAGCCATCCTGACAACAAATGATGTCTAAAGAAGGACAGTGCTAACTGCGCATGGCCAAGGGACAACATAACAGCGCAGGCTCCGGGACAGATTCAAACAATGCTGAGGAGTCGGCGCATGGCACCAGGGGGGTGTGAATGACGGCTGTGCTACATCTCATTAAGAAGGAAAGTCCCGCCTCTGGGACGGTTTCAGGGTATGAGGGGACACATTTTATCAGTGTTAACTTCAGCGTGTGCAAGGAGCATAATTAAAAGAGCCACCTTTTCCTTGTGCAGCATTAGTGCTGCACAAGTTGGCTCTTTTAGTTGCAAATACCTGGGGGGGGTTACAGGTTCCCTTTCAACTTGCTCCAATTAGGCCTCAACCCACACTCTGCTTCTCCTTTATTTCCCTGGGCTCCAAAACTGCCAGTTGCTGCTCAGAAATGTCTTTGGCATGGGTACTCACTCCTGTCCAGCCCGGTTCCAGCACGCCAGCTGTTTCCGGGTAGTGTCAAGGTCACTTTGCCTCCAATACGTTGTCCTGTCATGTTGCGGTTGGGTTAGCCGACTCTATGGTGCCTGCAGTTTAGGTGCTTCCTATGTGGGCTCCGGGAACTGGCAATGAAGGCTGGTTCCGTAGTGCCAATAGGACAAGCACCCTCTGTAGGACTGTGGGTTTTCGGTAACTACGGCGGGTCGCGGCCTAGCAATTTTTTTATCTCGTGGACCTTCTGCTGAATCTGAGTTCCAGCACCATTAGCTGGTTCTTAGGAAGACAAGCTTGAATAGGTCCCCATCCTGGTTCCAGTACCGTCAGCTGGTTCTAGGCAGAGACTTTGGCTTAGTTGCCTCCTTCTGGGTATCCGAGTTCCACCAATGTCTGGTGGTCCTTGGTAGTGCTTTCTGGCATGGGTACCTCCTGCTTAGTAATCGGGCTCCTGTACCTTCAGCTGGTCCTCGGTATTTCCATTGGCTCTTGTACCTTTGGGTAGCCATCTGGGTTCCAGTACCGTCAGCTGGTTCTCGGCAGTGTCTTTTGCTCTTGTACCTTCTGCTCCCCATCCTGTTTCCAGTACCGTCAGCTTGTTCCAGGCAGAGCCTTTGGCTTAGGTGCCTCCTTCTGAGTATCCGAGTTCCATCAACGTCTGGTGGTCCTTGGTAGTGCTTTCTGGCACGGGTACCTCCTGCTTAGTAACCGGGTTCCAGTACCGTCAGCTGGTCCTCGGTAGTTCCATTGGCTCTTGTATCTTCGGCTACCCATCCGGGTTCCAGTACCGTCAGTTGGTTCTCGGCAGTGTCTTTTGCTCTTGTACCTTCTGCTCCCCATCCTGGTTCCAGTACCATCAGCTGGTTCCAGGCAGAGCCTTTGGCTTAGGTGCCTCCTTCTGGGTATCCAAGTTCCACCAACACCTGGTGGTCCTTGGTAGTGCTTTCTGGCATGGGTACCTCCTGCTTAGTAACCGGGTTCCAGTACCATCAGCTGGTCCTCGGTAGTTCCATTGGCTCTTGTACCTTCGGGTAGCCATCCGGGTTCCAGTACCATCAGCTAGTTCTCGGCAGTTCCTCAGCCTTCTTGTACCTTCTGCTACATTTCCAAGTTCAAGACCCTAAAGACGACGACCCTGAAGACCACCCCGATGACGACAATGACCCCAGAGATGAGGACCCCTGAGACGACGACCCTGGAGACGATGACCCTGAAGACCACCCCAAAGAAGACGACGACCCCGGTGACGACGACCCTGGAGATGACAACCCTGGAGATGACGACCCTGAAGACCAAGAAGCAGAAGAACAAGAAGCTGCAGAACAAAAAGCTGAAGAGCATTAAGCATAAGACTAAAAATCAGAGCAAAAGATATTATCTAAATTATAAGCAGAAGAAGACTAAGCAGTGTATGGGGGTGAGTCCGTTCCTCCTCGTGGTGCCCCTGGAAAAAACCTGCTGCTGCAGGCCAAACTGAACGCCGACAAATCCGTTGTAAATCTTTTGTGACAGGCAGAACGGAAGGAGCTGACCATGAGCTGCAACTAACTCTGATCACCCCATCCTCCTTCATTTCACATAACATACCCTTGGTACATTGATAGTGAGCTGGAGGTACACGCCGGTACCTCTCTTTAATGGGAGGATGATCTTCGGTTGGGATATGGTGTTGGATCCCTATTACCTGCCCAAAGTCCAGTGGGTTTGGGTGCTGAATACCTGCTCATATTCTTGGAGTACCCGGTAAGCCTCATGCTTTTTGTGCACAGGAGTGGAGTCCGTGCCTACATGTAACTTCTAAAATTATAGAAAAGCTCAGTCCAAGGAGCACTGAAGGAAACACTCTGACACCAGGTTGAAGTTAACCACAACGCGTTTCAACGGAAATACCGTCTTCATCAGGTGGAATTTTAATGATGGCAATAAAGAGGCAGTATATCAATGAACAACAACCAAGCACAACACTATGAAAATTACATATGTAAATTGTTTAAAAAAACAGCTTGAGAATATAGGTATAAGGGGTGCACCCCTGTATAAATGCTGAAGCAGGGTGCAAAACCTGGTCTGTAAGAAACTTAGACAAATTCGGAAGAAAAAAGACTAGTCCAATGATGGTATGCACACCCATGAATCGTACAAAAAATCAACAAATTTTATTAACACCTCAAAAAAGACACACATAGAATAAAACCATTTAAAAATGCCTGAATACAGGACCAGTAGCCCTCACCCCTAGGTACAAAATATATAATACAGTATAACCATAATATGAATTATTATTGCCAATCCAAATGAAATAATATACTTGGTTATATGTATACAGAAATATATATAAATAGTCTCATGTTCCCGGGTATGATGTCTCAAACGGCGCAAAGATATGCCAACATATTGTATAATACATGCAAGGCAAAAAGAATTAAATGGGAACATACAATTCACTAAAGTCACACATGGATATTATAATAATCCCATATATTGAACATACAAGTTTGTAGTGT
Organism: Ranitomeya variabilis; assembly: GCF_051348905.1. Taxonomy (NCBI): domain Eukaryota; kingdom Metazoa; phylum Chordata; class Amphibia; order Anura; family Dendrobatidae; genus Ranitomeya; species Ranitomeya variabilis. The sequence goes on along the minus strand of NC_135232.1, from coordinate 533,799,066 downwards.
TATATTAGCATGCTCAGTGCCCAAACACACATATACCAAAGAATAATCATACCGGTATGCCCATCACAATATATGCTTAGGCTATGTATCCAGGTCCCAACCAGATATAGAGCAGGCCACCCAAGATCCATTATTGTGTGATGTTTGCCTCCCATTCTCTCATTATTGGATAAAACTACTAAACTTGGAAAACATACATCGACTTATGGCTGGAGTATGGACTTGATATTAATGACTGTTGATTCCATTGTGAGCTTTTATAACACATAAGTGATTAGTATTATATCTATGTGACCTCTTTCTAGATATTAACTTTTTATTAGCTAAATTGTATATTTTTGGCGGCTGTTAAAACATTTGTGTGTCTTTTGATAACCTTAGAGTCATTTCCCTTTTTGACCATTGTTATCCTGTCCTTTTTAAAAAAACAAAAACAAACATACATATCATGGATTATTTTACACTGAACACTGAAGCCCATAGGATTTTGTCTATTATAAAGGCACTAGGTGACTCTGTTGGTTCCTCAGTACCTAATGATCAATCCATTCCACAGAGATTAAATGGTAATGAAAAATGAGAAATTATTAAAATGTTCTTTGAGTTTGAGAATATCAGCAAAATTGAGATTACTAATCATAGAGACGTTCTTTTTTTAAAACACTACATTTCAGAAGGTTTAATCCCGAAAGGTTTAATCATAGCTCAGCAATATTCTTTTCCTAATGATGCGGCATTCTCGAAAAATTGGGATGCCATACGTTCGCAATGATATGATGAACCTCCTTTTTTCTAAACGGAATTCCCTTGTAGATTCATCTATACTTCAACTCAATTTGATCAGGGATAAACTTAATTCGTATTCCCATTCTTCGGATTTTGTAGAGTCCAACATTAAATTATATGGGAGACTAAACAAGTTCGAAGAAGGATTAATAAAGAAGAAAGCTGCTAAATTTATGAGGGATAAGAAAGATAGACTGACGAATAATATAAGTGCCTCTATGGAAACAGACATGTCATTCCAACTGCCTGTTTGGGTCAAACTCTACTAAAGACAGAGCACCTCCCCAATTAAAAGGTGGTGCCAATTCTTTATTAAATCTCTGTAATAAGCAACAGAAACTAATTTATAAACAGCATAGAGAAAGTTTGAAGGGTAGTACTAATACTCATACAACCAATCTAACTACTCCAAATGAACCAGTAGAAGCATCTTTTCCTTCTTCAGTCTTTAATTGTAATGTGAACAAGTCTTCCTCTCTTGTAAAGGATCCATTGTTAAGGCCCAATTTGTTAATTCCATCCTAGAGTTCTTCTAAAGGTATGGCCGCCTCTGGGCCTAATGTGCAAGACAACTTTGACGGTCTTTCCCAAATTTCGGTTTATGACACTGATTGTTCCCTCATACCCCTTACTCCACTACCACTTCCCGCCTCTTCTCCTATTAAAGTGAGTACAACCTTTGGTTTGACACAATAGAATCCTATATTTTGGTGAGGAACAATACTGTTACACCTCTTCACCACAACTCCTTGATTGACTCACAAAATACCAAGATCACTCATTTTTTTCAGGTGGTATCAGGCCACGAAGCAAAGATAAAAAGAAAAAGGGAACACGAGGGTCTAGGGGCACGGGCAAAAACAAAAAAACTGGAAGGCTGCCCATAGTAGATATAACTAAGAATTCTGATAATTTAAATCAACACTCTAGTATTTTTAATTTATCCGATTACCATCTAAATAGGGGTGAAATATCACTTCTAGAAATAGCGTTGTCCTTCTGCCCTGACTCCCCATTAAATGTGTTTAACCTTTATTTTGATTTGAATTACTTCATACAAAAACTCACGGTGCAGCGCCATTTTTTGATAGAGGGGAACAAACGTACTAAAAACTTCATAACACAAGATGTGTTCATCGAACCTGACCATTTTTTACATGTTATTCCAAAGAACACCCAGAGTAAATTTTACCCTATTCATCACAAAGGGTCACACATAAAAACATTTCAGCAACTTATACTTAAGGAAATTCGCTCTCTACCTCCCTGTAAGAAACACAACACGAATTTGAGTAGTGGCGAGAAGGCAGCTATTAAATCCCTTAGTGACAACAAGGGGATTATTGTAAAAAATGCGGATAAAGGGGGTGGGGTAGTTATAATGAATAGGGCAGCTTATACCACAGAGGCTCTCAGCCTCTTCTTCAGGAATTTTGAATAAAAAAATAGTTTAAATTTCTCAATATTTCACATTTTAAAACCCCATTTCTTTATTTTTTACCGGAAATTCATAAAAATCCAATTAACTCACCGGGCCGTTCAATCATTTCTGGTATTGGTTCAATACCGAGTAACCTCTCTCACTATGTGGACTTGTTTCTTCAAAAGTATGTTGTAGCTTTAGATTCCCACCTCAAAGACTCATCTCATCTGATTGACCTTATTTTGAAATTACCACCTACTCCTAACTGCTTTCTAATTACAATGGATGTTCAAGCCTTATACACCAATATCCCTCATGATAAAGGTGTAGAGGCAGTTTATCAATTTCTTTTAACTGATTCCACTTTACCTTCCCAGCAAAAAAACTTCCTAATAAACGCTATTCTCTTTGTGCTTGAAAATAACTTATTCTCCTTTGAACAAACTTTTTATCGTCAGGTTAAGGGCTGCGCGATGGGGGCGAGATTCGCCCCCAGTTATGCTAATCTATTCATGGGGGCACTTGAGTCTGTCCTCATCGCGCAGCCTGGCCTGACATATGGCAAATTAGCCTTTTATCGATGCTTCACTGACAATTTGTTCTGTATGTTGGACCGGTACTGAGCGGGAAGCTTTGGAGCTCATATCTGATCTTAACAAGAACGCGTGGGATTTATATTTCTCAGCTAACATCTCAAACATGTCAATCCAATTTTTAGATCTTGTAATACATGTTGATGGATCCGGTTGTTTCTCTATCACTACACACTTCAAAGAAGTTGTTGTAAATAGCTATCTTAGCTTCAATAGCAGGCACCTACCTAAGTGGATCCAAAATGTTCCCTATGGGCAATATTGGCTGATACGAGAAAATTGCACTCATAACTCCGATTTCTGTAGAAAGGCTGACATTTTGGATTACAAATGTTAGGGGTCGAGTTCCCGCCTCTGCACAGGGGGAATCTCGGGCCATCTCCGCTGCAGTCTCCCATTCTTCTTCTGCCGCAGTGGAGCCTGCTCAGTGGAGATGTCGGTCCCAGAATCTTGCTCAGTCTCACTCTGTGCATAGGGTTACTGCTGCTTTTCCAGCTTCTGCCATTGAAGCCAGTGCTGGGCAGCGGCGAGCAGACACTTTTGGGACTAAGTCCTGCTTTTCCCCGTCTGAGCATGCCCAGGGCAAAATCTCCCATTGGAGATCGAGGGTCACATGCTCAGATACAGCAGCAGTTCCCATTGGTCCTCCAAGAAGGTCCTGAAGGTGCCCAACTTCTGTGGCAGCCTCCCATTGGTCCTTCTGGGAAGGTTCTGTACATGCTGCAGCTATAAATGGTTCGCATGACCGCACGGCCATGCGCTAGTGTACATTTGTATACGTGTGTGTGTTGATGAGTGCAAGTCATTCTTTAAAATCTCCTCCCTATTGTATGAATGTTCGCATATGGTGTATGGCTGCTATCTAGCGACCGACTGAACTTTCAGCGTTATAACACACGAAACAGCGTCTACTGCTGTGACCGCCAGTACGGCGCCACGTGCCATTAGAGCGCTTCCTTAGCCCAAGTCTGGGTGGTTAGTGGCGTCCACCAGTATGGCACAGCTCGCACTCTTGTGCTCAAAACTATTATTTCTATTTATCTCTTACACCCAGTTGTGGTGTCGAGCGCAAGTAGTTTAGACTGAGGACTGACTGAGGACTGAGTTCGGTGACTCCTTGCTTGCGCTCTTTTGTGCTGTACCGCGATCCTGTGACTTAACAGGGTTCGCTTCCACCGCCATATAGCGCTGCCATTTACTAGCAGCAGGTTCTCACCTGCACGGTGGACCCCGGACGGGGAACGCACCTAAAAACAACTCACCTTTTACTCGGTGCGTTCCGCCAGTACTAACAACAGATTCAAGCAGAGAGGGTATCCAAAGAAACTTATAAAGGATGCCTGTTTGAGAGCTAAATCTCTCAATCAGAAAGAGTGTATTAGCAGTATTAAAAAGGAATATACTGAGCCATCTTCCCCTAAAGCACCATTTGGTAGGTGGAGTTTCATCACCACTTTTAACCAATCCCATGTAATGATTAGGAAACTGTTGTCAAAGTACTGGTTCATCCTTAAGGGGGACCCAGTGCTTTCAAGACATTTACCTGCTCATCCCAGAACGATTTTTCGCAGGAATCGGACATTGCGCAATATGATTGCACCCAGTAACACCACATTATCTCCAATTTACTCAGGTCCCCAGTTATCTTCGAACTTTGGTTGTTTTTGCATGTGGAATTACTAAGTGTCTTTGCTGTATTTCTATTGTGAATGGGGCACGAGAATTTAAATCCAATACAACAGGCACCATTTTCAAAATTAATTCATTTGTTAACTGCCAATCCATTATGTAGTATATCTGATTGAATGTGGTTGCGGTCTACAATATGTGGCCCGCACCATACAAACGATGCACGCTAGGCTGAACAAGCATCGACAGAATATAAAAAATGGCTTTCTGTTGCACAGTCTGTCCAAACATTTTTTATTAATGCATCAAAAAAATTGGAAATATTTAAAATTAACAATTATTGATCATATACCCGACACTGTGGCAGAACGTTTTAGTAGTTTAATTAAAAGGGAAAGCTTCTGGATATTTAAGATCGGTACACTAACTCCTGAAGGATTGAACCTCATGATTGATAAAGTGAATAGATATTGTTTTTTTTCTGCTTATTTTTTTATATTTCTTTCTTATGTTGAGTTTTTATTATTGTTTTCAGTTTTTTGATTATTTTTTATCCTGTGTTGTTTTTATTATTTTTTGTGATAGGTTTCTATTATCTTTAACCTTGCAGGTTTTTAAATCTTTGCAATAATTGCTTATAGCTATATTGTGTGCAAGCTGTTTTTTAAACAATTTACATATGTAATTTTAATAGTGTTGTGATTGGTTGTTGTTCATTCATATATTGCCTCTTTATTGCCATCATTAAAATTCCACCTGATGAAGACGGTATTTCCATTGAAACGCGTTGTGGTTAACTTCAACCTGGTGTCAGAGTGTTTCCTTCGGCACTCCTTGGACTGAGCTTTTCTATCATTTTGTGTTGCATCCTCCAGTGGAGGTGTTCAGCTGGAGCTGCGGGGACTCTGCTTTCTCCCTCCCCCCTTTTTTCTTCTCTTCTGGGGCTACCCATTAGCGCTCCGAATCAAACCGCCCATCACTTACTTTGCTTATGTATTCCCTACGAGGACGGCGGCTGGAGCTGCAGTGACAGCGCCCACTTCATCAAAGAACAGGACTTTCCACATCAAGTGGGGTGATCCCAGGCAGCAAGGTAATGTGGGGACTGTTTGGGTCCGTTCACATGCTCTGTCACACTGTTATGCACGCTTGCATAACGGCTTCATGTTAGTACCCCCCTATTTTTCCTTCCTTGCGGTGCGCCACTGTAACCTCGAGGTACCTCTCAACTAAGGCTCTCTTTTTTATTGTTTCTGAGGCAATCAGCTACAGTCTTTTATATACAATTATGTGGAGGAAGCTGTTGATGTGGTTTTGATCGCTCTATATCTACTATATTATTGTCTAAGGGTCACTTCCGTCTGTCTGTCTGTCTGTCACGGAAATCCCAAGTCGCTGATTGGTCGCCGCCAAACGGCCACGACCAATCAGCGACGGGCACAGTCCGGCCGCGAAATGGCCGATCCCTACTCCCCTGCCGTCAGTGCCCCCTCCATACTCCCCTCCAGGCAGTGCTCACACAGGTTTAATGGCAGCATTAACGGACCGCGTTATGCCGCGGTGTAATGCTCTCCGTTAATGCTGATATTAACCTTATGTGTCCAACTTTTTACTATTGATGCTGCCTATGCAGCATCAATAGTAAAAAGATCTAATGTTAAAAATAATAAAAAGAAATAAAAAATCATTATATACTCACCCTCCATCGGCCCCCGGATCCAGCCCAAGCCTTTCCCGCTCATCGCGACGCTCCGGTGACCGGTTCACGCATTTCGGTCTCGCGAGATGATGACGTAGCGGTCTTGCGAGACCGCTACGTCATCATCTCATGAGACTGCAATGCACTCTTGGGACCGGAGCGTCACGAGGAGCATTGGTAAACGCCTGGGCTGGATCCGGGGGCCGACGGAGGGTGAGTATATAACTATTTTTTATTTTAATTCTTTTTTAACAGGGATATGGTGCCCACATTGCTATATACTGTGTGGGCTGTGTTAGATACTGCATGGGCTTTGTTATATACTACATCTCTGTGCTATATACTATGTGGGCTGTGCTATATACTACATGGCTGTGGAATATATTATGTGGCTGGGCAATATACTACATCGCTGTGCTCTATACTACGTGGCCTGTGTTATATACTGCATGGGCAGTGTTAAATACTACGTCTCTGTGCTATATACTATGTGGCTATGCTATATACTACATGGCTGTGCAATATATTACATGGCTGTGCAATATACTATGTGGCTGTACAATATCTTACGTGGCTGGGCAATATACTACGTGTCTGTGCTATATACTACGTGTCTGTGCTATATACTATGTGGCTGGGTAATATACTACGTGGCTGGGCAATATACTACGTGTCTATGCTATTTACTACATGGGCTGTGCTATATACTATGTGGCTGGGCAATATACTATGAGGCTGTGCTATATACTATGTGGCTGTGTTACATACTATGTGGCTGTGCTATATACTATGTGGGCTGTGTTATATACTACCTGGGCTGTGTTATATACTACATGTCTGGGCTATTTACTACGTGGGCTGTGCTATATACTACGTGGCTGGGCAATATACTACGTGGCTGTGCTATATATTACGTGGCTGTGTTATATACTGCGTGAGCTGTGTTTTATACTACGTGGCTGTGCTATATACTGTACTAGTGGGCTGTGTTATATACTATGTGGGCTGTGTTATACGCTACTTGGCTGTGCTATATTTCTCTGCTGTATCTGTGCATCATGAATCGTGGTATGTGTTAAAGAGGGGGGCCCACTGAGACTCTTTCGCCCGGGGCCCTCAAAAACCTGGAGCCGGCCCTGGCTTCACTGATTGGTCATGCCTGGCCGCGAACAATCAGCGACAGGCGCAGTCCGCCCGCGAATTGGTGCGGAATTTGAACTTCACTAATTGGTTGCGGCCGGCCAGCCGAATCCTGTGTATAAGTTGCATTATTCTGAAAACTTCATAAATAAACTACATACATATTCTAGAATACCCGATGCGTTAGAATCGGGCCACCATCTAGTATGAAAATATAAGGCTACTGAAGGAATCCATTATTGTGTGATCTTTGCCTCCCATTCTCTCATTATTGCATACAACTACTAAACTTGGAAAACATATAGCGACTTATGGCTGGAGTATGGACTTGATATTAATGACTGTTGATTCCATTGTGAGCTTTTATAGCACATAAGAGATTAGTATTATATCTATGTGACCTCTATCTAGATATTTACTTTTTATTAGCTAAATTGTATATTTTTGGCGGCTGTTAAAACATTTGTGTGTATCTTGATAACCTTAGAGTCATTTCCCTATATGACAATTATTATCCCGTCCTTTTTTTTTAAACATATACATATCGTGGATTATTTACCACTGAACATTGAAGCCCATAGGATTTCATCTATTATAAAGGCACTAGGTGTTGAGTTCCCGATGCTGAACAGGGGGAATATCAAACCATGACAGCTGCAGTGTCCAATTCCCCTCCAGCCGCAGTGGAGCCTGCTCAGCGGAGACGTCTGTCTCAGCGTCTGGCTCGGGAAGATAATGTGCGCTTGGTTACTGCTGATCTTCCAGGCTTAGCCATTGTAACTAGCACTGTTCTTCGGCGGGCAGATGCTCCTGGGACTCAGTCCTGCTTTTCCTCTGCTGAGCATGCCCGAGGGTCGACCTTCCATTGGAGGTCTGGGGTCACATGCTCAGGTCCTGTAGCAGCTCCTATTGGACCACTAGGAAGGTCCTTGTCTCCTACAGCTATAAAAGGTTTGCATGGCCGCACGGCCATGCGCTAGTATGAACCGATGTCATGAGCTTTGCTACTTTGTGGTCATGTCTGCATGTTGTCAGGGTTGGCTGAAATAAGCCCCTAGAATACCGGCACCTCCGGTGAGGAGTTTTGTGTGTATGAATTCAGGGCTGGCGTATAGCCACTAGAATTCTGGCTCCACCAGAGAGGAGTTGTTTGTGTGCTATGCTGACTGCATGACCACTGTTTGCTTTCTGCTCTGTTAGGTAGCTGTGATCCTCTGTGAGGTTAACAGGGCACAGCATTTTCCTATCTTAGCGATTCTGTGAAGAAACAGAGTTCGCTTATACCGAAATATAGTGCCACCAATTGCTAGCAGCAGGTTTCTCTACTGCACGGTGGACTCCGGGTTGCGAACGCACCTATTATAACACATATATATACTCGGTGCGTTCCGCCAACCCTAACACTAGGCGACTCTGTTAATTCCTCAGTATCAAATGATCAATCCACTCCACAGAGATTAAATGATATTGAAAAAAGAGAAATGGTTAAAATGTTCTTTGAGTTTGAGAATATCAGCAAAATTGAGATTACTAATCATATAGATGTTCTTTTTTTAAAACACTACATTTCATAAGGTTTAATCCCGAAAGGTTTAATTATAGCTCAGCAATCTTCTTTTCCTAATGATGCGGCATTCTCGGAAATTGGGATGCCATACGTTCGCAATGCTCTATACATATGAAGAACCTCCTTATTTCTAAACGGAATTCCCTTTGAACAAACTTTTTATCGTCAGGTTAATGGCTGTGCGATGGGGACGAGATTCGCTCCCAGTTATGCTAATCTATTCATGGGGGCACTTGAGTCTGTCCTCATCGCGCAGCCTGGCCTGACATATGGCAAATTAGCCTTTTATCGACGCTTCATTGAGGATTTGTTCTGTATATGGACCGGTACTGAGAAGGAAGCATTGGAGTTCATCTATGATCTTAACAAGAACACGTGAGGTTTATATTTCTCAGCTAACATCTCAAATGTGTCAATCCAATTTTTAGATCTTGTAATACATGTTGATGGATCCGGTTGTTTCTCTACCACTACACACTTTAAAGAAGTTGATGTAAATAGCTATCTTAGCTTCAATAGCGGCCACCTACCTAAGTGGATCCAAAATGTTCCCTATGGGCAATATTGGCGGATATGTAAAAATTGCACGCATGACTCCGTTTTCTGTAGGGAGGGCGAAATTTTGGATTACAGGTTCAAGCAGAGAGGGTATCCAAAGAAACTTATAAAGGATGCCTGTTTGAGAGCTAAATATCTCACAGAAAGAGTGTATTAGCAGTATTAAAAAGAAATATACTGAGCCATCTTCCCCTAAAGCACCATTTGGTAGGTGGAGTTTCATCACCACTTTTAACCAATCCCATGTAATGATTAGGAAACTGTTGTCAAAGTACTGGTTCATCCATAAGGGGGACCCATTGCTTTCAAGACATTTACCTGCTCATCCCAGAACGATTTTTCGCAGGAATTGGACGTTGCGCAACATGATTGCACCCAGTAACACTACATGTTCTCCAATTTTCTCAGGTCCCCAGTTATCTTCAAACTTTGGTTGTTTTGTATGTGGAATTACTAAATGTCTTTGTTGTATTTCTATTGTGAATGGGGCACGAGAATTTACATCCAATACAACAAGCACCATTTTCAAAATTAATTCATTTGTTAACTGCCAATCCACTTATGTAGTATATCTGATTGAATGTGGTTGCGGTTTACAACATGTGGGCCGCACCATACAAACGATGCACGCTGGGCTGAACAAGCATCGACAGAATATAAAAAATGGCTTTCTGTTGCACTGTCCAAACATTTTTTATTAATGCACCAAAAAATTTGGAAATCTTTAAAATTAACAATTATTGATCATGTACCCGACACTGTGGCAAATCGTTTTAGTATTTTAATAAAAAAGGGAAAGCTTCTAGATATTTAACCCCTTAACGACCGCCGATACGCCTTTTAACGGCGGCCGCTAAGGGTACTTAAACCACAGCACCGTTAATTAACGGCGCTGTGGAAAAAGTGAATAGCGCCCCCCAGAGTCAGATTTTCTCTGGGGTCTCGGTTGCCGAGGGTAGCCGAGACCCCAGAGAACATGATTCGGGGGGCTTTTACCGACCCCCGAGTTGCGATCGCCGGTAATTAACCGTTTACCGGCGGTCGCAACAAAAAAAAAAAAAACGCAATTTGCCATTTAATTTCTCTGTCCTCCGTTGTGATCGCACATCGGAGGACAGAGAAATAGGGTCCCCGATGGCCCCCGATAGCCCCCCAATACTCACCTATCTCCCCCGGTGCTCTTCGTGGCTCATATGTTCTGTATATGGACCGGTACTGAGAAGGAAGCATTGGAGTTCATCTATGATCTTAACAAGAACACGTGAGGTTTATATTTCTCAGCTAACATCTCAAATGTGTCAATCCAATTTTTAGATCTTGTAATACATGTTGATGGATCCGGTTGTTTCTCTACCACTACACACTTTAAAGAAGTTGATGTAAATAGCTATCTTAGCTTCAATAGCGGCCACCTACCTAAGTGGATCCAAAATGTTCCCTATGGGCAATATTGGCGGATACGTAAAAATTGCACGCATGACTCCGTTTTCTGTAGGGAGGGCGAAATTTTGGATTACAGGTTCAAGCAGAGAGGGTATCCAAAGAAACTTATAAAGGATGCCTGTTTGAGAGCTAAATATCTCACAGAAAGAGTGTATTAGCAGTATTAAAAAGAAATATACTGAGCCATCTTCCCCTAAAGCACCATTTGGTAGGTGGAGTTTCATCACCACTTTTAACCAATCCCATGTAATGATTAGGAAACTGTTGTCAAAGTACTGGTTCATCCATAAGGGGGACCCATTGCTTTCAAGACATTTACCTGCTCATCCCAGAACGATTTTTCGCAGGAATTGGACGTTGCGCAACATGATTGCACCCAGTAACACTACATGTTCTCCAATTTTCTCAGGTCCCCAGTTATCTTCAAACTTTGGTTGTTTTGCATGTGGAATTACTAAATGTCTTTGTTGTATTTCTATTGTGAATGGGGCACGAGAATTTACATCCAATACAACAAGCACCATTTTCAAAATTAATTCATTTGTTAACTGCCAATCCACTTATGTAGTATATCTGATTGAATGTGGTTGCGGTTTACAACATGTGGGCCGCACCATACAAACGATGCACGCTGGGCTGAACAAGCATCGACAGAATATAAAAAATGGCTTTCTGTTGCACTGTCCAAACATTTTTTATTAATGCACCAAAAAATTTGGAAATCTTTAAAATTAACAATTATTGATCATGTACCCGACACTGTGGCAAATCGTTTTAGTATTTTAATAAAAAAGGGAAAGCTTCTAGATATTTAACCCCTTAACGACCGCCGATACGCCTTTTAACGGCGGCCGCTAAGGGTACTTAAACCACAGCACCGTTAATTAACGGCGCTGTGGAAAAAGTGAATAGCGCCCCCCAGAGTCAGATTTTCTCTGGGGTCTCGGTTGCCGAGGGTAGCCGAGACCCCAGAGAACATGATTCGGGGGGCTTTTACCGACCCCCGAGTTGCGATCACCGGTAATTAACCGTTTACCGGCGGTCGCAACAAAAAAAAAAAAACGCAATTTGCCATTTAATTTCTCTGTCCTCCGTTGTGATCGCACATCGGAGGACAGAGAAATAGGGTCCCCGATGGCCCCCGATAGCCCCCCAATACTCACCTATCTCCCCCGGTGCTCCTCGTGGCTCCCCATGGGCGCCGCCATCTTTTTTCCGGGAAAAAATGGCGGGCGCATGCGCAGTGCGCCCGCCGCCCGGCACCCGGAAGATCTTTGGGGTCTCGGCTGCCGGGGGTAGCCGAGACCCCAAAGAACATGATCGGGGTTGGTTTGCACTGACCCCTGTTTTGCGATCGCCGGTAATTAACAGTTTACCGGCGACCGCAAAAAAAAAAAAAAGCGATCTGTAATTCTCTGTTCTCTGATGTGATCGCACATCAGAGGACAGAGAAATAGGGGGATTCGGGGACCCTATCATACTCACCCGGTGTCCCTGGGTCCTCTTCTGTCTCCTCCTGCCGGCTGGCTTTTTCCTCATGGCGGGCGCATGCGCAGTGCGCCCGCCATCTGCTGCCATCTGCCGGCCGGCAGGAGAGACGAGTTGGGGCTAAAATTAGGGCTAGGGTTAGGGCTAGGGTTAGGGTTAGGGCTAGGGTTAGGGTTAGGGTTGGGGCTAAATTTAGGGTTAGGGTTAGGGCTAGGGTTAGGGTTAGGGTTAGGCTACTTTCACACTAGCGTTTTTTGGCTTCTGTCGCAATGCGTCGTTGGAGAAAAAACGCATCCTGCAAAAGTGCTTGCAGGATGCGTTTTTTCTCCATTGGCTTGCATTAGCGACGCATTGCGACTAGTGTTGAGCGATACCGTCCGATACTTGAAAGTATCGGTATCGGAAAGTATCGGCCGATACCGGCAAAGTATCGGATCTAATCCGATACCGATACCCGATACCAATACAAGTCAATGGGACTCAAGTATCGGACGGTATCCCTGATGGTTCCCAGGGTCTGAAGGAGAGGAAACTCTCCTTCAGGCCCTGGGAACCATATTAATGTGTAAAATAAAGAATTAAAATAAAAAATATTGCTATACTCACCTCTCCGACGCAGCCTGCACCTTACCGAGGGAACCGGCAGCGTTCTTTGCTTAAAATGCGTGCTTTTCCTGCCTCCCGTGACGTCACGGCTTGTGATTGGTCGCGTCGCCCATGTGGCCACGACGCAACCAATCACAGCAAGCCGTGACGTAATTTCAGGTCCTTCAGGATTTTAAAATTACGTTCCGGCGTTGTGATTGGTCGCGTCGCGGTCACATGGGCGACGCGACCAATCACAAGCCGTGACGTCACGGGAGGCTGGACACGCGCGCATTTTAAAACACTAATTGCGACGGATTGCCACACGTGCGACGGATGCGTCGTGCTTTGGCGGACCGTCGGCACAATAAAAGCTACATGTAACTTTTTTGTGCGACGTGTCCTGTTGTGAATTCTGTTTGTGGGCTCCCTCTGGTGGCTACTGGTGGTACTGGTTGACTTCTGTCTTCTATCTCCAGTGCACCTGTTCCCATCAGGAAATGGGAGTTTCCTATATAGTCTGGCTTCTCACTCATTTACTTGCCGGCTATCAATGTTACTAGAGTTCCCTGTTACTTGCTACCTGCTCCAAGTCTGCTGATTCAGATAAGTTGGATCATTTGTACCTTTTTGTCCAGCGTGCATTTATGTTAATCTTGCTGCTGGAAGCTCTAGTGAACTGAAATGACCACTCCGGTGTCATGAGTTGATACCGGAGTTTAAAGTCATTTCAGGATGGTATTTTGTAGGGTTTTGAGTTGACCGCGAAGTCCACTTTTGTATTTTCTGCTATCTAGTTAGTGGGCCTCTCTTTGCTGAACCTGTATTCATACTGCGTATGTGTTTTCTTCTTAACTAACCGTCATTATATGTTGGGGGCTACTATCACTTTGGGGTTTTCTCTGGAGGCAAGCCAGGTCTGTGTTTCCTCTATTAGGGGTAGCTAGATCTCCGGCTGGTGCGAGACGTCTAGGGATAAAACGCAGGTACGTTCCCCGGCCACTGGTAGTTGTGCGTGAGGTTCAGCATCGCGGTCAGCTTAGATTCCATCTTCCTAGAGCTAGTCCTGTTTTTGCCTATGTCCCTGCCATTGGGAATCATGGCAGTATAGCCGGCCCACTGTGTTAAGTATTGGCTGAAGAAGGAGAGAAAAGAAGTTTCTGACACCTTTTTTTTTTTTTTCTCTGAAGTCTGTCTAGCCATAATTGCAGTCTGCTTCTTTCCCCTCCTCTTAATTCCTGAATGGCTTAGATATCAGCTGCTGAGAAATGGATATCCAGAGTTTAGCTTCAAATCTGAATAATCTTGCTTCTAAGGTGCAAAATATACAGGATTTCGTCATACATGCTCCTTTGTCTGAACCTAAAATTCCTATACCAGAGTTTTTTTCTGGAGATAGATCTCGTTTTTTGAATTTTAAGCACAATTGTAAATTGTATCTTTCTCTGAGATCTTACTCCGCTGGAGACCCCGCTCAGCAGGTTAAGATTGTTATTTCCTTGCTGCGGGGTGACCCCCAGAATTGGGCATTTGCATTGGCGCCAGGGGACCCTGCGCTGCTCAATGTGGATGCGTTTTTTCTGGCGCTGGGGTTGCTCTATGAGGAACCTAATCTGGAGATTCAGGATGAAAAGGCCTTGTTAGCCCTCTCTCAAGGGCATGATGAAGCTGAGGTATATTGTCAAAAATTTCGAAAATGGTCTGTGCTTACTCAGTGGAATGAGTGCGCCCTGGCGGCGAATTTCAGAGAGGGTCTCTCTGACGCCGTTAAAGATGTCATGGTGGGGTTTCCTACGCCCACAGGTCTGAATGAGTCCATGACAATGGCTATCCAGATTGACCGGCGTTTACGGGAGCGCAAACCTGTGCACCATTTGGCGGTGTCTTCTGAGCAGGCACCGGAGAATATGCAATGTGATAGAATTCTGTCCAGAAGTGAACGGCAGAATTATAGGCGTAAAAATGGGTTGTGCTTCTATTGTGGCGATTCTGCTCATGTTATATCAGCATGCTCTAAACGCACAAAAAGGGTTGATAAGTCTTTTGCAGATAGCACCTTGCAGTCTAAGTTTCTTTTGTCTGTGACTTTGATTTGTTCATTATCATCTATTACCGTGAATGCTTATGTGGACTCTGGCGCCACCCTGAGTCTTATGGATTGGTCCTTTGCCAGGCGCTGTGGGTTTAGTCTAGAGTCTCTGGAAGTCTCTATTCCTTTGAAGGGTATTGACTCCACACCATTGGCTAGGAATAAACCTCAATACTGGACACAAGTGACTATGTGTATGACTCCAGACCATCAGGAGGTGATTCGATTCCTTGTGTTGCATAATTTGCATGATGTCTTAGTGCTTGGATTGCCATGGTTACAAACTCACAACCCAGTTCTTGACTGGAAAACAATGTCCGTATTAAGCTGGGGATGTCAGGGGGTTCATGGGGGAGCACCTTTGGTTTCCATTGCTTCATCTACTCCCTCTGAGGTTCTGGCATTTTTGTCTGACTATTGTGATGTTTTTGAGGAGCCTAAACTTAGTTCGCTCCCTCCTCACAGGGATTGCGATTGTGCTATAGATTTGATTCCTGGCAGCAAATTTCCTAAGGGTCGTTTGTTCAATCTGTCTGTGCCAGAGCATGCTGCTATGCGAGAGTATATTAAGGAGTCCTTGGAAAAGGGACATATTCGTCCATCCTCATCCCCTTTAGGAGCAGGTTTTTTTTTCGTGGGTAAAAAAGATGGTTCCCTGAGGCCTTGTATTGATTATCGGCTGTTGAATAAGATTACAGTCAAATATCAGTAGCACTCTGTGTCTGTACTGCTACATACTTAGGCAGTTAACTGGTTCATGCAGCTTTACATGAACACCCGAGCCTTACACTATGGCTGGTCCAAATAACTAAAGCAATTGTTACCATCCACCTCTCGTGTCACCCCTTTTCCTCATAGTTTGTAAGCTTGCGAGCAGGGCCCTCATTCCTCCTGGTATCTATTTTGAACTGTGATTTCTGTTATGCTGTAATGTCTATTGTCTGTACAAGTCCCCTCTATAAATTGTAAAGCGCTGCGGAATATGTTGGCGCTATATAAATAAAAATTATTATTATTATTATTATCAGTATCCTTTGCCACTGTTGACTGATTTGTTTGCTCGTATCAAGGGGGCAAGGTGGTTCTCTAAGATTGACCTTCGGGGTGCGTATAATTTGGTGCGGATTAAGCAGGGAGACGAGTGGAAAACTGCATTTAATACGCCCGAGGGCCATTTTGAGTATCTGGTAATGCCTTTTGGTCTTTCTAATGCCCCTTCAGTCTTTCAGTCCTTTATGCACAATATTTTCCGTGAATATCTGGATAAATTTATGATTGTGTATTTGGATGATATTTTTATTTTTTCCGATGACTGGGAGTCGCATGTTCAACAGGTCAGGAAGGTTTTTCAGGTTTTGCGGGCCAATTCTTTGTTTGTAAAGGGTTCAAAGTGTATTTTTGGGGTTCAGAAGATCTCTTTTTTGGGGTACATTTTTTCCCCTTCTTCTATTGAGATGGATCCTGTCAAGGTTCGGGCTATTTGTGATTGGACGCAACCGACTTCCCTTAAGAGCCTTCAGAAATTCATGGGCTTTGCTAATTTCTATCGTCGATTTATATCTGGTTTTTCAAGTGTTGCTAAGCCTCTAACGGATTTGACTAAGAAGGGTGCTGATGTTTCCAATTGGTCCTCGGCGGCTGTGGAGGCCTTTCGGGAGCTTAAGCACCGCTTTTCTTATGCTCCTGTGTTGCGCCAGCCTGATGTTTCACTTCCTTTTCAGGTCGAAGTTGATGCTTCAGAGATCGGAGCGGGGGCGTTTTTGTCGCAGACAAGTTCCGATTGCTCGGTGATGAGACCATGTGCGTTCTTTTCTCGAAAATTTTCGCCCGCCGAGCGAAATTATGATGTTGGTAATCGGGAACTCTTGGCTATGAAGTGGGCCTTTGAGGAGTGGCATCATTGGCTTGAGGGTGCTAGGCATCAGGTGGTGGTCTTGACTGATCACAAGAACCTGATTTACCTTGAGTCAGCCAGGCGTCTGAATCCTAGACAGGCGCGCTGGTCGTTGTTTTTCTCCCGGTTTAATTTTGTGGTCTCATATCTACCGGGCTCGAAAAATGTGAAGGCAGATGCCCTTTCTAGGAGTTTTGAGCCTGACTCCCCTGGTGATTCTGAGCCTACGGGTATCCTTAAGGATGGGGTGATATTGTCTGCTGTCTCTCCAGACTTGCGACGTGCTTTGCAGGAGTTTCAAGTGGATAGGCCTGATCGTTGTCCGCCTGGGAGACTGTTTGTTCCAGATGAGTGGACCAGTAGAGTCATCTTGGAAGTTCATTCTTCTGTGTTGGCAGGTCACCCTGGAATCTTTGGTACCAGAGATTTGGTGGCCAGGTCCTTCTGGTGGCCTTCCCTGTCTCGGGATGTGTGTACTTTTGTACAGTCTTGTGATGTTTGTGCTCGGGCCAAGCCTTGCTGTTCTCGGGCTAGTGGATTGTTGTTGCCCTTACCTATTCCGAAGAGGCCTTGGACGCACATCTCTATGGACTTTATTTCGGATCTCCCGGTTTCTCAGAAAATGACCGTCATCTGGGTGGTGTGTGACCGTTTTTCTAAAATGGTTCATTTGGTACCCTTGCCCAAGTTGCCTTCTTCATCGGAGTTGGTGCCTCTGTTTTTTCAGAATGTGGTTCGTCTACATGGTATCCCGGAAAACATTGTTTCTGACAGGGGATCCCAATTTGTGTCTAGATTTTGGCGGGCGTTCTGTGCCAGGATGGGCATTGATTTGTCTTTTTCATCTGCTTTCCATCCTCAGACGAATGGCCAGACAGAGCGAACTAATCAGACCTTGGAGACTTATTTGAGGTGTTTTGTGTCTGCTGATCAGGATGACTGGGTCGCCTTTTTGCCGTTGGCGGAGTTTGCCCTTAATAATCGGGCTAGTTCTGCCACTCTGGTTTCTCCTTTCTTCTGCAATTCGGGGTTTCACCCTCGTTTTTCATCGGGTCAGGTGGAATCTTCGGATTGTCCTGGAGTGGACACTGTGGTGGATAGATTGCACCAGATTTGGAGTCATGTGGTGGACAACTTGAAGTTGTCCCAGGAGAAGACTCAGCAGTTTGCTAATCGTCGTCGTCGTGCTGGTAATCGTCTTCGCGTTGGGGACTTGGTGTGGTTATCTTCTCGTTTTGTCCCTATGAAGGTCTCTTCTCCTAAGTTTAAACCTCGGTTCATAGGTCCTTATAAGATTTTGGAGATTCTTAATCCTGTATCGTTTCGTTTGGACCTACCAGCATCTTTCACTATTCATAATGTCTTCCATCGGTCCTTGTTGCGGAGGTACGAGATACCGGTTGTTCCTTCTGTTGAGCCTCCTGCTCCTGTATTGGTGCAGGGTGAATTGGAGTATGTTGTGGAGAAGATTTTGGACTCTCGCATTTCCAGACGGAGACTTCAATATTTGGTCAAGTGGAAGGGATACGGTCAGGAGGATAATTCTTGGGTGACTGCCTCTGATGTTCATGCCTCTGGTTTGGTTCGCGCTTTTCATAGGGCTCGTCCAGATCGCCCTGGTGGTTCTCATGAGGGTTCGGTGCCCCCTCCTCAAGGGGGGGATACTGTTGTGAATTCTGTTTGTGGGCTCCCTCTGGTGGCTACTGGTGGTACTGGTTGACTTCTGTCTTCTATCTCCAGTGCACCTGTTCCCATCAGGAAATGGGAGTTTCCTATATAGTCTGGCTTCTCACTCATTTACTTGCCGGCTATCAATGTTACCAGAGTTCCCTGTTACTTGCTACCTGCTCCAAGTCTGCTGATTCAGATAAGTTGGATCATTTGTACCTTTTTGTCCAGCGTGCATTTATGTTAATCTTGCTGCTGGAAGCTCTAGTGAACTGAAATGACCACTCCGGTGTCATGAGTTGATACCGGAGTTTAAAGTCATTTCAGGATGGTATTTTGTAGGGTTTTGAGTTGACCGCGAAGTCCACTTTTGTATTTTCTGCTATCTAGTTAGTGGGCCTCTCTTTGCTGAACCTGTATTCATACTGCGTATGTGTTTTCTTCTTAACTAACCGTCATTATATGTTGGGGGCTACTATCACTTTGGGGTTTTCTCTGGAGGCAAGCCAGGTCTGTGTTTCCTCTATTAGGGGTAGCTAGATCTCCGGCTGGTGCGAGACGTCTAGGGATAAAATGCAGGTACGTTCCCCGGCCACTGGTAGTTGTGCGTGAGGTTCAGCATCGCGGTCAGCTTAGATTCCATCTTCCTAGAGCTAGTCCTGTTTTTGCCTATGTCCCTGCCATTGGGAATCATGACAGTGTCCGCCATTTCCGACCGCGCATGCGCGGCCGGAACTCCGCCCCCGCCTCCCGGCACCTCACAATGGGGCAGCGGATGCGTTGAAAAAACAGCATCCGCTGCACCCGTTGTGCGGAGCTTACAACGCTAGCATCGGTACGTCGGCCCGACACACTGCGATGGGCCGAGTACGACGCTAGTGTGAAAGTAGCCTTAGGCTTCTTTCACACTTGCGTCGGTACGGGGCGGTCGCAATGCGTCGGCCCGACGTACCGACGCACGTTGTGAAAATTGTGCACAACGTGGGCAGCGGATGCAGTTTTTCAACGCATCCGCTGCCCAGTCTATGTCCTGGGGAGGAGGGGGCAGAGTTATGGCCACGCATGCGCGGAAATGGCGGACGCGACGTACAAAAAAAAGGTTACATTGAACTTTTTTTGTGACGACGGGGCTAAAGTTATGGTTAGGGTTGGGGCTAAAGTTAGGGTTAGGGTTGGGGCTAAAGTTAGGGTTAGAGTTGGGATTAGGGTTAGGGTTTGGATTAGGGGTTGGGATTAGGTTACGTTTGGGATTAGGGTTACGTTTGGGATTAGGGTTGGGATTAGGGTTAGGGGTGTGTTGGATTTAGGGTTTTGATTAGGGTTATGGTTAGGGTTGAGATTAGGGCTGTTTTGGGGTTAGGGTTGTGATTAGTGTTGAGCATTCCGATACCGCAAGTATCGGGTATCGGCCGATACTTGCGGTATCGGAATTCCGATACCGGTATTCCGATACTTGCCGCGTATCGGATACCGGAATCGGAAGTTCCAAGATTCAAAATTCAGAAATTCAGCCAATGAGAATGATTCCAAGTGTGGGCACATCCTGTTTAGCATGGAGGGCATGAAACTACTGGCAAGGCTGTGATTGGCTGCTGAAATGATGTCATGATGCAGTTTAAAAGTCGCTGGCGCCATTTTCCGATCACTCTGCTGTGAATTCAGTTAGTGACAGGACGCTGTTTGCTGACTGAGGGACAGTTTAGAGATAGCGATTTGCTTCTTTGTGCTTTCCAAAGGCTAATTTAGCAACCGCTGTGTTCACCTACTATTCACCTTGCTTTTGCCTTGTAGCGCTGTTTTCACAGCGGTCTGCAAGGTCTGTGTGTGTGTGTGTGTGAGTGCAGCCCACTCTCTAGTCTGAGTGCAGCCACATAGGCCATCCATAGCTGGTTGTATTCAGTTCAGGGAGGGTGGTTCATTGCCTCATACTGTTCTTTTTTTTTTTTTTTTTTCAAGTAGTGTAGTCTGCTGCTAATTTATTCAAAAAAATCCTATTAGTATCTTTCCACCCGTCTCCAGCTAATTTGTGGAAAAACACTACATAGGATAAAGTAGAGGAGGGTTTTTGGGCCTTGCAGCGCCGTTTACGGCTGTCTGCACGGTCTCCGTGTGACTGCAGCTCGCCCTGTAGTCTGTGAGCAGCCGTAGCCTGGTTGTCTGCAGCTCAGGGTTGTTCACTGCGTCATACCGCCAAATCAATTTTAATTTTTTTTCAAGTAGTGTAGTCTGCTGCTAATTAATTTAAAAAAATCCTATTAGTGTCTTTCCACCCGTCTCCAGCTAATTTGTGGAAAAACACTACATAGGATAAAGTAGAGGAGGGTTTTTGGGCCTTGCAGCGCCGTTTACGGCTGTCTGCACGGTCTCCGTGTGACTGCAGCTCGCCCTGTAGTCTGTGAGCAGCCGTAGCCTGGTTGTCTGCAGCTCAGGGTTGTTCACTGCGTCATACCGCCAAATCAATTTTAATTTTTTTTCAAGTAGTGTAGTCTGCTGCTAATTAATTTAAAAAAATCCTATTAGTGTCTTTCCACCCGTCTCCAGCTAATTTGTGGAAAAACACTACATAGGATAAAGTAGAGGAGGGTTTTTGGGCCTTGCAGCGCCGTTTACGGCTGTCTGCACGGTCTCCGTGTGACTGCAGCTCGCCCTGTAGTCTGTGAGCAGCCGTAGCCTGGTTGTCTCCAGCTCAGGTTTGTTCACTGCGTCATACCGCCAAATCAATTTTAATTTTTTTTCAAGTAGTGTAGTCTGCTGCTAATTAATTTAAAAAAATCCTATTAGTGTCTTTCCACCCGTCTCCAGCTAATTTGTGGAAAAACACTACATAGGATAAAGTAGAGGAGGGTTTTTGGGCCTTGCAGCGCCGTTTACGTCTGTCTGCACGGTCTCTGTGTGACTGCAGCTCTATCTGTTGTCAGTTCAGCCCCCAAAAAAGAAATAAATAATAAAGTTCACCAAACACACCAGTTACACCACTTTACATTTGTGTAGGCCACATTAGCTCATATTAAACTCTAGTCCACACTTTAGAAAATTAGTGTTTCTTATACCTGTTAGGAGGAGTTGCTCAGGAATAAGCACACAAATCCGTTAGTACTTTTCTGCTTATCTTTATCAGTCAACCAAGATGAAGAAGGCAGTGAGTAAGGCACGTGGGCGTGGGCGCGGAGCAGGGAGGGGACGTGGGGATTCTGTGCCTGCTGCGGGCACCGGTGACTCATCAGCACCCACTTTCACCAGGCAACAGTCGTTCATGCGCAGCTTTGTGTCAGAGCGCCGTACACCGCTGCTGCGTGAAGACCAAATTGAAGCCGTTGTCGGATGGATGGCAGCTAATGCATCAACTTCCATTAGTGCCACATCCTCTCAGACACAGAGCACTGGAGAGCAGCCATCTGTCTCTTCACCACCTGCCAAATTGCCCAGGCAGACAGAGAGCCCAGGACAGGAGCCGTCTCTACTTCTGTTCTCTGAATCTCTTGGCTTGGAAACAGGGGGCCAGCCAAGCAGCATTGGAGAAATGGAAGAAGAGGCAGGGTGCAGTGATGCCCAACAGCTTTTTCTGTCTTCCTCTGAAGAGGCGGGTGGGCCAGTGGCTCCGGTCACCACATCGCAGGCCGCATCAGCTGATGATGACACTCAGGTGCCACTTACTGGTGCGTGCTCTGCTGCTGAGACTACCCAGGAGGAGCAGTTGGGGGCAGAGGGTAGTGTAGATGATGAGGTCCTCGACCCATCTTGGCGTGAGGGACAGGAAGGTGGTGGGAGCAGCTCTGAGGAAGAGATTCCCCGTACGGCCCAAAGAGGGAGAGGGAGGGGGAAGACTGCGGATCCTGCAGCCTCCGCTTTGGCACCCGTTAGGAGCATGTCTCTTCCAAAAGCCAAAAAGGGCGCTCCCAAGACTTGCAGTGCCTGGTCCTTTTTTGACACAGTTGCAGATGATATTTGCTATGTCAGATGCAA
Organism: Ranitomeya variabilis; assembly: GCF_051348905.1. Lineage (NCBI taxonomy): Eukaryota > Metazoa > Chordata > Amphibia > Anura > Dendrobatidae > Ranitomeya > Ranitomeya variabilis. The sequence continues at coordinate 533,776,541 of NC_135232.1, read as the reverse complement.
GGTGTGTCATCAAAAAGTCAAAAGAGGGAAAAATGTCAGCAACCTCAATACCTCCAAAATGTGGAAACATGTGCGCAACAGGCACCCGGCGGAGTTAGAAAAACACACTGAAGAGGTAGGCCAACCAACAGCGGCAGCTACCACCTCTTCAGCTCGTGTTGCCTCTTCCTCTAGCTCACACGCAGCTGGTTCGGCTTCCTCCCAGGATCGCCGTGGAAGAACCTCTGGCCCTGTTGTCCAGAGACCCGCTGTAATTCCACCCGCAGCACCACTTTCCCAGTCATCCACACACTCCCAGCCCAGTCTACAGCCATCGGTAGTACAGGCATGGGAAAAAAGGCGGCCTTTCTCGTCAAACCACCCACGAGCACAGGCTCTGACTGCAGGCATTGCCAAACTTCTGTCACTGGAAATGCTGTCATTCAGGCTGGTGGAGACTGACAGCTTCCGTGACTTGATGTCATTGGCAGTCCCACAGTACAATGTGCCCAGCCGCTTTTACTTCAGCAGGCAAGCCGTCCCTGCCCTGCACAAGCATGTGGAGGGACACATAAAACACGCGCTACTGAACGCCGTCAGTAGCAAGGTCCACCTCACCACCGATGCGTGGACCAGTCAACATGGACAGGGGCGATACCTTTCCCTCACTGCCCATTGGGTTAATGTCATTGAGCCGGGTACAGACCGTGCGAGTGGCGCAGGACGTGTCCTGCCCACTCCAAGGATTGCAGGAATCCATTCTGTACGCATTGACTCCTCCTCTTACACCAGTTCCTCAGAATCATCGCTGCAGGAGCCGTCACAGTCCACCTCCACATGGACCCGTGATGAACGTGTACCTGTTACGACCGACATGAGCACAGCCGTGGCCAAACGTCAACAGGCCGTGTTGAAATTAATTTTTTTGGGGAATCGTAGCCACACAGCGCAGGAGCTCTGGAATGCCATCAAGCAGGAGAGCGATGTGTGGTTTGTGCCAGCGAATCTCCAGCCAGGCATGGTAGTGTGTGATAATGGCCGAAATCTGGTGGCAGCTCTGGGCCTCGGCAACCTCACTCACATCCCATGTCTGGCACATGTGCTCAATTTGGTCGTGCAGAGCTTTTTGAGGGACTATCCGGATCTTGATGCACTGCTGCACAAGGTCCGCCTAGAGTGTGCTCACTTGCGGCGTTCCAGCACGGCAAAAGCGCGCATTGCGACTCTGCAGCGCCGACACCGCCTGCCGGAACATCGCATCATATGTGACCTACCTACCAGGTGGAATTCCACGTTACATATGTTGGAGCGGTTGTGTGAGCAGCAGCAAGCTGTAATGGAGTACCAGCTGCTTCAGGCGCAAAGAAGTCGCACTCAGCGCCGTACAGACTTCACAACCACAGAGTGGGCCACTATGAATGACGTCTGCCAGGTTTTGCGTCCCTTTGATTATTCCACGCGGATGGCGAGTGCAGATGATGCACTAGTCAGCATGACTGTCCCCCTTATCTGCCTGCTTGAAAAATCACTGCAAGCGCTAAGGGATGATGTTGTGGAAGAGGTGGAGGATGAGGATTCACCATTTCCATCATCTTCTGGACAGTCAGCGCCACGTGGTTCCTCACAAACGCTTAGGCAGGGGACAGTTTGTGAGGAGGATGAGGAGGAGTCAATGGAGGAGGAAGACGTCCGTCCAGAGGAGGGAGTTACTGAATTGTCCAGTACTCAGTGTGTACAGCGAGGGTGGGGTGATGACGAGCGGGCAGAGATCACGCCTCCAGCAGGGGACAGCGTTTCTTGGGCAGTTGGCAGTCTGCAGCACATGGTGGATTACATGCTGCAGTGCCTGAGAAACGACCGCCGCATCGCCCACATTCTCAACATGTCTGATTATTGGGTGTTCACCCTCCTCGATCCTCGCTACCGGGACAACGTAGAAAGCCTCATCACACCGTTGAACCGTGAGCGAAAAATGCGGGAGTACCAAGACACACTGGTCAATTCCATCATCTTCTCCATTCCAACTGAGAGAAGTGCTGCTAGTGCATTACAAAGCAGCTCAGTGCGTCCAGGCAGTGGTGGAGGCTCTGCACAAAGAGGGAGCAGAAGCAGTGCCTCTGCCCAAGGCAAGACCAGTATGGCCCAACTGTGGCACAGTTTTCTGTGCCCCCCACAAAAGTCTACACCATCACAGACGGCTCCAGTCAGCAGGAGGCAACGGTTCCGTCAGATGGTGACAGACTACATGTCTTGCCCTCTTGCTGTACTCCCAGACGGCTCTTCCCCTTTCAAGTTTTGGGTCTCAAAGCTGGATACATGGCCAGAGCTAAGCCAGTATGCATTGGAGGTGCTGTCTTGCCCTGCGGCCAGTGTATTATCGGAACGTGTCTTTAGTGCTGCAGGTGGTGTACTAACTGACCGTCGCATGCGACTATCCTCCGATAACGTTGACCGGCTTACTTTCCTGAAAATGAACAAGGCCTGGATCTCGCAGGAATTTGCCACTCCTCCTCCTGATTAAATAATTAGGTCACTGTATACGTTATCCAGGTCTCCTGTTGTGTTCATCTTTCTACCACCTGAACTTAAATTCCTGTGCTCCAACACCGCCAGTTGAGGCTCAGAAGTGCCGTCTGCACAGTCAAAACATACGACCCAGTGTTATTGGGTTTCAGTAACGTCAGCTGATCCCCAGCTGTGTAGCCGGCAATGTGTCATGCGACCGCCACGCTGACACAACAACTGAAATGTAAGGGAATCTGTCCCCCCCCCCCCAAGGCGTTTGTTACTGAAAGAGCCACCTTGTGCAGCAGTAATGCTGCACAAGGAAAAGGTAGCTATTTTTGTTTAGCTCCTTGCACACGCAGAACTTAACACTTATAAAATGTGTCCCCTGCAACCGTAAAACCGTCCCGGAGGTGGGACTTTCCTTCGTAATGTGACGCAGCACAGCCGTCATTCCTACCCCCCCGGCGCCGCGCACCGGCTCCTCAGCGTTGTTTTATTCCGTCCCGGAGCCTGCGCTGTTATGTTATCCCGTGGCCAGGCACACTTAGCGCTGCCCGTGCGGGTGCGCTGGCCGAGATCCCGCCTCGCAGTGTCGTCTAATGTAATCCCACCGCGGGCCTGTGATCCGTGCCCGTGCGCAGTGCATATCCTCGCCTCTCACTCCCCTCCCTACGGCTTCTTCAGACTGTGCGATGTCAGCTGGTCCCTAATAGCATGCCACGGCCGTGACACCGCACAGTCTGAAAAAGCCGTAGGGAGGGGAGTGATAGGCGAGGATATGCACTGCGCACGGGCACGGATCACAGGCCCGCGGTGGGATTACATTAGACGACACTGCGAGGCGGGATCTCGGCCAGCGCACCCGCACAGGCGCAGCCAGCCTGACACCAAATGATGTCAGAAGACGGGCAGCGCAAAATGTGTGCATGGCCAAGGGCTAACCTAACAGCGCAGGCTCCGGGACAGATTCAAACAACGCTGAGGAGGCGGCGCACGGCGCCAAGGGGGTAAAAATGATGGCTGTGCTGCGTCACACGACAAAGGAAAGTTCCACCTACCGGACGGTTTAACGCTGTGAGGGGACACATTTCATAACTGTTAGGTTCCGCATGTGCAAGGACCATAATTAAAAGAGCTAAGTTTACCTTTTCCAGCATTAGTGCTGTACACAATGGCTCTTTCAGCTACAAACGCCTGGGGGGGGGGGGGTTAAAGGTTTCCTTTCAACTTGCTCGAGTGCAGGCTTCGGCCTACACTCCGCTCCCCCTGCTCCTCCTGCTGACCCTGGGCTCTAACACCGCCAGTTGGGGCCCGGTACTGCTAGCTGCACAGAGAAAAACACCAGCCAATGTGTCAGTGGGGTTCAGCACCGCCAGCTGTTCCCCTGCTGTGCAGCCGGCATCGTGTCCTGCAAAAGCCACGCAGACACAAGAACTGAAATTGAAGGGAACCTGTCCCCCCTCCCCCAGGCGTTTTTACGTTATCCAGCCACCTTGTACAGCGGTAATGCTGCATGTGTGCAAGGTGGCTCAGAAACGTACTCTCCTCGCACATGTGGAACTGAAAACACGTCTGCAATGTGTCCTCTGTGTGACCATTTAACCGTCCCGGTGGTGTGACTTTCCTTTGTAATGACACGCTGCAACCCCCTTGGTAGCGCTGCCCGTCTTCTGGCATCATTGTTTGGCTGGCTGCGCCTCTGCGGCCGCCCTGACCCACACAACGCCCCTCGGTGTCTTATTTATTGGGACTGCGAGGGTGTGATTGATGGGCAGGATCAGTGCATCAGTTCGCCTGTCCCTCCTCTCCTTCCGCCTTCTTCGGACTGTGCGGCTTCATGGCCGTGGCATGCGATAAGGGATCAGATGACGCCGCACAGTCTGAAGCGGGTGTAAGGACCCGAGTGTGAGAGGCCAACATATGTGCTGCGCCAGGCCCTGAATCCCAGCCCCGCAGTGTTTTGACAATGTTAAGACACTGCGGGGCTGGGATTCATGGTCATCGCGAAACGCACCGGCCGACATTAAATGATGTCAGAAGATGGGCAGCGCTAACAGCGCTAGGCCAGGGGATAACACGACAGCGCAGACTCCTGTACAGCAAATAACAACGCTCAGGAGGCTGCACCCAGCACCAAGGTGGGATTCTTGACATCTGTGCTGCGTCTCATTACAAAGGGAACTCGCGCCTCCAACACAGTTTGACTGTATAAAGGGCTAAATGTAATACGTGTTTCATTCAGCGTGTGCAAGGAGCGAAATTAAAAGAGCAACCTTTGACTTGTGCAGCACTACTGCTGCATAAGCTGTGGCTCTTCTACTTTATAACCCCTGAGGGGGGGTTAAAGGTTACCTTTGAAATTGGTTCAAGTAGGCTTCGGCCTACACTCTGCTCCCCCTGCAGAGCCCGGGCTCCAACACCGCTAGTTGCTGTCCGGAAGTGCTGGCTGCACAGAGCCAAACACCTCGCCAATGTGTCAGTGGGGTCCAGCACCGCCAGCTGTTCCCCTGCTGTGTAGCCGGCAACGTGTCCTGCGACCGCCACGCAGACACAACAGACCCAAAGCTGCCGCCAGTGCAGGCTTCGGCCTACACTCCCCTCCCCCTGCTCCTGCTCCTCCTCCTCCTGCTGACCCTGGGCTCTAACAAACCGCCAGTTGGGGCCCAGATGTGCTAGCTGCACAGAGAAAAACACCAGCCAATGTGTCAGTGGGGTCCAGCACCGCCAGCTGTTCCCCTGCTGTGCAGCCGGCAACGTGTCCTGCAAAAGCCACGCAGACACAAGAACTGAAATTGAAGGGAACCTGTCCCCCCTCCCCCAGGCGTTTTTACGTTATCCAGCCACCTTGTACAGCGGTAATGCTGCATGTGTGCAAGGTGGCTCAGAAACGTACTCTCCTCGCACATGTGGAACTGAAAACACGTCTGCAATGTGTCCTCTGTGTGACCATTTAACCGTCCCGGTGGTGTGACTTTCCTTTGTAATGACACGCTGCAACCCCCTTGGTAGCGCTGCCCGTCTTCTGGCATCATTGTTTGGCTGGCTGCGCCTCTGCGGCCGCCCTGACCCACACAACGCCCCTCGGTGTCTTATTTATTGGGACTCCGAGGGTGTGATTGATGGGCAGGATCAGTGCATCAGTTCGCCTGTCCCTCCTCTCCTTCTGCCTTCTTCGGACTGTGCGGCTTCATGGCCGTGGCATGCGATAAGGGATCAGATGACGCCGCACAGTCTGAAGCGGGTGTAAGGACCCGAGTGTGAGAGGCCAACATATGTGCTGCGCCAGGCCCTGAATCCCAGCCCCGCAGTGTTTTGACAATGTTAAGACACTGCGGGGCTGGGATTCATGGTCATCGCGAAACGCACCGGCCGACATTAAATGATGTCAGAAGATGGGCAGCGCTAACAGCGCTAGGCCAGGGGATAACACGACAGCGCAGACTCCTGTACAGCAAATAACAACGCTCAGGAGGCTGCACCCAGCACCAAGGTGGGATTCTTGACATCTGTGCTGCGTCTCATTACAAAGGGAACTCGCGCCTCCAACACAGTTTGACTGTATAAAGGGCTAAATGTTATACGTGTTTCATTCAGCGTGTGCAAGGAGCGAAATTAAAAGAGCAACCTTTGACTTGTGCAGCACTACTGCTGCATAAGCTGTGGCTCTTCTACTTTCTAACCCCTGAGGGGGGGTTAAAGGTTACCTTTGAAATTGGTTCAAGTAGGCTTCGGCCTACACTCTGCTCCCCCTGCAGAGCCCGGGCTCCAACACCGCTAGTTGCTGTCCGGAAGTGCTGGCTGCACAGAGCCAAACACCTCGCCAATGTGTCAGTGGGGTCCAGCACCGCCAGCTGTTCCCCTGCTGTGTAGCCGGCAACGTGTCCTGCGACCGCCACGCAGACACAGCAGACCCAAAGCTGCCGCCAGTGCAGGCTTCGGCCTACACTCCCCTCCCCCTGCTCCTGCTCCTCCTCCTCCTGCTGACCCTGGGCTCTAACAAACCGCCAGTTGGGGCCCAGATGTGCTAGCTGCACAGAGAAAAACACCAGCCAATGTGTCAGTGGGGTCCAGCACCGCCAGCTGTTCCCCTGCTGTGCAGCCGGCAACGTGTCCTGCAAAAGCCACGCAGACACAAGAACTGAAATTGAAGGGAACCTGTCCCCCCTCCCCCAGGCGTTTTTACGTTATCCAGCCACCTTGTACAGCGGTAATGCTGCATGTGTGCAAGGTGGCTCAGAAACGTACTCTCCTCGCACATGTGGAACTGAAAACACGTCTGCAATGTGTCCTCTGTGTGACCATTTAACCGTCCCGGTGGTGTGACTTTCCTTTGTAATGACACGCTGCAACCCCCTTGGTAGCGCTGCCCGTCTTCTGGCATCATTGTTTGGCTGGCTGCGCCTCTGCGGCCGCCCTGACCCACACAACGCCCCTCGGTGTCTTATTTATTGGGACTGCGAGGGTGTGATTGATCGGCAGGATCAGTGCATCAGTTCGCCTGTCCCTCCTCTCCTTCCGCCTTCTTCGGACTGTGCGGCTTCATGGCCGTGGCATGCGATAAGGGATCAGATGACGCCGCACAGTCTGAAGCGGGTGTAAGGACCCGAGTGTGAGAGGCCAACATATGTGCTGCGCCAGGCCCTGAATCCCAGCCCCGCAGTGTTTTGACAATGTTAAGACACTGCGGGGCTGGGATTCATGGTCATCGCGAAACGCACCGGCCGACATTAAATGATGTCAGAAGATGGGCAGCGCTAACAGCGCTAGGCCAGGGGATAACACGACAGCGCAGACTCCTGTACAGCAAATAACAACGCTCAGGAGGCTGCACCCAGCACCAAGGTGGGATTCTTGACATCTGTGCTGCGTCTCATTACAAAGGGAACTCGCGCCTCCAACACAGTTTGACTGTATAAAGGGCTAAATGTTATACGTGTTTCATTCAGCGTGTGCAAGGAGCGAAATTAAAAGAGCAACCTTTGACTTGTGCAGCACTACTGCTGCATAAGCTGTGGCTCTTCTACTTTCTAACCCCTGAGGGGGGGTTAAAGGTTACCTTTGAAATTGGTTCAAGTAGGCTTCGGCCTACACTCTGCTCCCCCTGCAGAGCCCGGGCTCCAACACCGCTAGTTGCTGTCCGGAAGTGCTGGCTGCACAGAGCCAAACACCTCGCCAATGTGTCAGTGGGGTCCAGCACCGCCAGCTGTTCCCCTGCTGTGTAGCCGGCAACGTGTCCTGCGACCGCCACGCAGACACAACAGACCCAAAGCTGCCGCCAGTGCAGGCTTCGGCCTACACTCCCCTCCCCCTGCTCCTGCTCCTCCTCCTCCTGCTGACCCTGGGCTCTAACAAACCGCCAGTTGGGGCCCAGATGTGCTAGCTGCACAGAGAAAAACACCAGCCAATGTGTCAGTGGGGTCCAGCACCGCCAGCTGTTCCCCTGCTGTGCAGCCGGCAACGTGTCCTGCAAAAGCCACGCAGACACAAGAACTGAAATTGAAGGGAACCTGTCCCCCCTCCCCCAGGCGTTTTTACGTTATCCAGCCACCTTGTACAGCGGTAATGCTGCATGTGTGCAAGGTGGCTCAGAAACGTACTCTCCTCGCACATGTGGAACTGAAAACACGTCTGCAATGTGTCCTCTGTGTGACCATTTAACCGTCCCGGTGGTGTGACTTTCCTTTGTAATGACACGCTGCAACCCCCTTGGTAGCGCTGCCCGTCTTCTGGCATCATTGTTTGGCTGGCTGCGCCTCTGCGGCCGCCCTGACCCACACAACGCCCCTCGGTGTCTTATTTATTGGGACTGCGAGGGTGTGATTGATGGGCAGGATCAGTGCATCAGTTCGCCTGTCCCTCCTCTCCTTCCGCCTTCTTCGGACTGTGCGGCTTCATGGCCGTGGCATGCGATAAGGGATCAGATGACGCCGCACAGTCTGAAGCGGGTGTAAGGACCCGAGTGTGAGAGGCCAACATATGTGCTGCGCCAGGCCCTGAATCCCAGCCCCGCAGTGTTTTGACAATGTTAAGACACTGCGGGGCTGGGATTCATGGTCATCGCGAAACGCACCGGCCGACATTAAATGATGTCAGAAGATGGGCAGCGCTAACAGCGCTAGGCCGGGGATAACACGACAGCGCAGACTCCTGTACAGCAAATAACAACGCTCAGGAGGCTGCACCCAGCACCAAGGTGGGATTCTTGACATCTGTGCTGCGTCTCATTACAAAGGGAACTCGCGCCTCCAACACAGTTTGACTGTATAAAGGGCTAAATGTTATACGTGTTTCATTCAGCGTGTGCAAGGAGCGAAATTAAAAGAGCAACCTTTGACTTGTGCAGCACTACTGCTGCATAAGCTGTGGCTCTTCTACTTTCTAACCCCTGAGGGGGGGTTAAAGGTTACCTTTGAAATTGGTTCAAGTAGGCTTCGGCCTACACTCTGCTCCCCCTGCAGAGCCCGGGCTCCAACACCGCTAGTTGCTGTCCGGAAGTGCTGGCTGCACAGAGCCAAACACCTCGCCAATGTGTCAGTGGGGTCCAGCACCGCCAGCTGTTCCCCTGCTGTGTAGCCGGCAACGTGTCCTGCGACCGCCACGCAGACACAACAGACCCAAAGCTGCCGCCAGTGCAGGCTTCGGCCTACACTCCCCTCCCCCTGCTCCTGCTCCTCCTCCTCCTGCTGACCCTGGGCTCTAACAAACCGCCAGTTGGGGCCCAGATGTGCTAGCTGCACAGAGAAAAACACCAGCCAATGTGTCAGTGGGGTCCAGCACCGCCAGCTGTTCCCCTGCTGTGCAGTCGGCAACGTGTCCTGCAAAAGCCACGCAGACACAAGAACTGAAATTGAAGGGAACCTGTCCCCCCTCCCCCAGGCGTTTTTACGTTATCCAGCCACCTTGTACAGCGGTAATGCTGCATGTGTGCAAGGTGGCTCAGAAACGTACTCTCCTCGCACATGTGGAACTGAAAACACGTCTGCAATGTGTCCTCTGTGTGACCATTTAACCGTCCCGGTGGTGTGACTTTCCTTTGTAATGACACGCTGCAACCCCCTTGGTAGCGCTGCCCGTCTTCTGGCATCATTGTTTGGCTGGCTGCGCCTCTGCGGCCGCCCTGACCCACACAACGCCCCTCGGTGTCTTATTTATTGGGACTGCGAGGGTGTGATTGATGGGCAGGATCAGTGCATCAGTTCGCCTGTCCCTCCTCTCCTTCCGCCTTCTTCGGACTGTGCGGCTTCATGGCCGTGGCATGTGATAAGGGATCAGATGACGCCGCACAGTCTGAAGCGGGTGTAAGGACCCGAGTGTGAGAGGCCAACATATGTGCTGCGCCAGGCCCTGAATCCCAGCCCCGCAGTGTTTTGACAATGTTAAGACACTGCGGGGCTGGGATTCATGGTCATCGCGAAACGCACCGGCCGACATTAAATGATGTCAGAAGATGGGCAGCGCTAACAGCGCTAGGCCAGGGGATAACACGACAGCGCAGACTCCTGTACAGCAAATAACAACGCTCAGGAGGCTGCACCCAGCACCAAGGTGGGATTCTTGACATCTGTGCTGCGTCTCATTACAAAGGGAACTCGCGCCTCCAACACAGTTTGACTGTATAAAGGGCTAAATGTTATACGTGTTTCATTCAGCGTGTGCAAGGAGCGAAATTAAAAGAGCAACCTTTGACTTGTGCAGCACTACTGCTGCATAAGCTGTGGCTCTTCTACTTTCTAACCCCTGAGGGGGGGTTAAAGGTTACCTTTGAAATTGGTTCAAGTAGGCTTCGGCCTACACTCTGCTCCCCCTGCAGAGCCCGGGCTCCAACACCGCTAGTTGCTGTCCGGAAGTGCTGGCTGCACAGAGCCAAACACCTCGCCAATGTGTCAGTGGGGTCCAGCACCGCCAGCTGTTCCCCTGCTGTGCAGCCGGCAACGTGTCCTGCAAAAGCCACACAGACACTTGCTCTTTGACCTTCTGCTCCCCATCCTGGTTCCAGTACCGTCAGCTGGTTCCGGGCAGAGCCTTTGGCTTAGGTGCCTCCCTTTGGTATCCGAGTTCCACCAACGTCAGGTGGTCCTTGGTAGTGCTTTCAGGCACGGGTACCTCCTGCTTAGTAACCGGGTTCCAGTAACGTCAGCTGGTCCTCGGTAGTTCCATTGGCTCTTGGACCTTCGGCTACCCATCCGGGTTCCAGCACCGTCAGCTGGTTCTCGGCAGTGTCTTTTGCTCTTGTACCTTCTGCTCCCCATCCTGGTTCCAGTACCGTCAGCTGGTTCCGGGCAGAGCCTTTGGCTTAGGTGCCTCCCTCTGGGTATCTGAGTTCCACCAACGTCAGGTGGTCCTTGGTAGTGCTTTCAGCACAGGTACCTCCTGCTTAGTAACCGGGTTCCAGTAACGTCAGCTGGTCCTCGGTCGTTCCATTGGCTCTTGGACCTTCGGGTAGCCATCCGAGTTCCAGTTCCATCAGCTGGTTCTCGGCATTTTCTCAGCCTTCTTGTACCTTCTGCTACATTTCCAAGTTCAAGAGACTAAACACGATGACCCGGAAGACCACCCCTAAGATGACGACGACACCAGAGACGACAACCACCGTGATGACGACGACCCTGGAGACGATGACCCTGAAGACCACCCCGATGACGACGACCCCGGAGACCACCCCGATGACGACGACCCCGGAGACGACGACCCTGGAGACGACGACGACCTGGAAGACCGAGAAGCAGAAGAACAAGAGGCTGCAGAACAAAGAGCAGAAGGACATTAAGCATAACACAAAATATCAGAGCAAAAAATATTATGTAAATTATAAGCAGAAGAAGACTAAGCAGTGTATGGGGGTGAGTCCGTTCCTCCTCGTGGTGCCCCTGGATAAAGCCTGATGCTGCAGGCCAAACTGAACGCGGACAAATGTAACTGTTTTGTGACAGGCAGAACGGAAGGTGTAATCTTCAAACTTTTATAGATAACAACTACGGGAATGCCTGTCACAAATAAGAATATGATGAAGAAGTAGAATATGATGAAGATAATAGTAAACTAAAAACAATATGAACAATGTAACCCAAAAAATAATAGGTAGAAGATGAAGAAGAAGATGAATAAGGTGAAGAAGTTGATGTCAAAGAAGCTGATGATGAGGATAATTAAGAAGAAAGCGTGGGAGAAGTAAAAAAAAAGGTGAAGGGCGTGGAAGCAGTGAAACATCAATATCTGACATTAAAAAAAAATTAACATAGTCAAATTCTTTCTAACGCCGAACGTCATAAAAAAAACCGCAAAATCCTGCTATTCTATTACATTGGGCTAAACCTCTGTGCCTTTAATATCTCCGCCACGTCCCCCAATACATCCTACATTATTCTTAGTTGTTTTCCTTCATGTAGAATGAACCTACAAGTGTATAAAGGGTTTATTTTAATTCCGATATTTTCGTCCCATTGACTTGCATTGGGATCGGGTATCGGTATCGGATTAGATCCGATACTTTGACGGTATCGGCCGATACTTTCCGATACCGATACTTTCCGATATCGGAAGGTATCGCTCAACACTAGTTGTGATTATCGTTAGGGTTGTGATTAGGATTATGGATCGGGTTGAGATTAGGGTTAGGGGTGTGTTGGAGTTAGGGTTGGAGTTAGGGTTGGAGTTATAATTTGGGGGTTTCCACTGTTTAGGTACATCACGGGGTCTCCAAACACGACAGCCAATTTTGCGCTAAAAAAGTAAAATGGTGCTCCCTCCCTTCTGAGCTTTGCCGTGCGCCCAAACAGTGGTTTACCCCCACATATGGGGCATCAGCGTACTCGGGATAAATTGTACAACAACTTTTGGGGTCCAATTTCTCCTGTTACCCTTGTGAAAATAAAAACTTGGGGGCTAAAAATCTTTTTTGTGGGAAAAAAAAATATTTTTTTATTTTCGCTACTCTGCATTATAAACTTCTGTGAAGCACTTGAGCATTCAAAGTTCTCACCACATATCTAGATAAGTTCCTTAGGGGGTCTAGTTTCCAAAATTTGGTTACTTGTCGGGGGTTTCTACTGTTTAGGTACATCAGGGGCTCTGCAAACACAACATAACACCCACAGACAATTCCATCAAAGTCTGAATTCCAAAATGGCGCTCCTTCTCTTCCGAGCTCTGTCGTGCGCCCAAACAGTGGTTTACCCCCACATATTGGGTACCAGCATACTCAGGACAAATTGGACAACAACTTTTGGGGTCCAATTTCTCTTGTTACCCTTGTGAAAATAAAAATTTGGGGGCTAAAAAAATCTTTTTTTGTGGGAAAAAAATATTTTTTATTTTCACTACTCTGCATTATAAACGTCTGTGAAGCACTTGGGCATTCAAAGTTCTCACCACATAGCTAGATAAGTTCCTTGGGGGGTCTATTTTCCAAAATGGGGTCACTTGTTGGGGGTTTCTACTGTTTAGGTACATTAGGGGTCTGCAAACGCAACATAACGCCCGCAGACAATTCTATCAAAGTCTGCATTCCAAAATGGCGCTCCTTCCCTTCCAAGCTCTGCCGTGCGCCCAAACAGTGGTTTACCCCCACATATGGGGTACCAGCATACTCAGGACAAATTGGAGAACAACTTTTGGGGTCCAATTTCTCTTGTTACCCTTGTGAAAATAAAAACTTGGGGGCTAAAAAATCTTTATTGTTAAAAAAATATATTTTTTATTTTTACGACTCTGCATTATAAACTTCTGTGATGCACTTGGGCATTCAAAGTTCTCACAACACATCTAGATAAATTCCAAGGGGGGTCTAGTTTCCAAAATGGGGTCACTTTTGGGGGGTTTCTACTGTTTAGGCAAATCAGGGGCTCTCCAAACGCGACATGGCGTCCGATCTCAATTCCAGTCAATTTTGCATTGAAAAGTCAAATGGCGCTCCTTTGCTTCCGAGCTCAGCCATGCGCCCAAACAGTGGTTTACCCCCACATATGGGGTGTCGGCGTACTCAAGACAAATTGTACAACAACTTCTGGGGTCCATTTTCTCCTGTTACCCTTGGTAAAATAAAAATTTGGAGGCAAAAATCATTTTTGTAGAAAAAATGCGATTTTTTTATTTTCACGGCTCTACGTTATAAACTTCTGTGAAGCACCTGGGGGTTTAAAGTGCTCACCACACATCTAGATAAGTTCCTTAAGGGGTCTAGTTTCCAAAATGGTGTCATTTGTGGGGGGTCTCCACTGTTTAGGCACATCAGCGGCTCTCCAAACGTGACATGGCATCCGATCTCAATTCCAGCCAATTCTACATTGAAAAAGTAAAACGACACTCCTTCTCTTCCAAGCTCTGCGGTGCGCCCAAACAGTGGTTTACCCCCACATATGGGGTATCGACGTACTCAGGAGAAATTGCACAACATCTTTTGTTGTCTAATTTCTCCTGTTACCCTTGTGAAAATAAAAAATTGGGGGCAAAAAGATCATTTTTGTAGAAAAAATGCAATTTTTTATTTTCACGGCTCTATGTTATAAACTTCTGTGAAGCACTTGGGGGTTCAAAGTGCTCACCACACATCTAGATAAGTTCCTTAAGGGGTCTAGTTTCCAAAATGGTGTCACTTGTGGGGGGTTTCCACTGTTTAGGCACATTAGGGGCTCTCCAAACGCGACATGGCGTCCGATCTCAATTCCAGCCAATTCTGAACTGAAACAGTCAAACGGTGCTCCTTCACTTCCAAGCTCTGCGGTGCGCCCAAACAGTGGTTCACCTCCACATTTGGGGTATCGACATACTCAGGAAAAATTGCACAACAATTTGTGGTTAAATTTCTGTTTTTACACTTGAGGAAATTAAAAAAAATGGTTCTGAAGCAAAATGTTTGCAAAAAAAAGTTAAATGTTCATTTTTTTCTTCCACATTGTTTCAGTTCCTGTGAAGTACGTAAAGGGTTAATAAACTTCTTGAATGTGGTTTTGAGCAGCTTGAGGGGTGCAGTTTTTAGAATGGTGTCACACTTGGTTATTTTCTATCATGTAGACCCCTCAAAATGACTTCAAAGGTGATGTGGTCCCTAAAAAAAACATGGTGTTGTAAAAATGAGAAATTGCTGGTCAACTTTTAACCCTTATAACTCCCTAACAAAAAAAAAATTGTTTCCAAAATTGTGCTGATGTAAAGTAGACATGTGGGAAATGTTATTTATGAACTATTTTTTGTGACATATCTCTCTGATTTAAGGGCATAAAAATACAAAGTTTGAAAATTGCAAAATTTTAAAAATTTTCGCCATATTTCCATTTTTTTCATAAATAATCGCAAGTAATATCAAAGAAATGTTACCACTAACTTGAAGTACAATATGTCATGAAAAAAGAATCTCAGAATCAGCGGGATCCGATAAAGCGTTCCAGAGTTATAACCTCTTAAAGTGACACTGGTCAGAATTGTAAAAATTGGCTCGGTCATTAAGTACCAAATTGGCTCTGTCACTAAGGGGTTAAGCTCGGTACACTAACTCCTGAAGGAGTGAACCTCATGATTGATAAAGTGGATAAATATTGTTTTTCTCTGCTTATTTTTTTATATTTCTTTCTTATGTTGATTTTTTATTATTGTTTTCAGTTTTTTGATTATTTTTTATCCTGTGTTGTTTTTATTATTTTTTTGTGATAGGTTTCTATTATCTTTAACCTTGCAGGTTTTTAAATCTTCGCAATAATTGCTTATAGCTATATTGTGTGCAAGCCGTTTTTTTAAACAATTTACATATGTAATTTTCATAGTGTTGTGATTGGTTGTTGTTCATTTATATACTGCCTCTTTATTGCCATCATTAAAATTCCACCTGATGAAGACGGTAATTCCGTTGAAACGTGTTGTGGTTAACTTCAACCTGGTGTCAAAGTGTTTCCTTCGGCGCTCCTTGGACTGAGCTTTTCTATCATTTTGTGTTGCATCCTCCAGTGTAGGTGTTCAGCTGGAGCTGTGGGGACTCTGCTTTCTCCCTCCCCCCTTTTTTCCTCCTCTCCTGGGGCAACCCATTAGAGCTCTGAATCAAACCGCCCATCACTTACTTTGTTTATGCATTCCCTACGAGGATGGCGGCTGGAGCTGCAGTGATAGCGCCCGCTTCATCAAAGAGCAGGACCTTCCGCATCACGTGACTCAAAGGTCCTCCATATAAGTGGCTCCTGCAGCAGAGCCATCTGGAGCTTCTGCACACTGCTGCAGTGATCCTCAGGCGGCACGGTAATGTGGGGACTGTTTGTGTCCGTTCACATGCTCTGTCACACTGTTATGCATGCTTACATAACCGCTTCATGTTAGTACCCTCCTATTTTTCCTTCCTTGCGGTGCGCCAATGTACCCTCGAGGTACCTCTCATCCAAGGCTCTCTTTTTTATTGTTTCTGAGGCAATCAGCTACAGTCTTTTATATACCATTACATGGAGGAAGCTCTCAATGTGGTTTTGATCGGTCCATATATGAAAATATAAGGCTACTGAAGGAATCGATTATTGTGTGATGTTTGCCTCCCATTCTCTCATTATTGGATACAACTACTTAACTTGGAAAACATACATCGACTTATGGCTGGAGTATGGACTTGATATTAATGACTGTTGATTCCATTGTGAGCTTTTATAACACATAAGTGATTAGTATTATATCTATGTGACCTTTATCTAGATATTTACTTTTTATTAGCTGAATTGTATATTTTTGGCGGCTGGTAAAACATTTGTGTGTCTTTTGATAACCTTAGAGTCATTTCCCTATTTGACCATTATTATCCCGTCCTTTTTTAAAAAAAAAAAACATATACATATCATGGATTATTTTACACAGAACACTGAAGCCCATAGGATTTTGTCTATTATAAATGCACTAGGCAACTCTGCTGGTTCCTCAGTATCTAATGATCAATCCATTCCACAGAGATTAAATGATAATGAAAAAAGAGAAATGGTTAAAATGTTCTTTGAGTTTTAGAATATCAGCAAAATTGAGATTACTAATCATATAGATGTTCTTTTTTTAAAACACTACATTTCAGAAGGTTTAATCCCGAAAGGTTTAATTATAGCTCAGCAATCTTCTTTTCCTAATGATGCAGCATTCCCGGAAATTGGGATGCCATACGTTCACAATGCTCTATACATATGATGAACCTCCTTATTTCTAAACGGAATTGCCTTGCAGATTCAGCTGTACTACAACTCAATTTGATCAGGGATAAACTTAATTTGTATTCCCATTCTTCGTTTTTTGTAGAATCCAAGATTAAATTATATGGGAGACTAAACAAGTTTGAAGAAGGAATAATAAAGAAGAAAGCTGCTAAATTTATGAGGAATAAGAAAGATAGACTGACGAATAATATAAGTGCCTCTATGTAAACAGAGATGTCAATCCAACTGACTGTTGGGTCAAACTCTGCTAAAGATAGAGCACCTCCCCAATTAGAAGGTGGTGCCAATTCTTTATTAAATCTCTCTGTAATAAGCAACATAAACTATTTTATAAACAGCATAGAGAAAGTTTGAAGGGTAGTACTAATACTCATACAACCAATGTAACTACTCCAAACGAACCAGTAGAAGCATCTTTTCCTTCTTCACTTTTTAATTGTAATGTGAACAAGTCTCCCTCTCTTGTAAAGGATCCATTGTTAAGGCCCAATTTGTTAATTCCATCCGAGAGTTCTTCTAGAGGTATGGCGGCCCTGGGCCTAATGTGCAAGGCAACTTTGACGTTTTTTTCCAAATTTTGGTTTATGACACTGATTGTTCCCTCATATCCCTTACTCCACTACCACTTCCCACCTCTTCTCCTATTAAAGTGAGTACAGCCATTGGTTTACCAGTTATTGACACAATAGAATCCAATATTTTGGTGAGGAACAATACTGTTACACCTCTTCACCACAACTCCTGGATTGACTCACAAAATACTAAGATCACTCATTTTTTTCAGGTGGTATCGGGCCATGAAGCAAAGATAAAAAGAAAAAGGGAACACAAGGGTCTAGGGGCAAGTGCAAAAACAAAAAAACTGGAAAGCTCCTCATAGTAGATATAACTAAGAATTCTGATAATTTAAATCAACACTCTAGTATTTTTAATTTATCCAATTAACATCTAAATAGGGATGAAATATCGCTTCTAGAAATAGGGTTGTCCTTCTGCCCTGACTCCCCATTAACTGTGTTTAACCTTTATCTTAATTTGAATGACTTCATAAAAAAACTCACGGTGCAGCGCCATTTTTTGATAGAGGGGGTCAAACGTACTAAAAACTTCATACCAGAAGATGTGTCCATCGAACCTAACCATTTTTTACATGTTGTTCCAAAGAACACCCAGAGTAATTTTTACCCTATTCATCACAAAGGGTCACACATAGAAACATTTCAGCAACTTATACTTAAGGAAATTCACTCTCTACCTCCCTGTAAGAAACACAACACGAATTTGAGTAATGGCGAGAAGGCAGCTAATTAATCCCTTAATGACAACAAGGGGATTATTGTAAAAAATGAGGATAAAAGGGGTGGGGTAGTTATAGTGAATAGGGCAGCTTATACCACAGAGGCTCTCAGACTCCGCAGTGAAACCAGATATTATTTGAAACTTGATTGTGACACCTCTATGGATATATTTGTTGAATATGTTGCATTTATTAAACAACCCATTCTTCAGGAATTTTGAATAAAGAAGAGTTTAAATTTCTCAATATTTCAAGTTTTCAAACCCCATTTTTTTATTTTTTACCGAAAATTCATAAAAATCCAATTAACCCACCGGGCCGTCCAATCATTTCTGGTATTGGTTCAATCACAACTAACCTCTCTCACTATGTGGACTTGTTTCTTCAAAAGTACTGTATGTTGTAGCTTTAGATTCCCATCTCAAAGACTCATCTCATCTGATTGACCTTATTTTGGAATTACCACCTTCTCCTAACTGCTTTCTAATTACAATGGATGATCAAGCCTTATACACCAATATCCCTCATGATAAAGGTGTAGAGGCAGTTTATCAATTTCTTTTAACTGATTCCACTTTACCTCCCCAGCAAAAATGCTTCCTAATAAACGCTATTCTCTTTGTGCTTTAAAATAAATTATTCTCCTTTGAACAAACTTTTTATTGTCAGGTTAAGGGCTGCGCGATGGGGGCGAGATTCGCCCCCAGTTATGCTAATCTATTCATAGGGGCACTTGAGTCTGTCCTCATTGCGCAGCCTGGCCTGACATCTGGCAAATTAGCCTTTTATCAACGCTTTATTGATGATTTGTTATGTATATGGACCGGTACTGAGGGGGAAGGATTGGAGTTCATCTATGATCTTAACAAGAACACGTGGTGTTTATATTTCTCAGCTAACATCTCAAATGTGTCAATCCAATTTTTAGATCTTGTAATACATGTTGATGGATCTGGTTGTTTCTCTACCACTACACACTTTAAATAAATTGATGTAAATAGCTATCTTAGCTTCAATAGCGGCCACCTACCTAAGTGGATCCAAAATGTTTCCTATGGTCAATATTGGCGGATACCAAAAACATTGCACTCATGACTCCCAAAATTTCGGCCTCCCTACAGAAATCGATTACAGGTTCAAGCAGAGAGGGTATCCAAAGAAACTTATAAAGGATGCCTGTTTGAGAGCTAAATCTCTCAATCAGAAAGAGTGTATTAGCAGTATTAAAAAGAAATATACTGAGCCATCTTTCCCTAAAGCACCATTTGGTAGGTGGAGTTTCATCACCACTTTTAACCAATCCCATGTAATGATTAGGAAACTGTTGCCAAAGTACTGGCTCATCCTTAAGGGGGACCCAGTGCTTTCAAGACATTTACCTGCTCATCCCAGAATGATTTTTAGCAGGATTCAGACTTTGCGTAATATGATTGCACCCAGTAACACCACATTATCTCCAATTTACTCAGGTCCCCAGTCATCTTCGAACTTTGGTTGTTTTGCATGTGGAATTACTAAATGTCTTTGTTGTATTTCTATTGTGAATGGGGCACGAGAATTTACATCCAATAAAACAGGCACCATTTTCAAAATTAATTCATTTGTTAACTGCCAATCCACTTATGTAGTATATCTGATTGAATGTGGTTGCGGTCTACAACATGTGGGCCGCACCATATAAACGATGCACTCTAGGCTGAACAAGCATCAACAGAATATAAATAATGGCTTTCTGTTGCAGTCTGTCCAAACATTTTTTATTAATGCACCCAAAAAATTGGAAATCTTTAAAATTAACAATTATTGATCATATACCCGACACTGTGACAGATCGTTTTAGTAGTTTAATAAAAAGGGAAAGCTTCTGGATATTTAAAGGGACTCTGTCACCTGAATTTGGAGGGAACAATTTTCAGGCATAGGGGCGGGGTTTTTGGCTGTTTGATTCACCCTTTCCTTACCCGCTGGCTGCATGCTGGCTGCAATATTGGATTGAAGTTCATTCTCTGTCCTCCGTAGTACATGCCTGCACAAGGCAATCTTGCCTTACGAAGGCGTGTACTGTTATGACCCCAATGGCGAGGGTCTCAGAGATATCAGCCAGTCTGCGAAGTACAAAAATCCAGCTCATAGGGCAGTGGTAACTGGGTTAACCATATATCTACTCCTAACGCCAACACTAGAAGTAGCCGGGGAACATGCCTACGTTGGTCGCTAGATGTCTCGCGCCAGCCGGAGAGCTAACTACCCCTAGAAGAGGAAAACAAAGACCTCTCTTGCCTCCAGAGAAAGGACCCCAAAAGTAGGATACAAGCCCCCCACAAATAATAACGGTGAGGTAAGAGGAAATGACAAACACAGAGATGAACTAGGTTTAGCAAAGAGAGGCCCGCTTACTAATAGCAGAATGTAGTAAGATAACTTATATGGTCAACAAAAACCCTATCAAAAATCCACGCTGGAGATTCAAGAACCCCTGAACCGTCTAACGGCCCGGGGGGAGAACACCAGCCACCCTAGAGCTTCCAGCAAGGTCAGGATACAGATAATATACAAGCTGGACAAAAATGCAAACAAAAAACAAATAGCAAAAAGCAAGGAAGCAGACTTAGCTTAATCAAACAGGAACCAGGATCAGAAGACAAGAGCACTACAGATTAGCTCTGATATCAACGTTGCCAGGCATTGAACTGAAGGTCCAGGGAGCTTATATAGCAACACCCCTGACCTAACGACCCAGGTGAGCATACAAGGGATGAATGACATACCCAGAGTCAAATCACTAGTAGCCACTAGAGGGAGCCAAAAGGTAAATTCACAACAGTACCCCCCCCTTAGTGAGGGGTCACCGAACCCTCACCAAGACCACCAGGGCGATCAGGATGAGCGGCGTGAAAGGCACGAACTAAATCGGCCGCATGCACATCAGAGGCGACCACCCAGGAATTATCCTCCTGACCATAGCCCTTCCACTTGACCAGGTACTGAAGCCTCCGCCTGGAGAGACGAGAATCTAAGATCTTCTCCACCATGTACTCCAACTCGCCCTCAACCAACACCGGAGCAGGAGGCTCAGCAGAAGGAACCACAGGCACAACGTACCACCGCAACAAGGACCTATGAAATACGTTGTGAATGGCAAACGACACCGGAAGATCCAGGCGAAAAGATACAGGATTAAGGATCTCCAATATCTTGTAAGGACCAATGAATCGAGGCTTAAATTTGGGAGAGGAGACCTTCATAGGAACAAATCGAGAAGACAGCCATACCAAATCCCCAACACGAAGTCGGGGACCCACACCGCGGCGGCGGTTGGCAAAACGCTGAGCCTTCTCCTGTGACAACTTCAAGTTGTCCACCACATGATTCCAGATCCGCTGCAACCTATCCACCACAGAATCCACTCCAGGACAGTCAGAAGGCTCCACATGTCCCGAGGAAAAACGAGGATGGAAACCGGAGTTGCAGAAAAATGGCGAAACCAAGGTGGCAGAACTAGCCCGATTATTAAGGGCAAATTCAGCCAACGGCAAGAAGGTCACCCAATCATCCTGATCAGAAGAGACAAAACACCTCAAATACGCCTCCAGAGTCTGATTAGTTCGTTCCGTTTGTCCGTTAGTCTGTGGATGAAAAGCGGACGAAAACGACAATTCAATGCCCATCCTACCACAAAAGGATCGCCAGAACCTGGAAACAAACTGGGATCCTCTGTCCGACACAATATTCTCAGGAATGCCGTGCAAACGAACCACGTTCTGGAAGAACACAGGAACCAGATCAGAAGAGGAAGGCAGCTTAGGCAAAGGAACCAGATGGACCATCTTGGAGAAACGATCACATATCACCCAGATGACAGACATGCCCTGAGACACCGGAAGATCCGAAATGAAATCCATAGAGATGTGTGTCCAAGGTCTCTTCGGGACAGGCAAGGGCAAGAGCAACCCGCTGGCACGTGAACAGCAAGGCTTAGCTCGAGCACAAGTACCACAGGACTGCACAAATGACCGCACATCCCTTGACAAGGAAGGCCACCAAAAGGACCTGGCCACCAGATCTCTGGTGCCAAAAATTCCCGGGTGCCCTGCCAACACTGAGGAATGAACCTCGGAAATGACTCTGTTGGTCCATTTAGCAGGCACAAACAATCTGTCAGGTGGACAAGAGTCAGGCCTACCAGCCTGAAATCTCTGCAACACACGTCGCAGATCTGGAGAAATAGCTGACAAGATAACTCCTTCCTTAAGAATACCCACAGGTTCAGCGACTCCAGGAGCATCAGGCACAAAGCTCCTAGACAGAGCATCGGCCTTCACATTCTTAGAACCTGGTAAATACGAGACCACAAAGTCAAAACGGGAGAAAAACAATGACCAGCGGGCCTGTCTAGGATTCAGGCGTTTAGCAGACTCGAGATACATCAGATTCTTGTGATCAGTCAAGACCACCACACGATGCTTAGCACCCTCGAGCCAATGACGCCACTCCTCAAATGCCCACTTCATGGCCAACAACTCCCGATTGCCCACATCATAATTTCGCTCTGCCGGCGAAAACTTCCTAGAGAAAAAGGCACAAGGTCTCATAGTAGAGCAACCAGGGCCTCTCTGCGACAAAACGGCCCCTGCCCCAATCTCCGAAGCATCCACCTCAACCTGAAAGGGAAGTGAGATGTCAGGCTGGCATAAAACAGGCGCCAAAGTAAACCGGCGTTTCAACTCCTGGAAAGCCTCCACGGCAGCAGGAGCCCAGTTAGCCACATCAGAGCCTTTCTTGGTCATATCCGTCAACGGTTTAACAACGCTAGAAAAATTAGCGATAAAACGACGGTAGAAGTTAGCAAAACCCAAGAACTTCTGAAGACTCTTAACTGACGAGGGTTGAGTCCAATCATGAATAGCTCGGACCTTGACTGGGTCCATCTCCACAGCAGAAGGGGAAAAAATGAACCCTAAAAAGGGAACCTTCTGTACACCAAAGAGACACTTTGAGCCTTTAACAAACAAAGAATTTTCACGCAAAATCTTGAAAACCATCCTGACCTGCTCCACATGCGAGTCCCAATCATCAGAAAAAACCAGAATATCATCCAGATAAACGATCAAAAATTTATCCAGATACTTCCGGAAGATGTCATGCATAAAGGACTGAAAAACTGAAGGTGCATTAGAGAGCCCAAATGGCATCACCAAGTACTCAAAATGACCTTCGGGCGTATTGAATGCGGTTTTCCATTCATCTCCTTGCTTAATGCGCACAAGGTTGTACGCACCACGAAGGTCTATCTTGGTGAACCACTTGGCACCTTTAATCCGGGCAAACAAGTCTGACAACAGCGGCAAAGGATACTGAAATTTGACAGTGATCTTATTTAAAAGCCGATAGTCAATACAAGGCCTCAAAGATCCGTCCTTTTTGGCCACAAAAAAGAATCCCGCACCAAGAGGGGAAGAAGAAGGACGGATATGCCCCTTCTCCAGAGACTCCTTGATATATGAATGCATCGCGGTATGTTCAGGTACCGACAGATTAAACAGTCTTCCCTTAGGAAACTTACTGCCTGGAATCAAATCTATTGCACAGTCACATTCCCTATGAGGAGGCAATGCACTTGACCTAGACTCGCTGAAGACATCCTGATAATCAGACAAATACGCCGGAACTTCCGAAGGCGTAGAAGTAGCAATAGACACGGGCAGGGAATCTCCATGAATTCCATGACAGCCCCAACTTGACACTGACATTGCCTTCCAGTCCAAGACTGGATTATGGGTCTGTAACCATGGCAAACCCAAAACAACCAAATCATGCATCTTATGCAGAACAAGAAAACGTATCACCTCCCGATGTTCAGGAGTCATGCACATGGTAACCTGTGTCCAAAACTGCGGTTTATTTTCTGCCAATTGCGTAGCATCAATACCCCTAAGAGGGATAGGATTTTCTAATGGCTCAAGAACAAAACCGCAGCGCTTGGCAAATGACAGATCCATAAGACTCAGGGCAGCACCTGAATCCACAAACGCCATGACAGGATACGATGACAGTGAGCAAATCAAAGTTACAGATAGAATAAACTTAGGTTGCAAATTACCAATGGCGACAGGACTAACCACCTTAGTAGGACGCTTAGAGCATGCTGAGATAACATGTGTAGAATCACCACAGTAGTAACACAAGCCATTCTGGCGTCTATGAATTTTCCGCTCATTTCTAGTCAGGATTCTATCACATTGCATTAAATCAGGTGCCTGTTCAGATAACACCATGAGGGAATTTGCGGTTTTGCGCTCCCGCAACCGCCGGTCAATTTGAATTGCCAGGGCCATGGAATCATTCAGACCTGTGGGAATGGAAAAACCCACCATCACATTCTTAATGGCTTCAGAAAGGCCATTTCTAAAATTTGCAGCCAATGCACACTCGTTCCACTGGGTCAGCACGGACCATTTCCGAAATTTTTGGCAATACACTTCAGCCTCGTCCTGGCCCTGAGACATAGCCAGCAAGGCTTTTTCTGCCTGAATCTCAAGATTGGGTTCCTCATAAAGCAAACCGAGCGCCAGAAAAAACGCATCAATATCGGCCAATGGGAGAAAGCCCAATCCTGAGGGTCGCCCCGTAAAAAAGAAATAACAATTTTCACTTGCTGAGCGGAGTCTCCAGAGGAACAGGGTCTCAGGGACAAAAACAATTTACAATTATTCCTGAAATTTCTAAACAAAACAGTTCAGGAATCGGTATCTTAGGTTCTGACATAGGATTTCTGGTAACATAATCTTGCCCTGCACACGAGCAGCAAGCTGGTCCACACTTGTAATCAAGGTCTGGACATTCATGTCTGCAGCAATCACAAGCCACTCAGAGGTAAAGGGGAAAAGAAAAAAAAATGAGAGAAAGAAAAAAAAAAACTCAGAACTTTCTTTCTTATAATCCCGCTTCTGCAATGCATTTAACATTTAATACGGGCCTGGCAAAATATTATGACCCCAATGGCGAGGGTCTCAGAGATATCAGCCAGTCTGCGAAGTACAAAAATCCAGCTCATAGGGCAGTGGTAACTGGGTTAACCATATATCTACTCCTAACGCCAACACTAGAAGTAGCCGGGGAACATGCCTACGTTGGTCGCTAGATGTCTCGCGCCAGCCGGAGAGCTAACTACCCCTAGAAGAGGAAAACAAAGACCTCTCTTGCCTCCAGAGAAAGGACCCCAAAAGTAGGATACAAGCCCCCCACAAATAATAACGGTGAGGTAAGAGGAAATGACAAACACAGAGATGAACTAGGTTTAGCAAAGAGAGGCCCGCTTACTAATAGCAGAATGTAGTAAGATAACTTATATGGTCAACAAAAACCCTATCAAAAATCCACGCTGGAGATTCAAGAACCCCTGAACCGTCTAACGGCCCGAGGGGAGAACACCAGCCACCCTAGAGCTTCCAGCAAGGTTAGGATACAGATAATATACAAGCTGGACAAAAATGCAAACAAAAAACAAATAGCAAAAAGCAAGGAAGCAGACTTAGCTTAATCAAACAGGAACCAGGATCAGAAGACAAGAGCACTACAGATTAGCTCTGATATCAACGTTGCCAGGCATTGAACTGAAGGTCCAGGGAGCTTATATAGCAACACCCCTGACCTAACGACCCAGGTGAGCATACAAGGGATGAATGACATACCCAGAGTCAAATCACTAGTAGCCACTAGAGGGAGCCAAAAGGTAAATTCACAACAGTGTACTATGGGACTCTGCTTTCTCCCTCCCCCCTTTTTTCTTCCTCTCCTGGGGCTACCCATTAGTGCTCCGAATCAAACCGCCCATCACTAAAGGTACCGTCACATTTAGCGACGCTGCAGCGATCTAGACAACGATCCCGATCGCTCCAGCGTTGCTGTGTGGTCGCTGGAGAGCTATGCGAAGTCCCCTGGTAACCATGGTAAACATCGGGTTACTAAGCGCAGGGCCGCGCTTAGTAACCCGATGTTTACCCTGGTTACCAGCGTAAACGTAAAAAAACCAAACACTACATACTTACATTCCGGTGTCTGTCCCCCGGCGCTGTGCTTCTCTGCACTATGTAAGCGCAGCCGGAAAGCACAGCGGTCACGTCACTGTGCTCTGCTTTCCGGCTGGCCGGTGCTTACACAGTGCAGAGAAGCACAGCGCCGGGGACAGACACCGGAATGTAAGTATGTAGTGTTTGGTTTTTTTTACGTTTACGCTGGTAACCAAGGTAAACATTGGGTTACTAAGCGCGGCCCTGCGCTTAGTAACCCGATGTTTACCTTGGTTACCAGTGAAGACATCGCTGAATCGGCGTCACACACGCCGATTCAGCGATGTCTATGGGAGATCCAGCGACGAAATAAAGTTCTGGCCTTTCTGCTCCGACCAACGATGGCACAGCAGGATCCTGATCGCTGCTGCCTGTCAAACTCAACGATATCGCTATCCAGGACGCTGCAACGTCACGGATCGCTAGCGATATTGTTCAGTGTGAAGGTACCTTTACTATGCATGTGTAACTTCTGACACCAATCCTCCAGCTATTCTACCTGGCCACTGTCATCCTCCTGTTCGGATGAGACCAAGGGTTCTGCTGCTTGTATTGCATTGTTATTGACAGTGAACAGTTTAGCAAGGGTGGCATATCTGGGTAAATGGACCTCTTTTTCCTCACAATTCAGGATGCATATCGGTACCCTTCCCTTGCATCGACTACCCCTTTGGCTGTCAGGATGGTGGGCCTACTATCAGAATACACGGATTCTACCAGGACCTGGTAGTCTTGACCCCTGAGTCCTATTGCTGCCCAACACCAGGTTAACATTTCACTCAAGGTGGGCATTGCAATTGGGATTGGTTCACTCACTCTGACGCTGCTGACTTCTCCACCAGACAGTTTTACCTGTTGTCTCTCCAACAGGGCTTTAATCTCTTTTTGCAGGACACGCTGCTCACTGGAACTGGCAGTTTCGGCTATCTGTTGTAATAAAAGAACAAAAGAATAACCTCGCTAAGACAATTTTCTATCATAAGGTCATCATTGGGTTACATTCTCGCTGGTCAATATTATACAATTATCAGACTTTGGGCTTTCAGTTCTACTCGCCCCACCTTAAAATGTCACCTGAATTTGGCGGGACCAGTTTTGGGTCATATGGGCGGGGTTTTCGGGTGTTTGATTCACCCTTTCCTTACCCGCTGGCTGCATGCTGGCCGCAATATTGGATTGAAGTTCATTCTCTGTCATCCGGAGTACACGCCTGCGCAAGGTAATATTGCCTTGTGCAGGCGTGTACTCTGGAGGACAGAGAATGAACAGAGGAGGGACTGTTGGGACTGTGCGGACAGCACTTCTGGACGGCAACTAGCGGTGTTGAAGCCCAGGGACAGGAGGAGAAGGAGGTGGAGGAGATAGGAGGGATTGCCACACACACAGCTGGGGAACAGCTGATGTTACAGAACCCCAATAACAGAGGAGGGACTGTTGGGACTGTGCGGACAGCACTTCTGGATGGCAACTAGCGGTGTTGGAGCCCAGGGACAGGAGGAGGAGGAGATGGAGGAGATAGGAGGGATTGCCACACACACAGCTGGGGAACAGCTGACGTTACTGAACCCCAATAACAGAGGAGGGACTGTTGGGACTGTGCGGACAGCACTTCTGGACGGCAACTAGCGGTGTTGGAGCCCAGGGACAGGAGGAGGAGAAGGTGGAGGAGATAGGAGGGATTGCCACACACACAGCTGGGGAACAGCTGACGTTACTGAACCCCAATAACAGAGGAGGGACTGTTGGGACTGTGCGGAGAGCACTTCTGGACGGCAACTAGTGGTGTTGGAGCCCAGGGACAGGAGGAGGAGGAGGTGGAGGAGATAGGAGGGATTGCCACACACACAGCTGGGGAACAGCTGACGTTACTGAACCCCAATAACAGAGGAGGGACTGTTGGGACTGTGCGGACAGCACTTCTGGATGGCAACTAGCGGTGTTGGAGCCCAGGGACAGGAGGAGGAGGAGGTGGAGGAGATAGGAGGGATTGCCACACACACAGCTGGGGAACAGCTGACGTTACTGAACCCCAATAACAGAGGAGGGACTGTTGGGACTGTGCGGACAGCACTTCTGGACGGCAACTAGCGGTGTTGGAGCCCAGGGACAGGAGGAGGAGGAGGTGGAGGAGATAGGAGGGATTGCCACACACACAGCTGGGGAACAGCTGACGTTACTGAACCCCAATAACAGAGGAGGGACTGTTGGGACTGTGCGGACAGCACTTCTAGACGGCAACTAGCGGTGTTGGAGCCCAGGGACAGGAGGAGGAGGAGGTGGAGGAGATAGGAGGGATTGCCACACACACAGCTGGGGAACAGCTGACGTTACTGAACCCCAATAACAGAGGAGGGACTGTTGGGACTGTGCGGACAGCACTTCTGGACGGCAACTAGCGGTGTTGGAGCCCAGGGACAGGAGGAGGAGGAGGTGGAGGAGATAGGAGGGATTGTCACACACACAGCTGGGGAACAGCTGACGTTACTGAACCCGAATAACAGAGGAGGGACTGTTGGGACTGTGCGGACAGCACTTCTGGACGGCAACTAGCGGTGTTGGAGCCCAGGGACAGGAGGAGGAGGAGGTGGAGGAGATAGGAGGGATTGCCACACACACAGCTGGGGAACAGCTGACGTTACTGAACCCCAATAACAGAGGAGGGACTGTTGGGACTGTGCGGACAGCACTTCTGGATGGCAACTAGCGGTGTTGGAGCCCAGGGACAGGAGGAGGAGGAGGTGGAGGAGATAGGAGGGATTGCCACACACACAGCTGGGGAACAGCTGATGTTACTGAACCCCAATAACAGAGGAGGGACTGTTGGGACTGTGCGGACAGCACTTCTGGACGGCAACTAGCGGTGTTGAAGCCCAGGGACAGGAGGAGGAGGAGGTGGAGGAGATAGGAGGGATTGCCACACACACAGCTGGGGAACAACTGATGTTACTGAACCCCAATAACAGAGGAGGGACTGTTGGGACTGTGCGGACAGCACTTCTGGATGGCAACTAGCGGTGTTGGAGCCCAGGGACAGGAGGAGGAGAAGGTGGAGGAGATAGGAGGGATTGCCACACACACAGCTGGGGAACAGCTGACGTTACTGAACCCAATAACAGAGGAGGGACTGTTGGGACTGTGCGGACAGCACTTCTGGACGGCAACTAGTGGTGTTGGAGCCCAGGGACAGGAGGAGGAGGAGGTGGAGGAGATAGGAGGGATTGCCACACACACAGCTGGGGAACAGCTGACGTTACTGAACCCCAATAACAGAGGAGGGACTGTTGGGACTGTGCGGACAGCACTTCTGGACGGCAACTAGCGGTGTTGGAGCCCAGGGACAGGAGGAGGAGGAGGTGGAGGAGATAGGAGGGATTGCCACACACACAGCTGGGGAACAGCTGACGTTACTGAACCCCAATAACAGAGGAGGGACTGTTGGGACTGTGCGGACAGCACTTCTGGACGGCAACTAGCGGTGTTGGAGCCCAGGGACAAGAGGAGGCGGAGGTGGAGGAGATAGGAGGGATTGCCACACACACAGCTGAGGAACAGCTGACGTTACTGAACCCCAATAACAGAGGAGGGACTGTTGGGACTGTGTGGACAGCACTTCTAGACGGCAACTAGCGGTGTTGGAGCCCAGGGACAGGAGGAGGAGGAGGTGGAGGAGATAGGAGGGATTGCCACACACACAGCTGGGGAACAGCTGACGTTACTGAACCCCAATAACAGAGGAGGGACTGTTGGGACTGTGCGGACAGCACTTCTGGACGGCAACTAGCGGTGTTGGAGCCCAGGGACAGGAGGAGGAGGAGGTGGAGGAGATAGGAGGGATTGCCACACACACAGCTGGGGAACAGCTGACGTTACTGAACCCGAATAACAGAGGAGGGACTGTTGGGACTGTGCGGACAGCACTTCTGGACGGCAACTAGCGGTGTTGGAGCCCAGGGACAGGAGGAGGAGGAGGTGGAGGAGATAGGAGGGATTGCCACACACACAGCTGGGGAACAGCTGACGCTACTGAACCCCAATAACAGAGGAGGGACTGTTGGGACTGTGCGGACAGCACTTCTGGATGGCAACTAGCGGTGTTGGAGCCAAGGGACAGGAGGAGGAGGAGGTGGAGGAGATAGGAGGGATTGCCACACACACAGCTGGGGAACAGCTGATGTTACTGAACCCCAATAACAGAGGAGGGACTGTTGGGACTGTGCGGACAGCACTTCTGGACGGCAACTAGCGGTGTTGGAGCCCAGGGACAGGAGGAGGAGGAGGTGGAGGAGATAGGAGGGATTGCCACACACACAGCTGGGGAACAGCTGACGTTACTGAACCCCAATAACAGAGGAGGGACTGTTGGGACTGTGCGGACAGCACTTCTGGACGGCAACTAGCGGTGTTGGAGCTCAGGGACAGGAGGAGGAGGAGGTGGAGGAGATAGGAGGGATTGCCACACACACAGCTGGGGAACAGCTGACGTTACTGAACCCCAATAACAGAGGAGCGACTGTTGACTGTGCGTACAGCACTACCAGGCAACAACTAGCGGTGTTGGAGCCCAGGGACAGCAGGAGAAGCAGAGGAACACAACGTAGGCCGAAGCCTGATGGGAGAAGTCGAAAGGGAACCTTTAACCCCCCCCCCAAGGCGTTTGTAGCTGAAAGATCCAGCTTGTGCAGCACAAAAGATGCAAAAGGAAAAGGTGGCTCTTTTCATTATGCTCCTTGCAAACACAGAACTAAACACTTATAAAATGTGTCCCTTGAAACCGTGAGACCGTCCCGGAGGTCGGACTTTCCTTCGTAATATGACGCAGCACAGCCGTCATTCTTACCCCCCCGGCGCCGTGCCCCGGCTCCTCAGCGTTGTTTGATTCCGTCCCGGAGCCTGCGCTGTTATGTTATCCCTTGGCCAGGCACACTTAGCGCTGCCCATCTTCTGACATTATTTGGTGTCAGGCTGGCTGCGCCTGTGCGGCCGCGCTGGCCGAGAGCCCGCCTAGCAGTGTCGTCTAATGTAATCCCACCGTGGGCCTGGGATCCGTGGCCATGCGCAGTGCATATCCTCGTCTCTCACTGCCCTCCCTACGGCTTCTTCAGACTGTGCGGCGTCACGGCCGTGGCATGCTATTAGGGATCAGCTGACGGCGCACAGTCTGAAGAAGGCGTAGGGAGATGAGTGAGAGGCGGAGGTTCAGATATGCACTGCGCATGTCCATGGATTTCAGGACCCCAGTGGGATTAAATCAGAAGACAATGCGAGGCGGGCTCTCGGCCAGCGCGGCCGCACAGGCGCAGCCAGCCTGACACCAAATGAAGTCAGAAGATGGGCAGCGCTAAGTGTGCCTGGCCAAGGGATAACATAACAGCGCAGGCTCCGGGACGGAATCAAACAACGCTGAGGAGCCAGGGCACGGTGCCAAGGGGGTAGGAATGACAGCTGTGCTGCGTCATATTACGAAGGAAAGTACCACCACCAGGACGGTTTTACAGTATCAGTGGACACATTTTATAAGTGTTAAGTTCTGCGTGTGCAAGGAGCTAAACAAAAATAGCTACCTTTTCCTTGTGCAGCATTACTGCTCCACAAGGTGGCTCTTTCAGTAACAAACGCCTTGGGGGGGGGGACAGGTTCCCTTACATTTCAGTTGTTGTGTCAGCGTGGCGGTCGCAGGACACATTGCCGGCTACACAGCTGGGGATCAGCTGACGTTACTGAAACCCAATAACACTGGGTCGTATGTTTTGACTGTGCAGACGGCACTTCAGAGCCTCAACTGGCGGTGTTGGAGCCCAGGAATTTAAGTTCAGGTGGTAGAAAGATGAACACAACAGGAGACCTGGATAACGTAGACAGTCACCTAATTATTTAATCAGGAAGAGGAGTGGCAAATTCCTGCGAGATCCAGGCCTTGTTCATTTTCAGGAAAGTAAGCCGGTCAACGTTATCGGAGGATAGTCGCATGCGACGGTCAGTTAGTACACCACCTGCAGCACTAAAGGATACGTTCCGATAATACACTAGCCGCAGGGCAAGCCAGAACCTCCAATGCATACTGGCTTAGCTCTGGCCATGTATCCAGCTTTGAGACCCAAAACTTGAAAGGTGAAGAGCCGTCTGGGAGTACAGCAAGAGGGCAAGACATGTAGTCTGTCACCATCTGACGGAACCGTTGCCTCCTGCTGACTGGAGCCGTCTGTGATGGTGTAGACTTTTGTGGCGGGCACAGAAAACTGTGCCACAGTTGGGCCATACTGGTCTTGCCTTGGGAAGAGGCACTGCTTCTGCTCCCTCTTTGTGCAGAGCCTCCACCACTGCCTGGACGCACTGAGCTGCTTTGTAATGCACTAGCAGCACTTCTCTCAGTTGGAATGGAGAAGATGATGGAATTCACCAGTGTGTCTTGGTACTCCCGCATTTTTCGCTCCCGGTTCAACGGTGTGATGAGGCTTTCTACGTTGTCCCAGTAGCGAGGTTCGAGGAGGGTGAACACCCAATAATCAGACATGTTGAGAATGTGGGCGATGCGACGGTCGTTTCTCAGGCACTGCAGCATGTAATCCACCATGTGCTGCAGACTGCCAACTGCCCAAGAAATGCTGTCCCCTGCTGGAGGCGTGATCTCTGCCCGCTCGTCATCACCCCACCCTCGCTGTACACACTGACTACTGGACAATTGTGTAACTCCCTCCTCTGGACGGATGTCTTCCTTCTCCATTGACTCCTCCTCATCCTCCTCACAAAGTGTCCCCTGCCTACGCGTTTGTGAGGAACCATGTGGCGCTGACTGTCCAGAAGCTGATGGAAATGGTGACTCCTCATCCTCCACCTCTTCCACAACATCATCCCTTAGCGCTTGCAGTGATTTTTCAAGCAGGCAGATAAGGGGGACAGTCATGCTGACTAGTGCATCATCTGCACTCGCCATCCGCGTGGAATAATCGAAGGGACGCAAAACCTGGCAGACGTCATACATAGTGGCCCACTCTGTGGTTGTGAAGTCTGAACGGTGCTGAGTGCGACTTCTTTGCGCCTGAAGCAGCTGGTACTCCATTACAGCTTGCTGCTGCTCACACAACCGCTCCAACATATGTAACGTGGAATTCCACCTGGTAGGTAGGTCACATATGATGCGATGTTCCGGCAGGCGGTGTCGGCGCTGCAGAGCCGCAATGCGCGCTTTTGCCGTGCTGGAACGCCGCAAGTGAGCACACTCTAGGCGGACCTTGTGCAGCAGTGCATCAAGATCCGGATAGTCCCTCAAAAAACTCTGCACGACCAAATTGAGCACATGTGCCAGACATGGGATGTGAGTGAGGTTGCCGAGGCCCAGAGCTGCCACCAGATTTCGGCCATTATCACACACTACCATGCCTGGCTGGAGATTCGCTGGCACAAACCACACATCGCTCTCCTGCTTGATGGCATTCCAGAGCTCCTGCACTGTGTGGCTTCGATTCCCCAAAGAAATTAATTTCAAGACGGCCTGTTGACGTTTGGCCACGGCTGTGCTCATGTCGGTCGTAACAGGTTCATCATGGGTCCATGTGGAGGTGGACTGTGACGGCTCCTGCAGCGATGATTCTGAGGAACTGGTGTAAGAGGAGGAGTCAATGCATACAGAATGGATTCCTGCAATCCTTGGAGTGGGCAGGACACGTCCTGCGCCACTCGCACGATCTGTACCCGGCTCAACGACATTAACCCAATGGGCAGTGAGGGAAAGGTATCGCCCCTGTCCATGTTGACTGGTCCACGCATCGGTGGTGAGGTGGACCTTGCTACTGACGGCATTCAGTAGCGCGTGTTTTATGTGTCCCTCCACATGCTTGTGCAGGGCAGGGACGGCTTGCCTGCTGAAGTAAAAGCGGCTGGGCACATTGTACTGTGGGACTGCCAATGACATCAAGTCACGGAAGCTGTCAGTCTCCACCAGCCTGAATGACAGCATTTCCAGTGACAGAAGTTTGGCAATGCCTGCAGTCAGAGCCTGTGCTCGTGGGTGGTTTGATGAGAAAGGCCGCCTTTTCTCCCATGCCTGTACTACCGATGGCTGTACACTGGGCTGGGAGTGTGTGGATGACTGGGAAAGTGGTGCTGCGGGTAGAATTACAACGGGTCTCTGGACAACAGGGCCAGAGGTTCTTCCACGGCGATCCTGGGAGGAAGCCGAACCAGCTGCGTGTGAGCTGGAGGAAGAGGCAACACGAGCTGAAGAGGTGGTAGCTGCCGCTGTTGGTTGGCCTAGCTCTTCAGTGTGTCTTTCTAACTCCGCCGCGTGCCTGGTGCGCACATGTTTCCACATGTTGGAGGTATTGAGGTTGCTGACATTTCGACCTCTTTTGACTTTGTGATGACACACCTTGCATTTGACATAGCAAATGTCATCTGCAACTGTGTCAAAAAAGGACCAGGCACTGCAAGTCTTGGGAGCGCCCTTTTTGGCTTTTGGAAGAGACATGCTCCTAACGGGTGCCAAAGCGGAGGCTGCAGGATACGCAGTCTTCCCCCTCCCTCTCCCTCTTTGGGCCGTACGGGGAATCTCTTCCTCAGAGCTGCTCCCACCACCTTCCTGTCCCTCACGCCAAGATGGGTCAAGGACCTCATCATCTACACTACCCTCTGCCCCCAACTGCTCCTCCTGGGTAGTCTCAGCAGCAGAGCACGTGGAGCGCCCCCACACCGCCGCAGGGCCGAGGGGTACCCGGAGCCGGGCCTCTGAGATCTCAGTCCTGGGGTTGTCACGGTGGCTAGACCCGGTCCGTGGCCCTGTCCGTCAGTGGGGGACGTCCGGTGCAATAAGTGGTGTTGTAACAGTGCAGGTCGCGGTAAATAATGAGGACACCAGGTTGCAGTCTCTTTACCTCTTTACTGAAGATGTTGGAGACCTCAGTCCAGAGCACTGTTAACTGGGTTTCAGAGACCGGCCGGTCCAACGACACATCAGGAGTTCCTCCTTACAGGTGGGAATCAGTATCTACCTTCTAGCGCTGTGTGTTGTAGTTCTTCCCTGCTGAGCTCCCGGGATAGTCCTCACAACTGTTTCTTTCTGTCTCTACTGTTCTTTCTCCGTCCTCCAGATGATATGGTAGGACGCACCCGTATGACGGGGTAGGCCTGGAGTTCTTCCGGGACCCTAGAGTCGCCCCTCTCCCACAGCTGCCTCCGTTGTCTGCTTAGGTGTTAAGTGAGACAGCCAACCTGTAATTAGCTGTCCGGCCGTGGTTTGCAATGTACTTAAAGTCTCTTACTTGCTCGGCGTTCCGGCCACCGACTGTTTGCGCCTCAGAAGGATGTTGCCTCGGTCTAACAGCAGGACCCCTTCTGGTATTTCTCCTTTTCTGTATTCCCGTTGTTTACTGGTTAGTTCTGCTCTGAGGAGTCTGCCAGGATCCCATCCCTGACAGGTCCTCTCACTAGCTCTTCCCAGCTACTTCTCCCTGTCTTCCTGTCCAACCCCCAGTTTTACCAGAGTTGTGAGGAGTGGCCTACTAGATAGGACCACCCCCCCTGGTGGCCGGAGTGTGAAGTGTGGTGTCAGTGTACCTGGTCAGAGAAACTCCTTAGTGTAATCAGACGTACCATAGCTCCCCATAGTGGCGGAGCCACAGTACTGCAACAACCAGGACTCTGGGGTGCTGCACTCCCCCCCGGTTAAATCCAGTACTCCGGGACTGGGAAAACAAGAACAATAATACATGTTAACAGGAAACACACAAATTTTTGAAATAGCATAACAATTGAACATAACAATGCTTCCCTTTACGGGAGGTGAGGATTCTTGAACGTTGCAAAAGTTAGGTCATGCACAGTTTATGACTCTCAGTTCAGTGGTTGAAACGGCGGGGACCCCGGGTAAACAAAGGGGTCCCCCTTTTTAAAAGTTTTTGAGCAATTCACCGTCCATTACTCTATTGTCCATTTATAACCTGTAACAAAAACAATATGTACACAAACATTTTCAATTACATAGCAGCCCTTATCAATACCTCCAAGTTTTGAAGCGGAGGGGAGTTTTATTTTGAGTGCTGCGTGTGGACCTTCGCAGCGCAGGGGTTGCTATTGGCCTAACAGGGCCCGCTATGCTTGCTACCGCTGGTGTAGTGCGCTGTCTTCTAACTACACTTCTAGTGAGTCTGGGTAGCACTGGCAGGTTGGGGCTCTCAGAGCTGCTGCTATCAACAGTGGGTACGGCAGGCTCACTGATAGCAGAGGGAGGATTTGCCGGTTCAACGGTTGGCATGGCTTCTTCAGGCAAGGCTTGTTGAGGTTGCGGGACCGGATGATCTGGTACCACCGTTGTTTCTGGTGGGTCCGGCTGTGGAAACGTTAGAACAGGTACCGCGATGGCCTGATTTATCTGAGTCCAGGACTGGGGAAAGTCACCAAGGACAGTATGGAACATCTTCTCCTTTTCCACCGGCGGGGAGATTTCTGGGGCCGTGCCCCTCACTTTCAACTTATCGGGGCAGACCTTAAGGTGATCCCTGGATACCGCTGTCGAGGTCTCCCCTCTGTCCTTGCTGATGAGACAGACCTTAGTGTTGTCGAAGTCGGATGGCAAGATGGTATACGGTTCCGCTTCCCATTGGTCATCAAGCTTGTGTAACCTCCTCTTTCGTTTAAGCACTTGCTCACCAGGTGACAGGGGAATCGCAGGAGCGTGTTGATTGTAGTCCCTTTCTTGTTTCTGCCTAGCCTGAGCGAGACTTCTCTCCACACACTCCTGTACTTCGCGGTATCTTCGCTGCCTTTCTGTATCCCAATCTGCCTCCGGCGAGGTATCTTCGGGTACTAGGACCCCCATGTCCAGATCAACGGGTAACCGACTAGACCTTCCTCGCATCAGGTACGCTGGAGTACAGTTGGTGGAACTTACTGGGATGTGGTTGTACATATCCACCAAGTCAGGCAACTTTGTCGGCCACAGGTTCCGTTCCTCCACAGGCAAGGTCTTCAGTAAATCGATTACTACCTGGTTCATCTTCTCGCACATCCCGTTGGTTTGGGGGTGGTATGGTGTAGTTCTGATCTTCTTACACCCGTACAACTGGCAGAATTCTTGGAACACTTCCGCTTCGAATGCAGGCCCCTGATCGGTCAGTACTTTCTCTGGGTAGCCATGGGGTCTACAAAAGTGCTGCTGGAAGGCCCTGGCGGCAGTCCTAGCTGTTAGATCCTTGACAGGCACAACCACCAAAAACCTGAAGTAGTGGTCCACGATGGTAAGGGCGTAGATATAGCCCGACTGGCTAGGCGTCAGCTTCACATGATCCAGCGCGACCAGTTCGAGCGGCCGTTTGGTGATGATAGGCCGCAGGGGAGCCCGTTGACTGTCACGGTCCTTCCTTCGCAGACTACACGGACCACACTCTCGACACCACTTCTCAATGGTCCTCTTCATGCC
This sequence comes from Ranitomeya variabilis, assembly GCF_051348905.1. NCBI lineage: Eukaryota > Metazoa > Chordata > Amphibia > Anura > Dendrobatidae > Ranitomeya > Ranitomeya variabilis. Next base: position 533,739,113 of record NC_135232.1, on the reverse strand, counting down.
AATCCAATAGAACCTCCCTCGGAGCAGCTTCTCCAGCTTCCTCCATCCGAAGTGTCCGGCTCCATCATGGTAGGCTCCCAGAACCATGGGCGCATCTCGCCTTGGCACCACTATCTGCCACACCAATTCATGAGTACGTGGGTCGATGCTCCTCCTGCACAACTTGCCATCATGGATAAACAGTTTGCTTCTCCCCTTCCACAGCTGTTGAGTTTCTTGTGGATCATCTGGGCCAGGGTGCAACCCAGCCTGCGTCAAGAGTTCCTTCACCTGACGGACCGCGGGGTCACTGTCCTGGGTTTCTGCCCATCCGTGGTGGGGCAGGGGATTCAGCGTGGCATCCGGTTGGTTCTTGTGCCTGTTCTTCACATGGTGAGAGTTCTGAGTGGCTTTGGGGCGATGGAAGGCAGGCAGCTCCACCTCTTCAAGTGCCTCCGGGTCTTCTCCCACTTCTGGTAGATTGGGCATTCGGGACAGAGCATCGGCATTGGCATTCTGGTGTCCTGCCCGATATTTGATGGTGAAATCATAGTTGGACAGCCGGGCCATCCACCGCTGTTCCAAAGCCCCGAGTTTGGCAGTACCCAGATGCGTTAGCGGATTGTTGTCCGTGAAGACGGTGAATTTCGCGGAGGCCAGGTAGTGCTTAAACCTCTCTGTCACTGCCCAGACGAGGGCCAGGAATTCCAGCTTAAAGGAACTATAGTTGTCAGGGTTCCTTTCCGTGGGACGGAGTTTCCTGCTGGCGTAAGCGATCACCCTTTCTTTGCCGTTCTGAACCTGGGACAGCACGGCTCCTAATCCCACATTACTGGCATCTGTGTACAGCACAAACGGTTGATCGTATTCGGGGTAAGCCAGTATCTCTTCTCCCGTCAGTGCCAACTTCAAACAGGTGAAGGATTCCTCCAGCTCTTCGTTCCAATCAAAGGGGGTTTTCCTCCCCTTGGTCTTCTTTGGTTGGCCCACCAGCAGATTTTGCAAGGGTGCGGCCTTCTTGGTGAAATCCTTAATGAATCTCCGATAGTAACCTACCAACCCGAGGAACTGCCGGACTTCGTGGAGGTCACTAGGCTTTGGCCAGTCCTTGATCACTGTGACCTTGTCGGGGTCTGGGGCCACTCCTTCAGCGCTCACCACATGGCCCAGGTACTGCACTTTAGGTTTGAGCAGATGACACTTGGACGGTTTCACCTTTAAGCCGAATTTGGACAGGGCTTCGAACACCTCGGCCAGGTGCTTCAGATGGTCTTCGTAGGTCTTAGAGAAGACAATGACATCATCCAAATACAGCAGCACAGTTTCAAAGTTCATGTGTCCCAGGCAGCACTCCATCATCCTCTGGAACGTTCCTGGAGCATTGCACAGTCCGAAGGGCATGTAGTTGAACTCGCAGAGACCCATTGGTGTCGTGAAGGCCGTCTTCTCCTTGTCTGCCTCCGCTACAGGAACCTGCCAGTACCCACTGGTGAGATCTAAGGTAGAGAAGTAGTTAGCAGATTTTAAAGCAGCCAGAGATTCCTCTATCCTGGGCAGTGGGTATGCGTCCTTATGTGTAATGCAATTCAACTGCCTGTAATCAACACACATCCTCATTGTACCATCTTTCTTTTTAACGAGGACTAACGGAGCTGCCCAGGGGCTACAGCTGTCTCTCACCACCCCAGCCTCCTTCATTTCCCGCAACATGTCCTTGGCACACTGGTAATGAGCCGGGGGTACAGGGCGATATCTCTCTTTTATGGGTCGGTGATCTCCCGTGGGGATGTGATGTTGGATCCCTTTCACCTGCCCAAAATCTGAGGGGTGTTTGCTGAATACCTGCTCGTACTCGTGTACTACCCTGTAAGCCCCCTGTATTTGATGAGATGGGGTAGAGTCAGTGCCCACATGCAATTCCCGACACCAATCTTTTGAGTGCTCTGCAGAACCTTTGTTCTCCACCACGTTTGACGGGACCAAGGGTTCAGGTGTCTGTATTACACTATTATTGACAGTGAACAGTTTGGCGAGCGTGGTATACTTGGTTAGGTGGACCTCTTCCTCCCCACAATTGAGGACACGTACGGGCACTCTCCCCTGTCGGACGTCGACCACCCCCCAGGCTGTCAGAACAGTAGGCCTATTGTCTGAATATACAGGTTCTACCAAGGCCTGGTAGTCCCTACCCCTGAGGCCTATGGCTGCTCGACACCATATTAACATTTCACTCTTGGGAGGTATCGCGATGGGGTTTGAATCACTTACAGTGACACGACCAATCTCACCACCAGTCAGCTCTACCTGCTGTCTCTGCATCAGAGCTCTGATTTCCTTCTGCAGGGCACGTTGCTCACTGTGGCCAGCGTTTTCTGCCACCTGTTGCAACAAAACAATCACTTCTGCAAGACAATTTTCTATAACATTAGTACCAAGAGTCATCATGGGATTACATTCTCGACGATCAATATCTACAATCACAATCCCTTGGGCTTTCAATTCCACCCGCCCCACTTTGATGGTGACCTCCTTATACCCCACTTGTGGCAACGGCTGACCATTACTGGCGATTATGGTGAAATCATCGTCAGGGCCACGAGTAATATCAGCGTCCTCCCAATACCGTTTGTAGAGCACGTAAGGTATAGTCGTCACCTGAGAACCGGTGTCCAGCAAAGCATTCAAGGGGATTCCATCAATCACTACAGGGAGAACTGGTCGTCCTCCAATATACTTGGTTCTCCAATGCTGCGGGCCTGACCGTCCTACTCCTGGGGGTTAGCCCTTTGCCCCAGGGTTTGCTCGTTTAAAGGACAGTACCTTGCAAGATGGCCCACCTGGTGACAGCGGCGGCAGATGGGTCGTCCATCCTGGTGGAAGCGGTCGTCGGGCCGGCTCCTGGTCGGCGGAGTCCTCCTCTGTCGCATCCAAGGGACATCCTCCGGGCTGGAAGCCAACTGGATCTTCTCTTTGGGGGCCTCCTGTAGGGACTGCACCGTCCGGGCCAGGGCAGCGACGCTCTTAGTTAGCTCTTGCATCTGGAGCCGAAGTCCTGCGGGGGAGTCGTCCTCGAAGCTCTGGGCGTCGGCCTCCGTGGCAACTGGGGTATCCGATGCCACCTCCTGGTGGTAGGTGAGAGCGGGGCGCCTGGGTGTTACTGCGCGGCTGGGCTGTCGCTCCTGCAATGCCTGGATAGCTTTATCTTTAAACTGCACAAAAGTCAAGTCTGGATTTTGCATAGCCAGGAAGTGCAATTGGCCCCGCTGGTGACTGCACAGGAGCCCCTCAATGAACCGCTCCTTCAGGATTTTATCTTCATCCTGCATGCTGCCGGGGTCACTCTGCTTAATGGCCCGCATCGCTTCCTGGAGATTAAGGGCATAGTCCCGCAAGCTATCCTGTGACCTTTGTTTGCATCCATAAAAAATCAGTTTAATTTCTGTAGCAGTGCGAGTATCAAAGGTGGCTTTAAGCTTGGCAAAAATCTGTTGTGCAGTTCCTTTATCCTCAGCGGGCCAGGATTTCAATTCTCTAAGAGCCGCCCCAAAGAGTTGGCCGGTTATCATATGGACTTTCTGGGGCTCGGTTAGGGGATAGAACTCGAGCAGGCTGCAGAGCCCTTCTTTAAAGTCAGTGAATGTATGCGCCTCCCCAGAGTATCGTGGGAGCCAGGTCGCTCCGGGCAGGTAGGGCATGGAGAAGGGCATTATGGCTTTTGCGTTAGCGGCGGTGTCCGACTGGCTGATGGGGGCAGCGGGCTCTGCGGCAGCCAGTGGCGGTATTAGGGCTGCGGCTTCGCCCGCTGCGGGGACCGGAGCTGCCCCTGCGTCCGCGGCTGCGACCGCCACCTCCTCTCCTCCCGACTCAGACATGGCTGTCCCTTCCTCCCACTAACCTGCTGGGGGTCGGAGTTCCTCTTCCGGGATTGGCGCCTTACCGCACTTTACGCACGTAGCTAAGGCGCCTCCCTCCGCGCGCGGCAATGGCAAATTTTGGCGGTAACTCTCCGCGGCAAGCAGTAGCACACAGTTCTCTCAATAAAGTACAGTCCAAGCACGATAAATCACAGTTCCAAGGCACACATGACCTGATTCTTCAGGCTTAAGTAGATCCTGTTCGTGACGCCAAGTTTGGAGCGCCCCCACACCGCCGCAGGGCCGAGGGGTACCCGGAGCCGGGCCTCTGAGATCTCAGTCCTGGGGTTGTCACGGTGGCTAGACCCGGTCCGTGGCCCTGTCCGTCAGTGGGGGACGTCCGGTGCAATAAGTGGTGTTGTAACGGTGCAGGTCGCGGTAAATAATGAGGACACCAGGTTGCAGTCTCTTTACCTCTTTACTGAAGATGTTGGAGACCTCAGTCCAGAGCACTGTTAACTGGGTTTCAGAGACCGGCCGGTCCAACGACACATCAGGAGTTCCTCCTTACAGGTGGGAATCAGTATCTACCTTCTAGCGCTGTGTGTTGTAGTTCTTCCCTGCTGAGCTCCCGGGATAGTCCTCACAACTGTTTCTTTCTGTCTCTACTGTTCTTTCTCCGTCCTCCAGATGATATGGTAGGATGCACCCGTATGACGGGGTAGGCCTGGAGTTCTTCCGGGACCCTAGAGTCGCCCCTCTCCCACAGCTGCCTCCGTTGTCTGCTTAGGTGTTAAGTGAGACAGCCAACCTGTAATTAGCTGTCCGGCCGTGGTTTGCAATGTACTTAAAGTCTCTTACTTGCTCGGCGTTCCGGCCACCGACTGTTTGCGCCTCAGAAGGATGTTGCCTCGGTCTAACAGCAGGACCCCTTCTGGTATTTCTCCTTTTCTGTATTCCCGTTGTTTACTGGTTAGTTCTGCTCTGAGGAGTCTGCCAGGATCCCATCCCTGACAGGTCCTCTCACTAGCTCTTCCCAGCTACTTCTCCCTGTCTTCCTGTCCAACCCCCAGTTTTACCAGAGTTGTGAGGAGTGGCCTACTAGATAGGACCACCCCCCCTGGTGGCCGGAGTGTGAAGTGTGGTGTCAGTGTACCTGGTCAGAGAAACTCCTTAGTGTAATCAGACGTACCATAGCTCCCCATAGTGGCGGAGCCACAGTACTGCAACAACCAGGACTCTGGGGTGCTGCACACGCACCAGAAAGTGGCACCTGAGTGTCATCAGCGGATGCGTCCTGCGATGTGGTGACCGGAGCCACTGGCCCACCCGCCTCTTCAGAGGAAGAGAGAAAAAGCTGTTGGGCATCACTGCACCCTGCCTCTTCGTCCATTTCTCCAATGCTGCTTGGCTGGCCCCCTGTTTCCAAGCCAAGAGATTCAGAGAACAGAAGTAGAGACGGCTCCTGTCCTGGGATCTCTGTCTGCCTGGGCAATTTGGCAGGTGGTGAAGAGACAGATGGCTGCTCTCCAGTGCTCTGTGTCTGAGAGGATGTGGCACTAATTGAAGTTGATGCATTAGCTGCCATCCATCCGACAACGGCTTCAATTTGTTCTTCACGCAGCAGCGGTGTACGGCGCTCTGCGACAAAGCTGCACATGAAGGACTGTTCCCTGGTGAAAGTGGGTGCTGATGAGTCACCGGTGCCCGCAGCAGGCACAGAATCCCCACGTCCTCTCCCTGCTCCGCGCCCACGCCCACGTGCCTTACTCACTGCCTTCTTCATCTTGGTTGACTGATAAAGATAAGCAGAAAAGTACTAACGGTTTTGTGTGCTTATTCCTGAACAACTCCTAACAGGTATAAGAATCACTAATTTTCTAAAGTGTGGACTAGACTTTAATATGAGCTAATGTGGCCTACACAAATGTAAAGTGGTGTCATTGGTGTGTTTGGTGAACTTTATTATTTATTTATTTTTTGGGGGCTGAACTGACAACAGAGAGAGCTGCAGTCACACGGAGACCGTGCAGACAGCCGTAAACGGTGCTGCAAGGCCCAAAAACCCTCCTCTACGTTATCCTATGTAGTGTTTTTCCACAAGTTAGCTGGAGACGGGTAGAAAGACACTAATAGGAATTTTTTGAAAAAATGTGCAGCAGCCTGCACTACTTAAATCAAAAGGAAAATTGTTTTTACGGTATGACGCAGTGAAGAACCCTGAGCTGGAGACAACCAGGCTATGGCTGCTCACAGACTACAGGGCGAGCTGCAGTCACACGGAGGCCGTGCAGACAGCCGTAAACGGCGCTGCAAGGCCCAAAAACCCTCCTCTACGTTATCCTATGTAGTGTTTTTCCACAAGTTAGCTGGAGACGGGTGGAAAGACACTAATAGGAATTTTTTGAAAAAATGAGCAGCAGACTACACTACTTGAAAAAAAAAAAAAAAAGAACAGTATGAGGCAATGAACCACCCTCCCTGAACTGAATACAACCAGCTATGGATGGCCTATGGCTGCACTCAGACTAGAGAGTGGGCTGCACTCACACACACACACACACAGACCTTGCAGATCGCTGTGAAAACAGCGCTACAAGGCAAAAGCAAGGTGATTAGTAGGTGAACACAGCGGTTGCTAAATTAGCCTTGGAAAAGCACAAAGAAGCAAATCGCTATCTCTAAACTGGCCCTCAGTCAGCAAACAGCGTCCTGTCACTAACTGAATTCACAGAAGAGTGAGTGCAAAATGGCGCCAGCGACTTTTAAACTGCATCATGACATCATTTCAGCAGCCAATCACAGCCTTGCCAGTAGTTTCAGGCCCTCCATGCTAAACAGGATGTGCCCACAATTGGAATCATTCTCATTGGCTGATTTCGTACAAATTTGTGCAGTTTGAATCCTGGGAACTTCCGATTCCGGTATCCGATACGCGGCAAGTATCGGATCTCGGTATCGGAATTCCGATACCGCTAAGTATCGGCCGATACCCGATACTTGCGGTATCGGAATGCTCAACACTATTCACAACGTGTCAGACTTGTACTCTGATCTTCTGGTGTATGGGCTGGTCTAAAAAAGGTGTTAACTGCTCACAGAAATTGCTTAAGTTACTTACACTGCTGAAGCTGCTAAAATTTTGGCGATGACCCTTGATGTTCCCGGGGTTGGACCTCTACAACTGGGATGCACACTGTGTGCCTCATTGCTGTCTTGGGAAAAAACACTCTTAAGATTGTCTACAAGCGTATTTCGATACTCCAGCATGTGCACATCCCTTTCCAGGGAGGAAAGCATCAGGCTAAATTTACTCTTGTACCGTGGATCTAACAGAGTGGCAACCAAGTAGTTAGCACTATTTCTAACCCTAAGAATACAGGCATCGTGATGAAGATAGTGCAGCAAGAAAGAGCTCATGTGTTGGGCACTTCTATGAAGTCCAAGTCCATGCTGTGTTGGTGGTGGTGTAACACTCAAGGTTGCTTTCTCCGTCACCTCCCACCAACTACAGACAACAGAGAACATATCATTATTCTCACAGTTCTACACCTCAGGGTATCTGGAAGGCAGTGACTGACAGCTCGGCCGTCCATTCCGGTACAGGGGAGTGCTGAAGCTGTCAGTACTTTGATGGACAGCATAGCCATCCAATCTGGTACAGGGGCATGCTGAGCTATCAGTGTGTTGATTGACAGCTTAACTATCCATTCTGTGACTGGGAAGCATTGGCTGTTTCCAGGTGTTCACTATCTCGGGTGATTGCCATGTCTACTTAAATGAACAGCTTCTCTCAAACTTCTGCCAGAAGTACATTCAGCCTGTGAGGTTTGTTCTCCTTTGCCTTGTGTTCTGTGTGCTTGATCTGTTGCCTGACCTTGTAATTCATTCTGATCATCCGCCTATTTAACCCCTTCAGCTCTGATCCATTATCCTCCTGGTACTCTGACATCGGAACGTTATCTGACTATGCTTTTGTCCCATCCTTCTGTTAATGATGTACCCTCCTGGCTTCTGACCTTGGACTCCTTAACCATTCTGACTCACAGCTTGAGAAGTGACTGGCATCAAATTATATCTGGCCCATACCTTTTTTCTTTTTAGCCAGTATGGTGTCATGGTTATGGACAGGGTTCCTTCCCGTTCCTTTCAGGGTTAATTTGTATAGCCTCCTTTTGGTTTGGGGAGGGCTATATTTACCGCCTTCATCTGGGGATCCTTGTCAGTGATACATCTGTCTTGGCTGTGTGTCTGACCCCCTGGTGTGCTTGCATACTGTTTAGTCCGTTTGCTTTCTTGTGTATGACTTGGCCTGTTTTCTCATTCTGTGCTTTGCCTTGTGACTCTGTGCTTATTGTCTGTTTCTGGCTCTGACCTTCGGCTTGGTACTCTAACTTCCCTCCTGTCTGCCCTGTTTGTACTGCACCGCTATCTTCGGCTCCCCAACCTTTTTGCTAAGTCTCGACCACGCTTACATCTCACCCTTCTGGCACTTCATCTTACCTCCCGGCTTGACCTTGGCACGTTCAGACTTCTCTCTGGCTTCGCCCATCACTGCCGCTACTTGGCATCTGGCCCCGCCTCTGTCCACTTCCCCCGAGGTCACGCACTTCAGGTCCTGCTCTCCAGCAGGGAAGTTCACCTCAGTGCTCCTTACTCTCTCTCTGTCCTTCTGTAACACATGCACAGACTCCTGCTGTAAGTCTGCAGCAGGGCTCTTGACATATGGATCCTGTTCACATGCTTTGTGACCAGGTGGCGAATCTGATGCAGATGACTCAGGATCTGGCAAAGGACTGCCAGAGTCTGGAGTCATTGCTATATCAGTTGCAGGGTCAGATAAATAACTTGATGAAGACCCCCCCATAGCTCCCACTGCTGGCAGTGGCTGTGACATCAGTGCCTCTGATGTACAGTTGGTCTCTACCAAATCTGTAATATCCCTCCCTGATATTTTTTTGTGAGAGAAATACTAGTTTAGGGTATTCAGAGAGCTGGTAGTTATTTTTTACCCTCCCTCCCCGGTTGTCAGGGCAGGAGTTCCAGCGAGTGAAGATAATCATGTCCCTATTGTGAGGGGGTCCTCAGACCTGGATATTTTATTTAAATCTGTTATATGACGAATCTAACAGAATCCAGGTCACTGAGGCTAAGATCATGAACCTGGCACAGGGAGGGTCGCACAGCTGAGGGCTATTATCCTTATTTCCAGAAGTGGTTCACTGAAGTTCTATGGAACAATGCTGCTCTCAGGTTCCAGCTCCAGAGAGGCCCTTCCGAGACACTCAAGGATGCTCTGGTGCTCCATGATGCCCCTTGTTCTATGATGGAGGCCATTACTCAGGCCATAGGAATACACCGCAGAATCTGTGAGACACATGATGAACAGCAGGCTGCATGTTATACTTCCCTGGAGCAGGACCATTTACCCAAGGTTAGAGTTGCCAATCTTCGTGTTGTTGAGAGAAGACGGAGACAAGAACATTTTGTTAATAACTGCCCAACTCGTCCACAAGCTATCAGACCATCGGGAGAACATCTGAGTCTGGGTAAAGGCCGAGGAGGTAATCTAGACTCCCAGGTACCTTTTTTCCTCTGATAAAGTACTGATAAATGCTATGCTTTCCTTCGAGAACCAGGTGTTATCAACATTGGCGTTCATTGACTTTGGGTCTGCTGCTAACTTTATTGATTCGGGACTGGTCCTGAAGTTGGGGTTAGGGACAGTTAGTTTGGAAACACCCATTCAAGTCATCGCCTTGACAAGACACCATTAGCTCACAATTTGGTCAAGAGATCAATGGTGGATTTCACTCTCCAAGTGGGAGCACTCCACTCTGAATCCATCTCCTGTTTTGTGTTGGATAATTTACCTGCTGGATTGGTACTGGGGCTTCCATGGTTGCAAATTCACAATCCTGTTATTGATTGGTGTCAAAAGGAGGTTATGAAATGGAGCCCCAAGTGTTACAAAAAATGTCTAACAAATGTACAAATATGCTCCGCTAGATTGGAGGGTCTTCCTGGGTACCTGAAGGATTTTGGAGATGTGTTCCTATGATTGTACTATTGATCTTATTCCTAGCACCAAGATGCCAAATGCTCGTCCTTTACAATTTGTTGGGGCCTGAACCAGCCGCCATGAAAGAATATGTTAAGGAAAGTTCACGGAAGGGTGATATCCATCCTTCCTCCTCCCTTATAACAGCTGGATTTTTCTTTGTTAAAAAAAAGATGGGGGTCTTCATTCTTGCCTTGATTTCCTATAACTAAACAAGATCGCGGTTAAAAATACTTACCCACTTCCACTCCTCCCCGACCTATATAATCAGCTTCTGGGGAACAGGGTGTCTTCAAAATTTGATCTTAGATGGGCTTACAATTACAATTTGATACACATCTGGAAGGGTGATGAGTGAAAAATGGCATTTTTAATGTCTGAGGGTCTTTTTGAAAACCTTGTCATGGCTTTTGGATTATCTAATGCATCTGCTGTGTTTCAAAATTTTATGAATGATATTTTCTCTGATTTGCTTTGGATGATTTGTTGTGATTTACTTCGATGACATTCTAATTTTCTCGCCAGATTGGGAAACTCACCAGGAACATGTCCACGTTTTGTTACAGAGACTTATGTAGAACTCTGTTTGCTAAATTAGAGAAATGTGTTTTTTATGTTCAGGAAAGGGTTTAAGTTGGACCCTGGGAAGGTGCAGGCCATAATTGATTGTGAAAACCCCTTGATAATTTTTTTTATAATAGTTGGTGAATCCCAGAAAATGTTGCAAAGCCTTAAGATAACGATATTGAACACAGATTGCTAAACCACTTATTGACCTTACACGTAAGGGGGTGAATCTCAAGTAGGGTTGAGCGAAATGGATCGGACAAATTCAAAAATCGCCGACTTTCGGCAAAGTCGGGTTTCATGAAACCCGACCCGATCCTAGTGTGGGATCGGCCATGAGGTCAGCGATCTTCGCGCCAAAGTCGAGTTTCATATGACGCGTCCAGCACCATTTCTCAGCCAATGAAGGAGGACGCAGAGTGTGGGTAGCGTGATGATGACATAGGTCTCGGGCCCTAACAACTTAGAGAAGGGCATGATACTGATTGGCTTGCTTTCTGCGGCGTCACAGGAGCTATAAAGGGGCGTGCACGGCGACCGCCATCTTACTTCTGCCGATCGTAGCATAGGGAGAGGTTGCTGCAGCTTCATCAGAAGAAGGGATATAGTTAGGGAGGGAAGATTAACCCCCAAACTGCTTGTGCTGTAGCGATTTCCAATGTCCAACACCACCTTTTTTCGCAGAGACAGCGGAGGCTATATTTTTGTGCATCAGCTCTGTAGCTTATTAGGCTACCTTATAAGGCTCCCTGATAGATTCATTGCTGTTTGCACGCTGCTGTGCAAACCAACTGCTTTTTTAAAAGCAAAAATCCTGTTGCTCCTTTCTGCACAGTTATCTTGTTTATTTGTCCACACTTTTGTGTGCAGCAGTCCTTTTTATTGCTGCCATACTTGTCCTGAGATCATTGTAGGGAGATTGAAATTGTACTACAGTCCTTGTATTTTTTCATATATCTTCCAGCCACTTTCTGCCACTTACATTGTGTTGTGTTATACACTGGGCATGAGTTTTGGTGCAGTCTCCACCCAAAAAAAGGGAGATTCAAATTGTCACAAAGTGGATATACGTCAGTTCTGTTAGTTTGTCGTATATCAGCCAGACACGTTCTGCCACTTACATTGTGTTGTGTTATACACTGGGCCTGAGTTTTGGTGCAGTCTCCCCCCAAAAAATAGGGAGATTTAAATTCTCAACAAGTTTATATACACCTCCTACCTTGTTTTACAGTACCATATAACGGTTGTTATTTTGGTTAGATTTTCCCAAAATGAGGAAGTCTGATGGAAGGGGCCATGGGCGGTCGTTGCCAGCTGGTACTGATGGTGGTGGAGGTGGTGTAGCATCTGGTGGTAGTGGGAAAAGCAAAATAGCACCTAAGGCTAAAGGTGTTGAGCCAACGTCATCGTCTGGCTACACAAGGCCTCGAAGGCTCCCTTATCTGGGAGTAGGAAAACAGCTTTTAAAGCCGGAGCAGCAGGAAAAAGTTTTGGCTTTCCTTGCTGACTCAGCGTCTAGCTCTTTCGCCTCCTCTTCAGAAAGTTCCTTGTGTCCTTCACCCAAACCAAAAGTGAAGAATGCATCAGGTGACACTACAGGTTACTCCATGGAGCTCTTTACATATACCGTGCCTGGGTTAGAAAGGGAAATTGTTAACTGCCCATTACAAGATGAATCGGACATGAAGTGCACTGATGCACAGCCGCAGCTAGATTATTATGCTGTTCCATTGACTCAGATCACTACATTGCCCTCGCAGTGTACTGAGCCAGAATCTGACCCTGATGAGACTATGGTGCCCCGTCCTGAATGCTATAGCACCTTTCACGGTGACACAGAGGAAGGTGCACATGACATTGAAGAGGAGGTGATAGATGACCCAGTTGTTGACCCAGATTGGCAGCCACTGGGGGAAGAGGGTGCCACTGTCAGTAGCTCAGAAGCGGAGGATGATCCGCAACAGCCATCTACATCACAACAGCTTTCATCTGGCAGGCCCGTATCTGGCCAAAAGCGATTTGTCAAAAACAAAAACAGTTTTAGGACAGCGTGGCCATCCGATGAAAGTAGCACAGCGTGCAATGCCTGAAAAGGTATTCCATAGTAGGAAGAGTGTAGTGTGGCAATTTTTTAACCAAGATCCGAATGATCAGTGCAAAGTTATCTGTAAGAAATGCTCAAAGACCTTTAGCAGAGGGGAGAATCTCCAAAATTTAAATACAACGTGCATGCTTAGACATTTAACCAGCATGAACTTGCAAGCCTGGACTAACTACCAAACGTCCCTTACCGTTGGTGCACCTGCTCAGAATGAAGGTAGTCAGCAATGCTACATTGCTTCCCTCACTGTAAGCCCACCGGTTAGGACACCACCAGCAGCAAATGTGGAGGTATCATCGCAAGGCCAAAGCAGTCAGGGAATCACAAGGTTTTTGGTAGGAAACACTGTATGTGGACCAACATCAAGAATACCATCACCAACCCTCTCTCAATTCACCATGTCCACCACCACCGCTAGTTCCACCATATGCAGCTCTCCAGTCCAGCTCACCCTACAAGAGACTCTCGTTAGGAAAAGAAAGTACTCATCCTCTCATCCGTGTAGACAGGGTTTGAATGCCCACATTGCTAGACTAATCTCGTTAGAGATGATGCCCTACCGGTTTGTTGAAAGCGAAGCTTTCGGGGCATGGCCTGACGGGGAGAGCGAGCAGACGTGTAGCCGAGAGGCTCCCGCTTATCACCTCAATTATATCATTAGACGGACCCCCTGGAGGATATTTTATTAAGACTGGAGACCCCCTTGGACTCCCGGACCGAAGAGGAAACCTTTCTAAGCAGTGTGCCCAACTGCAGTACCCTGTTCTAGAGGAAGAGCCTGGTGAAGGTGATGGTGGGAACGCTGGCCGCCATCTTGAGACTGCTGACGGGTGAGATCTGATCGCCCGGGAGCCCCTGGGGAACCCTGGCCGGTCCTGTCCCCTGGTCCGTGCCTGTCTTTATCGGCAGCCGCCGAGATCCGTCTGGCTGGGACTACCTGTGTGGCCGGAGGGAGCCGCGGGGCGCTGGAGGCGTTGTCTGGCGCGGCCATTTTGGAGCACAGTAGTGGATGGCCGGACCGCGAGGCGGCGCCTGAGGAAGAAGTACCTGACGGCCCGACGAGTGTAAGGTCTGGCTTGGGAGAAATACCTGCTCGGCGGCTGAGTCGCGGCTGCGGTCTGGTGGTGAGGCGTGCATCACCTGGGTGGCCTCCCCCCTGCCATCGGCGGCGCTTGCCCGCTAGTTGGCGGCCTTTCCCTGACGCTGCCCGAGGCTCTGCTGCGCCTTCTGGTGCTCTCTGCAGTGTCGCAGCTGCTGTTGAAAAGCCGACGACGGGGAAGCACAGCCTGGAACTCTGAGGTGGGCCATCGGTTTCCGGAGGTTTGGAGGCTGGGCTCTAACTAGGACTGTGAACACCACCCGGTCCTGGGTATTAAGGGATACTGTGGAACATTACAGCTGCTATTTACCTGGTGCCCGAATTCATCCACATACGGCTAGCCTCCAGTCTTGGGATCACTGAACCATCCTACTCTCTATCTGCTAACAACAGAACTGGTCTACTATTCCATTTGTGACTGTGCTATTTAGCTTACTAAAAATCCTACCACAACAAACTTTCCTAATAACCCTTTGAGGGACTCCTCCCTCTATTAGGGCTTCACTATAATATCTCCCTCTCTCACTCCTACCCGTACAAAGTGAGATGTAGCTTCCATTAATAGGAGTTGGAGGGGACCTGGGGAGTCCTTTATCACCTTTGTCTTGCAGCAAAATTACCTACAATGGTTAGATCCACTCAAAAATCAACAAGATCGAACTCCAGATCCGCTTGTTCTACCCCTCAAGCAGATATAGAAATATTCCTAAAAAAACAAAACACTCCAACCATCATCACCAGACCTCCCCAATCACAAGAAAGGGACATGGAGACTCACACAGAATCTGAATGTGAAAGTGACAGAGATACAGACCATCAGGGTGGTGGCGAACGGGTCACTAGATATTTCATCAAAAGAATCCTAAACAAAGCATTAGATCCTATAGGCAAAGATCTCTCAACTATTAAACAAGATCTTAACCAATTGGGCCATAGAATAGAGGCGGTAGAGACCTCCCAATCCGAACGAATTCAAAGCACTAATTCTTCCCTGAAATGCCATATACAACAGGAAGAACACATAAACCGAATTTATAATATACTGGAAGATCACGAAAATAGGGAGAGGAGGAATAATCTCAGACTCAAAGGAGTCCCTGAATCGATCCTTCCAGAAACACTGATCCCTACTGCCATTGAAATTTTCCGCTCAATTCTCAGCCCGTCAGACCCCCTAGAAATTGATCTAGTGAGAGTTCATAGGGCTCTGAGACCAAAACCAAAACCTGATGAAGCCCCACGAGATGTCTTATGCTGCTTTCTCGATTATAGAACCAAGGACCTGTTACTAAAAAGAGCACGTGAGGCGAATTCTATCACTCATGGAGAGTCTTCAATACAAATTTTCCAGGATCTCTCTGCTTCCACCCTTTACAAGAGACGTCTCCTGAGACCCCTCACCTCTGTTCTCCAGCAGAGACATTACCCATACCGCTGGCTATTCCCCTTTGGTATTTCTATATCGGCTAAGGACCGGAGATTCGTGATCAAATCTACGGCTGATATTAAAAATGTCTGTAAAGATCTGGAGATCCAACTCGACCAACCGCTTATCTTGGAGACTGTACATGAAACCCACAGGTTGAGTCCTCTACCTGTACCCCTTTCTTGGCAGGAGCCCTCGAAGTCCGCCCGCTCAAAACGTCGCTCCTCCAAGAATACATCACCAAGAGATAAAGACCATGACCCAGACTGAACGAGCCTTGGGGCAGATACAAGAAAATCCGGGATAAAACAGAATTCCCTGTTGTCTCTTTGCTCTTTCAATATGTTCTTTATTTGAATTCATATGGTTTTTGATTTTGAGTTTACTGAACTTACCGTTTTCTCTAATGTTCCCTCCAGCCGACAGAGATCTATAACTATGTAATGTTTCTTTGTTGCAACCCTTGGAGTGTTAAAATTCCAAATTTTTGCTGTTATATTTGACTCCCCCCCCAGTCCTCCTTCTCCACCTTCCATATCTTAATTATGGAAAGTTTCATGTTGCCTAGTACTACCCCTTCCTATTTACTATGCTCTGCATACTCTGTTTCTTCATGTTTTCATGTTTCTAACTATTTCTTTTTTCCATCCATCCTTACTCCTAGCCATCCCCTTCCCCCTCATGATCCGCGGGACGAGCCATCCCTCTGCTTGATCCGTTCTCATTATACGTTTTATGGCGGTAAACCGTAAGTCTTTTCAGGTTATATCACATAACGTACATGGTTTGAACTCCCCAATTCCCAGGTCGCAAACCTTAAACTCCTTTAAAAAATCTAAATACGATATTCTACTCCTACAAGAGACCCATTTTACAAAAAATAAAACTCCCTCATTTGAAAAAAAAATTTTTGACAGGTGGTACCATGCTACGTCTCCTCAAAGGGGATCGAGAGGAGTCTCAATAGCATTTGCTAGAGATATTCCTTTTCTTCTTATAGAATGCTTGACAGACCCTGAAGGCCGGTATGTTTTTGTCAAAGGCCTTATAGCTGGTAATATGGTCACTGTGGGTAACATATACGCCCCTAATAAACAGCATCTGAAATGGATACGAAAGACCTTAACCAAATTCCGAACATTCCAAGAAGGCGCGGTGATCCTAGGAGGTGACCTTAATGTAGCATTAGATCCCACCCTAGACACCTCAACTAAGAAAAGCTCCATCTCATTAAAAGATCTGGCCCGACTCAAATCTCTTTTACACTCTCTCGAACTGATCGATGCCTGGCGCTACTTACACCCGTCAGATATTGATTACACCTTTTTCTCGCATCCTCACAACTCCTACCACCGCCTGGATTATATTTTAATATCTAGATCCCTCCTCCAATCTACCTTGAATGCGAATATCATCCCCGCTGTCCACTCTGACCACTCCATAGTTCTAATCAATTTAGAATTTCACAAATCATACTCTACATCTAGGTCATGGAGGCTTAATGAATCGCTATTACAAAGAGATGACATCAAAACTCGTATCCGTAATTCGCTCCAAGAATATTTTAAACTTAATACTACCCCTGACATTGACCCTCCACTATTGTGGGAGGCTCACAAGGCCACGATTCGTGGAATATTCATTTCAATTGCCTCGTTTTTAAATAGACAGAAAAAAGCAGAAATCCTTGCTTTATATAATGACATTGTGGCCTTGGACGCTTGTCACAAGAAAGAATTATCACGTGACATACTTTCTCAACTCACGAAAAAAACGCCAATCTCTAAAAGATCTACTAAATATTCACACTTCCAAATACTACCTATCTTGGAAGAACAAAATTTTTGCCCATGGAGACAAAGCCTCCAAACTCATGATCTCCCTGATCAAAAAACGCCAAGCTCGAACTTTTATCCACAAAATTAAATCCTCTGATGGTCAAACCACGCAACAGTATAACCAGATTACTGATGCCTTTTTGACCTTCTATAAAGATTTATACCAACTTCGTCATAATGTTTCAATAGAAGACAATATCCAAAAACAATCCAAAACCCAAGCTTTCCTATCCTCCTTACACCTTCCTCAGCTCTCTGCTCTCCAACAAGAATGCCTGCTCAGACCTTTCGACCTCTCTGAACTACAGTCCACCCTGTCTGGAAGGGCAAAAGGGAAATCCCCAGGCCCGGACGGTCTCCCCAAAATATATTACAAATCTTTCTTTGACATTTTGGGTCCTTACCTAGTAAACACGTGTAATGCAGTCCTGGGTGGAAAATCTTTCCCCTCCCAATCACTAGAAGCCCACATTTCTCTCCTCCATAAAGAGGGGAAAGACCCAGAAAGTTGTGGAAGCTATAGACCTATTTCCCTGCTTAATGTGGACCTAAAGATGTATGCAAGTCTCATTGCCAAGAGACTAACCGAGTTACTACCACAACTCATCTCACCCAACCAAACAGGCTTCGTGGCAGGCCGGGAGGGGAGGGATAACACCTCCAGGATTCTACACCTGATTCAATATGCAAAAATTCATGGGACTCCTCTTATTTTATTGGGGACGGACGCCGAAAGGCTTTTGACAGGGTGGACTGGTCGTTTTTACGTGAAACTCTTCTCGCATTTCACATTCCCCTCCAGCTAGTAGACGCAATTTTCCAGATGTACACCACCCCCTCAGCCCGATTAAAAATAAATAACTTGCTATCAGACTCCTTCTATATTCAAAATGGCACGAGGCAGGGGTGCCCTCTTTCTCCGATTTTATATGTGCTAGCCATGGAGCCTCTCATCCAATGCATTCAACACAATGCAGACATTAAGGGGATCGAGGTGAGTGGCTTCCATCACAAATCCGCAGCATTTGCAGATGACCTCCTGGTGGTGTTGTCGGATCCTAGGAGAGGTATTCCTGCCTTCGTCCGTACTTTAGAGCTCTATGGAGAACTGTCTAATTACAAAATCAACATCACAAAGTCAGAGGCATTGAGCCTTAACATTTCCAAATCTGAAATTGATAGACTGAAAAAACTTTACCCTTTCAAATGGCCCCCCAGATTTATAACAAACCTAGGTATCAAAATCAGAAGGTCGATGGGAGAACTATTGGAACTCAATATTATGCCCTTGTTAAAACAGGCTACCTCCACGATCAATTCCTGGAAAGCCCCCTTCCTATCCTGGATGGGTAGAAAAAAATCTGCTGAAAAGCATTATATTACCCAAATTCCTATACCTCTTCCAGATGCTCCCCATCTACATTCCAAAACATTACCTAGCCAAAATTAATTCCTTCTTTACTAACTTTATCTGGAATAATAAACGCCCCCGAATTAATTTCACCACATTGGCTTTACCAAGGTCGGAGGGAGGCATGGGTGTCCCCAATATATTCCATTATTATAAAGCCGCTATGCTATCCCGAGTAGTTGACTGGATTAGAAGACCCACTGAAAAACTATGGCTACCCATTGAAGAACACCTTGCTCCTATCCCCCTAAGATCCATGACATTGTTACATGATCACTTTAATTTAAACCAGCCTCTCTCTAATGAACTGACTATAGCTATACTCAAAATTTGGAGATCTGAGTCCCTCAAACTAACCCCTCCCATCTCTCCAATCCTGACAATACAGGACATTAGCGGTCCCATCCCCTAAACTCCCCCACGGAGATATGCTCAAATTACCGCTACCAATTGATGCCTTCTTCATTGAAGGCTCAATGATGAGCTTCTCAGAATTCCAAGCATCTAATCCCCAATTAAACATAACCTTTCTTCATCATAAAATATTGAGGGATTACTGCTATAAAAAAAAGATCAGTGCAATCTGCTCCGCTCCCTTACACCCTTTGAACAACTCTGTGCCCAACATAATCCACCAAGAAAGGTTCTATCAAAACTCTACAAAATTCTAATTGCTGACAAAGCCGCTTCCAAGAGAGCATTTATAGGTCTCTGGGAACGGGATCTCAATATTTCATTCACACAGGACCAAGTTTCTTCCATTTATAATAAGTCACACGGACCTTCCCTTTGTGTGAAGCTACAAGAAAACTCTTATAAAGTGCTATCAAGGTGGTACCGCTCCCCCTCTCAGATACACTCGTGGCATCCACCTACTTCTGAGACGTGCTGGAGATGCTGCACCGAAGTGGGTTCTTACCTACATATCTGGTGGTCTTGCCCAAAAATCATGCTCTACTGGCATCTGATAGCGGATATTATATTCTTAGTACTAGGCCGAGTCCCGTCTCTAGATCCTCAGTCTGTGCTACTTAACCTTCCCCTCTGGCCCAAAGATCCATCGTTATCCAAACTAGCTAGTAATATTATAGCGGCTGGAAAATACTTAATCCCCACCTTATGGAAATCTACTCTCATCCCCACAAAAAAACAAACTTTAGACAAAATAGATCTGCTGTATTATACAGCTGAATTAGTTGCTAACACTCAGGAGTCTCTTGCTTCCTTCCGGAGCACATGGGAGCTTTGGTCCGTTTACCACTCCAGTTCTGACTTTTTGTCAACTACCTCAATACCACAGAAAACTAATTGACTTATATTCTCTTCCTAATAGCACCATCTGTGGGATGGCTCGTCTCTCCCCCCCCTCCCCTCTCATTTCCCCCTCTCTCCTTCCCCCCTTCTCATCTATCTCTTTCCTCCTCAATTCTAGTTGTTGTTTCCCATGTTTTCAAAGTTATTCATGATTTATTATGCCCTGCCCTTGGATTTACCAAGCTGATCCATTATTCAACTGTTAAATTTGGGCCCTTTAATTCTGCTTAATATAATCACTGTGAAGATACAAATGTACTCTTTTGTGCAATTCGCTTTCTATTCTTTTTCTGTATTTACACTGTTTAAATAACAAGAAAGTTGAAAGAAAGAAAGCGAAGCTTTCAAAGACCTGATGGCCTACGCAGTACCATGCTACGACCTACCCAGTCGGCACTTCTTTGCGAGAAAAGCCATCCCAGCACTCCACCAGCATGTCAAAGACCGCATTGTCCATGCACTGAAGCAATCAGTCAGTGGAAAGGTGCACCTCACAACAGATGCATGGACCAGTAGGCATGGCCAGGGAAGTTACGTGTCCATCACGGCGCACTGGGTTAATGTGGTGGATGCAGGGTCCACAGGGGACAGCCATAGTGGGACAGTTCTGCCTAGCCCACGGTCTAGGAAACAGTTGGCTGTAGGCGTTCGCCACCCCTCCTCCTCCTCCTCCTCCAGAAGCGAAAGCTCATCCACAGAGTGCAGTCGCACGACCACTCCATCCGCAGCTGCCAGTGTTGCACAGGACGTGTCCGATTATTGAACAGCTAGTGGTAAGCGTCAGCAGGCTGTGTTACAAATGAAGTGTTTGGGCAACAACAGACACACCGCGGAAGTACTGGCCGAGTACTTGCAGCAAGAAACTAAGTCATGGCTGGGCAGTGTATATCTTGAGGCAGGCAAGGTAGTCAGTGATAACAGAAGGAATTTTATGGCTGCCATAGCCCTTTCAGAACTGAAACACATATCTTGCCCGGCTCACACCTTGAACCTGGTGGTGCAGTGCTTCCTGAAAAATTATCCGGGGTTACCAGCCCTGCTCCTGAAGGTGTGAAGACTTTGTTTGCACATCCGCCGGTCACCCGTACACTCCAGCCGTATGCTGAACCATCAGCGATTGCTGAATCTTCCCCAGCACCGCCTAATAATCGACGTTGCAACAAGGAGGAACTCCACACTGCACATGATTCAGAGGCTGTGCGAACAGAGGCATGCTGTAATTTATTTGTGGGAGGATACACATACATGGGCAGGCACTTGGATGGCAGACATGGCATTGTCTGGTGTGCAGTAGTCGAAGCTACAAGACCTCTGTCAAGTCCTTCAGTGTTTTGAGGAATGTACACGGCTGGTAAGTGCAGACAACGCCATCATAAGCATGAGCATCCCACTAATGCATCTGCTGATGCAAAGTTTGGCGCACATTAAGGAGCAGGCATCTGCAGCCGAGGAGGAGGGAAGCCTTGATGACAGTCAGCAATTGTCTGCTCAGGGAACTCTCCTGGACGAGGTGGTGGACGAAGAGGAGGAGGAGGATGATGGGGATGAATATTTATGAGATGAGGATGCTTCTCAGGGGGGAATAGAAACTGGTGGCGTTGCAAGGTCAGGTACAGGGTTTTTGCGGGACACAAGTGATGTTGATTTGCAAGAAAGTGCTCCTCAACCCAGCACAAGCAGTGAATTGACACCTGGAACATTGGCCCACATGGCTGAGTATGCCTTGCGTATCCTAAAAAGGGACCCCCGCATTATCAAAATGATGACCGATGATGATTACTGGTTGGCCTGCCTCCTGGAACCATGATATAAAGGAAAATTACAAAATATCATGCCACATGAGAACCTTGAGCAAATATTGGCTACCAAACAAGCAACTCTTGTAGACCGTTTGGTTCAGGCATTCCCAGCACACAGCGGCAGTGATGGTTCTCACACGAGTCGTAGGGGGCAACATGGCAGAGGTGTTAGAGGTGCACAAATCAGAAGTGGTGTTGGACAGAGGGGTTTTAAGACCAGGTTGTGGAGTGATTTCGCAATGACCGCTGACACGACAGGTACTGCTGCATCGATTCAAAGTGACAGGAGACAGCATTTTTCCAGTGTGGTTACTAACTACTTTTCCTCCCTCATCGATGTTCTCCCTCACAGGTCATTCCCCTTTGATTACTGGGCATCTAAAATAGACACCTGGCCTGAATTGGCAGAATATGCATTACAGGAGCTCGCTTGCCCTGCTGCTAGTGTGCTATCTGAAAGAGTCTTCAGTGCTGCTGGTTCAATACTGACCGAAAAAAGGACACGTCTGGCTACCCGAAATGTCGATGATCTAACCTTCATTAAAATGAACCAATCATGGATTTCAAATTATTTGGCCCCACCTTCCCCTGCTGACATGTAGCTTGCCTGAAAAATGTCTTGCTTTTGGCCTCCTCTTACTGACTGCTTCAATTCCTCCATTTGCAGCTGCTGAATGTCCACCATAGGCCATTTTTAAACCTCCCTAAATGGGCTGACTCTCCCCAAAGGGCCGTGGTCACCACCTGGCGCAAGCACCCATGTGAGTGCCCTTTGCCTGGACAGGTGGGTGTGCCCACTCTTGGGCGACGGCACTGGCACAGGGTCCCTCATAGTACAATGAAGTGTCTCTGATGGTGGTGGTGCACAACCAATGTCAGACACACCGCCGTAATATGAGGGGCCCTGTGCCAGTAACGAGAGAGTGTTCCCCCCCGAGCTCGAACAGTGCTCTACCACTTGCAATACTTACCTCTCCCTGCTCCACCACTGTGTAGTCTGTGCTGTTAAATCCTTCAGTGGCACTGCCAATACAAATTTGTTGAAATGATAGATGATAGTTAAAATATACAGGGGCCCTGGTCTCCATTTAGACCAGTTAATACTTTGCGCCTACTACCACTGTCTGCTACTCAGTAGAGGAGCCCACCCCTGTACCTAGCTATGCCACCTGTTTATTTATGAACAATTTTTGGCAGACATTTAGCCCACTTTATTATTTGGGCCTACTAACTGTGTCTGCCACTCCTTACAGTTGTCCTCCGCTGAACAAAGCAATGCCGCCAGTTTAGAACTGTTACCAATTTTGAACTGCATTTAGCCTACTTAATTATTTGGGCCTACTAACTGTCTGCCACTCCTCACAATTGTCCTCCGCTGAACAAAGCAATGCCTCCTGTTTAGTCCTGTTACCAATTTTGAACTGCATTAAGCCCACTTTATTATTTGGGCCTACTAACTGTGTCTGCCACTCCTTACAGTTGTCCTCTGCTGAACAAAGCAATGCCGCCAGTTTAGTACTTTTACCAATTTTGAACTGCATTTAGCCTACTTAATTATTTGGGTCTACTAACTGTGTCTGCCACTCCTTACAATTGTCCTCCGCTGAACAAAGCAATGCCGCCTGTTTAGTCCTGTTACCAATTTTGAACTGCATTTAGCCCACTTTATTATTTGGGCCTACTAACTGTGAATGCCATTCCTTACAGTTGTCCTCCGCTGAACAAAGCAATGCCGCCTGTTTAGTCCTGTTACCAATTTTGAACTGCATTTAGCCTACTTACTTATTTGGGCATACTAACTGTGTCAGCCGCTCCTTACAGTTGTCCTCTACTGAACAAAGCAATGCCGCCTGTTTAGTCCTGTTACCAATTTTGAACTGCATTAAGCCCACTTCATTATTTGGGCCTACTAACTGTGACTGCCACTCCTTACAGTTGTCCTCCACTGAACAAAGCAATTACACCTGTTTAGTCCTGTTACCAATTTTGAACTGCATTTAGCCCACTTTATTATTTGGGCTTACTAACGGTGTCTGCCACTCCTTACAGTTGTCCTCCGCTGAAGAAAGCAATGCCGCCAGTTTTGTCCTGTTACCAATTTTGAACTGCATTTAGCCTACTTAATTATTTGGGCCTACTAACTGTGTCTGCCACTCCTTACAATTGTCCTCCGCTGAACAAAGCAATGCCGCCTGTTTAGTCCTGTTACCAATTTTGAACTGCATTTAGCCCACTTTATTATTTGGGCTTACTAACTGTGTCTGCCACTCCTTACAGTTGTCCTCCACTGAAGAAAGCAATACCGCCAGTTTAGTCCTGTTACCAATTTTGAACTGCATTTAGCCCACTTTTTTATTTGGGCCTATATCTGTGTTTCCTCCTCATCCTACCCATTGCCCAGCCACTGCTAGATGAGTCTGCTGGTACATTGACCCAGACCACTACATTCCCCTTGCACTCTACACAGCCAGAATCTGACCCTGCTGAAAGTCAGGTTCCCTTCCCACATACTATACCACCCTACACGTGGACAAAGAGGAAGATGCAGATGAAAGTGCAGGTTCTTTCATCAGGTGGGGAGGCATACTCATTGGGAACGTCACTGGCACAAGGCCCCTCAGAGTATGCAAGTGTCTCTGCTGGTGGGAGGCGCCACCCGCCATCAAACACACTGCCGTACTATGAGGGGCCCTGTGCCAGCGCCAATGCCAATGAGTGGGCCCCCCTGCTTGCTCAGGATCACAACACTTGCTAAGTTGAAATACTTACCTCTGCCTGCTCCACCGCCGTGATGTAGTCCGCGTTTCTTGGGCCCACGAAAAACTTGGACCAGCCCTACCCCCCCAACTTTAGCCAAATGACCCCCAATTTCCAATGCCTAACTTTTATTATAAAGTTAATTAAGATTGACAAGCTTCAGTAACAAGAATGGATGTTTTTGCCATTAAAATGGGCACTGTAGGTGTTTTCTTGTCCTCCACTCACTGCCGACTTTGATTCCCCATTGACTTGCATTGGGTTTCGTGTTTCAGTCGTCCCACGACTTTTCGCAATAATCGGCCGATTTCACCCGACCCGACTTTTGACAATGTCGGGTTTCGTGTAACCCGACTCGATCCGAAAAAAGTAAAAGTCGCTCAACTCTAATCTCAAGGTTTGGTCACCGGGTGCTATCAGTGTTTTATGTCACCATCCATTCTGATCCAACCAGATCTTCAAGAACCGTTCATTGTGGAGGTGGATGCTTCGGAGATCGGAGTTGGGGTAGCCTTTTTGCAGGGGCCTTAAACTCTGACTAACCTGCGTCCATGTGTTTTTCTTTCTAAGAAATTTTCACCGGCAGAGAGAAATAATGATGTAGGGAATTGGGAGTTACTTCCAGTCATATATATTGACTTTTGAAGAATGGAGGCATTTTTTGGAAAGGGCGGTTCATCCAATTACAGTGATTACGGATCAGTAGAATTTAGCTTACATTGAATTGGCTAAAAGGTTAACTTCTAGATATGCCAGATGATCCTTGTTTTTCTCTTGGTTTAATTTTTCTATTACATTCAGGCCAGGGTCTAAGAATGTGAAAGCTGATGCTTTATCTCATAGTTTAGATTCCATTTCTCCTCCAGAACCTCCATCCTCCATTATTCCTCAGGGTATTGTGGTGTCTATGTTAACCTCAGAATTGAAGGAGGAGATTCGTAAACTTTAGACGTTGGCTCCTACCACTTCCATGGGGTCCAAATTATTTGTGCCTGTGTACCCTAGATTGCGGGTGTTACAGGAATTTCATGATTCCGTTTTAAGTGGTCATCCTGGGGTTACTGCCACAAGGAAAGCTGTTGCTAGACTTTATTGGTGGCCATCCATGCGTAATGATATTAAAGATTTTGTATCTACCTGTGAAGTGTGCGCATACGCCAAAGTCAGTCATAGCCGGCCGGCTGGGGAATTGGCTCCATTGCCTATTCCAGAAAGACTATGGACTCATTTGTCCATGGATTTCATTACAGATTTGCCTCTGTCTGATGGGAAAACTGCTATCTGGGTGGTAGTTGATCGATTCAGCAAACAAGATCATTTTGTTCCTTTTTCAGGATTACCTAATGAAGAGAAACTCTCCAGGTTGTTTAATTGTTGTATTGTAAGGTTACATGGGATCCCTCTGAACATTGTGTCTGATAGGGAAATACTATTTGTCTCTAAATTTTGGATAGCTTTTTGCAGTAAACTAGGGATTGACTTGTCATATTAATCTGCCTATCACCCTGAATCCAACATTCAAATTGAGATGACAAATCAATCTTTGGAATACATTTTAAGGTGCTTTGTGGCAGCTCAACAGGAGGACTAGTCTTCGTTTTTACCTCCAGCTGATTTTGCTTTTAACAGTTGAGTAAATCAATTTATCTGAACCTCACCATTCTTCTGTAATTATGGTTTTCATCCCCATTTTGAATTTTCTAGCATTAGTTCTGAATGCCTTGGGGTGGAGGTCGCCTTACCTAGATTTGAGGATATCTGGAGGGAGGTTCAAAAGAATATTGGGACTGCCCAGATTCACCAAAAATGAAAGGCCGATAAAAACAGGACCCACCGAACATCTTTTAAGATTGGGGATAAGGTTTGGTTGTCGTCTAGGAACATTAAACTTAAAGTGCCGTCAGTCCAAAGTTAAGTGGTCCATATGAGATCCTAGAGGTGGTCAATACTGTGGCATTTAGCTTAAAGCTTCTTCCATCCCTTTACATTCCATAACTCCCTATTAAAGGAGTATGTCCCTTCTGCATTGTCTACCTCATCCCCGCCTCCTCCTCTTTCAGTAGATGGTGGCCTGGAGTATGAGGTCCAGAGGGTTGTGGATTCTCAGAGGGTCCATAAATCCCTCCAGTTACTTATCCACTGAAGGGGATACAAACCAGAGGAGAAATCCTGGGTCCCTGCTCGAGATATGAAGGCCAATCAGTTAGTCAAGGCCTTCCATTTAAAATTTCCTGGGAAGCGTGGGAGTCTGGTGAACCCCTAAAAGAGGGGTTACTGTTACGGTTCCACACCTCAGGGTGTTTGGAATGTAGTTACTGACAGCTCGGCCGTCCAATTCGGAACAGGGGCGTGCTGAGCTATCAGTGTGTTGATTGACAGCTCCACTCTCCAATCTGTGACTGGGAGGCATCGGCTGTCTCAGGGTGTTCACTATCCGGGGTGTCTACTTAACTGAGCAGCTTCTCCTAGACCACTGCCAGATGTACATTCAGCCTGTGAGATTTGCTCTACTGTGCCTTGTGTTTTGTATGCTTGATTTGTTACCTTACCTTGGACTTCATTCTTACCATCCACCTGTTTAACCCCTTCAGCTTTGATCCGTTATCCTCCTGGTACTCTAACATCGGAACGCTACCTGACTAAGCTTTTGTCTCTTCCTTCTGTTTATGATATACCCTCCTGGTTCTGACCTTGGACGCCTTGACCACTCTGACTCACGGCTTGGCCGTGAGACGTGACCAGCGTCACAATGATCCTATTGCACTTCCATCACCTCATCCTCCTCAGTTTGTTCCTCGGCTCCTGCATCTTCTCCTACAGTTTGTCTGGTACCTTTTGAACTGGTAGCTGTAAGCCATACACCCATGGCACCCACCTGTTTGACAACAGTCTGGAAGTTTGAGATATTGTTATCCCTTCTGCATCCTCCTCTACTTCCAACTTTTTATATGGGACCATCACCTCCTCACGCAAAATATTCAAAGTGTGTTCCATCATGTAAATGACAGGAATAGTTATGCTATTTACTGCATCATCAGCGCTAACCATCTAAGTCACCATTTCAAAACTTTGCAGAAGGGTGCAGAGGTCCTTCACCTGTGCTCACATCGCAAGCATGATTTGCATCAAGTTCAGACTGTGTTGGCCCAGGCTATGCAAAAGGATGTAACAAGGTGGCATGGGATGGTAGTTGTGGGCGAGTCCACTACAGGAGAATCAGTCCACACCCCGGCCCCTTGCACATAAAATGTCAGTTCTAATCCCAGCCTTGGGTCACAGTGGGTTACCTCAGTCCTGCAGCTGTTCTCCACAATGGGATGACATCCTCCGAATGAACTACGCTTCACACTGTATAGGGCCCAACAGTGGCAACTTGTATTTTAATAATAAAGATAAAGAAATAAAGAAAAGATGGATGATGCCTATTCTGTCCCTAGACACAGCAATGGCTGTAGCAGCAAATTCCATGACTCTCAGTAAGCTCTCCAGAGCCAAAGTTTCTGGTGGGGCACACATCCAGTCCATGTGCCCAACAGTCCTTGCAGCCTACGTTCTCCCAGCCGAGGGTAAGCTCCATCCCAGATGGGGACACACACATCCCCCAGACAAGCGTCCCTTCTGTCCCAGAAGGGGACACACGTCCTGCCTCAGGCAGTCATGCCTGGGCTCTGAGCAGGAAGCAGGAGCTTCCTGTTCCCAAGAGGCTGCAAGTCCAGCACAAAGTTAACCTGTGCTGGCCCTGCCTCTAACACATATAGGAACACTGCAGACACAGCACATTAATACATAGAATACAGAAACATACAGGTACATAACATTAATACAGTGAAGTACACGGGACTAACACATAGGAGAGAGGGGAAGCAATGGAGTTCTACACCACCTCCTAACAAGGACATACTACACCAGGGGTGTAAGTACTGCAACAGCTGCTACAACATGTGCAGAGTGGAATTCCACCATGTCGGAACGTTGCTAATCAAATTACTGGTAGACTGAAAGACCTCTGTAGCAATGCAAGTCGATGACCTGCTGGGGTGTGATTGTCGGAAGTCAGCACACAGCAACCGTGCTTTCTGTAGCAGTGCATTCAGGCCAGGATAGTGTAAAAAAATTGCTGTACCACCAGGTAGAGGACATCAGTCATGTAAGACACATTTGTGAAGTTGCTACGGTGTGGAGCCGCCACCAGGTGTGGAGCCTTCCCTGGCTCCAGGTTTAATGGAGAGCTGTGTGACTGCGATCTCCAAGGCATATTAATGTAAAAACTGCCTGAATGTGGTGAGCCAAGGATGTGCAGTACAGATGCGGGGGAGATTCTACCTGCACTGTTGGAACCCATGTCTGATTAAGGGAGAGGCCAAGGGCACAGGTGGAGGCCCTAGAGGTGGACGAGGCAGAAGCAGTTGAGGAACTGTTAGATTCAAAGGTTTGACCCACAAGCTTTGGGGATTCAAAGACTTGTGGAGCAGCTTCTTTCCTGCCTGCCCCCACAGCCAGAAGAGTCGTCCACTGCCCAGCCAGCAAGATGTAATGCCCCTGCCCATGTTTGCTCATCCAGATGTCAGTGGTGAAATGCACAGACATAGATTTTTTCATGGAATGGGTGATGCTGTCAGTGACATGCTGGTGTAGTGCAGGCACAGCTTTCTTAGAGAAGTAATGGCTACTGGGCAACTGGTACTGAGAAACTGCAAAGGCCATCAACTTTATGAAACCGTCTGTATCCACTAGGCGGAATAGCAGCATTTCCATGGCCAACAGAATGGAGATGGTGGAGTTCATGCTCTTAGCTTTGCCATGTATAGGAGGAAACATTCTTTTACGTGACCACAATTGTGGGACAGAGAGCTGGTTGCTGTGCTGAGATTATTATTCAGTGTACACTGCGCACGCGCACTATTGTTCCCCTTCTAGTGCTGGAGCGGCACTACTTCTTTATGCACTGGGCTCTTTAATATCCGGCGCCTGCGCACTTATCTCCTAGTCAGTCCTTGCCCCTCTTCCGTCGGTCTGTACGCACTGCGCATGCGGTCCTCACTATCCCATTAGCGCCAGTGCTGCAATGTTGCGCTTTCCTCTTCCGGGTCCTTAGTTCATTCTTCCCATAAATAGAGCGCTCTCCTCTTTCTGTTACACATAGTCCTTGCAACAGCGGTGTCCGTGGAGCGCCCCCACACCGCCGCAGGGCCGAGGGGTACCCGGAGCCGGGCCTCTGAGATCTCAGTCCTGGGGTTGTCACGGTGGCTAGACCCGGTCCGTGGCCCTGTCCGTCAGTGGGGGACGTCCGGTGCAATAAGTGGTGTTGTAACGGTGCAGGTCGCGGTAAATAATGAGGACACCAGGTTGCAGTCTCTTTACCTCTTTACTGAAGATGTTGGAGACCTCAGTCCAGAGCACTGTTAACTGGGTTTCAGAGACCGGCCGGTCCAACGACACATCAGGAGTTCCTCCTTACAGGTGGGAATCAGTATCTACCTTCTAGCGCTGTGTGTTGTAGTTCTTCCCTGCTGAGCTCCCGGGATAGTCCTCACAACTGTTTCTTTCTGTCTCTACTGTTCTTTCTCCGTCCTCCAGATGATATGGTAGGACGCACCCGTATGACGGGGTAGGCCTGGAGTTCTTCCGGGACCCTAGAGTCGCCCCTCTCCCACAGCTGCCTCCGTTGTCTGCTTAGGTGTTAAGTGAGACAGCCAACCTGTAATTAGCTGTCCGGCCGTGGTTTGCAATGTACTTAAAGTCTCTTACTTGCTCGGTGTTCCGGCCACCGACTGTTTGCGCCTCAGAAGGATGTTGCCTCGGTCTAACAGCAGGACCCCTTCTGGTATTTCTCCTTTTCTGTATTCCCGTTGTTTACTGGTTAGTTCTGCTCTGAGGAGTCTGCCAGGATCCCATCCCTGACAGGTCCTCTCACTAGCTCTTCCCAGCTACTTCTCCCTGTCTTCCTGTCCAACCCCCAGTTTTACCAGAGTTGTGAGGAGTGGCCTACTAGATAGGACCACCCCCCCTGGTGGCCGGAGTGTGAAGTGTGGTGTCAGTGTACCTGGTCAGAGAAACTCCTTAGTGTAATCAGACGTACCATAGCTCCCCATAGTGGCGGAGCCACAGTACTGCAACAACCAGGACTCTGGGGTGCTGCACTCCCCCCCGGTTAAATCCAGTACTCCGGGACTGGGAAAACAAGAACAATAATACATGTTAACAGGAAACACACAAATTTTTGAAATAGCATAACAATTGAACATAACAATGCTTCCCTTTACGGGAGGTGAGGATTCTTGAACGTTGCAAAAGTTAGGTCATGCACAGTTTATGACTCTCAGTTCAGTGGTTGAAACGGCGGGGACCCCGGGTAAACAAAGGGGTCCCCCTTTTTAAAAGTTTTTGAGCAATTCACCGTCCATTACTCTATTGTCCATTTATAACCTGTAACAAAAACAATATGTACACAAACATTTTCAATTACATAGCAGCCCTTATCAATACCTCCAAGTTTTGAAGCGGAGGGGAGTTTTATTTTGAGTGCTGCGTGTGGACCTTCGCAGCGCAGGGGTTGCTATTGGCCTAACAGGGCCCGCTATGCTTGCTACCGCTGGTGTAGTGCGCTGTCTTCTAACTACACTTCTAGTGAGTCTGGGTAGCACTGGCAGGTTGGGGCTCTCAGAGCTGCTGCTATCAACAGTGGGTACGGCAGGCTCACTGATAGCAGAGGGAGGATTTGCCGGTTCAACGGTTGGCATGGCTTCTTCAGGCAAGGCTTGTTGAGGTTGCGGGACCGGATGATCTGGTACCACCGTTGTTTCTGGTGGGTCCGGCTGTGGAAACGTTAGAACAGGTACCGCGATGGCCTGATTTATCTGAGTCCAGGACTGGGGAAAGTCACCAAGGACAGTATGGAACATCTTCTCCTTTTCCACCGGCGGGGAGATTTCTGGGGCCGTGCCCCTCACTTTCAACTTATCGGGGCAGACCTTAAGGTGATCCCTGGATACCGCTGTCGAGGTCTCCCCTCTGTCCTTGCTGATGAGACAGACCTTAGTGTTGTCGAAGTCGGATGGCAAGATGGTATACGGTTCCGCTTCCCATTGGTCATCAAGCTTGTGTAACCTCCTCTTTCGTTTAAGCACTTGCTCACCAGGTGACAGGGGAATCGCAGGAGCGTGTTGATTGTAGTCCCTTTCTTGTTTCTGCCTAGCCTGAGCGAGACTTCTCTCCACACACTCCTGTACTTCGCGGTATCTTCGCTGCCTTTCTGTATCCCAATCTGCCTCCGGCGAGGTATCTTCGGGTACTAGGACCCCCATGTCCAGATCAACGGGTAACCGACTAGACCTTCCTCGCATCAGGTACGCTGGAGTACAGTTGGTGGAACTTACTGGGATGTGGTTGTACATATCCACCAAGTCAGGCAACTTTGTCGGCCACAGGTTCCGTTCCTCCACAGGCAAGGTCTTCAGTAAATCGATTACTACCTGGTTCATCTTCTCGCACATCCCGTTGGTTTGGGGGTGGTACGGTGTAGTTCTGATCTTCTTACACCCGTACAACTGGCAGAATTCTTGGAACACTTCCGCTTCGAATGCAGGCCCCTGATCGGTCAGTACTTTCTCTGGGTAGCCATGGGGTCTACAAAAGTGCTGCTGGAAGGCCCTGGCGGCAGTCCTAGCTGTTAGATCCTTGACAGGCACAACCACCAAAAACCTGGAGTAGTGGTCCACGATGGTAAGGGCGTAGATATAGCCCGACCGGCTAGGCGTCAGCTTCACATGATCCAGCGCGACCAGTTCGAGCGGCCGTTTGGTGATGATAGGCCGCAGGGGAGCCCGTTGACTGTCACGGTCCTTCCTTCGCAGACTACACGGACCACACTCTCGACACCACTTCTCAATGGTCCTCTTCATGCCAATCCAATAGAACCTCCCTCGGAGCAGCTTCTCCAGCTTCCTCCATCCGAAGTGTCCGGCTCCATCATGGTAGGCTCCCAGAACCATGGGCGCATCTCGCCTTGGCACCACTATCTGCCACACCAATTCATGAGTACGTGGGTCGATGCTCCTCCTGCACAACTTGCCATCATGGATAAACAGTTTGCTTCTCCCCTTCCACAGCTGTTGAGTTTCTTGTGGATCATCTGGGCCAGGGTGCAACCCAGCCTGCGTCAAGAGTTCCTTCACCTGACGGACCGCGGGGTCACTGTCCTGGGTTTCTGCCCATCCGTGGTGGGGCAGGGGATTCAGCGTGGCATCCGGTTGGTTCTTGTGCCTGTTCTTCACATGGTGAGAGTTCTGAGTGGCTTTGGGGCGATGGAAGGCAGGCAGCTCCACCTCTTCAAGTGCCTCCGGGTCTTCTCCCACTTCTGGTAGATTGGGCATTCGGGACAGAGCATCGGCATTGGCATTCTGGTGTCCTGCCCGATATTTGATGGTGAAATCATAGTTGGACAGCCGGGCCATCCACCGCTGTTCCAAAGCCCCGAGTTTGGCAGTACCCAGATGCGTTAGCGGATTGTTGTCCGTGAAGACGGTGAATTTCGCGGAGGCCAGGTAGTGCTTAAACCTCTCTGTCACTGCCCAGACGAGGGCCAGGAATTCCAGCTTAAAGGAACTATAGTTGTCAGGGTTCCTTTCCGTGGGACGGAGTTTCCTGCTGGCGTAAGCGATCACCCTTTCTTTGCCGTTCTGAACCTGGGACAGCACGGCTCCTAATCCCACATTACTGGCATCTGTGTACAGCACAAACGGTTGATCGTATTCGGGGTAAGCCAGTATCTCTTCTCCCGTCAGTGCCGACTTCAAACAGGTGAAGGATTCCTCCAGCTCTTCGTTCCAATCAAAGGGGGTTTTCCTCCCCTTGGTCTTCTTTGGTTGGCCCACCAGCAGATTTTGCAAGGGTGCGGCCTTCTTGGTGAAATCCTTAATGAATCTCCGATAGTAACCTACCAACCCGAGGAACTGCCGGACTTCGTGGAGGTCACTAGGCTTTGGCCAGTCCTTGATCACTGTGACCTTGTCGGGGTCTGGGGCCACTCCTTCAGCGCTCACCACATGGCCCAGGTACTGCACTTTAGGTTTGAGCAGATGACACTTGGACGGTTTCACCTTTAAGCCGAATTTGGACAGGGCTTCGAACACCTCGGCCAGGTGCTTCAGATGGTCTTCGTAGGTCTTAGAGAAGACAATGACATCATCCAAATACAGCAGCACAGTTTCAAAGTTCATGTGTCCCAGGCAGCACTCCATCATCCTCTGGAACGTTCCTGGAGCATTGCACAGTCCGAAGGGCATGTAGTTGAACTCGCAGAGACCCATTGGTGTCGTGAAGGCCGTCTTCTCCTTGTCTGCCTCCGCTACAGGAACCTGCCAGTACCCACTGGTGAGATCTAAGGTAGAGAAGTAGTTAGCAGATTTTAAAGCAGCCAGAGATTCCTCTATCCTGGGCAGTGGGTATGCGTCCTTATGTGTAATGCGATTCAACTGCCTGTAATCAACACACATCCTCATTGTACCATCTTTCTTTTTAACGAGGACTAACGGAGCTGCCCAGGGGCTACAGCTGTCTCTCACCACCCCAGCCTCCTTCATTTCCCGCAACATGTCCTTGGCACACTGGTAATGAGCCGGGGGTACAGGGCGATATCTCTCTTTTATGGGTCGGTGATCTCCCGTGGGGATGTGATGTTGGATCCCTTTCACCTGCCCAAAATCTGAGGGGTGTTTGCTGAATACCTGCTCGTACTCGTGTACTACCCTGTAAGCCCCCTGTATTTGATGAGATGGGGTAGAGTCAGTGCCCACATGCAATTCCCGACACCAATCTTTCGAGTGCTCTGCAGAACCTTTGTTCTCCGCCACGTTTGACGGGACCAAGGGTTCAGGTGTCTGTATTACACTATTATTGACAGTGAACAGTTTGGCGAGCGTGGTATACTTGGTTAGGTGGACCTCTTCCTCCCCACAATTGAGGACACGTACGGGCAC
This sequence comes from Ranitomeya variabilis, assembly GCF_051348905.1. Classification (NCBI taxonomy): domain Eukaryota; kingdom Metazoa; phylum Chordata; class Amphibia; order Anura; family Dendrobatidae; genus Ranitomeya; species Ranitomeya variabilis. Next base: position 533,704,930 of record NC_135232.1, on the reverse strand, counting down.
TCTCCCCTGTCGGACGTCGACCACCCCCCGGGCTGTCAGAACAGTAGGCCTATTGTCTGAATATACAGGTTCTACCAAGGCCTGGTAGTCCCTACCCCTGAGGCCTATGGCTGCTCGACACCATATTAACATTTCACTCTTGGGAGGTATCGCGATGGGGTTTGAATCACTTACAGTGACACGACCAATCTCACCACCAGTCAGCTCTACCTGCTGTCTCTGCATCAGAGCTCTGATTTCCTTCTGCAGGGCACGTTGCTCACTGTGGCCAGCGTTTTCTGCCACCTGTTGCAACAAAACAATCACTTCTGCAAGACAATTTTCTATAACATTAGTACCAAGAGTCATCATGGGATTACATTCTCGACGATCAATATCTACAATCACAATCCCTTGGGCTTTCAATTCCACCCGCCCCACTTTGATGGTGACCTCCTTATACCCCACTTGTGGCAACGGCTGACCATTACTGGCGATTATGGTGAAATCATCGTCAGGGCCACGAGTAATATCAGCGTCCTCCCAATACCGTTTGTAGAGCACGTAAGGTATAGTCGTCACCTGAGAACCGGTGTCCAGCAAAGCATTCAAGGGGATTCCATCAATCACTACAGGGAGAACTGGTCGTCCTCCAATATACTTGGTTCTCCAATGCTGCGGGCCTGACCGTCCTACTCCTGGGGGTTGGCCCTTTGCCCCAGGGGTTGCTCGTTTAAAGGACAGTACCTTGCAAGATGGCCCACCTGGTGACAGCGGCGGCAGATGGGTCGTCCATCCTGGTGGAAGCGGTCGTCGGGCCGGCTCCTGGTCGGCGGAGTCCTCCTCTGTCGCATCCAAGGGACATCCTCCGGGCTGGAAGCCAACTGGATCTTCTCTTTGGGGGCCTCCTGTAGGGACTGCACCGTCCGGGCCAGGGCAGCGACGCTCTTAGTTAGCTCTTGCATCTGGAGCCGAAGTCCTGCGGGGGAGTCGTCCTCGAAGCTCTGGGCGTCGGCCTCCGCGGCAACTGGGGTATCCGATGCCACCTCCTGGTGGTAGGTGAGAGCGGGGCGCCTGGGTGTTACTGCGCGGCTGGGCTGTCGCTCCTGCAATGCCTGGATAGCTTTATCTTTAAACTGCACAAAAGTCAAGTCTGGATTTTGCATAGCCAGGAAGTGCAATTGGCCCCGCTGGTGACTGCACAGGAGCCCCTCAATGAACCGCTCCTTCAGGATTTTATCTTCATCCTGCATGCTGCCGGGGTCACTCTGCTTAATGGCCCGCATCGCTTCCTGGAGATTAAGGGCATAGTCCCGCAAGCTATCCTGTGACCTTTGTTTGCATCCATAAAAAATCAGTTTAATTTCTGTAGCAGTGCGAGTATCAAAGGTGGCTTTAAGCTTGGCAAAAATCTGTTGTGCAGTTCCTTTATCCTCAGCGGGCCAGGATTTCAATTCTCTAAGAGCCGCCCCAAAGAGTTGGCCGGTTATCATATGGACTTTCTGGGGCTCGGTTAGGGGATAGAACTCGAGCAGGCTGCAGAGCCCTTCTTTAAAGTCAGTGAATGTATGCGCCTCCCCAGAGTATCGTGGGAGCCAGGTCGCTCCGGGCAGGTAGGGCATGGAGAAGGGCATTATGGCTTTTGCGTTAGCGGCGGTGTCCGACTGGCTGATGGGGGCAGCGGGCTCTGCGGCAGCCAGTGGCGGTATTAGGGCTGCGGCTTCGCCCGCTGCGGGGACCGGAGCTGCCCCTGCGTCCGCGGCTGCGACCGCCACCTCCTCTCCTCCCGACTCAGACATGGCTGTCCCTTCCTCCCACTAACCTGCTGGGGGTCGGAGTTCCTCTTCCGGGATTGGCGCCTTACCGCGCTTTCCGTTCCGCGCTTCTTTTGGCTGATCCCGCCCACGTAGCTAAGGCGCCTCCCTCCGCGCGCGGCAATGGCGAATTTTGGCGGTAACTCTCCGCGGCAAGCAGTAGCACACAGTTCTCTCAATAAAGTACAGTCCAAGCACGATAAATCACAGTTCCAAGGCACACATGACCTGATTCTTCAGGCTTAAGTAGATCCTGTTCGTGACGCCAAGTTTGGAGCGCCCCCACACCGCCGCAGGGCCGAGGGGTACCCGGAGCCGGGCCTCTGAGATCTCAGTCCTGGGGTTGTCACGGTGGCTAGACCCGGTCCGTGGCCCTGTCCGTCAGTGGGGGACGTCCGGTGCAATAAGTGGTGTTGTAACGGTGCAGGTCGCGGTAAATAATGAGGACACCAGGTTGCAGTCTCTTTACCTCTTTACTGAAGATGTTGGAGACCTCAGTCCAGAGCACTGTTAACTGGGTTTCAGAGACCGGCCGGTCCAACGACACATCAGGAGTTCCTCCTTACAGGTGGGAATCAGTATCTACCTTCTAGCGCTGTGTGTTGTAGTTCTTCCCTGCTGAGCTCCCGGGATAGTCCTCACAACTGTTTCTTTCTGTCTCTACTGTTCTTTCTCCGTCCTCCAGATGATATGGTAGGACGCACCCGTATGACGGGGTAGGCCTGGAGTTCTTCCGGGACCCTAGAGTCGCCCCTCTCCCACAGCTGCCTCCATTGTCTGCTTAGGTGTTAAGTGAGACAGCCAACCTGTAATTAGCTGTCCGGCCGTGGTTTGCAATGTACTTAAAGTCTCTTACTTGCTCGGCGTTCCGGCCACCGACTGTTTGCGCCTCAGAAGGATGTTGCCTCGGTCTAACAGCAGGACCCCTTCTGGTATTTCTCCTTTTCTGTATTCCCGTTGTTTACTGGTTAGTTCTGCTCTGAGGAGTCTGCCAGGATCCCATCCCTGACAGGTCCTCTCACTAGCTCTTCCCAGCTACTTCTCCCTGTCTTCCTGTCCAACCCCCAGTTTTACCAGAGTTGTGAGGAGTGGCCTACTAAATAGGACCACCCCCCCTGGTGGCCGGAGTGTGAAGTGTGGTGTCAGTGTACCTGGTCAGAGAAACTCCTTAGTGTAATCAGACGTACCATAGCTCCCCATAGTGGCGGAGCCACAGTACTGCAACAACCAGGACTCTGGGGTGCTGCATCCGTATCCTCAATTCCCACTGACCAGGTAACTATAAGCGGTTTCTTTTGTCTTACTTTTTCTATTGTTCCCTGGGGGATTTTTATTTCGTTACTCATTGCAATTTTTTCTTTATTGCATCCTCTATAGTTCTCTTGTTACCATCATACAGGTAATCAATCTTTTTCACTTTTTACAGATCGATGTAATCCCATTTCCATAGGTTAATACCTTGGTCACTATTGGTGTTGGATTGTTCTCTTTTCTATGGACCTTGGACTTAGAGTCTATATTCTTCTTTTTTCCCCAATATGTTACATGGAATGTTGATTATGTTTTCTGCGCTCATTTGGATGATATATCGTTATTGCCAATTTTGATTCCCTCCCCCCCTTGTTTTCAGGACACGTTCTCACCCCTTGCTTGTACAGTCTTTCTGGTACATAGTTGTTTGATTATACATTCTCTCCTGTTTCTTATACAACCGGTCTATGTGGTGATATGTTTATTAATATCTGTATTAAATTATGTTGTATCATTTTCTAGATAAGTGCCTTGACAAAGGCCTGTGGCCAAAACGTTGGCATCCTGTATGACTGGTTCTCTGAATAAATCATTTTTTGATTCACTGATTCTCTGAGTTCTCAGATTAGTCCAGCTACAATTTTGTTTTTTCTGAGGGCTCTTTCATATTTAGACTGAGACCCCCTTGATCATTTTGAATTATACTTGCTGTGCTGAGATGGTGGAGTACAGTGAACAGGACAAACTGCTGGACTGTGAGTGAGGTACAGGTGGAGAAGTTATGGTGGATTGAGAAAGATATGTTCTTCTAGGTGACATAAAAGTAGCAGTCATGTCTACTTCCTTAACAGCTGACTGGCTCTCACTGACCTTGACTGTGGTGAGTAAATGATTGTAGTTGCTGCGGCCGGAGACCTGTATGTGAAGACTTGGAATGGTGACGGAGGAGGAAGAAGCAGCAGATTGGGTTGATGGGACAGCCGATGGTTGGTGAGGCCCACTAGTCCGCATTTGAGCGCAGTGAGATTCCCACACTAAGGCATGTTGACCGTACATGTGCCGGTTCATGCATGTTGTTGTCAAAATATTGCAATTTTTGCCTCTACTGAATCTTATTTTGCAAATTTGACAGATAACTTGTGTTGGGTCATCCTTTGCGGTCTCAGAAAACACCCAGGCTAGGCAACCCTTGCCACCCATGCAAATTGCACACTTCTGACCGGTACTGGCCACAGCCAGAGTTGGGGGTTAAGAAGGATCCAATGCTTGTCATGGTTGCATTACTTCATGTCTGTGGGAAGCCGCAACATAACCTCCTCATCTTCCTCCTTCTCCACTTCCTCAGCTGCATACCTCTGGGTTCACGCCAAGTGGGATCTATAATCTCATCATCATCCTCTCTGTTTTCACACTCGTCAACCTCAGAGTCACCCTTCTCCTCTTCAGGCCCTGACACCACAGTGCAGTCTGCATGCACCTGTGGTATCTGAGTCTCATCAGGATAACTTCCACCTTTGGTGGTTAACATCTGGTGACAAGAGTCTGGATTCTGGTCGGACCCTACTTCATCCAGCCCCAGATCCAACATGAAAACATTTTGGACATCGGTGCAGATGCTTTCCTCCTCTGGATTCTCTGATTCTTCAAAGCAGACCTCTGATGCCCATGGAATACAATGTGTGAAAAGCTCTTTAGAATGGTCCATCTGAGGTTCCCCACAGTCAAGGGGGTATTTGGAATTTTTTGACATAGGGGGAAAAAGAGGGTGAATGGGGTGCCACCTCTGAGGATTGTACTGTGTGTAATTTTAAGATGGAGGAGGAGGCCACTTCATGCAGCGCTTGCTGATATGAATTCTGCTCTTGGGCTCCCTCCGGTGGTTGTTAGTGGTAGTGCAGTGGTCTCTGGATTGTAAGCCAGGGCAGGTGTTTCTGCTTATTGCAGCTCTATTAGGTATTTAGGTGTGTTGGATCCATCAATCCCTGCCAGTTGTCCATTGTATCTTGGAGGGATTGCATCTCTGTCTGGCTCCACTTGCCCTGCTGTCATTTCAGCTAAGATAAGTGTCTGGTTTTTGTTCTCTGTAGCACGCATGCAGTGTGCTTTTATGTGCAGTGCAATCTATTGTGTTTTTGTCCAGCTTAGACATTGTTTGGATTTTTCTGTCATGCTGGATTCTTTGGAGATGCAGATATACATCCTATGTCTTTAGTTAGATGTAGTAGATAGTATATTCTGCTGTGGATTTTTCTAGAGTTTTAATACTGACCGCTTAGTACTCTGTCCTATCCTTTTCTATATTAGCTAGAAGTGCCTCTTTTGCTAAACTCTGTCTTTTCTGCCTGTGTACGTATTTCCTCTTAAACTCACAGTCAATATTTGTGGGGGGCTGCCTATCCTTTGGGGCTCTGCTCTGAGGCAAGATAGGATTTCCCATTTCCATCTTTAGGGGTATTTAGTCCTCCGGCTGTGTCGAGGTGTCTAGGCCATGTTAGGTACATCCCACGGCTACTTCTAGTTGCGGTGTCAGTATTAGGATTGCGGTCAGTACAGGTACCACCTGCTCCAGAGATAGTCACATGCAGCTCCAGGGTCACCGGATCATAACAGCTTGCCATCCACTGTAGCACATGCGCTTTCTGAGCCTCATCTACAAGGCATACGACTGTGCGCCTGTCAAAAAAAGTGAGTTGAGTAGGCCAGCCAGTAGCATATGTGGTCAGTGGTCTTTAGGTAGAACGTGACGATGTTTGTTCAATTGAGCTTTCATTCACATTAACACCTATCCTACGTACACAAAGAACACCAAGCCTATTCCCTCTTCTACCACGAACTAGCTTTTTTCCATTCATGTTGTAAGTAGCCTACCCCTCTTGCACCCTGCTGTTTCACAACCATAGGGCCACAGCTGTCAGGCACCTGTCACTAAATGAACAATCATTATTTATTCTCTTACATAGTGTGCCTGAACAACACTGCTATGCCTAACTATTTTTAAGTTGAAATCTGGCCTTCTGATTTCCCACTGAAACACCGTTTTAGCACAAATGATTTGGAGTAACTAATTGAACCTTGTGGCTGCACCACTATATTAGGCCTAGTGATATTAATATGGAAGTCTGGCCTTCTGATTTGCCACTGAAGCACAATTTTCGCACAAATAATTTGGAGTAGTAAATGGGGCCTTCAGGCTGCAACTCAATATTAGTCGTAGCAATTTTTAAGTGGAAATCTGGCCTTCTGATTTCTCTCTAAAACAGTTTTATCGCAAACTATTTGAATTAGCTAAATGGGCCTCATGGTTGCACCGCAATATTAGGTCTAACGATTTTTAAGTGGAAATCTGGCCTTCTCCACTGATACACAGTTTTAGCACAAACTATTCAAAGTAGCTAATGAGGCTTCCGGAAACTGCCACACAGTTTTTTCACAATCTACTTCGATACTGGAAAATCATTTTTACACAGGACAAGTTCACTTTCAGCAGCACCAGCATTAGCGCAGGAGTGACCTCTCTGCACTGTGACACTGAGCAAAACAAGAAGTCTGCTTTTTATGTGGCCAGGGACATGTGACTTTGGCAGCCAATCACATAAGACCTTGTGTCATGATTAGTGTTGAGCGATACCGTCCGATACTTGAAAGTATCGGTATCGGAAAGTATCGGCCGATACCGGCAAAGTATCGGATCTAATCCAATACCGATACCCGATACCAATACAAGTCAATGGGACTCATGTATCGGACGGTATTCCTGATGGTTCCCAGGGTCTGAAGGAGAGGAAACTCTCCTTCAGGCCCTGGGAACCATATTAATGTGTAAAATAAAGAATTAAAATAAAAAAATATTGCTATACTCACCTCTCCGACGCAGCCTGGACCTTACCGAGGGAACCGGCAGCGTTGTTTGCTTAAAATTTGCGCGTTTACTTCCTTACTTGAAGTCCCGGCTTGTGATTGGTCGCGTGCCGCCCATGTGGCCGCGACGCGACCAATCACAGCAAGCCGTGATGTAATTTCAGGTCCTTCAGGATTTTAAAATTACGTTCCGGCTTTGTGATTGGTTGCGTCGCGGTCACATGGGCGACGCGACCAATCACAAGCCGTGACGTCACGGGAGGCTGGACACGCGCGCATTTTAAAATGCGCGCTTGTCCTGCCTCCCGTGACGTCACGGCTTGTGATTGGTCGCATCGCGTCGCGACCAATCACAAGCCAGAACGTAATTTTAAAATCCTGAAGGACCTAAAATTACGTCACGGCTTGCTGTGATTGGTCGCATCGTGGCCACATGGGCGACGCGACCAATCACAAGCTGGGACGTCACGGGAGGCAGGACAAGCGCGCATTTTAAAATGCGCGCGTGTCCAGCCTCCCGTGACGTCACGGCTTGTGATTGGTCGCGTCGCCCATGTGACCGCGACGCGACCAATCACAAAGCCGGAACGTAATTTTAAAATCCTGAAGGACCTGAAATTACGTCACGGCTTGCTGTGATTGGTCGCGTCGCGGCCACATGGGCGGCACGCGACCAATCACAAGCCGGGACTTCAAGTAAGGAAGTAAACGCGCGAATTTTAAGCAAACAACGCTGCCGGTTCCCTCGCTGAGGTACAGGCTGCGTCGGAGAGGTGAGTATAGCAATATTTTTTATTTTAATTCTTAATTTTACACATTAATGTTGTTTCGATACCGATACCCGATACCACAAAAGTATCGGATCTCGGTATCGGAATTCCGATACCCGCAAGTATCGGCCGATACCCGATACTTGCGGTATTGGAATGCTCAACACTAAAAACACCAAAAAAGGAACAATCCAAGAAAAAACACCAAAAACAGGCAGAGATGCTTACCTGTCTGAATAGGCCTCAATACTAATGCACAAGCAGGATGCAGCGGACCCAAATGAAATAGCAAATGCACAGGTGCAATACCTGATGAGACAGCCAGCCTTCAATAAGGGTTTGGCCGTGTGGTGCACCCGTGCACTAAGATAAAAACTGTATGTGGCGTGTTCACACAGGGAATGCAGGCATCTGGCTCCAGCCTATTAATAACGCCCTATGGCGGGCTGCCCAGTGCCAAAATGCATCCCGTGTGAACAGAGGCCACAGTGTACAGAACCAATTGGGCCCAGCTGCACCCTGCAAAAAGATATACGTGCAAAATCAAAACATATAAATATATGTAAGGTATTGGTTGATATTCTGGCCATAATATGGAAGCTGGCAACCCACGTCAAGGGTCCTTACTTATTGCCAGTCCTACACTAACATGAAAAACACCAAAAAAGGAACAATCCAAGAAAAAACACCAAAAACAGGCAGAGATGCTTACCTGTCTGAATAGGCCTCAATACTAATGCACAAGCAGGATGCAGCGGACCCAAATGAAATAGCAAATGCACAGGTGCAATACCTGATGAGACAGCCAGCCTTCAATAAGGGTTTGGCCGTGTGGTGCACCCGTGCACTAAGATAAAAACTGTATGTGGCGTGTTCACACAGGGAATGCAGGCATCTGGCTCCAGCCTATTAATAACGCCCTATGGCGGGCTGCCCAGTGCCAAAATGCATCCCGTGTGAACAGAGGCCACAGTGTACAGAACCAATTGGGCCCAGCTGCACCCTGCAAAAAGATATACGTGCAAAATCAAAACATATAAATATATGTAAGGTATTGGTTGATATTCTGGCCATAATATGGAAGCTGGCAACCCACGTCAAGGGTCCTTACTTATTGCCAGTCCTACACTAACATGAAAAACACCAAAAAAGGAACAATCCAAGAAAAAACACCAAAAACAGGCAGAGATGCTTACCTGTCTGAATAGGCCTCAATACTAATGCACAAGCAGGATGCAGCGGACCCAAATGAAATAGCAAATGCACAGGTGCAATACCTGATGAGACAGCCAGCCTTCAATAAGGGTTTGGCCGTGTGGTGCACCCGTGCACTAAGATAAAAACTGTATGTGGCGTGTTCACACAGGGAATGCAGGCATCTGGCTCCAGCCTATTAATAACGCCCTATGGCGGGCTGCCCAGTGCCAAAATGCATCCCGTGTGAACAGAGGCCACAGTGTACAGAACAGTGTACACTGTGGCCTCTGTTCACACGGGATGCATTTTGGCACTGGGCAGCCCGCCATAGGGCGTTATTAATAGGCTGGAGCCAGATGCCTGCATTCCCTGTGTGAACACGCCACATACAGTTTTTATCTTAGTGCACGGGTGCACCACACGGCCAAACCCTTATTGAAGGCTGGCTGTCTCATCAGGTATTGCACCTGTGCATTTGCTATTTCATTTGGGTCCGCTGCATCCTGCTTGTGCATTAGTATTGAGGCCTATTCAGACAGGTAAGCATCTCTGCCTGTTTTTGGTGTTTTTTCTTGGATTGTTCCTTTTTTGGTGTTTTTCATGTTAGTGTAGGACTGGCAATAAGTAAGGACCCTTGACGTGGGTTGCCAGCTTCCATATTATGACCAGAATATCAACCAATACCTTACATATATTTATATGTTTTGATTTTGCACGTATATCTTTTTGCAGGGTGCAGCTGGGCCCAATTGGTTCTGTACACTGTGGCCTCTGTTCACACGGGATGCATTTTGGCACTGGGCAGCCCGCCATAGGGCGTTATTAATAGGCTGGAGCCAGATGCCTGCATTCCCTGTGTGAACACGCCACATACAGTTTTTATCTTAGTGCACGGGTGCACCACACGGCCAAACCCTTATTGAAGGCTGGCTGTCTCATCAGGTATTGCACCTGTGCATTTGCTATTTCATTTGGGTCCGCTGCATCCTGCTTGTGCATTAGTATTGAGGCCTATTCAGAATGCTCAACACTAGTCATGATGTTGTGAATGGTTTCTGCACACTGATTCGTTGCCTGAATCAATACACTTAAATTTAAGAGAAAAAGTGCGCGTCACTCCGTTAATTTCTTCAGACCCTCCATTAACCTCTCCACACCCCATCCCCTCCTCAATCACATCCCCCAGCTCATCATACAGCAGCACTATAGTAGCCAAATTGGTACATAAGCTTTCTTGGAAACATAATGATTTACCGAACTGTTATTGACTTTTGTCGAATTTGAGTAAAAATGCTCGTTAAAGCGAGCACGATTCCGAATGTGCTACGTTCGTGAGATGGGCAAACTGTAGCACAGGTACTAGGATGCAGTGACACAGAGCGAAGGGTAACAGGTAAATACAAATAATCATTTAATAGGTACAGGGATAACCTCATCGCAGGGAGTAACAGGGAATAAACAAGATAAAAGGGTAAAAGGGGGAAAATAACTCAAGATGGCAGTTTATAAATGTCAATTGCACTAAGCATAACTCAAATGTCCTTCTCTCTTCCTGATTTGAATGGCTGGCTGCCAGCTGAGGCTGGTGCTGGGTTCTTTCGGCTTCCCTGCCTAACAAATTGGTCTCTCTTCTGGTCGCAGCAGGCAGTCACCAGTCTGAACCGCTGAGCCCCTAGTCTGTTGCTAGCTGCTGTGCAGCTAGTAACTCACTTAGATCCTCCACTTGGCGTACGTCTCTCCACACGCCCTACAAGGTCTGAGATTCCTTGCTGTACCTGGCTGCAGTCGCTGCTGTGTGGCCTCTCTCTAGCCAAGGCCCAGCACCGGTCCTGACTAACTCCTTTCTCTGGTGGGAAGCCCCCCTCTTTTACCAGCAAACCCTTTTATACTTCCCTTGCTCACCACGCCCCCTCTACTCAGATCAAGGGTCTGCTCTGTCTTCAATCTCCTTCCCCCCTGCAACAGTAGGCCCGGCCTTGTAGTTCCGGATCCGGTGCCTTGTCAGAATCCACAGCCCTGTCTTTTCCTCTACAGAACATTTTCCAAACAAGTTAGCTCATCTCTACTCTTCTACTCTCATCTCTACTCTTCAACTCCTGACTAGTCATGAGCTAATTTGTTCGGAAAACGATCCCCAAACATAAATTCGTCACAAATATGGCACATTCGGATTTGTGATTGGAAACCAGAGCGAAATTTTATAAAATCAGAAAAAAAAAATTGATAACATTAGGTAAAAGTGCAGGAAAATATTTGCGTTGCCACAAAAGTATTTTCAGCACTTTAGCAATGATAATGATAGTGTATCATGAGTGTTTGGCACGTGTTTGATGAAGGGAGGGGGTTTGCAGAGCTCAGAAGCGTAGCATTCTTGTAAACAGTCCTACCTTTATGTGTGCACATTGCGGCTAGCCAATCAGGGCGCAGGAAACACCCATGGGTCACATGTCCCTCACCATATAAATAGGGGACATCTTGTTTTAGCGCCATTTTGACACTGTAACATCACAGAGAGGCTGCTCTTGACACTGTCACTGTTAACACCAAGATTTTAGCTAGTTAGTTAGGCAGTTGTATATCAGTCAGATAGTGTAGCTAGCTAGTGTCCAGTGTGGCTGTTAAATTTACCTTTTGCCCATTACTGAGGTCCACAGACAAAACCAGCAGGGCACATGTCCTACAAGTGTGTGGTGCACTGCTTCTTGACACTGGTATTGTCGAAGTTTCACTTGTGGGGATAAAGCATTAACCAAATGATACCTCTTAATTATAACACCCCTTATTTACTAACCCTCAAAATAAACAATGACACTATAATTCTTTCGATGGTTATATCCAGAGCAGCCTTTATTAAAACAAACATACAATGATAAAACATCAAAAAATAAATAGCATTAACATGCTGGGAGGAGTACTTGAATCTCCCAAAATCTGGTGATTTCCAAACATAAAAGTGAACATAAAATATACCATCAATTACTCCAAGCCGTTACCCCACTGGCTTGGGAGCACCATAACCACAAGGCTTCCAAAGTTCACTTGAACTTCCTGGGGATCGGACAACCCTTGCCGAAGCTCCCATCCACATTTCACGAAATCCCGAACATATTACATTCCAAAAAAAGGGAACAATATCCCAATGGATCCCCAGACCAATTTTTAACCAACTTCAATGTTCCCCCCAGCTGTCACAAGGAAGACCTTTGATCACCTCAAAGGCCCGAGACCCCCCTACACCAAAATGATATGGCCCTTTCAATAACAACCTGTAAACCAAATGCCCAGAGGTCACTACCCACTGCATTCAATTGAATCCCATCTGCTAACCCAAAATCTTCCTCCCCTTTCTCCAACTCAAAATGCTGAACCGAAACACCCCCATTCCTACAAACAAAACCTGACACTGCCCGGTTTACCTTTATTCTGGTCTTATTGATCTTCTCCACCAACCCTGCATTCCACTACAATTTACGGGGCACGATCTCTGACCACACAGTGATGATCCCCGAATATGACTTCCCAAGCCATAGCAAATCGTGCTTTATGTCTTTCACCAACCAAAGGCCGAACCCCTTGATCATTACCGGCCACATGTAACACCAGAATATCGGGAGCCCTGCCCAGCTGAGCACTATTATATCCTTGTTTCAACCCATCCCCCTAAAAACGAGCCACCTGATCACTGCCATACTCTGGGAAAACAGAGCTGTCTACCCTCTTTCCTCAGATCAGCTCACCTCGCTCCCCATTGAACATATGAATAGCCAAGAATCCACACTAACAACAGATTGGAGCCTGAAACAAAAAACAAGGTTTTGAAAACACCCTCCTGCACAATAAAATAACATTTTAAATGAAGACTTTTAGCTCTCAAATTCTGCAACTAACTCCTGAGACTTAATGTAACTGCGATAACACCTAGAACTTCACCTCCTGATTCGCTGTACTGCTTCTGCACCAAGCCCGCATTCATCCAAACCCAGCAACTGCAAACCTTTTCTGAACACAGCTGTAAACTGGTATCTAGACAAGAAAGACCTGTTTACGTGACACAACAAGCGACCTTACTGACTAAGCTACCAAGCACTAAACAGCTTAGAGCACCTCACTGGACACATGAAAGAATCCTTTACCGGTCCCAAAACTACCTGCTTACCCTTACCCTCCTGATCGGTCTTTGACCTTCGTATCCAAAACTCTAAGCCATTTGATGTAATCACCACATCCTTAGCCATAAGACCTCCTATTTTATTTTTGCTAGGTGATACCACTTCCCCAACTCTCAATGCCCCCAAAAAGCAAGGGAAAATGCTTACCTAAAAGGGCAAACCTCAAACTCCAAACTACATAACGTTGCCAACAACCCCTCCCCAGTCTCTCTAATTAACCGAAAGAAACAGGATGCCTACTGTCCCCGTGACTATTTCCCCTCTAAAAACCCTTTACTGCCTGCTTCACCAAAAACATTTTAGTCAAACCCTGCTGACCCCGTAACTTAAAACCAAAGGCCAAAGCTGCCATAATCCGCAAGACCTTTCCCGACGACCAGCCTTCTGCCACCCCATGGCTTAACCACAAAAGCAATACACCTACCTGATCATCAACCGTCAATTGACCCACACTCGCTGCCAAACAACCCTCCCATGAGTATCATACTGACTGGTATGTCTCTCAGGTCCTGGGAGCCAAAGAAGACCTAATAAGGGACTCAGTGGCCCAGAGACCACAGTCCAAAGCTCCGCCGGGCACTCCAACCCCTCGATCTCCGCCTCTGAAGCAAATAACCGAAAACATTTCCACTGTAAATGAGAAAAAGAATCAGCAATGACATTCTGAACCCCCGGCACATGATACGCCATCACATGAGCATTTATCGACAAGCATGTCAGGATCAATTGCCGAAGCACTCAAATCACAGGGGGTGATGAAGCAGTGAGACTGTTAATTGCGCACATCACCCCCATGTTGTCACAATTAAAATGCACCTGTCTGTACCGTAACTCCTGCTTCCACAATTGCACAGCCACCGAAATGGGAAATATTTCCAACAGCGCAACATTTTTAACCAAACCTGATGTAACCCAATCCTCCGGCCATTTTGATCCACACCACTGGCTCCTAACATATGCTCCAAAACCAATACCTCCTGCCACATCCGTAAACAAATCCAAAGTGCAATCATCTACCGCCTCTTTCATGAGCAACAAATGGCCAATTTATTGCTCAAAAAATTTACCCCAAGCCAACAAATCCGCTCTGTGTTCCGCTGACAGCCGGACAAAGTGGTGAAGAGCTTGAACTCCCCCAGTAGTGCTGGCCAACTTCCATGAAAAAACTCTCCCCATCAGGATAATCCGACACGCAAAATTAAGCTTACCTAACAGCGACTGAAGTTCACGCAAAGCCAATTCCTCCCTCAACGCTACCACCTTCTCCTCAAAAAATCTGAATTCCCAGTTGATGGAATCAATGACAATGCCTAAAAACACAGGCACGTACTTGGACCTTCTCTTTTCCACTGGAGCTAGTGGCACCCTGAAATGCTCGGCCACCCACTCAGTCACCTTCAAAATGGTTTCACAACAAACCGAATCACCCAGACCAATGCACAAAAAACCATCCTCCAAATAATGAATGAGAGAATAAAAATCTGAAACATCACGGATGACCCATTCTAAAAAATGAACTGAAAGCCTCAAAGAAAGCACATGATAAAGAACAGCCCATAGCCAAACATCTATCAGCAAAAAACTCCTTTTTCCAATAACAACCTAACAATTTATCACTGTCCAGATGAACCAGCAACAACCGAAACGCAGATTGAATATCTGTCTTCGCCATCAGAGCCCCCTTTCCACACCTACTAACCCATTGTGCTGCTTTATCAAATGAAGTATAGAACACAGAGCAAAGCTCGAGGTCAAGCCCAACAAATGATGAATGAGCCGAAACTTATTCAGTTCCTTCTTAGGCACAACCCCCAGGAAAGAAATATCCAAATCCTCAAATGAAGGTTCACTAAAAGGACCAGCCATATGGCCCAAAGCGACCTCCTTGCCCAACGTTTCTGAAACCACATCCCCATAAATCTCTGCTGACCACAGATTTTTAAGAACTCGGGGGATAACAATCAGAGGAGCGGGAATTACAAAATCATCCTCAAAACCCGAAAACAACAATTCTGCCTTGCCTCTGTCCAGATATCTATTTAGATAAGGGACCATCTCTACCAATTTCACTGGTGTCTCCCCCTTGGTTATTGTTTCCCCCTGCTTTAGGCTTGTTTTTCTTAAAACATCTGATGACCCCATCTGAGGAGCCACTGTAATGCGAGCAGAGATGCCTGAATTTACAGTTGGCTCCAAACTTTCACTGGCTTTCATTAAACTGCCAGCATAAACCTGGTTTTTGTACCCCTGACTGACCTGATTGTCCCATAGTCCCTTGTGCACTGGACTGACTATTGAATTGGCTGGCACCCCTGGCCCCCCGTGAAAGGAATGGCCGAACCTAGGGGGAGCCATGATACGCAACCAAAGGCCTATGTCTTTTTGATCCCACCAAATCGCAGGCTTAACCGCTTTCCTATGATGGAACTGCTCATCATATCGGAGCTACGCTTGTCCCCCATAAATCATATGGGCCTCACCAATGGAGTCCATGTAACAAAATAGGGGAGAGCAGTTCTCTGGTGACTTCTCTCTAACACTTACCAAAATGATGAATGCTTGAAGCCAGTTGACAAACACTTGAGGGATCTGGTGCCACCGGCGCTTCTCCTCATCCTCCTTCTTACTGTCATCCTTCTTGTTCTTATCTAAATTAAATTTCTCTAGCGGAAGCAGGTAAAAAATCTTGACATTTTCATCCTTCCAGATTTTTTCCCTAACTTCCATTTTAAGATGAGCCCCCAACGGACACTCAAAACAAACATAAACCTCCCCATGCACCCTGTCATCCAAATGAATCCTACACTCCTTCTCCTTTTCCGCCGGCATTGACATCGAAACAGAATCAGAAAGCCTACCTGACACCTCTGACGCCATGCTCGACAAAACTTGCCCACTAACCTGAGGAGCAACCCATGCCACTAAATGCCCAGGCACTGCAGTTCCCCCTTCCACACAAGTAAGCAAAACCCTCACATTTTCAAAAATATATCTTACTCCCATACTAGCCAAATCTGACTGAACCCAAACCCCAAAGCTTATACCCCCTAGCTCAACTACATGACTCCCACCCAACGCAGGAGACATCAAAATATGAGGAAACGGACTAGATATGGAGTAATACTCAACGAGCTGCGAGGGAGCTGTTTCCCCTCCAGCCAGAAATCCAGAATCCCGATGACCGTCCACTGCACTGACCGACTCGTTATAACCTCAGGTGCCTGATGTCCGAAGCACCCCCCATAGATGCCGATACCCTGGGAAGCCAAGTCATGCTGGAAATGGGGGATCTGTTATGAACAGGTGGTTTAGGAGCGACATGGGACGTGCTCTGGAAGAGGTGGTATCTGTACTGACCGCAGTTCCTGAGCTTAACACAACACTAGAAGTAGCCGTGGGATGTTCCTGTCACTCCCTAGACACCTCGTCACAGCCGGAGGACTAACTACCCCTAAAGATAGAAACAGAAAAGCTATCTTGCCTCAGAGAAAATTCCCAAAGGATAGAACAGCCCCCCACAAATATTGACTGTGAGTGGAGAGGGAAATGACATACGCAGAATGAAACCAAGATGTAGCAAAGGAGGCCAGTCTAGCTAGAAAGATAGAACAGGACAGAATACTGTGCGGTCAGTATTAAAAACTAGAAAAATCCACCACAGAATTTACAAAAATCTCCACACCTGACTAAAGGTGTGGAGGGTAAATCTGCTTTCCAGAGCTTCCAGCTTAACTGAATAAATCCATACTGACAAGCTGGACTAGAAAAAACATAGAAAGTGCAGAACGATTAAGTCAACAACAAGAGGACTGCAAAAGAACAAAGCAAGGACTTATCTTTGCTGAACGGGTCAGAATATCAGGGAAATCCTAGCAGAGATGTTGTGAATCCAAGCAGGAACCATTGACAACTGGCACTGGCTGAAGGATAGAACCAGGCTAAATAGCCGAGCCAGAAAGACAATCAGTGGAAGCAGCTGCTGACTACTAAATCCAAGGAGCAGCCGTACCACTTAAAACCACCGGAGGGAGCCCAAGAGCAGAACTCACAAAAGTGCCACTTACAACCACCGGAGGGAGCCCAAGAGCGGAATTCACAACAGGGATCCAGTCAGATGTCCAGAACCAGCAACCTGTGTCTGCGCTGTGGATCCTGCAGCCTGCTGTCCGATCTGCTCCTCAGCAAAGGGGGAGTGGCCTTCATAGATGCTCCAGCAGGAGCAGAGGAACACCCGACTGAGGGAAATTAAAGGGCTGGTAACCCCAAAATAAGGGACATACCGCCCACCAATGAATCCTCCAGATCAACTCTGCTGTCAATCAGTGCAGAAGAGGCGGGCCGTCTGACAGGAGCATCATCAAAGCAAACCCCATAACGTCATTCATCCCATGCTGCCCGGCACGTGCCAGCTCAGCCCCAACATGCTCTGAGGTGAAGGCCTGCTAACCGCTGCTGGACCCTGCCTGGCAGCAGAATTCCTCCCAGACCAGGGCCTGCTTGCACGTTTCCTGAATTGGAGGGTCCCCGGAGGGACTTCTGCACTTGCGCTGGGACTGGGGAGCTGCCTCCTGCAATAGCCGCTCCGGAGGCCTCACCCGATGGGGACATCGCTTGAGTGAGGAATACTCCACCGCCGTCCCAGCTCCCCCGCTGATGACGCAGGCTACTTGCCTCTCCAGCCAGCCAGGGGGCTGCGACAGAGCTGCAGCCCTGAGACTCTCCAGGACCTGCTCCACATCAGACATGGTAAGCTGTGTGTGTGTAAGGTGTCCAAACTTGACCCCAGAGAGCGGAAACTGAGGGGGCCCCACCCATAACCTGGCCATATAAATGACTCCACAAGGTACCAACCCACTAACCAATGCCCCCACCTACTCCAACCCTTTGTTATGCCGACCTCCGCGCACACCGTGGGGAGGGGGTGTATGGCTCTGCTCCGGCCTTTACTATTGTGCTTCAAGCACGAGTACAGCATTCTAATTAATATTTTTTTCACTAGGTAAATGTGAAAAAGCCCGCTGTATCCCAGATTATAGCTAGTTAGCTAGCTGGTTGTATATCAGTCAGATAGTGTAGCTAGCTAGTGTCCAGTGTGGCTGTTACATTTACCTTCCAGCAATATATATATATTTTTTTTTGCCCATTACTGAGGTCCACAGACAAAACCAGCAGGGCATATGTCCTTCAAGTGTGTTGTGCACTGCTTCTATTGTGCTCCATGCACGAGTATAGCATTCTATTTAATATTTTTTTCACTGGCTAAATGTGAAACAGCCTGCTGTATCCCACTTGTCATTTAGTTCTGTGGTGATATGAACCTGTATGCAGACCTAAGGCACATTTAAAAAAAAAAAATTGTAATTTTTCACTTGCAAAAAGTTAGACAACCCGCCGTATCATACTTTGTTGGGCTGAAATTAAGCTGTAGAGGCCTGATCCAGAGGCCACAAAAATTCTTCTGTCCCTAGTGTCATATAGTAGGGGACCTGACTTTAAAATAGTTTTTAGCATAACTTCTTTGTTATACAGGCCTCATCTACACTCAAGGAATTTTTTCTGTGACTAACACGATACAGCATGCCATATTTCAACTTGGAATTTATGCGGAAATTCAGCTGTTTGCAGAGGTGGTGCAGAGTTTAAAATATAATTTGTTGCTGCTAATAATATGCTCCTACCACACTATCTGAACAACATGACTGAGAAAAAGGGAGGCCGTCGTGGAAGGGGAATTAGGCTTGGTGTTCAAGGTGTACGTGGGGTAGGTGGCAATGTTTGTGAAAGCACTAATGAAGCAAAGTCACATCCTATGCAAATACAACTGACAACTTCTGCTATTGGAAAGGCTACACCACTACCTTTCTTTGGCAGACCCACAGCGGTACGCCTTGTCAATGATGCCCAGAAAGAGCATGTAGTCGAGTAGATGGCAAGCGCAGTTTTAAGTGGCCTCTCCTCCTCTTCCTCCACCTCAACATCACACCCAGTACAGTCCACAGAAGTGGCTCCCAAATTGACCTTGCTTCCCCCCCGCATGCCAACTCTCCAACCGTTCAATTGACTGTACGGAACCTGATGTGTGAGTCTGACGAACTGTTCACACATTCTATGCAGGAAATCTGCACCAACGCCCAAAGTTTTTTTAGCTTGGATCCCTTGGATTTTTATAGCATTCTGACCCTCGTCATCAGACATTAACCCCTGAGGGGGAGGTGATCCTGATGAGACTCAGGTATCTGAGGCTCACGCTGACTGTACTGTGCTGTCAACGCATAAGAAGGAGGAGGGTGTCGCCAAGGGAGAGGAATGTGATAACACACAACATGATGTTGATGATGAGGTGTTAGTTGGCGTGAATATAGAGGCACACAGCTGAGTAGGTCATCTGAGGAGGAAGACGAGGAGGTTACTTTGCTCCATACGTCGCAGACATGTAGTGATGCAGCCACGACGAACAATGCATCCTCAGCCACAACTGCGCCTGTGACCAGCAGCATCCGTGGGTCTGCAGCTCACAAAAGTGGCAAGGGTTGCCTAGCCTGGGCCTTTTTTGACACTGCAAAGGATGAGCCAACTCACGTAAACTTTGAAACAAAAAACTGAGACGAGGTAAAAAGTGCAATAATTTGACTACTACATGTATGAACCTTCATATGCGCAATCAACATGCTTTACTGTGGGAATCCCAATGTGCAAAAATGCGGAGCAGCGGACCTCAACCACCATCAACCACCTCATTAACGGCATCTGCTGCTACATCCTCCTCCTCTGTTACTGTGCCAACTATTGAGATGCAAGTCTTCGACCAAAGAACCTTGGGTTCTTTACCCGCTCCAGTGACGCTGACTGAGAGTCTGCCCTCTGCTGTAACGGAAGTGGACATGCATGCTGTTTTTGACTGATCTGAGAGAATAAGCACACCACAAGTTTCTCAATGCACCATAACTAGTGTTGAGCGATACCTTCCGATATCGGAAAGTAGTTACATAGTTACATAGTTATTAAGGTTGAAGGAAGACTTTAAGTCCATCTAGTTCAACCCATAGCCTAGCATGCCCTAACATGTTGATCCAGGGGAAGGCGAAAAAACCCCATGTGGTAAGAGTAAGCTCTATCATGGGGAAAAAAATTCCTTCCCGACCCCACATACGGCAATCAGACTAGTTCCCTGGATCAACGCCTTATCAAGGAATCTAATATATATACCCTGTAATATTATACTTTTCCAGAAAGGTATCCAGTCCCCTCTTAAATTGAAGCAATGAGTCACTCATTACAACATCATACGGCAGAGAGTTCCATAGTCTCACTGCTCTTACAGTAAAGAATCCGCGTCTGTTATTATGCTTAAACCTTTTTTCCTCCAGACGTAGAGGATGCCCCCTTGTCCCTGTCACCAGTCTATGATTAAAAAGATCAGCAGAAAGGTCTTTGTACTGTCCCCTCATATATTTATACATTAACATAAGATCACCCCTTAGTCTTCGTTTTTCCAAACTAAATAGCCCCAAGTGTAATAACCTATCTTGGTATTGCAGACCCCCCAGTCCTCTAATAACCTTGGTTGCTCTTCTCTGCACCCGCTCCAGTTCAGCTATGTCTTTCTTATACACCGGACACCAGAACTGTGCACAGTATTCTAAGTGTGGTCGCACTAGTGACTTGTATAGAGGTAAAATTATGTTCTCCTCATGAGCATCTATGCCTCTTTTAATGCATCCCATTATTTTATTTGCCTTTGTAGCAGCTGCTTGACACTGGCCACTGAATATGAGTTTGTCATCCACCCATACACCCAGGTCTTTTTCATTGACTGTTTTGCCCAGAGTTTTAGAATTAAGCACATAGTTATACATCGGTATCAGTATACATCGGTATCGGTATCAGAAAGTATTGGCCGATACCGGCAAAATATGGGATCTCGCCGATACCCGATGCCAATGCGAGTCAATGGGACGAAAATATCGGAATTGAAATAAACCCTTTCTTTCCTTGTAGGTTCATTCTACATGAAGGAAAACAACTAAGAATAATGTAGGATGTATTGGGGGAGGTGGCGGAGACATTAAAGGTATAGAGGTTTAGCCCAATCAAATAGAATAGCAGGAATTTTTTTTTTTTTTTAAGATGTTCGGAGTTACAAAGATATTGACTATGTTAAGAATTTTTTTATTTTGTCAGATATTGATGTTTCACTACTTCCACGCCCTTCACCTTTTTTTTTACTTCTCCCACACTTTCTTCATCATCATCAGCATCTTTGACATCAACTTCTTCTTCACCTTATTCATCTTCTTCTTCATCTTCTACCTATTATTTTTTTTTGTTACATTCTTTATATTTTTATTATTCAACTATTATTCTTCTTCATATTCTACTTCTTCATCATATTCTTATTTGTGACAGACATTCCTGTAGTTGTTATCTATAAAAGCTTGAAGATTACACCTTCCGTTCTGCCTGTCACAAAAGAGTTACATTTGTCCGCGTTCAGTTTGGCCTGCAGCATCAGGCTTTATCCAGGGGCACCACGAAGAGGAACGGACTCACCCCCATACACTGCTTAGTCTTCTTCTGCTTATAATTTAGATAATATCTTTTGCTCTGATATTTAGTGTTATGCTTAACCCCTTCCTGACGTCGGACGGGATAGTACGTCCGACGTCAGGTCCCCTGCTTTGATGCAGGGTTCCGCGGTGAGCCCGCCTGAAAGCCGGGACATGTCAGCTGTTTTGAACAGCTGACATGTGCCCGCAATAGCGGCGGGTGAAATCGCGATTCACCCGCCGCTATTAACTAGTTAAATGCCGCTGTCAAACGCAGACAGCGGCATTTAACTACCGCATCCGGCCGGGCGGACGGAAATGACGTCATCGCCGACCCCGTCACATGATCGGGGGTCGGCGATGCTTCAGTATTGTAACCATAGAGGTCCTTGAGACCTCTATGGTTACTGATCTCCGGTAGCTGTGAGCGCCACCCTGTGGTCGGCGCTCACAGTACACCTGATTTTCTGCTGCATAGCAGCGATCTGATGATCGCTATTATGTAGCAGAGGTGATCGAGTTGTGCCAGCTTCTAGCCTCCCATGGAGGCTATTGAAGCATGGCAAAAGTAAAAAAAAAAAGTTGAAAAAAATAAAAAAAAACATAAAAGTTTAAATCACCCCCCTTTCGCCCCAATCAAAATAAATCAATAAAAAAAATCAAACCTACAAATATTTGGTATCGCCGCGTTCAGAATCGCCCGATCTATCAATAAAAAAAAGCACTAACCTGATCGCTAAACGGCGTAATGAGAAAAAAATCTGAAATGCCAGAATTACGTTTTTTTGGTCGCCGTGACATTGCATTAAAAGAACGTATCTGCACCAAAATGGTATCTTTAAAAACGACAGCTTGGCACGCAAAAAATAAGCCCTCAACCAACCCCAGATCATGAAAAATGGAGACACTACGAGTATCGGAAAATGGTGCAATTTTTTTTTTTTTAGCAAAGTTTGGAATTTTTTTTCACCACTTAGGTAAAAAATAACCTAGTCATGTTAGGTGTCTATGAACACGTAATGACCTGGAGAATCATAATGGTCAGTTTTAGTATTTAGTGAACCTAGCAAAAAAGCCAAGCAAAAAACAAGTGTGGGATTGCACTTTTTTTGCAATTTCACCTCACTTGGAATTTTTTTCCTGTTTTCTAGTACATGACATGGTAAAAACAATGATGTCGTTCAAAAGTAAAACTCATCCCGCAAAAAATAAGCCCTCACATGGCCAAATTGACGGAAAAATTAAAAAGTTATGGCTCTGGGAAGGAGGGGAGTGAAAAACGAATACGGAAAAACGGAAAATCCCACGGTCATGAAGGGGTTAATGTTCTTCTGCTCTTTGTTCTGCAGCCTCTTGTTCTTCTGCTTCTCGGTCTTTCATGTCATTGTCTCCAGGGTCGTCGTCTCCGGGGTCATCGTCGTCATCGGGGTGGTCTTCAGGGTCATCGTCTCCAGGGTCGTCGTCATCTCAGTGGTTGTTGTCTCTGGTGTCGTCGTCATCTTAGGGGTGGTCTTCCGGGTCGTCGTCTTTAGGGTCTTGAACTTGGAAATGTAGCAGAAGGTACAAGAAGGCTGAGAAAGTGCCGAGAACCAGCTGATGGAACTGGAACTCGGATGGCTACCCGAAGGTCCAAGAGCCAATGGAACTACCGAGGACCAGCTGACGTTACTGGAACCCGGTTACTAAGCAGGAGGTACCCGTGCCAGAAAGCACTACCAAGGACCACCTGACGTTGGTGGAACTCGGATACCCAGAAGGAGGCACCTAAGCCAAAGGCTCTGCCCGGAACCAGCTGATGGTACTGGAACCAGGATGGGGAGCAGAAGGTACAAGAGCAAAAGACACTGCCGAGAACCAGCTGACGGTACTGGAACCCGGATGGGTAGCCGAAGGTCCAAGAGCCAATGGAACTACCGAGGACCAGCTGACGTTACTGGAACCAGGTTACTAAGCAGGAGGTACCCGTGCCTGAAAGCACTACCAAGGACCACCTGACGTTGGTGGAACTCGGATACCCAGAAGGAGGCACCTAAGCCAAAGGCTCTACCCGGGAACCAGCTGACGGTACTGGAACCAGGATGGGGACTGTTATGGTTCTCAATGGCAAGAGAACATAGCCCAGCAAACATAAGAACTAGCTCTTGGAAGGATGGAAACTAAACTGACCATGAACTAAACCTGCCGCACAACTAACAGTAGCCGGGTAGCGTTGCCTGCGTTTTATCCCTAGACGCCCAGCGCCGGCCGGAGGACTAACTAATCCTGGCAGAGGAAAATATAGTCCTGGCTCACCTCTAGAGAAATTTCCCCGAAAGGCAGACAGAGGCCCCCACATATATTGGCGGTGATTTTAGATGAAAATGACAAACGTAGTATGAAAATAGGTTTAGCAAAATTGAGGTCCGCTTACTAGATAGCAGGAAGACAGAAAGGGCACTTTCATGGTCAGCTGAAAACACTATCAAAACACCATCCTGAAATTACTTTAAGACTCTAGTATTAACTCATAACATCAGAGTGGCAATTTCAGATCACAAGAGCTTTCCAGACACAGAAACGAAACTACAGCTGTGAACTGGAACAAAATGCAAAAACAAACGAGGACTAAAGTCCAACTTAGCTGGGAGTTGTCTAGCAGCAGGAACATGCACAGAAGGCTTCTGATTACAATGTTGACCGGCATGGAAGTGACAGAGGAGCAAGGCTAAATAGCGACTCCCACATCCTGATGGAAACAGGTGAACAGAGGGGATGATGCACACCAGTTCAATTCCACCAGTGGCCACCGGGGGAGCCCAAAATCCAATTTCACAACAGTACCCCCCCCTCAAGGAGGGGGCACCGAACCCTCACCAGAACCACCAGGGCGATCAGGATGAGCCCTATGAAAGGCACGGACCAGATCGGAGGCATGAACATCAGAGGCAGTCACCCAAGAATTATCCTCCTGACCGTATCCCTTCCATTTGACCAGATACTGGAGTTTCCGTCTGGAAACACGGGAGTCCAAGATTTTTTCCACAACGTACTCCAACTCGCCCTCAACCAACACCGGAGCAGGAGGCTCAACGGAAGGCACAACCGGTACCTCTTACCTGCGCAACAATGACCGATGAAAAACATTATGAATAGAAAAAGATGCAGGGAGGTCCAAATGGAAGGACACAGGGTTAAGAATCTCCAATATCTTGTACGGGCCGATGAACCGAGGCTTAAACTTAGGAGAAGAAACCCTCATAGGGACAAAACGAGAAGACAACCACACCAAGTCCCCAACACAAAGCCGAGGACCAACCCGACGCCGGCGGTTGGCAAAAAGCTGAGTCTTCTCCTGGGACAACTTCAAATTGTCCACTACCTGCCCCCAAATCTGATGCAACCTCTCCACCACAGCATCCACTCCAGGACAATCCGAAGATTCCACCTGACCAGAAGAAAATCGAGGATGAAACCCCGAATTACAGAAAAAAGGAGACACCAAGGTGGCAGAGCTGGCCCGATTATTGAGGGCAAACTCCGCTAAAGGCAAAAAAGCAACCCAATCATCCTGATCTGCAGACACAAAACACCTCAAATATGTCTCCAAGGTCTGATTCGTCCGCTCGGTCTGGCCATTAGTCTGAGGATGGAAAGCAGACGAGAAAGACAAATCTATGCCCATCCTAGCACAGAATACTCGCCAAAATCTAGACACGAATTTTGTTCCTCTGTCAGAAACGATATTCTCCGGAATACCATGCAAACGGACCACATTTTGAAAAAACAGAGGAACCAACTCGGAAGAAGAAGGCAACTTAGGCAGGGGAACCAAATGGACCATCTTAGAGAAACGGTCACACACCACCCAGATGACAGACATCTTCTGAGAAACAGGAAGATCCGAAATAAAATCCATCGAGATGTGCGTCCAGGGCCTCTTCGGGATAGGCAAGGGCAACAACAATCCACTAGCCCGAGAACAACAAGGCTTGGCCCGAGCACAAACGTCACAAGACTGCACGAAGCCTCGCACATCTCGAGACAGGGAAGGCCACCAGAAGGACCTTGCCACCAAATCCCTGGTACCAAAGATTCCAGGATGACCTGCCAACGCAGAAGAATGAACCTCAGAAATGACTTTACTGGTCCAATCATCAGGAACAAACAGTCTACCAGGTGGGCAACGATCAGGTCTATCCGCCTGAAACTCCTGCAAGGCCCGCCGCAGGTCTGGAGAAACGGCAGACAATATCACTCCATCCTTAAGGATACCTGTAGGTTCAGAATTACCAGGGGAGTCAGGCTCAAAACTCCTAGAAAGGGCATCCGCCTTAACATTCTTAGAACCCGGCAGGTAGGACACCACAAAATTAAACCGAGAGAAAAACAACGACCAGCGCGCCTGTCTAGGATTCAGGCGTCTGGCGGACTCAAGATAAATTAGATTTTTGTGGTCAGTCAATACCACCACCTGATGTCTAGCCCCCTCAAGCCAATGACGCCACTCCTCAAAAGCCCACTTCATGGCCAAAAGCTCCCGATTCCCAACATCATAATTCCGCTCGGCGGGCGAAAATTTACGCGAGAAAAAAGCACAAGGTCTCATCACGGAGCAATCGGAACTTCTCTGCGACAAAACCGCCCCAGCTCCGATTTCAGAAGCGTCGACCTCAACCTGAAAAGGAAGAGCAACATCAGGCTGACGCAACACAGGGGCGGAAGAAAAGCGGCGCTTAAGCTCCCGAAAGGCCTCCACAGCAGCAGGGGACCAATCAGCAACATCAGCACCCTTCTTAGTCAAATCAGTCAATGGTTTAACAACATCAGAAAAACCAGCAATAAATCGACGATAAAAGTTAGCAAAGCCCAAAAATTTCTGAAGACTCTTAAGAGAAGAGGGTTGCGTCCAATCACAAATAGCCTGAACCTTGACAGGATCCATCTCGATGGAAGAGGGGGAAAAAATATATCCCAAAAAGGAAATCTTTTGAACCCCAAAAACGCACTTAGAACCCTTCACACACAAGGAATTAGACCGCAAAACCTGAAAAACCCTCCTGACCTGCTGGACATGAAAGTCCAAGTCATCCGAAAAAATCAAAATATCATCCAGATACACAATCATAAATTTATCCAAATAATCACGGAAAATGTCATGCATAAAGGACTGAAAGACTGAAGGGGCATTTGAAAGACCAAAAGGCATCACCAAATACTCAAAGTGGCCCTCGGGCGTATTAAATGCGGTTTTCCACTCATCCCCCTGCTTAATTCGCACCAAATTATACGCCCCACGGAGATCTATCTTAGAGAACCACTTGGCCCCCTTTATGCGAGCAAATAAATCAGTCAGCAGTGGCAACGGATATTGATATTTAACCGTGATTTTATTCAAAAGCCGATAATCAATACACGGCCTCAAAGAGCCATCTTTCTTAGCCACAAAGAAAAAACCGGCTCCTAAGGGAGATGACGAAGGACGAATATGTCCCTTTTCCAAGGACTCCTTTATATATTCTCGCATAGCAGCATGTTCAGGCACAGACAGATTAAATAAACGACCCTTAGGGTATTTACTACCCGGAATCAAATCTATGGCACAATCGCACTCCCGGTGCGGAGGTAATGAACCAAGCTTAGGTTCTTCAAAAACGTCACGATATTCAGTCAAGAATTCAGGAATCTCAGAGGGAATAGATGATGAAATGGAAACCACAGGTACGTCCCCATGCGTCCCCTTACATGCCCAGCTTAACACAGACATAGCTTTCCAGTCAAGGACTGGGTTATGAGATTGCAGCCATGGCAATCCAAGCACCAACACATCATGTAGGTTATACAGCACAAGAAAGCGAATAATCTCCTGGTGATCCGGATTAATCCGCATAGTTACTTGTGTCCAGTATTGTGGTTTATTGCTAGCCAATGGGGTGGAGTCAATCCCCTTCAGGGGTATAGGAGTTTCAAGAGGCTCCAAATCATACCCAACAGACTTATCAAGCTTCTTAGTACGCTTAGAGCATGCTGATATAACATGAGTTGAATCACCGCAATAGAAGCACAACCCATTTTTTCGTCTGAAATTCTGCCGTTCACTTCTGGACAGAATTCTATCACATTGCATATTCTCTGGCGTCTTCTCAGTAGACACCGCCAAATGGTGCACAGGTTTGCGCTCCCGCAGACGCCTATCGATCTGGATAGCCATTGTCATGGACTCATTCAGACCCGCAGGCACAGGGAACCCCACCATAACATCCTTAATGGCATCAGAGAGACCCTCTCTGAAATTCGCCGCCAGGGCGCACTCATTCCACTGAGTAAGCACAGCCCATTTACGGAATTTCTGGCAGTATATTTCAGCTTCGTCTTGCCCCTGAGATAGGGACATCAAGGCCTTTTCCGCCTGAAGCTCTAACTGAGGTTCCTCATAAAGCAACCCCAAGGCCAGAAAAAACGCATCCACATTGAACAACGCAGGATCCCCTGGAGCCATTCCAGGATTAGAAGGAGAGAGAGAGAGAAAGGCTGCAATATAGGCAGACTTGCAAGAGATTCAATTACAAGCACACTCAGAACTGAAGGAAAAAAAAAAAAAAAAAAAAAATCTTCAGCAGACTTCTCTTTTCTCTCCTTTCTCTGTCAATTAATTTAACCCTTTTCTGGCCGGTCAAACTGTTATGGTTCTCAATGGCAAGAGAACATAGCCCAGCAAACATAAGAACTAGCTCTTGGAAGGATGGAAACTAAACTGACCATGAACTAAACCTGCCGCACAACTAACAGTAGCCGGGTAGCGTTGCCTGCGTTTTATCCCTAGACGCCCAGCGCCGGCCGGAGGACTAACTAATCCTGGCAGAGGAAAATATAGTCCTGGCTCACCTCTAGAGAAATTTCCCCGAAAGGCAGACAGAGGCCCCCACATATATTGGCGGTGATTTTAGATGAAAATGACAAACGTAGTATGAAAATAGGTTTAGCAAAATTGAGGTCCGCTTACTAGATAGCAGGAAGACAGAAAGGGCACTTTCATGGTCAGCTGAAAACCCTATCAAAACACCATCCTGAAATTACTTTAAGACTCTAGTATTAACTCATAACATCAGAGTGGCAATTTCAGATCACAAGAGCTTTCCAGACACAGAAACGAAACTACAGCTGTGAACTGGAACAAAATGCAAAAACAAACGAGGACTAAAGTCCAACTTAGCTGGGAGTTGTCTAGCAGCAGGAATATGCACAGAAGGCTTCTGATTACAATGTTGACCGGCATGGAAGTGACAGAGGAGCAAGGCTAAATAGCGACTCCCACATCCTGATGGAAACAGGTGAACAGAGGGGATGATGCACACCAGTTCAATTCCACCAGTGGCCACCGGGGGAGCCCAAAATCCAATTTCACAACAGGGGACCTATTCAAGATTGTCTTCCTAGAGCCCCAACTAGCGGTGTTGGAGCAAATGGTCAGCAGGGGGAGCAGAGTGTAGGCCGAAGCCTGCACTGGAGGCAGCTTTGTGTCTGCGTGGCGTTTGCAGGACACGATGCCTGCTACACAGCAAGGGAACAGCTGGTGTTGCTGAACCCCTCTGACACATTGGCGGGTGTTTTTCTCTGTGCAGCCAGCACTTCCGGGCACCAACTGGTGGTGTTAGAGCCCAGGGTCAGCAGGAGGAGCAGAGGAGCAGAGTGTAGGCCGAAGCCTGCACTGGCGGCAGCATTGTGTCTGCGTGGCGTTTGCAGGACACGTTGCCGGCTACACAGCGGGGGAACAGCTGGCGTTGCTGAACCCCACTGACACATTGACTGGTGTTTTTCTCTTTGCAGCCAGCACTTCTGGGCACCAACTGGTGGTGTTAGAGCCCAGGGTCAGCAGGAGGAGCAGAGGAGCAGAGTGTAGGCTGAAGCCTGCACTGGCGGCAGCTTTGTGTCTGCGTGGCGTTTGCAGGACACGTTGCCGGCTACACAATGGGGGAACAGCTGGCGATGCTGAACCCCACTGACACATTGACGGGTGATTTTCTCTGTGCAGCCAGCACTTCCGGGCACCAACTGGCGGTGTTAGAGCCCAGGGTCTGCAGGAGGAGCAGAGTGTAGGCCGAAGCCTAATTGAACCAATTTTAAAGGTAACCTTTAACCCCCCCCTCAGGTGTTACAAACTAGAAGAGCCACCTTGTGCAGCAGTAATGCTGCACAAGTCAAAGGTTGCTCTTTTAATTTTGTTCCTTGCACACGCTGAATGAAACACGTATAAAATTCAGCCCTTTATACAGTCAAAACTGTCTTGGAGGCGTGAGTTCCCTTCTTAATGAGACGCAGCACAGCTGTCAAAAAAACCACCTTGGTGCTTGGCGCGGCCTCCTGAGCGTCGCAATTTGCTGTACAGGAGTCTGCGCTGTTGTGTTATCCCTTGGCCCTGCGCTGTTACATAGTTATTAAGGTTGAAGGAAGACTTTAAGTCCATCTAGTTCAACCCATAGCCTAACATGCCCTAACATGTTGATCCAGGGGAAGGCAAAAAAACCCCATGTGGTAAGAATAAGCTCCATCATGGGGAAAAAAATTCCTTCCCGTTCCCACATACGGCAATCAGACTAGTTCCCTGGATCAACGCCTTATCAAGGAATCTAATATATATACCCTGTAATATTATACTTTTCCAGAAAGGTATCCAGTCCCCTCTTAAATTGAAGCAATGAGTCACTCATTACAACATCATACGGCAGAGAGTTCCATAGTCTCACTGCTCTTACAGTAAAGAATCCGCGTCTGTTATTATGCTTAAACCTTTTTTCCTCCAGACGTAGAGGATGCCCCCTTGTCCCTGTCACCAGTCTATGATTAAAAAGATCAGCAGAAAGGTCTTTGTACTGTCCCCTCATATATTTATACATTAACATAAGATCACCCCTTAGTCTTCGTTTTTCCAAACTAAATAGCCCCAAGTGTAATAACCTATCTTGGTATTGCAGACCCCCCAGTCCTCTAATAACCTTGGTTGCTCTTCTCTGCACCCGCTCCAGTTCAGCTATGTCTTTCTTATACACCGGAGACCAGAACTGTGCACAGTATTCTAAGTGTGGTCGAACTAGTGACTTGTATAGAGGTTAAATTATGTTCTCCTCATAAGCATCTATGCCTCTTTTAATGCATCCCATTATTTTATTTGCCTTTGTAGCAGCTGCCTGACACTGGCCACTGAATATGAGTTTGTCATCCACCCATACACCCAGGTCTTTTTCATTGACGGTTTTGCCCAGAGTTTTAGAATTAAGCACATAGTTATACATCTTATTACTTCTACCCAAGTGCATGACCTTACATTTATCCCCATTAAAGCTCATTTGCCATTTATCAGCCCAAGCTTCTAGCTTACATAAATCAGCCTGTAATATAAAATTGCCCTCCCCTGTATTGATTACCCTGCAGAGTTTAGTGTCATCTGCAAATATTGAAATTCTACTCTGAATGCCCCCTACAAGGTCATTAATAAATATGTTAAAAAGAAGAGGGCCCAATACTGACCCCTGTGGTACCCCACTACTAACCGTGACCCACTCCGAGTGTGCTCCATTAATAACCACCCTTTGTTTCCTATCCCTGAGCCAACTCTCAACCCACTTGCACATATTTTCCCCTATCCCCATTATTCTCATTTTATGTATCAACCTTTTGTGTGGCACCGTATCAAAAGCTTTTGAAAAGTCCATATACACTACATCTACTGGGTTCCCTTGGTCCAGACCGGAACTTACCTATTCATAGAAGCTGATCAAATTAGTCTGACATGATCGGTCCCTAGTAAACCCGTGCTGATACTGGGTCATGAGGTTATTCCTCTTCAGATACTCCAGTATAGCATCCCTTAGAATGCCCTCCAGGATTTTACCCACAGTAGAGGTTAAACTTACTGGCCTATAATTTCCGAGTTCAGTTTTTGTCCCCTTTTTGAATATTGGCACCACATTTGCTATACGCCAGTCCTGTGGTACAGACCCTGTTATTATGGACTCTTTAAAGATTAAAAATAATGGTCTATCAATGACTGTACTTAATTCCTGCAGTACTCGGGGGTGTATCCCATCCGGGCCCAGAGATTGTTAGCGCTGCCCGTCTTCTGACATCATTTCATGTCGGCCGCTGCGGTTCGCGATGCCCAAGAATCCCAGCCCTGCAGTATCTTTTCATTAATTCACACTGCGGGGCTGGGATTCATGGCCTTGCGCAGTAAATATGTTCGCCTCTCACTCGTGCCCTTACACCTTCTTCAGACTGTGTGGCGTCAGCTGATCCCTTATCGCATGCCATGGCCATGAATCCGCACAGTCTGAAGAAGGCGGAAGGAGATGAGTGACAGGCGAACATATGCACTGCTCATGCCCATCAATCACACCCTCGCAGTCAAAATAAATAAGACACCGAGGGGCGTTGTGTGGGTCAGGGCGGCCGCAGAGGCGCAGCCAGCCAAACAATGATGTCAGAAGATGGGCAGCGCTACCACGTGGGTTGCTGCCTGTCATTACAAAGGAAAGTCACACCTCAGGGACGGTTTAATGGTCTCAGGGGACACATTTTATACGTCTGGAGTTCGACGTGTGCAAGGACAATAACTGAATGAGCCACCTTGAACAAATGCAGCATTACTGCTGTACAAGGTGGCTGTTATACATACAAACGCCTGGGGGGGGACAGGTTCCCTTCAATTTCAGTTATTGTGTCTACGTGGCGTTTGCAGGACACGATGCCGGCTACACAGCAGGGGAACAGCTGGCGTTACTGAACCCCACTGACACATTGGCTGGTGTTTTTCTCTGTGCAGCCAGCACTTCCGGGCACCAACTGGCGATGTTAGAGCCCAGGGACAGCAGGAGGAGAGGGAGCAGAGTGTAGGCCAAAGCCTGCACTGGAAGCAGTTTTAGGTCTGTTGTGTCTGCGTGGCATTTGCAGGACACATTGCCGGCTACACAGCGGGGAACAGCTGGCGTTGCTGAACCCCACTGACACATTGGCTGGTGTTTTTCTCTGTGCAGCCAGCACTTCCGGGCACCAACTGGCGATGTTAGAGCCCAGGGACAGCAGGAGGAGAGGGAGCAGAGTGTAGGCCGAAGCCTGCACTGGAAGCAGTTTTAGGTCTGTTGTGTCTGCGTGGCGTTTGCAGGACACGTTGCCGGCTACACAGCGGGGGAACAGCTGGCGTTGTTGAATCCCCACTGATACATAGGAGGGTGTTTTTCTCTGTGCAGCCAGCACTTCCGGGCACCAACTGCCGGTGTTAGAGCCCAGGTACAGCAGGAGAAGCAGAGTGTAGGCCGAAGCCTGCACTGGAGCAAGTTAAAAGGGAACCTTTACCCCCCCCAGGTGTTTGGTGCTGAAAGAGCCATCTTGTACAGCACTAATGCTGCAAAAGGAAAAGGTGGCTCTTTTAATTATGCAACTTGCAAACGCTGAACTAGACACTTATGAAATGTGTCCCCTCACACCGTAAAACCGTCCCGGAGGTGGGACTTTCCTTCGTAATGTGACGCAGCACAGCCGTCATTCCTACCCCCTTGGTGCCGTGTTTGATTCTGTCCCGGAGTCTGCGCAGTCACCCAATTATTTAATCAGGAAGAGGAGTGGCAAATTCCTGCGAGATCCAGGCCTGATTCATTTTCAGAAAAGTAAGCCGGTCAACGTTATCGGAGGATAGTCGCATGCGACGGTCTGTTAGTACACCACCTGCAGCACTAAAGATGCGTTCCGATAATACACTAGCCACAGGGCAAGCCAGCACCTCCAATGCATACTGGCTTAGCTCTGGCCATGTATCCAGCTTAGAGACCCAAAACTTGAAAGGGGAAGAGCCGTCTGGGAGTACAGTAAGAGGGCAAGACATGTAGTCTGTCACCATCTGACGGAACCGTTGCCTCCTGCTGACTGGAGCCGCCTGTGATGGTGTAGACATTTGTGGCGGGCACACAAAACTGTGCCACAGTTGGGCCATACTGGTCTTGCCTTGGGCAGAGGCACTGCTTCTGCTCCCTCTTTGTGCAGAGCCTCCTCCACTGCCTGGACGCACTGAGCTGCTTTGTAATGCACTAGCAGCACTTCTCTCAGTTGGACTGGAGAAGATGATGGAATTCACCAGTGTGTCTTGGTACTCCCGCATTTTACGCTCCCGGTTCAACGGTGTGATGAGGCTTTGTACGTTGTCCCGGTAGCGAAGATCGAGGAGGGTTTACACCCAATAATCAGCCATGTTGAGAATGTGGGCGATGCGGCGGTCGTTTCTCAGGCACCGCAGCATGTAATCAACCATGTGCTGCAGACTGCCAACTGTCCAAGAAACGCTGTCCCTTGCTTGAGGCTTGATCTCTGCCCGCTCTTCATCACCCCACCCTCGCTGTACACACTGACTACTGGACAATTGTATAACTCCCTCCTCTGGACGGATGTCTTCCTCCTCCATTGACTCCTCCTCATCATCCTCACAAAGTGTCCCCTGCCTACGCGTTTGTGAGGAACCACGTGGCGCTGACTGTCCAGAAGCTGATGGAAATGGTGACTCCTCATCCTCCACCTCTTCCACAACATCATCCCTTAGCGCTTGCAGTGTTTGTTGAAGCAAGCAGATAAGGGGGACAGTCATGCTGACTAGTGCATCATCTGCACTTGCCATCCGCGTGGAATAATCGAAGTTACGCAAAACCTGACAGACGTCCTTCATAGTGGCCCACTCTGTGGTTGTGAAGTCTGAACGGCACGGAGTGCGACTTCTTTGTGCCTGATGCAGCTGGTACTCCATTACTGCTGGCTGCTGCTCACACAACTGCTCCAACATATGTACTGTGGAATTCCACCTGGTAGGTAGGTCCCATATGATGCGATGTTCCGGAAGGCGGAATCGGCGCTGCAGAGCTGCAATGCGCGATCTTGCCGTGCTGGAACGCCGCAAGTGAGCACACTCTAGGCGGACCTTGTGCAGCAGTGCATCAACATCCGGATAGTCCCCCAAAAAACTCTGCACGACCAAGTTGAGCACATGTGCCAGACATGGGATGTGAGTGAGGTTGCCGAGGCCCAGAGCTGCCACCAGATTTCGGCCATTGTCACACACTACCATGCCTGGCTGGAGATTCGCTGCCACAAACCACACATCGCTCTCCTGCTTGATGGCATTCCAGAGCTCCTGCGTTGTGTGGCTTCGATTCCCCAAAGAAATTAATTTCAAGATGGCCTGTTGACGTTTGTCCATGGCTGTGCTCATGTCGGTCGTAACAGGTAAACGTTCACGGGTCCATGTGGAGGTGGACTGTGACGGCTCCTGCAGCGATGATTCAGAGGAACTTGTGTATGAGGAGGAATCAATGCGTACAGACTGGATTCATGCAATCCTTGGAGTGGGCAGGACACTTCCTGCGCCACTCGCACGATCTGTACCCGGCTCAACAACATTAACCCAATGGGCAGTGAGGGAAAGGTATCGCCCCTGTCCATGTTGACTGGTCCATGCATCGGTGGTGAGGTGGACCTTGCTACTGACGGCGTTCAGTAGCGCGTGTTTTATGTGTCCCTCCACATGCTTGTGCAGGGCAGGGACGGCTTG
The DNA here is from genome assembly GCF_051348905.1 of Ranitomeya variabilis. Classification (NCBI taxonomy): domain Eukaryota; kingdom Metazoa; phylum Chordata; class Amphibia; order Anura; family Dendrobatidae; genus Ranitomeya; species Ranitomeya variabilis. Next base: position 533,669,785 of record NC_135232.1, on the reverse strand, counting down.
CCTGCTGAAATAAAAGCGGCTGGGCACATTGTACTGTGGGACTGCCAATGACATCAAGTCACAGAAGCTGTCAGTCTCCACCAGCCTGAATGACAGCATTTCCAGTGACAGAAGTTTGGCAATGCCTGCAGTCAGAGCCTGTGCTCGCGGAAGTTTGCCGAGAAAGGCCGCCTTTTCTCCCATGCCTGTAGTACCGATGGCTGTAGACTGGGCTGGGAGTGTGAGGATGACTGGGAACGTGGTGCTGCGGGTGGAATTACAGTGGGTCTCTGGACAACAGTGCCAGAGGTTCTTCCATGGTGATCCTGGGAGGAAGCCGAACCAGCTGTGTGAGCTGGAGGAAGAGGCAACACAAGCTGAAGAGGTGGTAGCTGCCGCTGTTGGTTGGCCTAGGCCTGTGTGTTTTTGTAACTCCACCGCGTGCCTGGTCCGCACATGTTTCCACATGTTTGAGGTATTGAGGTTGCCGACATTTCTCCCTCTTTTGATTTTATGATGACACACCTTGCATTTGACAAAGCAAATGTCATCTGCAACTGTGTCAAAAAAGGACCAGGCACTGCAAGTCTTGGGAGCGCCCTTTTTGGCTTTTGGAAGAGACATGCTCCTAACGGGTGCCGAAGTGGAGGCTACAGGCTCCGCAGTCTTCCCCCTCCCTCTCCCTCTTTGGCCCGGTCGGGGAATCTCTTCCACAGAGCTGCTCCCACCACCTTCCTGTCCCTCACGCCACGATGGGTCAAGGACCTCATCATCTACACTACCCTCTGCCACCAACTGCTCCTCCTGGGTAGTCTCGGCAGCTCAGCACGCACCAGAAAGTGGCACCTGAGTGTCGTCATCAGATGCGTACTGCGGTGTGGTGACCGGAGGCACTGGCTTACCTGCCTCTTCAGAGTCAGAGAGACAAAGCTGTTGCGCATCACTGCACACTGCCTCTTCTTCCATTTCTCCAATGCTGCTTGGCTGGCCCCCTGTTTCCAAGCCAAATATTCAGAGAACAGAAGTAGAGACAGCTCCTGTCCTGGGCTCTCTGACTGCCTGGGCAATTTGGCAGGTGGTGAAGAGACAGATGGGTGCTCTCCAGTGCTCTGTGCCTGAGAGGATGCGGCACTAATTGAAGTCGATGCGTTAGCTGCCATCCATCCGACAACGGCTTCAATTTGGTCTTCACGCAACAGCGGTGTACAGCGCTCTCCGACAAAGCTGTGCATGAAGGACTATTTCCTCCTGAAACTGGGTGATGATGAGTCACCGGTGCCCGCAGCAGGCACAGAATCCCCACGTCCTCTCCCTGCTCCACGCCCACGCCCACATGCCTTACTCCCTGCCTTCTTCATCTTGGTTGACTGATAAAGATAAGCAGAAAAGTACTAAGGGCTTAGTGTGCTTATTCCTGAACAGCTCCTAACAGGTATAAGAAACACTAATTTTCTAAAGTGTGGACTAGACTTTGATATGAGCTAATGTGTCCTACACAACTGTAAAGTGGTGTGTTTGGTGAACTTTATTATTTATTTATTTTTTTTGGCAGAACTGACTACAGGGCGAGCTGCACTCACACGGAGACCGTGCAGACAGCCGTAAACGGCGCTGCAAGGCCCAAAAAAGCTCCTCTAGGTTATCCTATGTAGTGTTTTTCCACAATTTAGCTGGATACGGGTGGAAAGCCACTAATTGGAATTATTTGAAAAAATGTGCAGCAGCCTGCACTATTTGCAAAAAAGGACAATGTATTTTATGGTATGAGGTAGTGACGCACCCTGAGCTGGATACAACCGGCTGTGGCTGCACACAGACTACAGGGCGAGCTGCACTCACACGGAGACCGTGCAGACAGCCGTAAACGGCGCTGCAAGGCCCAAAAAAACCTCCTCTATTTGCAAAAAAGGACAATGTATAGAACAGTATAAGGCAGTGAACCACCCTGAGCTGAATACAACCGGCTGTGGCTGCACACAGACTACAGAGTGGGCTGCACTCACACACACACACAGAGACCTTGCAGATCACTGTGAAAACAGCGCTGCAAGGCAAAAGCAAGGTGATAACACACAGCGGTTGCTAAATTAGCCTGGGAAAAGCACAATGAAGCAAATCGCTATCTCAACTGGCCCTCAGTCAGAACACAGCGTCCTATGCCTAACTGAATTCACAGCAGAGTGAGCCAGAAAGGGCGGCAGCGTTTTTTATAGTGCATCATGACATCATTTCAGCAGCCAATCACAGCCTTGCCAGTAGTTACATGCCCACCATGCTGAACAGGATGTGCCCACACTTGTAGTCATTCCTCATTGGCTAAATTCGTGCAGTTTGAATTCTGGGAACTTCCGATTCCGGTATCCGATATGCGGTATCGGAACTCGGTATCGGAATTCCGATACCGCAAATATCGGCTGATACCCGATACTTGCGGTATCGGAATGCTCAACACTAACCATAACATTTCCGTCTGCACCTGTCTCACAGTCCAGCAGTTTGTCCGGTTCACCAAACGTTCACCATACTCCACCCTCTCTCAGCACTGCAGCCAGCCCACGATTCCGCAGTTGTGGTCAGGGGCCTGTGGGGGGGGCAGGTGAGCACTGCTTATTTGCCGCTGACAGATGTAGGGCTATCAGGAGAAAACCATAAAACAATTTTTGATGTAACAAAATATAACTTTTAATGAATATTCTTATTAAAAAAACAGACAACAATCACTGCATAAGTAACCTTGCTGGCTATGTTCACTCTGCAGTGAAAACCCTATACTGAATGCCTGCCAGACAGTGGAGGTTGGCACTATATATATATACAGTTAGGTCCAAATATATTTGGACAGAGACAACATTTTTCTAATTTTGGTTATAGACATTACCACAATGAATTTTAAACAAAACAATTCAGATGCAGTTGAAGTTCAGACTTTCAGATTTCATTTGAGGGTATCCACATTAAAATTGGATGAAGGGTTTAGGAGTTTCAGATCCTTAACATGTGCCACCCTGGTTTTAAAGGGACCAAAAGTAATTGGTCAGATTCAATAATTTTAAATAAAATGTTAATTTTTAGCACTTGGTTGAAAACCCTTTGTTGGCAATGACTGCCTGAAGTCTTGAACTCATGGACATCACCAGACACTGTGTTTCCTCCTTTTTGATGCTCTGCCGGGCCTTCATTGCGGTGGTTTTCAGTTGGTGTTTGTTTGTGGGCCTTTCTGTCTGAAGTTTAGTCTTTAACAAGTGAAATGCATGCTCAATTGGGTTGAGATCAGGTGACTGACTTGGCCATTCAAGAATATTCCACTTCTTTGCTTTAATAAACTCCTGGGTTGCTTTGGCTTTATGTTTTGGGTCATTGTCCATCTCTAGTATGAAACGTCGACCAATCAGTTTGGCTGCATTTGGCTGGATCTGAGCATACGGTATGGCTCTGAATACCTCAGAATTCATTCGGCTGCATCTGTCCTGTGTCACATCATCAATAAATACTAGTGACCCAGTGCCACTGGCAGCCATGCATGCCCAAGCCATCACACTGCCTCCGCCGTGTTTTACAGATGATGGGGTATGCTTTGGATCATGAGCTGTACCACGCCTTCGCCATACTTTTCTCTTTCCATCATTCTGGTACAAGTTGATCTTGGTTTCATCTGTCCAAAGAATGTTCCTCCAGAACTGTGCTGGCTTTTTTAGATGTTTTTTAGCAAAGTCCAGTCTAGCCTTTTTATTCTTGATGCTTATGAGCGGCTTGCAGCGTGCAGTGAACCCTCTGTATTTACTTTCATGCAGTCTTCTCTTTATGGTAGATTTGGATATTGATACCCCTACCTCCTGGAGAGTGTTGTTCACTTGGTTGGCTGTTGTGAAGGGGTTTCTTTTCACCATGGAGATTATTCTGCGATCATCCACCACGATTGTCTTCTGTGGGCACCCAGGTCTTTTTGCATTGATGAGTTCACCAGTGCTTTCTTTCTTTCTCAGGATGTACCAAACTGTAGATTTTGCCACTCATAATATTGTAGCAAGTTCTCTGATAGGTTTTTTCTGTTTTCGCAGCTTAAGGATGGCTTGTTTCACCTGCATGGAGAGCTCCTTTGACCGCATGTTTACTTCACAGCAAAACCTTCCAAATGCAAGCACCATACCTCAGATCAACTCCAGGCCTTTTATCTGCTTAATTGAGAATGACATAACGAAGGGATTGCCCACACCTGTCCATGAAATAGCCTTAAGTCAATTGTCCAATTACTTTTGGTCCCTTTAAAAACAGGGTGGCACATGTTAGGGAGCTGAAACTCCCAAACCCTTCATCCAATTTTAATGTGGATACCCTCAAATGAAAGCTGAAAGTCTGAACTTCAACTGCATCTGAATTGTTTTGTTTAAAATTCATTGTGGTTATGTCTATAACCAAAATTAGAAAAATGTTGTCTCTGTCCAAATATATATGGACCTAACTGTATATATATATATATATATATATATATATATATATATATATATATATAGATATACACGAGTGATGGCACCCCCTCTCCTTTACGGCTATCCCTGAAGCTCCTAGACCTCTGATGCCCATGGAATAGAATGTGTGAACAGCTCTGCGGAGCGGCCCATCTGTGGTTCCCCATAGTCAGTTGTGCATTTGGAAATTTGTGACATGGGGGAAACAAGGGTGATTGGGGTGGCACCTCTGTTTATTGTACTGTGTGTGATGTTAAGGAGGAGAAAGAGGGGGAGAGGACCCTTTATGCAGCGCTTGCCAACCACTAAAGCACATGCTCTTTCTGACCCTCATCTACAAGGCGTATCGCTGTGCGGCTGCCAAAGAAAGGGAGTGGAGTAGCCCATCCAGAACCAGATGTTATCAGTGGTCTTTGGATAGGACGAGATGGTGTTTGTTCATTTGAGTTTCATTAAATTTAGCACCTAACACATGTACATGTCGAACACCAAACATATTCCTCCTTTCAACCTGATCTCATTTTTTCCCAATCATGTTGCCTTCCCCTCTTGCAATCTGCTGTTTCACAACCTAAGGTCCACAACTGTCAGTCATCTGTCACTAAATGAATAATCACTACTTTTCTTAGATAGTGTACTTCAACAACACTGTTATACGTAGCGATTTTTAAGTGGAAATCTGGCATTCTGATTTCCCACTGAAACACAGTTTTATTATAAACAATTTATATTAGCTAATTGGGCCTCCTGGCTGCACCTCAATATTAGGCCTAATGATTTTTAAGTGGAAATCTGGCATTCTCATTTGTCTTTGCAACACAATTTTATTACAAAATATTTGGATTAGCTAATTGGGCCTTCTCACTGCACCCCAATATTAGGCCTAATGATTTTTAAGTGGAAATCTGGCCTTCTGATTTCTCGCTGAAATGCAGTTCTATCGCAAACTATTTGGATTAGGTAAATGGGCCTCATAGCTGCACCGCAATATTAGACCTAACGATTTTTAAGTGTAAATCTGGCTGATTTCTCACTGCAGCAAAATTTTATCACAAATGATTTGAATTAGCAAATGGGGCCTCCGAAGGCTGCCACAAAGTTTTTGCACAATCTAGTTAGATGCTGGAAGATTGATTTCACACAGGACAGTATTCTATCTAGCCGAATGACAAGGTCAGGAGTGGCTTCTCTGCACTGTGACAATGAGAAAATGGTGCCATCAAAATAAAATGCCCTCTTTTTATATGGCCAGGGACATATGATTTTCACAAAGACCTTGTGTCATGACGTTGTGGATGGTTTCTGCGCCCTAATTGGCTGCTGGAATCAACAGGGTTAAAGTAATTGGGAAAAAAAAAGCGCACCACTCCTCTAATCTTTCCACACCCCCTGTCTTCCCTGCTCATCATACAGCACCACTATCCTAGCCAAAGTAATAACAAAAGCATTAGTGGAAACATGATAATTTTAACGAACTGTGATCAAATTTTGACGACTTTGAGTAAAAATGATCATGGAAGCGAACACGAATCCAAATGTGCTATGTTTGTGACGAATTTTAAATTGGCAAATGTTTTCTGAACAAGTTCGCTCATCTCTACTAAGAACCTTCCTTTTTGTAAGTACATTCTATTTCCCAATAATGCTGTCCAGATCTCATTTAAACTCAGTGTTTACATAAATCTTTGTCCTTACAGAGTCCTGCTGTGTTATTTTTTTGTAGATTGTTCTTTCTAGGTATTTTGTCTGTAATAAATAAATAATGAATAAAAAAAAAACATGTGTTAGGACTGGCGGAACGCACCAATGATATTAAAGAGTATGAGGTGCGTTCGCAGTCCGGGGTCCACCGTGCAGAGATGACACCTGCTGCTGAGTAATGGCGGATGGACGCTTGCTCACACATGGGTTAGACCTCACCCAGTGTGAATGGAAGCGAACTCTGTTGCTTCACAGAGTCGCCGTAAATACGCTGCGTCCTGTTAACAGTCACAGGGTGCAGCTGAAAGACACTAGTGGGATCCCTATGAATCACCCCACTAAACTGGTGATTGGACTTGCTCTGACCCTCGGTGGCTTTTGAGCCCGAGCCCCAGGACGCCCTGAGTCAGATGTTGAGTCCAAGCGGGAATTCCCACCCTACACTGACCGGCTGTAGGAAAGCGCACTGATTGCGCACGGTGCCGTACAGGAGGACACTGCGAATAGACGCAGAATCTTGTGCTAAGTGTGCAGGTAACACTGTCGGGCGCTAGGTAGCTTCCACCAGGAGAAGAAAAAGGAGACGCCAATAAAGGTGCACACACCTGATATATATGTGAAAAAAACAGCTTTATTGAAGCAACAACAGGTGCACATACAAATATAAAACACAGGTAGCTTCCACCATTCGTAAGCAGTCATCAACACTAGGAATGGGAATCATTAAGGAGCTTTCGTCCATCGACAGACATTCATCTACACCAGGGGTCTCAAACTGCATTCCTCGAGGGCCTCAAACCATGCGTGTTTTCAAGATCTCCTTCGTATTGCACAAGGTGCTGGAATCATTATGTGTGTAGGTGATTAAATTATCACCTGTGCAGTACAAGGAAATCCTGAAAACATGACCTGTTTGCGGCCCTTGAGGAATGCAGTTTGAGACACGTAATCAAGTTTATACAAGCGGCCATGCAAACCTTTAATAGTAGTAGCGCTCCAGGACCTTCCAGATAGTCCAATAGGAGCCGCAACAGGACCTGAGCATGTGACCCCCGACCTCCAATGGGAGGTCGTCCCGTGGGCATGCTTAGTATGGGAAAAGCTGGACTTTGTCCCAGAAACACCTGCTCGCTGCTGATCAGTGCTGGCTACAAAGGCAGAGCCTGGAAAGGCAGCAGTAACCAAGCACACAGTATCAGCTTGAGCAAGACGCTGGGATCAATGTCTCTGCTGAGCAGGTTCCACTGCGGCTGGAGGAAAATGGGAGACCGCAGTAGACATGGTCAGAGATTATCCCTGTGCCCTCGGTGGGAACTCGACACCTAATATTACCTCACTACGCTCAAAGGCCGCAATGAGCTGCAGAGCCGGAATGAGCTCCCAGTACCTGTTCTCTGGGCCAGGACCCTTCCAATCCACCAAATAGAATCTTTTGCCACGTACCACCTTACACCCCATGATGGCGTTCACCTCGTAATCATCCATAGACGAACCCGATGTCCTGGCAGGTGACTCGGAAAACCGGGACATGTGAACAGGCTTTAAGAGGGACACATGAAAGGTGTCGGTGATGCCTAGGCGTGGAGGAAGGGCCAAACGGTAGACCACAGGGTTAACCTGTTCCAGGACCTTGAAGGGACCCAAGTAGCGAGGTGCAAACTTAGTGGACTCAACTGGTGATAATAATTAATGAACTCCATAAAATGCTGCACCGCTTTAAGAGAATGGGGTTCCTGCCAGTCCATCACAGCCTGTAGTTTAACAGGATCCATGGCCAATCCCCGGCAGAGATGATATAGCCCAGGAAAGGCAAGGATTCCTGCTCAAACACACACTTCTCCAACTTGGCATAGAGGGAGTGTGCCAGTAGGATGTCGAAGACTTTGCAAACATCTCTCCGGTGGGAGTCTATATCTGGAGAGTAGATGAGAATATCATCCAGATAGACTACGACCCAGGTGGAGAGCATATCCCAGAAGATATCATACACAAAGTCTTGGAAAACGGCTGGGGCATTACAGAGCCCAAAGGGCATGACCAGGTATTCATAGTGCCCATCTCTGGTGTTAAATGCCGTCTTCCATTTGTCCCCCTCACGGATGCAAATCAGGTTGTAAGCACCCTGCAGATCAAGTTTAGTAAATACCCTCAATCCCCACAACCTATTGAATAGCTCTGATATCAGAGGCAAAGGGTATTTGTTCTTAACGGTGATGACTAGTGTTGAGCGATTCCTTCCGATATCCAGAAGTTTCGGTATCGGATTGGATCGGCCGATATCCAAAAAATATCGGATATTGCCGATACCGATACCAATGCAAGTCAATGGGACACAAATATCGGAATGTAAACAAACTCTTTCTGTCCTTCTACCTCCTGTTCCGGAGGGGGGAAGAGTGTGGGCGGTGCGTGGGCGGACACTGTGTGTGCGGGCGGGGTCTGTGCGGGCCTGCTGGGGCTCTGTGTGGGCTGCTGGGGCTCTGTGAGGGCTGCCAGGGGCTCTGTGCGGGCTGCCGGGGCTCTGTGCGTGTGTGCAGGCATCGTCCGATGGGACTACAAGTCCTATCGGACGATGCCTGCCACAGTGACAGTGATTGACACATTAGCCAATGAAGGGACAGTAGTAGTCCTATCATCGGGCTAATGTGTTGAATGTAAAAAAAAGCAAAAAACATACATACTACATACATACAACATACTACATACATACTACATACATACTACATGCATACTACATACATACTACATACAATACATTCATACATTACATACAATACATACATACAGACATACAGTACATTAAACATAGAGTACTTACTCACCATTAGTTGTCATTTTGATCCCCGAAGCCAGTGTCATCTGTAAAAAAGATTAAAATAACAAACAACCAATATACTCCCTGTCCGCAGAAATCCAAGAGTGTCCCACGACGATCTCCCGTGGAGAACGGCAGCATCAGCTGATGCGACCGCTCTCCAGGGGCTCCAGGAACACAATGACGGGAGGAAGGTATCCTTCCACACTGTATCACGCCCCCTGAGGAAGCGGTAACTTTCAAACGCGAAACGCGCGTTGGGGTATGTGACTGGGATCCGGACAGGACCTCTATTTCATCCCACATGGGTAACTAATTCCTTTATTTGTATTGTGTGCACTTTGGCTCGTGGCTATCACTGTAGCATTCGTGCATGTGTTCATATTACTCAGCCAGGCCGCCTGACATTGGCAGACAGTTTTAAGTGCACTTGTTGACAGCATATTCTCTGCATGTTTATGAGATAAGGATTCAGTGTGTTACTGTCCCGTACTGTGCTCTCAGTTCACCATTGTAACCACGGATTTTGTCACTCTATTGTTACTCTATTGTAATTGGTAATATTTTACTTATGACATTTATGTGCCTTTAATAAATTTTGTATCTTTTCTTAAAATTGTTTTTGGCAATTTTTTGACTCATGGTCCTCCGATTTGTTTGATTTTCAACTCGCAGACTGATGTCATGGGCAGAGAGCCACACTAAATCGCCAGGAGCACAGGTTGGAGCGGGGTGCCGATGTGTATCGGCGGAGACCCTCATTCTCTCCTTGGAGGCCCGGATGGCATCCTGTGTGCAGTCCCAAATGTCACGTGCCTCCAGAGGACTGCTCCAGCACCGACGGAAGAGGCATCCACCTCCATGATAAATGGGTTATCAACATCGGGGCGATGTAAAATGGGAGCGCTAGCGAAGTGTGACTTGATAGAGAGAAAGGCCTTGGAAACCTCCTCCGATCACAATTTGGGATTTGCTCCCTTCTTGGTGAGGGCAACCAAGAGAGCTACCAAAGTTGAGAAGTGGTCAATGAACTGGTGATAATAATTAATGAACTCCATAAAATGCTGCACCGCTTTAAGAGAATGGGGTTCCTGCCAGTCCATCACAGCCTGTAGTTTAACAGGATCCATGGCCAATCCCCGGGCAGAGATGATATAGCCCAGGAAAGGCAAGGATTCCTGCTCAAACACACACTTCTCCAACTTGGCATAGAGGGAGTGTGCCCGTAGGATGTCAAAGACTTTGCCAACATCTCTCCGGTGGGAGTCTATATCTGGAGAGTAGATGAGAATATCATCCAGATAGACTACGACCCAGGTGGAGAGCATATCCCGGAAGATATCATACACAAAGTCTTGGAAAACGGCTGGGGCATTACAGAGCCCGAAGGGCATCACCAGGTATTCATAGTGCCCATCTCTGGTGTTAAATACCGTCTTCCATTTGTCCCCCTCACGGATGCAAATCAGGTTGCAAGCACCCTGCAGATCAAGTTTAGTAAATACCCTCAATCCCCACAACCTATTGAATAGCTCTGATATCAGAGGCAAAGGGTATTTGTTCTTAACGGTGATGACTAGTGTTGAGCGATACCTTCCAATATCCAGAGGTTTCGGTATCGGATTGGATTGGCCGATATCCAAAAAATATCGGATATTGCCGATACCGATACCCGATACCAATGCAAGTCAATGGGACACAAATATCGGAATGTAAATAAACTCTTTCTGTCCTTCTACCTCCTGTTCCGGAGGGGGGAAGAGTGTGGGCGGTGCGTGGGCAGACACTGTGTGTGCGGGCGGGGTCTGTGCGGGCCTGCTGGGGCTCTGTGTGGGCTGCCGGGGCTCTGTGCGTGTGTGCAGGCATCGTCTGATGGGACTACAAGTCCTATCGGACGATGCCTGCCACAGTGACAGTGATTGACACATTAGCCAATGATGGGACAGTAGTAGTCCCATCATCCGGCTAATATGTTGAATGTAAAAAAAAGCAAAAAACATACATACTACATACATACAACATACTACATACATACTACATACATACTACATGCATACTACATACATACTACATACAATACATTCATACATTACATACAATACATACATACATACATACATACAGTACATTAAACATAGAGTACTTACTCACCATTAGTTGTCATTTTGATCCCCGAAGCCAGTGTCATCTGTAAAAAAGATTAAAATAACAAACAACCAATATACTCCCTGTCCGCAGAAATCCACGAGTGTCCCACGATGATCTCCCGTGGAGAATAGCAGCATCAGCTGATGCGACCGCTCTCCAGGGGCTCCAGGAACACAATGACGGGAGGAAGGTATCCTTCCACACTGTATTCCTCCGCCGCTGTAAAAAAATAGTCCCTAGTCTCACTTTATGCCATTGCTGAGTGAGAAATTTTCCCACGCAGCAATTGCCATAAAGTGAGACTTTGAACTCTAGTAACCTCTCAGTGATGCACTGCAGGAGCCATTGTCTCCTGTCAGTGTGTCACTGAGGGTCCTATAGAGTAGTGACATCACCCAATGTCACTGTTCTATAGGGGAGATCGTCGTGGGACACTCGTTATTAGTTGGACTACGGCGGACAGGTAGTATACGGTTTATTATTTTACGCTTTTTGCAGGCGCTGAAGTATGGTAAGTATGGTTAAATGAAAAATATTAAAATACTTTTTCCTAATATGTGTGTGTTTTATTAACCCTTTATTACTATTGGATTAATAATGGATAGGTGTCTTATTGACGCCTCTCCGTTATTAACCCGGCTTAATGTCACCTTACGATAGCAAGGTGACATTAACAACTTATTACCCCATATCACACCGCTACACGGGAGTGGGAAGAGAGGGGCTAAGTGCCGGAATCGGCGCATCTTACAGATGCACCATTTCTGGGGCGGCTGCGGACTGGTATTTGTAGCTGGGAGGGGCAATATCCATGGCCCCTCTCTAGGCTATGAATATCAGCCCGCAGCTGTCTGCATAGCCTTTCTGGCTATAAAATATAGGGGGATTTTTTTTGGGGGGTCCCCCTATTTTAATAGCCAGTAAAGGCTACGCAGACAGCTGCGGGCTGATATTCATAGCAGGCTACAAATATTGGCCCCCGGCCATCAGTTTTCCCCCTCTGGTGCAGAAAATTGCGCGGGAGTCCACGCCATTTTTTTCCATTTTTTTAAATTCAACGCTCATTAAGGCCTCTTTCATACTTGTGTCGGTACGGGTCCGTCGCTATGCATCGGGCCGACGTACCGACGCACGTTGTGAAATTTGTGCATGACGTGGGCAGCGCATGCGCTGCCCACTCTGAAGTCCGGGGAGGAGGGGGCAGAGTTTCGTCTACGCATGCGCGGTAGAAAATGGCAGAGGCGAAGGACAAAAAAAGTTCACTTGAACATTTTTTTGTGCCGACGGTTCGCCAAAACATGATGGATCCGTTGCACGACAGACGCGACGTGTGGCCATCCATCGCGATCCGTCGCCAATGCAAGTCTATGGGTAAAAAACGCATCCTGTGAGCACATTTGCAGGATCCGTTTTTTCCACCGGATCCGTTTTTTTCTCATAGAATTGTATTAGTGCCGGATTGCACCTGATGGCCACTGTTTTTTGCAGGATCCGTCAAAAAAGCTGTTTCTGCCGGACAGAAAACACATACAGAGGAACAGTTTTTCTGTCCGGTGAAAAAACGCACAGCAAGGGATCCGGCAAAAAACGGATGAGACTGAGATGTGAAATGATGAATACGACCTCCGAATCCATTTTTTCATGCATGTTTCCATTCAAATCATGCACATTTTCTGTTTATTTATTTATTTCCAAAAACTGCATCAAAAACTTCATGAAAACTGCACCAAAAACCTGCACCAAAAACTGCATCAAAAACCGCACCAAAAACCGCACCAAAAACTGCACCAAAAACCTGCATCAGGGTATGTGGACACGTTGCAGATTTTGCTGCACCACTGCGGTTTTCACTGCGGATTTTCACGCGGTTTCTTCTGCGGATTCCTCTGCGGGTTTTCAACTGCACTTTCCTATTGGTGCAGGTTGAAAACCACTGCAGAATCCGCAGATAGAAGTGACATGCTACTTCTTTTTTTCCGCAGAGTTTCTGCGCAGATTTTTCCACAGCATATGCACAGCGGGTTTTTTCCCATAGGTTTACATGGTACTGTAAACTTAGGGAAAACTGCTGCGGATCCACAGCATCAAATCCGCTGCGGATCCGCAGCAAAATCTGCAGCGTGTGCACATACCCTCAAAAACAGCATCAAGAACTGCACCAAAAACTGCATCCAAAACCGCACCAAAAACCTGCATCAAAAACCGCACCAAAAACCTGCATCAAAAACAGCACCAAAAACTGCATCAAAAACAGCACCAAAAACCTGCATCAAAAACTGGTGCAGTTTTGATGCAGTTTTTTATGCAGGTTTTGATGCTGTTTTTGGTGCAGTTTTGATGCAGGTTTTTGGTGTGGTTTTTGATGCATTTTTATGGTGCGGTTTTTGATTCAGGTTTTTGATGCGGTTTTTGATGCAGTTTTTAGTAGAGTTTTTGGTGTCGTTTTTGATGCTGTTTTTGGTGCAGTTTTGGTGCGTTTTTTGATGCTGTTTTCGGTGCAGGTTTTTGGTGCGGTTTTTTATGCTGTTTTTGGTGCGGTTTTTGATGCAGTTTTTGGTACAGGTTTTGATGCAGGTTTTTGGTGCGGTTTTTGATGCAGTTTTTGGTGCAGTTTTTTATGCAGGTTTTGATGCAGTTTTCGGTGCGGTTTTTGATGCAGTTTTTGGTGTGGTTTTTGATAATGTTTTGATGCTGTTTTTGATGCTGTTTTTGATGCAGTTTTTGGTGCAGGTTTTTGGTGCGGTTTTTGATGCAGGTTTTTGGTGCAGTTTTTGATGTGGTTTTTTTTGCTGTTTTTGGTGCAGTTTTGATGCAGTTTTTGGTGCAGTTTGATGCAGTTTTTGGTGCTTTTTTTGTGCGGTTTTGATGCAGTTTTTGGAAATAAATAAATAAATGGAAAATGTGCATGATTTGAATGGAAACATGCATGAAAAAAGGATTCGGAGGCCGGATTCATCATTTCACACCTCAGTTTCATCTGTTTTTTGCCGGATCCGTCGCTGTGCGTTTTCTCGCAGGACAGAAAATCCGTTCCTCTGTATGTGTTTTCTGTCCATCGGAAACAGCTTTTTTGACGGATCCTGCAAAAAACGGATGAAACGTGTGGCCATCAGGCGCAATCCGGCGCTAATACAACTCTATGAGAAAAAAACAGATCATGCAAATGTGCAAGCAGGATGCGTTTTTTACCCATAGACTTACTAACAACGAATCGCGATGGATGGCCACACGTCGCGTCCATCGTGCAATGGGTCCGTCGTGTTTTGGCGGACAGTCGGCATGAAAAAATGTTCAAGTGAATTTTTTTGTCCTTCGCGTCCGCCATTTTCTACCACACATGCATGGATGAAACTCCGCTCCCTCCTCCCCGGACTTCAGAATGGGCAGCGGATGCGTTGAAAAACTGCATCCACTGCCCACGTCGTGCACAAATTTCACAATGTGCATCGGTGGTTCAGTTAGCGAGGTGTTTACCTCCTTGTCCTCGATAAACCCACCGGCCTTGGCTTGGGCCAGCATGTCCAGGAGGGTGTCTTCCTCCCCATCTTCGGGTACGCTGCAGACCGGTAGCACAAAAGGTTCACGTTCATGATGAGCCTTCATCATGTTGACGTGAAAGGCCTTTCGCCTACCCCGAGCATGGTCAAGCGTGACCACGTAGGTGACCGGGTTGAGCTGTTGGTGGATGACGTACGGGCCCTCCCAGGCTGCCTGAAGCGTATCCGTTGGTACGGGGACCAGCAGCCACACCTTCTGACCCACGTGGTAGATCCGCTCCCGGGCGTTCTGGTCGTACCAGTGCTTCTGATCAGCCTGAGCCTGCGTCATGTTGTCATGCACCAACTGCGTCAAGGTCTGCATCTTGTCACGGAAGCGCATGACATACTCCACTATGGACACTTCAGAAGGGTTCGGCTCCTCTTCCCAGGATTCTCTTACCAACCCAAGGGGTCCCCGGACTCACCTGCCGTACATGAGCTCGAAGGGGGAGAACCCCGTCGAGGCCTGCGGAACCTCTCGGTAAGCGAATAGCAGGTGTGGGAGGTACCGCTCCCAGTCGTGCCCTTGTGTCTCAACCAGCATGCACAGCATCTGTTTGAGGGTACCATTGAAGCATTCACACAAGCCATTGGTCTGTGGGTGATACGCACTCGATACCAGGTGCTTCACCTGCATTCTCTTACATAGAGCCTCCATTAGGCGAGACATGAATTGGGTCCCTTGATCAGTGAGCATCTCCCTGGGAAATCCTACACGTGAAAAGATAGCCAACAGGGCATCTGCCACCTTTTCTGCCCTAGTTGACGACAGAGCTACTGCCTCTGGGTACCGGGTAGCGTAGTCTACCACAGTAAGGATGTATTGCTTTCCAGAGCTGCTGGGGATGGCCAGCGGGCCCACAATGTCCACCGCGATCCTCTGGAAAGGCTCCTCTATCACTCGCAAAGGGATCAGGGTAGCCTTAAGAGCAGGCCCCGCCTTCCCCACTCTTTGACAGGTGATACAGGAGCGGCAGTAGTTTGACACATCTGTCCCCATCTTAAGTCAATAGAAGTGTGGCGACAGCCGGGCCTTTGTTTTGCTCATCCCCAAGTGTCCAGCTAGCGGGATCTCATGGGCAATCCGTAACAACTCACCCCGGAATTGCTGCGGAACGACCAGCTGTCTTTCCCTCAACCACTCCTTTTGTGATTCTCCGGGTACTGTCTCCTGGTACAACCTTCCTCATTCCCAGAACACCCTCCCCTTATCAGTCTCGGAGATCATCTCGGCGGGTTGTCTCAAACTCTCTAGGCTCGCATCTGTGTGCAAAGTGGCCTGAAACTCCTGGCTAGGGGAAGCCAGAAGCGATGTCAGGGTCCCTTCCCCACGGGAACCCTCTTGGACCTGCTCTGGGTCCACCTCTGGTTCAGTCACAGTGATGACTGAGGAGGGTCCGGAAGGCAGACAGTTATCTGCGTTCAGGGCACTCTGACTGCGGGTGACAGCAGCTACGTAGGCTGTCTCCCCGGGGATTTCTACCGACCCATCAGCCGACGCTGCTATGGGCTCTACCTCCCCATCCACCTCCATTACCTCAGGAGCATTGCTACTTATGGGCCAGTTACCTTCCTCAGTGGCACTGGTCAATTGCATGGCATCACCTTCCTCACGGTTCCCATGTATCTCCCCATTTCCTGTAGCACCAAGTAGGGTTGAGCGAAATGGGTCGGCCATTTTCAGAAGTCGCCGACTTTTGGCAAAGTCGGGTTTCATGAAACCCGACCCGACCCCTGTGTGGGGTCGGCCATGAGGTCGGCGATGTTCTGAATCTGGTATCGGAATTCCGATACCGAGTTCCGATATGTTTGCGATATCGGGAATCGGTATCGGAATCCATATTTAAGTGTAAAATAAAGAATCAAAATAAAAAATATTGATATACTCACCCTCTGACGCGCCCTGGTTGTAACTGCCAGCTTCCGTTCATAAGAATGAGCGCTTGAAAGTCCTTAGATGACATCGCGGCCTGTGATTGGTCGTGGAGCGGTCACGTGACCGCAACGCGACCAATCACAAGCCGCGACGTCATCTAAGGGCTTTCAAGCGCTTGAAAGACCTTAGATGACGTCACGGCTTGTGATTGGTCGCGCTCATTCTTATGAACGGAAGCTGGCGGTTACAACCAGGGCGCGTCCGAGGGTGAGTATATCAATATTTTTTATTTTGATTCTTTGTTTTACACATTAATATGGATCCCAGGGCCTGAAGGAGAGTTTCCTCTCCTTCAGACCCTGGGAACCATAGTATCCCATTGCACTGCATTGGGTTTCGTGTTTCGGCCGACCCCGACTTTTTAATAGGATCGGCCGATTTCACTCGACCCGACTTTTGAGAAAGTCGGGTTTCGTGAAACCCGACCCGATCCTATAAAAATAAAAGTCGCTCAACCCTAGCACCAACAATTGCCCCTGCTAGAGGTTCCTCAGCCGTCTCACTCCGCAGAGCGACGTGGCTGAGCACTCCAGTACCTATGGACACATCAACTTGCACAGAAAAATCATTATCAGGTTCAGTTGGCACAGGTACAACATTTTCACCATCAATCCTAGGGAAAAAATGGTTATCAGATGCATCATTACAAGATAAAGCATGGTCAGGTAACACATGCGATTTCCCATCATCATCATCATCATCATCATCATCATCAGGGTTAACGTTACCATTATTAGCAGATTGGGGAGGGATGTCAGGGATGTAGTATGCAACCATCCTCCCCAAATCAGTCCCCAACAAAACATCAGTGGGCAAATTATCAGACAGCCCCACTTCCTTCACCCCGCTCCCGGCACCCCAATCAATATAAACCCGGGCCATTGGCAACGGACAGCTGATGCCCCCAATCCCAGTGACAGTTAGGGTTTTCCCCGGAATGATTTCTTCAGGGGCCGCCAGTTCGGGTCGGATGAGGGTTAATTCAGCCCCGGTGTCCTTGAGGCCTGTAGCAACATGGCCTCCCACGGTGACGTGCTGTACTTTGTCACACCCCCTCCCAGCCACACCACCCACCAAAAGAACTGCTGCATTAGACCCTGGGGCCTTGGCTGGGGAGTTCTTCGGCTTGTCTGGACAGTAGTGACTGATATGACCAGGCCACCTGCAGTGGAAACACAGGCGAGGGTCGTTGGTAGGTCTGGTGCTGTTGGCCACGGGGACAGGACCTCTGGTGTGTTGGCTGGCCAGGGTACTGGCGTTGGTTGCAGGCTTACCCCCTCTCCAGCTGGTGGTGACTGGCTTCCGTGCTTCCGATCTACAGTTGGCCTCATAGGCATCGGCAATCTGCGCTGCTTTCGTCACGTCTTTGGGGTCTCTGTCCATCACGAACTGTCGCACCTCAGTTGGGCAAAGATGGAAGAATTGGTCTTTGATCTCGCAGCTGTGCAAAGGTGGTCACTGACAGTCCTTGGGTCCACTGGTCAAAGTGGGTCCCCAGTCCATGCGCACATCGCCGTAGCTGTCATGTGGGCCACGTTGGAGGTTCCGGAACTTTTTATGGTACACCTCGGGTGTAAGCTGGTACTTGGCTATGAGGGCCTGCTTGATAGCCTCATAGTCACCATCTTGTTCTTGAGGGAGTGCAGCAAACGCCTCCAGAGCTTTGCCTCTCAGCCCTGGTGTCAGGTATCATGCCCATTCATCTGTAGGCAGTCGGTACTGTCTGCAGGCTTTCTCAAAGGCCTGCAGAAAAGTGTCCAAGTCCCCATCCTTTTCCATAACAGGGAAGTGATCGGGCCGGGGCTTCGGTATCTGAGCGCTGCTGGGCTCGCGGCTGGACTGGGACGACCCCTGCATTTGCAGTCGGGCTAACTGCAGCTAGTACTCCCGCTCCGCTTGGGCCTCTCGCTCGGCTCGCTGGGCCTGGGCCTCTCGCTAGGCTCGCTCCTGGTATTGCTGGATCAGCTGCAGACGTTTCTCTAGGTCATCTGCGGAGCATTGTTGCAGAGCCAGCTGCAGGCGGAGGTCTGTGCCCCCCTGGTTGCCAGTGGGGCCTGTATTCAGTGGTTGGACCTCTGCTGCAGCGCCATGTTTGCTTGTGCTGGCTTCTGCGGCCTCTGGGCTCTGTGGCCTGGCTTGGTCTGCTTCAAATTGCACCAGTTCAGCGACCATTTGAACATTGGTCTTGCCCTGGGAGTTCAGGCCATGGTACATGCATATCCCAGCAAGAGCATCCTTCTTCTGCTGGGCATACCAGGCTTCTCCTTTCGCAGCCATGGTTGCCAAATAAAAGATAGGATAGAAAAAGAAGAGAAAGGGAAGGGATAATTACCAATACACACAATTGTCTCAGGACTAATAAACACTGAGTTCGTTCTCCAAACTTATTTGAGTCCTCGCAAGAACTTTCTGCTAGTTTTTAGTGAGAGGAATGATCACTCAAACCAAATCACTAATGCTCTAATATCCCACCGCCTTGCCACCAATTTGTCACGATTTCTCACCTCTGCCACCAATATGTCACGGATTAGGGTGACTTTAGGCCAAGAGACGGCTATCACATGTGCAGGGGGGCATATCTTAGTTATCCCTCCACTGCTACAATGTGATAAAAAAAACACACACAAGGCTATTGACCTCTTAGTTTACAGCAGGGGCTTATTTTAGGTATCCCACTGCTCTTCAATATACCACGAACTGCAGGGATCTATGAATATCCCGCTTACAGTTCCACTTAAAACTTGCAGCTCTCTGGCACCCCCCTTACTCTCAGGTCAGGTTAGGTACTGCACCTAGGGTAATTAGTCACCAGAAAGGCTGCCTGCTATGTACTGGCTATTGGGCACGCTGCAGCGACGCGATAAACTACTCCCACTCAGGCAGGAACAATAATTATCAACGCCGCAGTCGCTACAACAACACCCAAAGGCCTGCACACGGTAAGCTGCCACCAGCTTCGATTAAACGGGTCCGAAGCTAACCCAAAACAGTAGCGTAATTCCCTTCAGGAGACAGGGTATGTTTTAGAACAGGAAGAACGAACTAGTATTAAATATTATACTCCATAAAGTTTAAGGCAGTGTTTATAGAAAAATATTACAAGGATGTTACAAAAGAGACAATTGCAAATATGTACAAGGTAATTATAAAACAAATGGGGAGTAAAGAAGAAATAACACATGTGTTCAGATCATTTGAAGCAACCAGGCTAGTGGCGTTTCCATCTGTCCCAGTGCATTAGGACTCTGGTTAGGAACAGCTCTTCAAGTCAGACTCACATGGGCTCCAGCAGACAGACTCACTGCTGAGGTCTGGCATAACACTTATAGCTCAGCCTGGTGACATCACTAAAAGGGTTGAGTTAAGATCGCCCTCCTCTTTCTTCAGTTTAAGTAAATTCAACCTTAAATTTGTCTAATGCCTATAACTCCGCTACAGAACATGTCAGACTCATAACACACCCAGCATTCATCTCGTATTAACTTTGGCATTCTAATGAGATCAAATATGTCCTATTTGTGATGCATAATTACAGAGAAATCCCTACTTTTTACCTGATGGAGTTAGAAGCTCACGCTTAGAGTGATGGATAAATCCACCGATGGAGATTTGCAAAATGTATTTGGTATTTTCCTACCTTAAATCATTGGTCCAATATCTTACAATAATGGGACAAAGGAAAGCATGCTTTAAAAGCGAGAATAGACCAGTTTCTGCTAGTACAACTGTCTATGCATCTATCCCGATCGTAAAAATTCTTTTGGGAGGGGTATGAGGGATTTGGGAGCTGAAAGTCAGGAATTTGCAGCTAAAAGCCATAAAAGCTGTTGCAGAATCACTCCAAGAAGGGGAGCTTTAGCCCACAGCCTGCTAGCAAGAGAAACTAAACGTATGTTATTTCATACAGTATCGTGACATCCCCTATAGAACAGTGACATCGGGTGATGTCACTGCTCTATAGGACCTTCAGTGACACACTGACAGGAGACAATGGCTCCTACAGTGCATCACTGAACTATAGTAACCTCTGAGTCTCACTTTATGGCAATTGCTGCGTGGGAAAATTTCTCACACAGCAATGGCATAAAATGAGACAATAAGGACTATTTTTTTTAACAGCGATGGAGGAAAACAGTGCGGAAGGATACCTTCCTCCCGTCATTGTGTTCCTGGAGCCCCTGGAGAGCGGTCGCATCAGCTGATGCTGCCGTTCTCCACGGGAGATCATCGTGGGACACTCGTGGATTTCTGCGGACAGGGAGTATATTGGTTGCTTGTTATTTTAATCTTTTTTTACAGATAACACTGGCTTCGGGTAACAAAGTGACAAGTAATGGTGAGTATGTACTCTATGTTATATGTACTGTATGTCTATGTGTATGTATTGTATGTAATGTATGAATGTATTGTATGTAGTATGTATGTAGTATGTATGTAGCATGTATGTAGCATGTATGCAGTATGTATGTAGTATATATGTAGTATGTAGCATGTATGTAGCATGTATGTAGTATGCATGTAGCATGTATGTAGTATGTATGTAGCATGTATGTAGCATGTATGTAGCATGTACGTAGTATGTATGTAGTATGTATGTATGTATGTAGTATGTATGTAGCATGTATGTAGTATGTATGTAGTATGTAGTATGTATGTAGTATGTATGTAGCATGTATGTAGTATTTTTTTTTTCACATTCAACACATTAGCCGGATGATGGGACTACTACTGTACCATCATTGGCTAATGTGTCAATCACTGTCATTGTAGCAGGCATCGTCCGATGGGACTTGTAGTCCCATCAGACGATGCCTGCACAGACACAAAGACCCCCGGCAGGCCCACACAGACCCCCGAGAGGCCCGCACAGACCCCCTGGCAGGCCGCACAGAGCCCCGGCAGGCCGCACAGACCCCCCGGTAGGCTGCACAGACCCCCCCGGCAGGCCGCACAGACCCCCCGAGAGGCCACAAAGACCCCCGGCAGTCCGCACAGACCTCCTGGCAGCCCGAACAGACCCCCCCACCCGCACAGAGACACGCAGCCTCCACCCACGCACCGCCCACACTCAATTATATTGCATAATTGCACTATAGGAACTTCAGATTCCGTTATCCGATATCGCAAAAATATCGGAACTTGGTATCCGAATTCCGATACAGCGAATATCGGCCGATACCCGATATTTGCAGTATCGGAATGCTCAACACTAGTGATGATGTTAAGATCCCTGTAATCAATGCATGGACGTAGTTCTCTGTTCTTCTTCTGCATGAAGTAGAACCCAGCCCCTGCAGGTGACACTGACTTCCTAATGAATCCTCTTGTCAGATTCTCCTGGATGTATTGGGACATCGCTGCTGTCTGCGGGAGAGACAGGGGATAGACTCAACCCCGGGGAGGCTCTGCACCAGGCAAGAGGTCAATAGGACAGTCATAGGGGCGGTGGGGTGGAAGGGTCTCCACAGCCCTCCTGTCAGACCACAGCCAACTTCTTCTGTACATGAAATCTACAGAGAAACCATCCACTCAGAAGCCACAGCAGAGCGGCCTCTTCACCCGGCCTCCATCCTATAAATGGTCCAAAATGTCGGCACTAAAGTATAAAGAAGCTTCCAGCAGACCTGAAATACAGCGGATGCTGCACCACTTCTACAACCTCAAGTACAAGCCAAACCCAGAGGGAGTGAGCCAAGCCACAAAGGACCTCAACAATATATTCTACGCAATGGCCAGACTGTCCGACCTTAAAAAAGTCGACTAGAAGAGACCAAAAGAAACACAGGTCAATGGCTGGTTTGACAAAGAATGTAAAGCTGTACGGAAGACCCTGAGAACAGCCTCCAACAAGAAACACAGAGACCCCAACCACCTGGGTCTGAGGGAAGCCTATGACTCCATACAAAGGCAGTACAAAACCCTCCTCAGGAGGAAGAAGCAGAGTTACATCTCTACCAAGCTTAACCAACTCCGAGACGCCCTCCAAGACAACTCCTTCTGGGAACTATGGAACCACATGGGCACCAAAGACAAGAAAAACAACACCCATATCCAAAATGGCAACCTCTGGCTCCAATACTTCAGAGACCTCTATAAAGACATTCCAAAGGAAGAGCTAAGCCAAGAACAGGAAAACATAATGGCGAAACTAAAAGCAATGGAGGAAAAAATCAAAAACTTCCAAAACCCGGTGGATACACCTATAACACTACAGGAAGTAGCCGAGAGACTCTCCTCCATAAGATGTAGAAAAGCCGGTGGCCTGTATGGAATCCTACCAGAAATGCTGAAGTACAGCCCACCAGAAATACAGGCTGCAATGGTTAAACTCTTCAATATTGTGCTAAGCGCTGGCTACTTCCCTCGTACCTGGAACCAAGGCCTCATCACACCCATCCACAAGAGTGGGGACAGGTATGACCCAGTCAACTACAGAGGCATATGTGTCAGCAGCAACCTGGGAAAACTGTTCAACAGTATCCTGAACAAGAGGATCCTCACCTTCCTCACCGAGCACAACGTCCTCAGCAAGAGCCAAGCAGGGTTCATGCCGAACCACCGAACCACTGACCACATCTACACTCTGCACAGCCTCATTCAGAGACACGTCTACAATACAAAGAATGGGAAGATATACGCCTGCTTTGTGGGCTTTAAAAAGGCCTTTGATTCAGTGTGGCACCCGGGCTTATTCCTGAAACTGCTGGAGAGCGGAATAGGAGGAAAGACCTATGATGTCATCAAAAGCTCCTACACCGAGAACCGCTGCAGCGTGAGTGTGAACGGCAGAAGAACGGCTTATTTCCAGCAGAACCGTGGGGTCAGACAAGGCTGCAGCCTAAGTCCAACACTCTTCAACATTTACATCAACGAGCTGGCTACCGTCCTGGAATCCTCCTCAGCACCAGGTCTCACCCTCCACGACACGCAGGTGAAATTCCTGCTGTATGCAGATGACCTGCTGCTGCTGTCACCAACCGAGAAAGGCCTCCAGGACAACCTGAAAATCCTAGAGAAATTCAGCTCCACCTGGGCTCTACCGGTCAACCTAAAGAAAACCAACACCATGGTGTTCCAGAGGAGAAAGAGAAAATCAGACCAGCACCCATCATTTGTCCTCAACAACTGCGACCTCACAGGAACGGACAAATATACCTACCTGGGCCTAGAGATTCACCGGTCAGGGAGCTTCAAACAAGCCATAGAGACCCTGAAAGACAAGGCCTGCAAAACCTTCTATGCCATCCAAAGGAAACTCTACCATCTGAAGCCACCAGTGAGGGTCTGGCTAAAAATCTTCGACTGCATCATCGCCCCAATCCTCCTGTATGGCAGCGAAGTCTGGGGTCCCCACACCTACCCAGACTGGTCAAGGTGGGATTCCAGTCCAACAGAAATATTCCACCTGGAATTCTGCAAGCACCTTCTCCAGGTCCATCGGAGCACCTCCAATAGTGCTTGTCGGGCCGAGCTGGGCAGATTCCCTCTACACCTAACAGTTCTAAAGAGGGCGCTGTCATTCCGGGCTCACCTGCATAGGAGCAATCCAAGCTCCCATCAGCCATCACCATAAAGCCCTGATACATGTAGGTGAAACAGAAAAACCAGAACCCTCGGAACAGCCAAGCCAAACCCAACTGGACCAGAACACCAATCACAACAACCTGACAAAAGCCGGAATCAGGAAGACGGCAGAAGAAGGCCAGGAGAGGTATGTCAGTGACTGGAAGAATGATATCAACAACTCACATAAACTGAACACGTACCGGAGTCTACAGAGAGACTACAGACTGGCCCCATATCTGGAGAAACTCCCGGACCCCAGAGATCGCAAGATCCTGAGCCGATATAGACTCAGTGCCCACAGTCTGGCCATCGAATGTGGCCGACACAGGCAGAACTACAAGCCCAGGGAGGAAAGACTGTGCCAACACTGTGATCAGGAGGCCATAGAGGACGAAACCCACTTCCTGCTACACTGCTCCAAATACTCAGCAGTGAGGGACACTCACTTCAGGAGACTCTCACATCTCTTCCCGGACTTCATCACCATGAAGGAGGAAGAGAAAACATATATCCTGCTGGGAGAAGAAGAGAGAGCAGTGGAGATAGCAGCGCGGTATGTGAGCGAATGTCATAGACTGCGAGAAAGAGAACTATGATGCCATGGACTATAGCCCCCACAATGGATCTGCCCCATCCACCTCCCCTATGCCATGGACTATAGCCCCTACCCTGGATCTGCCCCCATCCACCTCCCCTATGCCATGGACTATAGCCCCTACCCTGGATCTGCCCCCATCCACCTCCCCTACAGCTCCCACCCAACATCCCCACAGTCCCTATTCCCATTGCCTTTATACACTTGCTTTGGCAAAACTGATGTGTATTTGGTCCTGCCAATAAAGCTTCTTTGAATTTGAATTTGAATTTGAGAGGGGATATACCCTTCCCCGATTAGGTTGGTTCAGCTCCAGGCAAGAGATCAATAGGACAGTCATAGGGGGGATGAGGTGGAAGAGTTTCTGCAGCCCTTTTGGAGAAAACGTCAGCATAGCACCAATAGCACTTGGGAAGATAAGAAAGATCTGCGGGTATCTCAGTGATGGAAACCTGAACGCACTCTTTCACACAGCTGCCCTTACATGACTCACTCCAACCCAATATCCTCCCAGAGGTCCACTCAATATGTGGGGAGTGGAAACGGAGCCAGGGTATTCCCAGCAGAATTTTGTCCATTCCCTCGGGAAGGACAAGAAGGGAAATAACCTCCTGGTGTGAAGGGGACATGGATAACGTGAAAGGGACAGTCTGGTGTGTGATTTGTGTGGGAAGTGTTGACCCATTCACTGGTCTAACTGTCACCGGTTTGGCGAGCATCACCTGAGGTATTGCATGGCGCAGAGCAAAAGCAGAGGACATGAAATTCCCCTCCGCTCCTGAGTCCACACAAAGACTGTTAGAGAATATGAGCCTAACGTGATTGTCCCTTTAAAGGACAACTGGGAGGAAAATGCCGCTGTATCTGGTGAACCTCCTCCAATGGTTATTAGACGCGATCGTTCTCCTGACCGCCGTGGACATTTATTGGCATAATGTCCTATTTGTTGGCAATTTTTACAAACCACGGGTACCCGAGCGGCCCGGGACTTAGGTCCCGCTCGAGAAACCTCCATGGCCTCATGGGGGTTGGACACCTGAACGGAAGTTTCTAGAGGTCTGGCGAAGGTGGGAGCCAGCCGAAACCTCTGCCTACACTGGGTCCGCTCTAACCTCCGCTCGTTGCGAGTAGATATAGTAATCAGCTCCTCCAGTGTGTCAGGAATCTCCTAGGTGGCCAAGGCGTCTTTCACATGGTCTGCCAGTCCTTTCCAAAATACCGGAATAAGGACTTTATCTGGCCACTCCAGCTCTGAGACCAGAGTCCGGAATTGGACGGCGAACTGACTGACCATGCGTAAATACAAAAGAATAGAGGGAACCACTTTAAATTCGAATATTGGGGCTCACCCTTGACCATGAGTAAATACAAACTGATTAGGAAAAAGAGAAAGATCATGTCCACACAAATGGGAGCACCTCAAACAATTATCAGAAAATACAAAATTTTATTGGTACATGTAGCAGCAAAACCTCACACAGAAAACTAGGCTAAAAACATTTAAAAGTGCAACAACTAGCACAGAAAAGAACACACACGACTGTCATATCCTAATATGGGGAAAATGACAAACCACATCCCTGCCCCTTTCAAGAATAAGAATGCATATGGAGCGCAATGACCCATAACATGGTCATATACCTATATGAATGTGTGCAATATATAAAAAGAAAGAATGATTAACTATGCAATATAAACAAAAGCACAGCTGTAGAAGCACAGTACATGTGTATACATAGGACCATGAACATCGCAGTACCATATAGCCCCGAACAAAAGCAGGGAATGTTGAAAATCGAAGTGCAATAACCCATGCTTACACAACTGCAAAAGAATTACAAGGCATCCACATTTAAATAAGGTATATACCTACACCTAATGGTTTCCAAACATGCATATCCCATCAAGATCATGTGCAAAAAAATACGGGAAAAGGGAAAGGGAGGCAAAGAGGGATGTGGGGTGCGAACCCATGCGTATCGCCGCAACTATGGCGCTTCCTCACCTGTTTGAAGACGGGAGTAACGGCGAGGAAGCGCATGGAGTCGAGTGGTCGCGGCCATCTTGTGAATGTCAACAGATAGCATACTACAATAAAGTTGTGTAAGGGCCAGACCCACGCACGCGCACTAAACGCGGCGATCCCACACAGGAAAACCTATGGCTGATTGTATGGTGAGGAAGCGCATGGAATCAGATGGCCGCAGCCATCTTGTGAACATCACCAAACGGCATCTTGCAATAAAGTTGAGTGAGGACCAGACCCGCGCACGCGCACTGAACGCGGCGATCCCACACAGGCAAACCTACGGCTAGTGACGTTCAAGACGAAACCCTGCCACAGGTGCGCCTGCGCGCAGGATACAAAGTCTATGAAAAACGCACACCTGCAAGAACAGTCAAAATAGAGTTATACACAGTAAATTCGGCATAATCCTCTCATTGAATGTACACATCAGCCCATCCTTTTAAGGTACATTACAGCCATGCCAGTACGTGCACATGAAGAGGGAGATACGGTACAGAGCAAAACATAGTTGGATCGCAGTTAACCCAACTGCTGCCACAGTTGCACTTGCGTCCAGATTAGGAATCCTCTATAAAGGCAACATTGTCCAAAAGGAACTTTTAGATATATATATAGTACCAAAGAACAGAAGTCAGTGAGTAGCGATAAGCAAATGCTAAATATAGCGCACGCATTCATTTGAAGCCCAGATACACACCGTATTAATACTGGTGCATGTGAGGAAAAAGGGGATACAGTACAACGCAGGCGCAATTCACTAAGAGTTAACCCAGATGCTTCCGCATGTACTCGCATGCAGGTGACGGATGTTCTATGAGGACAACCAATGTCCAAAGAGAGATTTTGAATATATGTATGATGCCAAAGAACAAAGGTCAATAAATGATGGTATGCAAATGATAATCATAGCACATGTGTTTATTTAGAGCCCAGATACACACCATATGGATGCTGGTATACAAATGGAAAAAAGGTTGTATGTAGAACTGCCCACACGCATCGTCCAAGATCCAAAATCCGGCTGGTTGTACAAAAACCATAGGCTAGTAGCATAATGTAGCCACAAGAATAGGAGCCCGTAGGACGAAAAAGCCAACAAATGTGTCATATAGACAGGGAAACACTGCATCAGATTGTCTATACCAAGGAGCTAATAACACCACTTGAATAACCATTTACAACACGTGACCACAAGCGTGGCATCTGCTGACCTACTTGTATTCTTATACATACATATACACAAAGAACACTGAACATGCCATGATGAAAATTCCAATGCAAAAAATAACCCTTAGAATGTAAAAAACTGACTGACCTAAATGATGACCCTGTCAGCGAACAAGCCTGCTACTGATGAGACCTAATAGTGCCCTACAGAAGAAGACACAGACAGTAAAAAGATATATATATATATGTATATATATATATATATATATATATATATATATACACATATATATACATGAAAATGGGGCCCGTAAAATACACCCACATAGAGATTCATGAACTTAGATACTACATGGTACTGTGATGACCATGGACGCACCCTGTGTTATTGCCAACAATTGGAGCGCGGTAACGTGGGTGACACGAGGTCCCAAAAAGTCCTGTTTCAGAGCGTCCAGGAAGAGAGGAGCACTCTGCACCACATGATCATTACGCTCCCATAGCGGCGTTGCCCAATCCAACGCTCTGCCCAACAAAAGGGATAAAATCAATCCCACTTTCGCCCATTCCGTAGGAAAACATGCAGCCAGAAGCTCAAGATGTATGGAGCACTGACTCACGAATCCCCGACATAGTTTACTGTCACCAGCAAACTTGTCTGGAGGCGGGATAAAGTCAGAGCAGGTGTGGCCGAGGACAAACTGGCTGCAGCTACACTTGCAGCCTGAACAGCGACTGCGGTAACATCCACAGCTGAGGTTGTGCGCTCAAGAGCCACCAACCTACCCTCCAGCTGCTGGATGTACCGCTGTAAACGCTTATCCGCCATTTACTAGCCAGACCCTGGCGCTAGTATTATGTTAGGGCTAGCGGAACGCACCGAGTAAAAATAGATGTTTATTATAAATGGTGCGTTCGCAGCCCGGGGTTCACCGTGCAGGAGAACCTGCTGCTAGTGAATGGTGGCACTGTTTGGCGGTATACACTAGCTCTGTTACCTCACAGAGCAGCCGTGAGAGGAAAGCACTGCGCCCTGTTAGCCTCACAGGAGCGCAAGCTTGCTGCCAAACTGATAGCAGTCAGTAGTTATGCACACACACAATCTCCTCACCGGAGAAGCCGGTATTCTAGGGGCTTATTTCAGCCGGGTCCCTGAATACAAACACCCAATTTCCTCACTGGAGAAGCCGGTATTCTAGGGGCTTATTTCAGCCGGGTCCCTGAACACATTCATGCATAACCATACTGGCGCAAAGCACATATTTGAATGGATACTAGCGCATGGCCGAGCAGCCATGCGAGCCTTTTATAGCTGAAGCACGAACAAGACCTTCCTAGAAGGACCAATGAGAAGCTGCCACAAAGCCTGAGCACCTTCAGGACCTTCCAGGAGAACCAATGGCCTTTGCTGCAGTATCTAAGCATGTGACCCTCAATCTCCAATGAGAGATCTTACCCTGGGCATGCTCAGAAGAAGAAAAGTGGGACTTAGTCCCAAAAGCGTCTGCTTGCCGCTGCCCAGCACTGGCTTCAATGGCAGAAGCTGGCAAAACAGCAGTAACCCTTTGCACAGAGTCAGACTGAGCGAGATGCTGGGACCGACGTCTCCGCTGAGCAGACTCCACAGCAGCAGGAGAAGAATGGGAGACCGCAGTGGAGATGAACCGAGATTCCCCCCTGTACAGAGGCAGGAGCTCGACCCCTAACAAATTGGACAACAACTTTTGGGGTCCAATTTCTCCTGTTACCCTTGGGAAAATATAAAATTGCGGGCTAAAAGATCATTTTGTGGAAAAAAAATGATTTTTTAATTTTCACAGCTCTACATTCTAAACCTTAGTGAAACAATTGGGGGTTGAAAGTGCTCACCACACATGTAGATAAGTTCCTTAGGGGGTCTTCTTTCCAAAATGGTGTCACTTGTGGGGGTTTCCACTGTTTAGGCACATCAGGGGCTCTCCAAATGTGACATGGGTTCTGATCTCAATTCCAGCCAATTTTGCATTGAAACGTCAAACTGTGCTCCTTCTCTTCCGAACTCTGCCTTGTGCCCAAACAGTGGTTTACCCCCATATATGGGGTATCATCGTACTCAGAACAAATTGAAGAACAACTTTTGGGGTCCAATTTGTCTTGTTACCCTTGGGAAAATAAAAAATTTGGGTCGAAAAGATCATTTTTGTGAAAAAATATGATTTTTTTTTTTACGGCTCTGCATTATAAACTTCTGTGAAGCACTTGAAGGTTCAAAGTGCTCACCACACATCTAGGTTTGTTCCTTAGGGGGTCTACTTTCCAAAATGGTGTCACTTGTGGGGGTTTCCACTGTTTACGCATATCAGAGGCTCTCCAAATGCGACATGTTGTCCGATCTCAATTCCATCCAATTGTGCATTGAAAGTCAAATGGCACTCCTACTCTTCCGAGCTCTGCCATGTGCCCAAACAATGGTTTACCCCCACATGTGGGGTATCAGCATACTCAGGACAAATTGTAAAATCACTTTTGTGGTCCAATTTCTCCTGTTACCCTTGGTAAAATAAAACAAATTGGATCTAAATTAAAAATTTTGTGAAAAAAGTTAAATGTTCAATTTTTTTTAAACATTCCAACATTGGTGGTTTTCAGTACCTTGAGGGGTGCAGATTTTAGGCTACGTTCACATTTGCGTCGTCGACGCATAACAACGCATGCGTCATGCGCCCCTATCTTTAACATTGGGGGCGCATGGACATGCGTTGTCATGCGTTTTGGTGCGTTGCACGACGCATGCGTCGTTTGGCCGCACCTGGCGGGGCGCGGTCGACGCTACATGTTGCAGTTTTGTAGCGTCGTAAAAACGCGTGCGTCGCCCTTGCGTCGCCAGTGCTTTGTAATTGCGTTACAATCCCCATTGAAACCAACTGACAACGCACGGGACGCAAGTGCGTGCGTCGTGCATGCGTTGTGCGACGCATGCGTCGTTAAATAAAATGACACAAAAAGTGTCTAGACTGTGTCTAGACAGTGAAAAAACATCCCCCATATATAAAAAAGATGTTTGCATTGTTTGGCACTTTGCATCAGCATACGACAGAGACCAGACCTCATCATCTGCTTTCAAGAGATGTAAGTATAGAATGATTCTGCGCATTTTCTTAATGTTTTATTTTTAAATTGTTTATTGCAAGTTGTGTATTCTGCACTGTGGTTGTGGACATTGTTGTATTTTTATTCTGGTTGTGATGTATGGCGTAGTATATGATGGCGTTTCATTGTCTCCGGCCTTGTTGATTTCATTGTAAAGTATGGTGGTGTATCCAGGATTGACTTTTATTTTCCATTTTTTGGGGGTGTTTTTTTATTCTGGTTGTGATGCATATTTCTGGCGTTATATGATGGCGTTTCATTGTCTCCGGCCTTGTTGGTTTTACTGTAAAGTATGGTGGTCTTTCCAGGATTGACTTTTATTTCCCTTTTTTTTTTTTTGGGTTGTTATTTTTTTTTGGAAATCTATTGTGCGGTTTATTTTGGGTTGTTCTGTGCGTGCGGTTGTTCCACTGTGTTTTTTTTTAAATAGAAATGTTTTCTTTTTTAATCAGGTTCTGATGAATTTCAGGGCTTCATATGTAGCCGTACTCTTTTATTTATTTTGTTATTTTTTTCTATTGTAACTTATGGCGGTATGGTTTGCCTTTTCTTGTACCTTTTGGAAATCAATGTTGTAAAAATTTTGTTTAAAAAAAACTGTGTCTTTTTGGATTAGTACATAGGGTCTGTTGTTTATTTGTTTTGTTATCTTTCCTGGGACTGGTATTATGCTTTTGCTATACTCTGGCATTGTGTCGTCTCTGCCATTGTTTTTATTTCAATGTATGGCGGTGTTGTTTGCTCAGCGCTTGTTCAGTTGACATTGTACTATGAGTGCACTGTTCGTTGTGGTCGTAATGTTAATGTATGGATTTTTTTATATTTTCCTATATGTGCCTCTGTATTGTGCATAGTAAAATAATTATTTTTTTTTCATTTCAGAATTTCATCTTGTTATTAGAATGGCCAGCGACTCGAGCCACACGACACCGCTGGGGAATCCGGTGAGTACATGATCTACTGTTGCTTACTATTCGGTGTCATTTGTAGACGTGTCACTCAATTTTTAAAAACTATTTTCCAGACTTCTTCAAGTGAGCAGGAACAGAGCCAGCAGGAGCAGCGACCTCGGGGCCAAGCTGTGGTGTCAAGACGGCGAGCAAGTGTTTTTTCAAACAACCTAGTAATTTTTTTTTTTTCCTTACATTTTTTTTTTTTTTTTTTGGGGGGGGGGGAGGAGGGAGGGAGACCAATTTTTATTTATATTGCAAACATTAATGTTTTCCAATTATTCTAGGTTTCACAACGGGACCAAGATGAGGGGATAGATATAGACATCATGGTCGTCTCTATCCAAGAGCGAGGCCCGTTGTGGGACAGCCGTGACCCCCGGCACGCGGACCAGGTGGTTTTGAGACGTATGTGGGCTGAGGTGGCCAAATCGCTGTGGGATGGCTTTGACAGCGCTTCACCCACGGACAAAGATAAATTTGGTAAGTATTGCCGAAATGCCGCTCTGACCCATCAGGCCAGGATACACAACCGTCTGTGATGTTGTTCTACTTTTGTTGCATCGCACACGGTTGCGTTATCAATTAAAAAAGTTTATCTGAACCTTAATTTTTTTGTTTGACTTTTTCACAGTCAAAAAATTGAAGACCAGATGGCGCTCCATGAAGGACCGTTTCAATCGGGGCCTGCGGAAGGAGGGACAGACTCGTAGTGGTGCTGCTGCGGCAGGGACATCAACATACAAGTACGGCAGAATTCTTCAGTTCCTGAGACCGGTCCTTGCCCGCCGACAGTAAGTATTAAGTACTAGTGTTGAGCATTCCGATACCGCAAGTATCGGGTATCAGCCGATACTTGCGGTATCGGAATTCTGATACCGAGATCCGATACTTTTGTGGTATCGGGAATCGGTATCGGGATTAATATCAATGTGTAAAAGAAAGAATTAAAATAAAAAATAGGGATATACTCACCTCTCCGGCGGCCCCTGGACTTTACCGCCGTAACCGGGAGCTGTTGTCTTTCAACGCTTGAAATACCTTAGGTGACGTCACGGCTTTGTGATTGGTCGCGTAGCGGTCACGTGACCGCTACGGACCAATCAGAGCGCCGTGACGTCATCTAAGGCCCTTCAAGCGCGCATTCTTAGGTACAACGGCTCACGGTTACGGCGGTAAAGTCCAGGGCGCGTCAGAGGGTGAGTATATCCCTATTTTTTATTTTAATTCTTTCTTTTACACATTGATATGGATCCCAGGGCCTGAAGGAGAGTTTCCTCTCCTTCAGACCCTGGGAACCATACAGGATACCGTCCGATACTTGGTGTCCCATTGACTTGTATTGGTATCTGGTATCGGTATCGGATTAGATCCGATACTTTGCCAGTATCGGCCGATACTTTCCGATACCAATACTTTCAAGTATCGGACGGTATCGCTCAACACTATTTAGTACCTATTCCCACACATCGGGTATTGTACAACATGCATATTCACGTAGTATATTCCCCAGCCACGTAGTTTATTGCCCAGCCATTTATTATATTGCCCAGTGACATAGTATACAGCACACAGACACATAGTATCTTGGCCAGCCACGTGCAATATTTCAGAGTGGCGTAGTATATTGCCCATCCAGGTTTATCACAGTTTCCAATACACGTTAAAATAATAGACACGGGAGACCTTGTAGTCCACGGCAGGTTCTGTTCCCAGGGTTGGTCTGATCGCAGGACCTGTGGTGACGTCTCGGTCACATGACCGTGACGTCATGGCAGTTCCGACGATAAGCGTAAACCATGGCGGCCGTTACAAATGGCAACCATGGGTGAGTATAGCATGGTAATTTATAAAACCAAAATGTTTTCAATTTTTAATATTGATGCGGCATAGGCAGTGTCAATAGTAAAAATTTGGTTACATCTTAACGGCGGCAACGGTTACCGCTGGTAAGTGTTTATCAGTGACAGAGGGGAGTATGCGGGCGACAGGCATTCACTGCGGGGAGTAAGGAGCGGCCATTTAATTCAGGACTGTGCCCGGCGCTGATTGGTCGCGTCAGCCATGACAGGCAGCTGGCCGTAACAATCAGCGAATTAATACCGTTAGGACTAACAGACGGAACTGACCCTTTACAATTATGTAAAATTATAATGTTATAGTGTGTGATGCAATGTTAACTTTATATTATACACAGGAGGTGGCGAATGTGAAATGTTATATTTTGTATACTAATGTTTTCTTTATGTTTTCACAGAACACACAGCAGCACCCTCGAGCCTGTTCGGCCCTCTGGAGCGGTCCTTCGTGAATCGTAATCTGACCCGGCACAGCCATCCCACAGCGAGAGCAGGCTTGCACCACCATCTGGAGAACCGGCAGCCGGTCCATCAGATGTTCCCCTGGCCGAGGCCACTGGCGCTCCTTCCTTCGGGTATTCCCGACAGCGTCAGTGGGCCTCGGACAGGCCGCTACTGCCCGAATTCTTGCATTTGAGCACGGTCTTCCAGAATTGTTTCAAGGCACTGGGCGATAGAATGGACACAGCTCTGTCCAATATCGACCGGCGCCTTGAAACTATGGAATCCGAGCTCTCGAGGCCGGCAAAACATTTCTTTAGTGCCATTGCGAAGGGCATGGTGGAACATCTTACGCCGGAACTCCAGATTTCGGTGATGCAGGCCTGCAACAATGCCTACGTGACTGCTCTGCGGCAGGCTCAGGTCATGCAGTCAGCGACTACAATGCCTGTAGTACCATCGCTGGCTAGCATGACTCCGACTCCTGCTGCAGAGCACCCACACAGAGCTCCGCGTGCCGAGGGCCGCCGCCGCCACCGACACCATAGAACTGAGCCGCAAAGTCCTGCTCCTGCCAGGCCTTCAAGGACCCAAAGACGCCACGCTGAACAACACCCAGAGGGAGAGAGGACAAAACCGCCAAAAACGACAACATCTACGGCGGCTCTGGCTGCTCCAATACCAACACCGAGCTCTCGGCCGGGGTCTAGCCGGAGCAGGAGTAGCCAGAGCCAGTCCACAGGGCCAAGGAGACTGGTCGTGCCTCCTCCCTCCCCTCCTGCATTGGCATTCTCGCCACCGTCGACCACAGGGTGGTCAGACCTCGGCATACCTTCTAGTATTGTCCAGTATGGTGGTTCCTCCTCCTCCTCCATCCCCCCTCCACCCACTCCCAAACTGGTGGATATCAATCACCCTTAATTGCCAAAGTTCCTACCCCTTAGAACCTTTCCCCATTTTTCTTTTTGTGTCACCCTTAATAAAATTGTTTTATTTTGACTACAAAATCTGAGTTTCTTGGTCTAAAATAAAGTTTGCACCAACTCACACCGTGCGCCGTATACACAAATCTTGTGTTTTTAACACCTCATATCTGCAATGTCTGACACAATTTTATCCAGTTATTTAGTTGTAATTTTTTTAAGCCTGTCTCTCATTGTACTATGAGGTGTTACAAACACATAAAGAGGATTAAAAAATATATCAATTTTCAAACCTACTGCAAAGCTACCGTCACACATAACGTTTTGGTTAACGATATCGTTGCTTTTTGTGATGTAGCAACGATATCGTTAACGAAAACGTTATGCGTGACAGCGACCAACGATCAGGCCCCTGCTGGGAGATCGTTGGTCATTGCGAATGATCAGGACCTTTTTTTTGGCCGCTGATGATCCGCTGTCATCGCTGGATCGGCGTGTGTGACACCGATCCAGCGATGTCTTCCAGTGTAACCAGGGTAAACATTGGGTTACTAAGCGCAGGGCCGCACTTAGTAACCCGATGTTTACCCTGGTTACCATTGAAAATGTAAAAAAAAAAAAAACAGTACATACTTACATTTTGGTGTCTGCCATGTCCCTCGCCGTCATCTTCCCGCACTGACTGACACTGTGAGTCCCGGCCGTAAAGTAAAAGCAGAGCACACCGGTGACGTCAACGCTGTGCTGTGCTTTAGGGCCGGCACAGTGCGGGAAGCTGACGGCGATGGACGTGGCAGACACCGGAATGTAAGTATGTACTGGTTTTTTTTTTTTACATTTACAATGGTAACCAGGGTAACCATCGGGTTACTAAAGTGCGGCCCTGCGCTTAGTAACCCAATGTTTACCCTGGTTACACGGGGACTTCGTCATTGTTGGTCGCTGGAGAGCTGTCTGTGTGACAGCTCTACAGCGACCACACAACGACTTAACAACGATCATGGCCAGGTCGTATCGCTGGTCGTGATCGTTGGTTAATCGTTTAGTGTAACGGTACCTTAAGGTTACTGCTCAGGTGAGGTGGTAGCAATGTTCACATGGCCAAGTGTAGCCACTATTTGACTCTGGACGTATTCCAGCATCCTGAGTTCAATAGTGTTAACTCACTAGAGTTGAGCGAACATGATCGTCTCCCTCCTTGTCAATCAAAACACTTGTAGACTTGTAGCATATTGGCCCCGACTTCATGGAGTGCTGATTATGATCTGCAGCTACATGTTCAGAGGCTGTGTGACAGGCAGAACACATGCACATCCAAGGCCTATTTGTTGGCCTCGACATGCATGTGTAGTGCCTGTCACACAGCCACGGCACATGCAGCGGCAGAAAACCTGCTTCAGCCCTCACGCTCCATGATGCCAGGTTCCATATGCAAATAGTCTGCAAGATTTAATTGCTTGACAAGGTGGGAGCCGATCATGTTCGTTTTTAAAACTATGGAACACACAGCTATGTGAACAATTGGGTTGTTTTGCCAGAGTAAATTTGGGAACTGGTGCTCACATTACTACATTTTGTGGTACACACATTTGGTTCTAGAACATTGGATTTGTTTTAACTTTTTCTTAATGGCAACAACATTTAGGGGAGCATTTTTTAAAACGGAAAGGCACAATAAAGAACTTTATTTCAAAACACAACACAGTAGAAAATCACGGTACATTACAACATTTAAAGAACATGACATTAGGCTGGTAAAATGTCATGGACTTAATATGTTTAATTCTTTACATGACAGTGTTTAGATTTTTATTAATCACAATAAATTTACTTACAGTTACAGCAGGATAAAGTACAGTTTCTACATTAAACCATTTGATCTTGCCATGACACACGGCCAACATCTGAAACAAAATATGAAGCAAATCGATCCCTCATCTGAGCAATTTCCAAAGTTGTCCTCAGAGGATGATGTTGGTAATCGGGCAATGGGTTTGGTATGGGTTCATCTAGTTCCACGTTGACTCTCTCTTTAGCAATAATATAATTGTGGAGAACCACACAAGCCTTCACCACCTGATCAACTGTCTCAATTTTCAGATTTATAGCCGATCCTAAAATCCGCCATTTGGAGACAAGGATTCCAAAGGCGCACTCCACAGTTCTTCTGGCCCTGGACAGTCTATAATTAAAAATACTTTTTGTGTGGTCCAAGCCCCGACTGGAGTACGGTTTCAGTAGGTTGGCACACATTTGAAATGCCTCATCCCCAACCACAACAAATGGCATTGCCGGCCCTTCGGTGTTGGGAAGAGGTCTTGGCTGGGGGAAATTAAAATTGTTCTCATATAATCTTCGGCCCATATCAGACTCCTTAAATGTCCGTGAATCATTTGCATGGCCAAATGCTCCAATATCCACGGCGAGAAACCTGCAGTCCGCACCTGGAATTGCCATGAGCACGGTGGAAAAGTATTTTTTGTAATTAAAAAACAGAGATCCACTTCTTGCAGGCTTTGTAATCCTAATGTGCTTCCCATCCACTGCTCCAATACAGTTAGGGAAATTTTTGCGCATTGGCCTCCCATAACTCTGTTGTTGGGATTGGTAAAAATTCCTCCTGGAGATTGTCCCACAATGCGCGGCATGTGTCGGCAATAATACCCGAAAGTGTGGAGACTCCAATCCGAAACTGGAAATGCAGGGATCTCAAGGTCTCTCCGGTAGCCAGGAAACTGCCAAGAAGAAAAATAAATAAATTTAAGTAAAGTACATTGTTATAAAATAAAATTACATTTTCCATCCCTCCCTCCCCCCCCCAAACCAAAAAAAAGGTTATTTAAAAAAGGGCAGAACATATAAAGTCCTTCAAATAGCTACATTACGTACCGTAGAGTCACCAGCAGACGTTCCTCGGCGGAAATTGATCTCCGGAGTTGCGTGTCCTGCCTGGTTATGGCTCCTTCCACCAGACGCAGCAGATAGCGGAAGCTGTCTTGAGACATCCTGGTATACTCAAAATATTTTTCCAGGTTGTCGTTTAGCTCGCCAAACAAACAATGGTAGGCTCCACGGCTCTCTCGGACTTCCCCTATAGGGTGTAGCCAAAAGCGCCGATGACTCCTTCTCCGTTGTTTATCTCTTTTCCTTTGTTCGTGAAAGGCGATAGCGCAAGCATTAGCCATGGCAAAATCCAGCTCCATATTGAGGTAGATACTCTCCATGGGACGCTCCATCTTGATGCTGTAAAAACACGCAAAATGGGAGGAATTTTTATGTATGCCGGGGTATATATACTAAAATTCCATTATACCCACCCTCTTCTATCCATTGGTGGTATTATCTAGTATCTAGACACTAATGGGGCTTTTTGTCATGCTATTGGGTGAAAAATGACATCATTGTTTGACAACGCATGCGTCGGAAAACGCTGCGTTTTTAACAAAAACGCAGCAAAAATGCACAAAAAAACGCTGCATTTTACGACGCATGCGCTCAAGGCATGAATCGAAAACGATGCGTTTAGTGTGCGTTACTAATGCGTCATGCGTTGCGTTGACGACGCTGCGTCGCAAGACGCAAATGTGAATGTAGCCTTAGAATGTTGTCACTTTTGGGCATTTTCTGTCATATAGGCCCCTTAAAGTCACTTCAAGTTTGAGGTGGTCCCTAAAAAAAATGGTTTTGCAAATTTTGTTGTAAAAATGAGAAATCGCTGGTCAACTTTTAACCCTTATAACTTCCTAACAAAAAAAATTATGTTTCCAAAATTGTGCTAATGTAAAGCAGACATGTGGGTAATGTTATTAATTAACTATTTTGTATGACATGACTCTCTAATTTAAGGGCATACAAACTAAATTTTAAAAACTGTAAAAAAAAATTCACAAATAAATGCAAGTCATATCGAAGAAATTTTATCACTATCATAAAGTACTATATGTCACGAGAAAACAGTCTCAGAATCACCAGGATCTGTTGAAGCGTTTCAGAGGAATGACCTCATAAAGTGACAGTGGTCAGAATTGAAAAAAATGGCCTGGTCAGGAAGTTGATAACAGGCTTCGGGGTGTAGGGGTTAAGTGATAAAACAAAAGAAAAAAACATAAATTGATGCTCATCCACACTCAGGAGGCACACACATCAGTTTTGTTGATTACTATTATCAGAAAAATGTAAGGATAGTAACACGGGTAGTTGACTGAAAGAGAGTAGAGTACTGCCATTGTCAGAGACCTACTGCTACAGGCAACACACATGATGGAGACCCAACCAGAAATCTACACCTTTACAAACATTTATTGGCAGACACCAACAGAGTGACATCAATTTCACCATAGTAGCAATAGTCTAATAGGGTCCAACAGGTCTTCCACTACACCCAACCCAGCAGATGGACACCCAACCAGGAGTGTTCACATTTGAAAATATTAGTGGCAGACACCAACAAAGTGACATCAATTTCACCACAGTAGAAATAGTCTAATAGGGACCCGACAGGTCTTCCACTACACCAACCCAGCAGATGGACACCCAAGCAGGACTGTTCACATTTCCTCAAATTAGTGTTAACATCTCCAGCAGCAGCGGCAGCATCAACAGCAGGCACATAAGCCCCACTAAAGATATCAGAGAATGTAATTATGCGAGAACAATGCAGCACACTAAAAACTACAACATCCAGTAACAGAACTAGGTGTCAATTGTCTTTGGATATGAAGTCATATTGTTGGTTCACTAGTGCTTTCAGAAACATTAACACCTACCCCACATACACCTCGAACACCAAGGCTAATCCCCCTTCCACCACGACCTCGCTTTTTCCCAGTCATGTTGCTCAGATAGTGTGCTAGGAGCATACTATTAGCAACTAAAAATTAGATTTTTTTACTCTACACACAGCTGAATTTCAGCAGCACAAAATTAGAAGGTGAAATATGGTGTGATAAATCACATTAGTTACCGAAAAGAAAGACTTGTTTCAGTGTGGACGAGGCCTGTATGACAAAGAAGATCTGCTCCAAAAAAAATTCTAAGTGAGATGTCTCCTACTGTATGTAGACAAATTTTGGGGGGCCTGTGGATGGGGCCTGCATAACATTGACTAGATGCTGCAAACAATTTCTAAGTGAGATGTCCCCTACTGTATTACGTCAGTAACAGAATACATTTTGGGGGCCTGTCGATGAGGCCTGTGTAACATTGACTACATATTCCAAACAATTTCAAAGTGAGATGTCCCCCTCTGTATGACATTAGTAACAGAAGAAACAATTGTAAGTTATGGTCTAAAAACTTTTTGAAGTAGATATTCCCTACTACATGATGTTAGTAGACAACATTTTTGGGGGCCTGGGGATGAGGCCTGTGTAACATTGACTGTATGCTGCAAACAATTTCTATGTGAGATGTCCCCCACTGTATTACAATAGTAACAGAAGAATTGTTTTTTTGGCCTGTCGATGAGGCCTGTATAACATTGACTAGAAGCTCAAAACAATTTTAAACTGAGATCTCCCCTTCTATATCATGTTAGTAACATAAAAAAATATTGTTAGTATGGATGAGGCCTGTATAATCTAGAAGATTGTAAGTGGCCTTGGAATGCCATCTTTCCTACTGTTGCTGCTGGTAAGGTGCAGGTTTGCTGGACAAATATAGTCGATGTGTCATTAGGCGCACTGATCAGGAAAAAGGGCATGAGGACAGTGGGAATTTACGTGCAACAGGATCAATAACTGGGCAGTTATGAGAAATATGAGATCGAGGATCCAGCCTACAACAATTAGTCGTTTACCCAACACCAATTACCAAAGAGCATTTGATGCTCATCAGAAGATAGGTGTAACAGATATGCCTCTCAAGCTAGGCATAAAATATGCCTGTGAGAAATTTGTTGCCAAAGATGCACGTAATCTAGAAGATACGCTCAAAATAATTTCAAACTCTGATCTCAGCTGCTGTATCACGTTTGTAAAAAAATACATATATATATTTAATGTGCAACAGCTCTGCACACGAAACAGTTTCAAAGTCACTAAATGACAAGGTTGAATATAACTGGCTATATCACGTTTAGCAACAGAAAAATATTGTGCGTGTGGACTGCAGACAGTTTTATATCACCGCCACAAAATGACAACATAGGATACGGCGGGATATTAAATTTTTTTTTTAAATTAGCATGAGCTATGCACACTGTTGAATTTCACCGCCACTAGATAACAAGGAGATATATGGCATGGTGAATCACGATAGCAATGGCCCCCAAAAAATATTTTTTCATGTACAACAGCTCAAATCACAGAACAATGTCACAACAGCACTACATGACAAAGTGGGATATGGCATGCTGTTTCACATTTAGCTAGTGAAAAAATAAGATTTAGAATGGCATTCTCGTGCATGGAGCACAATGGAAGCAGAGCACAACACACTTGTATGACAAGTGCCCTGCTGTCTTTGTCTGTAGACCTCAGTATTTGAAAAAAATGCTGGAAGGTCGATTTTACAGCCACACAGGACACTCCCTAGCTAAACTATCTGAGTAAGAAACAATCACCTAGCTAGCTAGCTAAACTCTAGCTGCTAACAGTGCCAGCATCAGGACAGAGCAGCCTCTCTGCGCTTTTATAGTGTCAAAATGGTGCTAAAACAGGATTTCCGCTCTTTATATGGAGAGGGACATGTGACTTCAGCAGCCAATGACACAAGCCGTTGTGTCAGGACATTGTGAATATTTCCTGCGCCCTGATTGGCTATCTACAATGCGCACACATAAAGTTAGGACAAAAAAAATTATTGTTTACAAGCTCTCCGCTCATCTTAGCTCTGCCAACCCCTTCCCCTCATCAAACACTTTCCCAACACTCATGATACACCACCATTATTGTAGCCAAAGTACTGAAAATACTTTTGTGGCAACGCATATACACTGCTCAAAAAAATAAAGGGAACACTAAAATCCCACATATTAGATATCACTGAATGAAATATTCCAGTTGTAAATCTTTATTCATTACTAGTGATGAGCGAACGTGCTCGCCACTACTCGTTACTCGCCAAAGTATCACTATGATCGGTGTACTCGGCGAGCAGCGAGCATTTCCCGGATTATTCGGCGGTTGAGCGGAATTTAGAGACCCAATCACGGTGCAGGGATTGTCTGCCAGGCCATGAAACGCTGCAGCCATCTTTGTTGTGGTTGTGCAGTGATTGGCTTGGCTGTACAGCATCATCCTGAGTATAAGAGACCTGGCGCCGCCCTGCTCGTCGCATTCTGTTTCTGTTTCAGCGAGAGTAGGGAGAGCTGGTGCTGAAATAGGGTCAGAATCGTGGTTTTTAGAGGTAGTGTAGGTCTGCAACTCTTACATCCACAACTCCTGAGAAACCAACAGTCCTTTTTAGGGCTAATTCATGGGTCCCGATATTGCAGCGCTAGGTAGGCAGGGCACAGCGTATGCACATCAGTGCAAGGCCTGCAGGCACTTTATGTGCATCCATTGCTCCCACTGCATCCCTCCCAGAGCTCCACAACTGTCTGCTGCTGCTGCAGCTTCATTACTATATACTTTTTTTTTCAAAAAATTCACCCCCAAAAAACAAAAATATACAGTCTGTTCTGTCAGACTGAGGCCTGTTGAAAAATCCTAGTTTGTCAGGCATACATAGCATAGTTGTGTGTGCTAGCCTTGTTCCACATTTTTTTTTGCATTTTAAATTCACCGTAAAAGGCCTCATATATCTGCGTGCTCCAAGTTTGTGCTTTGTAGGCCGGTGTACCTCTTTTTTTTCTGTCTGATACTCTAATTCTCTGCAGCAGTATTTTGCATCTTAAAAAAAAGGCCACATATTTTACAGTGTGGTGTTTCCGTGACAGCCCTCATATATCTGTGTGCTCCAAGTTTGTGCATTGTAGGTCGGTGTACCACTTTTTTTGCTGTGTGATACTTTAATTCTATAGAGCACTATTTTGCATTAAAAAAAAAAAAAAAACAGGCCACATCATATTTTACAGTGTGGTATTTCCGTGACAGCCCTCATATATCTGTGTGCTCCAAGTTTGTGCATTGTAGGCCAGTATACCTCTTTTTTTGCTGTGTGATATAGCAGTATTTTGCATTTTATGAAAA
Organism: Ranitomeya variabilis; assembly: GCF_051348905.1. NCBI lineage: Eukaryota > Metazoa > Chordata > Amphibia > Anura > Dendrobatidae > Ranitomeya > Ranitomeya variabilis. The sequence continues at coordinate 533,626,410 of NC_135232.1, read as the reverse complement.
AAAACAGGCCACATATTTGCCAGTGTGGTATTTCCGTGACAGCCCTCATATATCTGTGTGCCGGTGTACCACTTTTTTTTTGCTGTCTGATACTCTAATTCTATACAGCAGTATTTTGCATCTTAAAACAAAGGCCACATATTTGCCATTGTGGTATTTCCGTGACAACCCTCATATATCTGTGTGCTCTAAGTTTGTGCATTGTAGGCCAGTGTACCTCTTTTTTTGCTGTCTGATACTCTCAGGGGCAGATTATAATAGGGTCAATCTGGGCTGTAGCCCAGGGCCCAGTGGTGTGGGGGGACCCTGGGCTACTGCTCAGATTGCCCGCAGCCATCAGGGAATTACTGACCTGACTGGCGTATTGGCCCGGTGGGCAGAGGGGGCCCGTCTCATCTGCTCACCGAGCCCCTACCGGCGCTGCGGCAGTTTCACCTATTGACGTGCGGGCGCGTGCCCGCTCGTCAATAGTTAACAACAGCCGCCAGCCAATTAGAGGCTGGCAGCTGAAGTCGGCCGCAGGCGCAGCGCACTCGTCACCGGCGTCTAACGTCATTGTCAGTCGCCGGAGAGTCCGCGCTGCTGGAGGGAGCTCGCCGCTGGAGCGCCGGTCAGGTGAGGAGAACTCATTTTTTGGGGGGTTCTTTTGCAAACGGCAACCCGGGGGGCCCGGGGCAAAATGCTGGACACACTAGGGCAGATTGCTGGACACACTGGGGCAGATTGCTGGACACACTGGGGAAGATTTTTCTGGACACACTGGGGCAATGCTGGAGACACTGGGGCAGATTGCTGGACACACTGGGGGCAATGCTGGAGACAGTGGGGCAGATTGCTAGACACACTGGGGGCAGTGCTGGACACACTGGGGCAGATTGTTGGGCACAATGGGGCAATATTGGAGACTCTGGGGTAGATTGCTGGACACACTGGGGGCAATGATGGAGACACTGAGGCAGATTGCTGGACACACTGGGGGCAATATGCTGGAGTCAGACACTGGGGCAGATTGCTGGACACACTGGGGCAGATTGCTGGATACACTGGGGGTAATATGCTGGACACACAGGGGCAGAATGCTGGACACACTGGGGGCAATAAGCTGGAGACACTGGGGGCAACATGCTGGACATTTTGGGGGCAGGATGCTGGACACACAGGGGGCAGGATGCTGGACACATTGGGGGCAGGATGCTGGACACATTGGGGGCAGGATGCTGGACACATTGGGGGCAGGATGCTGGACACATTGAGGGCAGGATGCTGGACACATTGGGGACAGAGATGCTGGACACTGGGGGCAGAGATGCTGGACACTGGGGGCAGAGATGCTGGACACTGGGGGAAGAGATGCTGGACACACTGGGGGCAGGACTGGAGACATGGGCAGAATGTAGATACGGGGCATGATTGGAGACATGGGGCAGAATGAAAGACATGGGGCAGGATTGGAGACAGATCGTTCAGGATCATGGGGCAGGATGGATATGATGGAGACTGATGGGGCAGGATGGGGAGATCATATGGGGCAGGATGGATACTCATGAGGGCAGGATGGGTGAACATATGGCTGGAGCCAGGAATGAGATACACGGGGCCAGGATGGGGGATATTATTATTACCATAGGGGCTAATTAAGGGATATTATTACTGCAGTGATGTTTTTATTTTATTTTTGGAGGACACTGTATTAAATGGGGGGCTGTCCTGTCACTGTGTTGAGTGACACTATGTCGCCTCTTTTTCTTCATGTGGTGTAATGTAGAAGTTGGGAAAAATTAAGTAATGTGTTCTACAAGCGGAGCTCGAGATAACTGTGTTATTTCCTGCAGAGACGAGTCCTGGCTGGATGAAGTGATGGTGGGTGATGTTTGACAGGTTATAGTTTCACACAGCAACTATTTTTCTGGAACAATCTGGTTCAGGTATATGATGACCCCGTCACGACCCCATCACATGACCCCATCACATGACCGGGGGACCCACAGTGTCTGAACAGCCCGGGGCCCTGGCTACCCTTAATCCACCCCTGGATACTCTAATTCTATGCAGCAGTATTTTGCTTTTTTTAGAAAAAAAACAGGCCACATATTTGCCAGTGTGGTATTTCCATGACAGCCTTCATACAGTCATATGAAAAAGTTTGAGCACCCCTATTAATCTTAAGCTTAATGTTTTATAAAAATTGTTTTTTTTGCAATAGCTATTTCAGTTTCATATATCTAATAACTGTTGGACACAGTAATGTTTCTGCCTTGAAATGAGGTTTATTGTACTAACAGAAAATGTGCAATCTGCATTCAAACAAAAGTTGACAGGTGCATAAGTATGGGCACCCTTATCATTTTCTTGTTTTAAATACTCCTACCTACTTTTTACTGACTTACTAAAGCAATTTTTTTGGTTTTGTAACCTCATTGAGCTTTGAACTTCATAGCCAGGTGTATGCAATCAAGAGAAAAGCTACTTAAAGTGGCCACTTGCAAGTTGTTCTCCTGTTTGAATCACCTCCGAAAAGTGGCATCATGGGCTCCTGAAAACAACTGTCAAATGATCTGAAAACAAAGATTATTCAACATAGTTGTTCAGGGGAAGGATACAAAAAGCTGTCTCAGAGGTTTAACCTGTCAATTTCCACTGTGAGGAACATAGTAAGGAAATGGAAGAACACAGGTACAGTTCTTGTTAAGGCCAGAAGTGGCAAGCCAAGAAAAACATCAGAAAGGCAGAGAAGAAGAATGGTGAGATCAGTCAAGGACAATCCTCAGACCACCTCCAGAGAGCTGCAGCATCAACTTGCTGCAGATGGTGTCACTGTGCATCGGTCAACTATACAACGCACTTTGCACAAGGACAAGCTGTATGGAAGGGTGATGCGAAAGAAGCCGTTTCTGCAAGCACGCCACAGAGTCGGCTGAGGTATACAAAAGCACATTTGGAGAAGCCAATTTCTTTTTGGAAGAAGGTCCTGTGGACTCGTGAAACCAAGATTGAGTTGTTTGGTAATACAAAAAGGTGTTATGCATGGCAGCAAAAAAACACAGTGTGTTGTATAGTTGACCGATGCACAGTGACACCATCTGCAGCAAGTTGATGCTGCAGCTCTCTGGAGATGGTCTGAGGATTGTCCTTGACTGATCTCACCATTCTTCTTCTCTGCCTTTCTGATGTTTTTCTTGGCCTGCCACTTGTGGCCTTAACAAGAACTGTACCTGTGTTCTTCCATTTCCTTACTATGTTCCTCACAGTGGAAATTGACAGGTTAAATCTCTGAGACAACTTTTTGTATCCTTCCCCTGAACAACTATGTTGAATAATCTTTGTTTTCAGATCATTTGACAGTTGTTTTGAGGAGCCCATGATGCCACTCTTCAGAGGAGATTCAAACAGGAGAACAACTTGCAAGTGGCCACTTTAAGTAGCTTTTCTCATGATTGCATACACCTAGCTATGAAGTTCAAAGCTCAATGAGGTGACAAAACCAAAAAAAGTGCTTTAGTAAGTCAGTAAAAAGTAGGTAGGAGTATTTAAAACAAGAAAATGATAAGGGTGCCCATACTTATGCACCTGTCAACTTTTGTTTGAATGCAGATTGCACATTTTCTGCTAGCACAATAAACCTCATTTCAAGGCAGAAACATTACTGTGTCCAACAGTTATTAGATATATGAAACTGAAATAGCTGTTGCAACAAAAACAATTTTTATAAAACATTAAGCTTAAGATTAATAGGGGTGCCCAAACTTTTTCATATGACTGTATATCTGTGTGCTCCAAGTCTGTGCATTGTTGGCAGTCAATTGTCTATAAACGAGTCTTTGAAATGCATGGGGAAATACCCCTCCAACGCCCCACAGGCCACAGTCCTAAATTCTAATATTTCTCTTCTGCTTGCCCTAGAAATGCTGCCTTTTAGGTTCATTGAGACGGAAGGTTTCCGCCACCTAATGGCAGCGGCCGTCCCAAGGTACTCGGTCTCCAGTTGCCACTATTTTTCCCGGTGTGCCGTACCGGCATTACACCAGCATGTGTCCTACAACATTACCCGTGCCCTCAACAATGTTATTACAGGGAAAATCCACCTAACCACGGACACGTTGACAAGTGCTTGTGGGCAATGACGGTACATCTCACTGACGGCACATTGGGTTAACATAGTGGAAGCCGGGACCCTGTCGGACCTTGGATGGAAGACATCCTCCTCACGCCAAGGATTTCTGGCCCTATGTCAATCAGGGTTGCCCCCACAGTCTACAGCTCCTGCACCTCCTCCTTCTCTTCATCCTCCATCTCTGAAATCAACACATCAGTCAGAATCTGGAAGCACTGCAGCACTGCCTCAGCCAAGCGGCAACAGGCTGTGGTGAAGCTAATCTGCATAAGTGACAAACCACACAATGCAGAAGAGTTGTGGACAGCTCTTAAAAAGCAGTCAGATGTTTGGATGACACCGCTGAACCTACAGCCAGGCATGGTCATGTGTGACAATGGCCGCAACCTTGTGGTGGCTCTCAGGCAAGGTGAGCTCACACACGTACCTTGCTTCGCCCATGTGCTTAACCTCATGGTTCAATGTTTTCTGAAAAGCTACCCGGAGCTGCCAGATCTCCTAGTGAAAGTACGCCATCTGTCTGCCCATTTTAGATAGCTAGCTACAGCTTCTGCTGCCCTTGCCTTGCTTTAGCAACGTTTGCAGCTTGCAGCTCACCGACTGGTGTGTGATGTCCCCACGAGCTGGAACTCTACGCTGCATATGTTGGAAAGGATTTGTGAGCAGGAGGCCAGTTGTTGACTACCAACATCAACAAGGGCGTCGATATTCAGTTCAGACTCCACACATAAGACCTCAGGAGTGGACATGGATGTCAGACATATGTACCATCCTCCAAAACTTTGAGGACTGCACCAAGATGGTGAGCTGTGATGATGCCATAATTAGCATCACCATCCCAACTCTCAGCATTCTGAAAACCTCTCTGCTCACAATTAAAGAGGATGCATTGCAGGCAGAGCACAAGGACATGGAGCAAGGAAACATACAGGTGGATTGCACTCAATCCAGCCTCATGTCTTTTCAACATGGATTGGTAGGCAATAAGGAGGAGGAGGGAGAACAGGAGCTACTTTCATGCGCTATAGATGGTACTACAAACACATCTGTATTAGCGTGTGTTCAGCAGGGATGGCATGAGGACAGGGAGGAGGAGGATGAGGAGGAGGACAGCTTGGTCAGTCGTCCTGTTGGTGAGGACACGGAAGTCTTGCCTGTTAGCAGTCTGGCATGCAAGCCTGACTTTATGTTGCGCTGCATTTCACGTGACCCTCACATTATCAAAATTTTGGGTGACACTCATTACTGGTTGGTGACACTTCTAGACCCATGCTGCAAGGAGAACTTTCAATCTCTTCTGCATGAGGCAGAGAGGTGTACTAAAATTTTGCAGTACCAGAGGGCGCTTGTAGCGGAATTACTTAGAAGATTCCCATGTGAGAACACTGGCAGCAGACGTCAGAGTTTGTTGTACAGCCAAAGAGTCCAAGCGAGAGAGACAGAAGTGCAATCTAGCTCAGGCAGAGGAACAATGGCCAAGTTCTGGGACAGTTTTCTCAGACCCTCCTGTTGTGAACTCTATTTTTGGGCTCCCTCTAGTGGTCACAAGCGGTACTGTGTAGTGTTGTCTTTCTGCAGGTTACAGCATCAGCTGGTTCGTTATCCTTGGTTGGTTTCCTATATAGCCCACCTGGATACTCAGTTCCTTGCCTGCTATCAATGTATTCAGTGCTCTTCAGATTCCTTGTGTCTACCTTGCTCCCAGTCTCTCCAAGACAAGCTAAGTTTTTGTTTGATCATTTTTTGATTATCAGCGTTCATTATGTTTTTAGTCCAGCTTGCTAAAATGTGATTTCCTCGCTTGCTGGTTGTTCTAGGGGACTGAGTTTCTCCCCCCACACCGTTAGTTGGTGTGGGGGTTCTTGAAATCTCAGAGTGGATATTTTGTAAGGGTTTTTTACTGACCGCATAGATTCCCTTTTCTATTTTCTGCTATCTAGTATTAGTGGGCCTCATTTGCTGAATCTGCTTTCACCCCTGTGTATGTGCCTTCCTCTTACCTCACCGTTATTATTCGTTGGGGGCTTCTATATCTTTGGGGATTATTTCTCTGGAGGCAAGAGAGGTCTTACTTTCTCTCTAGGGGTAGTTAGTTCCTCAGGCTGGCTCGAGACGTCTAGGATTTTTAGGCACGTTCACCGGCTACTTCTAGTGTGTTTGGATAGGTTCAGATTTGCGGTCAGTTCAGTTTGCCACCTCCCTAGAGCTTGTCCTATGTTTGTTACTTAGCTGGAGTAATTTGTGATCCTCAACCACTAAGGATCATAACAGTATAGCAGGCCAAAAAGTGTTTAATGTATCGCAGAAGTGGGATAAAAAGAAGACCTGAGTACATTTTTTTTTTTCCTCCCGCTTTTCCTTTGCTGCAGTCTGTTTAGCTTCTTTCATCCCCTTGAACTCTGGGTGGTTTTGAGCTCAGCTGCAGACATGAATGTTCAGACTCTGACTTCTAGTGTGGATCATCTTACTGCACGGGTGCAAAGTATTCAGGATTTTGTTATTCATGGCCCTATGTCAGAACCAAAGATACCCATTCCTGAGTTGTTTTCTGGAGATAGATCTAGGTTTCTAAATTTTAAGAATAATTGTAAGTTATTTCTATCTCTGAGACCTCGTTCCTCTGGTGATTCCGCTCAGCAAGTTAAAATTGTTATCTCCTTGTTGCGTGGCAACCCTCAAGATTGGGCTTTCTCTCTGGCGCCAGGAGATCCTGCATTGCTTAATGTAGATGCATTTTTTCTGGCTCTTGGACTGCTTTATGAGGAGCCTAATCTTGAGAATCAGGCAGAAAAGGCGTTGCTGGCTATCTCTCAAGGTCAGGATGAAGCAGAGGTGTATTGTCAAAAATTTCGGAAATGGTCGGTGCTTACTCAATGGAATGAGTGTGCCCTGGCTGCAAATTTCAGAGAAGGTCTTTCTGAGGCCGTTAAGAATGTTATGGTGGGGTTTCCCACCCCTACAAGTCTGAGTGATTCTATGGCTTTAGCCATTCAGGTTGATCGGCGTTTGCGGGAGCGCAAATCTGCTCATCCTTTGGCGGTATTTTCTGGACAGAGACCTGAGTCTATGCAATGTGACCGAACTCTGATCAGAATTGAGCGACAAAGTCATAGACGTCAAAATGGGTTGTGCTTTTACTGTGGTGATTCTACTCATGTTATCTCAGCATGCTCTAAACGCTTAAAAAAATCGCTAAACCTGTCACCATTGGTACTATACAGCCTAAATTTATTTTGTCTGTTACTTTGATTTGTTCTTTGTCGTCCTACCCGGTTATGGCTTTTGTGGATTCGGGTGCTGCCCTGAATCTGATGGATTTGTCGTTTGCCAGGCGCTGTGGTTTTGTCCTGGAGCCTTTGGAATTTCCTATTCCTCTGAGGGGAATTGATGCTACGCCATTGGCTGAGAATAAGCCTCAGTATTGGACGCAAATGACCATATGCATGACTCCCGTACATCAGGAGGTGATTTGCTTTCTTGTTCTGCATAATTTGCATGATGTTGTCGTTTTGGGTCTGCCATGGCTGCAGGCTCATAATCCAGTTTTAGATTGGAAAGCTATGTCTGTGTCGAGTTGGGGTTGTCAGGGAATTCATGGCGATACTCCGTTGGTGTCTATTGCTTCTTCCACTCCTTCTGAGGTCCCTGAGTTTTTGTCTGACTTCCAGGATGTATTTGATGAGCCCTGGTCCAGTGCCCTGCCCCCTCAGAGGGATTGTGACTGTGCTATAAATTTAATTCCTGGTAGTAAATTCCCTAAGGGACGACTTTTTAATTTGTCTATACCAGAGCATGCCGCAATGCGGAGTTATATAAAGGAGTCTTTGGAGAAGGGACATATTCGCCCATCCTCTTCCCCTCTTGGTGCAGGATTTTTTTTTGTGGCCAAGAAGGACGGTTCTTTGAGACCTTGTATAGATTATCGTCTTCTGAATAAAATTACAGTCAAATTTCAGTATCCTTTGCCACTATTGTCTGATTTGTTTGCTCGGATTAAGGGTGCCAGTTGGTTCACCAAGATAGATCTCCGTGGTGCGTATAACCTTGTGCGCATTAAGCAGGGAGATGCATGGAAAACAGCATTTAATACGCCCGAAGGCCATTTTGAGTACTTAGTGATGCCTTTTGGACTCTCTAATGCTCCTTCTGTGTTTCAGTCCTTCATGCATGACATCTTCCGAGAATATCTGGATAAATTTATGATTGTTTATCTGGATGACATTTTGGTCTTTTCTGATGATTGGGAGTCCCATGTGAAGCAGGTCAGGATGGTGTTTCAGGTCCTGCGTGCTAATGCTTTATTTGTGAAGGGCTCAAAATGCCTCTTCGGAGTACAGAAGGTCTCCTTTTTGGCTTTTATTTTTTCTCCTTCTACTATGGAGATGGACCCAGTCAAGGTCCAGGCTATTCATGACTGGACTCAGCCCACGTCTGTTAAGAGTCTTCAGAAGTTCTTGGGTTTTGCTAATTTTTACCGTCGTTTCATCGCTAATTTTTCTACCGTGGTTAAACCTTTGACGGATTTGACCAAGAAGGGTTCTGATGTGACTAATTGCTCTCCTGCGGCCGTGGAGGCCTTTCAGGAGCTGAAGCACCGGTTTTCTTCAGCTCCAGTCTTATGTCAGCCAGATGTCTCTCTCCCCTTCCAGGTCGAGGTTGATGCTTCTGAGATTGGAGCAGGGGCTGTTTTGTCGCAGAGAAGCTCTGATGGCTCTGTGATGAAGCCATGTGCTTTCTTTTCAAGAAAGTTTTCGCCTGCCGAGCGGAATTATGATGTTGGTAATCGGGAGTTGTTGGCTATGAAGTGGGCATTTGAGGAGTGGCGACATTGGCTCGAAGGAGCTAAACATCGTGTGTTGGTCTTGACGGATCACAAAAATCTGATTTACCTTGAATCTGCCAAGCGCCTGAATCCTAGACAGGCTCGTTGGTCGTTGTTTTTCTCCCGTTTCAACTTCGTGGTCTCATACCTGCCCGGTTCGAAGAACGTGAAAGCTGATGCACTTTCTAGGAGTTTTGTGCCTGACTCTCCGGGAGTTTCTGAGCCGGCTGGTATTCTCGGAGAGGGAGTTATTTTGTCTGCCATTTCCCCAGATTTGCGACGAGTGCTGCAGAAATTTCAGGCGGATAGACCTGACCGTTGTCCACCAGAGAGACTGTTTGTCCCGGATAGATGGACCAGCAGAGTTATTTCCGAGGTTCATTCTTCGGTGTTGGCGGGTCACCCTGGGATTTTTGGTACCAGAGATTTGGTGGCTAGGTCCTTCTGGTGGCCTTCCTTGTCGCGGGATGTGCGTTCCTTTGTGCAGTCTTGTGGGATTTGTGCTCGGGCTAAGCCTTGCTGTTCTCGTGCCAGCGGTTTGCTTTTGCCTTTGCCTGTTCCGAAAAGGCCTTGGACGCACATTTCCATGGATTTTATTTCGGATCTTCCAGTTTCTCAGAAAATGTCTGTCATCTGGGTGGTGTGTGATCGTTTTTCCAAGATGGTCCATTTGGTGCCCTTGTCTAAGTTGCCTTCTTCCTCCGATTTGGTTCCTCTATTTTTTCAGAATGTGGTTCGCTTGCACGGCATTCCTGAAAATATTGTGTCTGATAGAGGATCCCAGTTTGTGTCCAGGTTTTGGCGGACTTTTTGTGCTAAGATGGGCATTGATTTGTCTTTTTCGTTGGCCTTCCATCCTCAGACTAATGGCCAAACCGAGCGAACTAATCAGACGTTGGAAACTTATTTGAGATGTTTTGTTTCTGCTGATCAGGATGATTGGGTGACTTTTTTGCCTTTGGCCGAGTTTGCCCTTAATAATCGGGCTAGTTCTGCTACTTTGGTTTCGCCTTTTTTCTGCAATTCTGGTTTCCATCCTCGTTTTTCCTCGGGTCAGGTTGAGCCTTCTGACTGTCCTGGGGTGGATTCTGTGGTGGATAGGTTGCAGCAGATTTGGAACCATGTGGTGGACAATTTGAGGTTGTCACAGGAGAAGGCTCAGCGCTTTGCCAACCGCCGCCGCGGTGTGGGTCCCCGACTTCGTGTTGGGGATTTGGTGTGGCTGTCTTCTCGGTATGTTCCTATGAAGGTCTCCTCTCCTAAATTCAAGCCTCGCTTCATCGGTCCTTATAAGATCTTGGAAATCCTTAACCCGGTGTCTTTTCGTTTGGATCTCCCAGCATCGTTTGCCATTCATAATGTGTTCCATAGGTCTTTGTTGCGAAGGTATGTGGTACCTGTGGTTCCTTCTGTTGAGCCTCCTGCTCCGGTGCTGGTCGAGGGCGAATTGGAGTACGTGGTGGAGAAGATTTTGGATTCTCGTATCTCTAGACGGAGGCTGCAGTATTTGGTTAAGTGGAAGGTCTATGGTCAGGAGGATAATTCCTGGGTGGTCGCCTCTGATGTTCATGCGGCCGATTTGGTTCGTGCCTTCCACGCGGCTCATCCTGATCGCCCTGGGGGTCTTGATGAGGGTTCGGTGACCCCTCCTCAAGGGGGGGGGTACTGTTGTGAACTCTATTTTTGGGCTCCCTCTAGTGGTCACAAGCGGTACTGTGTAGTGTTGTCTTTCTGCAGGTTGCAGCATCAGCTGGTTCGTTATCCTTGGTTGGTTTCCTATTTAGCCCACCTGGATACTCAGTTCCTTGCCTGCTATCAATGTATTCAGTGCTCTTCAGATTCCTTGTGTCTACCTTGCTCCCAGTATCTCCAAGACAAGCTAAGTTTTTGTTTGATCATTTTTTGATTATCAGCGTTCATTATGTTTTTAGTCCAGCTCGCTAAAATGTGATTTCCTCGCTTGCTGGTTGCTCTAGGGGACTGAGTTTCTCCCCCCCACACCGTTAGTTGGTGTGGGGGTTCTTGAAATCTCAGAGTGGATATTTTGTAAGGGTTTTTTACTGACCGCATAGATTCCCTTTTCTATTTTCTGCTATCTAGTATTAGTGGGCCTCATTTGCTGAATCTGCTTTCACCCCTGTGTACGTGCCTTCCTCTTACCTCACCGTTATTATTTGTTGGGGGCTTCTATATCTTTGGGGATTATTATTAAGAGAGGTCTTACTTTCTCTCTAGGGGTAGTCAGTTCCTCAGGCTGGCTCGAGACGTCTAGGATTTTTAGGCACGTTCACCGGCTACTTCTAGTGTGTTTGGATAGGTTCAGATTTGCGGTCAGTTCAGTTTGCCACCTCCTTAGAGCTTGTCCTATGTTTGTTACTTAGCTGGAGTAATTTGTGATCCTCAACCACTAAGGATCATAACACCCTCCCATTGTGGCGGCCCAGAGGCAAGGGGTGCTGTCACAAGAAGTGCAATGTTTTGGAAACATCCTCCGTAATTCCTCTGTGCCTTTTAATTATTGGGTATCCAAGCTGAACATGTGGCATGAACTGGCTCTCTAGACATTGGAGGTCCTGGCCTGCCCTGCTGCTAGTGTTCTGTCAGAGATGGATTTTAGTGCCGCTAGTGGAATTAAAACAGATAAGCGCATCTGCCTGTCAACTGAAGATGCAGACAGGCTGACTCATAAAAATGAACAAGGGCTGGATTGGGAAAGGCTTCTGTACACCACCAAGTGAAAACAACGAAACATAACCTCAAATACATTCTCTCTTTTGGGGAGGTGTTTTCTCATGCACCTCTTCACAACCACACATGGGTATACGCTTCCAGACTTGGTCTGTTTGTTCTTACCTTCCTCCTTATCCTCATCCTCATCACCCAGAACCACTATATCACCAGGGTGAAAGTGCTCTCTACTGTTATAGGCCAGTGAATTTTGGGCAAAGGGGCTGTGATGGCACTATTTTTTTATGTACAAAAAGGAAAACACATTGGGAAATTGTGCATGACATTACTTTGGGCCTACTTCTTAACCCGGTCTCCTGCAATCTGTCCTGTACCTGCCAGTAGATCATCAGGGTGAACGTGCTCTGTACGGTGCATTTTGGCCAAGGGGGCTGTGATGACACTCTTTTATTTTTTAAAAAAAGATCCCACATCGGGGAATTGGGCATGACATTACTTTGGGCCTACTTTTTAACTCGGTCTCCTGCAATCTGTCCTATACCTGCCAGTAGATCACCATGGTGAACGTGGTCTGTACTGTTACAGGCCAGTGAATTTTGGGCAAGTGGGCTGTGATGGCACTATATTTTTAAGTCCAAAAAGGACAACACATTGGGGAATTGGGCATGACATTACTTTGGGTCTACTTTTTAACTCGGTCTCCTGCAATCTGTCTATACGTGCCAGTAGATCACCAGGGTGAACATGCTCTGTACAGTGCATTTTGGCCAAAGGGGCTGTGACGGCACTCTTTTATTTTTTAAAAAAAGGATCCCACATTGGGGAATTGGGCATGACATTGCATTGGGCCTTCTTCTTAACTCAGTCTCCTCCAATCTGTCCTGTACCTGCCAGTAAATCACCAGGGTGAACGAGGTCTGTACTGTTATAAGCCAGTGAATTTTGGGCAAGTGGGCTGTTATGGCACTATATTTTTAAGTCCAAAAAGGACAATACATTGCGGAATTGGGCATGACATTACTTTGGGGCCTATTTCTTAACTCGGTCTCCTGCAATCTGTCCTGTACCTGCCAGTTGATCACCAGGGTGAACATGCTCTGTATGGTGCATTTTGGCTAAGGGGGCTGTGATGGCACTCTTTTATTTTTTTAAAAAAGGATCCCACATTGGAGAATTGGGCATGACATTACATTGGGCCTACTTCTTAACTCGGTCTCCTGCAATCTGTCCTGTACCTGCCAGTAGATCACCAGGGTGAACGTGATTGTGCTGTTATAGGCCGGTGAAGTTTGGCCAAGGTGCCTGCGATGGCGCTAGTCTATTTTTAAAAAAGGTACCCCCTTGGGGAATTGTTTGGCAGATCATGCACTGCATTACAAGTCTCAGAGACACAAAACACTACATTGGGCCTAATTCTTAACTCTGTCTCCTGCAATGTCTCTTGTTTAACTGCCACTAGATCACCAGGGTGAACGTGCTTTCTACTGTTATAGGCTGGTGAAGATTGATGGGGGGCTGTGATGGCACTAGCATATTTTTAAAAAAGGTACCCACATTGGTGAAACCACATCCTTGTTGGCAAACGCTTCACTCACTTGAAAAGCCCCTTTTTGTGTTCCCTGGTTGCTAACATTGGACACAATACACTTCATATAAATTTGATAAAGCAATGCTGTTAGTTTGGCTCAGTAGTTCATTAAAAATATTTCTTTGCCCACTTTATTAGTTCCTCTCCTTGAGAGCCTTAACTTTGGCTGCCTCAAATGTACAAATTGTGAATATACAAATGGCAATTTGTAAACAAGATTGAAATACTGTATACTGAATGCATTCAGAAAATCACATAGCTGCATTTCTTGTAAAACATTTACAGGTGTGACAGACAATGCTCATAGTGACACAGTCTTGATAAATGTTTGTTTATTCACTTCACAAATAGGTCTAAAGGTACCTTCACACGAAATGACTTTGTAACGATATCGCTAGCGATCCGTGACGTTGCAGCGTCCTGGCTAGCGATATCGTTTAGTTTGACACGCAGCAGCGATCAGGATCCTGCTGTGATGTCACTGGTCGCTGAATAAAGTCCAGAACTTTATTTGGTCGTCCGATCGCCGTGTATCGTTGTGTTTGACAGCAAAAGCAACGATACCAGCGATGTTTTACACTGGTAACCAGGGTAAACATCGGGTTACCAAGCGCAGGGCCACGCTTAGTAACCCGATGTTTACCCTGGTTACCAGCGTAAAAGTAAAAAAAACAAACACTACATACTCACCTGCGCGTCCCCCAGCGTCTGCTTCCTGACACTTACTGAGCGCCGGCCCTAAAGTGAAAGTAAAAGCACAGCGGTGACGTCACCGCTGTGCTGTTAGGGCCGGAGCTCAGTCAGTGTCAGGAAGCAGACGCTGGGGGACGCGCAGGTGAGTATGTAGTGTTTGTTTCTTTTACTTTTACGCTGGTAACCAGGGTAAACATTGGGTTACTAAGCGCGGCCCTGCGCTTAGTAACCCGATGTTTACCCTGGTTACCCGGGGACCTCGGCATCGTTGGTCGCTGGAGAGCGGTCTGTATGACAGCTCTCCAGCGACCAAACAGCGATGCTGCAGCGATCGGCATCGTTGTCAGTATCGCTGCAGCGTCGCTTCGTGTGAAGGTACCTTAAGCCTCTATATGTTTGCTGTTTGTCATTGTAAAACATTAAGGTTTACTGAAACCATGCCTGTGGTGGTTTGTTCTAAATCCTTGGGGCTTTTATTTTCTAGGGGTTTATGGCCCATTGTCTGATGACTCCATGATATCTCAGTTTCATCCAACCTTGAAAACTGGCCACTTGAAGGTCTGGGTAAAACTAGAGTTACTGCATAGTGTAAATCACAGTGTAAGACCAGAGAAACATGACTAAGAAAGATGCCAAAACTGGGATACCTGTACATGTATAGTGTGCTGATACCTGCATAATTGGGGACACCCATGCAGTGTAGGTAATCTCCCAGGGGTTCTCTGTCTTGGTGTTGCTTCTCTGATATTCCAGACGGATGATGTTTACAAGCCTCTTGGTGATGATCTAAGTATACTGTATGTAGTTAATCTTCATATATATGTAATCACTATATTTATGTAATCCTTATATGTACTTATTAACTTTTGTATGTTAACATATACAAAAGTGTACGCACTCACCCTATTCAATCATACTATTCCTTGAATTTTGAGGTTTGCAATAAAATTGCGTTGTATTGCAAGTATTAGCCTTTTTTAAAGCGGTTTCTGAACGTTAGTGTTAAAAACATCGCAAATAAAATTGCCAAATTCACCTGTAAATAATCGTGCAAAGAGGGAACATCATACCATTAAAAAATACGGGTGCATTTTCATGGGCCCATCCAGTATGTGGGTTCCAAGGCCTAATGGGATGCATAAGACTGACTATGCAGCAGGGCTGGCCTTGCTGCCAATGTGTAAAATAAAGGAGTATGGGAGTACAAAATGCATATTGTGAAGTGGATTTTCATGGGCCCATCCAGTATGTGGGTTCCAAGACCTAATGGGGTGCATAAGACTGATTATGCAGCAGGGCTGGCCTTGCTGCCAATGTGTAAAACAAAGAAGTATGGGAGTACAAAATGCATATTGTGAAGTGGATTTTCATGGGCCCATCCAGTATGTGGGTTCCAAGGCCTAATGCGGTGCATATGACTGACTATGCAGCAGGGCTGTTAGGGCTAGCGGAACGCACCAAATAATTAGAGAGAAGGTAAGAGGTGCGTTCGCAAGCCGGGGTCCACCGTGCAGAGATGAAACCTACTGCTGAGTAATGACGGACTATATGGCGGTACAATGTGGATACACACATGGGTTAACTTCACCCTGTATGAAGGAAGCGAACCCTGTTGCGTCACAGGGCCGCGGTACCGCACAAAGAGCGCAAGCAAGGAATCACAGAACTCTATCCCTGGACAAAGGATTAGAGTTCGTGTAGACCTCTTTTGCGCTCAACACCACAATTGGGGTATCAGAGTAACTGAAAAAGTAACTTATATGCACAAGAGTGCGTGCTGTGCCACTCTGGCGGACGCCACTAACCACCCAGACCTGGGTCAGGAAAGTGCTCTAATAGCGCATGGCACCGCACTGGCAGTCTCAGCAATTAGATGCTGTTTCTTGTGTTTTTGTGCTGATAGCTCAGCCAGGTGCTAGATAGCAGACATCCACCTTACGCGAGCAGTCATACACAAGGGAGGGGATGATTAAAGAATGACTTGCACTCATCAGCACACACAAGTTTTCAAATGTGCACTAGAGTATGTCCGAGTGGCCATGCAAACCTTTTACAGTGGCAGTGCTACAAGACCTTCCAGATGGATCAATAGGAGCCGCAACAGGACCTGAGCATGTGACCCCCGACCTCCAATGGGAGACCATCCCGTGGGCATGCTCAGTATGGGAAAAGCAGGACTTAGCCCCAGAAAGACCTGCTCGCTGCTGAACATTGCTGGCTACAAGGACAAAGCCTGGAAGGGCAGTAGTAACCAGTTGTCCATTATCAGCCTGAGCTGGACACTGGGACCGACGTTTCCGCTGAGCAGTCTCCACTGCGGCTGGAGAAGAATGGGAGACTGCAGCGGAGATGGTTCGAGATTCCCCCTGTGCAGAGGCGGAAACTCAACACCTAACAAGGGCTGGCCTTGCTGCCAATGTGTAAAACAAAGGAGTACAAAATGCATATTGTGAAGTGGATTTTCATGGGCCCATCCAGTATGTGGGTTCCAAGGTGTAATGGGGTGCATATGAATTGCTAGCAGGGCAGGCCTTGAATTCAAAGCAACACTTTTTCAGGAGTCCCCCCTGGACATCTTATGACAGGGGTATTGTGGTGTGTCGTAGTTCTTGGCAGCCCATCCACTCACAGCGTAGGCTACAACAGCTTAGGAGGCCCACTGTTTCATAATGGCCCTTTAAGAAGATTATTGCTGCCTCATGCACCAGTAAAAATAGGCTCTGTGACTTTAAGAGTCCCTCCTTCATAAATGAAACAAGATGGGTCTGCTTATGTGTCACACACCACATGGCCAGCTAGGGTTGTAAATGTCAAATTTAAAGTTGAAAAATGCTTCAAAAACGCTGAGTCTGAACTAAGTGGGGGAGGAAATTTTCGGTCTGGGGTTAAATATTTGGCCTTACAGTCAAGTCATTTACCTGCAACGGATGTTCCTTAACATATTTCCCATCAAAATCCATTTTGGTTTCGTTTTAATGTGTTTTTTGTGGCTCCGGGAAAAATGGCATGAATTAAAATATTGTTTAAAGCTGTGAACTATGAGTGATGTTTCCATCATTTTCAGAAGTTTTTAGACCTTAAAAGAACCCTCGGGGGGGGATTGTGGTAAAAATACTCGGGTCTCCCATAGACTTACATTGGGCTCATTGTTCTGGCCGAGTACCCGAGTATTCCAATCTGCTTGACCCGAGCAATGAGCACTCGAGCATTTTAGTGCTATTCATTACATAGTGGAATGTGTTGAGAACAATACAACATCAAAATGATCAACGTAAATCACAACTAATATCTCACGGAGGTCTGGAGTTGTAATGATGCTCAAAATCAAAGTGGAAAATGAAGTTACAGGCTGATCCAACATCAGTAGAAATGCATCAAGACAAGGAAATGATGCTCAGTAGTGTGTGTGGCCTCCACATGCTTGTATGACCTGAGATGTGTCTGTGGTCCCCACCTGCAGAACCACTCCTTTATTGAGTGTGTCTTGATAATTGCCAATAATTTCCATCTGTTGTCTATTCCATTTGCACGACAGCATGTGAAATTGATTGTCAAACTGTGTTGCTTCCTAAGTGGACAGTTTGATTTCACAGAAGATTGATTTACTTGGAGTTATATTCTGTTGTTTAAGTGTTCCCTTTATTTTTTTGAGCAGTGTATTTTACCGCACATTTTACTGAATGATTCCAATTTTTCCCAATTTTAAAAAATTTTGCACGTGTTTCTGATCATGAATCCGAATGTGCCACATTTGTGCCAAATTTATGTTTGGCAATTGTTTTCTGAACAAATTCGCTCATCACTAGTTGTGACTCTCGGGTCAACTGGCCTTGTACCTCAATGGACTGAGATCTTCCTAAGCTTGTCGTTACCTCTTCACTGGGTGCATGCCACAGGTGGCGTAGTCAACCCTAGAAGCTCTGAAGTAATAGCTTCCATTTTCCCAGCAGAAGAATGCGACTCTGTAATGTGCACCATCTTGGGGTATTTTCCTGGGATTGTTCTACATGTTATCTGCCTGTTTTGTGGTTCAATAAAGCATTGCCACACCGTTTTACCCTCACCCTGTGTTGCCTGAGTAGCGCTACATCCACGTTAAAGGGAGAGTGAGCATTTGATGGGATGATAGTAGTAGAGCATAGGGACCTTTCGTCAAACTCAATTTGACAGGTGGACACGCCCCTATCAAAGTGTATCAAAGTGTGTAACCCCTCCCCTCCCTGGCTGCTGTCAGCAGCTGTGTGCCTGTGTGTCTGCTCCCCCCTTTTGATATAGTTTAATATTGTTATCACAGTGTTTAATATTGTTAGTACTGTGATTATTATCACAGTATTTGCTTGCATTTATATTAGATTTATATGCAACTGCTGTGAGATTAAGGGCGTTGTGCTTTATTTTTTTTTATATTAGATCTTTCGTTACTGGTTTGGGATTATTCTATAGGACAGGGGCTATTCCTTACTTAAATGCAAGCAGATGTGTGTCCATTAACTAGACAGCCAGAGTTTCTGTGTTGGAGATACAAACATTCCATACAAACATTCCTTAAACCACACAGAAATAATTTGATGTTGTGAATATTATCATATTGTTGGATTGTTTTTATATCCTATTAGATTTTTATATTAAATGTAACTGCTATGAGTTGAATCAGTCTGATACTATATTTGCTAGATTATCCCAGTAATTGTTTTTATATTAGATCTATCGTTACTGGTTTGGGATTATTCTGTAGGACAGGGGCTATTCCTTACTTAAATGCAAGCAGATGTGTGACCATTAACTAGACAGCCAGAGTTTCTGTGTTGGAGATACAAACATTCCATACAAACATTCCTTAAACCACACAGAAATAATTTAATGTTGTGAATATTATCATAGTGTTGGATTGTTTTTATATCTTATTAGATTTTTATATTAAATGTAACTGCTATGAGTTGAATGAGTCTGATACTATAATTGCTAGATTATCCCAGTAATTGTTTTTATATTAGATCTTTCGTTACTGGTTTGGGATTATTCTGTAGGACAGGGGCTATTCCTTACTTAAATGCAAGCAGATGTGTGACCATTAACTAGACAGCCAGAGTTTCTGTGTTGGAGATACAAACATTCCACACAAACACTCCTTAAACCACACAGAAATAATTTGGTGTTGTGATTATTATCACAGTGAATATTATCCCAGTAATTGTTTTATATTAGATGTTTATATGCTGTATTAAGATTACACTTATTTGATAATCCGATGATAGGGAGAATGACCCAGTGTTTGTGCAGTATTATTCTGCTGTGAGCTTGAATGAGTCTGATACTATAATTGCTAACAGCTGCTAAAATGTATCTCTACTGACCACTAACTAGACAGCCAGACTTTCTGTGTTGGAGATACAAACATTCCACACAAACACTCCTTAAACCACACAGAAATAATTTGGTGTTGTGATTATTATCACAGTGAATATTATCCCAGTAATTGTTTTATATTAGATGTTTATATGCTGTATTAAGATTAAACTTATTTGATAATCCGATGATAGGGAGAATGACCCAGTGTTTCTGCAGTATTATTCTGCTGTGAGCTTGAATGAGTCTGATACTATAATTGCTAACAGCTGCTAAAATGTATCTCTACTGACCACTAACTAGACAGCCAGACTTTCTGTGTTGGAGATACAAACATTCCACACAAACACTCCTTAAACCACACAGAAATAATTTGGTGTTGTGATTATTATCACAGTGAATATTATCCCAGTAATTGTTTTATATTAGATGTTTATATGCTGTATTAAGATTACACTTATTTGATAATCCGATGATAGGGAGAATGACCCAGTGTTTCCGCAGTATTATTCTGCTGTGAGCTTGAATGAGTCTGATACTATAATTGCTAACAGCTGCTAAAATGTATCTCTACTGACCACTAACTAGACAGCCAGACTTTCTGTGTTGGAGATACAAACATTCCACACAAACACTCCTTAAAACACACAGAAATAATTTGGTGTTGTGATTATTATCACAGTGAATATTATCCCAGTAATTGTTTTATATTAGATGTTTATATGCTGTATTAAGATTACACTTATTTGATAATCCGATGATAGGGAGAATGACCCTGTGTTTCTGCAGTATTATTCTGCTGTGAGCTTGAATGAGTCTGATACTATAATTGCTAGATTATCATATCAAAGTGTATTATTACACCTATTATTACATAGGCCCCTTTATTTATAGTCCAAATAATATTTATTCTCTTTTATTTACATTTTCATACAACTATAGTCCCAATAATATTTATTTGACCAGCAGTTAATTAATTAAAATCGCATAAAGTGTGTTAAATAGACATCATACGGATACCGTAGTGAATCAAAATGTATTAAATTGATTACTGATACGATTTCAACAAATTGATAACAAATTGTTATCAAAGTGGCAGCAAAGCATATTAAATAGATATCACACCGAAATCATAGTGTATCAAAGTGTATTATCACACCTATTATTACATAGGCCCCTTTATTTATAGTCCCGATAATATTTATTCTCTTTTATTTACATTTTCATACAACTATAGTCCCAATAATATTTATTTGACCAGCAGTTAATTAATTAAAATCGCATAAAGTGTGTTAAATAGACATCATACAAATACCGTAGTGAATCAAAATGTATTAAATTGATTACTGATACGATTCCAACAAATTGATAACAAATTGTTATCAAAGTGGCAGCAAAGCATATTAAATAGATATCTCACCGAAATCATAGTGTATCAAAGTGTATTATCACACCTATTGTTACATAGGCCCCTTTATTTATAGTCCCGATAATATTTATTCTCTTTTATTTACATTTTCATACAACTATAGTCCCAATAATATTTATTTGACCAGCAGTTAATTAATTAAAATCGCATAAAGTGTGTTAAATAGACATCATACGGATACCGTAGTGAATCAAAATGTATTAAATTGATTACTGATACGATTCCAACAAATTGATAACAAATTGTTATCAAAGTGGCAGCAAAGCATATTAAATAGATATCACACCGAAATCATAGTGTATCAAAGTGTATTATCACACCTATTATTACATAGGCCCCTTTATTTATAGTCTCGATAATATTTATTCTCTTTTATTTACATTTTCATACAACTATAGTCCCAATAATATTTATTTGACCAGCAGTTAAATTATTAAAATCGCATAAAGTGTGTTAAATAGACATCATACGGATACCGTAGTGAATCAAAATGTATTAAATGGATTACTGATACGATCCCAACAAATTGATAATTAATTAAAATCGCATAAAGTGTGTTAAATAGACATCATACGGATATCGTAGTGAATCAAAATGTATTAAATTGATTACTGATACGATTCCAACAAATTGATAACAAATTGTTATCAAAGTGGCAGCAAAGCATATTAAATAGATATCACACCGAAATCATAGTGTATCAAAGTGTATTATCACACCTATTATTACATAGGCCCCTTTATTTATAGTCCAATAATTTTTATTCTCTTTTATTGACATTTTCATACACCTATAGTCCCAATAATGTTTATTCTCTTTTATTTACATTTTCATACACCTATAGCCCCAATAATATTTATTCTCTTTTGACAATTTGATACATCTATTATTATATAGGCCCTTTTATTTATAGTACATGCATGTACTATTGGAAGCGTCTGCTTCATTCTGAAGAGCACCCGATCTGAGCATATGTGGCTGGCAGTATAATGACTGTTGATTAGCGTTTATTTATAGTTAAACAATGTTTTTCTCTTTTATTGACAATTTGATACACCTACAGTATTTATATAGGTAGGCCCCTCTTTTATTGACAATTTGATACTATAAACAGTGCTGATCTTTGTAAAAAAGAACGAGAGAACTTTTTCAGATAAAAGTAATAACGTTTATTGAACAAAATTATGGATCTCTACAATAAACACCATGTGTAGAAATTTGGTTCTAGAACTTGTTGGATTAGTGAATATAATAACGTTTGGCATATTTTATAACATACAGCTAGTTATTCTTGCTTTTAACTTGTATGTAACTGGTTAATGTTACTAATACCCTCTAACATGGGGTCATGGTTCTGCATTTTCTGAAGAGTTGAGCTTCATCTCCATCTCTCTTTAATTCTACATTATTTTATCACATATTAATTTCACAGCTGTCTGTGCTGGCTATTTGCACACAGCCTTCTTGAATTCAATGTTTTGTAGATTTTTCTGTCATGGGAAAAAAAAAAAAGTGTACAAAGTTAAAACATAATTAAAATAAAGAATAATGACCTAGCTGGTTGTTTGGGCGATATTGTAAAATCATTTATTGTTTCTACTACTTGGCAACTGTTACACTCAATTATTCTTATTTATTTATTTATTTATTTATTTATTTATTTATTTTTTCCTTGGATTTTGTTAGTCATTACAATTACTTTTGCTCCCAAGATAGGGTTTTAGAGTCACCAAGTAACATAAATGTGCAGGCTCCTGAATGTTACAATTACAAAACATTCAAAGTTTGTTTCTCCATTTTTGCAGATAATAAATCTTAATTTCTTTATAATTTGACTTTTAGTTATAGTTTGTTTCAGCTCTTTGTCATTCTATGTATACCGTAAATTTTGCTTCCTTTCAGTGAATAATATAAGACAAATTATTTTTATTCAAAGAAATCTAATTTATGTATACTTTTAAAGCTTTGTTACATTTCTATCCAGTCTACACCATACTGTGTAACATAAATACATGTGGTCTTGTAGTATGGTTTTTGGTTTCTCTTAACTGCCGCAAACAAAACATATAAGGTAGTACGGCACAAGATGTGAGCGTACCCGCAGCTCACTGAGCATTACCGCGGCACTCACTTCTCTTTGCAGCTTCTGAATGTACACTATTCTCACCCATTGAGAGTTTTCCTTTAAAAATATGAATATTATTGAATATAATGTTTTACATATGTTACAGTATTTTATTTTCCATGCAAAAATCCATCTTTGTGCTGACGGAGGCATCAACATTTTGCCATTATAAGTTTATGGTTCTGTAAAGAGAGAGCAGAATTGCAGAACGGAGATGGATGCAGTCACACACAACACACATAACATACAGAACACACACAACACATACAACACACACAACAAACATACACACACAACATACAGAACACACACAACAAACACACACACAACATACAGAACACACACAACACATGCAACACACACAACAAACATACACACACAACACATGCAACACACACAACAAACATACACACACAACATACAGAACACACACACAACACATGCAACACACACAACAAACATACACACACAACACATGCAACACACACAACAAACATACACACACAACATACAGAACACACACACAACACATGCAACACACACAACAAACATACACACACAACACATGCAACACACACAACAAACATACACACACAACACATGTAAAAAATAAATAAATAGATAAATAAATAAATAAGAATAACTGAGGGTAACAGTTGCCAAGTAGTAGAAACAATAAATGATTTTACAATATCGCCCAAACAACCAGCTAGGTCATTATTCTTTATTTTAATTATGTTTTAACTTTGTACACTTTTTTTTTTTTTCCCATGACAGAAAAATCTACAAAACATTGAATTCAAGAAGGCTGTGTGCAAATAGCCAGCACAGACAGCTGTGAAATTAATGTGTGATAAAATAATGTAGAATTAAAGAGAGATGGAGATGAAGCTCAACTCTTCAGAAAATGCAGAACCATGACCCCATGTTAGAGGGTATTAGTAACATTAACCAGTTACATACAAGTTAAAAGCAAGAATCACTAGCTGTATGTTATAAAATATGCCAAACGTTATTATATTCACTAATCCAACAAGTTCCAGAACCAAATTTCTACACATGGTGTTTATTGTAGAGATCCATAATTTTGTTCAATAAACGTTATTACTTTTATCTGAAAAAGTTCTCTCGTTCTTTATTTTACAAAGATCAGCACTGTTTATAGTATCAAATTGTCAATAAAAGAGGGGCCTACCTATATAAATACTGTAGGTGTATCAAATTGTCAATAAAAGAGAAAAACATTGTTTAACTATAAATAAACGCTAATCAACAGTCATTATACTGCCAGCCACATATGCTGAGATCGGGTGCTCTTCAGAATGAAGCAGACGCTTCCAATAGTACATGCATGTAAAATGTAAATAAAAGAGAATAAACATTATTGGGACTATAGGTGTATGAAAATGTCAATAAAAGAGAATAAAAATTATAGGACTATAAATAAAGGGGCCTATGTAATAATAGGTGTGATAATACACTTTGATACACTATGATTTCGGTGTGATATCTATTTAATATGCTTTGCTGCCACTTTGATAACAATTTGTTATCAATTTGTTGGAATCGTATCAGTAATCAATTTAATACATTTTGATTCACTACGGTATCCGTATGATGTCTATTTAACACACTTTATGCGATTTTAATTAATTAACTGCTGGTCAAATAAATATTATTGGGACTATAGTTGTATGAAAATGTAAATAAAAGAGAATAAATATTATCGGGACTATAAATAAAGGGGCCTATGTAATAATAGGTGTGATAATACACTTTGATACACTATGATTTCGGTGTGATATGTATTTAACACACTTTATGCGATTTTAATTAATTAACTGCTGGTCAAATAAATATTATTGGGACTATAGTTGTATGAAAATGTAAATAAAAGAGAATAAATATTATCGGGACTATAAATAAAGGGGCCTATGTAATAATAGGTGTGATAATACACTTTGATACAATATGATTTCGGTGTGATATCTATTTAATATGCTTTGCTGCCACATTGACAACAATTTATCAACTTGTTGGAATCGTATCAGTAATCAATTTAATACATTTTGATTCACTACGATATCCGTATGATGTCTGTTTAACACACTTTATGCGATTTTAATTAATTATCAATTTGTTGGGATCGTATCAGTAATCAATTTAATACGTTTTGATTCACTACAGTATCCGTATGATGTCTATTTAACACACTTTATGCGATTTTAATTAATTAACTGCTGGTCAAATAAATATTATTGGGACTATAGTTGTATGAAAATGTAAATAAAAGAGAATAAATATTATCGGGACTATAAATAAAGGGGCCTATGTAATAATAGGTGTGATAATACACTTTGATACACTATGATTTCGGTGTGATATCTATTTAATATGCTTTGCTGCCACTTTTATAACAATTTGTTATCAATTTGTTGGAATCGTATCAGTAATCAATTTAATACATTTTGATTCACTACGGTATCCGTATGATGTCTATTTAACACACTTTATGCGATTTTAATTAATTAACTGCTGGTCAAATAAATATTATTGGGACTATAGTTGTATGAAAATGTAAATAAAAGAGAATAAATATTATCGGGACTATAAATAAAGGGGCCTATGTAATAATAGGTGTGATAATACACTTTGATACACTATGATTTCGGTGTGATATCTATTTAATATGCTTTGCTGCCACTTTGATAACAATTTGTTATCAATTTGTTGGAATCGTATCAGTAATCAATTTAATACATTTTGATTCACTACGGTATCCGTATGATGTCTATTTAACACACTTTATGCGATTTTAATTAATTAACTGCTGGTCAAATAAATATTATTGGGACTATAGTTGTATGAAAATGTAAATAAAAGAGAATAAATATTACCGGGACTATAAATAAAGGGGCCTATGTAATAATAGGTGTAATAATACACTTTGATATGATAATCTAGCAATTATAGTATCAGACTCATTCAAGCTCACCTCACAGCAGAATAATACTGCAGAAACACAGGGTCATTCTCCCTATCATCGGATTATCAAATAAGTGTAATCTTAATACAGCATATAAACATCTAATATAAAACAATTACTGGGATAATATTCACTGTGATAATAATCACAACACCAAATTATTTCTGTGTGTTTTAAGGAGTGTTTGTGTGGAATGTTTGTATCTCCAACACAGAAAGTCTGGCTGTCTAGTTAGTGGTCAGTAGAGATACATTTTAGCAGCTGTTAGCAATTATAGTATCAGACTCATTCAAGCTCACAGCAGAATAATACTGCGGAAACACTGGGTCATTCTCCCTATCATCGGATTATCAAATAAGTGTAATCTTAATACAGCATATAAACATCTAATATAAAACAATTACTGGGATAATATTCACTGTGATAATAATCACAACACCAAATTATTTCTGTGTGGTTTAAGGAGTGTTTGTGTGGAATGTTTGTATCTCCAACACAGAAACTCTGGCTGTCTAGTTAATGGTCACACATCTGCTTGCATTTAAGTAAGGAATAGCCCCTGTCCTACAGAATAATCCCAAACCAGTAACGAAAGATCTAATATAAAAACGATTACTGGGATAATCTAGCAAATATAGTATCAGACTCATTCAACTCATAGCAGTTACATTTAATATAAAAATCTAATAGGATAGAAAAACAATCCAACACTATGATAATATTCACAACATCAAATTATTTCTGTGTGGTTTAAGGAATGTTTGTATGGAATGTTTGTATCTCCAACACAGAAACTCTGAGTGTCTAGTTAATGGACACACATCTGCTTGCATTTAAGTAAGAAATAGCCCCTGTCCTATAGAATAATCCCAAACCAGTAACGAAAGATCTAATATAAAAAAAATAAATAAAGCACAACGCCCTTAATCTCACAGCAGTTGCATATAAATCTAATATAAATGCAAGCAAATATTGTGATAATAATCACAGTATTAACAATATTAAACACTGTGATAACAATATTAAACTATATCAAAAGGGGGAAGCAGACACACAGGCACACAGCTGCTGACAGCAGCCAGGGAGGGGAGCGGTTACACACTTTGATACACTTTGATAGGGGCGTGTCCACCTGTCAAATTGAGTTTGATGAAAGGTCCCTATGCTCTACTACTGATGATCCCTAGTCCATGCGGTTTCAGCTAGCGGACTTTGGCGCCGACCCCCCGTGTCTCCACAGGCTCCATATGATGCTCCATAAACAATGAGCCCCATATGATGCTCTATATATAATGGGCCCCATATAATGCTCCATATATAATTGGTCCCATAAGATGTTCCATCTTATGATGGGCCCCATATAATTCTCCATATATAATGGGCCCCATATAATGCTCCATGTATAATGGGCCCCATATAATGCTCCATATATTATTGGCCCCATCAGATGCTCCATTAATAATGGGTCCCATAAGATGTTCCATACATATTGGGCCCCATAGACTGCTCCATATGTAATTGGTCCCATAAGATGCTCCATATTAAATTGGCCCCATAATATGCTCCATATTGAATTGGCCCCATGAGATGCTCCAAACATAAAAAAAGGAATACTCACCTCTCCTCACAGGCTGCTGCTCTACTCCGGACTCCTCAGGGTCGGCGTCTTTCGGATCTCTGTACTTTGACTGTTCAGGCAGAGGGCGCACACTAGTCACATCACCGCGTCCTCTGAACTGAAAGTCACAGCCAAAGTGCACAGAAGACACCACAATGGTGTGTGAGGAGAGTATCCCAAGCAAGTGGGGGGGCACTCGCAGACACCAGGCCCCATGGCGTGCTAGTGTCCTTGATGACGAGTGAGCCCCCCTGCCTGCTCAGGGCCCTGGCACTTGCCCTGGTGCACAGGGTGCTGATGCCGACCCTGAATCAGCTGCATGAAGATCTCCTCCATAGTAGGGTTGAGCGAAACGGATCAGACAAATTCAAAAATCGGCAAAGTGGGGTTTCGTGAAACCCGACCCGATCCCACTGTGGGATCGGCCATGAGGTCGGCGATCTTCGCGCCAAAGTTGCGTTTCGTATGACGCTTTCAGCGCCATTTTTCAGCCAATGAAGGAGGACGCAGAGTGTGGGCAGCGAGATGACATAGGTCTCGGTCCCCACCATCTTAGAGAAGGGCATGACAGTGATTGGCTTGCTTTCTGCGGCGTCACAGGGGCTATAAAAGGGCGTGCGCACCGACCGCCATCTTACTTCTGCCGATCTCAGCATAGGGAGAGGTTGCTGCAGCTTCGTCAGAAGCAGGGATATAGTTAGGGAGGGAAGATTAACCCCCAAACCGCTTGTGCTGTAGCGATTTCCACTGTCCAATACCACCTTTGTTTTTCAGGGACAGTGGAGGCTATATCTTTGTGCATCAGCTCTGTAGCTTATTAGGCTGCCTTATAAGGCTCCCTGATAGCTGCATTGCTGTTTGCATCGCTGCTGTGCAAACCAACTGCTTTTTTAAAAGCAAAAATCCTGTTGTTTCTGCACAGTTATCTTGTTTATTTGTCCACACTTTTGTGTGCATCAGTCCTTTTTGTTGCTGCCATACTTGTCCTGAGATCATTGTAGGGAGATTGAAATTGTACTACAGTCCTTGGATTTTTTCAGATATCTTCCAGCCACTTGCTGCCACTTACATTGCGTTATGTTACACACTGGGCCTGAGTTGTGGTGCTGTCTCCCCCCCAAAAAAGGGAGATTCAAATTCTCACAAAGTGGATATACGTCAGTTCTGTTAGTTTGTCGTATATCAGCCAGCCACGTTCTGCCACTTACATTGTGTTGTAAAATACAGTGGGCCTGAGTTTGGGTTCAGTCTCCCCCCCAAAAAAGTGAGATTGAAATTCTCACAAAGTGGATATACCTCAGTCTTCTTAGTTTGTGGTGTATCAGCCAGCCACTTGCTGCCACTCACATTGCTTTGTTTTATACACTGGGGCTGAGTTTGGGTTCTGTGTTCCAAAATAAAAATTGAGATTGAAATTCTCACAAAGTGGATATACCTCAGTCCTCTTAGTTTATCGTGTATCAGCCAGCCACTTGTTGCCACTCACATTGCGTTGTTTTATACACTGGGCCTGAGTTTGGGTTCTGTGTCCAAAAAAAAAAATGAGATTGAAATTCTCACAAAGTGGATATACCTCAGTCCTCTTAGTTTGTGGTGTATCAGCCAGCCACTTGCTGCCACTTACATTGCGTTGTTTTATACACTGGGCCTGAGTTGTGGTGCTGTCTCCCCCCCAAATAAGGAAGATTCAAATTGTCACAAAGTGGATATACGTCAGTTCTGTTAGTTTGTCATATATCTGCCAGCCACTTTATGCCACTTACATTGTGTTATGTTATACACTGGGCCTGAGTTGTGGTACAGTCTCCACAAAAGAAAAGGGAGATTCAAATTGTCACACACTGGATATACGTCAGTTCTGTTAGTTTGCCATATATCAGCCAGCCACTTTCTGCCACTTACATTGTGTTGTTTTATACACTGGGCCTGATTTTTGGTGCAGTCTCCCCCCATAAAAAGGAGATTCAAATTGTCACACACTGGATATACGTCAGTTCTGTTAGTTTGTCGTATATCAGCCAGCCACTCTCTGCCACTTACATTGTGTTGTTTTATACACTGGGCCTGATTTTTGGTGCAGTCTCCCCCCAAAAAAAGGGAGATTCAAATTGTCACACACTGGATATATGTCAGTTCTGTTAGTTTGTCGTATATCTGCCAGTCACGTTCTGCCATTTACATTGTGTAGTGTAATACACTGGGCCTGAGTTTTGCTGCAGTCTTCCCCCCAAAAAAAGGGAGATTTAAATTATCAACAAGTTTAGATACACCTTCTACCTTGTTTTTCAGTACCATATAACAGTTGTTATTTTGGTTACATTTTCCCAAAAATTAGGAAGTCTGGTGGAAGAGGCCGTGGGCGGTCGTTGCCAGCTGGTAATGATTGTGGTGGTGGTGAAGCATCTGGTGGCAGTAGGAAAAGCAAAATAGCAGCTAAGGCTCGAGTTGTTGAGCCAGCATCATCTTCTGGCTACACAAGGCCTCGAAGGCTCCCTTATCTGGGAGTAGGAAAACCGCTTTTAAAGCTGGAGCAGCAGGAACAAGTTTTGGCTTTCCTTGCGGACTCAGCCCCTAGCTCTTTCACCTCCTCTGCAGAAAGTTCCAAATTTAAAAGCAGCGAGTCGTCAGTGGATGCTCCCGGTAAGGAACAAGTCGCTTCCTTGTGCCCTTCACCCAAACCAAAAGTGAAGGATGCATCAGGTGACACTACAGGTTACTCCATGGAGCTCTTTACACATACTGTGCCTGGGTTAGAAAGGGAAATTGTTAACAGCCCATAACAAGATGAATCGGACATGGAGTGCACTGATGCACAGCCACAGCTAGATTATTATGCTGTTCCATTGACTCAGATCACTACATTGCCCTCGCAGTGTATTGAGGCAGAATCTGACCCTGATGAGACTTTGGTGCCCCGTCCCGAACGCTATAGCACCTTACACGGTGACACAGAGAAAGGTGCACATGAGATTGAAGAAAAGGTGATAGATGACCCAGTTGTTGACCCAGATTGGCAGCCATTGGGGGAAGAGGATGCCGCTGACAGTAGCTCAGAAGCGGAGGAGGATGATCTGCAGCAGCCAACTACATTGCAACAGCTTTCATCTGGCAGGCCCGTCTTAGGTCAAAAACGTTTGTCAACCAAAAAAACAGTTTTAGGACAGCGTGGCCATCCGGTGAAAGTAGCACAGCGGCGCAATGCCTGAAAAGGTCCATAGTAGGAATAGTGGAGTGTGGCAATTTTTTAACCAAGATCCAAATGATCAGTGCAAAGTTATCTGTAGGAAATGCTCAAAGACCTTAAGCAGAGGGAAGAATCCCCAAAATTTAAATACAACGTGCATGCGTAGACATTTAACCAGCATGCACTTGCAAGCCTGGACTAACTACCAAACGTCCCGTACCGTTGGTGCACCTGCTCACAATGAAGGTAGTCAGCAACGCTACATTGCTTCCCTCACTGTAAGCCCACCGGCTAGGACACCACCAGCAGCAAATGTGGAGGTATCATCGCAAGGCCAAAGCAGTCAGGGAATCACAAGGTTTTTTGTTGTGAATTTGGATTCTGGGCTCCCCCGGTGGCCGCTTGTGGAATTGGACTTGTCATCCTCTTTCCTGTTTCACCTGTTTCCATCAGTAGTGGGTGTCGCTATTTAAGCTCATTTCTCTGGTGGTTTCTTGCCGGTCAACAATGTTATCTGATGCCTCTCAGTGCTTGTTCCTGCTTCTGACAACTACTAGATAAGTTGGACTTTTGTCCATGTTTCGTTTTGCCTATTTGTTCCAGTTCACAGCTGAAGTTTTGTTACTGTGTCTGGAAAGCTCTCGTTGATCAGGGATTGCTACTCTGGTGTTATGAGTTAATGCCAGAGTTTAAGGTAATCTCTGGATGGTGTTTTGTTAGTGTTTTTCTGCTGACCATGAAAGTATACTATCTGTCTTCTGCTATCTAGTAAGCGGACCTCAAATTTGCTAAAGACTATTTTCCTGCTGCGTTTGTTGTTTCATCTGAACTCACCGTCATTATATGTGGGGGACTACTGTCTTCTTTGGAATATTTCTCTAGAGGTGAGCCAGGTCTTATATTTCCCTCTGCTAGCTATTTAATTCTTAGGCCAGAGCTGGGCATCTAGCAATAAATAGGAAATGCTACCTGGCTATTTCTAGTTGCGCGGCAGGCTTAGTTCATGGTCAGTATAGTTCCATCTTCCGAGAGCTTGTCCCTCTATAGGCTTGCTATGATCTCTGCCTGCAGAGATCATGACAGTTTGACCGGCCCATAAAGTGTTAAAAACCCAGGTTGAGAAAGGAGAGTTATAAGAAGTCTGCTGGAATATTTTTTTTTTTTTTTTTCCTCCAGTTTGCCTTGCTGCAGTCTTTTTTCTCTCTCTCCTCCTAATCTCTGTATGGCTCTGTGTGCACCTGACAATAATGGATCTTCAGAGTGTAACTGCGGGTTTGAATAATCTCATCACGAAAGTACAAAATTTACAAGATTTTGTGGTACATGCTCCAGTATCTGAGCCGAGAATTCCTTTGCCGGAGTTCTTCACAGGGAATAGAGCTAGCTTCCAGAATTTCCGAAATAATTGTAAGCTTTATTTGTCCCTGAAGTCTCGTTCAGCTGGAGACCCTGCTCAGCAGGTTAGGATTGTGATTTCCTTGCTCAGGGGTGACCCTCAAGATTGGGCCTTCTCATTGCCAGCAGGGGATCCTGCGTTGCGCGATGTGGATGCGTTTTTTCTGGCCTTGGGCTTGCTTTATGAGGAACCTCATTTGGAACTTCAGGCAGAAAAAACTTTGATGGCACTATCTCAGGGGCAAGACGAAGCTGAGGTTTACTGCCAAAAATTCCGTAAATGGTCTGTGCTTACTCAGTGGAATGAGTGCGCCTTGGCGGCAACTTTCAGAGAAGGTCTCTCTGATGCCGTTAAGGATGTTATGGTGGGGTTCCCTGTGCCTGCAGGTCTGAATGAGTCCATGACAATGGCTATTCA
The DNA here is from genome assembly GCF_051348905.1 of Ranitomeya variabilis. Classification (NCBI taxonomy): domain Eukaryota; kingdom Metazoa; phylum Chordata; class Amphibia; order Anura; family Dendrobatidae; genus Ranitomeya; species Ranitomeya variabilis. The sequence goes on along the minus strand of NC_135232.1, from coordinate 533,594,007 downwards.
GATTGATAGGCGTCTGCGGGAGCGCAAACCGGTGCACCATCTGGCGGTGTCTATGGAAAAGACGCCAGAAAGTATGCAGTGTGATAGTATTCTGTCCAGGAGCGAGCGACAGAATTTTAGACGGAAGAATGGATTGTGCTTCTATTGTGGGGATTCTACTCATGTTATATCAGCATGCTCTAGGCGTACAAAGAAGCTTGATAAGTCTGTTTCCATTGGCACCATTCAGTCTAAGTTTATTTTGTCTGTAACCCTGATTTGCTCTTTGTCATCCATTGCCACGGACGCCTATGTTGACTCTGGCGCCGCTCTGAGTCTTATGGATTGGTCCTTTGCCAATCGTTGTGGTTTTGATTTAGAGCCTTTGGAGACTCTTATTCCTCTGAAGGGGATTGACTCCACCCCATTGGCTAATAATAAACCACAATACTGGACACAAGTAACCATGCGTATCAATCCGGATCACCAGGAGATTATTCGTTTCCTGGTGCTGTATAATTTACATGACGATTTGGTACTGGGATTGCCATGGTTGCAGTCTCACAATCCAGTCTTGGACTGGAGAGCAATGTCTGTGTTGAGCTGGGGATGTAAGGGTATTCATGGGGACTTACCTTTGGTTTCTATTTCGTCGTCCATTCCCTCTGAAGTCCCTGAGTTCCTCTCTGATTATCAAGACGTCTTTGACGAACCCAAGCTTGGGTCGTTACCTCCGCACCGTGAGTGCGATTGTGCCATAGATTTGATACCGGGTTGCAAATATCCAAAGGGTCGTTTGTTTAATCTGTCTGTGCCGGAACATGCTGCTATGCGGGAATATATAAAGGAGTCTTTGGAAAAGGGACATATTCGTCCATCTTCTTCTCCCTTGGGAGCTGGGTTTTTCTTTGTCTCAAAAAAGGACGGCTCTTTGAGACCATGTATTGATTATCGGCTTCTGAATAAGATCACTGTTAAGTACCAATACCCATTGCCATTGCTTACTGATTTGTTTGCTCGTATAGAGGGTGCTAAGTGGTTCTCTAAAATTGATCTTCGTGGGGCGTATAATTTGGTGCGGATCAGGCAGGGGGATGAGTGGAAGACCGCATTTAATACGCCCGAGGGCCACTTTGAGTATTTGGTCATGCCTTTTGGTCTTTCTAATGCCCCTTCAGTTTTCCAGTCTTTTATGCATGATATTTTCCGCGATTTTCTGGATAAATTTATGATAATATATCTGGATGATATTCTGATTTTTTCTGATGACTGGGACTCTCATGTCCAGCAGGTCAGGAGAGTTTTTCAGGTTCTGCGGTCTAATTCTTTATGTGTGAAGGGGTCTAAGTGCGTTTTTGGGGTCCAGAAAATTTCCTTTTTGGGGTATATTTTTTCTCCCTCTTCCATTGAGATGGATCCCGTCAAGGTGCAAGCTATTTGTGACTGGACTCAGCCCTCCTCTCTTAAGGGTCTTCAGAGATTTTTGGGCTTTGCCAACTTTTACCGCCGATTTATTGCTGGTTTTTCGGATGTCGTTAAACCACTGACTGATTTGACCAGACATGGCGCTGATGTTGCTAATTGGTCCCCTCATGCTGTAGAGGCCTTTCAGGAGCTTAAGCACCGTTTTGCCTCTGCCCCTGTGTTACGTCAGCCTGATGTGAATCTGCCTTTTCAGGTTGAGGTTGACGCTTCGGAGATCGGAGCTGGGGCAGTGTTGTCGCAGAAAGGTTCCGACTGCTCCGTCATTAGGCCTTGTGCCTTCTTTTCTCGCAAATTTTCGCCCGCAGAGCGGAATTATGATGTTGGGAATAGGGAGCTTTTGGCCATGAAGTGGGCGTTTGAGGAGTGGCGCCATTGGCTAGAGGGGGCTAAGCATCAGGTGGTGGTATTGACTGACCACAAAAATTTGATTTATCTTGAGACTGCCAGGCGCCTGAATCCTAGACAGGCGCGCTGGTCTTTATTTTTTTCTCGCTTTAATTTTGTGGTGTCATACCTACCGGGTTCTAAGAATGTTAAGGCAGATGCCCTTTCTAGGAGTTTTGACCCGGACTCTCCTGGTAATGCTGAACCCACAGGTATCCTTAGGGAAGGAGTAATTTTGTCGGCCGTTTCTCCTGATCTGCGGCGGTCCTTGCAAGAGTTTCAGGCGGATAGACCGGATCGTTGTCCGCCTGATAGACTGTTTGTTCCGGATGATTGGACCAGTAGAGTCATCTCTGAGGTACATTCTTCTGCATTGGCAGGTCATCCCGGAATTTTTGGTACCAGGGATTTGGTGGCAAGATCCTTCTGGTGGCCTTCCCTGTCACGAGATGTGCGAGTCTTTGTGCAGTCATGTGACATTTGTGCTCGGGCCAAGTCTTGTAGTTCTCGGGCTAGCGGACTGCTGTTGCCCTTGCCTATTCCTAAGAGGCCTTGGACACACATCTCGATGGATTTTATTTCAGATCTGCCTGTTTCCCAGAAGATGTCTGTCATCTGGGTGGTCTGTGACCGTTTCTCTAAAATGGTCCATTTGGTTCCTCTGCCCAAGTTGCCTTCTTCTTCTGAGTTGGTTCCTCTGTTTTTTCAGAATGTTGTCCGATTGCACGGTATTCCTGAGAATATTGTTTCTGACAGAGGTACCCAATTTGTGTCTAGATTTTGGCGGGCATTCTGTGCTAGGATGGGCATAGATTTGTCTTTTTCATCTGCTTTTCACCCTCAGACTAATGGCCAGACCGAGCGGACTAATCAGACCCTGGAGACATATCTGAGGTGTTTTGTCTCTGCTGACCAGGATGATTGGGTTGCTTTTTTGCCATTGGCAGAGTTCGCCCTCAATAATCGGGCCAGCTCTTCCACCTTGGTGTCCCCGTTTTTCTGTAATTCGGGGTTTCACCCTCGATTTTCCTCCGGTCAGGTGGAATCCTCGGATTGTCCTGGAGTGGATGCGGTGGTGGAGAGATTGCATCACATCTGGGGGCAGGTTATGGACAATTTGAAGTTGTCCCAGGAGAAGACTCAGCGTTTTGCCAACCGTCATCGTCGTGTTGGTTCTCGGCTTTGTGTTGGAGATTTGGTGTGGTTGTCTTCTCGTTTTGTCCCTATGAGGGTCTCTTCTCCTAAGTTTAAACCTCGGTTCATCGGCCCTTATAGAATATTGGAGATTCTTAATCCAGTTTCTTTCCGTTTGGACCTCCCTGCGTCCTTTTCCATTCATAACGTTTTTCATCGGTCGTTATTGCGCAGGTATGAGGTACCTGTTGTACCTTCAGTTGAGCCTCCTGCTCCGGTGTTGGTGGAGGGTGAGTTGGAGTACGTTGTGGAGAAAATTTTGGACTCTCGTGTTTCCAGACGGAGACTCCAGTATCTGGTCAATTGGAAGGGTTACGGCCAGGAGGATAATTCTTGGGTCAATGCATCTGATGTTCATGCTTCTGATCTTGTTCGTGCCTTCCATAGGGCTCATCCTGGTCGCCCTGGTGGATCTGGTGAGGGTTCGGTGCCCCCTCCTTGAGGGGGGGGTACTGTTGTGAATTTGGATTCTGGGCTCCCCCGGTGGCCGCTTGTGGAATTGGACTTGTCATCCTCTTTCCTGTTTCACCTGTTTCCATCAGTAGTGGGTGTCGCTATTTAAGCTCATTTCTCTGGTGGTTTCTTGCCGGTCAACAATGTTATCTGATGCCTCTCAGTGCTTGTTCCTGCTTCTGACAACTACTAGATAAGTTGGACTTTTGTCCATGTTTCGTTTTGCCTATTTGTTCCAGTTCACAGCTGAAGTTTTGTTACTGTGTCTGGAAAGCTCTCGTTGATCAGGGATTGCTACTCTGGTGTTATGAGTTAATGCCAGAGTTTAAGGTAATCTCTGGATGGTGTTTTGTTAGTGTTTTTCTGCTGACCATGAAAGTATACTATCTGTCTTCTGCTATCTAGTAAGCGGACCTCAAATTTGCTAAAGACTATTTTCCTGCTGCGTTTGTTGTTTCATCTGAACTCACCGTCATTATATGTGGGGGACTACTGTCTTCTTTGGAATATTTCTCTAGAGGTGAGCCAGGTCTTATATTTCCCTCTGCTAGCTATTTAATTCTTAGGCCAGAGCTGGGCATCTAGCAATAAATAGGAAATGCTACCTGGCTATTTCTAGTTGCGCGGCAGGCTTAGTTCATGGTCAGTATAGTTCCATCTTCCGAGAGCTTGTCCCTCTATAGGCTTGCTATGATCTCTGCCTGCAGAGATCATGACAGTTTTTGGTAGGAAACACTGTATGTAGGTCAACATCAAGAATACCATCACCAACCCTCTCTCAATCCACCATGTCCACTACCACCACCACCGCTTGTTCCACCATATGCAGCTCTCCAGTCCAGCTCACCCTACAAGAGACTCTCATTAGGAAAAGAAAGTACTCATCCTCTCATCCGCATACACAGGGTTTGAACACCCACATTGCAAGACTAATCTTGTTAGAGATGATGCCCTAACGGTTGTTCGAAAGAGAAGCTTTCAAAGACCTGATGGCCTACGCAGTACCACGCTATGACCTACCCAGTTGACACTTCTCCTCCTCCTCCTCCAGAAGCGAAAGCTAGTATAAAGAGCGCAGTCGCACGACCACTCCATCCGCTGCTGAAAGTGTTGCACACGAGGTGTCCCATTATGGAACAGCTATTGGTAAGCGTCAGCTGGCTGGGTTGGAAATTAAGTGTTTGGGCGACAACAGACACACCGCGGAAGTACTGGCTGAGTACTTGCAGCAAGAAACTCAGTTATGGCTAGGCAGTGTACATCTTGAGGCAGGCGAGGTAGTCAGTGATAACGGAAGGAATTTTATGGCTGCCATAGCCCTTTCAGAACTGAAACACATACCTTGCCTGGCTCACACCTTGAACCTGGTGGTGCAGTACTTCCTGAAAAATTATCCGGGGTTACCAGCCCTGCTCCTGAAGGTGCGAAGACTTTGCTCGCACATCCGCCAGTCGCCCGTACACTCCAGCCGTATGCTGAAACATCAGCGATCGCTGAATCTTCCCCAGCACCGCCTAATAATCGACGTTGCAACAAGGTGGAACTCCACACTGCACATGCTTCAGAGGCTGTGCGAACAGAGGCGTGCTGTAATGTATTTGTGGGAGGATACACATACACGGGCAGGCAGTTGGATGGCAGACATGGAGTTGTCAGGTGTGCAGTGGTCAAAGCTACAAGACCTCTGTCAAGTCCTTCAGTGTTTTGAGGAATGCACATGGCTGGTAAGTGCAGACGACGCCATCATAAGCATGAGCATCCCACTAATGCGTCTGCTGATGCAAAGTTTGACGCACATTAAGGAGCAGGCTTCTGCAGCCGAGGAGGAGGGAAGCCTTGATGACAGTCAGCCATTGTCTGCTCAGGGAACTCTCCTGGACTTAGGGGGCAATAGAAACTGGTGGCGCTGCAAGGTCAGGTACAGGGTTTTTGCTGGAGACAAGTGATATTGATTTGCAAGAAAGTGCTCCTCAACCCAGCACAAGCAGTGAATTGACACCTGGAACATCGGCCCACATGGCTGAGTATGCCTTGCGTATCCTAAAAAGGGACCCCCGCGTTATCAAAATGATGACCGATGACGATTACTGGTTGGCCTGCCTCCTGGATCCACGATATAAAGGAAAATTACAAAATATCATGCAACATGAGAACCTTGAGCAAATATTGGCTACCAAACAAGCAACTCTTGTAGACCGTTTGGTTCAGGCATTCCCAGCACACAGCGGCGGTTATGGTTCTCACACAAGCTGTAGGGGGCAACATGGCAGAGGTGTTAGAGGTGCACAAATCAGAAGTAGCGTTGGACAGAGGGGTTTTATAACCAGGTTGTGGAGTGATTTCGCAATGACCGCTGACACGACAGGTACTGCTGCATCGATTCAAAGTGACAGGAGACTGCATTTGTCCAGTATGGTTACGAACTATTTTTCCTCCCTTACCGATGTTCTCCCTCACAGGTCATTCCCCTTGATTACTGGGCATCTAAAATAGACACCAGGCCTGAATTGGCAGAATATGCATTACAGGAGCTCGCTTGCCCTGCTGCTAGTGTGCTATCAGAAAGAGTCTTCAGTGCTGCTGGTTCAATACTGACCGAAAAAAGGACTCGTCTGGCTACCTAAAATGTTGATGATCTAACCTTCATTAAAATGAACCAATCATGGATTTCAAATTATTTTGCCCCACCTTCCCATGCTGACACGTAGCTTGCCTGAAAAATGTCTTGCTTTTGGCCTCCTCTTACTGACTGCTCCAATTCCTCCATTTGCAGCTGCTGAATGTCCACCTTAGGCCATTTTTTTACCTCCCTAAATGGGCTGACTCCCCCCACAGGGCCGTGGTCACCACCTAGCGCAAGCACCCGTGCGAGTGCCGTTTGCCTGGACAGGTGGGTGTGCCCACTCTTGGGCGACGGCACTGGCACAGGGTCCCTCATAGTACAATGAAGTGTCTCTGACGGTGGTGGTGCACAACCAACGTCAGACAGACCATCGTAACATGAGGGGCCCTGTGCCAGTACCGCAGCCCACGAGAGAGTGTTCCCCCCAGGTCAAACAGTGCTCTACCACTTGCAAAACTTACCTCTCCCTGCTCCACCACTGTGTAGTCTGTGCTGTTAAATCCTTCAATGGTACTGCCAATACTAATTTGTTGAAATGATACATGATAGTAAAAATATACAGGGGCCCTGGCCTCCATTTAGACCAGTTAATACTTTGCGCCAACTACCACTGTCTGCTATTCAGCAGAGGAGCCCACCCCTGCACCTAGCTATGCCACCTGTTTATCTATGAACATTTTTTTGGCAGACATTTACCTCACTTTATTATTTTGGCCTACTAACTGTGTCAGCCACTCCTTACAGTTGTCCTCCACTGAACAAAGCTATGCCGCCTGTGTACTCCTGTTACCAGTTTTGAACTGCATTTAGCCTACTTTTTTATTTTAGGCCTACTAAGTCTGTCTGCGCCACTCCTTACAGTTGACCTCCACTGAACAAACCAATGCCGCCAGTTTACTCCTGTTGCCAGTTTTGAACTGCATTTAGCCTACTTTTTTATTTTAGGCCTACTAAGTCTGTCTGCGCCACTCCTTACAGTTGTCCTCCACTGAGCAAAGCTATGACGCCAGTGTACTCCTGTTACCAGTTTTGAACTGCATTTAGCCTACTTTTTTATTTTAGGCCTACTAAGTCTGTCTGCGCCACTCCTTACAGTTGACCTCCACTGAACAAACCAATGCCGCCAGTTTACTCCTGTTACCAATTTTGAACTGCTTGGAGCCTACTTTTTTAATGTGGGCCTACAAACTGTGTCTGCGCCACTCATTACAGCTGTCCTCCACTGCACAAAGCTATGCCTGTTGTGAATTCTGTTCTCGAACTCCCTCCGGTGGTTATGAATGGTACTTCAGTGAGTTCTGTCCATGACTCCCTCTGGTGGCTGTGAGTGGAGCTGCTAGCTCTGAGGTTCTTTCCTCAGCTGACCTCGTTTAGTTCTAGGCTGCTGCTCTATTTAACTCCACTTAGATCATTACTTGATGCCAGCTGTCAATACTCCTGTCTACTCCAGCAAAAGCTAAGTCCCTGCTAGCTTATTTGTTTACCACTGTTTTTCTTGTCCAGCTTGCTATCATGATTTGGCCCGGCTAGCTGGAAGCTCTGGGATGCAGAGTGGCACCTCAACGCCGTGAGTCGGTGCGGGGGTCTCTTTTGCACACTCTGCGTGGTTTTTTGGTAGTTTTTTATGCTGACCGCACAGATACCTTTTCTATCCTCAGTCTGTTTAGTAAAGGCTGGCCTCCTTTGCTGAAACCTATTTCATTCCTGTGTTTGTGACTTCCATCTTAACTCACAGTCAATATTTGTGGGGGGCTGCTTATTTCTTTGGGGAATTTCTCTGAGGCAAGTTAGGCTTTATTTTCTATCTTTAGGGGTAGTTAGCTCTTAGGCTGTGAAGAGGCGTCTAGGCAGAGTCAGGTACGCTCCACGGCTATTTCTAGTTGTTTGTGATAGGATTAGGGGTTGCGGTCAGCAAAGCTCCCACTTCCCAGAGCTTGTGCTGTATTTCTAGTTTGCTCATCAGGTCATTCCTAGTGCTCCTAACCACCAGGTCATCATAACAGTACAGCTGGCCTGTAAAGTGTTAATGCATCTCAATAGAGGGATAAGAGAAGTTCTGAGACCATTTTTTTTTTCCTCTGCAGCGTGTTTTGTTTTTCTTTTCCCCTAAACCTCTGGGTGGTTCAGGACACAGGTGTAGATATGGACATTCAAGGTCTGTCCTCTTGTGTGGATCAACTCACTGCAAGGGTACAAGGCATTCAAGATTATGTAGTTCAGAACCCGATGTTAGAACCCAGAATTCCAATTCCTGATTTGTTTTCTGGGGATAGATCTAAGTTCCTGAATTTCAAAAATAATTGTAGACTGTTTTTTGCTTTGAAACCCCGCTCCTCTGATGACCCCATTCAGCAAGTAAAAATCATTATTTCTTTGCTACGTGGCGACCCTCAAGACTGGGCATTTTCCCTTGCGCCAGGAGATCCTGCATTGCGTAATGTAGATGCATTTTTTCTGGCGCTTGGGTTGCTTTATGATGAACCAGATTCAGTGGATCAGGCAGAGAAATTCTTGCTGGCTTTGTGTAAGGGTCAGGATGAAGCGGAGGTATATTGTCAGAAGTTTAGAAAGTGGTCTGTGCTTACTCAGTGGAATGAGTGTGCCCTGGCAGCAGTTTTCAGAAAGGGTCTTTCTGAAGCCCTTAAGGATGTTATGGTGGGATTTCCCACGCCTGCTGGTCTGAATGAGTCTATGTCCTTGGCCATTCAGATCGATCGACGCTTACGTGAGCGCAAAACTGTGCACCATTTGGCGGTATCTTCTGAGCAGAGGCCTGAGCCTATGCAATGTGATAGGACCTTGACCAGAGCTGAACGGCAAGAATACAGACGTCAGAATAGGCTGTGTTTTTACTGTGGTGACTCCACTCATGCTATCTCTGATTGTCCTAAACGCACTAAGTGGTTCGCTAGGTCTGCCACCATTGGTACGGTACAGCCAAAATTTCTTTTGTCCGTTACTCTGATCTGCTCCTTGTCGTCCTATTCTATTATGGCATTTGTGGATTCAGGCGCTGCCCTGAATTTGATGGACTTGGAGTTTGCCAGGCGCTGTGGTTTTTTCTTGGAGCCTTTACAGTATCCTATTCCATTGAGAGGAATTGATGCTACGCCTTTGGACAAGAATAAGCCTCAGTACTGGACTCAATTGACCATGTGCATGGCTCCTGCACATTAGGAGGATATTCGCTTTTTGGTGTTGCATAATCTGCATGATGTGGTCGTTTTGGGTTTGCCATGGCTACAGGTCCATAATCCAGTATTGGATTGGAAATCAATGTCTGTATCCAGTTGGGGTTGTCAAGGGGTACATGGGGATGTCCCATTGTTGTCAATTTTGTCTTCCCATCCTTCCGAAGTCCCTGAGTTCTTGTCAGATTACCGGGATGTATTTGATGAGCCCAAATCCAGTGCCCTACCTCCTCACAGGGATTGCGATTGTGCTATAAATTTGATTCCTGGTAGTAAGTTTCCGAAGGGCCGACTGTTCAATTTATCTGTGCCAGAACACGCCGCTATGCGGAGTTATGTAAAAGAGTCCTTGGAGAAAGGGCATATTCGCCCGTCGTCGTCACCGTTGGGAGCAGGGTTCTTTTTTGTGGCCAAGAAGGATGGTTCTCTGAGACCTTGTATAGATTACCGCCTTCTCAATAAAATCACCGTCAAATTTCAGTACCCTTTGCCGTTACTGTCTGATTTGTTTGCTCGGATTAAGGGGGCTAGCTGGTTCACCAAGATAGATCTTCGAGGGGCGTATAATCTTGTGCGTATTAAACAGGGCGACGAATGGAAGACAGCATTTAATATGCCCGAGGGCCATTTTGAGTAGCTGGTGATGCCATTCGGGCTTTCTAATGCTCCATCTGTGTTTCAGTCCTTTATGCATGACATCTTCCGAATGTACCTGGATAGATTCAAGATTGTATATTTGGATGATATTTTGGTTTTTTCGGACGATTGGGAGTCTCATGTGAAGCAGGTCAGAATGGTGTTCCAGGTCCTTCGTGCTATTTCCTTGTTTGTGAAGGGGTCTAAATGTCTCTTTGGAGTTCAGAAGGTTTCATTTTTGGGCTTCATTTTTTCCCCTTCTACTATTGAGATGGACCCTGTTAAAGTTCAGGCCATTTATGATTGGACTCAGCCTACTTCTGTGAAGAGCCTTCAGAAATTCCTGGGCTTTGCTAATTTTTACCGTCGCTTCATCGCTAATTTTTCTAGTGTTGTTAAACCATTGACTGATTTAACCAAGAAAGGTGCGGATGTGGTCAATTGGTCCTCTGCGGCCGTTGAGGCTTTTCAGGAGTTGAAGCGTCGTTTTTCTTCTGCCCCTGTGTTGTGTCAGCCAGATGTTTCGCTCCCGTTTCAGGTCGAGGTGGATGCTTCTGAGATTGGAGCGGGGGCTGTTCTATCTCAAAGAAGCTCTGATGGCTCGGTGATGAAACCATGTGCTTTCTTTTCTAGAAAGTTTTCGCCTGCTGAGCGCAATTATGATGTGGGCAATCGAGAGTTGTTGGCCATGAAGTGGGCGTTCGAGGAGTGGCGACATTGGCTTGAAGGAGCCAAGCATCGCGTGGTGGTCTTGACGGATCACAAGAATCTGACTTATCTCGAGTCTGCCAAGCGGTTGAATCCTAGACAGGCTCGATGGTCGCTGTTTTTCTCCCGCTTCGATTTTGTGGTTTCGTACCTTCCGGGCTCTAACAATGTGAAGGCTGATGCCCTTTCAAGGAGTTTTGTGCCTGATTCTCCGGGAGTTCCTGAGTCGGCTGGTATTCTTAAAGAGGGGGTAATTTTGTCTGCCATCTCCCCTGATTTGCGGCGGGTGCTGCAGGAGTTTCAGGCTGATAGACCTGACCGTTGCCCAGCGGAGAAACTGTTTGTACCTGATAGATGGACTAGTAGAGTTATCTCTGAGATTCATTGTTCTGTGTTGGCCGGTCATCCTGGAATCTTTGGTACCAGGGATTTGGTGGCTAGATCCTTTTGGTGGCCTTCCTTGTCACGGGATGTGCGTTCTTTTGTGCAGTCCTGTGGGACTTGTGCTCGGGCTAAGCCCTGCTGTTCTCGTGCCAGTGGGTTGCTTTTGCCCTTGCCGGTCCCGAAAAGGCCCTGGACGCATATTTCCATGGATTTTATTTCAGATCTCCCTGTCTCTCAAAGGATGTCGGTTATCTGGGTGGTTTGTGATCGCTTCTCTAAGATGGTCCATTTGGTACCTTTGCCTAAATTGCCTTCCTCCTCTGATTTGGTTCCATTATTTTTCCAGCACGTGGTTCATTTACATGGCATTCCGGAGAACATCGTGTCTGACAGAGGTTCCCAGTTTGTTTCGAGGTTTTGGCGGTCCTTTTGTGCTAAGATGGGCATTGATTTGTCTTTTTCTTCAGCTTTCCATCCTCAGACAAATGGCCAAACCGAACGAACCAATCAGACTTTGGAGACATATCTGAGATGCTTTGTTTCTGCTGATCAGGATGATTGGGTGTCATTCTTGCCTTTGGCTGAGTTCGCCCTTAATAATCGTGCCAGCTCGGCCACTTTGGTTTCACCTTTTTTCTGTAACTCTGGTTTCCACCCTCGTTTTTCTTCAGGACAGGTTGAGCTTTCGGACTGTCCTGGTGTGGATTCTGTGGTGGACAGGTTGCAGCAGATTTGGACTCATGTGGTGGACAATTTGACATTGTCCCAGGAGAAGGCTCAGCGTTTCGCTAACCGCCGTCGCTGTGTTGGTCCCCGACTTCGTGTTGGGGATTTGGTTTGGTTATCATCTCGTTATGTTCCTATGAAGGTTTCGTCTCCTAAGTTTAAGCCTCGTTTCATTGGTCCTTATAAAATTTTGGAAATTCTTAATCCTGTGTCATTTCGTTTGGACCTTCCAGCTTCTTTCGCCATCCATAATGTGTTCCATAGGTCGTTGTTGCGGAGATATGTGGCTCCTGTGGTTCCCTCCGTCGACCCTCCTGCCCCGGTGTTGGTCGAGGGGGAGTTGGAGTATGTGGTGGAGAAGATTTTGGATTCTCATATTTCGAGATGGAAACTTCAGTACCTAGTCAAGTGGAAAGGTTATGGTCAGGAGGATAATTCCTGGGTGGTTGCCTCTGATGTTCATGCTGCCGATCTTGTTCGTGCCTTTCATTTGGCTCGTCCTGAGCGGCCTGGGGGCTCTGGTGAGGGTTCGGGGACCCCTCCTCAAGGGGGGGGGTACTGTTGTGAATTCTGTTCTCGAACTCCCTCCGGTGGTTATGAATGGTACTTCGGTGAGTTCTGTCCATGGACTCCCTCTGGTGGCTGTGAGTGGAGCTGCTGGCTCTGAGTTTCTTTCCTCAGCTGACCTCATTTAGTTCTAGGCTGCTGCTCTATTTAACTCCACTTAGATCATTACTTGATGCCAGCTGTCAATGTTCTAGTACTGGTTCAGTTCTCTCTTGGATCTCTCAGATGACCTGTCTACTCCAGCAAAAGCTAAGTCCCTGCTAGCTTATTTGTTTACCACTGTTTTTCTTGTCCAGCTTGCTATCATGATTTGGCCCGGCTAGCTGGAAGCTCTGGGATGCAGAGTGGCACCTCCACGCTGTGAGTCGGTGCGGGGGTCTCTTTTGCACACTCTGCATGTTTTTTTGGTAGTTTTTTATGCTGACCGCACAGATACCTTTTCTATCCTCAGTCTGTTTAGTTAAGGCCGGCCTCCTTTGCTGAAACCTATTTCATTCCTGTGTTTGTGACTTCCATCTTAAACTCACAGTCAATATTTGTGGGGGGCTGCTTATTTCTTTGGGGAATTTCTCTGAGGCAAGTTAGCCTTTATTTTCTATCTTTAGGGGTAGTTAGCTCTTAGGCTGTGAAGAGGCGTCTAGGCAGAGTCAGGTACGCTCCACGGCTATTTCTAGTTGTTTGTGATAGGATTAGGGGTTGCGGTCAGCATGTTGTGAATTTGCTTTTTGCTCCCTCTAGTGGTTACTAGTTTTTTGACTCTGGTTTTTCTGTCATTCCTTTTATCCGCACCTGGGTCGTTAGGTAGGGGTGTAGCTATATAAGCTCCCTGGACCTTCAGTTCTATGCCTGGCAACGTAGTTATCAGAGCTAGTCTGCTGTGCTCTTGTCTACTGATCCTGGTTCCAGTTATATCAGCTAAGTCTGCCTTTTGCTTTTTGCTATTTGTTTTGGTTTTGTATTTTTGTCCAGCTTGTTCCTAATCTGTATCCTGACCTTTGCTGGAAGCTCTAGGGGGCTGGTGTTCTCCCCCCGGACCGTTAGACGGTTCGGGGGTTCTTGAATTTCCAGTGTGGATTTTGATAGGGTTTTTGTTGACCATATAAGTTACCTTTCTTTATTCTGCTATCAGTAAGCGGGCCTCTCTGTGCTAAACCTGGTTCATTTCTGTGTTTGTCATTTCCTCTTACCTCACCGTTATTATTTGTGGGGGGCTTCTATCCAGCTTTGGGGTCTCCTTCTCTGGAGGCAAGAAAGGTCTTTGTTTTTCCTCTACTAGGGGTAGCTAGATTCTCCGGCTGGCGCGTGTCATCTAGAATCAACGTAGGAATGATCCCCGGCTACTGCTAGTGTTGGCGTTAGGAGTAGATATATGGTCAACCCAGTTACCACTGCCCTATGAGCTGGATTTTTGTATTCTGCAGACTTCCACGTTCCTCTGAGACCCTCGCCATTGGGGTCATAACAGTTTGCCAGGCCAGTATTAAATGTTTAATGCATTGCAGAAGAGGGATTATAAGAAAGAAGATTCTGAGTTTTTTTTTTTTTTTCTTCTTCCCCTTTACCTCAGAGTGGCTATGCTTGCTGCAGACATGAATGTCCAGACCTTGATTACAAGTGTGGACCAGCTGGCTACTCGTGTGCAGGGCATACAAGACTATGTTATCAGAAATCCTAGGTCAGAACCTAAAATACCGATTCCTGAACTGTTTTCCGGAGACAGGTTTAAGTTTAGGAATTTCATGAATAATTGTAAATTGTTTTTGTCCCTGAGACCCTGTTCATCTGGAGACTCTGCTCAGCAAGTAAAAATTGTTATTTCGTTCTTACGGGGCGACCCTCAGGATTGGGCTTTTTCGCTGGCGCCAGGAGATCCGGCATTGGCTGATATTGATGCGTTTTTTCTGGCGCTCGGTTTACTTTATGAGGAACCCAATCTTGAGATTCAGGCAGAAAAGGCCTTGCTGGCTATGTCTCAGGGGCAGGACGAGGCTGAAGTGTATTGCCAAAAATTTCGGAAATGGTCCGTGCTGACACATTGGAACGAGTGTGCACTGGCCGCTAATTTTAGAAATGGCCTTTCTGAAGCCATTAAGAATGTTATGGTGGGTTTTCCCATTCCCACAGGTCTGAATGATACTATGGCACTGGCTATTCAAATTGACCGGCGGTTGCGGGAGCGCAAAACCGCAAATTCCCTCATGGTGTTGTCTGAACAGACACCTAATTCGGTGCAATGTGATAGAAAAACCGCAAATTCCCTCATGGTGTTGTCTGAACAGACACCTGATTTAATGCAATGTGATAGAATCCTGACTAGAAATGAGCGGAAAATTCATAGACGCCGGAATGGCTTGTGCTACTACTGTGGTGATTCTACACATGTTATCTCAGCATGCTCTAAACGTATAGCTAAGGTTGTTAGTCCTGTCACCGTTGGTAATTTGCAACCTAAATTTATTCTGTCTGTAACTTTGATTTGCTCACTGTCGTCTTATCCTGTTATGGCGTTTGTAGATTCAGGTGCTGCCCTGAGTCTTATGGATCTGTCATTTGCTAAGCGCTGTGGTTTTACTCTTGAACCATTAGTAAATCCTATTCCTCTTAGGGGTATTGATGCTACGCCATTGGCAGCAAATAAACCGCAGTATTGGACACAGGTTACAATGTGCATGACTCCTGAACACCGCGAGGTGATACGTTTCCTGGTTTTACATAAAATGCATGATTTGGTTGTTTTAGGGCTGCCATGGTTACAGACCCATAATCCAGTCCTGGACTGGAAGGCTATGTCAGTCTCAAGTTGGGGCTGTCATGGTATTCATGGGGATTCCCTGCCTGTGTCTATTGCTTCTTCTACGCCTTCGGAAGTTCCTGAGTATTTGTCTGATTATCAGGATGTCTTCAGTGAGTCTGAGTCCAGTGCACTGCCTCCTCATAGGGACTGTGACTGTGCTATAGATTTGATCCCGGGCAGTAAATTTCCTAAGGGAAGACTGTTTAATCTGTCGGTACCTGAACATACCGCTATGCGTTCATATATCAAGGAGTCTCTGGAGAAAGGACATATTCGTCCGTCTTCTTCCCCTCTTGGTGCGGGATTCTTTTTTGTGGCAAAAAAGGACGGATCTTTGAGGCCTTGTATTGATTATCGGCTTTTGAATAAGATCACTGTCAAATTTCAGTATCCTTTGCCGCTGTTGTCTGACTTGTTTGCCCGGATTAAAGGTGCCAAGTGGTTCACCAAGATAGACCTTCGTGGTGCGTACAACCTTGTGCGCATTAAGCAAGGTGATGAATGGAAAACCGCATTCAATACGCCCGAAGGTCATTTTGAGTACTTGGTGATGCCTTTTGGGCTCTCCAATGCGCCTTCAGTTTTTCAGTCCTTTATGCATGACATTTTCCGGAAGTATCTGGATAAATTTTTGATTGTTTATCTGGATGATATTTTGGTTTTTTCTGAGAATTGGGATTCGCATGTGGAGCAGGTCAGGTTGGTCTTTAAAATTTTGCGTGAAAATTCGTTATTTGTCAAGGGCTCAAAATGTCTCTTTGGTGTACAGAAGGTTCCCTTTTTGGGGTTCATTTTTTCCCCTTCTGCTGTGGAGATGGACCCAGTCAAGGTCCGAGCTATTCTTGATTGGACTCAGCCCTCGTCAGTTAAGAGTCTTCAGAAGTTCTTGGGTTTCGCTAACTTCTACCGTCGTTTTATCGCTAATTTTTCTAGCATTGTGAAACCTTTGACGGATATGACCAAGAAGGGCTCCGATGTAGCTAACTGGGCTCCTGCTGCCGTGGAGGCTTTCCAGGAGTTGAAACGCCGGTTTACTTCGGCGCCTGTTTTGTGCCAGCCCGATGTCTCACTTCCCTTTCAGGTTGAGGTGGATGCTTCAGAGATTGGAGCAGGGGCCGTTTTGTCGCAGAGAGGCCCTGGTTGCTCTGTTATGAAACCTTGTGCCTTTTTCTCTAGGAAGTTTTCGCCTGCCGAGCGAAATTATGATGTGGGCAATCGGGAGTTGTTGGCCATGAAATGGGCATTTGAGGAGTGGCGTCATTGGCTCGAGGGTGCTAAGCATCGTGTGGTGGTCTTGACTGATCACAAAAATCTGATGTATCTCGAGTCTGCTAAACGCCTTAATCCGAGACAGGCCCGCTGGTCATTGTTTTTCTCCCGCTTTGATTTTGTTGTCTCGTATTTACCAGGTTCAAAGAATGTGAAGGCCGATGCTCTTTCTAGGAGCTTTGTGCCTGATGCTCCTGAAGTCGCTGATCCTGTTGGTATTCTTAAAGATGGAGTTATCTTGTCAGCTATTTCTCCGGATCTGCGACGTGTGTTGCAGAGATTTCAGGCTGATAGGCCTGAGTCTTGTCCACCTGACAGACTGTTTGTCCCGGATAAGTGGACTAGCAGAGTCATTTCCGAGGTTCATTCCTCGGTGTTGGCAGGTCACCCGGGAATTTTTGGCACCAGAGATCTGGTGGCCAGGTCCTTTTGGTGGCCTTCCTTGTCAAGGGATGTGCGGTCATTTGTGCAGTCCTGTGGGACTTGTGCTCGAGCCAAGCCTTGCTGTTCTCGTGCCAGCGGTTTGCTCTTGCCCTTGCCTGTCCCGAAGAGACCTTGGACACATATCTCCATGGATTTCATTTCTGATCTTCCGCTATCTCAGGGCATGTCCGTTATCTGGGTGATATGTGATCGCTTCTCCAAGATGGTCCATTTGGTTCCTTTGCCTAAGCTGCCTTCCTCTTCCGATCTGGTTCCTGTGTTTTTCCAGAACGTGGTTCGTTTGCACGGCATCCCTGAGAATATTGTGTCAGACAGAGGATCCCAGTTCGTTTCCAGGTTCTGGCGATCCTTTTGTAGTAGGATGGGCATTGATTTGTCGTTTTCGTCTGCTTTCCATCCTCAGACTAATGGACAGACGGAGCGAACCAATCAGACTTTGGAGGCTTATTTGAGGTGTTTTGTCTCTGCTGATCAGGACGATTGGGTGACATTCTTGCCGTTGGCTGAATTTGCCCTTAATAATCGGGCTAGTTCCGCCACCTTGGTTTCGCCTTTTTTCTGCAACTCTGGTTTCCATCCTCGCTTTTCTTCGGGTCATGTGGAGCCTTCTGACTGTCCTGGGGTGGATTCTGTGGTGGATAGGTTGCAGCGGATCTGGAATCATGTGGTGGACAACTTGAAGTTGTCACAGGAGAGGGCTCAGCGCTTTGCCAACCGCCGCCGCGGTGTGGGTCCCCGACTACGCGTTGGGGATTTGGTATGGCTTTCTTCCCGCTTTGTTCCTATGAAGGTCTCCTCTCCCAAATTTAAACCTCGTTTTATTGGGCCTTACAAGATATTGGAAATCCTTAATCCTGTATCTTTTCGTCTGGATCTTCCTGTGTCGTTTGCTATTCACAATGTATTTCATAGGTCCTTGTTGCGGCGGTACATTGTGCCTGTAGTTCCTTCTGCTGAGCCTCCTGCTCCGGTGTTGGTTGAGGGCGAGTTGGAGTACGTGGTGGAGAAGATCTTGGATTCTCGCCTCTCCAGGCGGAGGCTTCAGTACCTGGTCAAGTGGAAGGGCTATGGTCAGGAGGATAATTCCTGGGTGTTCGCCTCTGATGTTCATGCGGCCGATTTAGTTCGTGCCTTTCATGCCGCTCATCCTGATCGCCCTGGTGGTCGTGGTGAGGGTTCGGTGACCCCTCACTAAGGGGGGGGTACTGTTGTGAATTTGCTTTTTGCTCCCTCTAGTGGTTACTAGTTTTTTGACTCTGGTTTTTCTGTCATTCCTTTTATCCGCACCTGGGTCGTTAGGTAGGGGTGTAGCTATATAAGCTCCCTGGACCTTCAGTTCTATGCCTGGCAACGTAGTTATCAGAGCTAGTCTGCTGTGCTCTTGTCTACTGATCCTGGTTCCAGTTATATCAGCTAAGTCTGCCTTTTGCTTTTTGCTATTTGTTTTGGTTTTGTATTTTTGTCCAGCTTGTTCCTAATCTGTATCCTGACCTTTGCTGGAAGCTCTAGGGGGCTGGTGTTCTCCCCCCGGACCGTTAGACGGTTCGGGGGTTCTTGAATTTCCAGTGTGGATTTTGATAGGGTTTTTGTTGACCATATAAGTTACCTTTCTTTATTCTGCTATCAGTAAGCGGGCCTCTCTGTGCTAAACCTGGTTCATTTCTGTGTTTGTCATTTCCTCTTACCTCACCGTTATTATTTGTGGGGGGCTTCTATCCAGCTTTGGGGTCCCCTTCTCTGGAGGCAAGAAAGGTCTTTGTTTTTCCTCTACTAGGGGTAGCTAGATTCTCCGGCTGGCGCGTGTCATCTAGAATCAACGTAGGAATGATCCCCGGCTACTGCTAGTGTTGGCGTTAGGAGTAGATATATGGTCAACCCAGTTACCACTGCCCTATGAGCTGGATTTTTGTATTCTGCAGACTTCCACGTTCCTCTGAGACCCTCGCCATTGGGGTCATAACACAGCAAAGCTCCCACTTCCCAGAGCTTGTCCTGTATTTCTAGTTTGCTCATCAGTCATTCCTAGTGCTCCTAACCACCAGGTCATCATAACATATGCCGCCTGTTTACTCCTGTTACCAATTTTTAACTGCATTTAGCCTACCTACTTTTTGGGGCCTACTAACTGTGTCAGCCTCCCATTACAGTTGTCCTCCACTGCACAAAGCTATGCCGCCTGTTTACTCCTGTTACAATTTTTGAACTACTTGGAGCCTACTTTTTTAATGTGGGCCTACACACTGTGTCTGTGCCTTTCATTACAGCTGTCCTCCACTGCACAAAGCTATGCGCCTGTTTACTCCTGTTACCATTTTTGAACTACTTAGAGCCTACTTTTTTAATGTGGGCCTGCAAACTGTGTCTGCGCCACTCATTACAGCTGTCCTCCACTGCACAAAGCTATGCCGCCTGTTTAGTCCTGTTACCAATTTTGAACTGCATTTAGCCTACTTACTTATTTGGGCCTACTCACTGTGTCAGCCACTCCTTACAGTTGTCCTCCGCTGAACAAGCAATGCCCCCAGTTTAGTCCTGTTACCAATTTTGAACTGCATTTAGCCTACTTACTTATTTGGTATGTATACAACCAGCCAATATTCCTTTTTATTATTTTACTAGATAAAAATATTAAATCTTTAATTAATATACCGGTACTTAAAACCATGAAACACAACCACAAACATAACACAGCAGACAACCGTGCTCTCTAAATATATCCCTATATGAAAAATCCTAAATACTCACTACCTAGCTGCGGAGGTTGGCACCCTATACACAATCGAGATTGGCGCCCCCGCTCGGCGTCGACTGGCCCCAAAGCTCCTGTTATTGCCCTAAATATGTGTCACAATTGGGCTCTCAAGTATACAACAGGAAATACTTAGATAGAGGTAGACTAAAGCCGTTATGGCTATTGATTTGCCAATAATAGGGCCAGAAAATTGATAATAGTGTGAGAGACATGGACACACAAAGTGCAAAATAGTGCAAAAATTAGTGCTCTAGTGAACAGAAAAACTCCCTTGCTATACTGCTGCCTATTACTTAGAATCCTGCCTGACTGTGGGGGTTGGCACCCTACTGTACAGCGGATATGGCGCCCCCACTCCACATCGGCTATCCCTTGGATTCCCTATAGATAACTAGAATATATACATAAGGAATAGATATATCTCTATGTTATCTTAATATGGCCTAATATTAAAAGCCACATACCATGCAGAGTATTGCGCCCACACCACCGCAGGGCCGAGGGGTACCCGGAGCCGGGCCTCTAGTTCTCAGTCTCGGGGTTGTCACGGTGGCTAGACCCGGTCCGTGGCCCTGTCCGTCAGTGGGGGACGTCCGGTGTAATAGGTGGTAGTAATGGTAGCGATGTAGCGGTGCAGTTGTGGGGTGTAAGTCGCGGTAAATAACGAGGACACCAGGTTGCAGTCTCTTTACCTCTTTACTGGAGATCTCTGAGTCCTCAGTCCAGAATACGGTTCACCAGGCTGCGCAAGTCCGGCCGGTCCAATGGCACCTCCAGAGTTCTCCTCTCAGGTGGAAATCTGTGCCTTCCTTCTAGCGCTATGTGTTGTAGTCCTTCCCTGCTGTGCTCACGGAAAGTAACCCCACAACGGTTGTGTCTGTTTCTTAAGTTCCCTCACAACTCGATTTGATGTTCCTCTGTAATCCACCCCTCCCTGTATTCAGGTTGGAATGGCACCCGTTTGTCAGGTAGGCCTGGAGTTCTTCCGGGACCCTAGAGTCGCCCCTCTCCCGCAATTGCCCCCCAAGACTTCATAGGTGATATGTGGTAGACAGCCCGCCTGAGACCAACTGTCCTGCCGCTGTTTGGAGTATGGCTTGAAGCTGTATTCTAATCCACTCCCTCGGCGTTCCGGCCACCGGTATTGCGCCTCAGCAAGGTGCTGCCTCTTTCAACAAAACCCCTGCTGGTATTCTCCTTCTGCTTGATCTCGTTTCTCACTCAGCACAATCTGTCTCGCTTCTAGTCCTTTCTTGGGCACCGCCGCTATGCTGAGCAGGCACGGTCCCGTTACGTTCTTTCAATGCCAAGCCTCTGCCAGGATCCCACCCCTGGCAGAGACCCTACAGTCTCTCCCTTCACAACACCCCCTGCCACAGGGTGTTGCTCCGTTCAATCCCGTCAGCGTTCTCCCTAACTTCCTGCCTGACCCCCAGTTTACCCACTATGGTGGGGAGTGGCCTAATGAATAGCACCCTTAGCTCCCCCCGGAGGCCCTGCTGTGAAACATATTGGTGTCTGTGATACCTGATTGGAGGAACTCCTTCGGTGCCATCGAACGTACCATGGCTCCCCTTAGTGGCGGAGCCACAGTACTGCAACGACCAGGACTCTGGGGCGCTGCACTCCCCCCTGGTTAAACACAGTACTCCGGGACTGGGAAGAAAAACAACAATACAGATTAGTAAACAGACATACAATTTTGTTGAGTGCAAAACAATAAGTATACTTGAACAGGCTTCCCTTTATGGGAGGTGAGGACACTTTTAACATTACAAACATAGTCAACATTATAAATTACAGGCTATACATAACTCCTGCTACCCAACCGGGTATTCTACTTAGTGCAAATTCTGGAACAGTAAATTAACATTGCCTTTAAGAAACATACACTCTTAGTTTACCAAAGGCCTTCCTATAATCACATTACAGGGTAAGGTAACTTCACATTCTCCTACTTTGAACCTGCAGGACCGCCTGTCCCTATGGCACCAGACCTACTGCCTCTCCTTTCTTTTACAGGACCGCCCCGTTCAGCCAGGGCCTACTGCCTTTCGCTACTATACATAGTATAGACATAACATTCCTTTCGTTTAAAGAACTCTGAGCCCGCTCTACTCGGCTCCTTTAAGGACTCACTCTCTAACCCCTACGGGTTCACTTTCTGTCCTTAGTAACAAAGTAACTTTCTATGGGGACGCAGGGTTGACCTTCTATCCTCACTTTCATCATTACTTTCTTATTTCTAATCATGCAGGACTCTAAGTCTAGCTCAACAGGCCTTCTGCATCTTTCTTCTTAAAGAACATTATCTATACTTCACATTTTAAACAGGTTAAACACATTTAACTTTTCATGTAGAACAGTTACATTTCTTTTCAAAGCATCATTATCACAGTACTGTTTTACAACAGTATCACTTTCAGGTTCAATTCTTCACATCCCCTTTAAGAGGGGACCAAGTCCTACTGAGGTAGCTCGTCCTCTCAGCCTACTAGTCTATGCAAAGGTTCCGGTACTGATATCTTCGCAAAGTGTCTTTAACTAAGACCAGTAGGAAAGGTATCTTCGCAAAGTGTCTTTGGCTAAAACCAGTAGGGAGCACCTTTAAGAAGGTGCAAACTATTTACAAAGAAAGTTCGAATCATGCACAGTCCATGATTACTACAGTTTTTTTTTAAACTTGTGCAAAATTTTAGGAAAACTCAGAACAAACACAGGGATCCCGGGTCAACACAGGGATCCATTAACCCTGGACGGGTTCTAGCAGCAAACAGGAACAGTTAAAGGAAAACTATTTACATTTTTCATTCAGCAATAGTACTTTTTCAAAACTTACTGAGGCTCTGCAGGAGGCAACCTCTTTTCTGGCCTCACCGGACCAACAGATCCGCCCGGTGAGCCAGAACGCCTTTCTGGCCCCAGTAAGGATAAAATCCCGCGCCGGGAGGTCCTCCTTGTGGGTAGGCACACCTGCCTCACCGGGGCGCTGTGAGGTTGGGCTTCCGGTGGTTCCGTGGGGCCGGGCTCCGCTGCCTTTCCTCCGGGATTATCCCCTTCAGGTGTCCCGGCGGCGGCTTGGAGGGCGATGCATCTCTGGACCCCTCGGGCGAACCAGCCCGTCTCGCGAGTGTCCCTCCTCCACCTTGTGTAAGTGACAGCGTCCCCCGGCTCCAGGTCACAATCGAACCTCCTGCCGGAAGGTTCTACCTCTTCTCGGTCCACCCGGACTTGGACCGGCTCCCCTATCTCCTGTATGACTCCTCTTCCACACCGGGGATTGAAGGCCACCACCACACCCCAATGTGACAGTGGAATCCCGGGAGCACTAATCAGGTCTACCTGCTCCACAGGCTGGGGCCGGCTCCGCCACTCTGCCATGAGACGCCGCAAATGCTCAGCATCCGGCATGATCTTCAGGCCTGGTGCGGATAGTGTATCTTCAGCCGCGGCCAGGTGGAACGGAGCGGGAGACACTGGGGACAAGCGGATCTCTGTTGGTCGACCCATCCGAGCCAGCACACGAGCATCCTCTTTCAGCCGGCGTGCTAACTGTCGGGCCTCGGCTGCAGCCGCACACTCCGCGGACATTGGCACAGGGGGTCGGCCCATCTGTGGCCCGGTGAGAGTCAGACCCCGCAGTGCTGGTATCTCTGGGGCTATCCCAGGCTGCGCAGCCTCAGGCCGGGTCAGGTCAGCTCCGTGTGGTGCTTCGGGTGTCGCCATCTTTTTCTCCTCTTCCGCGTCCTCTTCCCGCGGTCTCTTCCGTGGGCGGCCCCGTCCCCATGGTCTCCACCCTCCGACCAAGATCAGGAGGCGTACCTCAGCTGTTGACGGGCACGTCCTCAGGACACAGAAATACTTAGACTGGGCGGCCATTGTTGTTCGCGCTCTGCAGCCCGTCTACGCCCACTCCACGCCCCTCTTCTCTTCCTGCGCTCTTCTCAGCGCTGCAATGGCGGCGGATTTTGGCGCGAACTCTCAACGGCAAGCAGCAGCACACAGTTCTCTCAATAAAGTACAGTCCAAGCACAGTAAATCACAGTTCCAAGGCACACATGACCTGATTCTTCAGGCTTAAGTAGATCCTGTTCGTGACGCCAAGTTGGAGCGCCCCCACACCACCGCAGGGCCGAGGGGTACCCGGAGCCGGGCCTCTAGTTCTCAGTCTCGGGGTTGTCACGGTGGCTAGACCCGGTCCGTGGCCCTGTCCGTCAGTGGGGGACGTCCGGTGTAATAGGTGGTAGTAATGGTAGCGATGTAGCGGTGCAGTTGTGGGGTGTAAGTCGCGGTAAATAACGAGGACACCAGGTTGCAGTCTCTTTACCTCTTTACTGGAGATCTCTGAGTCCTCAGTCCAGAATACGGTTCACCAGGCTGCGCAAGTCCGGCCGGTCCAATGGCACCTCCAGAGTTCTCCTCTCAGGTGGAAATCTGTGCCTTCCTTCTAGCGCTATGTGTTGTAGTCCTTCCCTGCTGTGCTCACGGAAAGTAACCCCACAACGGTTGTGTCTGTTTCTTAAGTTCCCTCACAACTCGATTTGATGTTCCTCTGTAATCCACCCCTCCCTGTATTCAGGTTGGAATGGCACCCGTTTGTCAGGTAGGCCTGGAGTTCTTCCGGGACCCTAGAGTCGCCCCTCTCCCGCAATTGCCCCCCAAGACTTCATAGGTGATATGTGGTAGACAGCCCGCCTGAGACCGACTGTCCTGCCGCTGTTTGGAGTATGGCTTGAAGCTGTATTCTAATCCACTCCCTCGGCGTTCCGGCCACCGGTATTGCGCCTCAGCAAGGTGCTGCCTCTTTCAACAAAACCCCTGCTGGTATTCTCCTTCTGCTTGATCTCGTTTCTCACTCAGCACAATCTGTCTCGCTTCTAGTCCTTTCTTGGGCACCGCCGCTATGCTGAGCAGGCACGGTCCCGTTACGTTCTTTCAATGCCAAGCCTCTGCCAGGATCCCACCCCTGGCAGAGACCCTACAGTCTCTCCCTTCACAACACCCCCTGCCACAGGGTGTTGCTCCGTTCAATCCCGTCAGCGTTCTCCCTAACTTCCTGCCTGACCCCCAGTTTACCCACTATGGTGGGGAGTGGCCTAATGAATAGCACCCTTAGCTCCCCCCGGAGGCCCTGCTGTGAAACATATTGGTGTCTGTGATACCTGATTGGAGGAACTCCTTCGGTGCCATCGAACGTACCATGGCTCCCCTTAGTGGCGGAGCCACAGTACTGCAACGACCAGGACTCTGGGGCGCTGCAGAACCATCTCTTAATATATACACTGGTGTCAATAGAATATAACATGAAACAAAGAGGACTAATTAATTCCCCAAGATATGCCCTAGAAAGTCATATAATTGATAAATCAGTCAATAGATACTAATGCGGTTGATATATTCTTTCAAACTCAACAAGGGACTATTTATCAATATACACCAGTGTTAATGCAATGCAGCAGCAAGCAAGGAAAGATACTCATTTTCCTAATGATGTCATATTGCGCCTCTACGCGTTTCACCTTCACGGATCATCAGGAGACCATGATGTATAGATGTGTCATGGAGTCATTCACTCTCTCTCAGTTATATAGACCATTGTCAGGTGCACCAGGAGACTCTAATTAGCACCACCAGAGGAATAGCATTAAAGTCTTTAAAATTTGTCTCCAGCTAATGTCCATCTTTTAAAGCATAAACTCAATCTCCCTCCAAGGTAGCGCTTCAAATGCCCCATGTCTAGATACTATGCGCCATGTTTGTGTGGCCCACTAATGTTGATATAAATTGCATTCCTGGGGCATGGCTTTACCTCTGGTGTGCCGCTATCATTGGATTGTTTCCAGCGTGCGTTCCAGCTGGAGCGCACCTCACCCTGCTCTCCGAAGTGTGCATGGCCGGAAGCCAATATGCGATATACTGCCGGTCTACGCATGTCAGACCTTATGAAACTAGCCGAGCACTATTAGCACCTGTCGGCAATGCGCATGACCGGAAGCCGATACATGAAGCCCCGGTCACCAACCACTCACGTCACTTGATGTCGTTGCTAAGCAACCAGGCCAATAGTTACTACGCTAGCGAGCGGACAGATATCAATGCCTGTCTCAATAGAATTAGATAGTAGGTAAGCGTAATTGAACGCTGCTTCAACAATGCCTCTAGGGTAACCTTTTTCTCCAAAGCGCTTCTTCATATCCCCCGATTGACCAATATATGTACCAATGTCAGAGCAGCTCCTTCTTAGCCTCAGAAACTGACCCTTGGGGATCCCTCGTTTTAAAGCTTTCGGATGGTGGCTCTCCCATCTTAGCAGACTATTGCTACTAGTGGGTTTACGAAAGATCTGAGTTTTCAATGACCCATCACCATTTCTTTGGATGTTGACATCCAGAAATGACAACATTTCCTGATTAATTTCATATGTGAACTTCATCCTAATAGTATTATCATTCAGTTGTTTGATGAATTCATTAAAGGACTCCCGTGTATCTTGCTAGATCACAAAAATGTCGTCTATGAATCTGTACCAGACCCCCACATGTTGATGCCACCATCTCTCCTCATCAGAGAAAACAATGGTTTCCTCTGTCATGATCTCAATGGCAAGAGATCATAGCATCAGCATATATAGGAACTAGCTCTTGGAAGATGGAAACTGAGCTGACCATGAACTAAACCTAACGCACAACTAGCAGTGGCCGGGTAGCATGCCTACCGGTACGTTGATTCTAGATGCCCAGCACCAGCCGGAGGACTAAATAAAACTAGCAGAGGAAAATATTAGTCCTAGCTCACCTCTAGAGAAATACCCCGAAAGGAGACAGAGGCCCCCCACATGTATTGGCGGTGAATCAAGATGAAATAACAAACGTAGTATGAAAATAGGTTTAGCAAATTTGAGGTCCACTTACTACATAGCAGAAGACAGAAAGGACACTTTCATGGTCAGCTAAAAACCCTATCAAAAACACCATCCAGAAATTACTTTAAAACTCTGGCATTAACTCATAACACCAGAGTGGCAATTCCTGTTCACAAGAGCTTTCCAGACACAGTAACGAAACTACAGCTGTGAACTGGAACAAAAATGCAAAAACAAACATGGACAAGAGTCCAACTTATCTAGTAGTTGTCTAGGAGCAGGAACAAGCACAGAGAGGCTTCTGATAACATTGTTGACCGGCAAGCAACTAACAGAGCAGCAAGGTTATATAGCGACTCCCACATCTTGATGGGAACAGGTGAACAGAGAAGATGAAGACACCAGTTCAATTCCACCAGTAGCCACCGGGGGGGCCCAGAATCCAAATTCACAACAGTACCCCCCCCTCAAGGAGGGGGCACCGAACCCTCACCAGAACCACCAGGGCGATCAGGATGGGCTCTATGAAAGGCACGAACCAGATCAGAGGCATGAACATCAGATGCATTCACCCAAGAATTATCCTCCTGGCCGTATCCCTTCCACTTGACCAGATACTGGAGTCTCCGTCTGGAAACACGAGAGTCTAAGATTTTCTCCACAACGTACTCCAACTCACCCTCAACCAACACCGGAGCAGGAGGCTCAACGGAAGGCACAACCGGTACCTCATACCTGCGCAATAATGACCGATGAAAAACGTTATGAATAGAAAAGGATGCAGGAAGGTCCAAACGGAAGGAAACAGGGTTAAGAATCTCCAATATCTTATACGGGCCGATGAACCGAGGCTTAAACTTAGGAGAAGAGACCCTCATAGGGACAAAACGAGAAGACAACCACACCAAGTCCCCAACACGAAGACGAGGACCAACACGACGACGGCGGTTAGCAAAAAGCTGAGTCTTCTCCAGGGACAACCTCAAATTGTCCACCACCTGCCCCCAGATCTGATGCAATCTCTCCACCACAGCATCCACTCCAGGACAATCCGAAGATTCCACCTGACCAGAGGAAAATCGAGGATGAAACCCCGAATTACAGAAAAACGGGGACACCAAAGTGGCAGAGCTGGCCCGATTATTGAGAGCGAACTCCGCCAATGGCAAAAAAGCAACCCAATCATCCTGGTCAGCAGACACAAAACACCTCAGATATGTCTCCAGGGTCTGATTAATCCGCTCAGTCTGGCCATTCGTCTGAGGATGGAAAGCGGACGAAAAAGATAAATCTATGCCCATCCTAGCACAGAATGCCCGCCAAAATCTAGACACGAATTGGGTCCCTCTGTCAGAAATGATATTCTCAGGAATACCATGCAAACGAACAACATTTTGAAAAAACAGAGGAACCAACTCGGAAGAAGAAGGCAACTTGGGCAGAGGAACCAAATGGACCATCTTAGAGAAACGGTCACACACCACCCAGATGACAGACATCTTCTGAGAAACAGGCAGATCTGAAATAAAATCCATCGAGATGTGCGTCCAAGGCCTCTTAGGAATAGGCAAGGGCAACAACAATCCACTAGCCCGAGAACAACAAGGCTTGGCCCGAGCACAAACGTCACAAGACTGCACAAAGCCTCGCACATCTCGTGACAGGGAAGGCCACCAGAAGGACCTTGCCACCAAATCCCTGGTACCAAAAATGCCAGGATGACCTGCCAACGCAGAAGAATGAACCTCAGAGATGACTCTACTGGTCCAATCATCAGGAACAAACAGTCTACCAGGTGGGCAACGATCAGGTCTATCCGCCTGAAACTCCTGCAAGGCCCGCCGCAGGTCTGGAGAAACGGCTGACAATACCACTCCATCCTTAAGGATACCTGTGGGCTCAGAGTTACCAGGCGAGTCAGGCTCAAAACTCCTAGAAAGGGCATCCGCCTTAACATTCTTAGAACCCGGTAGGTATGACACCACAAAATTAAACCGAGAGAAAAATAATGACCAGCGCGCCTGTCTAGGATTCAGGCGCCTGGCGGTCTCAAGATAAACCAAATTTTTGTGGTCAGTCAATACCACCACCTGATGTCTGGCCCCCTCAAGCCAATGGCGCCACTCCTCAAAAGCCCACTTCATGGCCAAAAGCTCCCGATTCCCAACATCATAATTCCGCTCAGCGGGCGAAAATTTACGGGAAAAGAAGGCACAAGGCCTCATCACGGAGCAGTCAGAACTTTTCTGCGACAACACTGCCCCAGCTCCGATCTCAGAAGCGTCGACCTCAACCTGAAAAGGTAGAGCAACATCAGGCTGACGCAACACAGGGGCAGAGGAAAAACGGCGCTTAAGCTCCCGAAAGGCCTCCACAGCATCAGGGGACCAATCAGCAACATCACCACCCTTCTTAGTCAAATCGGTCAATGGCTTAGCAATATCCGAAAAACCAGCAATAAATCGACGATAAAAGTTAGCAAAGCCCAAAAATTTCTGAAGACTCTTAAGAGAAGAGGGCTGCGTCCAATCACAAATAGCTTGAACCTTGACAGGATCCATTTCAATGGAAGAGGGGGAAAAAATATATCCCAAAAAGGAAATCCTCTGTACCCCAAAAACACACTTAGAACCCTTCACACACAAAGAATTAGACCGCAAAACCTGAAAAACCCTCCTGACTTGCTGGACATGAGAGTCCCAGTCATCCGAAAAAATCAGAATATCATCAAGATACACAATCATAAATTTATCCAAATAATCGCGAAAAATATC
Organism: Ranitomeya variabilis; assembly: GCF_051348905.1. NCBI lineage: Eukaryota > Metazoa > Chordata > Amphibia > Anura > Dendrobatidae > Ranitomeya > Ranitomeya variabilis. The sequence continues at coordinate 533,564,782 of NC_135232.1, read as the reverse complement.
ATGCATAAAGGACTGGAAAACTGACGGAGCATTTGAAAGACCAAAAGGCATCACTAAATACTCAAAGTGGCCCTCGGGCGTATTAAATGCGGTTTTCCACTCATCCCCCTGCCTGATTCGCACCAAATTATACGCCCCACGAAGGTCAATCTTAGAGAACCACTTGGCCCCCTTTATGCGAGCAAACAAATCAGTCAGCAACGGCAATGGGTATTGATATTTAACAGTGATTTTATTCAAAAGCCGATAATCAATACATGGTCTCAAAGAGCCGTCTTTTTTTGACACAAAGAAAAAACCGGCTCCTAAGGGAGATGACGATGGACGAATATGTCCCTTTTCCAAGGACTCCTTTATATATTCACGCATAGCAGCATGTTCAGGCACAGACAGATTAAATAAACGACCCTTTGGGTATTTACTACCCGGGATTAAATCTATGGCACAATCGCACTCTCGGTGCGGAGGTAACGAACCAAGCTTGGATTCTTCAAAGACGTCACGATAGTCAGACAGGAACTCAGGAATTTCAGAGGGAATAGATGATGAAATGGAAACCACAGGTACATCCCCATGAGCCCCCTTACATCCCCAGCTCAACACAGACATAGCTTTCCAGTCGAGGACTGGGTTGTGAGATTGCAGCCAAGGCAATCCTAGCACCAAATCATCATGTAGATTATACAGCACCAGAAAGCGAACAATCTCCTGGTGATCCGGATTAATACGCATAGTTACTTGTGTCCAGTATTGTGGTTTATTATTAGCCAATGGGGTGGAGTCAATCCCCTTCAGAGGAATAGGAGTCTCCAAAGGCTCTAAATCATACCCACAGCGTTTGGCAAAGGACCAATCCATAAGACTCAAAGCGGCGCCAGAGTCGACATAGGCGTCCGTGGTAATAGATGACAAAGAGCAAATCAGGGTCACAGATAGAATAAACTTAGACGGTAAGGTGCAAATGGAAACAGATTTACCAAGCTTTTTAGTGCGCTTAGAGCATGCTGATATAACATGAGTAGAATCACCACAATAGAAACACAACCCATTTTTCCGTCTAAAATTCTGCCGCTCGCTTCGGGACAGAATTCTATCACACTGCATACTCTCTGGCGATTTCTCAGTGGACACCGCCAGATGGTGCACTGGTTTGCGCTCCCGCAAACGCCTATCGATCTGAATAGCCATTGTCATGGACTCATTCAGACCCGCAGGCACAGGGAACCCCACCATAACATCCTTAATGGCATCAGAGAGACCCTCTCTGAAAGTCGCCGCCAGGGCGCACTCATTCCACTGAGTAAGCACAGACCATTTACGGAATCTTTGGCAGTAAATTTCCGCTTCATCTTGCCCCTGAGATAGGGACATCAAAGTTTTTTCTGCCTGAAGCTCCAAATGAGGTTCGTCATAAAGCAACCCCAAGGCCAGAAAAAACGCATCCACATTGAGCAACGCAGGATCCCCTGGTGTCAATGAAAAAGCCCAGTCTTGAGGGTCGCCCCGGAGCAAGGAAATCACAATCCTGACCTGCTGTGCAGGATCTCCGGCAGAGCGAGATTTCAGGGACAAAAATAATTTGCAATTATTTCGAAAATTCTGAAACCCAGATCTATTCCCCGAGAAAAATTCCGGCAAAGGAATTCTCGGCTCAGATACAGGTGCATGACAAACAAAATCTTGCAAATTTTGTACCTTCGTGGCGAGATTATTCAAACCTGCAGTTACACTCTGAAGATCCATTGCAAACAGGTGAACACAGAGCCATTCAAAGGAGAGAAAAAAAAAAAAAATTTCAGCAGACTACTTATTTCTCTCCTTTCTCAGCCAAGGATTTTAACCCTTTAGTGGGCCGGTCAAACTGTCATGATCTCAATGGCAAGAGATCATAGCATCAGCATATATAGGAACTAGCTCTTGGAAGATGGAAACTGAGCTGACCATGAACTAAACCTAACGCACAACTAGCAGTGGCCGGGTAGCATGCCTACCGGTACGTTGATTCTAGATGCCCAGCACCAGCCGGAGGACTAAATAAAACTAGCAGAGGAAAATATTAGTCCTAGCTCACCTCTAGAGAAATACCCCGAAAGGAGACAGAGGCCCCCCACATGTATTGGCGGTGAATCAAGATGAAATAACAAACGTAGTATGAAAATAGGTTTAGCAAATTTGAGGTCCACTTACTACATAGCAGAAGACAGAAAGGACACTTTCATGGTCAGCTAAAAACCCTATCAAAAACACCATCCAGAAATTACTTTAAAACTCTGGCATTAACTCATAACACCAGAGTGGCAATTCCTGTTCACAAGAGCTTTCCAGACACAGTAACGAAACTACAGCTGTGAACTGGAACAAAAATGCAAAAACAAACATGGACAAGAGTCCAACTTATCTAGTAGTTGTCTAGGAGCAGGAACAAGCACAGAGAGGCTTCTGATAACATTGTTGACCGGCAAGCAACTAACAGAGCAGCAAGGTTATATAGCGACTCCCACATCTTGATGGGAACAGGTGAACAGAGAAGATGAAGACACCAGTTCAATTCCACCAGTAGCCACCGGGGGGGCCCAGAATCCAAATTCACAACATTCCTCCCACCAGCCCAGGAACAGATTAGCATATTAGCCGTGCCCCTGAGCTGGTGGAAGTACTTCAGAATTATAGGAACCTATGACTGCCAGAATGAAAGAGTGGCTAGGATCCTGGAAAAACATTGGGACATCTTATCTTCTGACCCTGATCTGACTAAAGGTACCTTCACACGAAGCGACGCTGCAGCGATAGCGACAACGATGCCGATCGCTGCAGCGTCGCTGTTTGATCGCTGGGGAGCTGTCACACAGACCGCTCTCCAGCGACCAACGATGCCGAGGTCCCCGGGTAACCAGGGTAAACATCGGGTTGCTAAGCGCAGGGCCGCGCTTAGTAACCCGATGTTTACCCTGGTTACCAGCGTAAAAGTAAAAAAAACAAACAGTACATGCTCACCTGCGCGTCCCCCAGCGTCTGCTTCCTGACACTGACTGAGCTCCGGCCCTAACAGCACAGCGGTGACGTCACCGCTGTGCTTTCACTTTCACTTTCGGGCCGGCGCTCAGTAAGTGTCAGGAAGCAGACGCTGGGGGACGCGCAGGTGAGTATGTGCTGTTTGTTTTTTTTACTTTTACGCTGGTAACCAGGGTAAACATCGGGTTACTAAGCGCGGCCCTGCGCTTGGTAACCCGATGTTTACCCTGGTTACCAGTGTAAAACATCGCTGGTATCGTTGCTTTTGCTTTCAAATACAACGATACACGGCGATCGGACGACCAAATAAAGTTCTGGACTTTATTCAGCGACCAGCGACATCACAGCAGGATCCTGATCGCTGCTGCGTGTCAAACTAAACGATATCGCTAGCGAGGACGCTGCAACGTCACGGATCGCTAGCGATATCGTTACAAAGTCGTTTCGTGTGAAGGTACCTTAAGATGATTGGACCTAGACCCCAGATAACATACAGGAAAGGTCGGTCCATAAAAGATAATTTGGTGCATAGCTATTTCAAAAGGCCAACTCCTGTGGGCACATGGCTTGATAGAAGAACCTGTGGTTTCTTTAAATGTGTGTGGGGGGGGGGTGTCAATTGTAGATTTATGAAACCCTGCAAGTTTGTTACCAGTTCATCTACCGGAAAAAAATATTATCTCCGTGATTTTTCCAACTGTAAAACCATGGGTGTGATCTACGTAGCCAATTGTAATTGTCCTAAGGATTACGTTGGAAAGACAAAGAGAGAGTTTAGGAGGAGAGTAGGCGAGCACATAGGGGACATTAGGCATAGATGAGACACGCCGATAGTGAGACATATAAATGAGATGCATGAGGGAAATATTGATGAGATCTCATTCAGTATTATTGAGGTCTACACACCGAATCCGAGGGGTGGTGACTTCGATAGACTACTGCTACAAAAAGAATGTGCATGGATCCATCGGATGAACTATATTGCACCGCTTGAACTTAATGAGAACTTGTCTTATGCATGTTTCCTATAGTGACTAGTTCATTTATCGCGGCCTCCTCCTATTCTCTTTCTCCTGAATGACATAAGTTACTGGGGCCTGTTTTTCTGTTTCATATAATCATAATCATACCCAGCTATCCTTTGCCAGTATGGGGTGTACCTGAATATGTATCCAATACTCTCTGTGCCACTATTTTGGACCCTGTGATATCAGGGTGCACAGTATTTACTGTGAACATTATAAATAATCCATCCAAAAAATGTTTTACTTTGTATTTATAATTCTATGGTATTCTAATATTCACTTTCTCTTAGGTGTATGGATATATTTATAGATATGACTTTGGATTACCAACTATGTCTGTATATGTTATTATGTAATCACGCCAATGACTATGTCATTCTTAATATACATGTCACTATGTGACATATTGCAGTGACATCACACAATCCAGGTGACTGTTCTGTCTGTATAACAGTTACTGTAGTCACAAATGTGTGGCTGTATATAGGAGGAGCGTATATCTGCCCTACGGTACCTATTAAGTTATGCACTATTAGGTCCTATACACATAAACACAGAATATATCTATGGGGCCCGGTATATGAGAAAGTGCTGGTTTATACAGTGGGGCAAAAAAGTATTTAGTCAGTCAGCAATAGTGCAAGTTCCACCACTTAAAAAGATGAGAGGCGTCTGTAATTTACATCATAGGTAGACCTCAACTATGGGAGACAAACTGAGAAAAAAAAATCCAGAAAATTACATTGTCTGTTTTTTTATCATTTTATTTGCATATTATGGTGGAAAATAAGTATTTGGTCAGAAACAAAATTTCATCTCAATACTTTGTAATATATCCTTTGTTGGCAATGACAGAGGTCAAACGTTTTCTGTAAGTCTTCACAAGGTTGCCACACACTGTTGTTGGTATGTTGGCCCATTCCTCCATGCAGATCACCTCTAGAGCAGTGATGTTTTTGGCTTTTCGCTTGGCAACACGGACTTTCAACTCCCGCCAAAGGTTTTCTATAGAGTGGAGATCTGGAGACTGGCTAGGCCACTCCAGGACCTTGAAATGCTTCTTACGAAGCCACTCCTTCGTTGCCCTGGCAGTGTGCTTTGGATCCTTGTCATGTTGAAAGACCCAGCCACGTTTCATCTTCAATGCCCTTGCTGATGGAAGGAGGTTTGCACTCAAAATCTCACGATACATGGCCCCATTCATTCTTTCATGTACCCGGATCAGTTGTCCTGGCCCCTTTGCAGAGAAACAGCCCCAAAGCATGATGTTTCCACCACCATGCTTTGCAGTAGGTATGGTGTTTGATGGATGCAACTCAGTATTCTTTTTCCTCCAAACACGACAAGTTGTGTTTCTACCAAACAGTTCCAGTTTGGTTTCATCAGACCATAGGACATTCTCCCAAAACTCCTCTGGATCATCCAAATGCTCTCTAGCAAACTTCAGATGGGCCCGGACATGTACTGGCTTAAGCAGTGGGACACGTCTGGCACTGCAGGATCTGAGTCCATGGTGGCGTAGTGTGTTACTTATGGTAGGCCTTGTTACATTGGTCCCAGCTCTCTGCAGTTCATTCACTAGGTCCCCCCGCGTGGTTCTGGGATTTTTGCTCACCGTTCTTGTGATCATTCTGACCCCACGGGGTGGGATTTTGCGTGGAGCCCCAGATCGAGGGAGATTATCAGTGGTCTTGAATGTCTTCCATTTTCTAATTATTGCTCCCACTGTTGATTTCTTCACTCCAAGCTGGTTGGCTATTGCAGATTCAGTCTTCCCAGCCTGGTGCAGGGCTACAATTTTGTTTCTGGTGTCCTTTGACAGCTCTTTGGTCTTCACCATAGTGGAGTTTGGAGTCAGACTGTTCGAGGGTGTGCACAGGTGTCTTTTTATACTGATAACAAGTTTAAACAGGTGCCATTACTACAGGTAATGAGTGGAGGAAAGAGGAGACTCTTAAAGAAGAAGTTACAGGTCTGTGAGAGCCAGAAATCTTGATTGTTTGTTTCTGACCAAATACTTATTTTCCACCATAATATGCAAATAAAATGATAAAAAAACAGACAATGTGATTTTCTGGATTTTTTTGTCTCAGTTTGTCTCCCATAGTTGAGGTCTACCTATGATGTAAATTACAGACGCCTCTCATCTTTTTAAGTGGTGGAACTTGCACTATTGCTGACTGACTAAATACTTTTTTGCCCCACTGTATGTACGCTTACCTACTATCTAATTCTATTGAGACAGGCGTTGATATCTGTCCGCTCGCTAGCGTAGTAACTATTGGCCTGGTTGCTTAGCAATGACAACAAGTGACGTGAGTGGTTGGTGACCGGGGCTTCGTTTATCGGCTTCCAGTCATGCGCATTGCCGACAGACGCTAATAAAGCGCGGCTAGTTTCATAAGGTCTGCCATGCGTAGACCGGCAGTATATCGCATATTAGCTTCTGGCCATGCGCACTTCGGATAGCAGGGTGAAGTGCGCTCCAGCTGGAACGCACGCTGGGAACAATCCAATGATAGCGGCACACCAGAGGTAAAGCCATGCCCCAGGAATGCACTTTATATCAATATTAGTGGGCCGCACAAACATGGTGCATAGTATCTAGACATGGGGCATTTGAAGCGCTACTTTGGAGGGAGATTGCGTTTATGCTTTAAAAGATGGACATTAGCTGGAGACAAATTTTAAGGACTTTAATGCTATTCCTCTGGTGGTGCTAATTAGAGTCTCCTGGTGCACCTGACAATGGTCTATATAACTGAGAGAGAGTGAATGACTCCATGACACATCTATACATCATGGCCTCCTGATGATCTGTGAAGGTGAAACGCGTAGAGGCGCAATATGACATCATTAGGAAGATGAGTATCTTTCCTTGCTTGCTGCTGCATTGCATTAACACTGGTGTATATTGATAAATAGTCCCTTGTTGAGTTTGAAAGAATATATCAACCGCATTAGTATCTATTGACTGATTTATCAATTATATGACTTTCTAGGGCATATCTTGGGGAATTAATTAGTCCTCTTTGTTTCATGTTATATTCTATTGACACCAGTGTATATATTAAGAGATGATTCCTCAATATTCTGCATGGTATGTGGCTTTTAATATTAGGCCATATTAAGATAACATAGAGATATATCTATTCCTTATGTATATATTCTAGTTATCTATAGGGAATCCAAGGGATAGCCGACGTGGAGTGGGGGCACCATATCCGCTGTACAGTAGGGTGCCAACCCCCACAGTCAGGCAGGATTCTAAGTAATAGGCAGCAGTATAGCAAGGGATTTTTTCTGTTCACTAGAGCACTAATTTTTGCACTATTTTGCACTTTGTGTGTCCGTGTCTCTCACACTATTATCAATTTTCTGGCCCTATTATTGGCAAATCAATAGCAATAACGGCTTTAGTCTACCTCTATCTAAATATTTCCTGTTGTATACTAGAGAGCCCAATTGTGACACATATTTAGGGCAATAACAGGAGCTTTGGGGCCAGTCGACGCCGAGCGGGGGCGCCAATCTCGATTGTGTATAGGGTGCCAACCTCCGCAGCTAGGTAGTGAGTATTTAGGATTTTTCATATAGGGATATATTTAGAGAGCACGGTTGTTTGCTGTGGTGTGTTTGTGGTTGTGTTTCATGGTTTTAAGTATATTAATTGAAGATTTAATATTTTTATCTAGTAAAATAATAAAAAGGAATATTGGCTGGTTGTATACATACTTGATTTCCCTTGGCCTTTAGACAGTATAAGGTGTTGGTTTTTACTTACTTATTTGGGCCTACTCACTGTGTCAGCCTCTCATTACAGTTGTCATCCACTGAACAAAGCAATGCCGCCTGTTTAGTCCTGTTACCAATTTTGAACTGCATTTAGCCTACTTACTTATTTGGGCCTACTCACTGTGTCAGCCTCTCATTATAGTTGTCCTCCACTGAACAAAGCAATGCCGCCTGTTTAGTTCTGTTTCCAATTTTGAACTGCATTTAGCCTACTTACTTATTTGGGCCTGCTCATTGTGTCAGCCTCTCATTACAGTTGTCCTCCACTGAACAAAGCAATGCCTCCTGGTTAGTCCTGTTATCAATGACTGAGGAGGTGAACTCTGGTGAATCGAGACGTCCTCACTGTAGGTTGTTTACTGGTGAGGTCCATTGTTGAGGGTCCAGAGGGCCCTCATTGAAAGGGGGGTACTGTCACGATCCAATTTTGGATTTGTGGCAGATCTGGTTTGCCTCAGTTTAAGACCTTTTTTCCTTTCTGGTCATCGGGGGTTAATGCAGTTTTCCCCACTGGTGTTATTGCATTGCTGCTGGGTCAGCTGATGTTTGTGGTGACCACTCCCTCCATCCATTAAGAGGTCACCTGGTTCATCAGCTGGCTGTCGGTGTTAGTTCATTCTTCAGCGACCAAGCTGGGAGTAGGAGCTTGCTGGGAACTGTTGTTCTACTGCTGTGTCCAGTGAATCTGGTGTTTCTTCCTGCTGTGCCGTGCCTTGCAGCATTAAGCTAAGTGTTGTTTTTCTTTCCCTTGTCTGTATTTCCTCACCCTGTGTTGTATTAGTGCAGTGGTGGGACCAGTGCTCGCACCTGCCAGTTCCCTACTTAGGGATAGGTGCAGGGCAAGTGAGGGACTAGGTATCCTGGTCGGCGATGGGTTGAAAGAACCCATATAGGGATGGTAGCAAGATCAGGGCACATCTGCAGACCAGTGCAGGAGGTGCCCATTCCCCCAGTCCCTACCGACAGGGCCCACCGTTGTAATTGTGTCCCCAGTGTTCCCTTGTGTGTTGTGCTGTTCGTGACAGACCTACGGTTGGATCGTTTTATACCGGGTCAGTCACTCTGTGACATTAACACCGACCGTCACATTTTTTCTGGTGAGCCATGGCTCAAATGCAGGCCTTTTCCCAACTGCTCCAGACTCTCACCACTGAGCTCAAGGATCTGCGTGGTGAGGTGGTGCAGCAGCTGCAGCAGTTGTTGGGGTTCTGGGCCTTGGCTCAGGCACAGGCTCTTACCAGAACCCAAGATATCTCTCCCTGACAGGTTTTCTGGAGGGAGAGATACATTTTTGGTTTTTAAGGAGGCCTGCAAGTTATACTTCAGGCTCCGCCCTCGTTCATCAGGGAGTGAGGAACAACTCTACATTTGCTGATTACCGTGCACCCCAGATTTAACTCCTCATTTTCGGGACTGGCTATATATCATCACAAGTAAGTGCTTCCTCTGCTTTTATTATATTCTATTTTTTTGGAGACATTGCACTATGTCAGATACCACTACAAACCGCATGCAAAAAGCAGCTAAGGTTTTCTCTGGTACATTTGAAGAAAATGTTGCTATGTCTGAAATTTCTAACTCATGGTCTGTACTGAAAAAACTCATGATCCAGGAAACCAAAATCTGGTGGGATTTAACCACACTTCAGAATTATATATCCAAAAATATGGTGCCAAGAGGCTTGCAAATCAAGAAAAAAGCCACCACTAGTGTTGAGCATTCCGATGCTGCAAGTATCGGGTATCGGCCGATACTTGCTGTATCGGAATTCCGATACCGGGATTCCGATACTCTTGTGGTATCGGGTATCGGGTATCGGAACAACATTTTATTTTAATTCTCTCTTTTACACATTTTAACATTGTTAAAATGTGTAAAAGAGAGAATTAAAATAAAAAATATCGCTATACTCACCTGTCCGACGCAGCCGGGACCTCAGCGCAGGAACCGGCAGCGTTGTTTGTTTAAAATTCCCGCTTTTACATGGTTACGCGAACTCCCGGCTTGTGATTGGTCAGGGCGCCCATGTTGCCGGGCCGCGGACCAATCACAGCAAGCCGTGACGAAAATACGTCACGGCTTGCTGTGATTGGTCCGCGTCCCGGCAACATGGCCGCCATTAACCAATCACAAGCCGTGACGTCACG